>NC_086247.1:43610364-45055364 GCF_021018805.1 Prinia subflava | reverse complement strand
TTTAGGGAACATCCCATTCCCTTGTCAACTGGGCCTCACTCCTACCACTGAAACTGTAATTCACTGTCAGCAATTGTCCTGCCATTCCATACCTCAGGATAGAAAAGGCAAGTTGCTCCCAGAAGTCCATAACTTTATTTCAAATTTTAGTGAGTAGAATAGTCACAGGAATCCTTCCTGCCACAGAAATTTCAGGATATCTGTAAAAGGAAAGAAAATTCTAAATCTTGAAATAAAATGAGAAACCTATTACCATGGGAGTGCATAACATAAACATAAACATAAACATCCGCTGTAGGTCTTTCACAAACAACTTGCTGCCTTGTCAAAGGGAGATGAATAAAATCTCACAAAGACTCTAAAGTCCTCATGCATTTTCATAGCTGCAGCTGTAGATTTCAAGGGTTCCATTTCAAAAGGGAATTAAGTCAGAACAGCTTACATACAAAAATATACAATGATCCTACAGCCCAGGAGGAGCTCTGATTTTGAGAAATGCTGTTGTATTCATCTACTAGATCCCAATGTAAGTTGCATTTTTTACCTGGGAAAAATCCCCAGCATTTCTAGTCCAAATAAAAGGTTATGCTGTTATTACAAAGTATTAGTAGGGTTTGAGGACAAAGATGAACATTTGCTTTTACAGGTCAGGCCATAACTGGTAAGGACTAGTAGATGTAAGCTATCAGACTGCACTTAGGGACAGAGAGAATTAATACCTCTCCACTGATTTCAGCAAGTCTAGGAAACGTCAATAAAGTCGTGCTAATACATTTTAGGTGTATTTTAGATGCCTATATTAGAACAGGGGGTATCTACTATGTTTAGTAACAACCAATAAAATATGACTCATACTAGGACTCTTATAGAAACTCATGCTGCAACAAACTAAATGCAGATGATGAATCAAGCAATTGGACAGATGAACTCGACAAAGTTTCAAAATTTGAGCAAACCACACGTTGCAGGATTAGCAAGTCAATCTATGTTGGTACTTCTTCAACAAGTGAAACACAGGAAGATTTCTTCTCAGGAAAATTTCTTTACTACAAGGATAGTGAGGCACTGAAATAGGTTGCCCAGACAGGTTGTGAATTCCTCATCCCTGCAGGTGTTCAAGACCAGGCTGAATGGGACTCTGAGATCTGGTCCAGTGGAAGGTTCCTTGTCCATGGCAGGGAGGTTGGGACTAGATTTCCTCTAAGGTCCCTCTCAACCCAAGATATTTTATTACTCTATGATTCTAAGATGTAATACAATATGACTACAAATTCTTATCACCACTGAATTTAAGACTGAAAATATTCTGGGTACCTGTTAATTTCTTCTTCTTGCAAAATATTTTAACATGATGAATACAAGCAAACACACCCAGATAAATTTACTAAACTAAAATATGTTACTTTTTCTTTACAAATTAAAAAGCTGATGGACTCAAGGAGAGTGGTAGTAGGTGCACTTTGTCTCCATGACGTGTCAAAATTTGTGCTTTGCAAAAGAAGTGATGACTTGTAAAAATTAATGATTGATTTGCATCATGGAAATTGAAATTCAGATGTAGAGACTTGTTCACAGGTAGTTAAATAAGTAAACTAAAACCAATTCAGGAGATTGCCAAATAGAATCAAAATCAACATTTCTCATATGAAACTTTAGATCCTTTGTTTTTAGCCACTTGAACAAGTAAACCTGAAAAATTAACATCCCAGCATATTGCATGGAAAACAGTCAAAAGACACATAAATTGTTGTGATGCTTTCCATTGGATAGAATGTGAAGAATCAACACACTGCTTACAACGAAGATAAAACACTCAAAGCATCCTTTCACAATTCCATACAACCCCTTTCACTAAGTTTTGAGGCTACCAGTAATTCCAGTCATTTATGACTGAAGAATTTCACAGAGCAATCATTTGAATCTACCTTCAAGTTATGAAAAGTATCTACTCAGCAACTGTTCAGTTGTGCAGTGTTGACACAGTGCTGGCAGTAGGAACATCTGCTGACTTCTTGATTTTGTAAATGTGATGTGTGAGGGTGTATAAACTTCTTTGAGGAACAAAGGTTCTGCTTTATACTTCTTACTATTTCTGTAACCAGAAAAGAGGAACACTGAAAGTCACATTATTGTTTTCATAATTTTCCACATATAAACAGATGACATGTAAGACAAAATAAGGTTACTTTATGCTTTATTCTGATTCTGAGCTCAAGCAAAGCATCATTTTATGCTTCCAAAAATCCTTGATATACCTTCATACAGTAACTTCCATTAGAGAAACCTGTTGTAGTAAATTGTTGGGCACATCCCCCCCAAAAGAGCAATTATTGAAAAACAAGCTTTATGCAACTATACAGATGAGTCATTTATTGCAAGAAAAAGGAATGATTTGTTTTGGTAGGTGGGATATTCAGAATTTTCAGCAATGTCTTTTAGGACTAATTTTTTTATTAGGGTAGGCATTAGGATAGTTATTTATTATCTAATGCAAGAGCTATTATCCTTTCTTGTTCATGGCATAATAATCTGAAAACAAATTATTGACTAAATTTCATTCTTGCAAGTTAATATATACCTTCCCACGGTAGCCCTCTAACTTACCAAATACACTTTGGCTTGACTCTTGGGATTTAATTGAAATTTACTTATTTATGGGCCAGCTTTTTTCAGTTTTGTGCTGTGTTAGCAGAGTTGGGATTTTATAACTGCAGGAACTGGACTGAGTATATTAAAAGCAATTTCAGGCCATTAAACAAGATAATGATCTCAGTAAAGAGACTAAGAGCAAGATAAGACTTTGGATTTTGCAGTTTTAGAAATGCAAGGTCATCCATTTGAGGTTTTTTTGAATAGAATTTAATTTCTTATTTTTCATGTAGCAGCATTTGAATTCCAGGGATATTATCTGATGTGCTTCAGCTGTTAGCCTTTAACTACTGTTTAGCATAGTCATGTGTTCATCATAACGATATTAGGGACCATTAAATAATTGAAGTAAGTCAGAGAACAGATCCAAGAATTAATTAAATAAAAAATATATGATTTAGAGAAGTAATATCTAATTTCCACATATTCAAAAAACAAATAGAGAAAAACCCGGCATGTTTCACATTTTTCATCATTCCTTTGAAGCTATAAAACTTCAAACTTTTTTCACTTGGGTTCCTTTTCTCTCTTATTTCAGGCTGGTGTTTTTCCATCACAATATAGAGATGGCATGGCCCCACTGCAGAGTATTGGTTTCTAAGGAATTTTATTAGGAGGACTCTGAAACTCTAAGGCAGTTGTGTTATTACTAAAGAGGTTACATAGTGTTTTATGGAGAGTCAGCATTTCCTCCTCCATGAAGTGAAAAGCTTCTGGGAAGAATATATTCCTTAGGTATTCTGTGTTTTTATGAGCCTGAGAAAGCAACCACATTACAATAATCTCATTAAATATAGAATACGACTAAACACATTTTCCTATTAGCGTATTATTCTCTTTTCTTCCATTTCTTCTCTTTTCTTCTTGCCAGCTAGTAACCTTTCATTGCTTGACACCTACTACAGGGCAAACTGTAGAGAGTTGCTCTCTAATTGACACTGAATCCCAAGCTCTGTGTATTCTGTGTACTCTTTCAATAGGTAAGGATCAGAAGAGAAGAGATTTTCCTGATACCACAAGCTGCTTGGTGAAAGTGACTGCTAGCAGGGGTCCTGATTTTAATCTGTACTGAAGATGGTTTTGTCATAAATGCAAATTGCAATAATTTCCTCTCTTTTTTCCCCATTCCTAAATCCATAGACATTTTTCTCAAACTCAGAAGTACTCTGCAGTTGTGGCAGATCTTTTGTGTGTTAGATATTCCTCTTTAAAAACTTGACGAGAATTGCAGATGAAGTTTCTATTTCATGCAGGACTTGAGCTGGATGAAATGTGTAACATTCTCTAAAATTATCTGAATTTATGTATGTGTGTATTTATGTGTGTATGCATCCAAATGTCTAGAGTTCCTGGCAACAAAGTATTGTTCCAGGGGACTTGGTCTACAACTTTATATAAATCTTTTTTTCAAACATTGGAAAAACACACATTAAGTTGAAAAAACTGTTAAAGATAGGAAGTGACTGATGTAGAAATAATTTGAAGTATTTATTGCTTTTCTGCCTGCAACTTATTATTTTATTTTCTTTCTTGTCTATTCTTTGTTTAAGTAAAAAAATCAGGATATTCTGAAAATTCCTCTTAAATATAAATATCCTATCACAAAATAAAAATTTAATAGAAACTGTTATTGTTTGGTATAAATTGACATGGGCTTTTTAAGCAAATAACAGAAGTGTGACTGGGAGATGTTTGGGCTGTGGCAATCTACCAGTGATGCAGAGCTCTTGTGGTGCCACTTGATCACCAGCTCCCTACAAATCCCGAGAGCAAGGACAAAACAAGGCTCAGCGTAGCAGGGCTGATCTTCAGTCTACTGGTCCTTGCACTATGCAGGTTATTGAATAATAAGCCTAAAAAAGCCTTACAAAATTCAGTTTTCTATTTTTCCATCTGTAATATAAGAATCAGGAGATGAAGACATGAGGATAGTTTTTCTATCTGGAATATCCTACCTGTAATGAAACTGTCATTTGTCCTGTCCATAGGAAGATGTGACAAGGAAAGAAATAAATTCTTTTGTCTTTCTCTCATCTCTCAACTTCCAAACTGTCAGATGAAGGCCACTTGAATTTCGGGACAGTCACCAAACCAAAAGAGATATGTGAATTTAACATGATTAAACACGCACACAGACATTGTAAAAGCACCCTACATCAACGTAGCAGCTGATATTTGCCTCCCTGTGCCTTGCCCTGTGTGTAAAACAGGCAGTGACAGAATGGTCTGGATGCTGTGGGTTGTGCTGTCCATTCTGGTGGGGCTGGGGCTTGCATCAGTCATTGCTTTCCGTGTCCTCTATCCTCACCTACACCCTGGAGTCCCTGGGGCCAGCTCAAGGCTCCTTTCATTCCAGTAAGGTGGCCAGGACACAAGTTTTTAGGTACATGTTGGCCAGTCTTCTTGAGCTGCTACTTGCATGTAGTAGGACATGCAAGTGCATCCCATAAGGCAGAATATGTTAAAACCCATTTCCTTTTGTTTTTGTTCTTTTTACTCAAAATATGCCAGCATAAACTTACTAAATATTTTCAAAACTGCTGGCAAAGTTTTGGTTTATTAATCTTTTTTTTCTGAGAAAATTTTTTTTAATGTTTTAATCGTTATAAAATAGAAGCTTTGGTGATTTTTTCTTCTTTTTTTAGTAAGAACTACTTCCTAATTAAAAGTTGTCAAACAATCACTGAACATTTTTTCCTGCAAAATTTTTGATTTTCAATAAATGACTGTTTTGTCTATAAAAGTGTGACAGTAGAGGAGAGTATTAAATTATTTTATGGACTAAAAATGTATCCATTCCATGTCAGTTGAAAGAAGTCCAATATTTTTAATTATTTCTTATAACTAAGCTTTCACTTTTTGGATCAGTTCCACTACTGTTTGGTTTTCTAGGTACTTTTGGCAAAGATATAGAGATATTTTTCAGGGGAGAGAGTTCTTACATTAAAAAAATAATAATTACAATCCTTGCAGCAGAAAAAATAAAAATGTGTTTAATATGATAAAATTATCACTACTTCTCAAATTGATTTATGGGAAAAAACCTAGAGATGAAAGTTTTAAGCTATGTACAAGAATTAATATCCAGCATCACCAACACTCCAGAAATTATTCAATTTCACTTACAGTGAAAGAGTCATAAAAAAGTCAATGTTATTGCTCTTCTGCAGGCTTTTGAAGACAAGTGTAGTGCAATTCCTTGATAATATATTTTTAATGAGCAATTTGACCATTAGAAGATTTTGTCTATTCAATTGCTCTTGTCTCCATAACTCCCTGTTACTACTTGAAAGCATAATGACAATGTAATCTATGAAAACTTACCTGCATGGAAAAAAACCCCAGAAATCATACTTATAATAATATGGTGGTCTGTTGCGATATGCTTTTTACAAATCTCATGTATTTCTTCTTTCTGTTTCCCATTTAAACATTTAGCATTATGTATCACTGATGTCATTAGTTCCTTGGGAGGGAGGTTGTATTTTTTTTTTTTGTCTTTATGCAGTATGAAACTCAACAGCCTATTTGTCTAAGGCTATTAGACACAATAGTGGTGGGAAATATTACTCGTCATCACCTCCTGCCCCATTGAAATATAAGAAAATTTATACATACAATTTTATTTCATTTATTTCTTTGTAAATAGAAGTTAAATACCACTGTAAGTCTATAGTAAATTCTATACATCTGGTAAACGCACTAAATTTACAATAACATTATTCATAAAATCAGCATTACCCAGAGATTTTATGTCAGTGATATTTAAAGATCATTGTCTTGAAGCAGTAGTGTAGAATGAGATGCAACAGACTGTATGGATAGTAAATGCAACTGTATATAAATGTTTTATATCATGCATAGACAGGTATTTGACAAGTGAGTATCTGCCATTAAAACTCAAATACAATTATTGACACTGGTGTCTGCAGGGTTGTCATGTAGATCAGACATTCTGCCCCCATTTTGTTAATAACTTTTTACAGAAATTATAAAGTTTTAAGTTTATGGCTTTTCTTTTTGCTTAATGTAGTATTATATGGTCAGGTATTCAACATAAATGAGATTCAAGAAACAGTTGTTGTTGAATATCAACTGTTCTTTCCAAAAGTGAAAACTATAATCTTAATAGTTTACCCATAACTTAATTTTTTTTCGGAATAAAATTTTCTGATTTTTAAAAAAATGTCTGACATACTCTGTTTTCTATATGACCATTGATTACATATAATCAGACATATATGCAAATCTTTTTAAAATCTGAACTTACATTAAAAAAATTACTTTGCTTCAATTAGAGTTAAATTTCTAAAGATATTTTATCAAGCATACCCATAAGTACATAATTGTGTAGACAGAAAAACATAACTGGTGTTTCCAGAAAGCAAATTTCAAGTGTGAAATATACACGTAAGAGATGAAAATGAGAACATAAAACTGAAGTTCATATAGCTGGATATATAGCTCACATGAGTTGGCCACTTGTAATAGATTGAGTTTTGATGTATAATATGACTCAATGTTTTATCAGCTTTGCCCATAAATAAGAATATAAGAATATGCCTCCTTAGATCTATTCATTTTAAAGTATTTCTCAATAAGTCTATCATTCTTAGATTTATGTAAAAAATATATTTTTATTTTGTATTTCTTTCTCCTCCAAAAACTTTTATACAAGGGTGTCTGGAGATATATTTCCCAGAAGCTTTTCCTCCAGCTGACTTACTCAGAAGAGGTATTTCTCAAAAGAGCTGGATTTTTTTCTCTGATTCTGTAGTAAACTGAATGTCATCATGGGACTTTTTTCCTCCCTGCTCCAATACTCCAGCAATTCCCTGACGATAAATTGGTTCTAATACTGGCTTGCTGGTGCAACCAATACTTGCTTAACTAATAGTAGGAGAAAGGTGGATTGTGCACAGGTTGTAAGTGGGTTTGACTTGCAAAAAGATTACTCGGTTTTTACTTGGCAAGGAACTTTTTCCAGATCTTCCTTTAGCTGGTCCAAAGGTTATTGCCAGAAACCATCTGCACATGTGAGGTACAAACCAAAAGGTTCATTGAAGCTTCACCCTGTGTGGCATCCTGGAAATTTTTAACAGCTTGAACCTTTCCAGAATATGAAATCACATCATCTGGGGGGAATATCAAGTTCTTAGTGAGTGCTCTGCCATACAGTCCTGGGATAGGACTTTTTAAACTTTGCAGGATGATTTTATATAAATTTCTAGTGTATTCTCATATTAAAACATTTTTAGTTGATATAGATATTAACTTTTATTACATGCATATTACAAGTCCCATTCTTTCCAACGACAAGTAGGAATACCCACCAAGTTAACTTTGCAGTCTCTCTTCCAGGATTTTTTTCCTCCAAGAAAAATACTCATGATCCAGGCAGACTGTGCTACCTTCTGCTGAGCACCTGCTGTTGGCTCAACGACAATCACAGCCACGCACCCCTGCTCATAGCAGACACCTTAACACAGCAAATATCCTTTGGCACTGATGTCAAAGGTTCACTGGTTCCCATTGTGAAACCTTGTGGTATCCCTCTGTGATTTATCACCCTGGAGATCCTTGAGGGAGCTGTGGTGGCTGCTCCAGGGGATGGCAGCCCCATGTGGAGGCTGTTTCTTGGTCTCAAGAACAGTAGTGCTGCTGGCAGCGAAACAGGAAATCCAGACATGCTGCTGACACAGGTTTGTGCCACACAGCTGCTACCTAGCAGCAAAAATGACTCTCCTCTCTTCTGCCTTTTTGCTTGTGACATGGAATCATAAAATCAGGGACTTGTTTATGTTGGGAAAGACCTTTGAGATGATTAAGTCTAGCTGTTAACCCAGCACTGCCAAGTCCACCACTGTACCCTGTCCCTAAGCATAGCATCTACACATATTTTAAAACCTTTTTAGTAAAGACATTTTCCTTCATTTCAAAGAATCGTTTAGGCTGGAAAAGATGTCCAAGATCATCAAGTCCAACCCACATTTGATACATCACCACCTTGTCAGCTAGACCATAACACTAACATCCAGTCATTTCTCTACTAACTCCAGGAGCGGTGACTCCACTACCTACTTGGGCAGTCTGTTCCAATCTTTATCAACCAAGAAATTCTTCCTGATCTCCAGACCCTTCACCAGTTTTCTAGCCTTTTGCTGGACATGCTCCAACACCTCAATGTCTTTCTTGAAGTGAGAGACCCAGAACTGGACACAGTACTCAAGCAGCCTCAGTACAGCACATGTAGAGTGCCCAGAGGAAAAAACTTTCTTAGTCCTGGCCACACTATATCTGATAGAAGCCAGGTTGCCATTGGCATCCAATCAAAACATCCTCTGGTGCAACTGGAGGCTGTTTCTTCTTGTCTTATCACTTTCTACTGGGGAGAAGAGACCAACCCCCACCTGTTTACAGCCTCCTTTCAGGTGGTTGTAGAGACTGATAAGCTCTCTTCTGAGCCTTGTCTCCAGGCTAAACAACCCCAGCTCCCTCAGCTGTTCCTCATGATGCTCATGCTCCAGACCTTTCACCAACTTCATTGCTCTTGGAGACAAGAAATGTTTCTATATTCCTTCTTCCCGTTCTAAAAATTCCCTCTTTCCTCATACCCAAAGCTTTGTGGGGATTTGTCCATCTGTTTTACTAGGTCTGAACTCTCTACTCAGCCTCTCATAGTAGCTGGGGAGGAAGGAAGACATTTCTAGAGAGAAATGCTTTTCCCAAAAGCTGATGTCTAGAATGGGTCAGATATATCATGCTTAAAAGACTTTTCTCTCTATTGATTATAAGCACATTTGGACTAAGCTCTAAGCATATTGCTCTAAGCAAAGGTGTCTCCATTGTAGATAAATCTAAATTTCACAAAAAACCGTTCCATTCTATTACCCTGAATTCCTTTCTGAACCATAAAACTTGGATATTTCCTGATATCCTGCTTTTTGTACTTGCCAGTCTCCATAAACACTACCAAAGTAGTAAGAATATGCTAGCACTCTTGCTTTATTAACATTGATTTCATAGATGACTTTAAAAGTTGTGTTTGAGGCAATATGGGATACTGAAATAAAGACACAGTCCCTTCTCATCCTGCATGTAGACCTTATGTTTAGTAGCAATTATTTGTCAGCCATAGGAATAATAATCCTAAATGGCAGAAAACTGATTGCTTTGGTTAAATATTTGAACTTCAGTGTAGGACGAGGTTTCAGCTTGATTTGAATGAAGATTAGATTTCTGGTCTCTAATGCCTTTTTTTTTGCACATAAAATGTTTGTGCTGCAGAAGAAATATCCCTTTATTGAGCAATACACTCAGTCACTAAATCACAGCAAGACTTGACTCATTAAATACTTATCATGCTCTATTTATTATACATTGTGTTTTCCGCTCTTAATGCCTCTTTATATTTATATTTTTGCATATTTGTAAATGTTCTCAGTTGTGTAATGGTTGCACATATTTTTTAGTTTCCAAAATAGAACATGAGTTGAAATGGCTATCGTTTGCATAATTGTAATGGAAATTTTTCTTTTAATGAAATAATTTATAAATATGAGCCTTTGAATGAGAACTTAATTGTTTAGTGGTACCACCTGGTATGATGATCTGTTGAAGTAGTGCTAATGAGGATTTTTCAGGATTTGTGGCAGAAGTGTTAAAGCCAGGATCCAGTGGATGAATCAGCTCCTAAAATACCATCTTGACAGTCTTTCAAAACATTAAAAGAAATTGATATTTCTCTAAGAAAAAAGGAAACCATGACACATTTCTGATCTTTGCTTCCTACCATTTTGTTTTGCATTCAGTCACTGAATTATTCTGTATTACTTAAGTAGGAAGCTTTAGAGAAACTTTTAGGTTGAGTAAACAGAAAACATCAGTTGAAGTATTAGGGGAATATAATTATTTAGTCTTCTGTAAAAAAACAGCATTACTGAAAAACTCTTATCTCTTCATATATTCTAGACAAGTAGAATAGGGATAGGATAGGATAGGGATATCAGGGATAGGATTTTCAAGAAATGTCGGTATTATAGGAAGCTAGCCTGAATTTTTGGTATTTTGAAATGACTAATTGTGGGTATGCCTCTTAAAATATGTCAAATCTATTACAAAACAGATTGCAGATTCTTAGGCTTAGATCTTTAAGAGATGAGAGATACCTCTGTAGGTAAATTAGGAGCCAAGAAGTTATCAGACCTTTTAACTATCTTCCTCTGTCTCCATAAAGCAACTACAGCTCTGTGGGTCAAAATAATATCATGTAATGACTCATATATTTTGAAAGTTTGACAACTATTAACATTCATCACTTTCGAGTACAAACAGGATTTTTTCCTCCTGGTTGTGTGCTTGCGCTTAAACCGTTGGCATTGCAGAAGAAATGTCTGTTTTTACTCACTAATTCACTTTACTGCCAGACCTGTGTATTGAGTGAGACCAGATGTTTCTGCATTGCGTTCAGTACAGTTGTGTCATTATTTGAGACATTCCAAAGCCTTAGAGTGTGTTTTGGACTCCAGAAATACACTGAAATCAGTATGTAAATTCAGGATCTGTAATCTGCCTCTCACCTAACATCTGGAGTATCTGGTTCCTCAAGGATTTGAAAATCCTAGTTCTGAGATTTAATCTCTCCTCGAAACCATTCTCGGTGACTATTTGAGTCACACTGAACATGAAATTTATGTTTCATGAAGATCCACCTGGTAAAATGGAACAAAATTACCTGAAATGGAAATAGTGTGCAGGGGTTTTTTTTTTAGGAGGACCCACCATCTTGCAAAAATACATTATTACTTTTTCATCAATCAGTCTTCTTTTTGCAACAGTCTGTATCAAAAATCTCAAATTACTTCACGATAAAACTATTACAATAAAGAATGTATTTGTTATTTCTAATGAGTTTCCTTAGACCTTACTTCTGTTGACATAAATTAGCTTTTTAAAATAAAATTGTTAAAATACAGGTAAGTTCTACTTTCTTATGAAAAGATAGAACAATTTAAAAAAAAAAATTGTTTTCCTTCTTGGAATAATTTTTCTTAAATTGTGCACTATACCCATTTTGTCATGCTGAAACAGTAGCTCAGCTTTGAGATATCTTCTTACTTTATAATGTCAGTCCTCAGATTGCAAAGACTTCACCACTTTTAATGCAAAACTTGCAGCTTAGAGGATGATACAATATCAAGGCCAAATCATCTTTGGGATTTTTCTTCTACTCATAGTTTATCTTAATCTTGCCTTTTGTGTGTAATTAAATGTTCTGAGGTGACAAAATAAAAATATTATTAAACTAACTAAATTGGATACATTCTAATTTTCTCATTATGTGATCACATGTATAACATAAACTTAGTGTGGGAGGAAAAGCAACAAAATAAACTAAAACTTTATTAATAGGCACTTGCAGAGTCATTACATTATCATGCACATGAGAAAACAAGAAACCAGTAAGTTAAGACTAAAACTGAATACTACCAAGTCCTTGGAAAGCAAAATACCTTTATAGTGTGAGACCCTGTAAGCAAATCCCCTGTGAAGTGGAGCTAGTATGGATTTTATATACTTTTCTGCTTATTGATACTGTACATACTGCCACAGAATACATTATCAATGGAAAAATATTAAATATATAAATTATATCAGCCTATTCCTTTGTGTCTCTGGGGCTAACAGCACTGGATTGAAGCACTTCTTTTTCTTTGCTTGATCCCTCTTTTTTTTTTTTTTTTTTTTTTTTTAATAATAATTTCTTCTATTCTTGGAAACTTAGGCCAAATGTCTAGTTTCACACAAACTCCTGCTGAGAAATATCTGAACATTTCTTTTTATTTTTTGTCATTTATTATGAACATCCTGTGTTTATTTTTACAGACAGTTTCACTTCTTCAGGAGACCGCAGATGTGATAAGAGGGTGTTGATTTAAAAGCATGAGAGTGTGTGAGTAAAAGTTTCAATAAATTTCTTTTACCTTTTCCAAGGATAACCAAATATATGTCAGTATTCCATAAGAATTCTCTTCTACAGCACCCAGACATGATGATGACTATATCATAAAATCATATTACTGCAACCTCTGTTCTTAATATTCTGCCTCTGGCAGGAGAGTTAAATTTGCTACTTCATATCAAAGACAAGAGCATTTTACTAGTTTTTAAGAGCTTTCCTCACTCTAAGGAGAATACACAGGCTAAAGTTTTTGTTCCATCCATAGCAAGAAGTCTTCTCTCCATCAGTTATTGCCTGGTTATCCATGAGCTGAGCAAAGTGGGATTGCAAAGCTATGAAAGTCAAACTGTCAAGTAACCTCCTTGCTATCAGGATAGTGAAGAAAATATAGATTTAACCATGCTTACTACATTATATCACTCATATTTAGATTGAGATGCTTTTCAGTGGTGAAAAAGCTAAGTCAAAGATTTCTGAAAAGCAGTATTTCTTGTTTTGCTCAATTACTAATTTGAACTAAGTTCTGCCTTGTGGTTTTTGTAGTTTATGAAATGGCTGCTGCAGATATTAATATTGAATAGGAACATATTAGTATGTATTCACAGTTATTACCTCACATAATGATTTTTAACACTACAAAACTTCCCATTCATCACATGAATTAGGAGTTCATGTAAAATAAAAGAATATTAAGAAAATTACTGTGTTTGTTCAAGGCTCATTTTTCAAAAGTACTGTTTAGCTCATAGAAAGGATAGTCAGAAATACTTTAAATGAAGATTGCATACCTAAATAATTAATAGAAGATGAACATGAATTGCTTCTATGCCTTATGAATTATTGACGTTTATTTATTCTGAAATATGTAAAATACAGCTATCCAGAAATCTAGGCATATTCAAAGGTCGTTTTGTTTGCAAAATTTATGTACAGGGTATCTTATGCCATTCCCTACATGATCCTGAACAGAAATTATCTGATCTCCAGAGTAAGCTCCTTTTGCTATTGCCTCAATTTCCAATTCCCTGCATTGGCATTTCATTCCACAGAAATAAATTAGAAATTTGAATGGAAGGATACTGAAATCAGAACCTAAGAGAAAAAGTTCAAAGTGAAAAATTGAAAACTCATTTCTACATTAATACGAAACTTCCAAGAGTCTTAGCCCACATGTTTCAGCTGACGTGTATTAAGCTGAGATAAAATGCAAACTTATGTAAGATACTTTTCCTTTCTGTACAGAGTACGATGTAACATATTACTGACAGTATTACGTCTGCAGATTTTATTCCCTGTGATTGCACTGGTGATTCTTAGTTTTTCTACCCCTTACCCTACTCTGTATTGACTGCTGGAGGAGTCATCCTTGCTGAACAAAGCAGATCTTGTGGTGTTTGCAGACCATACCCCACACAGTCTACTCTATAGGGGAAGGATGACACATTCTCATGGGGTATTTTTGCAGTGGACAGACCATGAATCAACAGGAATTGACCTAGTGGGCATTTCTTAGTCATGAACATGATTTATATGAGCTGCTTTGAAAAGTCTCAGAGAAAAGGCTATGAAAACAAACAAAAATTCAGCATTTTCTCTGTTCCTAATCTTCCTTACATTTTATCATGGCCTTATCAGATAGAGAAGTAATGCATTCAGTGTCCTGCTACTGTCCTGGAATGTAGGACAACTGGGATTTACTTCTTCCTCTGTCAGAAAATACCAGTTTTTCAACTTGAGCAACTTTTTCTTTGGGTATGTGCCTTCACTTGCTGTTCTGTTCATGATTTGTTCCTATAAAGACCATATATTGTCTTAGACATGTACACTGCTTAACATAAGAGAAAAGTGAATAATGAAGTGTCTGTGGGATGATAGGTTTCTGACTTTTCTGTCCTAGAACAGGAGGAGACTTTAAAAATCATACAAAAAAACCCCACAACCAAACAAAACCCCGTTTTGACCCATTCAGAAGGACAATAGATTGAAGGATATTTTAGACATTAGAGGAAAACAAGCAAGCTTATGGCATTTTTGTCCTGTTAAAAGCTTTCTTTCCTGCCCTCTTTTGCACAAATACACAGAGGGAATTGTACATGAACCCAAGATATAAAAATAGCCAGTTTCTGTCTTTGATTGAGAGAGAAAGACACAAGCCAGATTTATTGGCTGTCTAGAGACCTTATGTTCAGTTTTCTCTTGTCACATTCACACCAATTAAATGTGAGAGTTTATATGTTGTCCTATCTGTAAAAATGACAGCCAGATCCTTGTCTGGCTCATTTAATTGTCTCTGTGGAATAAGTTCCCCCACCCTGGTATAGAAAACAGTATTTCCTGTAGCTAGCATAAAACCTCTCTTGCCTGAATATTTTCAAGATAAAAAAGTTATTCAGAAAAAAGTGATGTGTAAGAGATGATTGCATTCCTTTCTCTCAAGTTAGCACAAGTTTTAAAAATGAAATTGAGAAACACACTAGTCACTGGAAAGTGAAACCCCATATATAATGCCTATAAAGAGATATATCTTAGTGTTGGGGCTAGGTGGTGTTGCCAGCACACACAATTAAGTGCCTGTTGCCACCTGGAATGTACAGCCAGAAATGGAAGGTCCAGTGAAGTCAAAATAAAGTGGGGGAAAAAAAAAAAAAAAAAAAGTAGGGTAAAAAATGTTGCAGGTGAAGGAGCTGATCCTCTCTTCCATATATATTTTACTCCAGTCTCATTGCAAGGCTTCACTCTTCTGTTGCATCTCCTTTAAACTGAAAAAATCTCTCAGGGTATTAGCCAAATTCACCACAGTCAAGACAGATATTTTGAATATTTCCATGTACATGAAAGCCTACAGTGTCTTTTCGATCTTTTTCAGCAGGATTTTTTCAAAGTAGGAAAATCAGCTGAAAAATTAAAGGTATGAATACTGTTAGGTAATTTATCATTTTTTTTTCTGACCAGAAAAACTGATAAAGCTCAGAAACTGTTCTTTGCTATAAAACTGGTTTCATAGGAATCTAGGGAATATGACAGCTACAATACCCTTTAGATATCAGAGTAAATAATAAAATATTTGGAAAAATGTATAAAATACGTGATCTTTGCATGAAATATTTACTACATAATTTTTCCATTTTAATTTCTCTACAAAATAATTCATTTTTTAAAGCTGATAAATAATCTTTCTTTTCATATGTAAGTACTCCTTATAAAACTCAATGTTGGATTTTTGTGTAACATTACGTATTCTAAGTTTTTCTAATGACTCCATCTTTGATGCTGATTTTCCCCTTCATAATTGTAAATCTAGTCCTTTGTTATTCTGTGACTCCTACTGTAAAAAAAACCTGACCTGGCAGTCTGTTACTTGGTTACATGCTCCTATGAAATGAAAAGATCTAGATTTGATAAGATGCCAAATAGAGATTTTTAAGGAACACTGTGAGAAAATGTGCTAATGGTCTCAATGAAATTAATTGTATTTCTAGTATAGTTGGAGTCATATGCACTAGCTGTTGAAAGTGGAATATTTTCTCTAGGATGGACGCTTTGTGAGATTCATGATAATGTCTTTATAAACATTACTAGTATTATATTCAATTACTGTTCACACCGGTTTCATAAGTACAGGTGAAAACAGGTAAGGCTGTCAGAACCTATGTTAAAATACAAATATTATTGATTATTGTGATTATTTTGTGATTGTATTAGTTGGAAAATATCTACATTTCATCTCTGATTTTGTTTGAAGGGAAGAATAGTGAAATTCTGCACTTTAAAATCAAAACTTCTGTGTTTAAAAATATAGGGTATTTTTTAATATTAACTAGCAAAGTTTTATTATAGGTCATTGTTTTTAATGTTTTGTCTAGCTTAAAACTTTTCCCATCATTTCTGTTTACATATCTGATGCCTAGATTAAGGTCTACTTTTATTTTACAAATCCTTTCTGCTTTACTGAAGCAGAGAAGGATGTCATCTCCAACTGCTAAGGATCATCTCTCTGCCAGTTGCAGCCATTGAGATCTGCTTGAAGTTAAAATAGATCTGTTCATTTTCTGACTAACACTCAGTACAGTTCAGTGAACTGCCAAACTGAGAAACAATTATAGAGCTCCTGGAGCAATGCATTACATTTGCATCTTAGATTACTTCAAACATTTTAGCTCATTCTTTGGAGTAGTTTTCCACCAAATCAGCAGTACTCCAGCAGGCAACTTATACCTTTCTGGCACTTTCCACATGTGTTTATAAAGCAAGTTTTTTTACCTTTCTGGCACTTTCCACTTGTGTTTATAAAGCAAGTTTTTACTCAGATCATGGGCCATTTCAGGAAGTAGACATTAGCATACAGTTTTATCCTAGGTTTTATTGGCAGCTTTGATATTGCATAATCATACAATACTTTTTTTAACTGTAGGCATCCTTTTACCAGTAGCTTCCTCATCCTATGGGTAGGATGAGTTAAGAAAGGACCATATTCACTTTCTTGCTTTTTCAGTGGCTTCCCTACAATATTGATATTCATTCTTAAGTTCTCTGAAGAACAATACCTCCATGTTAGGCTTCTGTGATTTTGTTGATGAAAAATAATTTAAAGCATAGTGCCTGCCACAAGGCATTGCAGGTTTTTAATGGTCGTTATCTAGTAATAAATGGTTATCTGAAAAAAGGGAAAAGTGTCAAGTGACCTGCCCATATAATGACTTTTCATTTAGGTCCTGAAAATGCTTCTCTGAGTTTTGGGGGGATTTTTTTTTTCTGCATTAGAAATATACAGGACTCTACCAGTGAGACAAAATATACTTTAAAAGCTATGTATGTTGCTGACTGTATTATCATAGTTAATGGTGTATTCCTGATTTATTCCCTTACTGCAGTGAACAGCCATCTCCTTTTTGGAAATGGTGACAACATATATAAAAAAACTGATGTATAACAAAATACAGAAGGAATGGACCAATTTTCAGTTTCTAGCACCAAAGAAAATCTTATCTTATTCAGTGTAAAATACTTTAAAAGCAAAAAGCTTATCCAAATTTCTGTTTTAGATATATATTCTGAATTACTCAACGTAAAAAACCTAAATGTGTTCTTTCTCAATGTGGATTTTTGTTTGTTTGTTTATTTCATGGTTGTTGTTGTTGGGTTGGTTTGTTTGTTTTGAAAGACAAAATTTTTGGTGTCCATAAAATAGTGAATCAATCTATAATTCCATGTATAATTTATACTGTCCACTATTAGCAAATGAATCTGACAAAACCAGACAGTCGAGATTTTAGACTTTATCAGTAGACAAAGCAATGTGGGAATTGAGCTATTCTGCAAAATCTTTGATAACACAATTTGGCCAATTTGCAGATATTTACGATATAGGAAGAGGTGGGCATGGCAGGAAAAAGCCAGTAACTTCCTGTCATCCTCCCCTGGCATGGCAACAGTTCTCCCCAAACATTATGAGCCTCTGCAATCCTGATATTTAGAAATAAGTTGAAGGGGAACTAAAGGATTATAAAACCTCTACTTGCTTTGGTTAAGCCCTCAGTGTTATCCTGGGCATTCTAATTAGAATTATTACTTCACTTTTTTATTATTATTTTTCTAATTTATACCCCTTCAAATTTATTTTTTCTCTTCTGCATTCAGTTGTTTCTTTCTTATCTAAATCCTTCTTTCTGTTTGAAAACAGCCTGACTGCCAGCCAAGACAGATTTTTGGCAGTATTACTGTGAGCCTGGGACCAAAAAAGAAGTTGAAAGCAGTACCTTAAATGCTTTGACATTGACACATTTTTACCAGATCTTGAAGCAGATGATAAAACCACATGCTATATATTTTTTTTTTCCTGTGGCAATCATGCAGGTAACAATCCAGACCCTGAGCTGTTTATTCTCCCCCTCCCTCCCTCCTTTATTTTATCCCCTCTTCTATTTCATTTCTTTGTTTGTTTTTAAGAAACAGAACTGAATTACAAGAAGAACAACAGCTCAAGCCCTTCACAATAAATTTCCCTCTCTTTCCAAGGCGGGATAGTAATTACAGACACTCTTACCATCTATAAGACTGTCAAGCAGGGTAAGGATCTTTTTGGAAAAGTATATCAGTGAATGGAAAAAAGGAATGGAGTGAAATCTCTGCTTAGTCCTTTACATCATAGTGTAAACCCCTTTAACCACTTTTTGTTGCATTCCTTAGTTCTTTAAAAATTCCCATGTTCGTGTTTCATAGGGTGAAACACACTAAAGCCTCTGTATATCAGAGTTATTGCTTAACATTGCATTAGATGACATTATCATATAAAGAATCCTGTCTTCATCAGACTACTTAGTCCATGAGACTTCACATGTTACATTTCCATTTTGAATTTTCTGATTTTTTTTTGAGTTCTGGATTTCTGAGTGAAATTCCAGTGAACATCTGAGTACTGAAATAACAAAGATCTCATTTGCATCCCTTAAAAAAATTAGCTTTGGGGATTTTTATACTAATGCCTACCAAGAGAGTGCAAAATCCCTGAAAAATATTAAATTAAATATTTTTTGCATATGAATTTAAAGCTAGCTATATATTAATTCAACATATGTCCTCAAATTAAATAACCACAAAATAAAACTGAAAGTCTGGAATTCCACTCAGAATCCACATTAATATCTAGAAACATTAAGAGTGAGAACCAGGTTCAGTCTGCTGTAAAAGACAAGACCTCAGTGGATCTGACTCTTATGCTTTGCAAACACACATTAGTAAGCTGAGGTGCCACCATAAGGAAAGAAGATAAAAATAATCTTATATCATAAAATATTTTTAGTACATACTCCTTTTTCCTAGGTGTATATCAAATAATTATTTTCATAAAAACGAATGTCTTGAAATATGTTTTTAGATATTAAAGAGCAGCATAGTCAAGACATTAATTTGAAATAATATCTACCTTTAGATATGAAAAACTAACTAAAAAAGTTTTTCAAATATGAAATAAGATTATTATTGAAATTCAGAGGTAGCTGAAGAAAAATCTGAAGATGACTGATAGAGAGCTTTTTTCTAAACAGATTTTCTGGCACAAGTTTTGCATCCTGAATTATATTAAAAATCGATCTTTTTCAGGCATCAGTTGGATTTAGAACAGAAAGACACGCTAGCTGTAATTCTTTACTCATGAATTTTGAGTAAAGATCAAGGAGGTGGTGATAAAAATTGTTGTCACTACAGTAAATTATTAGCCAAAATAGCATTTTTAAATAAACTGGATAAGCTACCTCCAGTTCCTACCTGGGCACTGTGTTTGAGCAAACTGTGGCACGGACCAAAACTTTCTCAGGGGATTTTTTTCTGACACTTTACCTGTATGATGGTAACTTCCCACTGCTGGTACTTGTGGTCTGGCCTCTCTATTCTACCATGAGTCTATCTATAATGACAACAGAATGAAACAATTTTTGAAAATGCCCAAACAAAAAAGAAACCTCATATTTATGTGTCATTAAACTGCAAGTAACTAATTATTTTATTCAGGTATTGAGGCAGATATTTTGATTTGATTAGGTATCAAAGAAAAAAGCATTGAAGACACAGGCAACCATCTCACAACCTGAAGACTGCAGCTGCTGAAAAAGGCTCCTCTTCTGAAGGAAAACTCAATATAAAAGACTGTCTCAGATAAGGATGTGGGCACAGATAACAGCTAGCACCATTAATACACATTATCCTTTTTGTCTTTGTCCGTAAAAAAGTCACTGGGATTATGCAGAGAGTCTAACCTGGATAAATGGATTTGTTCTGTCCTGCAGACAGTTTTGTGTTAATAGTGCTGTGATACTGCCAGCCAATCTGCCACAACATTTAAGTTATTTCAAAGAAGATGGGCAAACATTTACTGTATATGACATTTTCTTGCCTATATGACTTTTTTTTTCTCTGGGATTAAGCAAATATAACATTCTCTACCAATAGGAGAAAAATAAACCTGGCATATTTTTAAAGTATTGGCCATAATCATGACATAAATGCTGAAGCAATCATATAAATAAATATTTTAATTTTTCAGAAGCTTTTAATCTGAAAAAAAGTAAACATCTTGGATATAAAATGACGTGGGAGTTGTATAAATTATTAGCCTGGCTTTAATAGCTAATAATAGGACTTAAAGTAGGGCTTTGTAAATTTTTCAATAGGGTTTTCATGCCTTGTTTAACTTCTTTTTTAACAGAAGCTGAATAAGTTCATGTATTTTTGGCAATGTTCTTTTATAATGTTCTTCCATAAAAGGATTATTTTTATAGATATGTATGCTTAAATTGCCCATGTAATCCTCACACTATTCCTAATTTTTGAATAAAGGTTCCAATCTGTTGTTCTGGGGACAATGATTGTGCTGTCAGTGGAATTTTCTGGTGACAATAATAAGAGGAATGATTAGTAAACTCACTGAAAAAGATGTTTTTTCTAGAAGAAGGTTTTTTCATGGTATCTTAGGTTTTCTTCCAGTCTCTGATGGTCTCATAATGAAAGACGTTTAATAAACTAGATTATGTGTTTATTGTCAGGTTTTAATACATTTAAACAGTCAATGACTAGTCTTTTATGAACTCTAATAGGAATATTATTTCACTATTTGTGATTTGCATAATAGTAGTGCTTTTTTTGCCTTGTAGCTATATATTCTAAATATATATATATATGTATAAACCACAAATCTGATTCTATTACTCTTGGTGCAAAAAATAAACAACAAAGGTAAGGATGTCATGTAATCAAGGCCACATAAGACATACAGGAAATATAGGAAAAGAATCCTTTTCCTAGAGCCAGACTATTGTTGGTAAAGAAAGTTCCCAGCTGCACAAAACAGAGTAAGTTTCATGTGTCAGCTGTGGACACAGAATAGATTATTTCACCATCATGGAGGGTAACTTAGCTACAGCTTAGCAAGAATTCTTTCAAAGTTTGAACTTAGAGTTTACATTCTAAAATAGAAAAAAAGAATCCCAAATACTTCTCACATTTCACTTTTAAAAGCAAAGGAAACAAAACATTCAAAGAGAAACACTTGGAACTTATAACAGAGCAAAGTCAGAATCAAAGCAAACAGCACTCTTGCATCTTTTACACTTCAAGTATTTCCTGGGGACAAGCATTTGTTGAAATGTAGAAGCTATGGTTAGACTTCAGAAATGCTCCTTAGATGTATAGGTGAGAGGCCAATCCTTGGTATAAATTTAAATATCATCAAAGAACTTTAGAATCTAGCATCTCACTCCAGCCCAAGGGAAGGAATAGAGGGGAAAATTTATCCTTAGCTCCCTTTTACCATTTATGCTTTCTTTGTTTATGTTGGCTAAGTTTTGAAAAGTCATTTTAGGAACCAAATGTCTCTGAAGGAATCGACAGATGAATCAGGCAGGATCAAAAGAACAAGACTTTAAAAAAATCTTGGAATAAAGAAATATGTGGATGAAGATTTGATTTTTTCCTACCATTCCCAAATCTTTCCTAAACTTTAAGGAAAATTTAAAAGGGAAAACATACTCTCCAAGTGAATATATGGATAGACTGTAGCCATAGAGAAAACATCTGTCTCCTGCTCATATGTAATTTTAAAGCTACCACTGCTTTTCATGATCCCACCAACTACTTTTAGTCTCCCCTAAAGTGTTCCTTGAATACTCGTTCTCAAATTAGCAATATATCTCACACAAGCTTGCTGAGAACTCAGGGAATAAAATTCAGCACAAAGCAAAAGCCTTTTATGACTTTCTCCCCAGGTCGCTGAGGGTATTCTCTGTGAGGCTTGCATCAGATAATCGTGACAAAAATGATCACTTCCAAATGACATAAGGAAGAAAAAAATGCTATATTTCTTCTTCATCTTTAGAGAGTTTTACAGCCAGACTTTACATTGTAATTTCTATCCCAAGGTTACCCAAGTAACTGCGTTTTCCACTTGCACCACAGCCAGTACAAAGAAGAAAGTTATCCCTGCTGAAGGTGTCGTGGAGGTTCTCTCATTTTGGACAGCTTATACCATGGCCACCAGAGCTTGAGAGAATTTCCTAGGCCAAAGTAGGTTTCTGTCAAGATTGAGCACATCCCAGGGACACACTTGTGGTAAAGTCAGTTTGATACACAAGGCTATCAAAGATCAGTTCATATATAATACATAAGATATTATAAAATTATGTTAAATTCATATATCCAGCAGATGCACATAGAATCAATTTATCACAAGAGCTTTAGATCAGAAAATCTCCGAGTAAGGATATAGGAAATCTCTCTGGAAGCATTTTATCATCTATAATTCTAAATTGGCAATAAGCAGCATGTGTTAGAGGGAATGTTTTAGTTTCCATGTTTAATTGAATAAAAGTGAATATAGTAATTCAGCACCTGTGGAGGAATATCATACACAATTTGAATTATTTTTCATGGCTGTGCACAATGCTTACCTGAGTTAACCCCTGAATGCTGGTGCAAAGGCAGGAACAAAACAGCCACTCAGACAATATCATGATAAGGCAAGGATCTGTGATGAGTGGTTGAAAGATGTGTTCCTACAGAAGTTAACAATAAACTCATACTGATTTGTAACAGGCTAAATATTAATATAGCTGTGAAAAAAATCCAAACACTTCCTATTACTCTTTCAAATTGAATATTTGTAATCAGTTTTGAGACTTTCGGATACAGTAGTTTACACTTCAGAGGAAGGCTAGATTCACAGAATTTGCTTCTGAAGCATCTGAAATTAGATTGATTTTTTAAAATTATTTTTATTTGCTTTTGGTTTCTATAATTAAAATTCTCTTCATGTCCCTGGCATAAATCCTGACCTTATACATACAGAGAAATCTTTTCTATAGAATCTTGGTCTCCAGTCTGAATTTTTAGTGGAAAATAACACTCTAACTTATGCTGGTCAGCTATTAATGACTATAGGGAATTTTAATTCATCTAACACTATTTCTATTCCAAATATAAATCTGTTGGTTTGAGTCATCCTAAAATGGAGAGATAAGACATTCAGAATTGAATTTAGCTCCCAAAGCTGTTCACAAAACAAGTCTCAAGAGATAAATGTCATATCTAGGATTTTTACTTTTGCCCACCTCCTGTTCCTCAAACATTTGGTCAGAAGAAATAGAATTTAGATTTTCATAATCCTTCAGGGACTTCTTAGGCTTACGGAAAGGGCAAAATATTTTAAGCCACTTAGAAGTGTGCTGACTCTGAAATGAGATTGTATCAAGAGAAGTGCCTGATTTAAACATGCGTGCTCTCAAGAAGCTGTCTAAACACTTTTATTTCAATTTCTTTCTTTATATAGGTAGCATTCTCCAAATTCTCTTTATTGATTTTCAGAACTTCTCTTTTGAATGATAGTTTTGGACAGTCTTGGTATTCGCTCTCCAGCAGCTTGTAAGTTTGATATACAACAGAGAGGGATAATCATATTTCACTCTGCAGAATAACTTCCTAGATACTTCTGAGGTGTTGTTATATCCTAACAAAACAGTACAAGTAATTGAACCCATATTGTTTAGACTTTTTATTTTCTTCTTCTTTTTTTTTTCCTCTTCTCACAATTGCAAGTTTGGGATACAAAATTTTATCTTTAATATTTTGTTTCACAAGGATCCTTGAATTCAGCTTCCTTCCTGAATGCAGAATATTCTTCCCTCTTTCTGGGGAAGAACAAATTTCTTATACAACAGAATCTTCATTTTCCTTTTTAGGCTACCTCAATGTCACAAAAGTTTACTGACAATGAACTGAAACTACTCCTTCTATGTGTAAATTATCAACCACCATATATCCACCAAATATATATATATATATTTTCAGTGCTGGTATCAATGAAAGAAATGTTCTCAAGAATCTTTTTGCCCCCATAAACCCCCCATATTTTATGCATAATACTGTCAAAAATGTGTGGTTAGACTTTTTCCTTATATGAGAGTTTTATTTAACCACATTCTTAGAGGATGCCTAGTCCTAGATCATCAGCTATCTTCCCTAACCTGGTTTATCCTCTGGCATTCTGATCCCAGATGTATTTCTGCATAAACAATACATACAGCTGCCCTGTGGCCGGAAGGGGAAGAAGGGAAAGCTATTTAAGCTTATGATAACAATTAGAAACTTCCTTTCTCAACCTCAAAAAATCCCACACAGAAACACAAAATAATCACAAAAATGTGATTATTTTTTCCAGGAAGTACTAAAGCAGGCAACTGGCTAACCAGTGGAATGTATCCAGGAGGAGATCACTGCATTCCTTCTCTTGTTTCCTTGAGCCCCTGCTAGTGCTCATGAATTCAAATTGCATTCTGTGGAAGACAGAATACATGACTTGCCTGAGTGAGAGTTTGTGCTGTATTAACATTTTCAGTTTGGCCAGAGATTTATTTCTGAAATATGAGTATTTATGTGTATGAACAGTATCAATAATCTTAATATTTTGCATTCTTCTTCCATTCATGTTAAATACAGCTGTAAATTATATAAAATAATTTATTTTATATCAAATAATTCATTTTATGTACTTGTTTTGTCTTTATTCATGGGAAAATGCTTCAGAAACATGTGATAATTAAGTCTTAAAAGTATCTAAAAGGTAGTAGAGTATGAGATTTGTACTTGAGGTTCAAAATACCATAAGTAATACACATTTTTATATGATCTAATGCATGGTCAATGACCCATCAAAAAAGCTGTTCTACCAAGTTTAAGTAGCATGCTCCCTCTCAAAAAAAAAAAAAAAAAAGAAAATCACCTATTTTTTGGACAAATTTTCTTTACATTTATATAATACATAGAAAGAAATGAGTTTATAGAATTTTGTAATAATGGTAATAATTTCCCTCAGCAAAATGTAACCCCTCAGATGAGGATATGGGCAGGGATACATGGCCTGACATTGTAACACTGGGAACCTCTTAACCCAACCTCAACTGAACCACTGGGACTTCTTTCTCTGCAGTGTAACCAGTAATTTAAATTTTAAAATGTTATCTATACAACATTTCATGTCAGCATTTCCTTTGAAGCATAAAAGTTCAGAGATGATGCATCCAGTATAACAACAAAAAAGAGAGAAAGGCTTAGAAACAAATTTCAGTAGAGCAGTGATAGAATTCAGTGCATAACACAAACTCAGAGTATCTTGCCTTATTTTCTCCCAATGTTCTTGTATTAATGGGTAGGATTATTTCACACGTGCCATTGTGGTTTTTTTCCTTTTCTCCAAAAGCTACTTTAATTTCCTATAACTGTAATAAAAATACATACCAGCTTACCTCTCAGATATTCTGAGTACATACATTAAGTACCTTTTCATATAAAGTTTCACCATTTTAAATTTGCTTGCCAAGAGGTAATTTGATTTACAACTGTATCAGTACCTCTGTTTCTTGATTTGTAAAAGTCATGGTATCATTCTTTTAATTTCCTTATCAAAAAACATCAGAACAGTATTTGTGCTGTGATAAGCTTCATCCAATGCTCAGTCTGTGATGGAGAAAAATTGCACCCAGGAAACAAAACATGATCTAATGTGACTGTGACCTCTAACATTAAGCACCTGTCATGAACTAATGGGAAAGGAAAAAGAAAAAAGAAGTTTATCAACTACAGTCTTACTTCTTGGGTGCTTTTAACTGATTTGCACCATTTATGAGTACATCCACCAAAGTTATCCTGAAGGCAATGAATCTGAGGTGCAAGCTCTGTTAGGAAAAGTTTGAGCTCTCTTTTGTGTTTCCACATGTTCCTGGGGACTCAATAATAGTAGTGGTGAAAACCTCATAATTGAAGCATAATCCACAACAAAAATGGGAACATTTTCTTCAGCACTACTGTCAAGCTTTCTTTCATACCACTTTCACACTTACAAGGACAGATAGCTGACAACCAGCTTTGGAAATTATCTACTCATTTAGAGAAAAGAACACTACAACACAAACTCTACAAATGGGTGATGTAACCTGGCTTCCTTACACCAGAGACGAAGGATGCATTCAAAGAGATACTTGCGAATATTTATTTTATTGGATATATTTGCTTTTCTTTTTCTCTATGGAGTGCTTACCATTTGTATCCTGTTTCTAGAAAGCAACAGTGTGCCCTAATTCTAGCTACTCTAGCTACTCAAATCTTAATCCAGTTTACTTTAAATTTTGGATTTATGCCTATGATTGATAGCAATTAAAGTTTCCTGCCAAAAAAAGGTGCTGAAAGCAAGTTTTGGGCCAGATAAAAGAGGATTAATTAGAAAATGAGCACCAAGCTCATGTTTCCCTATCACAGGTTGTGTGTGAACACACAAACAGTGGGACAAGTTCTGACACGAAGAGCTAGTTGTGGGGTGGGGGAGGAGAATGCATCTGCACCGTTTTCAGCTTGGTTAACAGAGAAGAAAATTTTAATACTACTCTTCTTTTCTGTAGCTGACAGTTACCACAAGATGGTCTACACCAGCTACAGTGCACCTGAAATGGTTTGAGCTTGGTCCCAAACAAAAGAAAATAACTGTTGAAAAATCATGGCATTTCTGGCCATCTGACTAAAGGGTAATTGTGGAGTTCAATCCTCTAATATTTCTGGAAGGTGCCACTGCATAAGGACATTTTATTCCTGAGTTCTAATACACTGTGCAATATGAAACTGTAAATTCTGAAAAAAACCCCAAACTCTACAGTGATCATCTTTTACCACTGTTTACACATAACATTGAAAGCAATTACATACATAGCAAGAGTTTCCAAGTTCTCTGGAAATGCAAGCAGTTGAACAGTTAAGATAGTGTCAGATTTCAAGACATAATTAGCAAGGACTTTATAGACAAATATACTTTGTCTAGAGGAGATTAAATATACTTCTCCTTTTCAGGGTCAAAAAATGGCAGGTTCTAGTCTGGTGAAGTTTAGTAAGCTATTATTCTTACACCATATGCTCTCCAAAACTGTAAACCCCTTTTCTTTGTCATTCCATTTGTGGTTTGTTTGATCTTTTCAGTACTAGGTTCTCTGGCTCTTCACAGAGGATTTATTTCAGGCTTGGTAGTAATCTGTCCTGGGTCCTACCATTAGCTGTAGTTCCATCTCTCAGCCTTGTTACCATGTTAACTCTTGCTAAGACAAATGCAGTATTTGCTGCATTTCTGCTTTGGGAATTTTTTTAATCCTTGGATAACCTTCAGCTAATTTCAGCTTCTGTTTCACTATTACCTACTTGTGTTCACCTTTCCAATATTCTTCAGTGTCTTGTACAAACAACAAACTCTATTTTGTGGTTATAATCTCTCCTGGATGCACAGGTTTAAAGCTGAGCCTGTTAGTCTTGACAAGACCACATTAATTGGAAATACAGTGTACACCTCCAAGTCTTCCACATAAAAGCAAAAAAACACATCAACAAACAATTAGAAAGTCAATATTTTCCTTATCTATTACTACAAACATCTCCAGTTCCAATTACATGGAAAATGTAGTGACTCTGGACATCTCTGAAAGATAAATGTGTGGTAAGTATTTTCTTTTAAAACCTGTTGTTCTGCCTGTTATTTTCTTTTAGGTTTGTAGAAAAAAAAAAACATGGAAGAAAGCAACTGTGTACAACGTTCAAATATGCACTCGTGTCCACTGCATAAAACAAAAAAGGCAGGCTTATTTGCCAGTGCCTCTAGCATATCCAGGACAAAGCAAAAGAACAGATTCTGTTTCTTCAAATTACACTCGTGTGGACCATTATTACCTGGATTACATTGAGGCATTTTTGCAGTTCAAAATCTTTTAAAAATTGATTGATTTGTGATTTAGCTGTGGTTCCTCTTTCACTGAAGCTGGAAGTTTCCTGGGTCTCCAAATGTGATTCCTTGGTGCCGCTTGGAAGTGCCATGTCCGCGAGAAGGGTTTCCTGCTGCTCAAAGCACTAGCTGCCCACAGTTCTAGCAGACTGTGAAATCCAATTAATTACACTCTGCAATTCATATTGCAGCAGCACTTAGAAAAGCGGCTGCTCTGGTGTAAGGAGGAACAGTTCGTGTCCTAAATAAGTCTATTTCTGGATTTCATAGTTTCTCAGGGTCTACAAGTGTGTCTCCGTCTCTGATATGCTCCACAAATGGCAGTGCTTTACATTTACAGCTCTCTCTCCAAAAAGGAGAGATATACAAATGTAAACTATTTTTTAGGCTATTGCCTAAAAAAGTTTAGAATTATAGTTAAGTTTTATCAACCTTAAGGCTAAACATGACAACAACTAAACTTAAATGTGGGCACCTCAGGGAACCTCTCACTGTAATGAGACCCCTGGCTTTCCCTGCTTCAATTGTGTGAGTGTTTCAGAGAGGAATGGAAAGTTCCTTTTTTTTTGCTGACACTCAGACCTTATCTGTTATTGATTTTTCTCCATTGCTGATAACACAAATGCTACTCCTGCTTCATCTGCTTCTTTGTTTCCAAGGGACCCTGCAAATCACATGGGTGATGTGTTCCAACAGAGATTAAATCACTTGCTTGCTCATTTATTCTCACTTTTGGCTTCTAAGTTATTTTTGCAATTTACACATTCAGCAGCTAATGTGCTTACCTCAGACAGACACACTCCAATGTCACAGCCCTGTAGGCTAATGGTAATTTCATCCCCTTTTCCACTTTTGTTCCATTACTGTGACAAAGAAACTATAAAAAAAAAAAAGAAACAAACCCACAACCAACCAACCAAAAAACAAAAAAAGCCAACCTACTTTTTTCTGTTACAGTTTCTGTAACCAAAACCCATAATGTTCACATATGTAAAAAATTATTTAAAAATCAGTATTATTATCTCTTCTATTTTAATTATCTTACATTACCATTCTCTAAGCACTCTTCAAACGCAGCTTAATGCAATAATACCACAGTGAGATCCAAATTTCAAATAATTTAGCTTTGTTGTTATCTTTGTTTGATAGGCCCATTGCAGTTTTTGTCAAAAGTATATCTGCATCTGAAGTTTACAAAAAAAAATCAGAAGCCATGCTGGTTGCTGGCATTTTTATGCTGCTAGACATTAACTTTGATACAACTGAGCTTTCTAGGAAGAACTGGCCAAACTGTGTCCCGCAGAATGGAAAGTCACCTTTTTTAAATAAAAGCATGTGGGTGATACAGAAAAAAAAATACTCTGGAAAAAGCATCTCCAATTTAATTCCTCTTGGAATACATTGAAGACTTCAGTTTCTCACTGTGGTGGTGAGGATCCCATAAGAATGATGGCCCTTGCTCTAGATGGGCCCCAACCCCACAGAGTTTCTCTTCCTATCTATCCATGCTGACAAAGGGCTTTCAGCTGAGACAAAGAATCAAAGGAGCTAAAATGAAATCGTAGCTTAAGACGTCTACTGTGAAAAGAGACTTTTCTACTTAATGTTTAAGCTTCTAATTCCAATTAATTTTACCACAATGGGATTGTAAATTTGGCCTAGTGCTTTTTCACGAGAACACCTACCTCTGCTATTTGTGGTCTCTCATTTATTTCTGCATTTTTACTGGAACTCTCAGTTGATCCAATCCACTTACATGGACTAAGCAAATGAAGCCAATTTTAGCTTATGGCTTTACCATGTCTTAAAAGTCTCTTAGAAGTCACATGAGTAAATACAGAGTGTTGCTAGACAATGAATGAGAGGATGGCCCCACATTACATATTTCTGTGACATAGGAGGAGTCATAGTGCAGTGATTAATTCCTTCACCAACACAAGGCTTGTGAAGCCTGACTCACAGCCTCTGCTACCAGTCCAATGGAAGGAGACAGGAAAAAAAAGAGACTATGTGTCTTATTGTTCATATCTGAGACTTCCTAAGAGAAAGAACATAATCTTGAGCAGAACTGTGGCAGGCAACCACTCTAATAAGATGCCATATTATTCACATACACGATTACTCAGTGAAATTAGGGCAAAATATTTTTTTTGTACATCTTCTATTATCATGATCTAAAACAGTCCAATTTCTGCTGTGAGACAGGCTTGCTGATAGCTTCAGAGAAGGAATATATAAGCTATTCAAAAAAAGTGTCTTGTTTTTCTGTTACACTTTTAACTCTGCAAGCTACCTTGGAAGATCAAATTAATGTGTTTCTACATACTTTTTATCCTTGTTATGGTCACAGCCAGACATCAGAGAAGGAATTTGCATTTCCAGTACTCTAAGTTTATATGGCTTTAAGTCAGAGTAATTCCAGAGATTTTAGAAGAATAAGCCTTGATTCATTGCAATATAACCCAGAAAAAACACTCACTAATAGGGCAAAAATGTTCTAGACATCCAACAATTTCAGTAGGCTGTTTAGACATTCATAGACTAAAAGTGAAGTAACCCCTGCAATCTGCAATGTTATTATAAATACTATTTGACCTACATTTTCTGTATTATGTTTTCGAGCCTGAATGCACAGAGTTAAATCAAAGGCTTTTAAAAGGAAACACTAGGAGATGAAATACTGACAAGAGATAATGTACTTTTGTATGGATCACTCGGGATCCTTGGGACACAAAGGGAAGCTTTTAAGTGGAAAATACTACAGGCTTTACTCTCACTAGGATATTAGACGTTATTCTTTCCAAACAGATCTTGACTCAGAGGGTATACTAAGGATTTAGAAATACCAGTTGAAGTAGAAAAAATTAGAGCAGCTGACTTGGTATTAAAAAGGAATAGATGAGTTATGATAAGCAGTGTGCATCTTTAATGTCAGAGAGGGAGAGAACTACATTGAATGACATCTACTAAAGCTTGCAAAAAGGCAAAAAAAAGTTAAAATTTGCATTTTGCATTTCCCTGTCCTTCCTTTCCCTTTTTTTTTTTTTTTTTTTTTTTTTTTTTTTTTTTTTTTTTTTTTGGTTTTGGTTTTGGTTTTGGTTTTTTTTGCAAGTAAAAGGATAAAAGACTCATGGAGTTGCTCTGTTCAGTTTGGGTGTTTCAGGGATAAGAAAAAATATAATTCTGAAACTAATGAATTTCATGATTGGTTCATGTTCCTGATGCTGTGTAATACCACAGAATTCTACAGGCAATATTAATTTCTGTAATTTTTATATATATATACCATTTCAATATTTGAAATAACTTCCAAATTGTTTGCCAAACTTAGTGAAACATTTTCTGTTATTTTTCCCTATCAAGTGCAGCTAAATCTGGGTTGTTCCAGATAAAGGTAAAAGGGTTACCTTTTTATATAATCTCTAGAAGAACCCAGTCTTAGATATTTGCTAGAATTTCTCATTTGTATATAATTTGCTACACTAATCATTCTTTTCTGTCAATATTGAATTTCCTGGCTTTAGAGCATTTCCTCAATTGCTGATACTTTCGTTATTTTATGAGTTTTACATTTCATTTTTTAATTGGTGTCTAATGGTGTCAATATTTCTTATTTAGTCACATTGAAGCTGTGTTAATGTTTTATTTTCTATTTAAAAATATAAAATTATTAAATATTTCTATAATATTTCTTAAATATTATATTTTATTTCTTTCATTCCGTTTGTAAAATGCTTTGTTGATGAACCATGATGATGAAGTACTAATTATGTTTTCAATAATTAGCACACGTAAACAGTCAACAGATTATTGGGCAGTTACCTCAGAAATCAAGCTAACTGATGATGAATTTCAAGCTGGCATAACAGGGTTGTTTTCAAATTAGATCATTTTATAACGAAGGGCTTGAAGACTCTAGTCTGAGCTCAGTGTTTGTTGCTGTGCTAGGTGCTGCTCAGATGACACTAAAAACATGGCCAAACTTTACAGGCTTCCCCTTCTAGTCTGCTGTGAAACACAGGAGTGGGATAAAAACTTTTAGAGGGGTGTTAGGACGTCATGCAGTCATCAATGCATAGATGATACAGTAGACATCAAGTTGCAGCAGGTTGCAGACTGAAACTTGGATCAAACTAAATTAAGACTAAAACCAGTCTTGACACTTATCTCTGTGCCTCCTTGACAAGTGTAGCAATGGTAGGGTGGAGCATCAAGTTCAGACACCCAATGCATGTGTTCAAGCCAGTCATTTGAGGCTGCTCCCTTCAGCAGAGGCCTCTCCCACTCCGCTCCACCCCACTACACACCATTCCACTCACTGTAGGAAAAACTATACCTTAAAAACAAAAGCATGTTGCCACAACAACTTGTCCCTCTCAGAGGACAGGCACTGCAACACTCAATGCAGTTCTCAAAGGTTAATGCAGACATGTACTCTACGTTTTTTTCTAGGCAGCTTTCTTTTGGCTGTAAGAAAATGCAAGATTAAAGTCAGGTCCCTTACTGGTGCTAGAGCACAGCATGTTTTGCTGCTGATCTCTGCAGCAGGCTAATAGACCTGGAAACAGCTATTTTTTCCCAAACATTTTAGTAAAAATCTTTTCAGCTCTCAAAACTGCAAACCTATGCAAAATAATTGTCTCAGCCATCCTATTAATTTTTTTTCAAAGTAATCAATAATCAAGTTCTGATACTGTATCTAAGCATCATTTTAGTGGTTAAAATGTGAATATTATTATGGGTTATTTATAGTTACATGAATCTGTGACTTCCAACTCAATCATTAGGATTTTCTTAATCTTTAAAGGTATGAGTGACACTGCTTGAATAGGGAAAGATTATTGGCTTTTGCTTTTTTATTAAGCTATTGTATTCATATCTTGGAAAATGTATTAAAAAGGAGGCGAAAAAATCCCTGAAGTAGCTTACTATTTTTGCCAAAGCAAATCACACTTTTTCAAGTTTCTCTAGGCTCAGAAAAACATATTTAGAAGTAAAGTGAGAATAAAGAGAAGCCTTTATAAACTAGTTTCTAATCATAGAATACGTTAGAATAGGAAATATTACTATCTCACCACAGACTACTGTCCTTTCCTATGAACCAAATCATTTTTGCAATTACAGGTGAATTTTCAATCCACTATAGCATTGGTCCTTTCATGGAATTTCTACTTCTCTTTTTTCCTCTACTTTACTTTTTTTTTCCTTAAAAATGTTCTCTTACGGCCTTTCTGAAAATTGCTTTCTCCTGGAATTTTGCATTGTTTTACATCACTCTAGTTATTGTGTGTGTACATACGTATGTATAGAGGCAAGAATGCCTATGGAATGATAGGATGTTCATTTCTCCTAGTTTCTTTGCAGTATTTTGCTAGAGTTACATTACAAGGAGCCAAAGGGTATGACTATGATCTTGTCCTCATACAAAGAAAAATTGCATTTTGACTACCACTAAATTGCTCTAAATCTGAATGTCACCTGTCTTTCTCTGGAGAGTGTACTGTTTCCTACTGCTTCAAAAAATTGCATTTTCAAGCTGCTGGCTATGAAGTTAACTAAATGAAGTTTTTATTCTACTGTCCTTTTACAGCTTTGTACACACAATTGTGTCAGTTACGCTCAGTGAGACTTTATTAGCACGACAAGAAACACAGAAGTGCTGCTGAAGCGTGAAAGGGATGGACTGCTCAGGAATCTCTTACTTGTGCGAAGCAGCATCTCCCCACATAGTGTCTAAGGCTTTATCTTCCAAGTCTGCCTACCATAAGTAACCACTGCTGTTCCTGTGGCAAGTTTTTGAAAATGTGTGCATTAGACGTGCAGTCTATAAGGAGCCTTGTTTAGAAGGATGATGCATACAGTTCAAAAACAAACACTGTAACATTATGTCATGTGGCATATTATGTGTAGAATTTCTGAGGCAAAACACAATATAAATGGATCAGGAGCAGTTACAGTGGAAAATTGTATTGGTAAAATAAGACTGAAAAAAACTCTGGATGGAAGTTTTGAAATTACATATAACTGTTATCTGTTTTTATGGTCACAGTTATATCAATTTACACAAGTATTTTTATGCCCTTTCAGATATATTTAAACATTGGGTATCTAGACAGTCACAGAAGGAAGGAAATTCTTTCTAACATTTATACTTGAACCTTTTGGATCTGCTGCTTGCATTTTTTGTTGTGCATTTCAGATTGGTGGTTTGTTCTGAATGTGACAGCTCTGTACATAGTACTGAAATATTACAGCAGTAATTCTGCACCATTATGCCTAATGTTACGGCAACATCCTGCAGATTTGCACCCTGAATATGGGAGGAATTCAGGTTTATTTACTTTAATGACTGTGTAATGAGTCTGAGCCACACAGATCAAAGTGAACTGGTAAGAGAGAGGAAGTTATGAGCCAAAACTAATAAAAGGCTCCAGTTTGAGAAGAGGGCTATATTCACTTCAGGGCAGTGAGAGAGGGGATAAGTGCTGTGAAGAGAAAAAAAATGTGTTTCCCACCAATGATTAAAATAAATTAGACCAAACACTGCTGCTTTGACTGTCCACTGTTTGGCAGCCCTTTGGACTTTGCTAGAAATTACTCCCTTTCTTTATTATAGTTAGAACCTCATGCTGTTCACAACTGCTTTATGGACTTGGATCATTGTTTGGAGACTTAGATAGGCCCAAATTATCTCTCTGCATACTCTTGGCATACTCTTCACTGCTAAATGAAGAGCCTCCTACTGGAACAGCTGTATAGTGACAAAACAGGCATATTGAGGGCTCCAGAGACTGACTGCCTTCTACTAACGAGTAAGAAAAAAATGCTCATATTAAATGAGCTATCAGAGATCTTTCAAGATGGATGTATCCCTTTGGGTAGCGCAAAAAAGAGCCCGAGAACAGAATATTTCATACTAAAAGGTTATTTTCCCTCCCATTTTTTCACTTAGGTATTGATAACCATATTATCTTACCCACTGATGCTTGGGACCACATCTCAACTTTTGGCTATTCGATGATCCTTGCAGCGAAGTCAAACATCACTGAATCAGATGAGAAGTAAAGGAGTGTGAAATTTTTGTAATTTGCTCTCATCATTTTGCCTTGGTATTCTCAGTGGAAGTGGAAAGGAGGAAAATGAATAATAAACCTTGCCCTTATTTGACACCTGACTTTTCAGCTTAGGTAGTTGAATGCATTTTATATTTAAGATAGCATACTCTCAAGAACTTGCATGTGATAAACAGCTCCAGAAGTGGCCACAAACAGGGTTTGCATTAAAGTCCCTATAACATTCCATGTAGCCTGTAGTAATAATATTCAGTAGTAGACTGAATATTAGTAATCATTTTAGTTTTCCTTCCAAACTTATTGGAGGAAAGTTCCAATGAGGTGTATATGGGTGCTTTTCCATTCAAACCTTTTCATGGCAGATTTTACATGGAAAGTTCCCAGCTCAGATTCAGAAGACTGTTACTTTTTCCTCTTTCTAACTTCTTTTTTTTTTTTTTTTTTTTTTTGTGTACGTGCATTAGATAATCCAAGGAATAAAGAAATACTAAGTGACATGTTAAGATGCAATTATCCAAAAATCATTAAGTTCAAACATAATGAAAAATTAACAAAATAATTAATGACTTTTAAAATATTTGTAAATACAAAGCAATCTATAGGAACAATATGAAAGGCATATGGATGGACAGTTACAAAAATATTACATTGGATGCACATGATCTTTGTTTTATATTTCTTAAAATTCATATGAAATAAGCCCAAGGTAATAATTTATAAAGAAGATTGGTATTACACTTTCTTAATGATTTTGTAAGTCCTTTCCAACCTTATTATTCTGTGAGTCCTGGGTCTACTTGGCAGAAAGCTATAAGTAGGTTGCTCAGTAACAATTTCCTCTTCTCCTGTTCCATTGTTCATCATCTTCTTGTTAATCTGAATGTTTTAACAATTTTTAAATAAGCTAAATAGGAACAGCTTTCTCTTCTTCTGAATTCTTATTTTGTCCTCCTTTATAGTGTCCAAGAAGCTTTACTAATGATCAACATAACAAAAAAATAACAATCAATATATCAAAGCATAAAATACACCTAAACAGAAATTCCAAAAGGTAAAGGCTGCTGATGTTTTTACATGATATATTTGGAAACTAAAGTTCTATTGTAGTCCCAATTCTCAGTATGAAAGCTGTAGTAAGAAGAGGAAATGGCATAAAATCTATTCAGCATGTTACAGATTGTCATGGAAATAGAAAATTGTGAAAACTTAATTTTCGTTCCTCTCTCAAGATAGCAATGTCACAGCCATTTCTGGATGAAATTAAATAAAGGGGCTGCTTGGCTTTTATTTGCAGCACTGATCTGCAACCATCTCTTTTTCCCAAGCAGTTTTAGGGTAGGCACATATATTATTTACGGAAAATCCACAAGGAACATTTTTATAGTACCAGAATAGAAATAATACCGTAACAATAAAGATCAAAGATTGATGCAATTGTGAGTACAAGTAATAGCTGCCTTGTGTGGCTGTTATCTCCTCCAGGGAATTCTTAAGAATGGCTTTCATTTTATAAAATGTGTTTGTTTCAGTGCAGCCATATACGGGTAGGGAGCTGTACTTGTGTTTCTTGGGGTGTTTTTTTGACTTCTATTTTTCAGCCTCAAGAAAGAAAAGAAACTAATATAAAATTGATATGACTGGTTTCATGAACTTTGAGACTGCTCTGAACTTTAAAGAAATCAAAAAAATCACACTGAAGCTATAGTTATGTGTATGTAATTTAAATGTATTTTCCTGTCTAACCTGTTTTTAAACCAGTAGATGCCAGTAGCTCTGATGCTGTTCATGGGGTTTAATAATTTTCATGTAGAACAGTCAGGAAATACACCAGTGTAATGCATTATCTGCTGGCCAATTCTGTTCAGCCACTTTGTTCTGGAAGCATCAGATCTGAGATGAAACCAAAGCAATTTACATCAAATGAGCATCCTGCCCAAAGACACATGATGACAAAATGTTTCTCCTTTAAGATGGGGAAGATTTTAGTTTATACAAGATACATTTGCCTGCTTATGTATATATGTATACATATTTAATATGATATATTATGCAGTATATGTAACTCCATGTCTCTTTCTATATACGAAGTAATACAATACATATAATTGTAAATGGTGAAAATTTGAGACCTGAAGAAATACTAGAATACGCTTTTGTTTTCCTGACCATGACTTGACCTGACTTCCATTTTGCTACGGTTTAATGCCCATGAGGAAATTATTTATATCTTATTTGTCAGCAGATGTATAAACGCGGCAAAAGGATGATCAAAATTTAAATGAATTGCAAAACAACAATAAAAAATTCTAGGATAATACCATATTTTCCTCCTTTTTCCACCCTACTGTAAGCCTTTATTTCAGTGCAACCAAAATCAACCAGAACTAAAAAGTTTTTCTTAATGTTTTCAAAAGAAAAAAAAAGTAAAAAAACTTTGGTGTACGTTGCATTATATTTGCAGATGTAAAAAAATGTTGTTATAGAATGGCAGGAGGGAGAGCAGAAGTGATGACCTGAGTGATGCTCAGACGAGTTGGGGAAATAGAATGGTTATGGTGACACTGATTTTTCAGGTTGATGGTGATAGAAAAAGACACATTCATAATGGCAAGAAAAAAGGGAAATAAGGTCTGATACTGCTATGGTAGGTACTGACATTTAGCTACTGAAAAATCTAGAAAGAATAACACTACATGGACATCCAGGTTTCTCTGAGCTGCCAAGTAATGCCTGATGCTTTGTACCCTGTCTGACACTGCTGCAAGGCTTCCAAGAAACCGCTATAAATATTTCATATTTGCACTGTTCATTACTTTCATTACTTCAGCTTATATTTCTGTGAGATAAAAGAGGTGATAGTGTATGACATTGCTTTACCTCTGATTTATACTGCCAATAGATCCTGCATTTTTTGTTTGTTTGAATTTCATCACTGTATACAAAGAAACAAAGCCTTACAGCCTCTCTTGGCAAGCCACTTTACTTTTCTCAGCTAAAATGTATTCCTGCTGTGTAGTCATTTTCCTGAGCTTCAGTCTTTCACATCAGTATTGAAATACATTTGCCCTTTGTCAAGAATAGTCTTAATAACTTAACCATCATTCTTTTATTACTGAATTGCATGAAGCAGTAAACAGCACATTAATTAAAATCTTCGGGCCCTATTTAATGTGAGGTATTACAAATGACAAGGAGGCCAAGGAGATAAATCAAAAAGGGTCAGAGGCAGGAAGTTGACTCTGAAAAAGATGACTTCACATATTACAGGGGGGAAAAAATCACAATATACACTTTTAATTGAGAAGGAGTTATTAGGGAGAACTTAATCCCTAACTTTAAAGGAGAGAGGAGATAAAGATGTAATGTAATATAGTGGGAAAAAAAAATACTAAAGCAATCAAGGTGTAACAGCAAAAGTGGGAAGGTAAACATATCTTTGCAAGTAAAACTGCACTCAGCTCTGATAAGAATTTGGAATATGAGCAATAAAAATAATGGGAAGACCACCTTATGGGAAAATTTTAAAAGAGATAACTCAATCAAATTACATCAGGAGGACACATTCACCTTCTGTAAGAGTTTAAAATTTGTAGACAGTAGGCCCAAATGGATTTTTCCACCAGTCAACATGGTGTACTATGTAAAACAGAGGAGCGCATTAAATTACAATAGTGTCAAAAGAAATATTGGACTTTATTTATTTAAAGGCTTAAGAAGATTGTTTTGTCAGGATAAATCTATGAGAACAATGTACTACAGGTAGATAGAAATCTCAGAAAATAACAATGCAAATTAACAGCAAACCAAGAGAGAGTATCAGACGCCCAATGAAAATAAACATATGTCAACTACAATGTAAATTAGAACATCATGAGCATAAAGAGAACACAGGTACATCAGCAGCAGAGTAATGCAGACAAGCAGCAAGAAACAACAGAAATAAATAAATACATAAAATTCAGTCACACGAACCCCTGGAAATAGACAAATGCAATCTTGCTTAGTAGGTGCTTGTCAGCAGGCATAGTATCACAGCTCCTCCTTACCCTTTTAGCAATGTGAACCTACCAACCCACCTACAATCAGGAGACACCACACTTATAAAGGAGCATAAATGCATGTGACTACAGCTACTTTCTTCCATTTCTAGAATGTCATATTGGCAGCAGCATCTCTTTATTTTTGTGTTGCCCTCCCACAGTCTCCACAAGATACTAAACCAATGGCACCAAAGGGCAGTGCTCTAGGGTCATGCTTATTACATGACCAAACAAAAAAGCTCCTCAAATTAGGAATGAGATTTTCCCAAATCATTCTCCTTTTTTTCAGATTAATTGTCTGTTAAGTTAATATAACCTCTTTCCACTTGGTATGTCACTCATAGTCAGATAAGTTTTAATGAGAGTACCTAATCTGTTCATGGAGCCCGAACAGCAACCTCTTCTGCTACTCAACACTTTACTTTCAGTAGTGTAGAGTGATGGATATTTGTAGGTAATTATCACCTAGAGTATTCTGAGAGCCCTGAGAACCAAGCTGTCATGATGACCTGGATTATTAACACTACATCCCTTCTGATGAGCCAAACACAATCCATCCTTCTTGTCATTCCACATAGGTAGTGTCAGCATAAAAGAAAAATGCATCTATGAAAGTTTGTTTCTATTTTTTCTTAATTTATGACTTAGAGTTGACAACTACCTCACAAGCAACAGAAAATTGACATTTCCCCAAACATTCTTAAAAGAATTTGCATTTTTAGTTACCATATTTCATTACACATATTCAAGAGAAGCTATTTACTGAGTCTTGTAACATTTGACATGTCATCAATATGAGTCAGACAGTCTTATGGTGCCAGAGACATGTCTCCTTTGCTTTTAATAGAGACATGCCCTTTTACAGCATTTAATGATGTAGTTTGGTGTGCATTACGTTCACCCCCTAGAACTGTCAGAGCTGAAGGTCTCTGATTTGTGCAGCTATTGCTGTGAATCAGCCCTTCTAATTTCTCACTCAGAAGAAGCTGGTCTGGAAGCAATAACAATGACAAAATGCAGTAAAAGTGGCTGAGCTTGTAATTTTCTTTCTATGTCAGAAATTGTATGTGGAAATAAAAAAAAAAACCCCTCTGAACAAAAGTCTGAGACTATTGGAAGTTTTTGTCTTGAAAAGATAGATATATAGTGATTATAACTTTTAAAGAAAAAGCTGTTCTAGGGAAAGAATTTTGTGCTCTCACTGTTCCATCCCATCCTAACTTGAGGATGTCTACAGAAATTGTACAACTAACATTAAAGGGTTTGTTAGAAAAATTATGAAATAGCAGTGGGGATAATTAACACTGGGTTCACTGACATCTCATTAGAAACATACATTTATGCAATATCTTCTTCAATTAAGGCTCAAGTCAAGTTCTGACTTGTGAGGTTAAGGTGGCATAAACAAGTGCTGTACTTATTGTTACTAACCCCTCAGGGCACAGAAAACTGAAAAGGATTGTCAAGTATTTTGTTACACTGAACAGAATACTTGGGTAGAAAAATGGCTGATGAACCTCAATTTTATTAAATATAAAAGCCTGACCAAGTAGAAAAACAATTCTAGCCTGACATATACTGTAAAAGGATCTGACAAAGCTGTTAATATTCAACAACAAAGTTTGGGATTTGTGAAAAACAGCTCTGTGAAAGCATTGCCTGAATGAATATTTGTAGTCAAAGAAGCACATAGAATGTTAGGAATTCCTGCAGAATAGCAAAGGACAAACTAGAAAGCATAAGCCTTCAGTCTTCATCTTCAGTGTTAAGAGCAGGTCCCATCTCCCTAATTCAAGAAGGAGACAGTACCAAAAAGTGTTTAGAGAAGCATGTCAAAGGTAAAGGTAAATCAGTGTTACAGATTGGCTTTTGTACAAGAAGAGACTACTGAACAGACTAAGATCTTTTAATTTGAAAGACTGATAGATAAAAGGGAAAATGGTAGGGATCTATATAATTATCATGGTTTAACTCCAGGCAGTCACCAAGCCCCACGGAGCTGCTCCTCCCCCACCAGCAGATCATGGAGAGAATTGGAAGGGTCAAAAATACAGAACTTGGGGGTCAAGATAAAGTCAGTTTAATAGGGAAAACAAAAGTTATACATGGAAGCAAAGCAAAATAAGGAGTTCACTGCATCCCATGGGCTGGCAGGTGTTCAACCATCTCCAGGAGAGCAGGGTGCCATCACCCATACCATTTACCTGGGAAGACAAACATCATCACTCCAATCTTTCCACCTTCCTTCTTCTTCACTTTATATTCTGAGCACTATGCCATATGGTCTGGAATATCCCTATGGGCAGCTGGGGCAACCTGTCCTGACTCTGTCTCCTTCCAATGTTCGTGCACCTTCAACTTCCTTGCCAGTGAGGCAGTGCAAAAAGCAGAAAAGGGTTGGTTCTGTATCAGTCCTGGCCAACAATAACAAAAACATTTCTGTATTATCAACCCTGTGTTCAGCACAAATCCAAAACACAGCCTCATGTCAGCCTCTGTGAAGAAAATTACCCCAGCTGAAACCAGCACAACAATCATGTGACTGCATGGAAAAGCTATGACTGACTGTTTATTACCCAGGAAGCTTCAGAAGAAATCACCACTACATGAGGATTTTAAAATAAAAATGGAGTCACGAATTCACCCAACACTACAACTATGAAATTAAGTGAATACCAAGAGTTTACAGCCATCTAGGAAGCAATTAAGAGATGAGTTTGGTAAAACATCCACTGTGGGCAGTGAAACACAAGGTACTCCTTCTGCCATAGAAGGGTATGAACTGCTGTGGCCCCTTTCACAGGCATAGCACTGGGTTAATTGATGTGATCCAGTCTGAACACCCCTATCCCATCCATCCTAATGACAGCAACATTATCCCACAAGGTTCATCAGTTTGCCTCACAGCACTCAGCACTTACAAAGGACACTAGTGTTTTCATGTGGAGCAGCACTGTGGATGTGAAAAAGTTCCCTAGCTGGTTTGATTCACATCCCATGGACTTATTTAAGGACATGAGCACTGCTCCTTTCAGTTTAAACTAACTGGAAGCCATGTTCCAGGAGCTTGTGTAGCATCCTGCAGCTGCTGAGGAGTGTCTGGTGCAAGAGACTGGCTGAGAGCCTGTCTCAAGTAATGATCCCAAACCCAACCTGCAGTCCTTGGGTCCTTAGTGCCACTGAAGCATTTTACAATTGTGCCACACTGCCTGATGATGGAAACAGAAGAATGACACTGGACAGCCTGGAGTCTGCATGTGCTCTATCACGTTCCTATATTCTTCAGAAGTATTTCTCATCATTTTGACTTTGTCAATTGCCCCATGGATGCTCAAGTAGGATGTGTAGTATCCCATGTCTTGAATAATAGTGGGAGGCAAAAAGAGAGCATATTTTCAATATATTTAGAAAACTACATATTCACTTTGGTCTTTCATCTTCTTTCTTTTGTTCAATCATCCTCTGTGTGGTGGTAATAAAAGAACAGGTGAGGTAGTTAGTGATATAACCTTATAGACCCCATGGTTATGGATGATTTCAAATTTCTACAACATTTAGAGAACAAAAAACAGAATTCTTTAATGTTGGATATAAAACTACCCTAAAAGACCAAATCTAAACAAAATATTCACCTTGTTGCTACTTTTTCTTGGATGCACTGGATCTCACAGAGCTATGCAGAACTTTCTTCACAGCAAAACAATTGTATTAAAGAAAAAAGATTATTCTTTTTTTGAAGGCTGTTTCATTGTGTGCTTCAGATGTACAATTAATAGTATAAAAAGACTATTCAACTTCTTCCTATACTGACAACTTCAGATCTTATTTTAATTGAATCAGCTTGTCTGAGCTTTGAAGGTGTTGTCAAAGAAAATCACAGCCACAAGGATTCAAAACACCTTTAGAGTGTTATCAACAGTAACAAAATAATATGAGCTTGGAAGAACAATGAATCGAAAACTGACCTTTTCTCTGGGGATATCATATACATTTGCAGTATAAAGTGACAAAGTATTTTTCTCTAATGTTATTGTCATTTTCTGTCATCAGTGTTAGGAACTCAATATGACTTCAACTAGCCTCTTCGGGCTGAAGGTGTAACATCATAGCGCCTCATAATGACAGTTCACACAGTGGATCTGCTTGCATATCTCTGCTCACTGCCCCTAACAACCTGAGAGAAGCTGCTTATTCACATCACGTCTTTGAGACAGACTCTCAAAGAGAAGGGAGCTATGAAACAAAACAGATGAAAAGAGAAAGGTCTATTTTTTAAACGTAAAGACAAACCCATAAAGGTGTAAAAGAAATTTGAGTCTTCCAAGCAGAGTGCAATATAAACTCTGATATATTCGTGTCCATTTACATTTTGCATTTAGAATAAAGTTTATCTTGGGGAAAAAAAAATATATATATATATAAAGATTAGTCTATTCACTGACAAAAATAGATATTTATTTTATTTGTGATAAAGTGTCTGGTTAGATTTAACCCATTATTTCTCTCTAGCTGGTATTTAAATGCAGGTATTTAACTGGCACTTTTTAATAAAGGCATGTGAAATTCAAGGGTTCTCATAATATAAACTAAATTTACAAAAGACAGATTTACAGAAAAACCTGTCTTTTACAAAGATGGGTTGAAGGTCTTTTTGGTAGTGCAGGAAATCAGTATATCACTCATTTGGAGTAGTAGGTATAGAGGCATAGTTTCAAACCTACCTATAACCCAAAATGAAAATAAACAAAATGCTTTGGTCTGTTTTTACTCTCCCACCAAGAAGGTAATTAAAAATTATACGTTTCTGCTCTCCACTCATCAGGTATTGCACACAGAGTTGCATGCTTCCAACAGCAAAAATTCACAGCCTGGCTATGAGCTAAAGCTTGCTCATGCTCAGCAAAGCAGATCTCTGCAGCTACTTAAGCTATCACCACTGCTCTGCTGCCTGCCTCGTGTGCTTCCTGGAGGTTAAACCCTGATAGCAGAGCTGGCAAAAGGGAGTCTGTGCGCATCTTTCATCTGCTTCATTCTGGCATAGCAGCACAAACTACCACTGCTGGCAGCTGAAGTGATTACACTAGACAGTGACTGGAGTGCTTCAAGTACGCTTTTCTTCTCCTCTTTTGCATGCGCCATAAGTTACTGTCTTAAATTACCACAGGATGATTCACCACAGTGTGTCTGCATGCTAGAGTTCTATTTTTCTGTTAGAGAAAAAACATGCCGTGAAAATCAAACCAGTCTGCAGACACTAATTCTGACAAAGATAAAATGGAAAGACACTAACTTATCAGTCAGACTTACTTTATTTTCTTTAAGTTCACCACTGCTGCTTTTTAAGAGTGTAGTCTCCCAGTATCAACACTGAGGGGTTCAATAAAGTGGATAGGGGCTGAAGTTGGGAAAACCTGATGCTCTGTTTTCCTTGCTGAATGTTTGAGTCCTGAGGAAAAGTAAAATGCAAAAAAACCCTGTATTTCTCTGAAAATCTCAAGTAAAACTGAAAAATAAAATTAGCTAGAATTGATATAGTAACGTACATTAAATGTTGTCTCACTGCAGAGCAGTTAACATCAGCACCTCAGTCTTCAGTTTGACTTTAAAGAAAACTGTTATTATTTTAGCTTCTGTATTCTGATCCCAAGAATAAAAGCAGGGAAAAAAACCACACAAAATAAGCTAGTAAATAACCAGCTTGAGTTTTGTTCCACCAAAATAAAAAATTTTTGCAGTGGATGTTGTCTAAAAGTGATATACTATTACAGGGAAGGGGAAGGAAGGGGAAGGGGAAGGGGAAGGGGAAGGGGAAGGGGAAGGGGAAGGGGAAGGGGAAGGGGAAGGGGAAGGGGAAGGGGAAGGGGAAGGGGAAGGGGAAGGGGAAGGGGAAGGGGAAGGGGAAGGGGAAGGGGAAGGGGAAGGGGAAGGGGAAGGGGAAGGGGAAGGGGAAGGGGAAGGGGAAGGGGAAGGGGAAGGGGAAGGGGAAGGGGAAGGGGAAGGGGAAGGGGAAGGGGAAGGGGAAGGGGAAGGGGAAGGGGAAGGGGAAGGGGAAGGGGAAGGGGAAGGGGAAGGGGAAGGGGAAGGGGAAGGGGAAGGGGAAGGGGAAGGGGAAGGGGAAGGGGAAGGGGAAGGGGAAGGGGAAGGGGAAGGGGAAGGGGAAGGGGAAGGGGAAGGGGAAGGGGAAGGGGAAGGGAAGGGAAGGGAAGGGAAGGGAAGGGAAGGGAAGGGAAGGGAAGGGAAGGGAAGGGAAGGGAAGGGAAGGGAAGGGAAGGGAAGGGAAGGGAAGGGAAGGGAAGGGAAGGGAAGGGAAGGGAAGGGAAGGGAAGGGAAGGGAAGGGAAGGGAAGGGAAGGGAAGGGAAGGGAAGGGAAGGGAAGGGAAGGGAAGGGAAGGGAAGGGAAGGGAAGGGAAGGGAAGGGAAGGGAATACTGAGTCAGTTAGCCTTGACTGTGCCATCTGATCCCAAGTGTAGAGTTAACCTGTACTTCAGGTTATCTATCTATTTTAATTAGAGATGGTAAAGAACAATATACTGAAATTTAGTACTTTGAGAACAGGAAAGAACTGTACTCTGTACATGTAGACACACAAGCTCTTTAGCAAGGAAGACAAGTAGTCCAGTGGTCTTATCCCTGCCACTGCTAAAACACAAACATAAGAGACACAAAGGGCTATTTATAGTTCAGAAAATCTTCTCTAATTCTGCAGTACATTCATGTCCTATCTTGTACCTCTGGTCTCCAAGATTAATGTAGGTGGTGTGAAAGATTGTGAATTATCTGATGAACTAAAGATAGATCCTGCCTCCCAGTTAGCTTCAACTTAAGAAGCAACCACTCATAATCCTTAGCACTTCAGAGTATCCCACTTTCACCTGGTTACATGAGAAACACTGATTTTAGTACTGGTGGCTATAGCGTATCCTTTGTGAAGTCCTTCCAAGTTTTACAAGTTGGTTTTGTGGTTAAGCACTAAACTGTAGCTTATAGCAACCCAAACATTTTAAAGAAACATGTAATCAATCTATTAAATAAAACTGCAGATTTAATTTTGAAAGGAAATCAATAGAATGGTTGCTGGTACAAAATATTCTTTAAGCACTAGCATCTTAAAACTCAAATGTTTCCAGTTCTTTTTGATTAATGAAGTGTATTGACGCTTTTGCCATTTGCAGGAAAGATTGCCAGGCAATATCATAGAGAAAATTTATTTATTATTTGTATCTAGAAACTGTGATACATTGAATTTGTCTCAATAGATATGCTTTTATCTCCCAGGAGACAGTCAGAAAGGTAATTATGACATGCAAATTGTGATGCTAATTAAAAATAACATTCTGATGTACAGTATCCAGTATTCTAACCTATACTTGGTAATTCTTCAGGTAGACAGAGTACTGACAGAGATTTTACTCTCTGATTTGTATGGTTTAGGCCAATTTCTCCCAAGTACATGTTTTATGTTCCACCTTTCACATCTATGTAGTTTTCCTTCTTCAGATCCACAGTTTCAAAATTTTCTTAGTTCACATATTTAATATATTTAACAAGTTTTCATTAGGAAGGAATCTCTCTGTCTTGGGCTGCTCTTTAAGCCTTTGTCTTTGATGAAATGTTTTCACAGCCTTTATAGTCTCTCTAATTAATGTAAAAAGCCCAAATCAAAACAAATCAGTCAGATTAAAACATTTGCAGTACATTTTAATTATAGTCTTTTTAGGGCTTTTCCTTATGTCTATTTTCAATCCTTCTTTTATGACAGATTAAGAAACAAGGACACAGGGCACTGCCAGAGAGAGAAAAGGACACCTGACTCAATAAACTGTTCCCTTTATCTCACACCCATTTTCTTTCTTAGTAACTATATCCTTTGATTTCCTTCCTGATCAGACATGCAGGGTTCTCTCTTAAATTTATTTGAGCTATTTGCTTTGACGGCTTTACTTGGCAACTGCAATAAGTGAAATTCTCTGCTTGAACTCTTTGTGTGCTATCTCTCTCTCTGCATTTAAATTGTGGTCTCTAATGTCTGAATCATTCATACTGTGAATATTTTGTCCTACCTTTGTTATCATTCCCTTCTCATAATTCTAGATGTTATTTAGGTCATCTCAAAAGTTTTCTATTTCTTTTCACTTGAAAAAAAATTTATTAAAGTGGTCTAAAAATGTTATTTAATTCCAATTGCTTACCACAAATGCCCCCAGTTGAGGAAAAAAAACCTTCGTCTTCATTAGAAAGTCTTAACTGGCACTGCTTACATAATTATCTTTTAGCTTGGTATGGGAATCAGATTCTTTACTTTGACTTCTAAGCACACAGCATCTTGTAACCTATGCAAATATTTTATGTCTGTTTAGTCTGAAATACTTATCAGCTTTATTATTTCAAGTTATTTTAAAACTTCCTGATACTTTTGGCTCCATCTGCCTATATAGGTAAGTAGTTGTTAAACTGAACCTTGGTGCTGAGTTACATCATCTATGGTAGAGCAAAGGAGAAAATTAAATAAAAAAAATTACAAGAGCAAAAAAATGCAACCAAACAAATCCTGAATAAAACCCACCAAAAATTCTAAGGCACTTTAAAAATAATTCTTATGGGCTAAAAATTAGAGTTCAAATCAAATCTGAGTTCTAAGCTCTCAGATCCTCTAGGCTTTAAATATTTTTAATATCTAGAAGTTTTGCCTTATTATGCAATGCAGGTATAGAAACCACTTAAACCTAAAAGGCTATGTGTATTGAATACAATATCAGTGCACTCTGCAGCATGTCTCACAGTTTCCAAGCTGTAGCTGCCTGTACCAGAGCTCCCTTACAAGTACATCCCCTGCCTGCATGCCTGGGCTTTCTTCCAAGGGAGAGCAAAGTGAAGGTCTCATCATCCCAATGCAGCACCACGCTGCAGCTGCAAGGAGCACTGTGGATTCACTACTGTGGGTGTGCACAGAAACACAAAAAGCATTTCTTTTTAATCTAGGAAGTTATACAGACACAGCACGCTTCTCATTAAGAGACTCCAGACACAAGGAAAAGACAGACTTAGGCTTTTTAGAGGGAAAACAAATTTCTGCCCATTTTACCAAAACTGTCATTTAAAAATTAACTAGAGAGCAAACAGCAGATCAGCTCTCAAGATATTCACTGACTCGTGGCAGAGACCTTTGTGGTGGTCCTGCTTTTCAGGACAGTACTAATGGCTTATCCAAGGTATGTTTCAAGTAAAATGGACATGCTACAAGCAAGCTAGGGAAAGAATTGAACTGATTTATCTCATGCTCTAGAAGAACACTGCAGTAACTAAGCTATTAGGTAGAAAAAGAGCAGTCATATTTTATCAGCCAGAAATTATTCTTACTATGCTCAGCTAAAGAAAGCTCATGATGCTACCTGCTTTCACTTCAGGATTTCTGGACTGAGGATCCCAAATGCACTCCCAAGTATGTTTTATAGCAACTGCAGGGAACTCTGATGGGGTTGGATTATTAGACTGATCACACCCCTGTTGTTTCCCTGTAGGTCATCTCTTTCTCATTACCTACTTATGCCTAAGTTTAAGCAAGGAAGCAGAATAGTCATCCCCAGTATTCTACATATTTAATGGGAAGAAATAGCTCCTGTGGAAGATTCATATTTTCAAACACAGGACTCTTAAAACCATTTCCTCGCAGGTTTCTGTAGCTTCATATAAGTTTCAGAACCTACAAATCCCTGCATCCATATGCCTTGCTCACATTTGCATTTATAACCCCTAATTCCTGATAGCCAGGAGGTAATTTGGATCTGCTCCTCAGAGGTTCAGCAGTGGGCTCTGGCATGCCACTATTTTTCAATATCAAATGAAAAAAATCTACCCTAAAAGCAAAATTTGTGGAACGTTTTGAAACCAATTAGAGTGACCTTCACTAAACACATTAGGCTGAAATATTTGCTTCAGTTTGACTTTTTTGTGTTTGTCTTCTCCTACAATCATGATTTTAATTTGCCTTTATTTTGTTGCTTCAGATTATTTTAAAGTGTCATGTATATTACTTAAATAGTAACCTTGGCATTGTTATTCTACCACACTGACCTCTAATACAATTACCTCCATTTTAGATTAATAATAACTGGAAAAATATGCAAATATCCTTTCATGTCTTTATTCAATGCTGAGGTTTGTTTTGTCCTTTTGTTTTGTTTTGTTTGTTTTTGGATTTTTTTGGTTAGTACTTATGTTCAGCTTTCTGATCACCAAATATAATTTTAATCAATATTTCTATAGGACATTTAATATTACTTAATGATGAGAGTTTTTCTTATTAATTCAGAATGTTTAGAGGTTAGCAGAGGTGTTTTATCTTCATAGAACCTGACACAAAAGAAATAATACATTCAGAAGTACAGAAAACATGGGTAGTTTTATCACATCATTCATGCTTGTTTGATTTTTTTATTTCCTCAATCCAATATATTGTCTAATTAAAAAAAAAGTACATTGTAGTTCTTCTCTATAAGGGAATCAAAGTGCAGAACTCAATGACAGAGGCAGAGAGCCATGGCAAAGCATTTGGCTGTCATAAGAGACCACGTAATTGCCCACCAGTACTTCCCAAAACCAGACATTAAACTGGTGAGGGGAAAGATAAATCCTCTGAAAACCTAGCTTCATTATTCAATAATCTCTGTGTGGCTGGAATCAAAGGAAGAAATAAGCAGACCTGATTCCTAGGTTTGGAAAGCAGTTCTTTACTCCAGTAGCTTAAGTAATATGGACAGTCTGACAGCCCTCCTCATCTCTCACCCCAGTGTCTGCCTATTTTCACGAACAGTATTCATCATTATCATAATTGATGGGAGAGATTTGCTACCCAAAATGTAGTAAAAGAGTCACCATTGAAAGAACTTACAGGGACTGCATCAAGACAGTGAAATACTGAATTATTTTACCAACCTACTTTAGCAGTCAATATCAAGCCTGATTTAAAAAAATAAATACCAAAATCCCAATGTGATCCAAGAAAAAGCCTCAACTGTTGTGTTTGTCAGGGTCCTCATTTCATGGGCTAACTCTGAATACTCTGACCTACCTGTAACCTCCACTGTCAATAGCTAGCAACTGTCTCTGCAACCTTGGACCAAACTTCTGGCAAAAGAGCTAAGCTGTGGAGCAAAGTTGTGAGGAGCTTATCTGGGACCTCTGCCTGTGCATCCTCTGCTTCTTGGCTCAGGCACCACATTTAAACCCTGGTGCTAAGTCTGCCACACTGTCAGGAACCTGTCACCACGCCTGTCCCCCTTCTCTTGTTTGGGCACCAGTGGGGCTGCACTCCTTGTCAGGGAGGACACTGTCCTGCTGACCTTGGTGGCTCCCAGATTGCTCCTGATGTAGAGTTGTCAGCTCACACTACTGCTTTCCAAGGTGATTTCAATAAAGCATATCCCTGGAGCAAATCTGTTGTGTTATTTCATTGTCAGTTTTATTAGAAAAGGAATTAAATGAATACTTTGTGGTTTTGTTCACGGTGAGGAGGTTTTGTTGTTTTTATTATTTAAAGGAAACTCAAAGAAAATAGTTCCTGGCTTTTTCAATGGTATTTAAGTGCCAGGCAGATGTGGAACTCCAGTGAAGTACATTGCTTCCCATTTCTTTTTTTTGTTCAACCCCTACTGTGCTGTGCAGTTGAGCTGGAAGGCCCAGATGCCACTGCTGCTCTAAATATCTCTGCAAAATGCAAGTCTGAGAGAAATGCTGCAGCTGTGCCACCTCCTCTCATTGTTTCAGGGGCATTTCTATCCCCAGGACCAGTGACATTTGAATTGCACCATGCTGTTCTGCACACTGCCTATTACTGCTCATGGACTAGGCAGCACTGAAAAAGAAACAGTAATTTGGTTTTGTTGCTATCCGATTTTTTTAATTTACCAACCCCAATAACTTTGGAACTCTTCACTTCTCTCTTTTTTGGTAAAAATATTTCACACTTTAAATAGAAGTCTCTTCTTTCTCAAAGTAAGAGAGGGGGAGAGAAACATGTCTAAACTTATGAACAAAATAAGGGCCCTGAAAATCTTAAGCCTGACTCAAATTACCCTGCATTTCTCCCCTGTAATGCTTTTACATACCTTAGTACAAGAACCAATTCATTTCTTCTATAGAAACAGGGCTCACAGTACCTCAGACTATTTTGTTTGTAATTTCTCCCATTCAGTAATTTGCCTATATTTACAAGCATTTATTTTTGACATTTCTAAAAAAAAATTAACAACAAAGGCACCATCAATTTTATTGGACTTGTGTGGATCAGCAGCACAATTTGCAGGTTGTTATTTTTGATAGATTTGAACAACAAGGAAAGTTTATGGTTTATCTGATAAACAGATAAATAAAATTAATTTTATTTATAAATCTATTTATAAATCACCTACTCAGGAAATATAAATAATGCCATGTAATTTACAGGACAAATTATATAGCATAAATAATGAATACTCTCAATGATCAGTTCATGAATGAATCATGAGTAAAAATTTCTTGACACGAGCTATTTACTGAAGAACTGCAAATGGAAAAATAAATTTGTTAAATTCATAACCTGTATCCAGATAACTTGCAAAGTGAAGAAATTTAAATTTTACACCTTTTTATTATTCTGAAGAGATGAGTAACGTACATGCATGGCAATTCAACTGATTGACTAATCCCCCATTCAGTAGTTTCCTAGAAATCACAAAAGAATAGTAAGGCATCTCTGAGCTAGCTCAGGTGATTGATTCATCTTGGATATATCAAATCAGTTCTGTCTTCTTGGTGTGTTGAATCTCTTCAGCTGTCTCAAACAGCTGCCTCCATTAATACCCAGATACATGAAACTGCTTGAAAAGTGTCCCAAGAACCCAGACTCCACCTGTTTTTGATGTATTTTACCACCAAAATGAATCAGAGTGTTTTGAATGTTTGCCTTGCCATGCAATACTCATTTGTGGGTATTTAAGGGTTGTTGGATGAAGCAGGGTCTGTACTGTGCTACATGGTTTATGAACACGAGACAAAAGGAAGTCCCAGCCTATTATAATTCATAATCTAAGTAATTTAAATAAAATTATGGGTAATTCTAATTTGCATACTGACATTTAGGTTTAATGTAATGTACAGCTAGTTGTGTGAGGTATCACATCTTTTCTTCATGTGAATTCTTAATAGATTACCTGCATTTGTGTTAGTAACATTTCCACAACAGCTAGGTTTTTTTCAGAAATATTTGACGAAATGCAAGAGAAACCTTGTTCCAGGCAACACCACATTTCTTAATCACAGAGCTGGCCAAGACAAAAGTGTGAAGTTGAGCTGCATAACAGGCTTTTGGTTTGCAAAGTTCACAAAAATATTTTCTCAAAACAAGTTGTTACAGCTGAGAAGGTACATGACCAAGTCACATTGAAATTTGAGCAAATATTTGCAAAACTGCATGGCTCATAACTATTAAGCAAATATTTGCATAACTCCCCTGACACAATGCACAAGGTTTAGCACAGTTTGGCTTTCAAGTTCCTGCAGCATGAGAATATAATTCAAGAATGCTATGAAGAGGTCTTTTTTTCATTACTGTGGTCTATCCAAAGACACAGAGAAAGTCACCCAATGAAATATATTCCCAAAAGCACTACTGACTAACAAAAGAACTGAATGGCTTCAGCTAAATGTTGCATTATGGAGACAGATCACCACCACTATCCTCATCTGAACTGCTGAATCACAGATTTTGAGGGTGAATGATTGTGCTGGTTTTGTTCACTTGTTTTCAGCTTTATTAATTAGATCAAAATATTAAAAGAAGGAAGTTGTTAGATCATAGATGTAATTTCTTATGCAGTATGAAGACTTTCATCTCCAGAATGAAGTGGCTACACTGAACTCCTTTCTTTGCACTTTTCTCCAGGTTGAGGTCTGGCAAATTCCAGACTGTTGTAGCTACTGGAATTAATCCCTTACCTTTAAACACAAACTGCATTTTTTACAGTCAAGAAATATATATATATATATATATATATATTTATCAAGCACAAATCTGTATTTCCAGACAAACCAGGAAAAAAAAAAAAAAAAGAAGAAGAGGAGAGAGTAATGAGAACATGTGAGAGAAACAACACCACAGACAGCAAGGTCATTGAAGAATGAGGAAGAAGAGGTGCTCCAGGCACCAGGGCAGAGATCCCCCTGCAGTCTATGGTGAAGACATGGTTGGGTAGCCTGTCCCCCTAAGTACATGGTAGTCCCTAGGGGTGCAGATTTCCACCCTCAGTCTGTGGAAGAGCCCTGGGCCAGAGCAGGAAGAAGTCTGAAAAAGGCTGTGACCCTGTGGGAAGGCAGTGCTGGAGCAGGCTCCTGCAGAGCCATGGAAAGAGGAGGCCAGCCTGGAGCAGGTTTGCTGGCGGCTTGTGGCACCATGGGGTTCCCACACTGGAGCAGCCTGCTCCTGAAGGACTGCACCCTGGGGAAATGAGCCACCTTGGAGCAATTTGTGATGAACTGCAGCCTGTGGAAGGGCCTCATTGTGGAGAAGTCCATGGGGGACTGTCTCCTGTGGGACGGGCTCAACACCAGAACAGGAGAAGGACTCCTCTCTCTGAGGAGGAGGCAGCAGCAGAAAAAACGTGAGAAGAACTGACCATAACCTCCATTGCCATCTCCCTGCACTGCTGTGGGATGAGGAGGTAGAGCCTGGGAAGGAGGGAGGAATGGAGGGAAGGTGTTTCTAAGATTTCTTTTACTTCTCATTGTCCTGCTCCGATTTTGGTTGGTATAAAGTTCAGTAACCAATGAGTGATCTGTCCCTGTCCTTATCTCAGCTCATGGGCCTTTCATTATACTTTCTTCTCTCCAGTTGCTGAGGGGAGTGATAGAGTGGCTTTGCTGGGCACATGGTCTCTAACCAGGGTAACTCCCACACAGCACTAAATTTAAAACTCCTGTTGAAATCACCTGAGACCAACCCCATAGGAATTAACAAGAAGTAGCCTGCACGGCATTGGCATTCTTCAGAGAAATCACTTGACCTGCTCCTGTCATGAATTTTGAATCCAATTTAGATCAGAAAGATCTATCTCTGTGGCTGCAGTATATTATTCTCTGAAATTCCAATATACCGATAAAATAAAAGTGATGATAAAAGTAAACAGTGGCTTTTAATAAACCATTTTTCTTCGATCTTTGTCAAATCCTGCCAGTTTAATAGTGTAGATAGAGTAACTAAGCACATGGGTGTGAAGTGAGGTGACTGCTTTTTATTACTGAAAAACTAAAAGGCCTTTTTGCAACAGCTATTTAATGGTAGAAGGAAACAGTGGGCCTTTTATTAGAAATCTTTGCCTACTCAGAGATCTAATCTGATGACCATGTGGAAATGAAACATAAGAGGATACATTTTGTAGTTTGCAGTCGCAGTGGCTTCTAATCCCCCTGACTCTCAGAACAATATCAAGCTGTTGAAAATTGTGGCAGGTAGTTAATCCCACTTAATTAATACAACACCAGTTGCTTTTCAAATGCCAAACATATAAATACAATGTCAGTTAAAATAAATTCTCTCTAAATTTGTGCACCTAACGTCTACTTTAGCCTAGGCTATAACTCAGAAATGTTTTCTGGTTTTTTTCCCCTCCTTTTTATTTTCAGGAGAGAATATATTGTGATTATTTGTTGGGTGGATTTGACACAATCCATTTTTTTTATGTGACTTAGTGCTTTCCTCAATGGAATTCTTCGCTTATCCTCTTCTGTAACTTAAAAGCTCCAAACAATAAATGCTAAATAAGATTATATCCTGATTTAGCTATTTTTATTTTTAATTACTTGCTTATAGTAAGTAGAAGTCAATTTTCATGAGGAATAATTTACTTTTCATTGTTAGTATCCTCTCTGACTACAGAGGAATGTTTTGTCATTTCACAATTATTATTAAAGGCCACTTTCTCAAATTTACTCAATATGTGGTAGATCATAGTGCTACAACTTCAAGACGAGTTTGGAAATTGAGCTTTGACTTCTTATGTGAAAAAATAATGATCAGATGTCTAAAATATTACTTGTAAGAAAAGAGTGAAAAAAATTGGATTGTTTACTTGGGAAGGTTGTAGGAGAAAGGTAGTCAGCATCAAACATGTAAAGATGAAAGGAATAAATTACTTTGCAGGTCTACTTTATGTAGAATAATAAGATACAGTCTTAAAATACAACAAGATAGATTCCAGTTCCAATTCAGGGGAAAAAAGTCAAGCAAAACAAAGGATAGGATAAAAAAACTAGGATAAAAATAACCAGTTTCCCAGATAGAAAGTTTAAGGATAATGCAATGTTTCCATTACACAGTTTAGACAAATATCACTCTGGAATAACTTAGTTTTAACTGACCCTGCCACGAGCTAGAGAAATCGTCAATATAGCATCACTTGTTTCTTTTGTTGCACACTATAAATCTCAATGTGGATGGGTGCTTTGAAAAAAAAAGATTCTACCTCTTGTCTTTCTTATCAGACAACCCTGATCTCCCCAGGGAAAGGGTTCTCTAGCCTCTTTTTTGGTGCTCTTTCTTTCATTAAATCATCTAAATACTGTTCATCTATCATCAAACATTGGTTGTGTTTCTCTTGTAAACAAATGTCAGAACAAAACACATCCCAAGTTTACCTTGTCATTTCAATCTGTGATGCACAGTTTAGAATACCCACCTTCATAAGATACTGCTGCTAGCAATATTAGGTTTGGATTACTTTTTTTTTTTTCCCCTCCTTTTCCTTTTTTTCTTTTTTTTTCTTTTTTCTTTTTTCTTTTTTTTTCTTTTTCTTTTTTTTTTATGAGTACACTCAAAATAAGCTCTTAACGTTGGTAATCTTTTCCAAGTACTCCATAAGTTATTAAACCAATTGAGAAAGCATCTTTTAAATCCACATTCATTTGCTTTTCCACTCATTCACTCTTACTCTAAATGCGTCAGAAACAGGTCACCAGCTGATGTGAACTTACGACAATCTATTTAGAGACTTATTTGGTGATTGATGATATATATTATGAGTGGACCTGCAAAGCAGCATCTTCCTGCTGTCTCTTGACACAACTAAAAGGTTATCATCTCTTGTACTCATGTGACATTCGACATCTTACGCTGAAATCAGTAGACTTACTAAAGGTCACCCTGAGTGCCAATTGAGGACAAAATTTGGTTCTGCAATTTGCTGAGCAAGTTCGTTTTGAAAAGCTATGAAGGTGTCTGCAAGTGCAGTGAAGTTTGACTCAGCTCACACCTACCTGATACAGAATGAGCAGCAGTGGGGGGTACCTTAAGATCACCCTTTCCTTTTAGCTCAGATATTTCATGAGTTCAGAGAGCTGACTTCTTTTTCTAGACAGTTTCTCCTTTTAGCTGACAAGAATCTCTCTCAAATGGGTCATCATTTGCACAAGGTGATGTTTCTGTTTTGTACTGGAAACACGATTTTGATCAAAGCATCCTAAATGTTTAGGATCTTTTAAGTCTACTAATGATGTTAATAGGATACTTTCCCCGTTTAATTCCAATCTAGTTTTACTTTCATTTCTGGTGACTTTTTATCTCTTAATATTAAATATTACAAGGTAATTTTTAAATATTTCCTTTCTTTTATTGGTGCTATGGATGGCAGCTCTGAACAAACACATGACTAATACAAACCAGACAAGTTTTTCTGTCCTACTCTAAGATAACTTTTTGGTCCACCATATTATTTGTGGCATCCTAATTGTCTGTCTCCTAATTTGCGTCATGTTAATTACTGAGATATTATGCTACAGTGCTCTAACACAGCTATTTGAAATAGCTGAATTCATTTGCTTGTAGTAATTAGAAGTAGATGCAAATAAGAATTTTCATTTTAAGATAATAGGCAATTACAGATTTCTTTTCTCAATATCACATTTACAATTATTCTAGAATTGCATATTTTAGTGTAAAATTCTTATCTTAATTTCTTCTTAACCAAAAATAAATAAATTTAAATGCTGACATTCTGTCACTGTGCTATAAAAAAGATGTTATGCTATTTGGACTAGAATTAAAAGTAGAAATCAAAATGTACTATTAGCTTTTAAGATACTTTTTTCAAATGTCATTCTTTGAGGATAAAAACATGTTTTCTTTGTAATGCTCTTAACATTTCAAGCTGAAAGGCTTGAACAAGCTTTGAACTCTGGTGTTTAAGATTCCTGTAAATTAAAGGGAAAAATAACATTAAATGGTACTGCAACTTGTGAAGCTGCCTTTTTTTAAGTCCCTGAATATCTCAAAGTCCTCAAATGTACAGTTTTCTTGGAGCAGCCTGTGAGCCAAAGAACCCACTGTATCCCATGGAATGCTTTTGCTTTATTTAGAAATACCCTTATAAGAGTAATTTCAAAAAAAATGAATTCTCTGTAATGTGCCAATAAACAGCTGGCTATCCAAACAATTTTCTGTCCATAGATGTTGAAACATGCCAGTGGAAACAAAATGCAGATCTGATTCAAAATACCTTTTTTCCTGACCTGCATATCTGCCACCTTTGACTTGGTCATTATGGCCAAGATTTTTCTCCTTGTAACAAAAAAATGTGTGCTTGATTTTGTACACTTTGAAAAGTCTATGTCTTTTTGCTCTTGGCATTAAATGTTCTCACCTCATCATTCCTTTCCTCTTGAATGCCCCTATTTCCCTGGAACTGAAAAAATTTTGTTTTTTTCTCTCCTTTTGACACAAAATGAGCATAGTTAAATTGATTCTAATTATTCATATATATTTCTCAGCAAAGGTGAAAGAAAGCCTACGAGCTAAAGGAACAGTTACAACACAAACTCCTGGGTTATAAAGTAATTTTCTGCCAAGAAAACAAAGAAACAAGAAAGGAGCTGTTTTCTTAAGAGAAAATTTTCCAAGCAAATAGTTACTTTACAGATATTCCTTTTGTAATTTGTAAGTTTGTGTGGATTTTCCCATCACATCTTTCACCATAAAAAACCTCTCTGAAAAAATGTCTTTTGTCTTATGTGTCCTTCCATTACAAGACAAAGTAATAAAATACTAATAATGGCTCACAGAGGCTATAAAGAGACCCTAAATCCTTTAAACAAATGGTTACAGTCTAATTGTCTCATCTGCTCATTCATATTATAGCCTTCCATCAACAGTGTGTTGCTGAATATGTAGACTCTCCAAGTCACAGATAGGCTTTAAAGTGGGAAGATAACTTTTATTCGTTATGGGCAATAAAGTTGGAGTCTCTATTGACTGTCTGACAAGAAGGTGTCTGGTGCTGAGGATCCAGTCAGGCAGAACACAAATCGAAATAGTGTCTAAAGGGCAAGATAATGGAGGAATGAGAAGTATAAAACCTACACAGTAAAATTATATTGCAATGAGAGAAAATTAGAAAATTAGGAGTAGAGCCTAAAAATAGAGCAAATCTGCCCCTTGAAGGCATATACAGTAGGGATACTTGCTAATGATATGGTACCATGCTGGTTTGCCTTTAGTTTAGACTCAGCAATGGTAATAATGAATCTGGGTTGAAAGGATGTGTGGGTGGGGCTGAAAGTCATCCTTGTGCATATGCACAGCTGTGAATTTCCACACCAAACCACTCCCGGTGCTCCCCTAGGCCACTCCGTGTCAGTAGGACCTCTCTGTGTAGTAGGTATCTCTGAACAGGCAGTTGTGGCTGAATTCTGCATCTTCCAGCATGAATTTTAAAAAACACAGACCTCAGAAATAGGTTCACATTATTTCCTTGCTGGAAGAAGACTTTATGTAGAAAAGTCAGTTATTACAATGAATAGTACAGACAAAAAAAAAATATTGCATGCGCATGGACACAGACGAACATGTGAATACATCCCTTCCATTATGAAGCTTTTTCAGTTTTTCTTTCAATCTGTCTCCAGTTTATTTGCTGCCACTATCTTATAATGACACCTGCTCGAAAAGCTTAGTGCATCCACTGACAGCTCCCCTGCAGTTGCTGCCTGTCAGTGCCTAATTCTCAGTCAGCTGTATACACCTCTCTAATGTACATTATATTTCTAATTTCCTTTTCTTTCTCCTTGGGGCAACCTATGCTTATTATCACTGTGGATAATACTGCTAGGCTGGTTTCCCTGCCACCCCTCCTCCTCCAGAAGTGAAGGTGAGAATGAGATCTGGAAACCACTAGAGTTTCCTTTTACATTTCCATTTTAAATCCCTAGCTAGAAAACAACCTATTGCTCCAATTCCTCTCATGTCCACAGCTAATCCACTCTGTATTTCAACAGAAACACTTACCCTTTGTTTCAGATTGGCTTCTAAGATGAACTTTTTTGCTAGCTTTTACGTATGAACGCTCAGCTTTTGATGCCCATTTTAACTTAGTGTCTCTGAGGACAATGGAAAAATACTTCACATTGATAAAGGAATTTTTTTTCCTTCTGCCTATCCCCCTGGGGCAAATGAGAACATTTCTTGCACGTGTGTCAACTTAAAGCTTGCACTGATAAAACAGGAGGAGTTGTAATTTCCTTTTCATCCACTAAAATCAATGTTGGAGTCCATGTTTCCATGGATCCTCCACAGAGAGTGAGAAGTACAGAGATAGAATTAAAACCTTTAGAAAAATTAGAATATATAAAGCTTTAGATGCATAAGTAGAAATCTAACCCTCAGCTTTAAGTTTTACATGCCCTAAGTCCTAGTTGTTAGTGTACAAGGACAGAGCTTTAGGCCTAGCCATAGAGTATAGACACAACAAAAATAGAGTAGAGTACTGTTTATAATTTTTAGTATGAATTTTATGTACAACAAGGTAGAACCTTATGCTAGTAAGATAGAATTTTGCGTTAATAGATATGCTATGTGCGTAGGTTTTGATACTGATTTTTGTAGTTTTATGAACTTTAGAATTGTATCTAGATTGGCTAGTGTGTAGATAAAAAATATGAATATGCATTTTGCAATTTGGGATAAAAAGCCTCTGGGTTGGAAGTGAAGGTATCGGGGTCGGATAGATCAATCCAATCTATCGATCCAACCTCCACCTCCTGCAGCCTGAGGAAGGAGCCTTGCCAGGGAGCCGGATGGGATTCTAAAGGTACCATCTATTGTAGCCTGGGATCTGGGCCCTGGGGTCCCATCCCTTCCCCCTGCTAGGGTGCAAGACCCCGGGGACCCGTCCTGGCCCCTGCGATCCCGTCCCTTCCCTTTTCCCCTGCGGCTTTTGCCCCGGAGCTCTGTTCAGGGCTGCTGGGGACTCTGTGTGGGTTCGGGACCCCAGGACCCCTTTCTGTCCCTGCAATCCCTGTGACCGGGAACTTTGTGTGAGTTCGGGAGCCCGGGACCCCCTTTCTGCCATCACGTCTCTGCGTTCAGGAACTCTGCCGAGTTCAGGACCCCCCATTGCCACTGTGATCCCCACGGCCGGGAGCCCTGTCTGGGATCTGTGATCTTGTGTTCCCTTTCTGTTATTGTGACCCCACGGTTGGAAAATCCTGCTTGGGGTCAGGAGATGGGAGGCTGATTTACCTAGAGGCTGTAACGTCAGATTTATGCTTGCTTATAGTCTTACTAGAGTTTTGCTTGTTAGGAATTCTATGCTTTGCTTGCTGTTTCATTAGAACTTTGTGTGTTAAGATTTCTATGCTTTGGATATTGTTTTATTTAGACTTTGCTTGTTTATGTTTATAATTGATTGTATTGTAAGACCGCTCTTAGGACTCTCGCACCTTCAGATACATGCTTTTATATAATAAACCACTTTGCTTAGATACTAAAATGTTGTAAGACCTTACAGAGACTCTATACCCGTACAACGACCTCGGCAGTGGTACATCAGTATAAAAGTGGTGAGATCAGATTGTGATTAATTTCTTAAATTTTTCATTTCTGTGCCTTTTGGATAAGTGTCTTAACAGTGTCTCTGAACAGTTCCACAGACACTGCAAGAGGAATTTGGGATCACATTTATGCCAAGTGCTCCAGACAAACTCAGAAAGATCATGCAGGAATACATATAAAATAGTCTTTTCAAGCCATGTTTTAAATGATGTATCTAGAATTCCAATTTACTATGACTGGTTTTATTTTGTTTTATTTTCCTTAGATCAATGAAAAGTTCATTATTGTAATAAGGACGATAGACAGAAATGGGGTTCAACAGACATTGGGGTTTCCATCTGTTTGTGTTGACCTAAGAGATTATTTGTATCAACTTCCCTTGATGTTTCCCTGAACTGTGATCAGAAGAAACTACTTCTAGGTAGAAATCCCTTACCTTTATTTTTTCCTTCCAAGCATGCACATCTGACACTTAGAATTCACTGGCTACCAGGTTATTTGCATAGGTAATTTGACAGAGATTTGCAACAACAAAGACTCTAAGCTCATAATGAAAAATAATAGCATTCACTTTTTTTTGTAAGAGGCTTTCTGATCCTCTTACCCATAGTATATTAAGGTGTAATTGGCTTTTAGAAAAATTTCATTAGAGAAAAAAACCTAACCACTTTAAATTTATATCCGTATGCTTTCACAACAAATTCCTGCTTCTGTCCTGGAGGACTGATCCTGCATGCATGAAGCTGCATCCTTAACTCCAGATTGTGCACTGTCCATGCCAAGAGACTTTTCCTTGATAGAGTGAATACTTTGACAAGCAGGGAAACAAAAGAAAGCTGCTTGACTTAGATAACCAGTCACAAATTGATAGGTAAGTTATAATTTCAGAATACATATTGCAACCTACAGAGTAAACAAATTCATACACAAAAAAGACCTGTCAAGTAATTTAGAATAACAAATATATGCAAGAAAGCTGTGATAAGCTTGTAGATATTCTGTAGACAGAAAAAGAGGCTAAACTCATTTAATAAATGATTCACAGTAAATAATTCTCTCAGTATGGTAGCAAAGTAACATGTATTTTTTACATTACTTCTATGGGAACTTGTAGACATGGGAAAAATTCTTTAAGTACAAAGTTAGGCTTTCTTACAAAGCTATTTATAAGGACATTCAGTAAGCTGGACTTCAGCTTTACAATATAATTTCACAATGCATTTGTATCTTCATGAGTGAGCACATTGAAGGAATAATAAAAGATTTTTCATAATAATCTGCTAACATTGCATGGAAATAGTTCAGCATGAAATCCCATCTACAAAGTGTTGTATGAACTGTTGTCAGTACACCTAGTGAAACCAAACCCTTTCTTCAATTCACTGGGAAGAGCCATTAGAGACTTGTTTTTCCTTCATTCCACTTTCATGAGCTGTCCTTTTCGACAGACCTGGTTTAGTAGCAGCAAATTCTGTGTCTCTTAGGAAAGTGAGCATGGAAGTTTGTCACCTTGAGTCTTTCCCTTTGACACTCTGTGAGTTAGATCCTTGCAGCTTGCTGAGGTGTTTTTATTTTTCCCCTTTTTCTTCTGATAGGGTGATATGTATGCAGTTCAGAAAGCTTTCCCACAGAAAACCCCCAGAGGAGAGACAGCCTGTGTATCTGATTGCAAATCAGCCAACTACCTGATTCCTTGAACAGGGGAGTAATTGGCTGGGGATTTTATCTGTTTCTCTGGCTGATGCCAATAAGCACCCGTGTTTATTAACAATTTATTTACAGAACACAGATTGATTTCAGGAAAGAAACATCACCAGCCTCTGTGAAGTGTGAGCAAACGATTTCTTCCGGTCCCACAAATAATCTATTATTGTCTGTTTGCATTGTCTTTATCTCAGGGTTTGAGACTGAAATACTGAACATGCACAGGAGACAAAACATAGGTGAAAAGGTTCTTCTTGTTTCTAGAAGAAACCCTGCTGAATAAGTGCTTCATAAATTATGTGATTAGCTGAATAAACACACTCCACATCTGCCTCAGGCTTCCTGGGCAATATTAGCCAACTCCATGTTTACTGTTTCACTGGTCAGGAAGCAGATTCACACAGTCAATAATACGTTGAGATGTATTATGCTAGAAAGTGTTCTTGGTTTTAGTCTTAGAAATCTTCAAATTATAGTGATGAACAAGGAAATACAAGTGTTTATGGGGTTTTTTTGTTTGTCTCCTTGACTAGAAATTATGGCTTTTTTTCTCCTTATGTCTTAAAATAGATAAAATTAATTCAAAGCTTTTATAGTATTCTGTTTAGAATTTAAACTGATTTTCCAATAAGTTTACCTTAGCCAAGAATATTTTCTTTCATGAAAATGAGAGTTATTATATTAATATTATTTGGTTATGCTCAGGATCTGATTTAGAAATAGTTCATTTTATGAAGTAATATTGGTAAGTAATACTGGAAGTAATACTGTGAATTGTGAATTTTATTTTGATGGTTCTGTTCAAGGTCACACAGAGCAATTCACAGTTATTCTGCCACAGATAGCTTGTTATCATTCATATATAACTTGTTAGCTTTTGAAAACAGGTTAAGAATGAAAAGCACCGGGCAAATGATGATGATAAATTAATTGCAAGGTTAAGACTTTTCTTAAAAAAATTATAATTTTTATACAAAAAGATAATTGCTAGAGAAAATGGTACATTATTTTTCCTGTAATAATTCTGTAATCTATCTCAGACCAAGGTGTAGATCCTCTCAATGTGATTATCACAGATGCAGGATTGAATTACAATGCAAAACACAATTTACCTCTAGAGAAAAAAGTGAATACTAATAAAAAAATAAATATCTGGGTAGGGTGTCCATAAAATATAATAAAATTCTCTGTAAATCTCCTTCCATTAATAAATGATATGTGACAAATTCATAATTACCTTATTGTGATAAATATTGAATTAGTGGAGTAAATTATTTTGTGCTTAACTTTTGATAAGTTACAAAATAACAGCATGTTATCAGTTGATAATGCAGCTTGAATGCAACCAAAACAAAATCTATATTCTGTACATAATCTTACAGCTGCAATGTTGTGCCTAAGACAATCAAAATTCAAGTTTAGTTTCTCACTGAAATACTAATGTATTGGAAAAGAAAGAAATGCCATAAGCATTAAGACTTTTCCTTTTTTCTTGCAGTTGCTTTTGCTGAACGGTTTTTCTCTGAGTAAGATTTTAATTAAGAAAATCTCTGACGTAAGATATGTCTTAATGGGTCAAGAGACTCCATTGCTTACCACCTTGAAAGAGTAAAAATTAATCCACTGAGATAACAGAATTTTACCTTACCAATACAAATGTATAGAGTTTTTCATATTTCTCTATGGGTGGCAGATGTGTAAATTGCTCACTGATGTATAAACTGCTCTCAAACAGAATGGGCAGCTCACCCTCCCTAATATATGTGTATTCTCACATCCTCAGGGAAATGTAAATGTAGTTTCAGGCCATTCTTATGCAGACCAGCCGCTTCATTAGCTGGTCACAATTCCGCTGAGTCTCTTTGCTTGTAACACATTCCTTTTTCCTTTTTCTTTTTTCCTTTTCCCCTGAAGGGTGGTTTTCAGAGACATGGAGAACTATTCACAACACAGACTTTCTCTCTCCTACTAAAAATCTTTCTAATTCTACTGACTCATAAAATCCTCAGAACTTACATCTCCAAAGAGGGTCATTCTTGATGAGTGGAACCTAATTATGAAGTAAGAATTAGCAAGTTAAATATGGCACTGCAGAGCTCTAAAGTTCTGGAAGACAAAACTGCAGTCTCTAAGGAGTGTGCTCATGTTGATACTGCACCATGGCTTTGAGATTCTATTCCTTTGGTAACCAAAAAAAACTCACTCAGAAGTCTTTGCAGTATTATCCAAAGAATTATATGTTCCTGGAAAAGCTCTTTTAAAAAGAGTGAAAGCCCAGAAGCTGGAAGAAGATGAGGAAGAGAAAAAAACAATTGTAAGAAGAAAGTGACATACCAACAAGAAAAAAAAATGGAATGACGAAAGCAGTTACTTTGCCATCTTCATGCAGGGTTATCTGTACATACAGACATGAAAACACATAATTGTGTATTTTAAAGTACTTTCAAATTTTCTTTCAAGACATGGGCTTTTCATTAATTTTATTGAAAATTAAAGACTGTCCTCAGGAAAGGAGTGGTATGTGGATACACATTCAAAGAACCTCTGCAACTTAGTGCCAACAGAAAAAAAATCAATTTTATAAAAAAATAATATTACTAGGATAAATTAATTTGTCACTGCAAATGAGGACATACATCTGAAGTCTAAGTAAAAGAAGAGTTTTTGTCTCTGATAGCTTACCTGTGTGCTGTAAAATCTTTCAGAATCCAGCAGACACCTCACCACACTAAGAAATTCACTTAGGGCTAGGAAAATATATTTGCTGTTTTATGAATAAATACTTATCACAGTCCTCAATTTTTTTCTTTCCCTTCTTTTAATTTATGATATTTCATTGGATTACTTTCTATCAAGTATATTCTTAGCTTCCTTTTTTTTCATGTAGGTTCATCAAAATTTTCATTTTCTCTTTTTTTGTGCGTGTGTGTTATTCTTTTTGCTCGGATTTGCTTTTCAGCTTACTGTTCATCATGTACTAAACTGATGCCAGAGGCACAGTTTAAAATCCAAAAGAGAATGAAAATGCACCTCAGAAAAAATAATACATCTATCATCCCCAAGTCCTTTTTGACAACCAGCTGCAGGGTCATGTTTAACACAAGGGTCTGAGAAAACATCAAACGAGATCATGCAATCCTAGTTGGGCCACCACTTCTTATGAACTATCAGTATGTCTGCATTTTTATGTTGCACCTGCAAAAGGGAAATCAATAGCAAAAATGGCTAGACATTGTTTAATATGTTTTAATCCTAGCTGGAGTTATGTAGAGTTGTCTGCTGTGTAATTGGACATGACATTGTAGGACAGTAAAACAGTCAACACGCCTTGGAAAAATAAACGTCTTCTTATTTGATGGTATTCAAAGAATGGTCAAATTGCAGTTATTAAACCTTGATCTGGACAAAAACAATAGTTCTAATCCTGTGCAACAATCAGGATAATCAAGTAAGGATTCTGAAAAAACCGGTGATATAAGAAGGGATGTTGATTTGTTCCCATTGATACACTGATTTAAAACTTGATTAATCTGAGCTAGGGTTTGAATCATTCCCAGAAGTGACTGCCAGGGCTAAAATTTGGATAAGGTCATGAATGTAGAGAGTGTTACTACTTGGCATTTTCACAAATCTTTCCTATCAAAGCTTCATTCTCTGGCTGACTCTCATGCAATAAATCTGCAATGTCTTGTGTTTGTTTGCTCAATAACCTACAGTTTGACACTCATAATTCTGTAAGTTTTCTCTTTCTTCTGGCTCTGCCTTAGTGAGAAATCTCTCTTTAATAACAATAGGGAAAAGTAATTGAAAATATAGCCTTAAAAAAAGAAAGAATGAGGTTTTTATTTATTCTGCAAGACAAAGCCAAGGCACTCATCGCAGATATTCTTGACAGACAGAATATAGAGGAAGGATGTTATTTTATTGGGCAGCGTCTTACTTGTGCTCTAGCTCTCACCCCAACACAACGCCTACAATCAAGAAAGGAAATTTGCACATGTCAGTGTCCTACGGAAAAAAAACCCAAACAGATTCTATAATAGAGGTGTTTGGAAATTCAGTTATTACAGAGAGGCAACTCCTGATGCCCAGAGGGACTGATGGGATGGGGGTGTGGGAAGCAGAACAATTTATTTATTGATACAGTAGTTCCTGAAATACCAGCTGTGTGAACAAAAAAGGTATTCCTTACAGAATGATAGAAAGTAAATGGACTCCATAAATGCAATAGTCTGAAGCACTCAGACATTTCTGTCACTTATGAAGTAGAAAACGTAATGGTCTTTAGTCTTGTTCAGACAATTAAAAATTAATCACCATATTAAAATATGAAAAATCATGAATAAACAAAGATCGTGGTCTGACAAGGCATTTGAGACAGAAAACAGATCAATAATTGGCCCACATAAGGAAGGAAACTTTCCTTCAAGGACTTAATCTGCTGAAAGAGATAATAATGAACAGCAGGCCTGACAATATAAAACTAAGATTTCAATTTGATAATTCTGGATTAAACATGAAGCATGTTGAACTCTCTTGTGCTCTTATATCTGCTTGAAAACCTATTTCTCTATTTCTGAAAGTAATGGTGCAAATGGAAGGGTCTCCTTCCTGCTTTCAGACTCCATTGGCAAATGATGATTATAAGGGTAGCCCTAAAATTCTTCCCATACTATGATGTATGAGCCATTTTCTGTGGGACCTCAAAACTAATCATTTGTCTTAGTGGAAGTTATAACCTCTGCGGGGATAAAAGCTCCCACAACTGGACAGAGAAAGGATAATTTGGTGGTGGTTTAACTCAAGGAAAAATCTGGTGTGTCTAATGTATTTTTCTTTACAATGGAAATATTTGTCTGGACAATTTGGAGATAAGCAAAATGCAAGGCTTAATATTCTCAACTCACTTTATTATGTATGTAAAATCATTTGGTAACCAATCATCAAATGCTAATGGTAACACAAAATTGGTCCCTTAAAAGAGGAATAAGGACATATTTTCAAAGAAGATTGGAAATGTAATGGCAGGAAATTACTATAGGGGACTCCAAGCTGTTAAAGCAGCTTGTTTCAGCTTGTAAATTACACCAAATTTTATATATATATATATATTTTTTTTTTCTAAATCAGGAATATTCAGAATATATGAATATCTTTCTTCCTTATTATTATTATCCTCTTATTTTCCTTCATTCTTTTACTTTTTGACTGTTGTTTTCCTTCACTTATACTTCTACAACTTCTTATTTACTTTGTCTCATTTTGAGGATCACATGGGTAATTTCTCATGAATCAGTGTTCTAATTTCCTAGATCCCTTTTTTCTTTCCCTTGCATAAACCTTGTCTTAATTTGATAAACTATTTGATATGATCATATAGGCAATCCAAAACAAGCTTAACTGCATAGCAAAATGTGAGATTGTTTCTCAAATTGGTCCTAAGACAAAATCTTTCAGTGTAAAGCACTCTCTGATATAAACAAGAAACTTGATTTGAATAATTGTAAGAAAAGAATTCCTTTGTCCTGTGGAAGTCAATATTTCTGTGAGAAAGAAGAAAAAAAAAAGGAAAATGGAAGAATCAGGGAAAAAAAATACATATTTACATGTAAAAAATCCCAGCATACAATGAATGTGAAAAATCATCCGATGGCTATTATGAAACTGAAAATCAGCAGCCCCTAATAATATAAATAATATAAATGGAAGAAAGCCTATGAGTTAGCATTTGAGGTGCAGTTCCTTGTAGACAAATAGACAGCAAATGAATGTTCAAAGTTGAGTTCACCAGAGCAGAAATATAGGCCTTAGTGAAAAAAAGGTTTCCAAGCAGGGAACCATGGCTTATATTAACGCTTAATAAGGAGACTTTTGGCATGCAGAGTTAATAGATTATCATTAAATAATTAAGGAGATAAACTAATGAGATCAAACATTAGGTGCTAAAGAAAAATACTGTTCAAAATTCGTTTTCAGAGCAGAAGCGTATGTAAGACATCTGAAGAGCAAATGAGATTTCCTCCTAATGGCAGTAATGGCATGTAATGCTGTGAATGCAGTGGCTGAGCAAGCACAGAAGCTAGAAGGTGGTGAGAGGTTCAGTACTGTATGCTATTTGTATTATTCCAAGAAAAAATAGAGCAAACATCGTCAGGCTTGCAGTGGGTATTAGTTTCATCTTATTGCCCAAGTGCAAAACTATGGAAGATGGTCATGATGTGTCACGGCACAAACCTTCTGGCATGGATGTCTTGCACACATCATCAGAAAAATACAAGGGATGCAGTGGGACGTAACTGTAGGATACAGCAATCAGCAGGGGTCATGCTGTGCTCTTGCCTGCAAGGCAGGTTAAGAAACATAAAAATGTTGAAGTTAACATGTTAAAATCAGTCTAAAGGAAATCATCAGATTTTCCAATATATCAGAGTAATTGTATCCCTGAAACTGAATTAGGAAAAAGGTAGATCACAATGCACCACTTCTTGTATCTGTATTCAAATGATTTGGCACATTCATTGAATATTCAGTTATCATAGACCATTAATAGTGTGTTCAAGAAAAAAGTCAATAACGAGATATCTGTGTAGTAAGTATGTAGCAAAAATAATCCTGAAATGAAATCAGTACATGAAAATGGATCTGTTCATGGAGCCTACACAGGGTATCCATAAACACAAGCAATTGAAAATAAACTAGTATTGTTTTGACAAGGCATTAAGTTATATTGGATATCTACCACAACAGTGGCAGCACAACTGTCCATACCTCTGGTGCCAATTTAATGCCTGTAATATATGAATTGCTACAAATACTTAGGGCAAAAGAATTTTGACATTAAATGTATTTGGATATTTTTATTAGGAAAATGGAGAAATTATAGGTTAGTTTGATGTACTCAGAAGATAAGCAAATATTAGATTGAATAGGTCTTTGAAAAAATAATAACAAAACTTGGCAATTCTCCTTTGTGTTGTATTGCAACATCATTCCCAAATGAACAAGGTAATCAGACCCGAAGTGTAAAGATAAATCAGGAAGAAGAAAGTAGCAAGCTAACCACTTTCAGCACTCCAAAGATGGCATTTCAAAAGACTATTCAACATACAGTACTCCACTGCACAAGAGATATTCCAGAAGAGTGACATGTTAGAAGGTCTGATGGAAGTCAAAGTAACTTCTATGGCATTATAGTACATTTCAGCACAAGAGAAGTGCACAACAAAAGTATAATCGCAGTGTTTACAAATGCAGGAAATGTCACCTAAAACTGAATCACAACAAAATGCAAATCAGAGTAGTGCATATGAATTACTTTGATCGTACCTTAAAAAAAGAAGCATTAGATCTGTTCCAAAATACTGAAAATGAAAAAGCATTTAATAGTCCTCACGCCATCCAAAAGAGTGACAAGTTTCATTTGAGATTATGACCAGCTAAAACCCAAACTCAGGCTCAAAGAGCATCTCTGAAAAATGATAAGTCAGATGCTGAAAGAGTGAAGGGAAAGCAAGAAATCAGTTGTTTCAGAATAATGATCTTCACCAAGTCTGAATGATAACATCGCTTCCGACAGAAAAAAAAAATAGTTACAGTGAAAATGGAGTATAACAATTACCAAAGTACTGATAGATACTTCCCTGCATCTATAAGACAATCATAATGGCAGGAAATGTTCAAGAGATATCAGTGCAAATGTACAGAAATATATTTTGCGTCTACTAGTAAGCATTGTATGCTACTAGTAGTAAGCACTTTGTAGTCCAGCTGCATGCAAATGACAAAAAATGTTGCAGATTTTGTATCAAAATATAAGTATTTGGAACACAAAGCCTTCATATTTTCATTTTAAAACATCCAAAGTGAATTACAAGAGTCATTAAAGTATTAATCTGGATTGCAGATCTTCATTTGCACACCTTTACAGAAGAAGGTGACAAAAAAGAGGTGGAGCAATATGGATAAAATACTATAGTGTTTATCAGTGTTCCCTCAGTGCTCCCCAATAACTCAGGACACAGGATAAGAGAATAAAGTAATGACAAAGCAGTGAAGTTATGCCTTTCAAAGGTAGAAATAAGGTATTGAGAATTTTGAAATTAAAAAATCAGATTTGTTTAAAGAATGTGACTGTGTCTGACTTGTAAAAATATTTCAGTGGAATCAGTCTGAAAACTACTTGTGAATGGATGCTACAATGCTAAAAGCAGCCAAGGGGTGTATTTTATTTATGTAATATGGACATGCAAGTGGAAAAGTTGCGTTTTTACAAAGTGTCTGAGGAGGGGTTGCGAAAAACCCATGGTAGTCAGTGCTGCACTCCAGAGACTTCTGATAAGAACTGGCAGCTGCAATGAGCACAGAGGAAAACTGCTATTTGCTGATAGCTTGTTACAGTCACGCTTTTAAAACCTGAACAAAGCAGTATGTTTGTCAGCGTGGCAGTGAGTCAAATCATGACAATTTCCAGAGACATGGTATTTGCATTTTGGATCATGGACTACGTCATGATGTGGCATAAATTTTGAAAAAAATGTGAGTGACTGGATTTGCACCTTTGCTGTCTGTGCTATCAGCTGTGCTATTAATGGCCTGGCTGAATATAACATTCAAATAGTTATAATCTCTGTTTGCTAAACTTAAGCACATCCAGAGACTTGTCTTCACAGCCTATGAGTGATAGGGTTCAGACCAGTGATTTTCTTTTGCAAGTCTTTTAATAACCAAGAAATGCAAACCACAGCACAGTACAATGGATCTGGGTGATAGAATGAGAAAGAAAGATCATTCACACTTTTCAGAGGAATTTAGGGCTAGAAGGAATGTCTTATGAGGAATGGCTAAGGACTTTAGGTTTGTCTAGTTTTGAGGAAAGGAGGATGACAGGCTACTTCATTGCTTTCCACAGCTTCTTGAGGAGGGGAAGTAGAGAGGAAGCTGCTGATCTCTTCTTCCAGGTATCCAGTGTTAGAATATGGGGAATGGTTCAAAGCTGCATTAGAGTAGATTCAAATTGGACATTAGGAAGCATTTCTTTCCTGGAATAGTGATCAAAAACTGGAACAGGCTTCCTAGAGGGGTGGTTAATGCCCTAAACCTATCTGTTTAAGAGGCATTTGGACAAATCTCTTAACAATACACTTTAAGTTGGTCAGCCCTGAAGTGGCCAGGCAGACATTCTTGTAGGTCCCTCCCAACTGAAGTATTCTATTCTATTCTATTCTATTCTATTCTATTCTATTCTATTCTATTCTATTCTATTCTATTCTATTCTATTCTATTCTATTCTATTCTATTCTATTCTATTCTATTCTATTCTATTCCATTCCATTCCATTCCATTCCATTCCATTCATGATCAGTGGCAAGCTTGTGCTGTAATTATACTGTTAGTACACGACAGATCTTATGGGAACTATTGGAGAGTGGACTCTTCTAGCACTTGTTGCCCTCTGGACAGCACTCTTACTGCAGCTATGTGTAGTCCATGTATGTAGAATCTGTGGTCTGAAATATCATCTAAAGAGACAGCAGACCACATACAGACTTCAGCATTGCTACCAGCAGCAAAACCAGAAGTATTACAGGCACTGGTATATCACCTGCAAGGGCAAATAGCAATATTTGTTTCAGCTAAAATGGAATTTTAGCTGAAAAAGAAGACAGAATACGATATGTACGGATGCAGTTAATAACTAGAACACTAGTAATGTCATCTGCAAAGCTCTTGTATTTACAGAGAACATGCCTTCCTCACAGCTGGGCAGTAACTTTTACCATTACTTTATGGCAAGTACAGGAAGTCCTTCCACTTTTGGCTCCCAAGGGGGGGGGCTAAAAGAGTTTCTAAGAATATATGTATGCAAATTCAGAAATGTCCTATGTCATTTTTCCTAGCCTTGTGGGCAGTGCAAGCAGATGTATCTAAGCAGGCTACCAAAGCATAAGGCAAAGGTCTGGGTATGATCTCCTTGGTCATTGAGTCATCTCATATTAATCATCAGTGCCTACTACTGGGCCAAATACCTGGTGTAATGCCACCAACAAAATTATACAGCTTCATTGTGAATGTAGTTTAGCTTTCTTTTCCTGGCATTCTTTGACAATATTTGTCTTACACTGGAAAGCACTAGCAGTGACCACAGGTCTGTCCTTCTGCAGGTGTTTCAGTGTTGCTCCAGATCACAGCACCACAGACCAGAGAGACAGGACTATGAAGAGAAACTACCATCACCTGCTTGGTGGGAGTTGTCGTACTTTAAAACTTCCTTGGGCTCAGTTCAAGATGTAATTCCAGCAGTGGCAGACAGAACAGTGACAAGTTAGAACATATTTTAAAAGCACAGCAAAATTTAACTGGCTTGAATTTGTTTTGAATTTAGTATATATATATATCAGCATAGCCCAGCTGTTCTTCCTTGTTTTCATTTTCTGATTTGTACTTTGAAATTTTAGTTGGCCCTTACATCATAGAGGGTTTTACTGTAAAAGAACCAAAGAGGTTACTTTATAATTTTTTTTTCACCTGACAGTTAAGCTATCTTTAAAAAAAAAAGTTCAGAAATGCTGAAGAAAATGTAGTAAAAGGTGACAGCAGTTCTTTAATTTGGTTTTCCATTATTTTGAATCTATTCAGTATTCTTTGTAATACTGCCACTCATAATGACTGTATTTCGAATTAACATAGGTTTCATGTGTAATTCAATGGGTATTCAATGTAACTTAGCAACAGCTAAAGCATTTTTTTCTTCTGTAAGCTAGAGCATGATGATTTCACTTGGTAGACTGGGAGACACACATTATTCTGAATTCCTGAATTTCCCAATTAAATGTGTAAGATGTGAGTTATTTATAATGCAGATTTTATATTCTTTATCAGAAGTTATACAAAGGATAGATAAATCTACCATCAAACCTCTGGAAGCTTTTAGGACTGTCTGGATCATAGCATGGGAATAATATTTGAACCATAAAGGTTAAGTTCATTGGCAATTAGAGCTGCTGGAATGGAAAAACCTTTTAAAATATACAGTGTTCACACATCTCTGCATCTCAAGATTTTTTATATGTGTGTGGATGTATTTTGTATAGCAAATGGGGTAGAGGAGGCATTTATCCTATAAATAGATTTCTCTCAGGGCTCATGCTGTGTGTGGCAATATGTTCTCACTAAATATATAGTCAGAAGAAGACTTACTGTATTAACCCAGTTTAAGTCATGAATTAGAGCAAGCAAATACATTAAAATTCCTTTCCTCAAAAAATAAAAAATTGTGCAGAAGAATATTCAGTTTGTAAATTCAGAACAGTTTATAAAAGTTTATTAAAAGATTTGTAGGATGATCTTACCTGCCTACAGGTCATTGATTTGCAATATTTAACAGTCAGTATTCAGGTTTTATAGTCTCATGGAACGGCTTTGTTTGGAAAGTGAACTTCATGAATTTTTCAGTGACCCACATCTCAAGCATGTGAAAGTCTCTCTGGATGATATCCCCTCTCTACAGCCACACCAAACTTGCACTTGATCCCACTTCCCAAGACACTGACAGTGCTGAACAGCACCAGTGCCAATATTGTCCTCTGAGGAGTGCCACAAGGCACTGCTCTCCACCTGGACTGTTGACCATAACTCTTTGACCAATTCCCTATCCACTGAGTGGTCCTTTCATCAAATCCATACCTCTCTAATTTAGAGACAAGGATACCATGTGCAACAATGTCAAATGCTTTACACGAGTCCAGGTAGATGACATCAGTTGTTCTTCTCTTGTCCATCAAAGATGTAATCTCATCATAGGAGGTCACCAGATTTGTCAGACATGATTTACAGTCAGCGAAACCCAGTTGGCTGTCACCCAATCACTTCACTATTTTCCATGTGCCTTTGCAGAGTTTCCAGGAAGATTTGCTCCATGATCTTCTCAAGCACCGTAGTGAGACTGACTGGCCTGTAGTTCCCAGGTCTTTCTTTTTTCCATTATTAAAATGGGGTTTTGTTTTCCCTTTCTCAGTTAATAGGAATTTCACTGGAGTGTCATGATTTCTCAAATATGATGAGAGAGTGGCTTAACCAGCTCATCCAGCAGTTTCCTCAGGACCCACAGATGCATTTTATCAGGTCAGGTGGACTTGTGCACCTCCAGGCAGCTTAGATGGTCTTGAACCTGATGTCCACCTACAGCTGTCAGTTCTTCATTTTTCCCAGTCTCTGCCCTTTCCCTTCCATGACTTGTGTGGTTGACAGGAGCACTTGCCAGTGAAGACTGAGGTAAAAAACTCTTTGAGTACTTCAGCTCTTTCCATGTTCCAGGTCTCCCGTTTCTTTCTGGAGAAAGCCTGTTTTCTCTGAGTTTCCTTTTACCACCAACATACAAATGGAAGCTTCTCTTTTTGCCCTTAACATACCCTGTCAGATTTAATCCCATAAGGGCTTTAGCTTCCCTAAGCTGATACAAATCTGTTTACTGAAGAACGCTGTTTTTCTTTTATTAGTATGAGAACAGATTTCACAAGAGGAAAAAAATGTTGTTGACCCATAAAACACAAACAAAAAAGAAAGATCTGACCAATTTTTTTCTCCTGTACTGTTACATATATGGGATTGCATGATTTTGTGTTCAATTACCTTTTGTTTTAGAATTTTCTAGAAATTTTGAATTTTGTTAGTTGACCACTGTCTTACAAGTGCTCAGTGGTGGGCAGAGAAGTTTTCAACATATTGATTTAGCATTTTATACTTACTATTCTAAATGCATCCAAAAAGTTGTGGTTGTGTTTTCAGGGGACTTCGAGTCTTTTGGTTGTGTATTTAGGTCAGCTCAGGCTTTTTTTTCTGTGCATTTCTAAATTTTCTGTGCCCTTAAAACAACTCAGCACTAGGAAAAATAAAACAAGAAAAACAAACTGCTAAATTTTCCTAACTGATTCAGTCAATTGGGAATGAACTTCGGAAGTATAAATGGAGCAACATCACCTTGGAACATTTGTCAGTCTTGTTGAGCTTGGCAGCTTAACTGTCACAGAAAGAGAAGCAACATGATAAAGTGATATTCTCAAATATGTGGAATGTCATGAGCAGTCATATTTTTATGACCTTAAAGAAATAATCAGTCTTTGGTTCTTTTGAGAACTGAACATATAGCTAAGAAAAAATATGAAAACACACATGCTTGTCCCGCAGCAGAAGTGTAAGGAAACCAAATATCAATCTCTTTTCGATTTAATATTTTGTGGAGTGTTCATGAAATAATGTCTCAAGAAAGACATCACTGATAATTTTGCTACTGAAATAATTTAGAATGCATATTCAATATTTTTTCTATTGAAAAAACACATAATCTCATTAGCATCCTATCTTGCACTGCAGTTCATGAGGTGTCAAAATGATCTAGAGAATTTTTGTTTCATTTTTCTAAATAATGAAATTGGTATTCAAGAAAAAAAGAAAAATTGTTTTTACAGAAAAAACATATGGCTTCTATGTGTTCTGGTAAAAATTGCCTCAGTATAGACTGCAAATGAATGGTTGATAAATTTTTCATAGACTTGAGTTGAGATTTGCAGCTGAATGTTCAAGCATCACCACTGCAACTGGAAATTAAAGTGTTTGTCAAAAAGACTGAGTATGAATTATATCCGTGAAGTAATACACAAACTCAAAAAAAACACTAGGGGAGAAGGAAGTGGGTGGAAAGGACAAGAAACAGAACTCCAGTTACTTAGGTTGTACTTATAGGGTGAAATTCTCTCAAAGAGTACTGAAGGAACATTTCTGCTGTGAGAAGACAATAGCTGAGAAGAGCTAAACAACTTCAAACAGCCCTCCTAATATGAAATGGACACATTGAGGCAATCAGTGCCAGATCTGCCCATTAAGTTAGTGGATCAGGTAATAAAAATATCACACAACATTGATGAGACACATAGGCCAGAATTATGTAGTATGGCAAAAAACCATTGTTGTTTTTAGTTTAATTTAAAAAATTTGGTTTTAGTTCCTTGTTGAACTACACTGAATTCAGATCTGCTGGATACAAAAGTAACCAAACATCATTATCTTTTGTCTTATCCACATAGGTCTCTGCATCTCATTCATTTTTAATGCAGTTCATACCCTTTTCAAAACAATCTCTTGGACATGTGTGAGTCCATGGTGTTCTTTTACAAAATCTCATCATATTTTGAATCCAAAAATAAATCAGAGGAAACAGACAATTTTGTTGTGTGATGGAGCAAAAGTGTATATATAAGGGCAGAGGACTTCCATCATTCTGCAGATAGTGAGTGCAGGCTTCTGAGTCTTTTGTATCAGCAGATCCTAGAAAACTGGCCTTTTTTCATGAACAAATAAACAAATCTCATGACCAAATACTATTTAAACAAACAAGAATTATCATAAACATCATCAAAAATGCATCTAGCTGTCTTAAATATATTGACTCTAATTGCTAAAACAAGCCATTGTAACCTTACTTGTCTTCCAAACTTTTATTTAGAGATCTGTGATTTATAAAAAACATCACCTATGAATTACTGTTTTTTCTTTCTCTAATTTTCCATCAATCCAAACAAATAATCATCCACTTCTGTATGTGTCTTGAACCTTCATAAAGTTCTTTGGTTTGTGGGAATACAAAAGACAAAAGATCTTTAATCTTTCATACAGTTATCTGGGTATTTGCATTCCTTGATGCTCAAACAGTATTGGGTTATGTACTTTGCTGAATATTACATTACATACACTTTATAACATTTGTACTTAACTCATTTAACCTATATAAGGGCAAATAATTTTTTAAATGTATATTATATTCCCTTTGGTCATGCTGTAATAAAGGTGGCTCTTCTTTTTAAAATAATTTGCATAGTCATTTAGAAATAATTTTTGGAGCTTAAGTACCTTTCAGTGCAGTACTTTTCGCACATCAGTCTTCCTTAAGTGATTTGTGTTCTTTACTTTCAAATAAAAAATCTGGAAGTTAATGAATATCAGCTCATCCTTTACTCTTGTTAAACACTTCAAAATATTCCCTTAGAAATTATTCTACTTCCATTAGTAGAAATTTTGAATCCTCAAGAGAAAAAGGATTATTGTTGCTTTTGAAGATTGCTGCTCTCTGACTTCCTGTAGTGACAGTAGACTTGAAGACAAAAGCTTAAGAAAAATAATAAGCAAAATTAACCCAAAGGAATAAAGAAGAAATGACCAAGACAAATAATATGAGTAGGATAAAGTGGACCCACTAGATGCTGGATGTGGAGAGTAGCTACTAGAGCGTGGTAGTGCTTCCCTTCTCCCCTCAAGCTGCTCTATGATCAGAGAAATCCTCGCTATCCCTCAGCCTTGACGAACTGCACCTGGCTGAGTTCCTCTAGAGCTTATCAGAAACACAGTCTGTTCCCAGAGACTGGTGCTTTCTAATGAGCTCCTGGATTTTAACAAACAGCCTTAAAAACTTATTCCTCTTGCCTAAATAACAACCCAAATGGAATAACATCTTCGTTATCAAACTTTCAAAGAAAGTTGCTGACCCACACTGCAGCCAGGATGGAAAATAACTTTGAAACCAAATCTTTTGTGACCCTGTAAGCAGCAGTCCTGAGTGAGATCCTTTGAGCTCTCCTGGACCACAGCAGGATGCAACCAGCAACCTCCCTCTGAGCAGGACACCTCTGAGAGCTAGTGAGGTCTCAAGTTTGCTACATTTGGACAATCACCGAATGTTGATGGTGGATCCTGGGCTGATACCCCCACTGCTCCAGACTCAACCCTTCACCCATTAAGAAGATGCAAGGGTGTCCAAAGTGAGTGCTTCACGGAACTAAAGGGGAATTTCTCAAAAAAAAAAAAAAATAGAAAGTTTTGGGTTTATTTCATTTTTTTGAATTTTGGATTTTTTGTTTGCTTTTTCTCTATGTGCTTTACCACCTAACAAGTAGTAGAGTGAACCTGGACAACAAATTTTGTTGTGCTTTCACTTTAATATAAAACCTGCTTTTGCTGATACCTTTGCTGGTGATTCTTTAAGTGACCCTAAAGAACACATTCATCATATGGTCCAGGGGTTATATTTATGTTTTGGCAATTTCCTCCTGTATATTAGAGCATAAATGCCCTGTTAAAAGAAAGGCTTTTTCAGTCTTTTTTGTTTTGTGATCCTGCTCTAGTCCTTACTTCTCTAATCTTTTAAAAGACCATTTTAATTAGGAGACCTCAATGTTTTCTAGTAAACAACTTCATTTTCTAACATCTATGTCTGACCAGTGCAATGGTATGCTTCACCTGAGTGATATAAATGTAAGAAAATTGCCTTTTGTGGATAGAGAAAATGATATGTATGATTGCCACTGACAAGACATTATGAGAGAAGAAATTTTTCAAATTTCATGAAGCTGTGGTGCTACTGAAAAACAGCAATATTACTAGCAGAGTGTGTATAAGATTTTTCCGGACCAAATTCATACTTAGTATCTCTTCACCTATAATTTTCAGTTAAAAGTGTATTATTGTAGAGAGAAATCCAAGAAACAGCTCATATTCAGCTGTAGGCATCATGACCTCTGAGACACTCTTCATTTGGTAAGTTTTCTCATTGAATAAGTACAAAAAGATAAAAGAAATCATTATGATATTTCTCTAATGTAATGTATAATCAAATATTATATTACTGAGCCTCTTCATACTGTACTCTCCTGAGGTCTAATGCAAGACTGTTTTAATCCTGAAGTAAAATGTGAATGCATTCTGAACTACAAGTGGCCAGAAGAAGTGGGAATTCGTACATTGTTTGTGCAATTTCAAAATATGAAGTAAACTAAGGATAAGTGGTGAAAAATGCAATAAGGAGCGTTCTTGGAGACAGAAATGTGGCATGAATAAGCAAGAAAGCAGAAAAAAATAATAAATTTTAAAAAAAACCCATGAAAGCGTTAAGATTTTTAGAAATGTCTGGAATATGATTCTTAAGATCTAGTAGTATTAGAACATCCTCAACAAGAGACTGTCTTGGGTCCAGTACCTCATCAATCTTGGAAATGATAGTCTTACATAGGATCAATAGTTGCTTTCTAAAGAACAAGACTCAGTTTGGTTAATAGCTGAAAATGATTGTTGCAGTTCCTGCCTGGGCATTATGTATTCCAGTCCTGTATCCCAGCGAGTGCATCAAACTCCACCAGCCTGCTCCAATCATCTTCTAATCTGTTTCCTCAAAGCTTCCTCAGATCTTCCACCAGACCTTTGGAGCAAATACTGCAGGTGTTTCATCTTCACTCTCCCTGGCACACTAACAGGAGAAGGACTTGGAAAACAGGAAGAAGAGGAGAAAGGAGGTGCTATCATTTGCTTACAGAGTTCAGAAATGAAACAAAAATTGCTCTAATATTTGGCACTTTTCTGATTCTCTTCCTTTGCTATTTGTTTCCCAGAGGGAACTAGAAGGGCTTTATTAGGGAAAAAGGCTCAGCCTGCTTTTCCATCAGCAGTTGTTGATTGCTACTTACCAAAAATGTGTGACAAAAAATAATTCAAATGTTTCTTCCAGTCAGGATTAAGACATGGTGCAACATTTGGAGTATCTGTTGGTAGACTCTTATCTGTTTATAAATGATGCAAAAATATATCCAAAGTTACAGAGAACCAAGAAATCTTCCACAGAATCATAATTGTATAACAATTTTCCAGAAAAACATGTCAATACTTATAAATTTATTTCCAATCTAAATCCAGAGATTGATTTAAGAAAATGTGTATTCAGATTATTTGAAATATAAATATGGAAGTGAACCATAAATTAGTGAAGATATAAGAGGGTGGAGGAAATTTTCATTCAGCCTTAACATTTGCCTTTTTTGAGAAGATGTAGCCCCCACATTCATTTTCTTCCAAAGCCAGAGTAAGAGTTTATCAGAACTAAAGAAGAAATTTTCTTTTTTTATCACCTTTTGTTCATAATTTCTGGGAGAGAAAAACAGAGGTAGCAACGTCCCAGTCACTGCTACTACAGAGTCAAAATTCTCATTTCAGTAATTGAAATACCCCCCCAGAGAAATTCAACAAGTAATACTCCTAATTTCACTGACATGGACATTCTAAAACATTTCTAAAACATTTTCACATTGCACTTTTCCTGTTTCTCACAGCTCTTAATTCCTAATGTGTTATTCAGATGAATGTATTCTTTTCAAAGGAATACTTTAAAAATTCAAGTGCTTTGTTTTTATTGTTTTTTTACTTTTATAATAAATACTTTCTCATTGAATCTTTTCTACTAATTTTATATTCCTCCAGACCTCTGAATGTATAACCTAGAGAAAATTTTGTTTAGGCAAATCTGATTTTACTGGATTTTATTTGAAAACACATTCAAGATATAAAAATTCATTCCCACCCTATTATCGGCATGATAAACTGCACTGTTTCAGAGTGGTATATTAACTCATTCTGTTAAAATGAGGCTAGGATGGAGAGATGACTTCATGGAAGCACGTAAAACAAATATCTTAAAAGCAGGACTAATTCTCAAGATCCAAAAGCATCACTGTGAAAGTCTTCTGGCATTGGTAACAAAGAAGGTATGGTTGGTGGGGGGATTTTTGTTTGGTTGGTTTTTGTTTTGGTGGGTTTTTTTTTCTTTTTTTTTTTTTCCCCACCCTAGATGCAAAAAATTTCTGACTGTTTTCTCAGCTATTAAATTTTCTTAGATCTTTTTCCTCTTTCATGTGATGTGAAAGGAGTGGTTTTTCATGGAGGTTTGTTTTTTCTTTTTTTTTTTGAAAAGCAAGTGATGGTGTGGGAGTGAGTAGGAGGAATTGTTTTGCTTCTGAGCCTTCTGATGGGGAAAATTGCTGAAAGATGAAGCTTTTAAGAGTATATTTACAATTTTCTCCTCATTTCAAACCAAAGACCACTGACAAGCTTATCTTGGAGATGTTTAATTGTAGTTTACTTGGTAATGACTATAGTAATTCTAAACTCCTTTTAAAATAATGCTATTTATATTTAGCAAGTCCTGCTAAGGTTCCAGAGCTAACAAACCAATATTATCTCCCAGACATGAATAGCTTGTTTCAGAGTAATAGAAATTATAAATAATCTAGCAAAACTGTTATTTGATAAAAAATTTACTGAATTTTCTGTTAGTCTTGGGCAGTTATAATCTCTGTTTTTACACCCACTTAATATGAAGTATGACCTCAAGAGAAAACTTGAATTCTCTTCTGTAGATTATTTTAACTCCTGTCTAGCTATTTATCACAAAACAAGAAAGAAAAAAATTATATCTTTGTGAATCCACCTCTGTTTTGGTTTGGGGTGAATTTTTGGAGGAAACTTTTGAATGGGCAGGTTTGAACAGCTCTAAGAATAAGAAAAAAAAACCAAAACCAAAAAACCAGTCTAGGGAACTTCTCTGCTTTCTCTGCTTTAGCTAGCTAAAAACTAACTAAAAAGGAAAGGAGAGCTCTTCCTTGCTGTCCAGGAGCAGAATGCAGAGGAGTGAGTACAGTTTCTGAAAACATATTTCTTTCACCCCCTTTCCTCTCAGAACCAGTCTTAAAGATGTGGAACTTAATATCCAGCATAAACAGAACTGACTGTTGGGTATACAAGCATCATAAAGTCACCCCGGGACCACCTCCTACTTTTTAGTGTTTCTCCTAGGCTTACAGGCAATTTAAGCCTCAAGTGTGCTGATGACTTCCTTTGTATGTAAAACTTTTGTCTCTGAGTTTCAGAGGAATTTTACTTCTGAGAAACCAGTTCTTAAAGCAAGCATTGAGGTATAAGGTTCGCATCAGGCACTGAACAGTGACTAACAAACTGCCAGCTGTTTGGCTTTTAGCTCCCTGCATACTGGCTCCCTGCAAACTATGTGCCAGAGAAGTTTCTTGTGATTCTTTGCTTGTGCAACATCAAGGCCTCATTAAGCAAGACTCAGAAGTCCCATTGTCAATGAGGATTCCTTAGGTGGTGCACCTTGTTTTGCTCATCTTGCTCTAAATATATCAGAATACATGAAGTAACTCCCCCTGTCCTTTTGCCCTGCCACTTCCCAAAAAAAGGAGAAAGAAAAAAAAAGGCAGCAATCAATTCCAGTAGGGGAAATGCATGTGAAAATTCTCTTTTTTCCATGGTGCCCAAGGAAAACAAAATTCTTTTGCCCTCTTTTTAAAAACATAATTCTCCCAATATTTTTTAATTTATCTCTTGTAATAGTTAAGAGTCATTGTCACTAAAAGCTCCAATACACGCTTGTCTTGGAAGAACCTCCCAAAGGCCAGCTGGGACATTATTCTGACTAAATAACATATTTAATCTCTATCTTTACAACATCTATTCTCATGGTTGCTCTCTGTAACTTCACTTTCACACTTTGTTGTATTTCTATCTGAAATTCTACCTGAATGACCTTTTAAAAGTCCAGCTAGTGAAAAATGCAGTAGTTTATCAGCTGGAGAGCACACTTCCAGTACGCTTTTACACTAGCTCCGTGTTGTTTGTCACGCAGTGGTGCTTAACCTTTAAAACTCTGGGATGCAGTATGGGGATTTCTTCTTGCCTTCTTTGGTTAGTTCCTAACTGATATTAGGCAGAGGCCAGCTGTGAAGTGCTGAATGAACAGCACAGTGATAAAGACAGATTGAGGAGGCTGAGGGCCCTTGGTCAGGTATATGACTTTGCTCAGAAGGATATGGTCTCCCCTGCAACTCCCTGCACTAATGACAATGCTAACAATAAGCACTCTCGGCAAAGCATCAGCGTCTCCTAATTTTTACCTCCTCTCCAGGGTAATTGTGACTGAAGCCAGTGACCTCCCCAGCATGCTGCAAAGCATGTAGTTTCAGTCAGAATTTCAGAAAAGGTGTATATGAAGAAAGAAGTGCTTTTGTGGAGGTCAAATCACATTGGTGGATGTTGTCACAGTCACTGTTGATGCTAAATGCAGGTGCAAACCGCTGGCATACACCACCAGCCAAAACAAAGGGAACTTGTGAATCCATGCTGTAATTTGAGCCTAGATGGAGTGACTTTACCCACTGCAGTTTTCAAAGGTTCGAGTAAGAAAAAAGGCATAGAAACTGTGAAAGCAGCTGTTGACAGGTGTTGTATAGACAATCAGAAGTTGCTGTACTGAGTTTGAGAAGAAGAACCTCATATTTCAGGCAGAAACTGCTTTAAATTTTGCTGTAGGGGGACACTTTTGTAAGGTTCCTCCTATATTCAGAAGTAACTGTACATCTTTTATAGATAAACATAATTGCAGTGAGATACCTATTTTCGTCATGCAATACTTGCTAAGTAATTACTTCACTGTGTTAGAAGGCTAGCAAAAAGAAGGATAAACTATTCAGTGAGTTCATCTTTCAGTCATAAAGTTTGAAAATCAAGTTACTTGGAAAAGCCTGGACATAAGTAATGGCTAGATCCTCTCCCCTTTCTTTCCCTTTCTTCCCTTCCCACCCCTTCCCTTCTCTCTCCTGTCCCACTTTTGAATAAAAGTCATATATTTATTTTCAGCTGTGCTATCAGACTGTATCTTCCTCTGCTAACCCCAGCTTTCTGAAATAGCATCTTCAAAACTTTCTGAACGCTGAAATCAGTCCAATTATTTGCTCACCAATAACTTTTTTTAAAATTATTATTATTATTTTGTGACTCAAATGACTTAGAGACAAAAAATTGTTAATGCTTTTTCTATGTTCTCCTGTCACTGGGAGAAAAGCCAAGCCCAGCTGCCCTGTTTTATCCTTTCCTACATTGGATAGCACTACTCTCTGCTTGGTGAGGAGATATTTGCTAGTGACCTGTAGAACTGTGAGATTATTCTTAGTTTCTGTATACATCTCAAATACAAAGAATTCATAATATAATTTGATGTCCATTCAGATTAATTTTGAGCTACGTCTTTAAGAGTACATATAGCTATATCTAACAACACAGAGGCACTGCCAGACTATCAGAGTAAGTTTAAAGGCGTTTGAAATGTTTTACTTTGAAAAACGGAAAATCTATAAAGATGGCTTTATCACTGTTGTTTAACATCTTAATATATATTACAATGTAATTTTTTTAAAATTAGTGATTATTGAATAAAATGATATAAATTGTGGAAAACTGTTTCTTCCTTCCATAGAGAGGAGAATCACCTGTATTACTGGGCAAACACACTAAGAATGCTGCCTCTGTATATTTAAATGCAGAAAAGAAGTCATGAGAAGTCATGATAAATGTCACACTAAATGCATTAGACAGGACTTCAGTTTTTATGAAGAGCATGAGCTTGGTCAATAATATCATCCATAGACACAAATTACACTGTGTGACACCTGGACTCTTTAGATCTAGAACAACCAGTTACTTGGAAGTAGTGCATTGATTCTCGCACGGAGATTTTCAGTTTCAAGCTTTTGAAGACTGAAGATGAAAATATAAATGTGCAGTTAAAGCTTTCATGTTCCTTACCAGAGTGCCTGTTTTGGCTATCAGTTGCTGCAGTAAGCAAAGTAATTAAAAACCGCAGAAGCAAATTTTCAACAGGTACAACCTGGTGAGGTTTATTAATTGAGGTGCCCATTAATTGGTTTGCCCATTGTTTGCATGAGGAGTAAATCCTTAGAGTCACTTATACTAATATGGAATCAGGTTAGATCCAAAAGGTCAAGAGCCTTCAGAAGAGAGAGTTAATGCTGAAGACGCTCATGAGGTCTCAGTAACTTCAGGAGTGACATACTTAGCACAGAGCCTGTCAAAGCCAATATTCTGTGTGTGACTCACTGCACTGTCTGTCCCACTGTATGGTTTGATTTTCATGTTTTTAAAATGTATATCTCTAGTGTTTTCATCACAGACTAACATTGTTGATAAAACAAAGACAATGTTTAATTTTTTTTAAAAAAGCCCATTAGTAGAGAATCACGAGTCTTGCACTAAATGTTTAGCTTACAGTTAAAGACACTATCTAAAGAAAAGTGGCCTGGCAAAATTCAGAAAACATTGACTTTTTTTCCTTTTAAAAGTATTATTAAATTTTGAGACGTGTTCCATCAAATCTAAATGATTTGGTTGAACTATTTTGTGATTTTCTGAATTTGCATGATTAATACATTATGAAAAGGAAAAATACACTCAGTGAAACATTCCGTTTGGATGTTCGTACAACCTGTGCCAGAAACAACAGTGACATTTGTCTCAAAGGTCTGAGCCTTTATCCATGTCCTGGTTTCAGCTAGGATAAAATAAATTTTCTTCTTAGTAGCTGGTACAGTGCTGTGGCTTGAATTTAGTATGAGAATAATGCTGATAACACACTGATGTTTTAGTCGATGCTCAACAGTGCTGACTCTGAGTCAAGGACTTTTATACTACCCATGCTCTGACAGCAGGTTGGTGTGCAAGAAACCAGGATGAAGCATATCCAGGACAGCTGACCCAAACTGGCCAAAGGGATATTCCATATCTCAGAGCACCATGCTCAGAGTACAAACTGGGGCAGTAATCCATGATGGGGCCAATCACTGCTGGGGGATGGACTGGGCATCGGTCAGCAGGTGGCGAGAAATTGTGTATCACTTATACTTCTTGGGTTTTATTTCTCTCTCTCTCTCACTCTCTCCTTTTCATTACAACTACTAATAATTTCATCGCTATTATAATAAATATTATCATTATTAATGTTTTTAGTTTTATTTTATTTTGCTTAGTTTCAATTCTTAAATTGTTCTTATCTCAACCCTCAAGGTTTAATTTTTTTCTTTCAAATTTTTTTCCCTCCAGAGGGGCCGGGAGGAAAATGAGCAGCATGATGTGTGCTGGTTAGCTTCTGGCTGAGGTTTGACAACAAGAGTAGGTGAAGGTTTGTGTTTATTTTTTTTTCCTTATTCTGCGAAATATTTTTCAAATATTTGACAGGCTTTCAAACTAGCAGTATTCAAGGCACAGAAACCTTTGTTGTGCCAAGGCAAAAAGTAGCAAAGCCCAAATCAAGTTGCTCAGATTTCATGTCAGATTTGTAGCGTGTTTCTCTTCTGAAAGAGTAATTATTTCAGTAATTGTTTTTAACACTGTAGTGTCACTTAGATAAATTGAAATATTTTGAATAATCACCATATGATACTATAGTACTTTATTTTAAGACTGGTCCTATTCCCAGTTCCAAGAATAACAATGCCTCATTGACAGATTACTTTGGATTTGTCCACACTAGGAAACTGAACCAAGAAACTGCAGCTGCTATGATTAAATATATACTTATTTGTTGTGATTTTCCAGTCCAACTCTTATCCCTTACTCACACAAACTCTCCCTATTTTGGTTATTATGGTGTAATTACCATATATTGGAAGCTAAAGAGAAATTCCAAAAGAGGTTTCTGATGGAAAAGGATAAATGAATTTCCTTAAAATCTTCAGCAATTCTGTAGAAATCATTTATCTTGTTAATATAAAGTCTAGGGTAGAGCATCTTTCCATGTTTGGCAGTACAAATTTCAAAGCAATATTCCAAGGTGCCTGAAATGGTTTCAGCAGAACAAAGTTTTGCTGAAAAAGTTTTCTGGTTTTCCACATAGTCCAGTGCAAGGAAGCATAACAGCTCACAGAATCACTGAATCAATATTGCAAGTCCATTCCCTTAAGTTCTGTTTGGACAGCTTTAGAGGAAGGTTTTTATCAGGCAGAAGGTTGCTTCTGGCCTTGGAGTTGCAAATTTTGCAATTGCTATGGGGCCTAATTGCTATGGGGAGAAGAGGCATAAGTTTGATAATTCAGTGCCTCCAGCACAATTAGAACTTTGCCTGTTTCATTGCACCACATGCAACCATTCCTCATATACAACCAAACTCAGTCCTGGAAACAGCTCTTCACAGTTACCTTAGATTACTTTCCTGTCAATGCTGCATTTTTTCCAGCCATAACATTCACTTTATCTCATTCAGGTGTAAACAAAACTGTGTCCATTCTTTTGCCTATTTAATCAAAGCAGTTTTTCCTTCTTTTCTTCCGAGTCTGGCTAAATTAACTGAAATGACCTGCAAGGTTGTTGCTATCTCCAGACTGGATCAGAGAATGTAGGCATTGCACTACCATCTGCTTTAATCCCATTACAGCCATGTCACTCCTAGGCCTTCATTGTGATTAGACAATTAGATACCAATGGCTTTCTAATGGATTTATTACAAGGCATTAGCTCATGAAAATTCTGCAGTGCTAGCTGCTTGCCTTTTTGTTATAATGAGAAATGAAACACTGTCATGGGAATCTGTTAATTTAATAGCTTCCATAACAATGTTAGGAGTGGTAGTGGAAGAAATTAAACATGATTTGCTGCTGAGGCTAACCTGCTCTGTGACTTTGCCTTGTGGCTATTTGAAGCATTTTAGCTATTAGATAAGCAAAGGTGATTGACCAAACTTTAAAATGAATGTGGTTTTTTTGATTTTCACTCAAGAAAAGTGAGTTACTGAATGTTGTCACATTCAGAATTAGTCAGTAGTTTAGGAGCGATGGTGAAGGGGAGGTGTTTTGTTATGGCCTCTGAAAATACTAGCTAGAGGTTAGCTTATCAGGAGGAGATGGGAACTGGTGGCATCTTTCATCTGTGTGCAAGTCACTCCTATTTTGTCACAAATATGTGACAGACACTTGCAAAAGTAAGACCCAGGGTGTTGTGAACTTTCCTCAGCACTTTCATTGGTTTGAGCTTAAATGTCTCACATCTTGTGTGTGAGACACCAGAGCACTTCAGCTCTTAACACACCTTAAACAATCAACCAGGCAGTTGATTAACTAACAGTAAAATGTGTACCTTTCAGAAAGTCTTAATTATGATCTTGATTGCCATGCCATGTGCCAAGGAACAAATGGGCTCAGAGTGGGTAGTGGGTAAAATCTTCCAAATATAGTAATGGGTATTTACTGGCTTTTTTTTTTTTTTTTTTTTTTTTTTTTTTTTTTTTTTTCTGGTTTTTTTTTGTTTTGTTTTGTTTTGTTTTTTTTTTCATGAGACCGGTGGGCAGATGTGCATCACCACAGAACCAGTACTCATTTTTCACTCTTCTTGGCAGATGGAGAGAAGCCAAGGACTGAGTATGCGTCTAAGATTTTATTACCTAATATTTCCTTCTGCCTGATTCCTGTCAGGCAGCTGTGAGACTCCCTGGGTGGCTGATATGTGTGAGCTTGAATGGCTGTGGTCGTGACCACAGACATTTTGTGCATAAAGGCTTTCATACTCTAATCCTGTCTCTTGAGTGTTCTTCAGAGGCATTTAAAAGAAAAAGGATGATTTAATGTATATTAACATCTGAACCCAATTAGCTGAGCTAATGAGAAAGGTAAACAAACAAGATGTCCAAGAATTCACCCCTTCTCTGGATCTACAAAGCTCTGAGAATTGATGAAACATTGAGATTTCCCCACGATTTAAAAGTAACTGGTAACTAGGCAGATTATTTTAAAGTCAGGCATACTGACTCAAAGCTTTGTGCTATGTTTTGCAGATATAACTGCCTTGCTGTTTACTTTGTTACATGGATTTTGCCAGCATCCACTGCATTAAAAAAGGGACTTCTCTGGCTCCCCTGGTCAGCTTCAAAATTTACAATTTCAGTGAAATTGTACTGTTCCAAGAAGGAGCTAACAATATTTTTTCCTTCTCTTTTTGTTTGAAGTCTTTTCATCTCCAGCATAAAAAATTCTGGTATACAACATCCCAACTCTTTGTTTTGATAACACAAAAATCCTGTAATATCAACAATTTCAGATTTAAAAATATGCAATGTATGTATACATATATTAGTGTATAAACACAGTGTCTTAAAATTAATGTTAACATTTAATCTAAATGTCAAATAAAATGAAGTAGGGTGATTCATTTGAAATGAAATGTTTTGGCATTATCAGACTGAAATAAGAAGGGTGAAATGATTAATTTTGACACTTTCCTGTGGAAAATTTCTTCAAAATTGAAATGTTCATGTAGAACAACTTGATTTCAACAAAACTGAATTTTTGGAGTTGTACGATGTTCCGCTGAAACATTTTTGAGCAGCTGTAGGTGGAGCCTGTCTGTATGTTTATCTCTGTTAGTAAACTTACCTTTCAGGCAGATGAAGGCTACTAGGCATATTAAATCCACCATTCACTTTGGAAACTGTTCATGAATTATGCAACTTCATCTGAAGCCAGAGTCACACTGTGACAAGACAGGGTCAGACCACAGCATGAAATATTTTGATATGTGTCCTCCACTAACAAGACTCTCACACAGAACTAGCATAAACATCCCTCCACCTAGAATGATATCAGTATTAGGAAATTTTCCTCCAGGAGGTATTTGGGCATCAAATGTGCCTAGCATATCATCCAAAAGGAGAATTTGGGAGCTATGGCATTTCCTAACAGCTTTACGAGAGCATTTATCCGACAAAACCAAACATGAAAAACTTCTGCATAGTGATTCATCACCAATTTAATTTCATAATATGGATGATCACTGGTGACTGTTCTTATTGTGGCACTTGGTTTGCATTGCAATACAAAAGGATACCATTTTCAGAATATAAACCCACAAGATATAAAATACATTGGAGGAATGACTTTATGTCCTAAGTCAGACAAAAATCACACTTGTAAGCTGTGAGAGTAAACATGAAGTGAGTATGTGAATCAAATAAAGAAAGCTGTGCCCATGTTAAAGATGATGAATCCTAGCAGCAGGAGCAGCTGTAGCCCAGATATGATTTGGCACCACGATCCATCACCCTGTGGCACAAGGGTGGCTGCTGGGATGGGACATGGACCCGACTGGCCAAGGGGCAGTGCAGGGCATGATGCTGTGGTCTTGATTGTGGCCCCTGGTGGGTTCTGCAAGGCAGGGAAAATGCACTGCCTGGGGAGAAGGGATGCTGGAGGGCTGCTGGGGACACAGGGTGTCCTTCAGAGAGGGCGTGGGTGTGCATGGGTGCCCGTGTGTGTGACCAGTACCAGCTGGCACAAGCTGAAGATGGGCTTTAGAAATTCAGAAGTGTTTATTAATGGTTTGCATGTCTAGCATTGTGGTTTATCTGCTGAATTACATTGATCCTGAATGAACAGTGTACTGATTGCTTGTTAAGTACGTGCCATTAATAATTCAAAAAACTGCCTTGGTTAAATTACATGAGCAGATTTTGCCTGTGACAGATATAAATTGGATAGTTCGAATCTAGGCAACAGCTTTGAGACACAGTTTAAAATTTCCTGTACTTTCATTTATCCTTAAAACCACCAATGATTGATACAACTCTTCAATTTAACTGTATTACTATGTGGCTGTATTATTGAACAGCTTATTCCTTGACTGAAGTTCAAGAGTTATGTTCTGCAGCTTATATGTATTGCTTCCATATCAATTAAAATCTTAAAACTGCTATTTCAAATACCATTTGGTTTATAATGGATTCTGAGAGAAACTAAACCTGCCTTTTGATTAACAGTAAATTTTAATATACTGTTATTTTTCCTGATTTTCCTTTGGATTTTTAAATTTTTATTCTGTAAATTTATTCTCTGCATTCTTTCTCTAAGGTTTCTGTCCATGCAACATTAAAATAAAATTAAGAAAAAAGAAAAAAGAAAAAAGAAAAAAGAAAAAACAAAAACAAAACAAAAAACAAAAACAAACAAACAAACAAAAAACAACAACAACAAAAAAAACCCACACATGCAAAAAAACCCAAAAAAACCCCACCACCACAAAAAAAAAAAAAACACCCACAAGAAAAAGTAAAAAAGAAAGGAAGTCTTTTTTTAATCTAATTTTTTTTTTAATAAAGGTAAGTCTTGATATCAAGGTTCTTTTTGGGTTTTTTTGTGTCTTGACAGGGATTATGTAAACTCTTGCAGTAAGATTTAATATTTTCACACTACAGCTGACATAGAAAGACATGAAGTTCACATGGATGGTATAAAACTCAGAGATTCCTTTAATTTTTTTTTACTTTAATTTCTTGTTTTGAAGATGAAAAAGCCCCAAGTGAAAGCAAGACAATATCAGTTTATTGTTTATGGCATTTTATGGTCAAATAAATGCCCTCTAGCTTTCCACACTATTCGCCAACAACTGTCAACATCGAAAATAATGTCATGATGAGGGGGAATCAAGTCCTATGAATAAATAATGAAAACTATTTTCATTTTAACTTCAGTGTCACTATAGAACAGAGATGAAAACAACAACAGCAAAACCCAGCAGTAATTTCTCTAATGAGTAATAATAAAAATAAAAAATATTTGGATTCAGAAAGGTATAAAGCCCATCAGGAAGTACCCGACATGAATTGTAAAAGATGAATAGATGGGAATTTAGAATTATTCTATACACTAATGAAACAGTCAGTTATTATGGAACTCATTTGTGTTTTCACGGAGAGGCACAAGTAAAATGCTAGCTAGACTCAGTCAGCAATAGCACTTGCTCTTCTGTGAACATTTATAACAAACAATATGAATCTTTAAAATGGCATAGGAAAAAGGAACTATGTGGGGTTTATAAAATGCAAGTTTAAAACATATCTGTGGAAGCTTCTGATGGACTTCCAAGTGCATTTTTCCAGGGACAGCAATGAAGATAAGAAGCCGCAGGTAGAAAAGACACAACTGGGGAAAAAATATTGACTGGAAATATTGTGGGTTTGTTTTTATTTTTTTTTTCATTTGTCTAAGCATGAGCCAGAACTATATGGAATAACATTTAGTCCAATTTATGTATATAGAATGAAACTCCTGTAAGTTTGTAATAACATTCATTTCTGCTAACAGACAGTAAATAATTGCTTGGTGATTCAACTCCATAAGCAGTTTTATCAAGGTTGTTTAAGCCTTTCTTGTTAATTAACTTTCGCAGTAATGAGTTTACTTTTCCAAAGTCCTTCAAAATGTTTCTGCTGATTTTGAGCCTCTACAGTGCAGATCTGTCAGCCTAGCAATCAGCAAAGTAAAATAAACCTTTTTATGGAAAGCCATAGAAAGGAATATGAATTACAGAATTCAGGTCTGTCTACAGCTGTTTCATATTTTTTTCATATTCATTGAAATGTTGTTTTTCTAAAATGGCAGAGAAAGATATTTTTGCTGAGTCTGGAACTCCTCATAAAAATATAATAAGCACAACTATGGATGGTTTGGAAAGCTTTTCAGTTCCAAATCATGAAACAATTAGAAATATTTTGAAGTGATGCACCCTTCTGAGCCGCAACAAGTTTATATGAGTGTTTTATATCGGAATATGTCTCTGAATTTGAAAGCTGTCTTCCAGTCTATTCTTTAAAGTAAGAGTTTTATGAAATCTACCCCACCTCTTTTCATGGAAACCTCCTGATTTTGGTGAATTGGGTTAATATTATAGCAGTGCAGCATTTATTTACAGCAGTCATGATCATGTCATTCTGAATATACATACACTGCAAGTGTATGGATCAACTGTCTTCCAGATTATATATTTATTATCAATGCCTTTCGGGATAAGGTATAAGTCCTCAGGATAACTTTTTTTGATTTAGCTCAGGGATAAAAAATTTGAGTGAGAGTTTAGGGCTTGAGTCTACTCACAGAGAGATGGGAGGTTCAAATTAGAATGACAGCACATGGTTTTATTTGGTGAGAAATTGGTGTGGGTTTACAGTAAGGAGGTGAAAGAAGGATAAATAAGGAGTATGAGGGCCTGATATGAGGAAGTAAAAAATTTTATTAAATTATGATAAATACTTTTTGCTCTATGTTTTTTATTTTCTTGAAAAGTTAATCATTTACAAATGTGTATCAAATCCCATAAGTGTAACAGGTTTTCTCTTAATGGTATTAGGATTTGATATTAGATACTAGAAGAATTCGTTTGAAATTGCTTTAGTGAAGATAAATACTTTTAAAGATAATTTACAAAGATGGAATAAAAAGACTTTGATGAGGTACCTCTGGGAGTCCCAAATTCCATGGAAAAAGGGTTGGGTTCCAAATACGTTGGAACAACTCCAGCTGCCAGTAACAATGGTTAAAAAACCCCACTGTCGCAGATAGTTATCCTTGCATTTAGTGAGAAAAGCAAATCTATGCCTTAGTGTATCTTTTCTGTGAAACTCTACCGGTTTCTTAATGAAATCTTTGTATTATGTATTACTAGTAAGCTTGAATCCTTAAAAGACAAGTGTGTTAAACAAGAAAGAAAACAAAAACAAAAAAAAAAAACCAAAACCAAAACCAAAACCAAAACCAAAACCAAAACCAAAACCAAAACCAAAACCAAAACAAAAACAAAAACAAAAACAAAAACAAAAACAAAAACAAAAACAAAACTATTTAGTGCAGGGCTAAAAGTCAATAATATCTCATAATGACATCAGGTATGAAGGTATGGGAAACATTATGTAATATAACTTTGAGAATTGCTTAAACCTCAGGGATTTTTTGAAATGCTTATAAGTGAAAGAAGAAACTGATACCAATTAATGGGATAATAGTGCAACACAATTTGCTTCTGGTTTGGTATTGGCAACATTGCACCGTTAAGAACTGAAGAAATGACATCTAAAACACATACCAAAGATGAGATATGAACCTTCTGAAAAGAAGATAATGAATGTATGGTACTCTGATACAGCAGCTTTTATTCAGCATATGTGCCACAACATATTCTCACATCAAATTGCATGTTTCTTTTAAGTAACTGAAAAGTGTTGTTTAGTGCTTGAGCACTGAAAAAATTCTAATATTTGCCATAGTAACCCTTACAATGTCTCCAGCTATTCTAATGGGAACTAAAGGTACCATGAAGGAGGCCCAAGAAAATTCTAAGCTTAGCAGTTCTGTGAAATACAGGAGAATGCAACTAAAAATGCAGCCCTTTTATCCGAACCACAGTGAGAGCAGAAGGGAGGACAGAAGCAACCTAGAAAAACAGCCTGAAGGCAGTAAATAGAGAATATGTAAATTAATTTTAAAACAACACAGTCTATTTTTATTTATTTTACTTTTAAAAAGCTATGTTAAACAATATTAGAAAATAATGATAAAAGAAAAAGGCAATTTGCTGAGCAGCAAGGTTTAGTGGGGTTATCTTGCACTTGGAAAGCTGCTCTAATTCTGCTGTGTGAGATTTATTCTGGTCGCTGGCAGGGTTCAATACAATTATGGGAGTTTCTATAGACTTAAACCATTCTTGTTATTAAATTCTCATCATTGAATCAATCCTGGCCTGGGTTTAAATGAACTTAAAAAACCCAAACAGAATATTTATTGCAAAACTATTAAATGTTAAACATGTCACACTGGTTTTCTATGCTTGTATGAAATCATCAAGCACAGTTCAGACAATGAGGCTCTGTTTACTTAGCAGCTACATTTGAACAATATTCTATTCTTCTGTATTTTAACCTGACACCCTATTTATAATAAACAGTGTTGATCAAAATAAAAATAAAATACATTTTTCCAAATTCTGTTTTGAATAAGGGCAGAGTCTTGATCAAGGAAGAGCAGTTATGGCCTTCCATCATAATAAATTAAATGAGACCTTCCTCAAAAGTCTTCAGCATCTGCTTAACAAACCCTTTGTTGGTATTGGTCACTGTCACTTTGCCAAATTTGTAAACCAACCTTCCTTCCTTCCTTCCTTCCTGCCTTCCTTCCTTCCTGCCTTCCTGCCTTCCTTCCTTCCTTCCTGCCTTCCTGCCTTCCTTCCTTCCTGCCTTCCTTCCTTCCTGCCTTCCTTCCTTCCTTCCTTCCTTCCTTCCTTCCTTCCTTCCTTCCTTCCTTCCTTCCTTCCTTCCTTCCTTCCTTCCTTCCTTCCTTCCTTCCTTCCTTCCTTCCTTCCTTCTTCCCTCCCTCTGATTTTTTATATATTTTCATATATTGTCTGATTGATGACCCTGTGCCATCAAGTGCCCTAATACCATAGAGATGTTTCCAAAGTGGCCAGCAGTCAGACTTTTTTTTTTTCCCTACTGAAAAAGGTCTTTTGAAAGATAAACTGAGTAGCTGAAACATGCATGTCTCCATGTTGCTAAAGTTTGGAGAAATCTTTCATGGATTAATCCATAGGAGATGACTAATATCAGGGACAGTGACTAATATTAAAGTTACTTCTTCCTGCTTCTTCTTATTGTAATATTTGCACTACAATATCACTTTTTCTTCAGTTTTTTGTCCTTTTCAACAGGCATTCTTCATCTTCTTAAATATTTATGCTAATAATCTCATAATGTACAATCACTTCAGTCTAGCAATTATCAAACTACAAAAATGTTGCTTTACAGCAAACTGTACACAGATGATGTAGAAATGATTAATATCTCTAGTATTGTTCATTTGTTACTATGGAAATACTGTTTCTCTATAGAGCTATTAGTAAACACTGTATTAGTGATGCAGCCAATGACAGAGAAAGCCTTGGCAAGCACAGTAGTAAAATTAAGATGTATATTGTTAGAGATCTGCAGTTTCAGCATAAATGCATAGGAATTTGTTTATTTCCCTCGCCTTTCTACATTAAAAATATCCAGTTCAAGTGCAGCCTATTTGGGCACAAACTTTACAAGGTAGCCATTGAAATACATTATAAAATATGCATTCTAACTCAAAAGAGATCTTGGGAAAAAAATAAGAAACTTTACCATTTTTGTTATCCATGTAAGTAGAAGTGTATTTTCTTTACTAGATATAATTGATATAGATATACCTACCAGAAATACCTGTAAGTTTGGTTTTGTTTTGTTACCAGAGTTAATATTCTTCGGCCTTCATGTGACACAGAAAAACCCTTCTGTATATATCATCAATATTTCTTTACCTTGCATATAATCACAAGATTAGGAGGGAAAGAGAAATCTGGAACACTAAATAGTTCCTCTAAGGTTTCACTGTGAGCACATTTGTTACTTTCTGATGTCTGAACTTTCCATTCCTAGTGTTCAGAATGGCCAAATTATGTTTTCTTCTCTAGAAGCTGTTAGCATCAGGGAAAAGATGGAAATATTTTCAGTGTGAAAATAATTTTTTGTTTTAAATTGCAATATGTTTTATGGCTTGGTATCTCCTTATTTGCACATATACATTCTGGGAGACCAGTGTTTAACTCATTCTTCCAGTGTCAGTGCAGAAGGGTTGTCAAATACCTATCTATAATATTTCCCCAGAACACGTCATGTTCACTGTCCATGAACATCATGAAAGCTACTTCATTACTCTCTTTCAATTCTCCTGTAGAACACTTTTGAAGAGATGACCCAAGCAAAACTCAGTGTGCTGGGTATTGGCAGGAATGACCGCTGCTGATCCGCTGGTCTTCTGAGCATCTCATGTTCTTTTCTGCACCACATTGCCTCCTGCTCTTGTTTCAAACATGCCTGCAAAACAAAGATATCTCAAGTACATGAAGAAACCTGGCTGGGATTAAATGGGGATCAGCATGGCCTACTTTACGCACATAAGTGTATCAGCTCACCAAACACTTACTATTTGTTTTGTTTTTCTGATTTGTTTTATATTTTCTGGCTTAGAGAAGCAATGGCTTGTGACTGGCTCTATACACATCAATAGCAGTACTAATAATATATACTGATAAATTCATATACATTTTAGAGAGGGAAAGTTCCATTATCCTCTCTAACTACAAAAATACTATGATTCTAAATAATGTGATTTCTATTTATAATCAAACATTTTCTTTATTAAGAATTAGAATAGGGGATAAATTATTTGAAGATAAAACTTCATTGCATCATGTGGCATTATGTGTGTGGCTGGTCCTTCCCTCTGGTCACAGGAAAAATAAACTGAAGTTTTGTAGTCTTTGGAAACAAGATCTGTATTCTATGCTGTGATGGAGGCATCTTTGCAAAATACATTAATTTATTTCTAGTATTTCCAGAATTTAGCTGAAAAGACTGAGAATGCCACATGAATGGAGTTCAGTGATCCTTCATGCAAATACCCATAGAAGATACACTGAAAAAGAAAACCTGTAAGGCTTGTCATGCAAACTTCATGAAGTTCAAGAAAGTCACTTGCAAGGTCTTGCACCTGAGTCAGGACACCCACCAGTATGAATACAGGCTGTGGGATGAATGAGTTGAGAGCAGCCCTCTGGAGTACCTTGGAGATACTAGTAGGCAAAAAAAAAATTCATGACCTGGAAATGTGCACTGGCAGCCGAGAAAGAGAGCCATATCCTTGGCTACACAAAAAGAAGTGGGACCAGCAAGTCGGGGGGGTGATTTTTTTCACTCTATCTATTGTGAGACTTCACCCTCAGTACTATGTGCAGCTCTGGAAGACGTGGAAGTGTTGGAACAGGTCCAGAGAAGAGCCACAAAAATATTGAGAGATCTAGAGCATTTATGCTTTGAAGAAAGGTTGAGAAAGATGAGGTTGTTTGGCTAGGACAACAGAAATCTCTTGGGAGAACATATTGGAGCCTTTCAATATATAACAGAGAATTGTTAGAAACATGTACAGAGGCTTTTTGCCAAGGTCTGTAGTGACAGGACAAAGGACAATGGATTTCAACTAAAAAAGGGTACATTTAGAGTAGATTCTTTACTGTGAGGTAGGTGAGGCACTGGAATAGGTTGCCCAGAGAACCTGTGGATGCCCCATCCCTGAAAGAGTTCAAGGCCAGGCTGAATGGGTTTTTGAGCAACCTGGTCTAGTGGGGAAGTGTCCCTACTCTGACAGGGACAGGGAGTTGGAACTAGGTGATCTTTAAAGATCCTTTCCAATCAAAAGTGTTCTAGTTTCTATAATTTGGGGGGGCAGTTAAATGAGTAGGAGGATGGTGTTCTATAAAATTTGTTTGTATGAATGAGCCATGGCAATACGGAGTTCTAATAGGTAGTCAAAATTATTTTTATGTGTATGATTTCAGGCACATGCTTTTAAATGTGAGATAATAAAAAATGCTCACTGCGACACTGACCTGGAGGAGCTCCATAAAATCACTTAATGGTCTACATCACAGCTTCAAATGATTCAGTTCATTAGAATTAATGAGGGGTGGTAGATCTGGAAAAGATTTCATATTGGATATAGTCACAGTCATTTGCTCTGTTCACTAAATAATTATGTTATCTCACTGGCACAAATCTTTCAATTTTAACATAAGATTTTAAGCTGCCTCTTTTAGAGTTTGTTTTGATAACCTTTGTTGGATGCAATAGCCAAAATAGTTCACTCTGAGGAATAATATATAATTTAAAAAGGCATAAAAATATGCTGTTCCAGTTCCCAAATTACACAATTTTAAAATGTTATATTATGCATAAACAGCTTTGATGAATCCATTTAGCCATTCAGATTGTATTATGATGTTTAGATTTCATAAACTTTGGGATTTCTGTAGAACTCAGGGAGAGAAGTCAACTAACTTTTAAATAATTTACTTAGCAAAATTAAAAAAAAAAGAAAAGTCTTCTTAGACCTAGTGTTATAAAGGAATATCTACATTGAAGGTGCTTTTGTATAATCAACATTAATGCAAGAAAAACTATTTAGATTCTTGTGGGAACCTGAAACACATTTCATCTGGCTCTATCATTATGGAAATTTTGACCATTGGCTCTTAATTAAGTGTTCTCATTTACATGATGAAAGTTCATGAATTTTACTTTATTTAAGCTGCTTTATAAGGAGCAATATATTGCGCTGCAATAAACAGGGGAAAAAAATGAAGACCTTAGCACTTATATTGCATATTTAACATGCAAAAAGGACTTCCTTAGGTCTAAAGCAACCACGGCTAGAGGTAGCAGTTGCCACTGTGTTCAGCTGAAGTAAAGTCTTTCTGAGAAATCCAGTGCTGGTCCTATCAGCTAAATTACTGAAACTAATCTCATGGTTGATGAGATAGTGGCAGTTGTGACCAGCCCAGGGCACTAAGGCAAGAAGACTCAAAAGGGCAAGGATCTTTTGTAACAGTGCACTTTTCAACTCTGATAGCTAAGAAAGAGGGTGTTCAAATGATCATAGACATTGCAGAAATTACAGAGCCATGTCTCATTTCATTAAAACCGAACAAAAATTCATCTTTTTACAAGATTGTCATTGTTCAATTAAGAACCTATGTACACTGCAAGGGAAACTTGGATGAGTTGAAATCCAAATTAGAATATAAAAATTAGCTATTTCTAGAAAAAAATCCTGCCAGCTTAAACGAAACCTTGAGGATGGTGATCTGAACGTGTTAGACTGAATATAGGTTACAAGTATTATCTACCCTGAGATTATTGGTCTCTGACCTTATCCTGGGGCTAGCTGTGAAGCCTGACTGGATATTAGCATATATAATGAGAAAATACATCATATCATTGACTTAATCAAAATATGATAATTAATCATTGCTGTATCTGCCTTTGGGAACAAAATTTTTCTAAATGTTAATTAGCCTACAAACGTAACCAGTGAGCTTTTTAATCTCCTTTACCTCTTTATTAGCCTATGAGCTAAGTACCTCAAGAGAGCCTCAATTTCTGCTTCCTCATTTTGACTCCTTGTATTTTGCCCAAGTATCAGACAACTGGGTCTCCTTCTTAAAAAGTATCGAGTCCAGTGCTCTGTGAAGAACAAAAATGAAAAAAAAATTTGAAGAAGCCAGAACCAGAACTGACATTCTGCCTGCTAAGTATGTTAAAACTATATGATTTGTGTTTTAATTCAGTTTATGACTCTGATGAAATTATTCATTCAATGTTTACAAATCTGATAAGTTCTTGCAACTAATTTTTCACTGTTGAAATAAGTGTAATAAGCGTTATTTATATCACTCAGTTTGCTTCAGATCAGATTTGCTATCATGAAGCAGTAAAAACTAACTAACCAAACACACAAGCAAACAAAAATCCCTCAAAAAACAATCCCAAAAAAAAGACAGGAAACGGGAGCTGGCTCAGTAGGGATTCCTTGAAGTTCAAGCTGTGAATTACTTTGACAAAGCAGGGACAAGGGAGACAAAAATTAAAGAGAGGTTGTTATTGAGAAATAAAATTGAGAGTTTTCTAAATATTTTTAAAGGCCAATGAAAACTTCTGTCCATAAAAAGAAACTTCAGAAGGTAACTCTAAAAAAATATCAGACCACATTTGTAGTTTCAGTCATTAAGGTAAGTAGGTTCTCAGGTTTTTTATTTTTTTAGAACAGCTCTCAAGAGATTCATAAAAACAGAACTAAGACTCATGTTTTAGGCAGACAGGGTTTGCAAATATCTTTAAGCTGTACAGATCCAAACATGAATCTTGTTTTGATTCTTTCAAATCTCCAGGTTCTTAAGGTGCAGATTCCAGTAATTTCTTGCCAAGCTGCAAAATTTGTCTTCTCTATATCCCCAAATCTCCAGGACTGGCTGTGTGACAAAAAGTTTCAGAAGCTCTCTCACCCTGTCATATTTAAGATCAGTCATTTCACACTGCCAGCAGGCCCTTTTTTAACACAGAACTAAAAGCGTTAGAAACACTTGCTTTTGCTAGAATCCCTTTTGGACTGTGTGATAGGACCAGGAAATGTGTGTATGATGAGATGCAATTTTTTTGAGATACAGTTGTCATTTAGAAAAATGTGAAAACCAAATATAAATAAAAATACAACCCTTCCTTCATATACATAATGTATATATTTATGCACACATGTAGAGATATAGATAGATAGATAGATAGATAGATAGATAGATAGATAGATAGATATACTAATTTTTCTGTGCAATGACTGTGTATGTTTCATAAATAAAGCTCCTAAAGGAATGAAAGAGATATTGCAATGCTATGCAATGGGCAATGTTTCTCTGGAAATATACTATTAATTACGGTGAATTCTCTCAGTATTCATGCAATATGTAATCCCTTAGGAATTCTGTTGTAATTTAGCATTAATTAATTTCTACCTACAACAAAGCATTCCTAAACTTGAAAAATGTAGTGCTTATTGCCTTTCTTGCTAACATCTCTGATTTTTTTCCGGCGTCTTTCTCCTTTTACCTCTAGTAGTCAGAAGGTTGTTATATGTATTTTTAGACATCAATACACAGAACTAAGATCTCCCTACTACCACTCAGACCCAAAGTAATTTGAATGCATTATTTATCCCCTGAGTAATTTGCCGTAACTAATCCTCACAAGCAGGTCTAATGCTGGATCCTCTGGGATTCTCCTCATTTCTGATTAATATGAACTGTGAATGCAGGTCCTGAAAAAATACACCAGTGGGGTACTGGTATTAGGCCTCTTCAATGCTGAAATCCAGGATTTTTGTTTTCCAGTACCAAGGGAGCTGTGTCAGGTTTGTGAAACACGTGAAGCCCTGTGACAGAGCTGGGGGAATTCTCCCACCCTGGCCTCCCAGGAGGGAAGCAGAAGAGTTCTGAAAGGTTTTGAACATGGGCTACACATAGCGACCCCCATCTGGTATTCTTTGATCCCAGACCTGAAACTGCTGGCTTATCTTTCCATACTTTGTGCCTCAGACATGTGGATAAAAGCCTCTTGTTAACCATTAGTAAATCTGTGTTTATGTGGTGGTGGTGTAACTGGAGCTCTCTCCCTGCAGAGGTGTGAATTAGCAAGGTAAATCTATGATGTGATGATGTTTCTTTCTCACTTTACCACTCAGCTGATCACACCATTGAACCTAACAGGGTGGCTACATCCTTTTAAGACAGTGTTTCAAATATTCCAGAGTTCAGAGAGGTTTTATTGTCTCTTGAACGTAACAGTAGGATTGCAGCTACCATATTATAAACCCAAATAACTCAGTATTTTGGGATTCAGGAGATTGTCTTTGTTGAAGTGTTTTCTTTTTTTCCTCTCTCTTTCAGATGAAATGTATTTGAACTGTCACATTTTTCAGTCACATGAATGAGAAGAAAGAATTACACAGAGCTTTGCTCTTCTGACAGTACTCTTAAAACCTCCTTTATACTTCTTAAATACTGTTATCAATGCTTCTTAAAAGAAACACCTTTCAGTTAGAAGGCTTAAAAACTACACATATTTTTTATAACAACAGCCACTGATATTTTAGCAAAAAAACCAAAGTTTATAGCATACCAGAGAACAATAAAATATCAGGTCAAAGAAACAGTAAAAAATATAAACAAAATGTATTGTATTAAAATTACTAAATCTCAATTTGAAAACTAACTAGAGGACATTACCAGCCATTTTCCAAGCTACATCCACAGTCAGTTTGGTGGGACAATAACAAGGTAACAATTTCAATAAGATTTTAATGCAAGTCTTTAATGGAGACCCTATTATGGTACCATTTACGACGTGCACTAATGATGGCAAGATGATTTTAATATCACTCTAAAGGGATTCCATTAAGAAGCCATTACAATATGAAGCTGCAAAAGCAAAATACTTTCACAAGAAATCCATAGAGAGAGTGGGATGCTTCCATTACTGGTTCCAAAGTGGTATGATGGCACTCCAAGGATCTCGCTACAAGCCTATAGGGACCACACCAGCGTGTAAAATGATGATATGCATGATAAGCTTCTTTGCAGATAGACTTGTATTTCCATTTTAAAATAGCATTTTTTTTCTGAGACGGCAACAAAAAAGTCATCGTTAGAATCATGCCTTTTTTCTTCCTTGCATTCTAAGAAAATTTCATTTGCCTTAACAAGCAAAGACCTTCAGTCTTCCTTCCTTTTTAACTCTAACATGACTAGCTGTCATGTTTAAGAGATAAAGTGAGCTTAGTTCTATTTCTTTTAGGTAATGTTTGTTTACCAGAAATGTATCATTTACTTCAGCAGTCACCTAGCGATGTCAACATCAATAACCTGAGGTCTGTGCTATCATACAGTAGTCCCTTCAACTGACCCCACTAACAGGGACTGGTAAAACTGTAGGATATGAACTTATTTGGAAAATGTCCTAAACGTATAGAGAAAGTGCTGAATTGAAATAGTTAAGTTTGGTTATCTCTCTTCATTTGTAAGGCTAAATTCTTTCATAATTTTTTATGAAAAGTCCATGTTAGAATTGCTTGTGAAGGTGTTGATAGAACTTTTCATCAAGGGTAAAAAGTTCTACAAAAGTATGCCAAACTTGCCAAAAAACATAGCTAAGTGTCCTTTAGTAACATATTAAGAATGACATAGTTTACAGACTTCTTCTGGAAAATTTGCTGAAACTTCCCCCCTCCCTCTTCCCCATTCTGCTAAATTACAAAATTGCAATCAAAATTGGGGCAGGTGTGAGGGGCTGGAGGGGGTACACGTATGTGTATGATGTGAGTTTTTTAGTTTGGTTTAATTTTCCTAAGGTAAGGAATCTGAATGGACATTCCTTTCCAGAATCTTGGAAAAGTTTTGTTCAAATTTAGCATGAAGCTTTATTTCTAGAATGCTGAAGTCTTCTATGAAAGTGAATTACTATTTTTGTCTCAGCTCTGTATCATATATAGAAAGTTTCACTTGTAAAGCAGCATTCATCTTCAAAACCCTTTGTGAATATAAAAGTTTATAAATCTAAATAATTAAGTATTTCAAATACAGTGCATTTTTGTATGAGTTCTTGCCATGCAGAAGTCCAGATTTTTAAGAAACCCTTGTTCTCTTCTACAATGCTAATACAAGCAAATTTATTGCACATGCACCAGAAAGACACATTTTCAAAAATCACAGAACACACGAGGGTAAATTAAACTACATGCCCTGTTCCTGCTAATGCTCTTTGTCTGACATCTTACTAATTAATATGTTCAGCTCAACAGATCAAGGGCTTTTAGTTAAAGGATCTGTTACCACAGCATATTCCTCCCTTTCCTGGTTTTAACTAGCCGGCTTCCTCAGATCCTGTGGGGTTCTAGTCTTTTTTGGCTATTCTGTTATTGTATTTCCTAATTTTAAAACTGAATTAATGACTTTAAATTTCACAGCAGGTTACTAGTTTTAAAGTTGTAGAGTTGTAGAATTGTAGAATTGTAACAGTTTTAAAGTTGTAAGTTTCAGCAATATAGAAGGCATGTTAGAAGACATCAAAATAAAGTTATTAGTGCCCACACAAGAGGAAAATATGAAATGCTCTTTTTTTTACTACTGCTGTATCCAATGACTTCTTGCAGCACTGATACTGTCTACAAGAGTGAAAGAATCTTGACTCAAAATTCAAAATATTTATGTTAAAATATCATGAACTCACATCTTGCTGTAATTCCAGCTTGCATATTGTATCCAAAGTATTTAGAGGAATCTTGTCTAGAGTATTTCTATACTGCAACCAATATAGTAGTGTAGGTGTATAAAGCAGAAGTTGTTAACAGACCTGAATGTATTTAGAAAAGAAAGGTCAACTACAAGATGGTGTGAACTGCTTTTTGAAAAGAAAGTTTCTCTAGTCTGGAAACTTTCAAAATCACCTAATTCTTAACCAAGAATATGAAGAATTAGAGAGCACTGGGCTACATTGCATTCTTTGTATGATTTCTAACCTTGTAAGAGTTCAGACAGGCATACCAAATTTTATGCTAGCTATGTTTCTTTTTTCTTCTAAGAGGCCTTAATATTATTTCAACATAATTTTTCTCAATAGAATAAATTGAAGTAATTTTCATCCCAGCTCTTCCATTTATTTTTGTGTTGCAGATTTGGAATCTGTTTAGCAATCATTTCTTGGCTGTTTACAATCCTTGAAATGCTTGAAAGAGCTAATACTGTGTGTTTGTTTTATACACCATGTGGAACAGGCATGGAATTAAAGCACTGGTCGAGCTTCAACGCTGGCATTCCCAGCTTGCCTGACTGCAGCCCCCATGTCAGCAGAACGATCTCACAGAATCAAAAACAAGGGCAGAGGAGCCTCTAAAGCAGCCATGTGTTCTGTTGTTTCCACAATTGCAGTCCCTGCAGCCCACGAAGTTCGTGATGCTGTCCAAAAGATAGCAATTTGTGATTTGAAAATGGGGTTTTTGACATGATGTACTTATTTGACACTATAATACAATAATAGAGGAGGGGTAACGTGGCTGTTGCAAAATAAACTATCATTGGAAACAGTATCTTGTCAACAATTAAAGCATGGATACTGAAAACAGGAGAATTCGGGCTGACAAAATGATTGTATGTACTGAACTTGACAAGATGCATTTTAAGGGAGCAGTCACTTCCTTTCCATGGTTTCTTGAGATTCAAAATAAAGTGCTCTTCAAAAAAACTTGACTCACCTGGCTCTTTTGTGAGCACTGTAGACACAAAGAGTTTTAAGGTGTCTGTGTTTATGTCCTTATTGTATTTTTACTGCATGCTGCACAAAAACAAGTGATGCTATTTTCACTGTGTGAGATCTGGGAGAGAAGCAGCCAACTTGTAGCTATAACAAGAAGCAGCAATAACCATCACGACAGGCAAACTCTGGCAGATATTTTTGCTGTCAGCATTGTTTCTTAAAATAAAATCCTTTTTTGTTAAAAACTATCTTCACCCTCATGCCACTTTGATATCTCTGCTTTCCTTGCTGTCTTGGTTAAGGCCACTGGGAGTGTGACTTAAGGAGTTCCAAATTTGATATGGGTCCCTTGTGGAGGTACAACCAGAGTTCATATAGCTCTGATTTTTTCAATCTTCCTTTTTCTCAAGGGGAGTATAAATAGAAACCTGTTTGGCCACCTCTATAGATTTCTGAGTTTCTGTGCTTTTTCTCAATCCAAAATTGATAAAGATAATTGCACTGGCAAAAAATAAAGCATGCAGTTTTAACTCAGAAAACACAGAACATAATCTTTAAGCACTGTATCTTCTGACATTACCTAGTACTATCCACAGAACAGCTGAAAAAATTTTGTTTTAACTAAAACTAAGGAAAACCAAGGAAATTGTTGTCTAACTTTAAAAAGATAAGCACTGGAGTAACTGAGAAAGGAGGAGGAGGACTAGATGGAAACAGTGTGACAATAATTTGTCACTTTTGCTGTCACCGTTGCTATACAAAAATTACAACCTATGGTGCACTGCATTATCCCTGTCTTCAACTGCATCCTCTCATATGATCCAGAGCTTTTCTTTTATGATAAGCACTGCATATCAGAGTTTAGAAGTTGCTAATAATCTTATGTGGGGAAAAAGGAACATATCCAAGACATTATTGTGAGTCTAATAAGGTCTGAATAGTCTGACCAAATTGCCTACCATTTATTATTAGTGTACTTACCATGATACTAACTCTTATAGCTTATAATACACTCCAGATTTCTAGGCACAAGCATCTATCATCTAATAATTTTCTCCAGTGTAAGTTCACCTTCAATGTGTCTCTAGATCTCAAGGTTGGCAGTTTCAAGGAGAAGTAGGCTTTGACCTACAGCAAGTTATCAACACCCCAAGCTGTTTGTTGGGATGAGAAATATGACAGGGATTTCTTCTCCCTCACAGCAGGGTCCATGTATGGTCGGTGGCTTACAAGGCTGTGCTTCTTTATTGATCAGTAACTGGCCACTGTGCTTTGGGCTTGCAGGTTGGGGTCGCTGGTATCCTCCAGCATCTTTGTATTCCCTCATTGTGTTCTGTTCTAGGTTCATAAACAGCTTGCTCCCCACTGACTTGTTATTCCTGTCCAGTAACTTACAAGGTATTAAAACACACAACTGTCCAAAGTTAAAAAATGTTCAGGCTGTAGTATCTTACCACTGCATAGCTGTTGTCAAAAGAAAGATAGATAAAAAAGGGCTCAGCTCCAGATAAGCCAAACAAGTCCTGACACCCTGCTACTGTAGTAAAAGCCTATGACCTTTTGCTAGCAATTAGAAAACTATATTTACTGGATTTACCCTGGCATGTCCTACTGAAGTTCAGCCTGAACTTCCACTGGTCTGTATGATTCATCTTGAGAAAATTTGTTATAGTTCCTTGGAAAGATAGATCACAGATTTGAGAAGCTGTATTTGAAGATTGCAAGGGAATTAAAATACAGATAAAAAGTGAACAGCAAATTTCAAAAGTAAGGGTAGTGTGGTATGTTTCTGTCTGTTGCTGATAAGGACACTTCTCTTGATGCCTACATAAAGAGGATCACATTCACTGTTGATATGACTCCAGAAATATTAGTAAAATCATAAAAGGAATTTATTTGGCTTAAAGACTTGTCTCACAGAGATAACTTGGTGTGTGTCAGTCCTAAAATTCCACCACTCACAGACACATGATAAACTTTTGATTCTGTTATCATTAACATGACAATTGTACTTCCTATGTGTGATGGTTTTTGAATTCTTTTGCTGCAAGTATTCAAAGTCTAATACTTCTTTCCTTGTGGGAAAATGCACATAATTTCTACATGTTAAAAATTTAGCTACCCCACTGAGATAAAAAAAAGGAAAAAAAGTACTTCACAATATTTACAGATCTTCCAGGTTTATCATCTACAGTAATATAGAAGCCCATATGGGACTGCAAAAGATGTAGACATTTCTCCACTCAACTTTCTCTCCTCCTTTTCTCCACATCATGGAAACATAAGCAACTTCTCCTCCAAAAAATAATCTCCAAATGCAAACTGACCTAATAAGAAAGATTTTTTTTTCTCCTTTCTTGGGAAATGTCAAACTACTGTGTGTCTAGTGGCATCAAAAATTTCATGCAGGATATCTTGAAACCATTTTAAAAGCCTACCTAATTACAGAATTGTTTCCAATATAGCTCTAGAAACTAAGATAAACATTTAAAAAATTAAAGTAATCATTTAAAAAATGGATAAATGCCAGAGAGATGGCAATGATATTTTAAAGGAATATTGTATTTTCATTTACTAGTATTGTTGGAAGAGAAAAGAATACTAGTCTGTATTACAGACCTAAATGTCAGAAAGCCATCAATCAGTTGCAGAGAAATGACTCATTTTCATGGTCTCCTTAATCCTTAGCTGTTTGGACAGTGGAACAAAGGCTTCAACAGGAACAGCAGAAAAGTATTTCCAGTAATTTGGCACAATGAGTGACTGAGTCATTGGACTGGACTGACTTTCCTGTGGCTCAAGGAATTTTCCTGATAACATTTTCTCTGAACACAGGTCTATGTGTGTGTTTCTGTCTGCTGTGCTCCAGTTCACAGGGGACAGTCCTTTCATGTTAAAGGTGCCATTCAGATGATTTTGCTACATTTTATGAAGGTGCCAGAGAGTCTGGGGAGTGTCTGTGTGGCAACATAACAGAATCCCTTGTAAGCTGTTATACATTATATCTTTCTTTTTTTCCTTTTTTCTTTTTTTTTTTTCTCTTTTTCTTCCTGATCTCCTCACAGAAACACAGAATAGGAGAATGCCTTGATTGTTTTTCATGAAAAGGCCAATTGTAATCTCATGGCAGATAACTAGTTTGTTGTATGCATATTTTTTTCTCATCTTTAAAATATTATTACATATAGCAAAGCACTTAATGAACACTTATTGTTTTCTCCCAATAGTGTATACTATGGTTCAGAGCAGGATATTGTTCAACACTGAAGCCTATCACATGTCATAGTATATGTGTGTAAAATATTTCTTGCTATGGCAAGAATGGATAGAAAATTAACAAATTGGTTAAAAAATAAAGTTAGAAAATTACAGAATGAAATCCGTTGGTCAAATTGAAATTATCATCCTTTACATACATGCAATTTTTAAATACATGAGCACAAACCAGCATTTTTTCCACACAGACTGAACCTCTAAATTTTCAGGATTTGATCATCAGTGCAAATCAGATCAGCTACATTGACCTCCAAGTTTAATAGTATTCTGAATATATCCCAATATCTCTTCTGCTGTCTAAGATGGTTTGAATACAGCATTAGGATTGTTATACCTACATGAACTGGAAGAAACTACAAGTGTTGAGGTGGAATAGCCACCTGATCCTTGAGATCATTGCAGACATGTTTCTTAAATACTTTTTTGTTGTTGTTTTTTAGTCATAATAATTGCAGGATTGGTTCTGTTGCATTTAACAAAATGCTGCCTTTTGAGTAGCAGTAATATAGAGTATCTGTTTTTTATCTACATGGTAAGAAATGATCCTTCTACACAGCCCCACTGCTTCCATACAAAGGTAGCAGCCCACCTGTATGTCACTACTTACATACAATTTAAGATTTTCATCTTGGCATAAGCAGGCATTAAACAGCATGAACTGCTTAAACTGTCTGGCAGACAAAAGTTGTTCCCTTCTCATTACCTATACAAGTACAAATATAGAGGCCTTTGCTTAGCATTAACTTGCAGATTAGGTTTTGCTTCTTGAAAGTGAAAGAAAAAAGGTGATTTTCTTGCTCTGCAGTAAAAAAAACCAAACAACAAAGAAACACATAAACAAAAGGCAGGTGGGAAGCCTTCATTAAAGAAAGCCACTGCAATTAATTAATGATCAAAAAGGGCAGTGCTGCCAGCCAAGCTTTTAACATGTAATTTTCTAGTATGTGAGTACACTCCAAGCTCCTTCCTTTGTGAACCAGAAATTGAGTGCTTAGTAGTGACATGCATCATCCTCCCAGACAATAAGCAGCCTGTGGTTTCACAAGCTGGGGTCACACCAGCTTGTCGTAACTGGATGTCAATTATTTTCCTTGGAAACAATGGCTACCAGCAGCACTGAACTCCCAGGCTTTTGTGAGCACACAGGATGTTACCTCGTGAAGGTGTCAGCGATGCTGCCTCTTGCTCCTGCAGATAATGTGTCTGTCTGCTGCAGTAGGAACAATGCTCCTTTTCATCTGTGCCACGTCTAACCTGCCCCGTCTGATCGACGGCGTTGTGTGGGTGGAGGAGCCAGGATTAGTGAATCATTCCTGATTAATGGTGATATCATCAGCTGCAAGGTTTTAGACTTAAAGCATTGGGTAGTGCTCGGTGCTGAGGGGAACATTACATAGGTAGGATCACAGGATGCAAATCAGACTCAACTAAGCCTGAGACTTATTGCCGTTTCTTAAAGAACTAAGATAAGGAGATATTATTTATGAGGTGAATTTGGTGGAGGAAAAAATGGTTTACAACCAGTTTTAAATGTGTTTATGTATATTTCTATTATCTCTGTATTCTAAAAAGTATTTTAGCAGTCTAGCCCTAATTTTTCAAAAGCTCATGTTCATGAGGAAGCTGAAATGTTTCTGTTTCCCTCCTTAATTATTTCCACCATCAAAGTTATTTTCTACACTCATCATTCTAGTTAATGAAACTTCTGGTGACTAAAATATTGAGAGAAGGGACTGCTCTGGACCTTAGGTAATCTGAGTTCCCTTCTAATTTCAAATTTAAAATTATACCAATATTGAAATGCCAGTGGGAAGTAAGCATCTAAATAGCCACTGAAAATTACTTAGCTTTTTATCTCTACTTTAAATGGAATACTGTTAAGTATTGGTAATGTATTTTTCAGGGGATATTTTTTTGTTCTCAGACAGTAAAATCTTTACAATACTTTGTTTCTTCCCCATATTTACATACAGGAGAAGAGAATCTCCCGTCTCACCTAGGATAATGCAACAAATATGAAGAAGAAAGGGAAAAAATGGAAATTTGTGCAGGGCGGGTTTGGTCTGCAAGCTTTTTCAATTCCTACCCGACCTCCTTATATCCACAAGAGTTACAGTGATGTCAAACAAACAAAAACAAAAAGAAGAGCGACAGAGAGAAGAGAATCCAGTTGATAAACTCAAGACTGAGTCTTTAATGTTGTTTTCAGAGGAGTTTTCAGAACAAACTCAACAAGCTCTGAAACTTGTCTTGGAAAAGACAAATGGTAAAGAGATGTTAAAGATTACTCAAGTTTCTGCACTCACTGAACCACAAAATAATTTGATTTTGTTGCTCTTTTTATATTTCTGGAGCATGCCTGTGTTCAATAAACACACACTTCTGTTACTTTTTGTATTAATGAAAGTGACCTCTAGGGAATAAAACTTTTCTAGTGGTAATTAGGTTTTTTTTCAATAAACATTTGTGATATATATATATATAAGCTTATAGACAAATGTTCTTTTATATTTGTGACCAGTTCTTATTGGATCATGCCTGTGTTTTCTCTCACTCCTTTCAGAGCTGTTAAACTAAAGAATAACCAAGTAATCCTTTTTAAACTAAGGAATAAGGAATAATGGGGACATTACTCTTTTGTAAATCCATTAATATTCCTCACCACCTATCTTTCTATGTTAATGTAATTTTCAGTATGTTCATAATGTTGGCAATCCCAACATCTCCTGATCATTTTCTATTGCCTGGAATTTACATATTTTTACAGATGAAATGGAGAGATGTGTTACTGTGCATCAGGTGAATGTAAATGCAGTAGGGTTTTTCTGTGTGGTGGTGGGGTTTTTTGTTGTTGTTGTTGTTTTGTTTGGTTTTTGCGTGTGTGTGTGTGGTTTTTTGGGGGTTTTTTGTTGTTGTTTTGGGATTTGTTTGTTTGTTTGTTTTTGGGGTTGTTTGTTTGTTTGGGGGGTTTTGTTTGGTTTTGGTTTGTTGTTGTTGTTGTTTTGGTTTTGTTTTTTCAGAAAGTCCAGTGAACTATTATGTGCTTTCTGCTTTGCTTTGAACAGCATTTGTAATGCCTGGATAAATGTAGACAGGAACGGCATCACTTATTCTATAGAGCAAGCATACTACCTATAATATCATGAGAATACAGATTTCTCTAATTTCTTGTCAATGTTATTCACACTTGAGAGGAAATTTCCATTCTGTTGTAGGCTGTAGCTTAGATAGTGTTCTGAAAATATTTCACTATCACAATAAGATTGTGGTGACATTTCCATAGTGGGCAAATAGAGTGAATTAAATTGGTAGACTTTGCATCAGTGGAGTTTGATTTGCAATGATTTGGATGTAAGGTCACAGAGATCTCAAACTTTTACAAGCCTGTGAGAGAATATTTGTTAAAAGGAATCCAAAGTCTGGTGTCTTAGCTGTTTCATGGGGGCATCAGTTATCCACAGAAGGAGACACCGGCAACATGGATGAGCAGCTGCCGGGCAGAGGTGAACAGGATAAGGAAAACTGTGGGGAAAATCCTTTTCATTTACTATCAATATTTCAGTCCCAAGATAAGACCCGAATTTAGGGAATGATCCAAAACCTGCTGTCTGGACATCACGTTTGACCATATTAAATGCTTACTTGGAAGAAACTGAAATTAATAAACAAATAAATGGTGGAAATTATATTTGAACCAATTAGATAAATTTTTATCTCAGTAAATATGCCATCTAGATTTTTTTGCAATCTCTACATTATTGTGACATCACCTCCTTAAGAAACAGGAAAAAGGATATTTAAGTACTTTACATGCATCCAAAGTTAGCTGTAAGAAGGCTAGAGAGAAAACTTGTCTTATTTATTTGCTTCTACCATAAAATATAACACAATTTTTCAGTTGAGGGTAATCTTACCTGGAACTCTGGGCAAAATCTCAAGTTATGTTAATTAGCTAAATCCAGTAGACCTAAACTTCTACTTACAGCTTGCAAAATCAATTTTTTTTTTCTTGTAGGTCCCAACCTTTAAAACACTTAAAAGAAGGGATCCTCTTCTCCTTTCTCTTCCCCTTCAAGGATCACTGAATGAGCTTCCAGGTAAAAATCATTTTGTTTCAAAAGCTGAAACTCTTTTGACTCTATGTTAGTTCAAATTATGTCTTAAAAACATGAGAAGATTTATTTTTGTCCTTATATAGGTTATATTTATAAATGATTATTTATTTTAATATTTTTTCATGATTGATATCATTACTAGAATCCTTATGTAAAAATACATGTTTATTAAACTGTGCCTCAAATTCTGTATTTGAATTTGTTTTGTATATTTTCATGTATTCAAACATGACAGAAAATAAAATAACTTGCAAAGTTTACTGTAAAGTCTTCCAAATTTACAAGTAGCAAGAAATTTTCAAACTACCTAAAAAGATATAAAGAGCAAATATGAAAATGCTCTAGATTGCCAAATCACACACACAAGTTTTAGATACATACCTGTTCACTACAAGTGGAACTATTTATATGTAAAGGTAAGAATTAAACTACACAAGTAAACTAAGCAAATAACCTACTTATTTTCCTCATACACGTGTAGCCAGAACATGGAAGTTGTTCTTATTCAAATGAGTCTCTGAATGTTATTGTACTTTGTTATTTAAGACTTAAAATATCTGTGTTTTCCCCCCAAATATAAATAGACAATAACATAGTAGTAATAGATGCTAAACTTCAAAAGTACTTAACAAGATTATTACAGGATACAACTTTGAAATGACCAACATGTTAAGGTAAACAACAAAAAGAACAAAAATGTTTTAACATGGTCCTGTAACATTGGGGTCTTTTGTTTGTTTTTCTTTCTTTCACAGTTGCTTCCCTGTGAGAATATATAAATTCCCTTCTCAAGGGTATATGACTCGCTAGGTTAAAGACTCCTAAGCAAGTAATTCTAGGTCAGGAAAGACTATTATCTACTTTATGACAGTAGCTGATGGCATTCCTCAAGCAAGAAATATAAAACATACAGTAATGCTTACCCATCTTTCAGCACTGGGACTTACAAGCTTCTCAAGATACGGATATTATCTTTTTGTTTAAAACTTTAAACAGTTTCTACTTCATTACCGTGTTTAATTGCTTTTGTATCTATTTATAATTTGACATTAACTACTTCTTTCAGCTACAAGTCCCTTCCACAGTCTGATTGCAGTATGGAACAAGTATTTGTTTTTGTTTTAAAGTTCTACATAGTAATTTCGTTGCTTTAATTTTAGTGCTTTCATTATCACAAATATTACATAATCACTCCTTTTTTGTACACCTCATCTGTAGTTGTTTTCTCTTCACTATTAAAAGTTTTCTTTCTGCTTCTTTTGAAAGTTTAGGTCTGTTTTTCTTTACTCATGAAAAATGCAACTGTTCCCTCTATAACTTTTTTGAGTGGTGAGATCCAAGTTCTCACTCAGCAGTCAAGATACAACATAGACTTATTCAGTTTTGTAATGATGCATATAATGTTAAATTCTCTATTCTTTTTGAATAATTCCTTCATTTTATTTGTTTTTGGGGCTAATGTTGTTCACAATGATTCTCACATGTCTTTCCTATTTAAATTAGGTAGCTTAAAGCATATCAGTCAGTACATATGTTTAGGACTGTTTTTCATCTTGTGTGTAAGTTTGAAGTTATCATTCCTGAATATCATGTACCACTTTGTCACTTAATCTCTTGATACCATGATAGTCTCTGTAGCTCTTTAGAGCCAGTTGGTTTTATTGTCCTCAGGAATTTTGAATCACCAGGAAACTTTGTCATCTTATTATTTACCCCCTTCTACACATTATTTTTCAATATGATGAACAGCAAAAGTACAAGCAAAAATCCTTGTGAGATGTTTCTGAAAAGTGATCATTTATTTACTGCTTCCTTTCCAAGTGCTTCATCTTTTAATCTCCAAGTTCTTACTAACACTTGCTGTGTGATTTTGCCCACTTTTCCACTGTTAACATATGAAGTACTTTTAGATACCTGCATAATATTTTATTGTGTGAAAATTGAGAGATGATAATACTCTATGACAATGGGGAATTATTACTGGTTTTCCCTACTTAAAATATACATATGTCTAAAAAACCACAGTAAGTACACAATATTTTTTTCTTTGCCTATGGGGTTTGATGAAGTGCCGCAGTCCTGAGTGTCTGTCACCTTGAGAATGCTCTAGCCAGAAAGACACACTCTCTTCTTTACAAGGTAAAAATTGAATTTTCACTATTTTTGTTGTTATTTGTTCTTATGTTTGTTCTTTTGTTCTTTCTTTTTCTGCCCTTTAAAATTTTCTGTGATCTGGAACTGACCCATTTACAGAAACTGAAATTCCTGCAGAAACCGTAAGGATGAAGGAATTATTTTTCTGAACTTAGATATTTCATACCAATACTCCTGCCAGAAATCACACAGGATTGCCTCTACTTTTCCTTGAATATTCAAAAATAACAAAACATGGTCCTTGTTATAGACCAATCATGGTTAGTCTTTTATACAGCACACATGGCCTTATTCCTTCACACTGTATTCTGTGCATTATTTATTCCTTACCCTGTGTGTTTTTCTGCATTCTAATTTGTGTTTAATAAGAAAGATTCTTCCATTTCCCCAAAAGGCACTTAATTGAAGAGAAGGTGACCAGCAGGTAGTTTGCATAAAATTTCATTAGCCTCTTAGATTGTTTTTGACACCTTTATGAAAGAATGCTTCATTACCATGCAAATGGTCATTGGCCCTGCTTCCAAGCTAATCACCATATAGCATAACATGCATATCACAATGTTATATCCTGTATGATTTATATGATTGCTTCAGCTAATTTCAGAGTTATAATGGCCCGCTTAAATGACTGTAGATTGGCAAATATCTCATATAAGTCATATCCAGTTATGCCATTAAGAGTATCCAGTACAATCCAGATAAGAGGAGACCCAAAGAAAATGTATTTGTTTGATACTCTTAGAGTTCCTATAAAGAAAGTGATGATTTCTTTCCAGCTTTGAGATGACATGGAAACTCAATACAAGAACAAGTATTAACTTTCATTTCTTTAGTTATCTCTCATGAGTGTGAATAAGTGAAGGTCTATTATGCATACAACTTCGTAGTCAAATAATCTATACAATTTCCAAGAATTAAAATTTTGAAAATATTTGAAAATCAATTTTTTAAAATACACATTATTTTGTTTAGTATTAATTGGGGTTTTTTTTCATATTCTGACTTCTTTAATCATCAGATTCTTTGTCATCATTTTTGCTATAATTTCTAACTTGTACAGCAAACAGTAAGCAATAGAAAATTTCAAGTCAATATTTTTCTTTTCACTGGATGCATAATTTACATCTTCTCGTGTAATATTCTAATTTTTCTGAATGCTGCTCTGAACATAGCTTTTGAACATGGATTCAGTTAATTTCAAGTAATACAAGATATGTATACAAGGAAATGCTGCAAAAGTGTGTGATTTTTTACTAAAAAACTTTCATCTTGGTAGAAGTTATTTAGATAAATTATTTGAAGGTAGAGACTGGATGGGGTTTTTTAAAATAAATGGCATCCACTTACAGCAAAGTGTAGGAATGTGCATGTTTTTGTGACTTTTTCTTTTTGTAAGTAATTAAAATGGACTTTGGACCTGCAGATATCTTGTATTAAGGCCATTGAAGGTTTCAATCCTATTTAGCAAGAGCTGAAGTATTGATGCCTGGAAACTGACACGGAAGCTGCATGTAGGCAAAGAAATCCACAATAATATCATGATTGTTACCCTTTTCCTTTCCAGGTTTATAGGTGTACATTTACTCAAACACATTTACTCCTCTTTGAAAAGAGGACTCTTTTGGCAGATTCACAACTATGCATATCCTGGCCCTGTCAGCCCAGCAGGGTTTCAAGTGAGAGTAGCAGACTATTAGCATGAAACTAATTGAAAAGTTTCACTGTTAGCAGTCTTTAAAGGCAGTGTTAGCAAGCCTTTAAGTGCCTATTAAATTAGCTAGTTGAAAATATTGTTGTCATAACAATGGTAGCTACAACTACTCCTACTACAAACAATTTCTGACTTTAACAAGCAGTGTAGCTTCTTCTGAAACTCATATATTGTTGTGATAAGAAATGAAATTATGTGACTTATTTTGACATATTAATTACTCAATTACTGGCATAAATCTTGCTGTAGATCGTGGAAAAGTAGTCTCAAACCCAAGATTTAGGCGTCTGAATTTTTTGACAGCTTAAAAAAATACATCAAATCTCAAGCCTTTTTAAAATTAATTTTAAATATTTATGTCTTTGAGTTGTTTACTTACTGTAATAGTGAAGACTAGTTAGACAATATGGAATAAGTGTAATTAATATAAATCTCAGTAATACAAATACAACCTGATCTATATGAACTTCATATTCTTTAATCCATTATTTATAAACAGACACTCTTTTTATAATCAGACACATACTATTTTTCTTTTACATATTTTTCCTGAAGAATCACAGCATTGGAATATGGTTAAAAAAGAATGACAGTTTCAAAATTCCCCAGTGTGTATCATAAAGCTCCAGTTACTGACCTTCCTCTATTTTATTAAGAAAGAATATAATTTAAAGCATTTCTGCTGACCCAATGGGTAATACAGAATATGAAGAATGAAGTGATTTTTTTCTTATAGGTAATTTCAAATTTCTATATCTCATAGGCAAATCTATAAATTCCATGAAAATATAACTGGGCACTGTCAGACTCAGTTTCTCATTCTGACTTTTTCACCTTATGAATAGGACCAAAATGTGGTACAGTTCTGTGTGAGTCTTTGTGAAAGATATTGACATATTTCAAATACTCTGGTATTCTACTGTTGGTCTGTGTTATGTGCAATAATATAATATGTGAACTATATGGCAGACCATGTTAAATGCACGGTATAATTTGTGCAATGCAGTTGTACAATCTGTGGAAAAAAGAACCCCCGTGTGAAACAATGGATCTGTACCACAAACTAACTGCAGAAGATAAAAAGCTGACTGGAGCACTTGTATAGCAATTCAAATGCCAGCTGGAAGTCTAAAATCATGCTTCTGTTGTAAGTGCCAGTAGATCCTGATGGTAGCCACAGCATGGTGGTTAACTATTAAATCAATGAAAGCAATATTGCTCCCTCCCAATCTGTTTCTCCAGCTTCAATTTTCTGACCTCAGTCTTGCCTTTGCTGAGCCTCAGGAAACCTATTCACCTTAGAGAACTTATCTTACATAACTTCTGCTTGCACACCACTGCCCAAACCAAGCACAACACACAACCCTCATCTGGTGCTTTTCACCAGAAAAGGCTGCAGTGACATCTGTTACTCCAGCTTCTGCTTTGGTTTCCTCTCTTAGTTCTTGATAGTGAAACTCTTAGTTGGTTCAGGCACGTCATATGGTATGGATCAATACTGTGCCCAGAGTCAGATGGTCAGGATAAGCATGGAAGTGCATACACAGGGTTAAATTTTATCAGTTTCCCTAATGTTTGTTTAAAATGCCTAGTTTCCACAAATATTCATTGCAACAAAATCATGAGTTGGAACAGTGGCAGAGATACAAATGAGGGTGTTGTAGAGCCACAATGATTGGTTTCAAGATATAAATGTGTATTTGCAGGTGTTTTGAGGGCAGAATTCAGTTTCACTTTAATGGTAAGAAAAATAATATTTATGTGTTATATACCTAGCACACTACTCATTAGCCTGCAGAAACATCACGAGGTGATACACAGTGTTTTTACTCCAACTTTTCTCTTCTTGAGGACCTTGAGAAATACAGCATTCCCACAGTTAGGAGCATGGAAAAAAGACAAAAAAACGTTTCATAAGGGCCTAACTAATCTGAAAAAGCCAAGGTCTCATCTCTCTTCAAAAAAAGTGTAAAACATCTCAAGAATATGTGAGAGGAGAAATCCGTCAGTACTGTACTTCTAAATCAGAGGATTCTGATAAGAAGTTTTAGTGTCATTAGTTATAATTTGACCTTAAACTCTTCTAGGATCACAGCAGCTGTACACAAATCACAAAGTTCTAGTTAAATGCTGCAATGTAGCCTTTGATATCTTTCTGTGTCATGATTAATTTAATCTATTAATTAATTAAGCATTTCCATATTTATAATTGAGTGGTTCTGCATGGGTAATTATCACATTACTACTTAAGTACCATAAACTCCCTCATTGAAGATTTTTTGTCCTTTTCTTCCCCTTTTCAAATGCACTGTGTTTGTATGTAGCATTATTCATCAAATAAAAATAGTAAGATAAATATTTATGTCTTAATGTTCCTTAATTTAAATGACATTTTCTTTTATATGTTTAAATTTGCATTTGCTGAATGATGTTGAGTAGCCATTATTTCCTGATAAACAACACAGTAGTAGTCATGGTTGATGGCTAAATCCAACCTGACCTTAATTGCTTTAAACTCTGCAGAAAAGGTTGCAACCTCAGAAGTTAGTCAAGATAAGCAAATTTATTCAATGCATGATATATCAGATTTTCTATCACAGCGTTGCCTTTATCCATCTTGCATTTCCTAGGCTGAATTTCTCTTTTCTAGGTTGACATTCACATTTGGTGACACGGCTGCATCAGCGTATATCCACCCCATTGCCAGGCAATTTTTCCCAACATCAATCTGCCTTCTGTGTTTGCTGCTACCCACAGTTGCATCCAGCTGTTTATATGGTGAACTGGGGAATTGATCCAGCTGTAAAAGAGCTCAGACCTTTTTTTTCAGAGATAATTTAGGATAAATTAGTTCATCAATCCAATCCATTCTGTGGCTGTATAAACACTTGTGTCAGCATTGAGCAGGGGCTCCTGCAGCTGGAAAACCTGGGGAATGAGGGTGGGCTTTTGAGCTTAGAGCACAGTGGCTGCTGAAGGATCATAGCCACCATGTCCAGTATTCACATTCAACTCAGCATATCTGGGATAAATAGTTAGCTCCTCCTGATGAAGGTTTTCATAATTGTGCTCTATACAGACATTTTGCAAAGACCCATTTTTGTTAGATTATTTACTGAAAGCTTAAGACTTACCTTTTTTTTTTCCCAAATGAGAAGCTGGTAGCTGCAAATCTCACAGGCCCAAGAGGTACCTGCTTTTCTTACATTTATTTATGAACTACCTTGTGCCCTGATCTTGCCTCTGGATCTGCTAGCTTGGGCTTCTGTGCCTGTCACTTAAATCAGTAGTTTCACAAAGCCCCAAAGGGCCATGACAGTAAATGAAGATGAGAAGAGCTTTAAGCAAAACAGAGCTAGAGAAGTAAAAATAATGTCATAGCTTCCTCATCTTTTTTATTTTCAACCACTGAAGATACTTTCCCATACTTACATCTCTCTACAATATATTCTGTTGAAATTAAAGATGATAATTTTAATCGTTGGTCTTTCTTTTATAACTTCTGTCAAAACAGCTGAATAGCATGTTTGAAAGCTAAATTTGTTTCTGGAATAATTTTTTTAGGAAATCCATTTATTTGTTCCTTCTAGTTTTGTAAGAGGTGTAAATGGAGTCCTGAAGATTCATCTTTTGCTGAGAAATATCTAGCTTGTAGCCTTTACTGCTCATTGTCCATATTGCCTACCAACAGCTCAATTTCATTATGCTGTTTTTGAGCAAAACTGAACACCAGCTTGTCACACTAATGCCTACTGTAAGCAGTAAGGGAACTGGGCTCAGCACTTCAGTGTCTTCCTAATGCAGTATCAAAGCAATAGCTCTAGAAAGCTGAATTAGAGTTGGTAGTTGAAGCAGAACACATTTCCCATTCTCTCTACATTATTCCTGTAAATGATATCTTTTACAGGCAGTGCTCTCTGGAAGAAAAACACTATACTCTTCTTGTGTCTGGGATATGCATTTGTAAAACTACTCAGGCAGAAAGAGAGGTTGAATATTTCAGTATCTGTCTACTTCTACTCCGTGGATACAGGGAAAAAAAAACCTACTGAATGAAAGGTGCTACATTTCTTTCATATGTACTAGTGCAGATTTCTCAGATAACCTTCTAACAAGAAGTGAAGGTGCAGCTGTTGTGTTTGAAAATACTTCCACATCTGGCAATGATGTACCAAAACTCCTTGTTTGTTAACCGAAATCCTTTGCACTGCAGTTTTTTAAGGAATCAGAGTGCATGACTTTGCTGAAAAATACTTTCCCTGCTGATATGCAGAGTGCAGTCTGAATAAATCAGCTAGAAGGACCTAGAAATATACAGATATAAAAACTGCTCATTAATTGATATTTCAATAGCTACCTCTAAAATTGCAGAGTAAGTTTTTCACACTAAGCAATGATAACAGTAAGTACATCATGCTATCTTCCAAAAACTGAACCTGAAGAGCTAAGGGTAGAAAAGTTTTAACTTATTTGAAAAATCCAACCATATAAAGTCAGGAGATATGACTTTTCTAATGCATTTTATATTAGATCCATATTTTGTGGATGTAGAAGGAAAATTGTGGGAGAACCCAAGGTCCTCTCTGATGCTAAGCAGATCATTAGAATTAATATTTATATACAGGATAATTCTTAAAGGTAGAATTTTTTTCTTGACACAAATATTGTAGAGCTCTTTAATGTAGATAGCAACACAAATTTATCTGATACTTTCTCAGTGTACAGAGAAATGATGTCTAACAGGAAAAGAATGTTAATAGTCTACCTGATTACTATCTTATGTCTAGATCTTAATATATCCTAATGTATATATATGTATATATAATATATATAATAACTTCTAACACTCTCAAAATACTGGTTGTTTTGCAGATAACTTGAGGATAGGTAACTTGTTAACCTGAGTCTTTGGAGTTTTCTAATCATGGAGCTCTTTAAATCACTCCTTGTTGGCAGGGGATATAAGCTTGGGAGGATTGAGGTGATTCTGCCTCTTGAGCTCGGCTGGCTCTGCAGCCATACCACAGGGACTGGTGCATTTCCTCATCACAGCAGATTGCAGTGGAGAGGTCCCCAAGCTAACAAAAGAGATTTAAACTCCAGAGCTGGAAGATGTATAAATGCATAGATGACTGTGATTCCTCTGAGCTAATAAGCTCTGCTAAAAGGCAGATCTATTTAGCTGAGACACAGCACCGAACCGACCCTGCCTGCTGTTTTGGAAAATATGTATGTCCAACACCCCAGTTCACTGTGCAGTTGTACCAAGTTGCTCAAAGGTCTCTAATGCAATGCTCCACTAGGATCTGAAGACTCATCTGTTCCTGGAATAGTCTAAAGAAATGTGCAGTATGAAGGTTGCTTGTTGAAAGGATCATATTCCTACCAACAGATCCTATTGTGTTCTGTGTAAAAATGAGAGTAACTCCCTCAGAAAATGAGATATAATGTCTGCCTGAAAAATAAGAGATATATTTTATGTTATTCACTTACTGAAGATTCAGGCAGCTACATATAGAAATAGCTATGGTTACCTGTAGACTCAATTCTATGCAAGTTTCTTAAGTAGTTCCTAAAGGGCAGACTTTCATTTAAATCAATTAACTAATTAATTCTCAGCAATATCATTTGAAGTCCTCCTTTTCTGAAAAAGATTGTTTCCCTTTAATGCAAATACACATGATTAAAAAAAAATTGTGATTATCTTGTATTTTTCATTCTATATAGAGAGTCCCCATTTGTGACTTTGGAGCTGTTGCCCTTGTCCTGCATGTCTGTGTCCTAAATGGGTGTCAATGACCCTCTGATTACAAGCAGTCAATATTTTACAGGCATTAGCATAGGGGATTCATTATACCACTATTCAAGGACTACACTGACACAAAATGAAGTTTATTTTTATTATCATCATTATTAATATTGTTATTATCATTGTGATAATTATTGCTCCAAGGTTTGACAAGTGAGCTTCAACATCTGGTATGTTTTCTTTCTGATTGCTTAGAGGACCTTCCTTCTACTACTCTCCACATTTCAAAACAATAATTCAGTATCTGTGTTTGAATTAATAATCATCCTCTTCAACTTATGATAAATGGTTAATGGAGATTGTCATAGCTTAGATTTAGTTTTGAGATCTGTCTGATGCCCAGTACATGGTACACCTTGCAATCCATCTTCAAAAATCATTAGAGTTGGGACTTAACTGCTCTGGGGTAGTACGTTTACGTTGTGGTGTATGGTTGTATGACTACATCAAGTTTCATGTTCTTTACCCCCATCCCCATTCCAATTTCTTTCTATTCCATGGAGATAATTGGAAAAACAAGCAACAAAGGAAAGGGATTTTTTTGTTGGTTTTTGGCAATACGGTAAATATATGATTTATGTGTCTTAAGAAAACCAAAAAATTACTCCATAGAAGTGAAATTCTCTCTTGGAATACAACAGAATTTTGGAATATTTTATTATCCTTCCACTTAATTTAAGCATAAGTAAAACCAACTTCAAAAATTTATACCAGAGTAAAAAAAACCAAATAAATCTAGTTTTACCTCACCTCTTAAAGGACTGTTTTCTGCCAGCTTTGGACTGAAAATCCCAATACTAGAGCATGGTTTTTACCCTTTTAAGTGGTTCTCCATTCTCCTTTCCCAGCACATCAACCCAGTTTAAACAGTGTAGGAAGATAACATTTGAATTTCTATTTATGCATGCATTAGAGAGTAAAAGCAAATAAATATATAAATAAAACTTCAGACATTCTCTTAACATAGATTTCCTTAGAGTTTACTGAATCGAAGTACTGATAATACCATAGTAAAGTGCATAAGTCAGCTCTGTGCAATATGTTTGTATATTAAAGATGAGGTTTATATGTATGTATAAATATATATCTAGTCCATCTGGATATCTAGACTTCATCCTTCTCTGAAATTGTGAAAGGTCAGAAAGAGACGATTAGACATAGGAGATATAATTCTGAGGAACTGGTTGCAAGAACTAAAATCCAATCATTTACTTTAGATATATATAATTGTCAAACAAGTAGTAAAATAGTCTTTCTTTCTACCCTCCATTCCTGTGGTTTCCATTAGCATTTTTTGCCTTGCATAGTTTTTAGGTGTCTTGTCTGTATCTTGACTACAGTTTTTAAAACCACTGTCAAACCATTGTCAAATAATGACAATGATAACTTTGCCATATTCATTTAGGCATTTTATCAACACAAAATCACCTTCTAAGCTTATGCATATTGGTAACTACCCTATACTTAATCTAAACTTAATCTGATCTCTGAGTAGATTTCAAGTGAGGTATTTCTAACAATTCAGCAGAACTGATCTTGTCCCAATCTTTTCTTGTACTTGTCATTAAATACTTCATATTCTTTATGATTTCAAAGGTCAAATTTCAGCACATCTGAAGTTTAGTTTGTGGTTTGTTTGGGTTTTATTAATTGAACTTTAGAATTCTTTTTCCATATATTAATTGTTACGCAGTTTTTAAGAAATATTTAGTTATTAAGGTTATATACTGGAGGGTTATGTTTTTTAATGGGTAAATATTTAGTATCTTAGGGAAGAGAGAATGTTTTTTAATGGCATAGTAAAGTTTTCCTTCATCTCCAGAATCTCATTTACACTATATGCCTGATAACTTTTCAACTTACCTGAAGGGTACTTCTACTGAGTAGAGGCACTCCAAGGCAAAATCAATCTTCCTAATGGCAGAGAGAATTGAGCCACCTTAGTTGGTATTGCAGGTTATTTAGTATAAACATATGTGTTCCCATTAAGGGCCATCCACATTCAACTAAAATGAGTCACTTGTGTAAGAAGTTTTGTTTATAAATGAGACTAATTTCCCTAGTCTATTTTGTATGTTCCATGTGGTGTAAAATTGTACAAATGTCAGTGTGCAGCCTCACAATACATTTCTCTGAGACCAAAATTATGCAGTATATTTCTCAGCAGAATTATAAATAAATAGAACACAGAAAATAAAAAGTTTGAGGTGAAAACTTTCACTTATACTTATCTCTCAGTTAAAAATGCAAATATTTCTTCTGTAAAAATAAGCCACTAGCATGGTGGTTATATTAATATACAGTTAATGCAGATTACATTAATTATGTGCACAGATATTTCACCTGTTGGTTGAAAGGATCAGTTCCCCCTGGCTTTTATAGTACACTGTCTATGTGTGATCACATGCACAAGACTATAACGTGGTTGTCTTTGAAAGAACATTCTTGCACAGCACAGTGGGATGGAGTCAGTCAGCTTTTTTAACTTTGTTGGAGGTCCCCTCCTTCAAGCTAGAGTCACTTTCATCTGTAATAGTCAGACAGGAGAGTTTTGCATTTCAGAAAAAGTTTGGTCCATATTTTTGGTTGTCTTTTATGTGCTAAAATCTATGGAATTTTCAGCCTTCCTGAACCTGCTTGAGCATTTTATGGGTGCTTCGTGTTCACCCAGCTACAACTGTGCCAGTACTACATGATGAGGACAAGGAAGGAGGAAGGGGATAGGGGGATGATATAGGTATGAAAATCTGGGCTCCCCACATCTGCTCTCCTGCAGACCCCACAATGTCCTTTGTGACCTGGCTGCAGCAGCAATGCCCCTGTGTGCCCATGCACACTCTGGCAGCAGCACTTACAGAGTGTCCTAAGCTATGGTGCTGCCACACAAATCATTGTGCTATCCCATCTCATGAGCTGTCCCCTGACCTATTGGTATGAGGCTGTCCTGGAAGCCACCTCAGGACACTGCCTGACTCCTTGTATTATCAGCACTGTAAGCACAGCTTACAGCACCAGCTTTGTTAGCCCAGCACTGAGGCTTTGGCAGCAGTGACTACAGTCTGGAAGGAGTTTTCCTTTACACCAGATCTTTTTCTACTTGTTTTTCTGGTGAAGAACAGGAGATCCCCATTGCACACAGGGACTGTTTCTTGTTAAAATTTAACACATATGCACTGTTCAGTATCTCTCAGCAGGGAGAGCCTGGGCTTGGACAGGAATCAACAGGGACTGTAAGGTGGCTGCCATGGGTCTCAGTGGTATCTGGCATAGGAACCACAGCCTTTGTCTATGAAGTTGGCTTGCCGGTACAGTGTGTTTGACTAGAGTTGTCTGGCAAATTTGAATCTCTCATTAGTTGTGGTTACAAGCACTGAAGTGTGATGTCAGATCAGAGGCTCCAGATGAAAACGCCGCTCAGAAGCCAAATCACTGGGAGAGGGATTGCAAATATTATGGACTTTTCTGAGGGTATGTATATCATCTTTAGTGGGTCTCATGGAGGAGTTTTGGAGAACAGAAACCTCTAATTGTTGTGACAGCAGAGGCAGCATAGAAAACGGGAACTTCTGGGCATACACACTTTGTACTGGGGAGCTTTCCATGGCATTGAAAGCTGGTCTGTTTGTAGATTAAGGATCATGTACTAATAGAAACTGAAATGTGAAGATGAGCTGTTGTAAACCTCACAAACCTGCATCTTGGAAGAGGTGCTGACTGCCCAGGAAAACTCCTACAATTCTCAGTCCCATCTTGAATGTACCCATGAAGTGCGTGGGCCTGCACAGTCGGGAGGTTCAGGGGGAGCAGCTAAGACACTTTTGTTACACCGTTAGGTGAACCTTCAAACCTTGACTCACTACATCAAGGAGAAAATCTGGTGTCTATGTGCTGATATAACTACTAAAAGAAATAAGTGCAAGAAAATACAGTGAAATTCTTCATTTCTGGCACCTCTGTTTAAAACTGATCACGTCCTACACAGACTCCCTTATATGCTATCAGTTCTGCAAGTTGATACTATTCCTATAATCCATACAAAACTTTATATGATTGTGGGATTGCATTTTATGGAAATGGTTTGCTCTGGCTCACCCTTGGAAAATGTATGGTTTATCCCAAGTCTGTACCCTCCCTGCAGTATCCTGTATCTGTAACCTCATTGGCTGGAGAATGTTACCACGCCCCTTTGAACCTCTGTGATAAGAATGCTAAGGCAGAAGGCTCTGCCCCTCTTGCCCCTCTTCCCCTGGAGGCCTCCTGATGCTCCCTTTCCCTCTCCTCCCTTCCCCCCCCCCTTTTTCCCTTCCCCTCTCCCTCAGTGAATAAACCTTCACCTCATCAGCACCCCACCGGCATCTGAGTCTCCTTGCCTGCAAGCCCGGGAACACCACGACCCCAAAAGACCCCGGGGGTCTCCGGGGGGCACTCCCCGGGGACCCCCCCATAAATTTAAACAACAACAGATGGTGCCCAATGTGGGGCAACAGCATCAGCGACCCTGAGAAAGGATGGACCATGGTAACATCGTTTCGGTGCCGTCTCCGGTGGAGCGGCCGTTCTGGGCCATCGCGGCCCGGGGCGGCCCCTCCCCCACCGCGCAGAGACCTCGTGAGCCACCACGCGGCCGTCCCACCACCGCCGACCAGCCCGGCACGGGCCCGGGTCCCGGCCCCTTGGGGCCCCGGCCCGCCTCGGCGCTGCGTGGGCCGTGCAGCCCCGCCGGGCGGCGCGGCCCGAGCGGCGCGGCTCCACCACGGTGAGGCTCCGGCATGAGCCCCGGCGCGGCGGGACCTCTGCTGCGGCGCGTGCCTGCGGCGCGGCCCCGGCCCGCCTCGGCTCGGCGGCGCGGGCTGCGCGGCAGCTGCGCGGCACCCTCCGGTCCGCGGCAGCCGCGGCGCGGGCGGCGAACCGGCGGCGGAGCGGCCCCGGCCTGGCATGGCCCCGGCGGAGGAGCGGCCCCAGCCCAGCGGGACCGCGGCGCGGGGCAGTCCCGGAGCGAGCCAACACGTGGCCCCAGCCCCGCCGCAGCGCGCGCGGGCCCCAGCACCGGGAGAAGCCGCGCGGAGAACAGGTGCCCCTCCCCCCACCCGGCAACAGCGGCGAAGCAGCCCTGGACAGCAGCGAAAGGAACTCAGCCGGACAGCCATCAGAGAAGGAAAAAGCAGTCTTCAACTGTGCCCGAGCCCCGCACCTTCCAAAACTCGGTTTTGTAAATTGTGTAACCTCCTTCCTTACCCTTACCCCCTCCTCCCCTCGCTGCTCCTTCTCCCTAACCCCCTTTCCCTTAAAAAACCCCCGAGAGTTAACCCCTTCCTGCTCAACCCGGCATGGCACAGCTGACACCACGTGCTGCGCTGTGACCGCATGGCCACCATGGCCACGTGCTCTCAGTCCCATCTTCCGCTTTTCAAGTCCCACAAGGTAAACACTAAGAAACCAAACCCCAAAGCTAAAGTGAATTTGTAATACCAGTTTTGCAGCCTTGTATAATTGTTAATGCTACTTCGATTCCCTTTCCCTGTTTTTCTGCCCCTGTCCCTTGCTGTTCTGGCCAAACAGCAGGGTGTCCCAAACCCCTCCATTTCCTTCCCATCCCCATGAAGTAGTTTTTACAATTATGCCATTCTAGTTTTGTGTGTGTTCATATTGCAGATTCCCCTGTTTTCTAATTTAGAAAGCAGAGGCCTTTTCAGGTCACAAGTGTGGATCCAAGGGAAGCAGTTTTTAGACTGTCTTCTTGTAAAGCGCGAATCAGTAGTAGACTACTGAATCGATAACGCTTTTTGGGTTTATACTGTCCTCAGTTAGTTCTGAGGGTGATTGATAACCTGATAGAGTGTCTGAGAAAGTATTTGACGGTTTTTGTAGTTTTTTTCTTTTGTTTTTCTTTTGATGACCTAAAACTGGGGGTCTTTTGTTAGGCGGTTGAACCAGTTGGAAAGTGAAAGGAGTGATTTGGCTCAGATCCTTGGGTGAGAATCTGAGGCCGTGTGTGGAGCCCGGGGAACTCCATGTGTTTTCCTGTCCCTGGAATGGGAGCAGAGGTCAGCGCCTCAGCCTAAGCTGGGGGCTGTGGTGGTCTGAAAAGCCAGTTGGAAAAGACTAGACACTATTAGGCCAGTCACGCTGGAAAGGCTCAAACAAATTTGTTAACTTGTTTCAAATCTTGCAATATAAACTCACATAACCCGTCTACTGCAATTACAAGGTCAGATCAACTGTTCACCTTATAACATAATCCTTACTGCAATTGTATTTGGTTTCATGCTGCAAAACTGTAATTACTGTTTCATTTTTTAAATTGTTAATGGTCATATGTCATATTTCTCTTCTCACATTTTAAAGAAAAAAAGGGTGACTTGTGGGATTGCATTTTATGGAAATGGTTTGCTCTGGCTCACCCTTGGAAAATGTATGGTTTATCCCAAGTCTGTACCCTCCCTGCAGTATCCTGTATCTGTAACCTCATTGGCTGGAGAATGTTACCGCGCCCCTTTGAACCTCTGTGATAAGAATGCTAAGGCAGAAGGCTCTGCCCCTCTTGCCCCTCTTCCCCTGGAGGCCTCCTGATGCTCCCTTTCCCTCTCCTCCCTTCCCCCCCCCCCTTTTTCCCTTCCCCTCTCCCTCAGTGAATAAACCCTCACCTCATCAGCACCCCACTGGCATCTGAGTCTCCTTGCCTGCAAGCCCGGGAACACCACGACCCCAAAAGACCCCGGGGGTCTCCGGGGGGCACTCCCTGGGGACCCCCCCATAAATTTAAACAACAACATATGATGGTATTTGAAATCAGTCTTGAAAGGTGAGCCAAAAAAAGACAGTACATACCAGAAAAAAAAAGTTAATTTCAGCTCTCAAGGTTATAAAATCACAGAAAAAATGAAATGTTTAAATTAAGGTTGTACTTCTGTTGTAATCTATACAATATAATGTTTACTTACTTTGTCACACTCTTTTTTTTTTTTTCCAAAATATGATTGTGTATCACTGAATAAAGAGGCCTTTTTTACAGATGAATCAGAGTAATATATTCAAGACATTTTTTCCTCCACAGCTGAAAAAAAAATACTGTAAGTTCATGCTTTAAAGTCCCATTCAGTGAGTTTATTTAAAAGAGAATTAAGACACCTCTTCTACTTGAGGTGATGCAAAGAAGAACTTGAAAGAAGTTCTCAGGTAGTTAGAGAACCAAACTGTAATGGCAAACTTTAAAAGATCAGGAAGTTAGCAAAACGTAAAGAAAAGATTCAACCAAAATAAAGCATTTTACAAAACATTCACATAGCAAACTCAACCCATCCAACCTTAAATTTCTCAGATTTTATGAGGAATTTAGGAGAAGAAAAGGAGAGAAAAGGAGAAAAAGTGAGATATAGATACCGCCCCTGGATCCAGCATTGTCTCAGCTGCCATAAAATCCAAGGAAAATAGCAACAAACCATGTGTGTCTTTGTGCAGTGGTTTTTATCTGCTCTGGTCTCCTGTGGCCTCCTCCTCCCTGCAGATGTGGCTTCTGATTATTTGGCCACTTAGGGCTACACTGAGACTCCAGAAGTTGGCTGTAGGGGATTGCCTCAGGTTTGCCAGTGACTGAGAGCTGCTCTAGAGACTCCAAAGGGGACAGGGTGTGGGCCAGAACACCACCCCACTTTTACAGAACTTGCCTTGCCCCCTCAAACACTCACACACACACACACATGCACTTTCTTTGGTTGTTTTGAGCCAGTGATAATTTTCTCCAGTTGCTCACATATGCAATTAAAGACTGTCATAAAACATTTGTTGAAAAGGCAACTTCAATTATGACATTTCTTAGCTTTCTACTATTAAATTAAAAGTTCTTAATGTACTCCTAAAGTAGGTTTTTCTGTGCACTTATTTCCCACTTTAGCTTTCTTTTTGTTTGGTTTACTTTATTATGTAGTCGAAATGAATTTAGTTTGCCTAATTAGAATATATACAAGCCTATATCATCTCTAGAAATGGAGAATTTTCAGTTTAAATGTGCAATAATTAAGAGCAAATGGGACTGAGTATTCAAAATAGTGACAGCTCTGTATTTTAAAATGTTAGTATGCAGTTGTTTGCTTATGGAGAACAAGAAAGGAAAGTTGGAAAGGTGCCAATAAAAACATACTGAGAATTTTACTTTCATCTTGAAGATCAAAGGAATCCAGGATCTTCAGCAAGAATTCAGATTGAAAGTGATAAAATTACAATGCACATTGCAGATGATAAGCAAAGTAATTGTTTAGCAATTTGTGGGAAGGTGGAGAGCTTTTGTGAGAGAGCAAATTAAGACAACCTCTGACAGAGTCTAAACATGTGGTTGGGCTTTATGTTATATCTTGAAATGTGGAAGGGTAACAGCCACTGGACATACACTTCAACTGACACCGAACCCATATCAAAAATAAGGATGCACTCTTGCATAACTGACATAACTGGGGACATCTAATCTTATTAATGTCTCCATAATTAGTACAGATTGTAAAAACAAAGGAAGAGCACAGTTTGTATAATGAGTTAGACTGTTCAACCCTGACACTTGGCAAGAACTTACCCAAATATTTCCACTGTGTACACTATCAGATATAATTAATGCATAATAGAATGACTTCTTTTTTAATGACACAGTTTGACCATTTCTAATATTTATTACACAGCTCAGTCAAGAATGCCCATACATACAAGAGAAGGTCACAGTTTTTGCATTTGCTCCCAGTTTGTCCCACATGAAACTGAAACAAGAATATGTGATACAAGGGCCGGTAATCCTCTCTCCCTCACAGCATTATAGCAGTGATACTGATAATAAAAAGACATAAATCTATCCTAAAATGTACTGAGGTTTAAGACAGGAAAGATTTCTAAAAGCAAGCCTTCCGTACCTGTGGTGAAAAAAGGAGGTTTAAACTAAATCCAGGGCTCTACATCACAAAATGTAAATGCTGTACTTCTACTGACTTGGAGAACTGCTCCTACTTATGCCAAAAGTTAATTTGTCTTCAAAGTGCAATTCAAAGGTTTGATCTCCCACTGCTGAATGAAGAAATGGAGTTTAAGGATTAAATTTATTTTCCCTTTACACTGTTTTTTCTGTAGCTCAGTAATTCTTAAAGGTTTGGGGTTTGTTCATAAAAGCATGAGCTTTTTTACTTTACAGAACTTCAATATTATATCCCTGAAACTTCAGAGACTAGATGAATGACTTAATCTTAACAGTGGCTACTGTCCTCACGGTAAGAATACACATATTATTCATAAAGTGCTCTCACCAGATAATAATTTTGTTTGTGGTTTGTTTTAAATGAGCTGTTTAAAATTCTGTAATTAATTCGGTAAACATGGCAAAAATGACAGATGGTTATGATAAAGGAACTTAATGCCTCATGGAAGCAAGTCAAACCACAATCACTAACAGATGTTTTCTGCAAAGCCAGATTGTGTGTGTATGTGTATGCACATTATACATATATATATATGTACATGGTAGAAATATGGATTTATATATGTGTATTTATGTGCATGGCTAACTCTATGCATAAATGTCACTTGAACGCTTTCCCCACGCTGTTGCACCAGCACTGTTCCTTAGTGCAGTAATGGCCACATTTATTATTATAATCATACAAAAGCCTTCAATCAAGGACAACTCCTTAAAATCTCATTAGTTTAGAAATCATTTACAGATAGCACTTTCAGTGACATTTTCATAAGTTAGAAATATATGGTTCTCATTGTCAGGACAAAAAAAAAAATCAAAGCAATAGTTTCAAAAATTGTTTTAATGCTATGTAAAATTGGTTTCTGAAATGCAGTTACTAGAGGACAACAGTGAAACTAGAGTTTAACAGTAGCCAGAATTATTGTTACCTTACAGACATAAGGTAACACTAACATAGAGCCAGTGAGGTGACAATATTATGGGCATTGTTTTTCAGCATTATCGATTGAAGATCAAGGCACATACTTCATACACATACATAAACACACATTTTTAAATCTAGTAATCATAATCTCACAGAGCAAATTTGACAGGTAAAACACAGCTAAAGAAGAATTGAACATTTCATGACAACTTCCACTATAGTGGCAGTAATCTCTCATGTTAGTAATCTTGCACTCAGACTTGTATTCTGACAAACCCCTTCCCCTGAAGGGGGATGCCACAACAGAAACAGTCTGTAGTAGATGCTTGGAACCATCTAAGCGTGTCATAAACAAGCAGCATAGGTATTCAGGGACCAGTGATTTCATCACTAAGCTTTGTCAGTCTCCAAGGGGCTGAGAACATGATCTGGGTATACACTCTAGACAAGATGCAGATCCATATCTGTTAAATAGCACCATGCTTGCCAGGCCTTCTGCTCACACACTGTTGTGAAGGAAAGGGTTAATGCTGGAAGATTTGGCAAAGAGGAGGGAACAGTTTTACTCAAAGTGACCTTGAAGCTGGGAATGCTAAAAGTACCGGTGTGGGAAAACTCAGTTTATTATACCTGGTGTTTTTCATCCTCTGCCTGTTGTGGGAAGTAGAATTCCTGTGCAGAGATACCAAGCTCTCACAGACACACTTGAGTCTCCTGCTGGGAGAGAGTGAGGGTGTAAAAGCACGGCCTTGTGATGAACCGTGTGTGTGAAGCCTTTTGTTGGTTGGGGCATGTAGGCAGTGTCTCCTCCTACCCTGCTGTGCTCTAGGGTGAACTGAGCCCAATGGAGCCTGTGTCCCCATGTGCCTCTATCCACAGGGATGATCCCAACGGAGCCTGTGTTCTCATGTGGCTCTTTTCACTAGGATGGACTAAGCCTACCGGAGCCCACGTGCCCATGTGTCTCTGTCCACTGGGATGAGCTGATCCCAACTGAGCCTCTTATTCCTCTTGTCTCTGCTGCCTGTCATTAGCAAGGTAATGAAATAAATAAACCTACACTTTGCATTTCAGCAGTGGCTTTGTGGTGGTGGCCCTCGTTACCCATACGTGTCGGTTCACATACATACCCACCCTAAGCAGAAAAGAGTTGAACTAAAGTCACAGTACACTGCAAGAAGTTTCCTGGCTTGGAAGATCAGAATTCCACAGGTATGTAGTGACTGGCTTTTGCAGACACTAGGTGTTCTGAAGTGATATAATTTCATCTGTGACTCTAGACTCTCCCAGCACAGACAGGGTTCACTACTACCTATGAAGATCTTTTTATCCACATACATTGACACTGGATAATCATTTGTGATGTTGGAGAGAAGCGAACAGAAATAAATGATTTCATTTAAATTCTGACACTTCTAAATCTGAAGAACTCACTTGAGCTATAGATAGAATACAAGCTTCTAGCTATCAGAGAAAAATACAATCAGGTGGGAAGTACTTAATCAAAAATCCTTTTGATGGCCACAACAGCAATTAAGTAAAGAACTCTTTAAAGTAATTGTCAATATGTAAGTTAAAAAAATACATCTGAGTAAGGGTCTTCAGAGGTCTTAGATTACAGACATTTATTTAATTTATTCATAAATCCCAGAAAAGTGTTCAGGGTTTACTTTAGAGAGAAAAAAATCACTTTTTAGAATCTTTATATTGTTACAATGTTGTCTTTATGTGATTTCCCTGATTTTCGCCATTTCTGTGATGCACAGAGTAATCAAACCCTCAAGAAACTGAGGAGGGTTAAGTACCTGTAAAGTTACTTGTTGTCCAAAAATAAGAAGCTCACTATTACAGACACACAGTGTATAGAACAGTGAGGTTGTGAAGTCAATACTTTATTCAGGATCTACACTTGCAATAACCTCATCTGCAGTAAAGTCAAGGGAACTGTTGTTCAACTTTAAAGAGAAATTAAATGGCAGTGCTCAAAACCAAGGGCTACAAAATCACAGAATAATTGCTATAAATGAGTGGAAGAAGTGGGATGCTGAATAGTGAGAGCTTATTGTCTCTGAGCCTGCATAACCAGCTCCTTCTGGCTCTTAGCTTAATCATTAGACCAAACATTATGCTGTCTTGTGATGTGGATCCTATCTGGATTTCTAGCATAGTTTTTGTCATGCAAAAGATGCTGTGAGGCTTGAAGTAATCTCACTAAAATGAATAACTCATTTGTAAGTGAATTGAATAGAGACCTGTCTTGGAAACACTTAAAGATTTCAGAAGACTGCATTAGAATATCACACAAAGGGTCCTCCCAATTGTACCAGAGGTTTTACATGTAGTCTCTCCAGATGGAATCCATTAGACTCAAGGAGATTTGAATCAGAGATATAATCATTCTTCTAGAGAGTTTCCACAGTAAACAGACAATACTGACAAGAATAGCAGTACCTTATATATGTGAATACCCATGAATAAATTTCCCAGATATTCACTGATGAGACTGGATTAGAACTCAAGACGGGCCTCCAAAGTGTTTGCAAATGCACAGTTTTATAGCTTGTGATCATTGTGAAAACACATGTTGGGTTTCCACAATGTACTTTACAGAGGCTCAGGCACAATATAAAAAGAAAAAGCAAATCAAATCACATTGTAACATTGTACAGAAAAAAGTGGGACTAACATCACAAAATAAGAAGCATTATCAATTTGAAAAGTTGCATTTCAAATTGTTAACCTGATAATCTGCAAGTTGCTTCATGGAATATTTAAACAAACTTCTAAAATTACAGGAATATGCTGACTTCACTTGAATATTTTCACAAAAATCACCTGCAGCACATACTATAAAGTTATCCTAATTTCTCTTATATACAGTATTTTTGGTACAGTAGAATATTGTGCTCTGAAATTATGTACTTCATCAAGACAATGTTTTTTTTTTTTTTTTTAATTTGGTTAACATATGTTTTTCTTTGATTAATAACTGTGCAAACTATGTCTTACATAAAAAATTTAATTTCAAAGATGGTGTCAATCTTCTTCCTATTGCTCCTGATATGTTAATAGAATACAGAGAAAATTAATTAAATTTCATATAAAATTTGAATCTGTGTATTTTGGCTTTTGTTCACTTCAGAATCTTTTAATTCTTCAGATACATTAAGTTGGAGATTGCCACAAATTTTATAAAATAACAATCAGATCATATTAAATGAAAAAGTATAAGAAATCAGAAAACAAAAAATTTTCTTTGGAGGATTTGAAATCCCTTGTGATGTTTTTCTTCCTTTTTCATTTCTAAAAATGCTACAAGATGTGGGAAATGCCATAATGCTCTTTTCTTACAGGTTTTCAAAGTATCCTTTAGAATTTACCCTCCAGGACAGAAAATCCTCTCTTGAATAAACAGAATTTTTGAATTCACGGGTAGTGGTTTCTCTTTTCCTTTGAATTTTTATCTAAATTTTAAATAAGTCTCTAAACTATAAAGCTCACATTCTGAGGTTTTAGTTAAATAAATTTTAATAGAATTATTTTGGCTAAGGTAAAATCATTTAAGAAGTCTGAAAATATCTTCTGTTCCAAGGGTTTTGATATAAAAGTTGAATCATTATCTATATAGCCCAGAAGGCTAAAATTAATTTTACATTATCAATGACAAGTTGAGCAAACAGATGAGAGTTTATATTAAGAAACTGACAATATATAAGCATAATCACATACCTATTCTCACATACATGCCTGTGTATACATAAAATTGGGATGGGTAACTATGTGTGTATCTATGTAAATGAGGTTATTTTATTTTTCTGCTCTTTAAAATATAATGACCAGACATTTGGGATATTCTTGAGTGTCAGAAGACTTCCAGGAAAAGAAACTGTGAACTTGGACACTGGTAGCAGCATACTAGAGATTAATTTGGATTTTAAATTTTAAATGCGAATGCAGCAGGTCTTTACTCAACAGAAGATGCCATTTCTAGAGTAATCTCTTTATCTTCAGCAGAAAGATGAGGATGACATAAACTCACATGGAGTGATTATAGAGGAAAAAGGAGGTTCATTACAGGTATGGTTTGTACTCCAGTGGCTGCTGATTCCCACCAGTGCTAAAAGACAATAAAGATGTCACAGTGACATAGGCTGAGCAAAGCTTGAAATCCTCGAAACAGCCATACTGCACACAAAATGCTACTACAGAAACTCTATGAGAGACCAAGAAAACACACACACAAAGAAAAAAAATCTATGAAATGTAAATACAATTTCATCAGCCTGGAAAATAGAGATAATATTATTATTACTATGGTAATGTCCCTTATACTGTGTGTTGTCTCATTTGGTTCCTACCTAGGCTTTTTCACAGTTTGATTCTTCTTACAGTACATAATCCTTCCACAAGATTCAGTGCTTACAGTACAATAAAGAGGATTTTCTACATATTCCTCCAAGTTATTTTTCTTAGCATGTGATCGGACTTTCAAAAACTGTTGTTGTTTTGTAGCTGGTTTTGTCATATAAACTTTTGCATTTAGAAATACCTCTGTGAGCAGCAGGAGAATTTGTTCCCTGGCTTGGTCTCTAGATTCAACGCGTGAGGCAGAGATTCTCCCTGGGTGTTGCTGCATGGGCTGAGATTTCTGAAAGAAGAGATTACCAATTGTGATGATCTGTTCCAGAACTGGTAGATAGTAATAACAAAACAAGTAAGACAGTGTTTTTCTGAGTTTCCTGACACTGAAACCACTACAGATGGCAAACTGCAGCCAGAAGGCCATATTGCTATGAGAAAAACAGAAACACTAGCTGAATTTCTCTAGAAATAATTTTGTTCTGTAATCAGGACATACAAGCAAGGAGATAAGAAAGGTTATATACAAATATATATAACTATATAACTAAATGTTTTGAGGCCTACCATCACCAGTAGTTCAAGAATCCACAATACCAAAAATTAAGTTCTAATAAAAACCAACCAACCAAACAAAACCACCACCAAATTAAGAACAGAAAAAAATTAACCACAACAAGAAAAGAAATCAAACAAAACCAAACCCATTCAAACAAGAGCAAGAAAAAAACCATCCAGAAGCAAACCCCCAACACACCTCTCCAAAACCAACTAAACAAGAATCACTAATACAAGATTAACTTCAGCTTCTTCTTATTGGTGTTGAAATCCACTTGTCCTTAAGTCAGACCTTTAATCTTAAACAAAGAAATATTTCAGTCTAAATAACAAATCTGTTGAAATATTAGTTGCAAGTCAATGACATGACAGATAAAGCCCAAAGTTTGGCAATGAAGGTCTCCTATTTTGAGAAATTTGAAGTGTACATTTGATGTAAAATAAAGCGTGGCTTTTAAGAGCAATATGATGATGTATTTACTTGAGTAAAGGTTTTACCTTAAGTTCCATTGCACTCACACTGTCTTGAACAACAATATTTTTAAAAGCCTCACTCCCTGCTGATCTTATTGCTGTGTATCTATAAGAAACACAGTGTGCATGGTGTCAGTAGTTTCTCTTAACAGCATTAAATTAGTCTTATGCAAAGTACCAGGGAGAACTGCAGTGTTCTTTTTCCTTCTTAATAAAATGCCAGGTAGATATCTTCACCCCTCATCCTCTCTCCACAGCCTCTGATTAGAAGAATACACAGTTTTCTCAAGTTTGAAAAACATTATCTAGACCAAACCCTAAATAATTTCTTTCATCCCAAGTCCCTATAAATCTGTAAATTCTTCTTCAGTAATCTCTAATGGTTTTCTAACAAGGTGTGATTGATGCAAAATTTCAACTCTCACTCTTTTTGGGGCGTGTGGGTTGGTAGAGGGGTGAGAAGTAGAATCTGAAAATCACGCTGGTTGCAATTACAGTAATGTCAAGCTGAGAGCCTACACAGTTAACCCTCAGCCCCAGTCCTGGCGCTGGGCTGTGTGCCCCTCAGGCATGCTGAGTGACTGTATCTTCCTTTTACCTTTGTGAGGTAGCTTAGATGCAGGCCAGAGCATCTAAAAAGATAAGGCTGAACGCTACAGAAAGTCAAGAGAGACAGGTGGTTTCTGCCTGAGGCTGACTACAAGTTGCCTGAACTGAGATGGTGTTCACAATCTTCAGAGGATTAAAGGAGGAACTGTGCAAAATAAGATCTACTTCCCTATCAGAGATAGAAGCTTCGCTGTCTGCCTCTTTCAGCTGTCAAAACTCCATCTTATGCTAGATAACTTTTACACAACTAGTTTGGGTTTAACGAGGCAACAAGGCTCACCTTCAGTCACAGAAAAACACAGTGGAAACACAGCATGGAGATCAGCCTGGACATCTCTGAGCAGAAAAAATAATCACAGCTGAAAGACAATTCAAGTTCTGCTCTTAACCACCTTTCCACTGTTAATTACGAAGACAATGAGAGGCATTTATGATTTTGACCTCTGGATTCAGCTAGAAAGTTGCTGCTAAAAGGTCTCAGGATGAAATCAGGTCTTGTTTTTCTTTTTTTTTTTTTTTTTTCCTCTTGTACCTGAGAAGCCAATACCTGTTGAGCAGCCATGCTTGTTTGGTTCCACCTGCTTGCAGCTCCAGGACTTCCTAAATGTTGCATTAGTAGACACTCAAGAAAAATTAATTCTAATATACAACAGAAATTATATATATACACAAATGCTTTGTAAAGCATAAAAATATAAAATAGAGCTTTTCTGCACCAACTCTTTTCCTCAATAAAAGTATCTTTGCATCAGTTGTCAAATAGGAGCTTCACATTAAAAGTAGATTTGATCCTTTGCATCTAGTCTGGTTAGAACACAAACAATTCTTCAAGATCAAAACCTTCTGTGTCCTAAGTGAGCAATGACTGTTTAGATTTTAGATTATAAAGGAGGCATCTTCATTTCATTAATGCACCCTTTTGACAGGTATTTCTATAAACTGTTGTGTGGTTTGTGTTTTGTTTTCTTTCCTGAGTAATGATCTGCTGGCCCTTTTTGAAGTAATTTTTAAATTAAATAATAAATTGATGAGATAGTTAAAAATGTTAGTAACATCATTCTAGCAATTCATTGGTGTGCTCATTTCTACTATTGTATTTTGAGAGCAGCTGTTGGAAGTGATGGAATTATTCTGGCACAGAACTGAACTGCCAAATGAGACTCTTCTGAAAATAGCTATATGCCAGAGCAATCTTGAGGTCTTCTGCTGAAACAGTTGGCAAATGCAGACAATATTTTTCTTAAAAAACTTTTTTAACAGATATTTAATGTTTTCCTACTTGCTTCCTCTATTAAGATCTTTAAAAAGGTTAATTTTAGATAATATGTAATTTTTACAGTTTTCAGTTTCTGTGACTGAACCCACAAAAATACCTATTTACATTTAAATCACCCCTTTTTCCCCCCTTTTTCCTGCCCCACCACTCTCAAAAATGTAGATAATACATATGCAAGTAGGATGTCTATTATACATTCATCAATAGAATACTAGTTCTCTATCACTTACTGACTTTTTGTTGAGCCTTGGGATTATTTTGAAAAAAACTATCCAAATGTCATTTAAGTCTGCTGCTGAAAAAGAATGTGTTGAAATTTTTAGTAAGTTGTTCAAATTATTTATCTTAAAATGTTAATTTTATACCTAGTCTGAACGTCACTAGCCATGCTGTATTCTTGGATTTGAAAGCATGCAAATTCTTTTTGGGAATATTTCTTAAACTTTTTTATATTTGACGTGCTCTTTTTTAGACCAAATATGTTTTTTATCAGGTGTTACACTTGTTTTTAACAAAATTCTCTTCCGGTTTTAGCTTAACATAGATGTAAAAATATGTAAAATACAACACAATTTTCTTCTCACATGCAGAATTCCTCTAAACTGAGTGGCTTGTCTGACTCTGTACCAAAAAAAAAAGGAGGCCTGTAGAATACATGGTTCAATGCTCGTTTCTTGCATCCATGGATCAGACGTTCTGCAAAAGTCATGACATACTAAAGCCTCCTAATTGCAACTTACTACGAGTCAATGTTAGCCATTGTCTTAGGCAAAATGACACTGACTTATGTCATCAAAAATGTACCATGGTGAATTATGTACTTATTCAGATGCAATAATTGGGTCACATTAATGCAGTGTGAATTTGGATTTTGTGGCAAGGGTTATTCAAGGCAGCAAATCTGAAAAATGTTTCTTTTTATTAATGCTCCCAATATGTTGCATTTTGTTAAATTAGTTCAACAAAACAATACAATCATAAAACTCTACATACTCTTTCCTTTGACTGTGACTTGATGAACTAGTGGCACATGCAAGGAATTCTGCAACTCCTCTTAAAAGGAATCCTGTGGCATAGCCTTTGGAGAATTACAGTAAAATATCAATGATAGACCAATAGTTTTAGATGAAAGGACTTTGATCCTTTCCCTAAATGTGGCAAATATGCTGTGGATCTTCCAGGAAACCTAATCTCTACTACCTGAAATTTCCCTTCAAATAAGAATGAAAATAACTTGATCAATGGCACTGTGAGGTATGGACAATTTTCAATAATTATTAGAAATATTATATCGGCCCTCTAGAGGCACTAAATTTTAACAGAGCTCTCCTTTAAGAATACTCATACTTCTGAATATTGTTTATTTCAGCTCCTACTTTTGTGCATCCTGAAAAACTGCATATCACCTCTATGCCATGGAGCTAGTCCCATGACATATGGCATCCCACATCATGTTCTTTCCTTTCAACTGCTACCCAGTCACCAAGTAAATTTCATTACAGTGAGAACCATTTTTCTTATAGATATGTTTTTTTTTTTAATATATCTTGGCACAATAATCATCTTCAAAATCAAAACCAAGGAATATGCCATTGCATGATTCACTGGCTAACAGATGCGCTATCCACACCTACATCATACAAGGTATTCCTGCAAATATGCCAAATATTTCTTGGCCTTCTCCCCATTCAAACACAAGACACACTTGAGATCCTTAATTTTCTTAAAAAATAAACCATAAAGTTCCTAAGAAGTGAAATAAGGACTCATCATGAGCATTAGCAGGAGTGTTGAATCTCATTTAAATGAGAAATAGAATCTCAAAGAAGCTGACTGAACAAAACATGGCATTTTAATTTCCTTCTTGAGCTCCAGTACTCACCCTTATGTTATCCTTTTTTTTAGTAGGAGCACAAAAATTTAGCTTCAGAAGATTTTTTTTAATAGCATGTTCATTTGTTCAACTGTTTGCAAATGAGCCCAGTTTTCAGTCACTTTGGAGATCTAGAACTCTTCTGTTTACATTTTGGAATACACAGAAAATTGAATTAGTGTACACTAGCTACTTTATTTTAGTACCATCCTGACCTTGTCTGTACAGCTAAAAGCATGAGACATCCCTGAGAAGACATGGTTTACATGATCAATCTTTTCTTATCAACAGGCACTTTAGGAAAGAAAACATAGAGTTGTCATTGGCAGTTCTCCAAAATCACCATCTCAGCATTCAATGGTGTCTTTGGTTGAAAAATGTAACCAAAAATGTGTATTCTATTTTCATGTGTTGAAGTTGGTTGGGAGATACTGTTCCTTATCTCTTGTAATGCTAGGGGTGGAAAGAGGGCGGATGCCCTCTTAATGGGACACCTGATAACACCAGATAAGGCAGTTCCTTCTTATCTCTTCCTCCACCCATCCTCCTCCGAGGGACATCACCTGTGAATGGGCCATTTAAGACCTCTCACATGACTGATAACATCACCTCATTCCATTGTGAGATGCTCCACCCAGTGGGGAGGAGCCAAAGCCTTTCCACCAGGATAAAACCAGCAATCCCAAACACCAAGGGAGCCTGTTTCCACTGGAGTCACAGAGGATGACTGGACCCTTTTCTTGAGGATCATCTCTACTTCAATGGAGCCACATCTGTCACTCTGGGAGGACTTACTTTGGGCTGCTTCCAACACCCTGACCAACAGGGTGTCAGGTTTGCATTCTGACTGTCAGTGGTCCCTTGTACTATTGCATTTATCTTATTTTATTTTTATCTTTCTTGTTGTTTGTTCTCTCTCTATTAAATTGTATTTCTGACTTGGAGTCTCACTGGTTTTGCTTTAAACCAGTACAAATGGTAGCCAACATAACCAACCAAATGTTGGATAGCCTCAGGAAGACCACTGACAGCAAGAGAAGAAATATCTTCTACATTTTGAGTACTGGGTGCTGTTCTCATGCCTGTGTTTCATGAAGGCTATAACAGAGTCAGTGACTGCACAGAGAAAATTAGATAAAATTGACTAAAGGGATGGAGCACATGAAAGGGAAAAGTGTTGGTAAGAATCAGTTTGGAGAGCGTGAATGCAAAGTGCACAAAATCATGAAGGCAGTATATGAGAAAAGTGCAAAATTGATGTTCTCAGAATGCTGCTATCATAGGTAGTCACCAAAACCAGTAGGAATTTGTCTTAAATAATAACTGGCCTCTTTGTGAGGTGTGATTTGGCAGGGGGAAAACCCAACAAAGTGTGTGAGGACAAAATAGGATGCTATTAAAAGCCATTCAAATGAAGAAAAAAAATCTGTGAATGTTTTTAGTGATTGGGGGGGCGTGTGAAAACTACCGAGTTTTAAGAATATCTGAGATTCAGAGATAACTGATGACAGAAATGGCATGCATATAGTTGATTCTGCTTCAAGACCAAGTAAGAAGCTGAAGATACTGAGGATCTATTCAGATCTATTATTCTATGATTCCCTATGTAGTGAATTTAGCTAATACAGACCTTACGAGTACTTCATTTGGGTTCTTTCATATCAGCTGCATACAGAGAAATTATTTAGCAAATATTGGCCATCAATAACCAAAGCAAAACTTTGTCAGACTTACCCAGTGTCACAGCAAATGTGTATTCTGTATTAGTAAATGAACATTAGGGTTACCTAAGCCTATTTAACTCACTGAAGTATTATGAATAATTTCCATTAATAAGTAGGACCTCACTGTGTCTATTTTAATATCTAGGCAAATCTGAAGATTCAGCTAAAGTAACCAGGTCGCTGTTTTCTGTAGGTCCAGCAGAGGGAGGTTTGAATTCCTTCTTTTTATTTTTCAAAGAACTAGTGAAACTTCTAAGGCCACAAGGTGTATAGTCTGACATTAAAAGGTTAAGACACATCAATTTTTTCTATAAGTGTGAGAAAATTAGATATAGTATTTCCTAACATTATTGAAAAAGAAACTAAAATTACATGAAACTCAATCATTTGATATTCTTAAATTTTAGATGCATGTGGATGCAACATAATAGCTTTTCTTCTGTTGTTTTCTTTTTAAAGATTTATTTTTTCTACATGAGAAAATGCATCATGCACCTGTGGCAGGCAGACCTCGAGTTTCTCTATGAAAGCTGAAATAATTTGTTGACCATGTCTGACTATTTATATTTTTAAGAGTACATTTCACAGTTTCTTTTCAAGTATTTCAGCAATGCTAAAATATTGTTTGAATTTGCTGTGGAATGGCAGTGGCTGTTTAATCTTCTGTTCAAAAATCCATCTGATTGCTGGCATATTTAGGAATGTGCAGAGACAGAGAGCATTATTTCATGGAATGACAGTGCAGTTACCACAAATTGTATTCTTGTTCTAAGTATGTGACAACATGAAAAAATGAGAGATCTCTTTCATATGATGAATACCATGAAATAGCATATTTGAATATTGGTTTACTGCTGACATTTGTAATAATAAGCAATCAGCTACACAATACAAAAAGATGCAAACACAGATTTTCTAAACAATACACACTCAATCTATATTTTCTAGGTTGCTGTAATGGATATAAATGAATATTTAATGGTTCCAAGGTTTTCTTGGTCATTAGAGTGCATAGGAAGAATTTTAGCAAGTTTAGAAGTAGGTAGAAAAGAAACAGATTTTTCACAGCCTGCAAAACTTGCTCTAATTTTGCAAACCTGTCAATAGCCCTACTGAAAGCACACATGAGACTACTCACACATGTAAAGCTACTTGCAAGTGTAAATATTAGTTCAAAGAGACAGGGAATTGCTGTAGGTAAGTATTCCTCATGTAAACAAGCCTGATAAGAAATGTCTGTGTTAGGAATCTTCTGTAAATAGCAAAGAGACTTAGATGTCTCCACTGCCAATATCACTAAACCTCCTTTAGCCTTTTCAGTGCTGAAGGATCTACAAAAAGACAATATTGTGATAGTTCCTTTAACATAATAGAAGCCATTGATTATTGCACCAAATCAGAACTTTGTTGGTCACTGTTTTTCTCCTTTTTTTTTTTTCCTTTTTTTTCCCTTTGGACTGCCTTTAATACTCTAATCAAGATAATATTCTGGTTAGCAGTAAAATGCTGATACTACCAGAAATGACTTCTTCATGCCTGAATATATTGCAGTATAGTGATAGTCTCATCATGCCTCTTAGCCTTTTCTTTTTTAAGCTTTCTGATACATGCAGCAATATATGCAAATTCATGAATGATTTTCTCTATGCCATCTTTTATTTGGCATATTCAGTTTAGAATCACACAGTAGGGCAAAATGTTCTTCTGTGTAGTAAAAGTGTTTCTTTCTCGCCACTGAGCAAATAGGAACTTGCATCTGTCTAGGTTATTTTGCATTATTTTTATCAGCACATATCAAAGGGTTCTTATCAAAATTGAATCTTTAGTTTACTATCATTCAAATCAATGAAGAGAAAAACATGTGGGTTTTGAAGCTGTCAGATCTCATAAACTAGTTTTCTCTCTGGAGAGCCACATGGAATAATTCCAAGACCAAATATGCCTCTTTTTAATTAGGTTAGGTCCCAGATATTATATTTCTATCATATTTTGTCATAATACTGGCTTCTGTGCCTGAAAATCTTTGCCACAAAAGATATACTTCTGAGTAGAGAAGATTGTCATTAGGGACTGCTTTAGCTGCAAAATGAAAAATGGCCTTACCTAGTCCCCTTGAGAATGAATAATGTACTCTCCAAGAGGCCACTTGCTCTTCCATGAAGGTTTCATAATTTGAATGAGATGATTTCGTCTTGTAGAATTTCTGGGTATAAAGAATCTGAAATAAAAGTGTGATGGGCCTTCCTTTTGTATATTTCAAAGGCAAAAATTCTGAGAAAATATTAAAACTAAAAATCTGCTTCAGTGACACTGTAGTTATATAACAGAATTAGAGTTAGTTATGAAAGAAACATGCATCAATAATTCTTCAGGGTCTCTCTTTGTATTTTTGCAAGATGGTTATGTTTCTGTCATAAGAAAGGTGCAGCTTGATCCTGGGACTCTGCCCTGCAATCCTGCTCCAGAGAGAAAATATCTAAGGCAGAGAAAAGTTAAAGAGAAAAGCCAACAAGATACTTTCTCTCATGTTCTCACAGTCTCCAGAAATTTCACTTTAAGTATCTTCCTGTGTTGCATATGGCAATATTTGGAAATTCTTAGTAGATTTTCTGCCATGTGGTTGTCCAGTTTCCTCTCTAAGCTGCATTTTTTTTTTAACATCTGTAGTATCTTTTGGTGTAAGGTTCCATAGATCTGGTACATATTATGTACATATTTCAGTGTTCATAATGGAATACAGAGATAAAATATTAAATGCCTCTCAGAACATCTAAACAGCAAAAGAGAAATAAAAGGTTTTTTAAAATGTTTACAGATCGTTAAACCAACAGCAGTATCATAGCAGGTGTTGCATCCTGTTTAAGGAATTTTGTCTGTCTTCCAGTCAGCAAGTTTATCAAACACTGCAACTATAACTGAATTTATAATCTTTAGCAAAAAAGTAGTATCTTCTTCACTAGTCCTTTACTGGTATCAGATTACTCCTTTGGAAAGCCTCAAGGAATTTGTATTAAGCATAGTGTATTGAAAGTTTACTTTCAAAGAAAGAGCCAAATCTCTTACTTTGAATTTGTTATTTGTATATAAATATACAGTCACTGCAGAAATGTACATGTTATTAAAATCAACCTGTTGGGCACAGTGAAATTGACTAAGACTCATGTTCCATAGAAAAATTGGACTAACTTGACTAAACATAAAAAAGTAAGAAGAGATTTAAAGTCACCCTGAATGTCTCCAATTAGCATCCTATGGAAAACTGATAAAATGACAAGCATCATTGAATCTGATTCTTGTCCCAGTACTGATATTGAAGGACCTAAATAAATCCTTGCTGTACATCCTGTGGCATATCAAAATGTTATTTTAGAATTTTTAAGCATGTGTTTTTGTGTATATGTGGTTAAGTAATATCTGGCAGCAAGGGTTTGGCACGAACAGGCAAATTAGCTGTTGAGTAACTGCTCACAGATCACTAGATACTCCTGAAAGTCTCCTGCTTGTATTTATAGATTTCTGGCCAAAAGACACCATTAAGGCCTGCCTCCTGAGCATTTGAGGCTGTTGAACTGCTCCGAGTTATTCTTAGAGAAAAGAAAGTGGATAACATCTGAAAGGAAATTAAAAGAAATTCAGAAAGCATTGCACCTTCAGTTTAAAATCTCACATTACAGAGAATCCACACAGACCTTTGCAAACTATTTCAAGCAATACTACGTTTTCAGTCAAACCAACACTTTTTCTAATCCTAAATTTGTTCAGCCTTTACTTCTATTTTTTGCTGTTTCTTTGCCTGAAAAATGACAGAACATTTCACATATAAATATTGTGTTGAATTAAGACTGGGAGCAGAGGGAAATAAATGTGGTTTTTTTTGTTTTAAAAAATGAATTATTTTTCTAAAAAAAATCCCCCACATTAGTTATTATGTAGAAAGGTGTTATAAACTGTAAACATTTGTACAAATGGTACATTTGTGATTGTGGTTATAATGTGCAGAAGTAAGAAGCAGAAACATTCATTTATCTTCTTCATAAGTATTTAGTAGCTTATCATACAACATGATGCAGACTACCTCACAATGGTACACTGTCTGTCACTCATTCTACTCCCAGATGAAGAAAGTTCCCCTGGGAACAGGAACCTCCTTCCCCAACTACAGGGTAATGAGTTTTAATCAAACTCAGCTTCAGAAAATAATTTTTCTGAACCTGAAGAATATAGGGGTAAGGTTTGCTTATCCATGTTGTCTCTGCATTGAAGATTTCAGAAAAGAGATAAAAATCAGCTGTAGAGGTGAAAAAAACCTTGATCACTCTTGGAGAAAGGTTAAGATATAAAAGTTTAATTAAGATTGATTTTGGACTTTGGTGGTCTTTGAGTTAATTAATTAAAAGCAGAAACAGATGAAAGATACATATTAATATTAATACCTAATCAGAAAGAACTTCAGTCAACGTAAGAGGATGAACTGGGGAGACCTTTATTAAAACATGTGACTTGGCCTTCAGGTCCTTTTACAGCACTTGTGACATCATTGCTGGCTGAGAGACTTTCAGGCTCTTTTAGAGCATCAGCAGCATTTACATGCTCTTGTTACTTCATGCCTTGCTTTTGCAATGATCCCCTTCTTCATTAGGAATGCTCTGCAGTATTGACCCTCTACCAGCTACTCGGTGATAATGGCCTCAGCTTGGAGTGGCATGAAAATAGATGACCTCTAGTATCAGTGATTACAATGAACACATGCATGGTTTGAAATGACTCCCATCATATTTCATATCCTCTAATATACAATGAAATTGGAACAGGCTCATGGCAGAGATGTTTATGTAATCAAACTCAGTGAATAGGAATAGAGTGCAGAATTGAATTCAGCAAATGTTGGCAGGCATTCTCAAACCTCACCTATCTTTGTGTGTCCTTTGTCTCTAGAGACATACAAGATTGGATGCCTGTCATTTGCTGTTGAGCAGAGTATTTATCTACACAGCTGATGATAAGCCGTAATTTTCATGGCTAAGACAATCTGAACCACAAAATTCTTTAGCATATCATTATCAAAAACTACATAATATTTTCTCTCCTTAGAATTCCATTTGTTTCAATAGCACTGAGGTCTGTGTGCATTAAAAATATTTTTCAGTAAATTATTTAATTTAAAATTTTAATAAATTCAATTTTAATGTAACTCTAATTTCAAATCTACTTATATTTATGCAATACTTGTAGATCTTTAGGTTCACAGTAGGCATTCTACATTAAATAAGAGAAATAAGACACAATTGTTTTATGGATTTATATGGTTTTCTTTATGCCACCATTACATTTTGGTTTTTAGCAACCAATATTACATAGTTTCAGCAAGGAAAGCATATCCAAGGAAGGCTGAGAGTTTCAGCATGAGGCATTTTCAAAGGATGCTTCCTTCATGAGAAATTTGAAGGAACAAGAAGGATATTAAAAAATGTCCTGAATACCTGGAAAACAGGCAGGGACAGAAAATTCTCTAAGGGACAGAAAAATCTCTACCCAAATGCAGGTTATTCAGACAATTGGTCACTTGCTGCACAGATGTGAGGGACAGAAGGCGGTTGTAACTTAGATGATGGGGCCCTCTGTGTACCTCTGCTCAAAAGTCTTTGCTGCTTGCTCATCCTTTCTCTGTCTCACTGCTCAGTGAAGAACAAAGCAGTAGGTGATTAGCATGTATTAGCCACAGTGTAGGGGTTGTTTGCTTTCTTAAAAGATGGTTTTGTTTGAGGAATGGTGCTCATTTCATCTGAATAGTTTTTAAAACTGTCACATTCAAGTATTTCAATTAATCATTTCTCAGCTGGACTAAGAAATGCTGTTTGGTGCTTCTTAAACATATCCAGTACAAGCAACTGCTGGAAAGAAAGGTTACTTCCTTGTCAGGCTTTTGTATGTGTCCAAAGAAGTCAGAGTCGTTGTGTCTGTGTTTGTGTTCAACCTCAAAAAAAATAAAAGGCAGTTGGTTTCTTTACAATAAAATCAGCCTTAGTGCTATCCTTTGGAAGGACACCTGTGCTTTTTGAATACAGTTTATTTTGAGCACTAAGATACATAGACACATATTGAGCTAAAAGATCCCCTAGGCATATGTGGCAGCCATAAACGCTCCTTTTCTCTCAGCCTCTATGTATTCACCCTTCCTTGCAGGAAGTATGAAATATCCTCTCCTCTCTTGTCAGGTTACTGGTGGTTTCTCACTTCTGACTCACAAGGTCACCTTTTGAAACAACAATGAATCTTTTTAGTAGCAACCCACCTTCCTTTAAAAATCACAACGGCTGTCTGATGGTAGGTGGCATTCTGCTGTCTTTATGGTTTCCATAAAGGATTCTGCTGTCATGACAGTTTTAAGCTGGTATAGCTATGCTAACATTAATGCAGTTGCTCCTGGTTTATGCTTGAGTAAGTAACAATTGACGTAGACCCAATATATTTAAAAGACATGTAAAAGAGCGAGCAGTTTATACAATTGTTTTTTACCAAATTCTACTTTGAGTGGTCAAACCAGGATTATTTCATTAGTATATGGCAATTTTAGACCAGTGTCGCTAACTTGACTCTGAAGTTATCTCCTTCCTTAGAAGTGACTCAATGACCTGAACAATCAAAACTCAAGTTTGTAGTTCAGATTTATTAAGTATACTCAGAAGTCTAACAGGAGAAGATGAACGACCATTTTAAAATAGTATAACTGTATTTTAAACAGTGGAACTTTTTCTGTTAAATAAGTAAAACAGGTTCCATAAAAGAGTTTTGTATTTTCTACTAGACACATATGAACAGTTAAAGTATACAGAAAGATTGTTTTTAAAATTCTATACTGTAAAGGTTTTTGATATCAGGAAAATGTCATTGTAATTCACATAGACAGAATTTCTCTGATATAAAGTCTGGGTTTGATTCAAGCTTATTAAAGGAAATGAAAATACCTCCAACATAAGGGGCAGATGAGGAGAAGTGAAAGAATAACAAAATAGACTCAATTTTCTTCTGTGAACTGATACAGAGATAAAATTGAAGATAACCACAGCAACAGCAAAAACTTATCAGAACTATTCCTTGAATTTTCTGTAACTGTGTATGAAAATCCCCAGACTGCTTTAAGGTTTCAAATCAGACAGTGCCCGTGAAGGTTAGAGATTTCTGGGAAAATATCTCTGTGTGGTGTACTGGCATTAGGAAGCTATCTAACAAAGACAAGCTGATGCTGCATGTTCCAATTACTGAGAGCCTTTATCAGGACTTTTTGCAAAGCTCTTAGATTTCTTGATAAATAAGAGACATACAGTGCTATGTTTTATTGTTATGGTTAATGACAGTGATTTCTTGGCATGACTGCCAGGGAGATACAAAGACAAACTGAACTCTATACAATAACAAGTTATTTTCCTAGTGCTAACATTTTGAACTATTCCAGATTTTTTATAGAAAGAATCAAATGAAACAGCTTCTGAATTATCTCTATCTTTTAACCAAGGTGCAGCTTCCAAAAATGATGGATATTTCTTATTGGAAGAGTCAGTGTGGTTAAAGGGGAATTTCTTTACTGCTTGGACATTTAACTCTCTTGCTTCCTCAAATCATATTCAGCTGTCAAGAAAAGCACAGAGAATTTCTGCCTACTGCCTTAATAAAACAATTTTTTTGTGTCTGGAACCAGTGATGTTTTGGTCAGTTCAAAATAATCTGATCTGACCTCAGTCCTTTTTAGGCCAAGTTTGAATGCACTGACTTCCATATACCATCCAGAAGTGACATCTGCCTAGCAATGGGCACTGAAAACCTAACCAAAAAATAAATGCCAGTGCAAAGACTTCCTCTTCACTAGTTGCTTTTCCTTTTTCTTTAGCTGTTCCTTATTCTTCTAGATGCTTTGTTGCTCTCTCTGCAATCAGTGCCCTGAATGCTGTATGGACTTGTTCAGCTATTTGTTTGCTATTGTCTTTTGACTTCTGAAGAAATTCTATTAAGATGGACAGTATGGAAATAAATAAAATACGATTCTAGAAGGCTACAGCCGAAAATCCTCTTATGGATTATGGATTCTTATTTCCTAAACACAATAGCTGAGATTCTGTACTGTGTGTTGCTAAAAAAAACCCCACGTCACAGCCTTGGGGAGCAAAAGAAAGCCACAATGATGTTAAGCTTGGCTTACTATTTTCTCTGGATTAGATATTGGTCATGCTAGTATTTCAAAAAGCCTCAGGAGACAAGTAGCCTTTCTTTCTGTCTGGTGGGATGTGGTGTCACCTGGAACCTTTGCTGCCCCACATAACCTAGTCCTGGTTTCACTCCGTGTTCTCACCCTCAGCAGGCTGTTAACATCAAATTTGTAAAAATATTACTTTTTTCTGAGCTAAAATTAGCATTCCCAAAGAAATGTGGAATATTAGAGAATACATTGACGATGCAGACCTTCTGCCCGACAAAAAAAAGAAAAGTGGGGAAAAAAAATTACTCAAATTTTTAAAGGCAGGGCTGTTTGTTAGTACAGTTTTATTAATATTATTTTTAGCTCCTCTGTTCTCAATCTATTTAGGATCTAGAGACCTTTAGGAGTTCTTTGATTTCATTTTTTGGCACAGTCTTCCTGCACAGACTGATTTGAATCAGCAAAACTAAACCATAGGGCCTCCCAAAGATAAAATCTTAACCAAACAAATAGACCTTATAATATAAATTGAAGGAAGTAGGTGTAGTTGAAATTCAGAAAAGTAGATTAAAATGATGAAGGTTCTTCAGAGATATTATAGGATTCCAGCTGAAATAAATAAATATGAAAACTGTCAGTCTGAGAAACCCAGGTTTTTCTGGGTTTATTATTAGAAAAAATCTTTCAAAGAAATTCCAATTTGCAATGAATTCCCTTCTCTGTAGAATATGTATATATCATGTACCAGTCATTTAAAAACAGTAGGATAGAAGACAGTTAAAACTGGTGAATAATGTTTGACTAAATAACTCCCATCATTAAACTCCGAAAGCCTTAAATTAACTGAAGTAAAAAATCATTACATTTCAAAAAGTTATTGAGCTTCATATCTGTTTGTATGTATTCAAAGATCCAGTTTTGTCCTGAAAACACTGAAACTGATAAATCAAGTTCAACATGAAAGATATGGTACTTCTTTGATCACCTATGAAAGACTTGATCAGAACCAGAATGCTGTGATTTTTTTATTGGTTAGATTATGTTTTACAGATAATTTCCTTACTGAACATCTGTCATTACTTCCTCAGCCCATAGAGACAAAGAGATAAAATCAGTTTAAAAGAGTTCCCAACTACACGCAGCTATGATGGAGTTAGGGGTTTTTGCACACTCGTTTAGCTACTTGCTTTCTTTCCAAAACAGAAATTCTGGAATTCTAAAAAATTCCTAGTAATTCTGAAAAAAACTAGAATAAATAATTTTCCCCTCCCATTTTATGTGATTAATTCCTTTTGGGCAGAGATATTAACTACTTACCTAATATTTATTAAGTCTTATTCCCCAGCTAATTTTTGTCTGATATTAATCACTTCTTCAATGCGGCTGTAATCTCATTTTAAGGGATCCTTTTAAACATCCACACTATACAGATATTTATAGTGTGAAACTAATGCAAACCGGTAAAATATCTCAGTTTTTCTGCACCACCACTGAAATTTAAAAAAGATCTGTTTATTTACACCTTGTGAACACCTGGCAACTCTGTCCATATCTACAGGAACATACTGCTAGGAACCTAGACAACAAAGATCCTACCTTAGAGAATGTCAAACCATGACAAGTAAATATCCTTATTATTATGTGTTTTTTGAAAGCTAAAAATATTCCAACTTCTTTTCCCATTACATTGTGTTCCTCTGTTTTTTCTATTTTTTATTTGATCTCAAAGCCTCTTGATAATGAATGCAAGAAGTAATAGTCTCAGTTTATTTAACTTCATCTTTCTTTTACAATTAAATTTCCTTTAGTAATTTCTCCTCTATTTTTTTGCCACAGGCAAACTATTTATTTTTATGGTACTTGTGCATTTCATTGTTTTCCGTGAAATTAAAATCAAGGACATGAACTCAGGATGCTCTACTTCACCCTCAAAATCATACTCTTGAGTCTTTGGTGCCAGTGGCTTTGAGATTAATTTATTATTTATTTATTAATTTATTATTAATTTTAGTTGTTATTTTTACTGTTCTCTTCTCTAATACATGTGATGTCCTCTGCAGTCCTATTTAAACAAGTAAACAAACAAATCTCAATCATCTTTTCTCCTGTTTGTTCCCCTGGACCTCTTCTATAATCTTATAATTGATTCTTCCCTGTAAAACTAATGTGCTAAAGTGCAAAGTCACAGAAATGGGCAAACTATGCCAGTAGCTATATTTCCAATCAAATCAGATGAAAGCTGTTCATACCCAACACCCTGATGATTCAGAAATGAAGCTTTTACTTCAAACAATGTTCTTCAAGAATCTTTTCCATATTAGATCCTGAAAGAATTTAATTTCAGATGTCTCACACTTTTAACTGCTTGAAAAGAGCCTTCCAGGACACTTTTTTTACTTCAGAAGAAAAGATATTTTCCATAGAAGAGGAGTTGGGAATAGGTTTGTTCCTCTCACACACTGCATAAACACACACTCAGAAATTTTTATTCCTGAGTTTGTCACTCTTCAGAGTACCAGTCATTACTGGTACAACTGAATGCTACAAGTTCTTGCTTTATATTGCCAGTGATACCTACTTTGTATTTTGGAATAATAAGGAATATGAAGCATCTGGTCTTCTTTAGACCATGCATGCACAATTACTCAAAATACAAAATAACAGCAGAGGATAGGAAGCATAATCTCTAATCTGAATGTTTTTCTTGAAGAAGATGATGTTAAGTGCTAATTATGGCACATCTGCTCATACTGTATAGTGCTAGCCTGAGTAAGAAGTCCAAAGAAAATCAAAAGGTACTGGAATTACCTACTATTGCTGCATACTATCACTGAGTAAGATGGCAGGATCTGGTCCTTATGTTTTTAAAATATTTGTCTCACTAAAGGGTAAACATTTATTAAACTACCTTGATTATTACTCCAGCTTTTTTAATCTGAGATTTATATCTTGAACATGCCAATTATTCTTTTTTTTTTCAATAGAAATTTGCTGGTTTTTAAATTATTATAAATACTACTGAAAAATCCATCTGAGCACAATTATTTTATAATTTGAACACCCTGCATGGCAAGGTGTGATATTTAATAAACTTTCTTGTATTCTGTGATAATGATCTATCTTTTACCCTGAATCTGAAAAAGAAAAAAAACATATTTTCAGAATATAAGAGATATCTTTTATTGTTGCTATAAATACCCTATTGTCTTTTTATTAAGGAAATGATGCCCAGCTTCAAAGCACCTCAAGATGTTTGATCTCCTAAATAAATCAATGAGACTTTTCTATTTTTCACCACATAAATGTCACACATCCCAGATCCTCTTTTCAATCACATGGTTCTAGCAGAGAGTGTACCTGATATTTATTTTATATTATAACCATACGAAGTATGAAGTATATGAAACCTTCACACTGAATCTGCTTCCTGTAACAAGAAATGTGATGTAAAGCATGTGGAATTAAAATAATAAGCATATTAAAGTCTACTTTCAGAAGACTATTCAGAAGTTTCAGTATATTATAATTACTTCTTACTGAGGAAAAAAAAGTCTTCTTAGGATGAGTTGGGACAAACTGGAAAGAAGATGAGTTTCTAGCATAGAAACAGTTGCGTTTTAAAAAAGTAATTTCACTCAATACTCAGTAGTGTAAAGAGACAGCATAAGCAATCAGTTCCCAACATAAAATAAATAAATAAATCAACAGAACAGAGAAGCTCCTGACCTAGTGCAATAAACAGACTGCATGTCAAAATATTCACCCTCAAATTTTAAGTCACTCTCATGCTACTTTAACTACCTTTTTACTTACAGTTCACCTTTGATTTACAGATACCAGCTGTCACATAAACACAGCATCAAATATAATAATAATAATAAAAGGAAGGTGTGTGTTCAGAAAAGTCACAGTGAGAAAGCATTTGGAGATGTGTGCAAGCTAGGGAATTACCAGTGAATGTGTTGATGGTGGAAATACTTGAAAATATGGTTAAGCAGGTAAAGTTGAGACTTGAAAACAAGATAGGTTGCAAGTACACCTGCTTCATCATGACCAAAGTTTCCCCCTTTTCTGGATTTTAATAGCAGTTAATTATGCTTCCACTAGATAAAATAAGAGATAGGATTTTTAAAATGTCATATGCTATTGCTTTATAGACAACTTGGAGCCATTAAGGTCTGTATGAGTTCAATAATACCCATTCTGACACTCAGCAAATAAATATTTATAAATTATAAAGAAACATTGCTCCTTGGAGCCTATCAATTATTCATATTTTAGAAGTCCTTAAATATATGATAAACCATAATGGCTCCAATGGAACAGTCAACTCTCATAAACTTCTAGGAGTTGGGGTTTTTTTATTTTTATTTCATGTAAGTCTCCATTACAATTCTATAGCAGAGGAACCATGCATTAAAATAGTTCTGTAAAAGTGATACTATAGATGTGCTTGGTTTATACTAATACTTTTTGTGGCTAGGGATAAGTTGCTATTTGTGGTAGGCACTATGGGTTTTGATGCTTTTTATGCAGTATTACAAACACAAAGTGCTTAGCAATTCCCTTCATTCCTAATAATAATTATTCTTAGTTGCCTTGCAGCTGCATTGAAGAGGTCCCCAGTGCATTAAATACCACAGAAAATGTAGAAGAACTTAATACACATGCAAAAGTTTTGTTGTTTAAACTGAACAACATAAACCAAATGAGCTGCATGGCATTGTAACATTAAATGGGCATAAAAATGCTTAGACAAAGATATCTCAATTCTGTATAAAAACAGCTATGCATGCAAATTTTATTCCTCCCTGAAGTAGTTATACCTGGGCAAAATATACCTGTGGACAAGGACTAAGAGGGGTTTCCCATGCTGCTTACGATTTTGGCAGGTAAGACAGACATGAGGTAAAGCCAAGAAAATGAGAGACTCATGAGGAGGTGAAATGACTTTCACATATTAACGCAGCAGGTTAATAATGACAGCCATGAATCTTTAATAACCAGGGAAGATATGTGAGATCCTTGCTGCCATGTATGCATCATCCCCTTCTTATGCTGTTCACTTGACAACATGCAGTGAATTAATGATCTTCAGCCTTTAACTCTACATTTTCCTTCTATACTAAGGATTTAAGCTGACTTAGTGAAGCATGATGCTGTGATACTTCCTTTGCAACTGCGCCGCTAGAGAATAATCCGGGTGAAGAGACCTCCTCGTGAAGAGGATCAGGGCAGCAGCAGCACTGAATCATAACCAGGGGGGAAAGATATGTTTTTGTTATGAGGATCTGCCTGAAGTTTGCATCTGATTCTTTCTCTTTTGAAAGCTTCTAGTAAAATGAGACCTCTCAAGATGTCTCTATGTGAAAGATGTACTTGCTATTAGATTTTATTTAATAAAGGAATTACAAAAACAATGAAGTAAAATCTAAACTGTTGGATGTACTCAGTGTAGCAAAGGATCAAAACAATTCTTCTAATTTACTTTAGTAGGATTTTGCCAGCTTTGGGGAGTTCTTCCATATTTCAACCAGTAATAACAAATTTTACTTTAGGTAGTCCCATAGTGAAGGGAAGGCATACGCATACACTTAAGCAAAAGCCAACGTGTTTGCTTAAAGGAAGGATGAAATCTTTTTTTCACAGGGCTCAGCAGGTCAGTAAATTGGTGATGGAACAATTTGCATGTAGCCATCTCCCAAGTTCTCCACTTTGAACTTCTTCCAGGATTTTCTTCCACATCTGCCAGTGTGCCTGCAGGAAGAAGCGCCAGAGCAACGAAACACTTTTTTTTTTCCTACTGAAAAAACAAATTTTCTGAAATACTAGTCATCTCAGTCACAGGAGCTTAGAGCCCTCAGAGCACCACTGGTCCCTATTTTTTCCAACCAGCTCTCCTGATACCCTCACTCCTGTGCTCCCTGTACAGAAGCCCCACAGTATCTCAGGTCTGAACCCACAGATTCAGCAGAGCTAAGACACGGGTGAGAGGGGGCCAGTGGTGTCCCAGGCTGCTGTTTCTTGTCTGCTGGTCACAGGGCTGGCAGTGGATTCTGTTATTGACAGAAGCCCTGCCCAGCTGCTCCTTTTCATGTGCCAGAGGGTGCTGCTGGTTTTGGAGGCAGCATCAGCCCTGTTTGTCCTGCAGTCACCCTTGGCTCTAGCTTGTCTTCCCTCGAAAAACTCAACCCTGACTGGTGCCAGCCAACCTTACCTGCCTGCAGGCTTGCTCTACAACAAGGGGAGGGAATGATGCAGGATGTCGAGGATACTACTAACGCTCCAAGTGAAGGAATCTCAAGATTTGGAAGAGGCAAACCAGGAGTTGCATTTTTTTACTGTCCTTTGAGCCTTGCTCCAGGTCACTCCACCTGCCACACAAAGAGGCACATGCAGATACCAGTCATTGTATATTGAGAACAGTTATATTGACAACTTTACTCTTTTTCAGCGATTTTTGGAGTATAGAGATACAATATTAAGAGTTGCCTTAATATTTCCTGTTTTTAAGAGATCTCTGTTGACTTTAATTACCCTTCTCTTAGGCTACTCCTAAAAACAAATAAAATTGACTGTGTTCCATGGGACTTTCAACACATTTCTAGCTCCTAAAGATACAAATAAGAGTTTCATTAGGCAGATTTTGACAAGATCTGGGTTATTTCTACATATCACTAATATTTCGTTGATCTGGCTAGCCAATAATTCAACATCATTATGGTCCATGTCATATGAATGTTATAAAACTATAAAATTAATTAAGCTGGCATGAGTTTCACAGAACATTTATATGGTATTTTCCTTGATCTTTTATGTTCTTTTTACAGAATTACAACCTTCAAACAGAATGTTTAAAACTTAAGAAAATAATTTGCACTTGATATATCAAAACTTAACTGGTGGCACAATTGGCCAGCCTTAAAATACTACCATGTTGCTGGTCACAGAATCTTTCCAATAGTCCAACTCCAATAGAATTCCAAAACTTCTCGTCTTGGAAGTAATTCAGGAAAATGAATGAAGTATAGGGATATGAGTCTCCTCTGAAAGCCAAGCCTGCCTATAGACAAATTAAACATATCCTCTAAAAAATAAAATCTTGATAAGATTAAGTTGCACTGCCATATACTAGCAGCACAGCTACATATTCTGAAATTCAGTCTTTCCTGAAATGTTACTACCAGGCAGCAATAAAACATTAGTATACAGTATTATATAATTTTTTTCACAAGGCTTTAGCTGAGAATTATTGCATAGAAATGATTCTAAATTACAGTTTATGCCATTCAGCAACAGAAAAGTAATGAGAAATAAAGTAAATCAGTGACTTTAGTTTTACTACCCATTGATGCAACAAAAATAATCCCTGTTCTATCATATGTAGTGTAAATGTGTCTACTTGAGATATAACTAACAGATTTTCTGTGTTCTGAGCTAATATATAGAGATATAGCAGTATATCCAGAAAGGGGAAAACAAAACAAACAAAAAACCAAAAACAAACAAACAAACAAAACCCCACAAAACCCCAAAACAACAAACCACACAACCAAAAAAACCCAAAACACAAATCAAAACAACAAAAAAACACCCTTACTTAATATTTGGTCACTCTTTAGAAATTCTATGAAAGCAGATGGATAATTGTACTAAACTTCTTTGTATGTCACTCTATGTCTGGATTATACATGACAACATTTTAAAGATAAATTAAAAATGATCATAGGTTTTGCTCAATATTACATCGTAAGGCAAAATTTCAGATACCCGTGACACACTGGCTGTACACACCATGCTTACTTCTCAAAGAAGTTAAACTTGAGTGGTCACACTGTAGTGTTTTTCTCTAATGTATTTAGGCAACTTGTGTTTTTTTCTTATGCTGCAGTTCAGCTGATAACCCTCCTGAGTTTTTTGCTTCTCATTTACTGGTTCTCCTGCAACAGCTGCCAGTGTACTAATAAAGTATCTCTACTGATGCTGAACAACCGTGAATATCAGTGTAAAATATGGTTGCTCCACCCCATCTTTTATTTATCTGCTTTCAGAATTGTTTGAGCGTGAAGTCAGAATAGTCTCTGAAGATTGCTCCTGTTTTTCTATTTCAAAGGACAGGGCTACTGTGCTGGATGCTTCTCATGTACTGGCAAAAACTGCATGAAATACTTATTCTTTCTCAGTCTGCAGTGCTTCTATCTGGACAACATTCACTGTTAATCTGAATTACTCCTCTTTGTACTTCAGCTTCAGGAGCAGCACAAAACACAGAGTTTAATGTAAAACTCCCAGACCCCTTGACTAGAATTATCTATCTACCCCATCTATAAGTTTGACCTCTGCAGTCAGCCACTACAGCTAATGGAGCTGACTTGCAAAAAATCACATGTTCTTTGTATGTCTCATGGGTGAGTCTGGTGTAAAAGGGACTCAATTCCTATGCACTATTATTCTTCCCACCCTAGGATTCTTTGGTGTGCCTGCCATTCTTTTAATATATCCTTTTCATATTCTTTTAATAATTTTATTGAGATCATATATTGAAAGGTGCAAAGTCAATAATAAAACTTTCTTCTGAAATCCACACAGAGACAGCAGTACTGAAAGGGTTAACTTTCCCAGTTAAAGCAATTAAATGTTTTATTTATATTTTGGGGATTAAGCAAGCAATTCAGGCATTGTAACAAATCAAGCTGACAAGTCCTATTCACATAAATGACAACGTGCAGACAAAAATTAGATTAATTTCCAAAATAACAATAATTCCTTTACCCAGAATGCCACATTTATGGAAAGTCTTCAGAGCATTGCTTCCAATTATTTTCAACTCCGAAACAAATTATTACAGAACAACCTTTTCTTTACAAAATTACTTTATTTTGGTGACTCATTGCAGCTTTTCATTCTTTCTATAAATGGGCCTTCATTATGTAGACACAGAAGGGATGCAATTGCAAAACAAAAGCAAGACAAAGGGGAAAGAAATAGTTTCCTCGTTTATGTAGACACACATCTATGAAAACTTTACTAAATTAATGTAGCTGCAGGGTTCATAATAACCTGTGTGCACTTAGCCTTGCCAGATGATGCATAGGTTATTTCCCTGGAATTAAGCAGTCATGCATATTTACCTCACAGTAATATCTTCTGACAGACACATCCGCATATATACAAATACACTTACAATCATGCATGAAAAGGTATGAAAATTAATTAAACTAGAGTTTTTCAATAAGAAGAAAAGAAATTAAAGAAAATGGTTGTGCAATATAGTAGGTAAATGTGGCCAACATAGAAATAGTCAGGAAAGAGCAATGCAAGATCCAGCTCTTTTCTCATAAACAGGTCTCTAGTGGTTGGTAGTTTTCTCAGTTTTTAAGAGGTTAGGTTGTTGGTGCTCTGTTACCAGCTGATGATGATCACACTGAAAATTCTGAGTCAGTTTTGTATCACTGATATTTAATTGCTGCAGTTACGTCAGCTTCGCTTTTAGATCTGGCCCCTGCTGTCCAGAGCCTTTTAAACACTAGGTTACTACAATGCATAATTTATCACTACAGATTAAAGTTAGTCATGCATAGAAGACAAAAGACCAAGCAGGGTGCTTGTCTAGTGGGATCTATGCTGAATATTCATACTTGCTAGTCATTGTCTCTCTAGTCCTAAATCAGAGACCTGATTGTCCAAGAGCTTCTCTGTCACCTACCAGCATACATGCTGCCAGCAGGATGTGCTTTGTAAGTACTCCTGGTTCTGTATGACTGGATTTTATTCAGGGACATTCCAGGAACAGGGCCAAAGCCATTTGTGTATAAGGATTTTTCAGAGAGAAGTGTGCTATTTTTTAGGAGACAACTCTTAACGAAAGTACTGGGGTTTATGTCATTCACTGGCTGACTAGCCTGAGCTGATTTGTTCATGCTGGATGTTTGGGGTTTTTAAGCCTGCTAGATGTAGAATACCATTAAATGATTAAGTAGGAGAGCCTAGAGCTTTTTTTTTCTTCTTTTTTTAATGTAAATCTAACTAAAGAACAAAACCTGGAATGAACAGTGGGAGCACCATTTTCCTTTGTCATCTTCCTCTAGTCTATTTTTTTTTCTTTACTTGCTCTCATATAAATTCTTGCCAAGCTTGATATGCACAGCTAAAAGAAAGAAAAATCCTCCCCATAAACTATCATATGGAAACAATATTCAGATGCTATTCTTAATGCTGGACTGTGCTTTGCCCTATGTGCAAATGTTTTTCATGCTTTTCCTAAAAATAAAAGACTTTTTTTCCCCTACTTATTTAAACAAATATGTCTCTTCTTCTTCACTATGAAAATACAGGAACAGTAATTATCCTCTCTCTTATTGTGTTGCCCATTCTCTCAGAATAAAGCATCCTGAGTGAACTGTGTTCCTTCTCCCTCTACTTCCTCTCTCTGGGGACCTCTATGCCCTCTATGTGATTAATTCCTGTGTGATAACACTTTCATTTTAGTTACCATTATCATATTGTGCAGGTAGATTTTTGCATTTCTGTTACTTTTCAGGAGCACAGAACTTTGCTAATGACTCATAAAATAGGGTATTATTCTGCATTCTCTATCATAACACTTCTTTATCACATCAATGTGAATGTAATGAGGCTGTATAAGCAAGGAAAAGAAACACTGTACTGGGAAGGCTTCAGTGTAATTTCTGAAGCAACTGATCATATGCCACAGGAAAAGTATGTCCTTCACCCCCATAAAGCCAAAGGGGGTGACAACAGAGCTGACAACAGTTTAAACAAGTACCTTGCAAAAAATGGCAACTGCAGTTGTTGAGGTACTTTACTAAAAGTGACAGATTTTGGATCTGCTCTTTTTTGCAAGTCCCCTGTGAGTCACACTACCATCATTTCTTTATCTGTAGGAGACAAACTCTGTCCCTTCTGTGAATTATGTCAGCAATCTTCCGTCAGACACATGCAATATTGCTAGGTGACACCTTGCAGCAGGTGTTCACTTCTTCCATATGGTGCTTCACAAATTTACTTGAACTATCATATCTGAAGCATATTGAATTTGTTCAGCCTACAGAAGTTATCAAGGTAGATGAATGACTTTCTTTTAAGTATGCACATTCATCTTGGCTTGACAAGTGTCCATTTGACACTGACTGAAAATTCTTTTCCTGAGAAGGCTCCAAAATACCACATTACCTGCCATTATAATTGCTGTGCTGAAAGAACTTTACAAGAAATGTTTGCAGATTCCCACAGGCAAATTACTTTTAGCTTGATATGTCAAAGTATAAAGTATATACCTCTTCTGAATTGGATAAGTGAGCAAAATTTATGAACAATAGACAAGTCCACAACTCCTTTTAAGCTTTCATTTCATAATGAGAGTCTCGTGTCTGTGTTTCTGGCTGCTTCATTCAATAATGGACTGATGCTAGCTAAAATGACCTCCAATGAAAAGTTGAATTTTTGATTTTTCTAGAACACATACTATTGACAAGCAATGTAATCGTTCTCTGTTCTCTTGTCTAGCACAATGCTACCTGCAGCAGTGAAACTTTAACTCTTCTTCTATTTGCTGAAAGGATCCAGTCACAACCTGTGGGTAACATTTGACATCCTGACTTAATTAAGGCTGCAAATTCATAGACAGTTTAGTAAGAATACTTATTGACTTCAACAAAACAGGGAAGGAGGACACAGTTCCTGTGAGGTGGGATTCAAAATCATCAGGTAACATCATCATTTGTAATTCGACTTTGTGAAAGTAAGACGTTTGTTTGTTTGTTTGTTTGGTGTGGATTTTTTTAACCTGATACCATAAGAGCAAAAATAATAAAAATAATCTTGGTCAACCTATGCTAGGATGGTACATATGAAAAGGCTGGTATACATACAGTAGCAAAAGTGTCAATCCCCCATCTATAGAGTGCTTAAAATCCTCTAGCTTATTTCCTAATATTTTTCTACACTGAACAGATTCTTGGCAGTAGCCCCAAAAATTAATGAAGCACACATGCATCTTCTACAGAATCTCTTCCAAAATTATGTTTTTCTAGAGCAGATTTCACTCCAAAAACTGGTGTCGCTTGATACACAAAGTGAAGTGAAAACATCCATGGAAAATAATATTTGGTTTATCAAAACTAAAGTGGGATAGAAGATCCTTCAACCTTTTATGTCATGAAAAAATGAGGGTTATTATCTGTGTAATTAATTAGATTTAGGGCGATTGCTCATAAAGCATGTTAGCATTGGATCCATTGTCTAGTGCCATGTAGGTGGTGAACTTATGAACAGATATTTCTTGTGTTTGTTTTGACTTCGGTAGAAATCAGGTTCATAAGCAAGGCAATCACAGTCACTGTATCTTTCACCCAAAGACACTGCTATTCAAAAAATTAATGTTCAACCTTTTCAGGACTTTTGGCCTGCTTGAAGAGATTGGGGTTTGTGTGAATTGCTGTAGGCATTTTCCTATCTGATTTGTCCCACTAATGTGGCTAAAAGGAGTCTGTGAGCACTGTTTGAAGAGCCTATACATTCCACTTGTATATTCTGATCCTAGCAAACTGTGGGAAGAAGTTAATGTTTGTGTAGAGCTAGGTAAAAATTCCACATAACTAATTTTCTTGTCCTTCATGATGAACTTGAATAAATATTTTCTGCTTTATCATAATGTCATTCAGCCACACAGTATCTCTGAGATCCTTCTACAAGAACTTCCTATCTCTTTTAGATGAACTCCAAATATTTCACTTTTGTTATAAGTTTTGTATGACCGTTCATCCCTTGACTGACCACTTAGGAATTTCTTTATCTATCCTATTACAGAACCTTTTCACAGAATCACACCATGGTTGAGGCTGGAAAAGACCTCTCTTAGATCATCTTGTCCAACCTCCCTGCTCAAGCAGGGCTGTTCAGAGATAGGGAGGAGACTCTGGAACCCTCCTTGGATTCCAGAGTCTCTAATGGTAGAAACTCTGGAATCTCCAATGGCAACCTGAACCAGTGCTCAGTCACCCAGTAAAAAAGTGTTTTCTGATGTTCAAATGGAACCAAAGAAGCCATTACAGTTCTGCCTCCATTTCTACTTTCTGTGTAACCAGGTCCCATGTCTCCAGCAATGGGCCCACATTTTCCCTATTTCTCCTTTTGTTGCTTATATATTTAGAGAAGCCTTTCTTGTAGTCTTTGACATGCCTGCAAAGATTCAATTCCATCTGAACTTTAGTTTTCATAACTTTATCTCTGGATGCTTCTGTATTCCTCCCAGGTTACCTGTTCTTGCTTCTATCCTCTGTAGGCTTTCTTTTTGTGTTTGAGTTTGTCTGGGGAGTTCCTTTTTCATTTGTGCAGGCTTCCTAGTATTTTCAACTGACATCATATTCTTTGTCATGGAGCTCTCTTGAGCTTGGAGGAGGTGATATTTGAATACTAACCAGATTTCTTGGGCTCCTCTTCCCTCCAAGGCCTTATCCCATGGGTATCTTCCAATCTTGATCTCTTTGAAGAGATCAAGTCTTCTCTCCTGAAGTCCAGGGCTGTAAGCTTGCTTTTCACTTTCATCCCCGTCCTCAGTATCCTGAACTTCACAAACTCATGGTCGTGCAGCCAAATCACCTTTGATGTTCACTTCCCCAGCCAGTCTCACATTTTGATGTGTATGGAGTCAAACAGAACACATTTCATTGGCTCCTCAGTCCTCAGTTGGAGGTGGAATTTGTCATCAGTGCACTCCAAGAACCTTCAGAATTCCTGATGTTCTGCTGTGTGACCCTCCAACAGGTATCAGATGGTTGATCAGGACCATGGGCTGTGAATGTGATTTTGCTCCTCATTTTTGCCTCCTTTTGTTCTTCCTGGTCATACAATCTCTAGCAGACACCCATTATCATGTCACCTTTGCCTGTCCTCTCTTTAGTCCTAACCTATATTCTCTCTTGTCCATCCTCAGGGAGAGCTCCATGCACTCCAGGTGGATTGTCACATTACTGACAATCCTCATTCCTTGTCTTCCCTTCCTGTACTTCCTATAGAGCCTGTATCCCTCCCTGGCAACACTCCACTCCTGGGAGCCTTCCACCATGCCTCCATGAGCCCAAGAAGTTTATAGCTCTGCAAACTCAATTCAGATCTCTAACTCAGTGTTCTCCATACTAAGTTCATTAGCACACAGGTAGCACCAGTTCTGCAACCAATTATTAACTGGTTCTATCAGTGCCCTTCTCCTCTTCCCCTCCGTGGCAGGACTGAGGAGACCAGATGGATCCTCATGCCCTTGACAACTGCCTACAGAGTTTTGTGGTCACTTTTGATGCTGTTATGACTCTCAGTAATTTTGTGGTCATGATTTCCAGCTTTCCCTCTGTGGGTCCTCCTTCATCTGTTGTGTTGGGTATGACAATCTTTGTAAAAGTAACTTATTTTAAAAAACTGATGTCTTTCCTTATGTTAAATCCAAGGTAAACAGCAGATTATGATCTATAGAGAGTTTTTTTTAATCTTAAATTGAAGTTTCTGGAAAAAACTTGGCAACTGCTTAAAGTTGAGCAATTTGTTGCAAAGCCATTTCTTCCAACATTTCAGTTTTACACAGTTCATTATTGTAAATACAAGGAGAAATCATCAGTGTGACAACCTCCCAAAATCCTTCTGAGTAAACCAATGAAAAATGTTAATTAGTCTTGCAAAGTCTAAGTCCTTTTATAGTATCATAATTTACAAGCTTCACAACCTAGTGCTTCATACTTTCAACTTATGCTTCTGTGGTGTTCTAAAGTATGTTAGGATGAGGGAGCTGCCTATAAAAATCTTTACTCAGGAACACTATTATACTTCTGGTTTTAACTTTTCAAAGTTAATTCTTTTCAGTTTTCTCCATCAAGACACAGCTTTTTCTTTCTCCAAGATGTCTGTGGTTGTAATAATTTTTTAATAATTTTGTTTGATCACATTAGTTTTTTTGAATTCTTTTAAATTCATGCCTAATTTGTGGTTTATACCAAAGATCCTCTATGGAAATGATGATCATTCTCATGCACCATACATGTCTTTTCCTATTTGACCATGAATTTTGATTTCTTTCTCCTTCATTTTGTTTGTTCCCATTTTAAAAATAGATATTTACTACATGGTATTTTGTTGTGTTTTTTTCCCCTGTTGTAAGAGTTAGTAATATCACTGCTTTATTGCACTTCCAATTGTCAGTTTTATCTGGAATAATGCCTCCAACACTTCTCAAAATGTAATCAGACTGTCTCAAATCTTGAGGTCTCTAATTGCCTGGTTCAAGAAATGTCCACTGATTTTGTCAAGAATGTTATCATTGCAACTTTATGTGCATTATTTTTCATTTTAATCCAGAGAATTTCATGACCACGTTTTTCTAGCCCCTTCCTATAGCAGCATGACAGAAATTACAGGGAGACAAGAAGGCTGGGAGTCATGTTGTTTTCTGACTCCTGCACATTCTGTCTTCCCCTGTGAAGAATCAAAGCTCTGCAGGGGATATCTTGCATGTCCCAGGAGGAAACTTATCATGGTCCTGAGAAAAATCTACTCCAGCACTGTGCTGCGGTTTCCAACATAGGAAAAAAAAATGTTGCTGCCCTGGGAATATTAAAACAGTATAAGGAAAAAGTGAGGGAGAGAAGACAAACTAGAAATTTCTATCGGCTACTATGACACCAAAAATTAGTATTATTATAGTAACTGATACTACAGTGAAAGATTCAAACAGATCTTGTTAGTCGTGGAAACACAGAAGAAGAAACTTCCAACTATTGCAATTCTCAGTCACTCTTCAGCAAATATGGCAGAATCTAACCTATTCCTTAAACTACTCAAATTTACCTTCCTTATGCACCCATTCTCCTCTGCTCCAAGTTATAAAAATAAACCTGTTCACGTTTCTGCTGCAAACTTTTGTTGGTTTTTTGTTTTTGTTGGTTTTTTGGTTTTTTGGTTTTTGGTTTTTGGTTTTTGGTTTTTTTTTGGAGTTTAGTATTCATACAACACTTGTAACAGAAAGTGTGAAAATATAGAAAAATAATCTATATTGTACATACAGATTTGTCTGCAAAAAAAATTTGACAGTGTGAGAGGAAAGGAATAAATTGTTTAGTAACATCCTTTTTACTTGGCTAAATACATCAAATCCCCTTGCTGGGTATCCCTTATAGGGAGAAGGATATAGGTTGAAGCAACATAATGAGGAGAAGCTCTTTTGTAACTGGCTTGCTCCCAGTGATTATAATGTTGATGATAAATAATTACATGTGTTGCACACAATGTTTCTTATTTTGACAAGACAGAGACAACTTTATTTGTACTTTGTAGGAGGAATACCAAGACCAGGCGTGAGCTCAACTCTGAACATCCTCTTCCATGTGTCATGTGCATGCAGTACACTCTACATTGTGATTGATGACTGGGAAATCATTCCCTACCTTGAGAAAAGACAGGAAAAGAGAAAACACAAAATACTAAAAAAAGTAAAAGCACAGACATAGTTCTCTTGTTACCAGAAAGGCACAACAGTGTTCATAATGAGATATTTTAATCTGGCGGTAACATCACGTTTTAAGGGTTATCAAAGCAAATCCAGACAGAAATTAGAACAGGTGAAAGAAGTGAAATTTAGCCACCCATAAACTTTTTGAGACCTCAGAATCTAAGGAGAGAAGTGTAAAAACATTTAATAATGTTAGTTTTATTTGAAGGGTAGGGAATCAAATAGCAATTTGTGCAATAGAAATTTGACCAAACAAGATTTTAAATGATTCATTGAGTTTCCTGTTTTTATTGTAAAAATAAGTGCATTCATTTGAAGTATTATATATATAAATATATATACAGAGAAGTGGTTGGTCACTTTGAAAACCAATCTGAAAAGCAATTTTCTTTACATGAGATGCAAAGATGGAGTTATGCAAAGCAATTATGTTTTTATACCAGTTTCCAAAAATAACCTAGAATCACTCTAGTCCAAATGATTAAGTCAAGATTAGAAATAAATTATTTACATATATATATATTTATGTCAAGTTCTGCAAAAAGAAGCAAGAATATCCTTGCAATCAGCTTGGGATGCTATGGTCTACTTGAGTTGTCCAACAGAAGGGTGAAAACTGGCTGGATCATCAGCATCTAAGGCAAAATTGCTAATATTTCATATTCTGCCTGGAAGTCCATTCCTAAATAAATCCTCAGGGATATATCTTGGGATCTATCCTGTGAAATATCTCTCTGAAAAACAAACAAACAAACACACAAAAAAAACCCAATCCAAAAACAAACAGAGGAGACACAGTTCATCTTCCTTGGGTTTCTAAATTACGTCAGACTGGGGATGCAGGTGATAACCACAAGAGCAGGCCTGGAGCGGACAGACTGAAGGATGAGGCAAAAGGTAACTTCATGATGAAGAATGATTTCTCCACAACAAGTCCGTGCTATTAACTTCCACACAAATTTTTTCTTTCTTTGGCCTGGAAATGACTTCCATGAGTATATGATTTCCAGAAGCTGAAGTAAGATTGTCTAGCCTGTAATTCCCCATATCTTTTTTCTGGCATTTGTTGAAGACAGCTGCTACATTTATTCTTTTGTGCAAAACCAATGACCCTTTATCATTGCCACAACCCCTTCAAGATATTGGAGAGTGGTTTCAAAATTACATCATCTAAATCCCTATTTTACAAATATATTAAAAGAGCTTAAAAAGAATAGTTAATAATTGTAAGAACTTGGAATACAGTACTGTGCATCCTACAGGTTTGCAGATCTGTGGTCCACAGTATCGGCCATATTTTAACACAGTTACATATAGATGAAAAGGAAGAACCTTACAGTTGGTTCACATACACACCTTTTCACAAATGCAGCTTAAATAGAGCCTTTGTAGTTTTAGAGATCAAAGTAAAAGTGTATGAACAAAATTGCACAAGAATATCACTCATTTTAAGCCCACATATTGTACGAAAGCTAATTATCACCACATTTTTTGCAAGACACTTAAGGTCTTCCAGACTTTGTCAATGAGGGTTACAGAAGGTAGTTTGTCCTCTAATAGCATCAACAAAGATTCTCTTTAGGCTTGGAACTTTACTTCTGACTGCACTTTCTGTCACCAATTATTTTATGTGCACACCAAAGGAAATCAGTCAAGGCTGTCAGTAGCGCTGATCCCACATCTCTCTGCCAGATGTTATTCTTGTCCATCTGCTCACACTTGCCTTGCACAACATGAAAAAAGAATTGGAGGCTGTGAAGTGACACTGCAATTAACCTTGTAAACGATTTCCCCATTTGCAAATGAAACTAGCAATTGGGTCCATAACTTACACAATTAAGAGCAATGCATCTTAGTCATTTTCTGTAATCCTCCATTTAATATTTGATCATTGATTTAATGTTTAATACCGTGGAATCATTGTTCTGGTTCCCTCATTTCTTGAATGTCCTTGATTTTTAAGATAGTCAGCAAGATAGCAGCTTGATCTTGCAAAGATTTACTTATCCAAGTGTCTTGATGAAGGCTAATGTGAATATTTACTTGAGTAAAGGTATTCATGGGAAAATGCATGAAATATAAATTTCAGATACCTTTTTTCTATCTTAGTAGCCATCTTTAATTTGGGGATTTTTTTGGAGGTAGTTTGTTTAAAATTAATTGAGTATTTAGAGGGTCCATAAGTACCAAATGTAACTGTTTTCAAAACCTGGATTTCTGTGCAACATAACATTTTGTTGTTTCTTAAAACAGCTATTAACAATCTCTTTTAACCATGAATAATTGAATCTGTCTGTCAATATCGTTTGCCATCATGTGAATAAGATCATGCATAAAAAAGTTTGCATGTGCATATTTGATATATGATAAAGTGAAAGATTTGGAACAGTGCACAATTCAGACAGATCTTGCTAATCTACCTAGATATTCAAATACCTTAAATTAAGGATGTTTCTGCTATTCCCAGCTTCTGATTCTGTAATGGAAAGGCTTTCAGTATGTTGCAATTTTTTTAAGAAAACTGCTATTCACTAGGAAGTAAATGAAATGAATGACCAGGGGCTTGTTACAATGAATGATTTAGATAACCAGTTCAAAAGTTGAAGTTAAGCTTCCAGAAGTGAAAGCTTCCATTGAATTACAGCAAAAAAATATTAAATAGGTTTACCATGGGAGGATTAGATTAGACATAGGAAAAATTTCTTCACTGAAAAGAGTGGTCAGGCACTGGAATAGGCTATCCAGGGGATAGCCCTGGAAGCATTATCCCTAGAAGAGTTAAAAAACATGTGGAAGTTACCTGCAGATTGGTTTAGTGGTGAACATGGCAGTGCTGGGTTTACAGATAAATTCAGTGGTCTTAGAGGTCTTCTCCAACCTTAAAGATTCTGTGATATCACATGTCTTTGCTGTTATTTTGTTTCATACTCCATAAATATTTTCCAAGTTGGATAAAAACCACTAGGTTACAATAACAGACAGTTGTATTGTTTGACCAAGCTGTCATCTCAGTCATGATCTGGAATCAAAAATTGAGTCTTCAGCTGATGAAAGTGTTGAGTACTGCAGCTGGAGCTACAGGACCCACCACTACTCCTTTTTATAGTAAAATAACAGGTAGGATATGCCACACAGGGCAGGATATGCCATTCACTGCACCCAGTGTTGTTACAGCTGAACCCAAAAATACAAGAAACCAACATTTTGCTAAATTTTAGTAGATGAGGCAAAAACTTCCAGGTTTCTTTAAGTAGCATTTTCTTGGTGTGTTGGAAAAGAAAAATCACCTAAGTCATGTACGCTATAAGTACATTGGGAAATGTATGCTTTCTTCACAATGCCTGGGGACACTTTTTTAATTCAAATAACTAAAATAAGTTTCAGTGGATTGCCTTAGACTTTCCTCATAAAAATAAAATTTTAAACAGGATAAATGTGTTAAGAGAAATAGAACCTTCCATTAAGATACATAATTTGTTGCTGGCTGGTTATCTGTTTTCTAGCTTTTGTGGAACTTTTTTTAAATCTGCTGAGAACATGCATTATGTGTCAACTAAAATAATAATTGTATATTCTCCTGTTGTGTATATAATCCTTCATCTTAAGAGTTCATTGAATTAGTATTTGCAGTCATGTCATCTTCAAAGTTCTTAGTCAAGAGGGTCTTTTGTACATTGCAGCTTTTATAACGGAGGAATGGAGAAATTCTTAAAATAGATTGAAATAAAGAATTCCAGATTGTTTAAATTCTAGTTTCTCTTGATGGAGAAGATAAAATCACGATAGATTCAGCTTTTTTTGCAGTTAATTTCAAGTATTATTAAATAAAACAGTTTTGTCCTTTCTCAATAACCGATTATAAAAACTCCACAGTTCTTTTCATATTGTTTACAAATAATTGACAGATTTTCTTATGCTGTATTCTCATTCATACATGGGCTTATTCTTTGAACAGAACATTATCCTAAGATTAATCATAACGTAAGATACAGTGCATTCTGAACAAGCACATAATTCTTTATGTGAGTGTCCTTGGATAATGGAAGTTCTAGAAATAAACTTATTCCAAACACACTGATGGATATTTTTTCTTCGTATCACCTTCAGAAGTCACCAACATTTTCTCATTGTGGTTTTTTTTTTCCGTATTTAGAAAATGTGAGGTACAAAGAAATGGATATTATCCTGCTATATTATGACCCAAGGAAAGTGACATTCAGGACAAGTGAATCCAAAGCTTATCTACTGTTCATTAGTATTGAACATCAAGTAAAACAGTTCTCTAGAGAGTGAAAACAAACACACCTTCAAAATATGTGCTGATCCACCATAAACAATCCTCTCCTCTCCTCTCCTCTCCTCTCCTCTCCTCTCCTCTCCTCTCCTCTCCTCTCCTCTCCTCTCCTCTCCTCTCCTCTCCTCTCCTCTCCTCTCCTCTCCTCTCCTCTCCTCTCCTCTCCTCTCCTCTCCTCTCCTCTCCTCTCCTCTCCTCTCCTCTCCTCTCCTCTCCTCTCCTCTCCTCTCCTCTCCTCTCCTCAAATCTCCTCGAATCTCCTCAAATCTCCTCGAATCTCCTCTCCTCGAATCTCCTCTCCTCTCCTTGTGGAAATCCAGACTTATATCGCTATTTAGTCAATAAGCAAGAACTTTTGTTCGATCAAACAGTGGTCATCATCAGTTTTTGTCTCATCAACAACTGAGAGAAAAAGCAATCTGTAAAATCTCCCATTGGTCACTGCCCCTTCTCTGCAGACTATCTACTAAGTCAGTAAAAGTTGCTACTTTTTGCACACGTTTGTTTATCTTTCTGTCTTTGTGCTGTCCATTTAATTAAAGGTCAGGATCTATGCCTATAATCTTCTTCTGAGATAATAGCTAAACTTAATAGGGTATCTTCTTTATAGCACTGACAGTCTATCACTGCTGATTCCTCATGGTAGCTATTCTGTGTACCTCATCATTCTGCTGGATCTTTCAGCAGACACTGTCTTTAAAATCCCATTTGTACAATTTGGGTCAGGTCAGGAAGACTAATGGCTCTAATCTCGTTGAAATGATATTATTAATCTTGAAGCAGGTGAAGAGCAAGATGCTTTCTCCTGGCAAAGAACTTAAGACTTCTGTTCTGCAGAGGGTAATCCCAGGTTTACTGCACAGGGCAGAATGATTCAAAGATTAAGCTATCTTTTTTTTTTTTTTTTTTTTTTTTTTTTTTTGTCATTTTAAACCTGTATGCTATTTTAAATCAACTCCAGAAACCTAAAAGGAAGGATTAAAGTTTCTATCTCCAGTTTCATACAGCTTGATTTCAATGTTCTCAATGTTTTCAACAAATAAAGCAAAAGTAAATAGGGGTAGCTGTGAATCACAGCAGTATTCCTCTGTGCTGAGCTCTTTGCTTCTGGGCATAACAGGTGCATATTTGCTGATGTCTAGAAATTTCAGAAATTAAATTCACATTTAACACTAGATTCAGCAATATGACATGTTAAATTCAGGACCTGTTTTTTCTAAAAGCCATTAACAGCAGTTGCAGTCATTGGCACTTCTGAACATTCAGCTAGGATTTTTTAGAATCTAGATTTCCAAAATGTGCTGTCTGTATCTGTTTTGTGTACCCATTTCAATGGGTACTGGTTAAGAGATAAGCTTCAGTGCTTTGTGAACAAGAGTGTTAGCATAAATCAGGGAGGAATATCAAGCTTTTGTTTCCTCTCTGTTTGGGTTCCCATGCAGATTCACCTGGAAAATGGATTGGCTAAGCCTACTGTGCCTAGCCAAGGGTTCCTGTAAATTATACCTCCATATGAGAAATATTGATAAAATACCACAGTACAACACCATTCCTAGAAAGGCCTCAAAATAGCCTTCTGCAAAGATAGATTTGTGGCCACTGAGCCACAGTTCTTCAAGCCTTTCATATTTCCACGTCTTTTGTTCCTCTACTGCAGTTTTCTGCATAATGTAGTTGCTTTCTTTTAGTTCACAGAGCTGCATTAAGCTGGTACAGACTGAGTGCTTGTAACCCCATGTCTTGGGTTATGTAACCAAAAAAAAAGTGTATTCTATTTCGTCTCTAGAAAGCAGTTGGCAGATGGTTTCTTTTTTCTTTATCTCTTGTAACTCCAGGGGGGAGGAGGGTGGATGCCTTCTGATAATAGGCCAGCTGTCAAAACCAGGTGGGGCAGTGTTTCTTTTACCTCTTTTATCAACTTTGTCCACCCCTCCAGGGGATATCTTCTGTTAATTGGCCATTAAGGCTCACCAATGACATGACACATTACACCATCCCGTTGTGAGATGTTCTACCCAGTGGGGAGGAGCCAACCATTCCCCACCCAGATAAAAACGGGGACACAGAGACCCCAGACATCCTCTTTTCCACTGGATTCTCGGAGGAAGACCAGACTCATCTCACCACCTGTTTACATGGTCATCTCTACTCCAACAGAACCACATCTGTCACTCCAGGAGGACTTATTTGGACTCCTTCCAACACCCTGGCTGACAGGGTGTCAGGTCGTATTCCTGACCAGGAATCAGAGTTTTCTAGGACTTTTGTTTGTTTGCTTGCTTTTTTTTTATTATTATTACTGCATTTGTATTTTTAATATTCCTAATAAGCAACTGTTATTCCTATTCCCATTATTTTGCCTGAAAGCTCCTAATTGCAAAATTGTAATGATTTTGAGGGAGGGGGTTTTATATTCTCCATTCCAAGGAGAAAACTCCAGTTTTCCCTGACAGGTACCTGTCTTTCTAGAACAAGACACCCTAAATGAGTTTCAAATCACCAGCTGAGGAATGGTGCACATGGTGGATGTTCCTTAACACTCATCGCTCACGTTGCTCTCAGCTTTGCTGGGATTTCCTTGGGTGCAAACAGAAACTCAGTTGTCAGTGTCCATGCCACTTTTATTAAGCACTGGCAATTGAGGAAAATTCAACATAACATATACTTTATGTTAATCTGTCCACTAGATGGAATCGTGACATTTGGAGAAATAAGATGGAGATGGGGAACCAATTGTTTCCCTTCCTGGCTTGAACAGGTCCACCTAAAATGCTACTAATATATTTTCATCAGGTCATTTAAAAAATAAGCAGTTCCAGTGCATGAAATATCTGTGGTCCTATTTAAGCTTCACTGGAATAAAAACCAAAAGATTAAAAAATCTGTCTTTTTAAGAAAAGATCCTCTTTTTGTTATTATTGAACATTTCCATTTTTCGCTTTTAAAATTTGAGCATTTGGTGATTTTTTTCACACTCAACATTGCTTCTATTCTCACCTGTATTAGTCAAAAGCTTTTAAATGGCACAAAATCTTTCCTTTTGTTAAAAAAAGGCTTTGTATAAAAATGCTCTGCATAAATGATATTTTTCAAAAAAAGACAAGCAATTGAAACTGAGAAACACCTTTTTCCTTCTTAGCTTTATGGTGGAGTAAAATCAGATTTGCAAGGTACTTGCTAAAATGGGAAATTTTGACTTCTCAGTACCAAGAGTTTAGACATAAAATGTTTTCAAAGTATCAGTACTATAAAAATAAGATACACTAAAGCTGATTAAAGGGGTGGTAAACTTCTAACAACTCTTATGCCTAGATGATCTTGGCATTACTGTGAAGAAAAGGCTACTACCAAATATAAAAATCAAGTTCAGTGTCATTTCACGAGCTTAGAAAATATTTTCTGACTCTTCCTCCACCCTAACATATTGATCACTTTGATTTCACCTTCCAGGGACACTGGCACATTTGGGAATTTCAATGAAACCTCAGAAGGACAGGCTAAATGCACAAACCTCACTGAGAGACAGCTGGAGCACAAAGGTGAGTATTGCATCAGATCACTGAGGAGCACTCCATGTTTCCATTGATGGAATTTAGTTTTTCCTCTTTTTGGGTTGGAAGAGGTTCCTTTCTGCTCCCCACAAAGATCTTCAGAAGCCAGGAACCGTCTTGAGGTGGTAAAAATTCTCCCTAAATATCACTGCCCAGTTATTATTTGACTCCCACTTAACACTCTTCAAAAACTTTCAGTAATCCCTAGGCCTATACTGATGGAGAGTTAAGGGCATGAAAAGAATTTGGGTATCTCGAGGGACTTTGGAAAAAATTCTCAGTGCTGCACAAAGCTGTATTCTTTCTTTAGGCTGCATCTGTGTAAGGGAAGGACCCACCTTGCATTTCATTTCAGTTATGCTCGTTCTTATAAGAAAAAAAAAAGTGCAGGGTGAGACGTGACCTACTTGAGATGTAAAGATATGTATATTTAGGTCCACAGTTTCTTACTCAGTTTCAGGATCCCCAGTGTTTTTTGTCCATCTGTATGATTTAAAAACAATTAGTAATTTTAATAAAAGCACACCATTAAGTAATGTTTCTTCCCTTTTGGTTGACCGTATAAATAGGTTACGTGTCTGATACTAATTGATCAGGAGCTCAGTTTTATGTTTTGAAACCAGGTCAGATGTAGGATAAACACAGAGTCTTTTCTTTCTAGGCCCAATTCAATTTGAAGGAGTTAGAGTTAAATTTGAACAATGAAGTAATCTCTGGTATTCCCATTGTAGTGTGGAACTAGTAAAGCACAGAAAATAAGAGCAAGCTGTTCCCTATTCTGGCCACCACTGCTTTGAAAGACCCAAGGCAGAATTTTTAATAATGATAAAAGAAAATTATTGCAAGTAAGGAAAAATTTCTCTTTCTATACTTACATTGCCAGTGGAAAAAAAATGAACAAACAAGCAAGCAAACAACTACTCCGTACAACCCATCTCTATAGAAGGTATTTATTGCAGTTAAATCCACAGGAAAAAAACCCTAAAGACCTCCACATTTAGTATTATTTTAGCTAATAACATTTATTTCTGTGTAAAGCTGTGGTTTAAAAATTAAGCAAGCATGCTTTCAGGGCTTTTCATTTCCAGAAAACACCATATGGTTATCACTTGTCTAATGGAGACGCAAAACACCCCATGGACTCCACTGAATGTTCTCTTTCTTTCTGACAAGAGACATGTTTATAGCAGAAAGAGAACCAGCTTTCTTCGCTGTTGTTACCTCTCCACAACCTGGAAGTATAGCAGGCAACTTTTTTACCTGGTTCAACAATTCCTTCTATGTCCTTTGTGGTTTGTTCTCTTTTGCTTGGTAAATTTACATTTAGTTTGGAAATTACAAATTAGATCTGCTCCAAACTCCTGGGGTTTTTTTTTTGAGTAATGTAAGACTGAAAAGAATTGCCTGCAGCTCTTCTTCAACTGGCTTGGTAATATCATTCTTCATTATAAAACCTCAGTGCTTATTAGGCTCCTGAGTGAATCAAGCCCTTGCAATAATGGCCAAAAAACCTGTCGTCAAGCCATCAGGAAATCTGAGCTGCTGTGTGCAGAGGAACTGTTAGGAGCTACGAAAGTGAGAAGTGATACTATGTAGATCACTGAAATGTGGGCATCTTCTCAGCTTTTTGAAAAATGTGATGAAAGTTCAAAGTCATACTGACACAATTTTGTGAAAGTAGTTGGGCTATTTTCTTCTCTCTTCACATATGCTTAATTTCTTCTGCAGAAATACATGCACTCAGAGATTTGAATACAAACAGAAGAGAAACAGGTGGACATGGGATTAAGAAAATGCAATTTTTATAACAAATGTTCTGAAAATATAAATTATATTGATATTTAAAGTGAAACTTTGTCTGATCTTGAAAAGATTTGCAATCTGAGTAAAATTTTAAGAGGTTTCAAATTCACTTCTAATCCCAAAATCAAATTATTAGAGGGATATGGTTTCTTTGGAAAACATTATGAACCTTCTTACAAGGAAACATTTCCTTTCACAAAGGAAAATCTCTTCTTAAAAGAAACACCCCAACAGATGTGCCAATGTAGAAATAAGAAACTCCAGATGATGTTCAGTATAACATCTTCATCATAAGTGAAGTTACAGTCAAAAATTTGCCTTTCAAATAGTAGTAGTCAATATAAGTAGGAAATCTTTGTCAGAAAAAAAAATACAAATGAGTTTTAGCAACACTGATTTTTTTTTTTTTTTTTTTTTTTTTTTTTTTTTTTTTTTTTTTTTTTTTTTTTTTTTTTTTAATTTTAGGAGAAAGTTTTGTTTAGGTGCATGTTAAATTGTTCTCATTTGATAACCTAGATACCCTTAGAAGGTATGCAATTTTTTCAGGGAATGTTTCATGCCTTAAGCTATAGTTTAAGCTTATCTATTTTTTTTAGACAGCTCAATGTTGTGACCATAAAAATCAACAGCCAAAATTTATAAATATCACATGTTTTTTAAACAAATAATTTTGGTTTCTGTGTGACTACAAACAGGTATTGAATTTATTTTCAGGCAGTAGAGCACCCTCAAAATTTCTGTCTTCTAAGATCAATCACTTGTTTGTGTGTTTTCCCTCATTTGTGACCATTTATAGGTCATGATTCAACCTCAGATAAAATGTAGCAATCTCCTGTGTGTTCCAGGCAAACAAAATATGATTTTTATCAAGTACAGGGTCTATTTTTTCTTTTCTATTTTTTTCTTTTTAATGAAATTTAGAGGAAGAGAGGCAGGCAGACTCTATTGTTCAAACACGTCACTTCAGCTTCAAACATGGCATTTTAAAATATAGATAGAAAATAGAATCTGAGCTCAATAGAAATTAGGGGAGAGGGAGAAAGGAGCATGAAATCAAATCACTGCCTTACCCTGACCTAAGAATATAGTTAAAAATAAGAGTCTTAATATGTCTTTCCTGTGGGTACATGAAGTGCAATAGTTATTGAGAGAGATTGTGGTGACTCACTAGATTGGAAAATGACAACTACAGAGGAAATGAGACTAAATCCCGTGGTTCTTCCACCCTTTTTACTCAGGTGAGTTGCCACTGTCACAAAGAAACCAGCTTAGGAGGGAGCTATAGTTTGTTAGGTTACAAAATCATTCTCTTCTTCCAATGCTAAGCTGCTCCCTCCAGTATACTCTGAATTGTTTTGTCCTAGGGTGCCTAAGTGACACATACAGTGAAACTGAAACCCTTGAGCAATCTCTATGTGCTGCTTAATTAGTCCATTGGTTTAATGTTTAAAATAAAAGGCGAAACCTTTTAATGTTCTGGCTATTAGGCAGTTACTGCTAATATTCAAGCTCCATACCCTTTTCTTCCTTTCATCTCTTATAAGCCTATTATTACACATTGTCTCAAGAGTGATCAAAACCACAGGCAGTGCAGTGGACTACCTTAATTTAACAACACTGCCTTCATTAGATTCCATGTCCAAGAAAGAGAAGTATTTGTCTCTCCTGTAGGTTATCCTGTTGTGTTGGGAAGTGTAAAACCTCTGATTCATTTCATTCGTGCTCAAAGGGCAGCCTGTTCAGTTTTGATGCTGAATGACACCCACTAAGCAAACACCCTTCTAGAGAACCACACAAATTCTAGCTGGGAATAGAGTCAGTTCATCATATAGGGTTTTTTTGCTCGTACTTTCTTTTCTTTCTCCAGCATGAGATTCTTCCCAGAGGAGACATTCCCCCATGAAATTCTCTGGTGTGGGTCCTTCCCACTGCTCTACAGTTCTTCACAGCCTTCTCCAGTGTGTCTCTTCCACAGGCTGCAGTCCTTCAGGGTGGCACGGTGCATCCCCTTGACAGAGTCGTAAGTCCTGCCCACAAACCTGATGCTCAGGGTTCCTCTCTCCATGGTCCACAGGTCCTACCAGGAAGCCTCCTTCAGACATCCATCTCTTCTGGTGTGGTGTCCTGCACAGGCTGCAGATGGACATAAATTCCTTGAAATCTTCAAATCCCTTGGCTTTCCATATCCAATATAGAAAATTCACACCCTATATTTTTTAATACCAGTTGCAACAAGTGTTTGCACTAAATGACATAGAATAACCAAATCAATTTATTTTTTATAAAAAGAAGCCATTTACATTAATACTTCTAAAAATCAGTGCCTGAATGCTTAACCCATGGCCCTCTGACACAGGAATTTAGGAAATTAGTATACAACAGGTTTAAATTATACTAGAATCCACACTTTGCTTGCAAAGTTCTTAGGTGTCTACAAGCTGAAAACTGAAAAACAAAATCCTATAATTGCTGTGCCAAAGAGGAAATACACAATCTGCAATTGAAGGTTGAATATGAAAAGGTAGTAAAAAAATCCACTGTGTTTGAAAATACTCCCAAACACATCCAAATAAAATATAGAATAATTAGAATTCCAGAATAAGATTGGGCAGAATTTTTCTTCTGCAGTAAATTTAAGGAAGACTGAACAATCTTTCTTAGAGTTTATATCAATAAATTATACCATGAATTATTTTACTATGTAACGAGTTTCATATATTGGAAGTAAGTGAAGAAATTTAATGTGGGTATTAGAAAGGTTAATGCAATTTAAAGAAATTGAAAAATACAAGTAATGTGATCTAAATGAGATATTCAACTGGAAGTTAAAATATATTAAGTAGGGGATATCTCATAATTCAATTGTGAGCTTGGCAGCAGCATGAGTATTTAAGCACCGTGTATTTTTAGTAACTTTCTTCACATAATTACTGCCAAATTAACTGCAGTATACAGGATCAACAACAAATGAATATTTCATAACTGATTACAAGTATAAAAGAATTTACTCCTGGAAGGTTGTTGTGATAGTGTTTTAAATGGATACTTGACATTATTAATACTCTATTTATTTATTTATTTCACATTGGAGTTGTATTTGGCATTTGGCAGAGATATAAAAATAGATGATCTCTGACTTGAGTATCTTAGATAAAATGACAATAGGGCAAAGTGGAAAAAGGATAAGAACAGATAAGTTGATAAAGCTCTTTGGAAGTATAAGATGACTGTCTTTAGCTGACAGCCCAAAAATAACCATTAATCCTGAGAACAAAAGAGGGAAATGTTTTTTTCCATCTGCTCTGGGCTTTGCCTCTTATTTCTGACAGGAGAACTGAAGGATTCTTTTGTTATCACTATCCTTTTTTTTTTCAATATTGCAGGTGATTTATTTAGTGATTTAAATTATCCTATCAGCTGGTGGCTGCATCAAATGATCCTTAAAATCCACTTGCACCCTGAAGTTTTACCATCCCTCTTTTTTGAGCTCTAGCCATGTTTCTGACCACCAGACATTTGAAAATATAATTTTAAAGAAACACTGAGTTTTTCAGGGAAACTTGATATTCTGACAGCTGGTATTTTAAGGAAAACACCAAATATCAGGAAACTTATGATAAAAATCATGAGAGTTGACAATGCTGCCATCTAGCCTTAGAAACATAATCAACAGGAGCAATCTGAGACAAAGCCATGATTCTCTGAGTCTCCCCATTAGCTCCCTAAATAGCAGGAATCTGAGACTCCTTTCCATGAAGTCTTAGCAGCTTCACCATGAGCAGTGATTATGAACAATGAGTCCTCTGACATAATTCTCAAGAGCAAGACTGTATTTATTTTGAGCTAGTGACATTGTATAGTCAGATGTACAGAGGCTGTGTACATGGGACATTGCTCTGAAACCCCTCATTATAAAATTAAAAAGCCAGCAAGCTTCTCTGTGCTGTCCTTTAAGGAGGAATTATGATCTCTGCAGCACATCATATGTTCTCATGACTGGCTTCCTCTGTTTGTAAGTTAGGCTGCAGTTATGTAAGGCTAAGCTTAAAAAACTTACAAGATAAAGAAACACATTTTTCTTTGTCTAATCAGCATTTCTTTGATTTAGACCACAAATTTGAGGTATTTTTAGTACCTAAGAAGATCAAAGAGGAGTCATCTTCAAACATACAGGGGTAGAATTTGTTGTGGGTTTTGCTTTAAATGCTATATTTTAAGATGTGTTGGATAAGATTTATCATTCTTATGTTTTAATGTGTGTAGCTTGTTAATACTTATGTTTGAAATGCTAATATGTTGGGGTTTTTTTCCATTCTTGTTTTAAAACTAGCATTTGTCATTGTTTTGTTCTAGCTTGTTTCACAATAATTGATTTTGTGTTCACTTGTTAATTGGTTTACTTGTAACTTTATTGAAATTCATGGATTTGCTGATGTCCTGAGGAGGGTGTGTTTTCACTGGTAGTCACTAATTGCACAGTGTTAAGGATTCATAAGCTTGCAACTTCTTCATAAAGCAATCAACACATTTTATTAACTTCCTGAGTCTGCTCTGCTCCCTGAATCACAGCATTTGTGATCCTGCTCTTAGCTGAAAAGAGGTGCAGTATTTGTATGATATGAAACTCTTTGAAATGAACAGATATTTTACTTTCAAAAGAGTAGTTGCTTGGAGACAGATTGTTGTAATTATTATTATTTATTTCTACAACAGAAGGATTGTGAGCATCAAAATCAGAGATACATTGTGTTAAATGCAGAGCAGGAGAATAAAAGGCACTCAAACACAAAAAGTGCAGAGATTAAGGGCTAGATGGTTCCTGGACATATTAGACACATGAGAAGCTTAGAAATAGAGCAAGAAGAAGTGCCATGCACTTTGCAAAAGCACTGCATACTTTTGCTTAGGAGCTCCATTTCTGGATGCTTCTTTCTGAGACGAACAGGAGAAACAAAGACCAAGCATCAAAGATGGTGACCAGCTGGTGACCACCAAGGACAGGCAGAAACAGCGAGCACCATCTGTCAGCCCTGTGGAGCAGTGGATGTGTAGGAGCTGTGATGTGTCCTACTACCCCACAGATTCTATCACCCTGTCAGCCAGACCTTGTGAGGTCTGAGCCAAGACTGGACAGCAGCCTCTTCTCCTCACAGCCTGAAAAACAGCAGCAAAATGAAACCTAGCTTGATATGAAGCCTTAAAGATTTTACATTTCTACAGCTGTGCTGTGAAAGGAAATACACAATCAGGAGATTAGTCACAGATTTTTTAGTCTTGGTTTCCTCTTTTTTCAATTCTCTAGGTTTTCATCCTTACACCTTTGACCTTTTCCTTACAAAACTATTGTAGCTGTCCTGTAATCTTTTGTAATCCACTTCACAAGAGAAAATTTAGATTAAATTGTCTTTGTAAAGTTTCTTGTAGCTTTTCCAAATCCTTGTCCTACATCAGTGGAATCTTATATTGTTCTCCATTGCTCTCTCTGTCTCAGTACAAATTGGTTTTATCATTGGTTTACATAGGTGTATGTCATGCACCTGTCCAGACAGACACATGAGCTGTAAGATACAAACAATCATACTCAAAACTGTAAAGAGTAGCCCAAATTTACTTACTGCATTGATTACATATGAAAACATTCCTTTGACTCCAGTGCATCTTCTCATTTATAACCCACCCCAAAATACTTTCTGAAAAGAGAATACCATTGGTTGTCCACCATTGAAAGGAAAGTTAGACCTTTGGTTAGATCAAAGGTAACACTGACAGCAAAGATTATACAACAAAATATATACAATTTATTTTACAACTTTTTTTTTTTTCAAAGGATTTCTGAGGAGAAATAAAAAAGAAGGTTTTGTTATGGTTTAGAAACATCACTATAGTCTGATTGTCCAGTTTTTATGCTGTCTGGATTAAATAATACACTACTGGGAGGGACACAGTTGCTCTTTATTTTATTCAGGTAGTGACAAACTCAGCAGAAAAAAACAATTTATACCCCTCAATCCGTTGGGTTCAAACAATCATATATGTATTTTTTTAGCTATACTTTGAACCTGAATAAGGAACTGTATATCTTTGTTGGCACTGGGGTAGGAAGATGCAGCAGTTTTCTGTCCTTTCTGTGAAGCATCCCCGATTCATCTGAATATGGCTAAGAGAGCATGATGTGGACAAAATGGTATTTCTGCAAAACAAGGATGTTTTTGCTTGGGACATTGATAGGAATCTGAATATGTGGTCATTACACCCTTTGTAGCATCGTGTCTAAGAACTTTACAAAGGTGCTCATGTCCATTTTAAACTCATGAACGAGTGCTAAGAAGTAGGTATTGTTTTCCAGTCTGGTATTGTGCATGAAAAAAAAATTCTTCATGCTCTTTATTTAACTTACACATTTATTGTGATTGTTAATTAGTGAATATAGATGAGGCGCCTTGAGATCCCAAGGTAAAAGTTTCTTTATCATATCTACATAGACATTATACCCTTAAAAGAAATTAATTTGTATAACCAGCAGCTATCTACTTACACCTCATGCTATTTCACAGGCTGTTTAAATCAATGATTCAGTTAGAAAATGAAAGCAGAAGAGATTTCAGCCATAGATTTGTGACCTTACCCAACAGATTTTTTCTCTCTTTCATACAAACAACTAATTCAACATACAACTAATCTCACCAAAAAGCTATTTATCCTCTCATCATTTGAGTTCTGCAAGGTTTAAATGAGTTTTAGCAGCATTTTTTTAAAATGGTTTATAGACCTTCACTATGATTAATTTTAGCTCAGGCACAGAAAAAATCTCTTCACTTTAAGAACCATTCAGAAATACTGGAAAATTACTCTATAGTACAGGGGTTTTTATGTCATTTGTTTGTTTGTTTTGCTTTTTAAAAATAAAAATGAGGAATGGACAATTGCAAATTACATCTGAAAGAAATTTTAAGGCAGTGAAATGCAAAAATCAATTAAAAAAAATAGTAGGAATATGAGGATCACAAAGAAAAGCAAAGATTTTCTTAGAAGTAAATCATACCATGGTTTCTAGTTCCCAGTTTCTTATTTTCTCTCTGTGGATCAGGAGTTTCCCTTAAGCAGTGCAGCCAGTTTCTTAAAAGGGGTATTTTTTCCTTGTATAGTTTTCTCTCTTGGTTAAAGTTGTGCAAGACCCCATGGCAACTACAGACAATGTTTACCTGTAAAATGAGCACTGGGCAGACTCTGAAAGCTGGCTCACCAACCCTGTTCCATCTTTTGAACACCCCAGTCTATCTCTTTTAATGGGATTTAAAGGAATTTCAAATAAAGTGAAAGGTACTCTATGACAAGGAAAGGCAGTTGTCTGTGAGCAGTTCACATGGACTCTGGGAGCTCCTAAATTTCCATTAATTCAAGAATGGGAGTGGACCGAATACAAAAATCACAGAAATTGTTTGGAAAAATGGTTATTCACTATGACATTTTATACCAACCACTACATTAAGGAATTCTTTTGGACTTGTAAAAATATTCCTGTGCAAGGTCAACATAAGAATCCTGATTTGGCTGAGATCAAGTACAAACTTATCCTGATAGTCTTCTAGCAAACCTACTTGATCTTCTAGAAAATATTTTAATCAGTTTCTGATGATAGGGGGTAGAAATGGGTGGGAGAAAAAAATGTTTGAGTGTGATTTATTTTTTAGTTTCTCTTTAAATCTTTGCATAGCCTCACCAATTCCCCCAAGACAGCTAAAAACCAATGAGCCAGGGACTTCACAGACCATTGGCAAGTGTCTGTCATTACTCAGAACTTCAGAACAAAGAGGGTGATTAATCCATTTAAATTTATAGTACAGGAAATATCAGAGGTGGCAGATGCTTTCCTCAATTGTGATTTACATAGAAAAGAAAATTAAAACCCTCACCGTAACAATTAACTGCCTGCTTCACTAGATCCACTGTCATCTCTGGCTTTTTCTTCCTGTGGAGAATGTAACTATAAATGCTTCCAGCTTTCCTGACACAAAGATGTGAGGGGCTGGGGGTTTGTTGCGGTTTTTCCTTGTTGTTGGTTTTTGCTCTGTGTTTCATTGTTGTTGTTGTTTGGTTTTGTTTTTTTTTTTTTTTAATTATTAAAGACATTCTATTGCTTGTTTTAGGTTATGATTTTTTGGGGTGGGGAACCACTGGGGAATGCTGCTTTAGAAAATGACTAATCTGTAATCATTAGAACGCTTCACACTGCAGCAAAACTGTCAGTATCTCTTCATTTGCTTCAAGATAAGGAGTTTTATATAAGTAGATCTAAACCTCAGCTGTAACATTCTCCTTGGGGTACATTAACAGTGCAGGATTTCACAATATTTCAGGACTAATTTCCTGCTTATTCAGATACTTTTTCATCACAGGGAATTTACAGAGCTACAGACATCTGTCTTAATAACATTCAGCATGTTAATATGGGTCTTGAGGACATCAGGTGATTGAAACTGTAGCTAGTAAATTCTACCCATAATTTTGGAATGATCAAAAGTGAATCTTTCATGGCTTTGGAAGTTTTATTGTTTTAATTAGTTTTTATTCTGTAAATTATACTCTTCTGAGTTTTTGGTTTGGTTTGGGCGGGTTTTTTTGAGTGGTTTCTCTTTTTTATTTTTTCCCTTTTTTATTTAGTTGGTTTGTTGATTTTGTTGGTTTTTTCCTCTCAGAACTATGGGTTGTATATAATGCTTTCAAGACGTGTAGTGAGAGTTTGAGGAGGAAGACCCATTACATGAAATTATATGCAATTATAACACTGAACTTTGAGAAATTTCTCTTCTGCCACTATAAATCTCACAAAGCCACACATTAACAGCACTCATTAGCAAATGACCAGACTAGGCTGCAAGTAGGTAAAAACATATTTTGCCTGAACTTTACGATTTTAGCAAGGAATAAAACCAAAGGGTTTCTCAACATTACCATTATGTGTTTTTCATGAACAGTCACTGTATTCTTAAGCCAGGGGAGTCTCAGATTTTCATAGCATGGACTATATATATTTTATGAGAAATAAATTATTTTATTCAAAATAAACATGGCTTTCCTCAGAGGAGGCAAAAAGGACTTTGCACCCAACTTTTCTATATGTAGGCACATCAGCAGGTAGCAGGAGTTCAGGAGGCAAAACCACGGTGTGTAGCTCTAAGAGGACTAAGAACATATGCTCTAAGAGGAATAGCCTGATTTATGTGGAAGAATGAAGTGACTAACGCCTCCATCAGAGCAAAGCGAAATCCAGGAAGGTCTATGACCTCCAAGCCACAACTTTTTCTCTGATCTGCTGAGGTATTGTTCCCTTGAACTGCTGCTGTTCAGAGGAAATAACCAAGCCACAATCGGACTTACATCCTTACTGACAAGTTTGCAGGTCCTTTTTTCTCTTCCTGTCATCAACGGCTGGTAATGAGTTCACCTTCAAGAAACAAGTCTAATAAGTTGTGAATATTTTATCCAGGTTTACTGTAGTTATGTAGACTTGGATTTTATATTACTATTCAGTCTGGTTTATACTGTGTTTTTTCTTCCTTCCCTTTTATGTATATAGTAACCTGTGGGTCCTTGGGAATACATTGTCACCAGAGAGGGTTTCTTTTTTCTGAATAACAATGGATTACTCTACTTAAAAAGCATCTTGATATTTCAACTTTTTTGTTGAACCATAAGAATTGTTTTTAAACTATGTTCACAGTCATTGGAACGATTCTTAATTTCTGAAACAACACTCTTTAAACACAACACTTTTTAAACACTAATAGTGACACTAGGCTTATTCCACTCATCAGTTTAGCTGAGATTTAAAAGGATATGGAGCTCTTTCTGAAGTAGTGTGTCTTGAGTCAGACTTGGACGATCCTTCTGGGTCCTTTCCAACTCAGGATATTCTGTGATACTCTATGAAGAGCATTAAAAGTGTGCCACCTGGAATGCAGAGCCTGAAAGATAAGAAAATATGTAAGTAAACAGCAAATCTCTAGTGAGACAGAAGGTGAGGACAGAATCCATAAGAAGATTATAATGATTTTAATAAAGGCTATCTATGATGGCATTTTTAACCTGATCATTCTACGTTATTCATTGTAAACACTAAAACAGGTATCAGCAGTCCCCACTGGCCTTTTATCTTGCCGTTATCCATTGGCTATTGCCAAATCCTGTGGGTCTCAAGATGGCAATTGGAAGATGAGAGGTTAATGGCTTTATGCACTAATTCAAGGAGTGAGCTTTATTTGTAAAAGTCTCCTTTTTAAGACTCCTGTGGCAGAAACTGTCAAGTGAATAGTTTAGGCTGCTATCACTGATGGAGTGGAAACGTCAAAGAGCAATTCATTAGAGTCAGAGAACAAATAAGTAGGGATACTCAGAGCTTTGAAATGTGTGAAAGGCAAGAGAAAAGTAGATGAACAAGGTGTGATGAAAAAAAAGAAGAATCAGTGAAAGAATGTAAGAGAGAGTAATCAGTGAAAAGGAAGATGACCTTGCACATAGCAAAGGGCAAAAAGAGATTGTACACCATCTTGTTCTGCTCATGCTACTGTGACTAATTTTGATTCTAAAAGTCTTCAAATAGGTTTCTATGCACACACATTTTCAGGCTCATACAAATATTTGCTGGAAGGACACTTAACTGTCATCTAGGCATGCTCCTGCTTGAATTAGGACTATATTCAATATTGGATTGGTCAGTTGTTTCCTCATCTAGTGGAATCTTGAAAAGACTTCTATGGACAATCTGTTTTTCTACTTCCTAACTTTATAATGAGGAAGGTAATTTCCTAAGGTCAGTCTGCAGATTCCAAATACTAACTTGTAGCTGTTGCCTTTTGTTTTCTACCAGACACCAATGAAAATACCTTGGTTCAGTTCAACTCACCTTTGGCTTTTTTTTTGTGTTCACATCCAAACATCTTGAACTTCTATTTCATTGTCTGTCCTTGGTTACACCTAATACATGCTGTCTTTAAAATTTTGGTTTTTAGGATATTTTGCTTAGCCTCTTACCAATTTGTCTTGTCTTTTTGTAGAACAGGTTACTTTGTTCCTGAGTGCTAAAAATTACAGTTCTATTCTGTTCCTCTTTATGGTCCCCCAGGAAAACCTGGCCATCAGTTTACTAGACTCTGAGGTCCTAAAGTCCAGAGTGCTAATTGTTGCTTAGACTGACAATCTCAGGATCTGGGTTACAGATTCTTGTCTCATCATCTGGTGCAGGCTGTCAAAGTGAACCATAGACTATGTGGTAGAAAAAATGAGTTCCCAGTTCTGTGTTTAAGTGACAGTAAAGGAAAAAGAAAGGGTATAAAATCTGATGAACAGAACAAAATCTATGCATTTCTTTTTATCAAGGGAGTTCTATTTATTTTCAACTCTTTAAAAAAATGAATTGAAATATTTTTATTGCTATGATGGATTGGAACACAAAACTGGATATCTATGAAGTCTGAGTTGATTGGAAATAATAAAGATTCTTACTTTCTGGGAAAGGGAATTAATTGTTAATTTCTTACAGCATGCACTAGTGAATGAAAATAGTATATTCACTTTCATGTGAAATTCAATTACTACTACTTTGACAGAGTTCATTTCTCATGGAACAATGTAATACCAGGCATGTTTACCAGAGTACCTGTCAGAAGTGATCCCAGCATGTGACCATTTTGAGACATATATATGATGCTTTCTTATGCTTTCCCATACGAAGAGATGTGGCATAAAAGTGCAATGATCAGACCACGCTTCTTTATATGGGAGCCAAGTGGAATATGGAACATGTTTGATCAGCTTCTTCTTTTATTGACAATTGGATGACTACCTAGTACCTGAGTTTACCACAGTATCTACTGGTCTAGACTTCTTATATCAGCTGAAGCTCTAAAATCTTGCATTTTGATTAATTCTCTTTTGATATGTCAATAAAGTTACTCTCCATCTTCTTATGTTCAGTAATCTCAAATATTTACACTCTTGTAAGCAATAATAAACACTCTTGTATGCCCTTGGTCTTTTCAAAAAATATTTTAAATCATTCAGACGAGTTGTACACTTAAGAAAAGTGCAAAGACTGAGGACAAGCTCCAAAAAGATAAGGACACTACAAAGTGAAATTTAGACTCGATGAGATGTACAAAATTACTCGAAGAAAATTCCTTTATCTGCTTGGAAGTTCCAACCATGAAATTTCCTCCAATAAACATATGATAGGCCAGTCTACTGATACAGACCCACTTACTGAGCCTGCATAGTCCATTTTCTGCATCTACTAGGGCAGGATTTTTGCTTCTTATTCTTGTCCCACCGTTCCTGCATTTATATCTGGATGGCATCCAAGCTCAAATAGTACTTGTATGTGCTCTAGTCTATAATTTGGTGGTTAGACTTTTTTAATTCGAATGGGAAGGTCTCTTGGGGTGACAAAATGAACCCATTTCTATTTTCTTGGGCAAATGTTCTAACCATTGTGTTATTACACAGAAGGGGAAGAAGGATAGCAGTGTCCTTTCAGTGAAATGAGTGTCACTTATGCAGCCACTTACCATGTTCATCAAGGCAGAGCGTCAGGGTGTTACTGCACAACGTCTGTAAAGTTGCCACACTAAAGGCTGCACTGAGGAGACCCAGAGTCCAAGGAAAGGGTTCATCATGTTTGTCCTGCTGTTTGTGACTGCTCCATCCAGTTTGGTGCTAAATTTGGAATAAATTGTTTTGCAGCATCTCAGACCTGTTTTAAACTGGTGCTAAGTGAATCACTATCTGATGGAGAGATACTGCACTAAGGCTATAAGAATTTCAAATGCATCCTTAAGCATGTTACAAACTTGTTATAATATTTGAAATTCAAAATATTACTTTCTAAATTTAGAGTCATTCTGTCTAAGAGCCAAGGGAGTTGTTTTGTTTATAATAAGCCATAGCAACTCTTTTAGAGTAATTGCATTGAATGTTGTAAATGTACATAAGGAACATTAGGCTTTATGCAGCATAGTAAAAATCCTTATAAATGTTGAGAGAAATTACCACAGGAGATTAGTGGATATTGCAAACTAATCACTTCACATTTAGGTTTTAAAAAAATTAAATCTGCCTTTGAACTATACTCTTATAAAAAGCCACTTCAAGTATGAAAATATTCTGGTATTTTTTTAAGTTAAGTTTTAATACATCTGAAATACTCCAAATTAAAGGCCTTATTCTTAGCAGCAGTAAGGCCACTTTTAAGTTTTCTGGCATCAATTACAGTTATGTGCATTTCAAAGTCCTTATGCACTTGTGAAGAGGTTTAAAGAGGACTTAATGTAAATGAGAATTCAGTCATAATCTTTTGGGAAGAATTGAACTGTTCACTTATAAGCCAGAATAATTAACAGAAACACACCTTTGCCTTATTCATGTCAATCCTTTCATTATAAAATATGGATCAGCTCCTGTTAATTTTACTTATTTAAATAAGTATTTCCATGTGAGTATCCCCTTCAAATTTGGATTTTTGTGTAATTATTTTCTGAAGTGATAAGGAGTAATTTCCATTTTGCCATTTAATTCTATCAACAATTTGTGAGCAGAATGATGTCTCTGTTTTCAGTGAGCACTTGTCTTTGAAATCCAAAAGAAAAAAGAGCTCCTCTGCAGTCAGAACTACAATGTTTGCCTAAAGCCTTTCAAGCAGTTTGGAACTCCTCCAGAAATTCTCAAGGCCTTCCTAGACTACCACTTGGGTATGAGGAAACAGTTTTCTTTTCACTTCTTGCACTGAATTTGATTAAATAATTTTCACTGATTTTAAGGAGAGAAAGTATTTTAAGTCCTGTGCCAGTCTTCTTTTCCTCAGGTTGCTTTACAGTCAATGCAGAAAGACAGGTAAGGTGACTCTTATTTCAAAGGACTTTATTTTGCAAGTGCATTTCTGTGTTCATTGATTATTGAACCCTTTAAATACAAGAGAACCATCACTTCCTCCGATATCTGAGCCTTCTTCTGAATGCCAGCGTCAAACATCTGTAATTATTCATCAAAGTATATTCAAGGTAAAAAGTCATCTGAAATACAAGTACGTTCTTAATATGTTAATTAAAAAGTAGTGACATACATAAATTAGGTGGCAAATAGAAAAAAATATAGCTCATATTAGTATGGCTAAAGAGTCAACAGAATGGAAAATTGGCATTAGAGATTGAAATATTAGTTATGTCATACCATAAAATATACTTTTTCCTATTAAGGGATGACCATGAAGTAGAAAATATTTTATTGTTATGGGTATACTAGGTGTCCAGTGAACAAGATTGGAAATACCCTAATGAAGCAGCCCTATCAGAAGTTTAGTAGAATAGGGACAGTCTTAAAAAGAGAAAAAACAAGTCCTGTGAGAAGACTGAATTTTGACAAATTTTGACTCAGAAGCAAACTCTTTGTGGCACAAGCTATTGTAAGACTCTTACTATCATTCAAACAACTATATTATCATGAAGGCCTGGTAAAAAAAAGCAACAGCCAGAGTCATAAAGCTGGTGAAGTTAAAGAGGTTGGGTGGATATCTTATGTATATTCTATCTCTCCCAAATGGATTGTCAGATACCGTGAAAACAACAACAACAGCAACACCAAAACAAAACAACAAACCCACACAACTTTATACAGTCTTCTTAACCAATGCTTTGTCATAATAATTTTTGGAGAAAACAAGGATAAAAGGCTTTTTTTTTTTTTTTTTTTTTTTTTTTTTTTTTTTTTTTTTTTGTATGACCCTCTGTCTGGTATAATCTGATTATAGTAGACTGGAATTTGCTAAATCAAATAGCTCCATTGCTCAAAAGAAACTCAGCAGGATATATGTATTCAAGTAAACAAAATGGCATAGCTCTAGCAAAAAAAAAAAAAAAAAATTAAAAGGCAGAATTAGTGAAAATTCATGTCATGCCACTTCTGAAGCCAGTATTGGTTGATTCTATTTTTCTTGGAATGCAGAGAAGAACTAATATATCTGTAAATGTCATGTTTTATATCTCCAGTATAAGCCTTTGTAAAACTTCAGTTGGGTGGACTTTTCCCCCAAAGGCAATGCACGAGACTTCTGCACGTACATCAATCAATTTTTTTTCTTTCTGTTACTAAACATAAAAAATTCACAGAATACTTAATTACCATGCACAGAACTCAGTGTAATGCCTCCAAGATGGGTAGGATGTGAAACATTAGTCATGGGAGGAGAAACTGAAGAACTGGGGCTTGTTCAGCAGGGTGTCTTTAAGTGTGCCCTTACAGCAGCCTTCCCAGTACCTGTGAGGAGGAGACAGTCTCTTCACAGAGCTACATTGTTGGAAGACAAAAAGGAAAAGCTCATAAACTGTAAGAAGAGAGTTTCAGATCTGGTACCAGGAGCAACTTTTCCCCAATGAACAGTAATGTGTCACAGGAAGCCCAGAGATGCTGTGGAATCTCCATCTTTGGAGATTTTCACATTGTGCAAAGCCCTGGTTTCAACCCCAGATTAGCCTCACTTGATGCTATCCTGACCCTGTTTTGAAACAGGAGTAGAGATCCTGGTGTCTCTTCCAAGTTGAATTATCATATAAAACAGAAGCAAGCTGCATGTATTATAAATCAACATTAAAATCTATGATAGAACCTAACTGTAGAACACTGAACAGTAAAATCCTTCATCCCCGTACAGCATATAGCATTTGTATTTCATGGAATATAGCATTACCAACTTAACAAAATATTATCTCACTATCTTTCTACTGTATAAACTTAGAGCTTTGTTTCTACTGTTCATGTGTCTACTGTGCCAGCAGAAGAAATTTGGAGGTTTGTGTTCTGATCTACCTTTACTAATTGACATGAACTCTACCACCTGTACCTCATGAAGGGCTTTGCAATGCCCAGTTGCAGTATGAATGCTTGCCTGTGTTTACTGACACTGAAAAAAATTACATTCTGATGGAAACCTGGCTCAGACAATTCTTCAAACTACTGAAGAATGAATAGCTACAGTGAACAAAGCATTGGTCCCATTGGTCCTTTTACGTTTTTTGCCCTTTTTTTATGTTCAAGCCACCAACTGTGTCTTTAAGAAAAATTTCAGACAGTGAATTCATTTGGAACTCAAAATAGCTCCAGAGAAAACTGTAATATTTATCTGGAAATTACCAACTAAACTCAAATATTTGTGTACATATAAGACTTAATGTGTAATCATATACAAATATTTGTGTACATATAAGACTTAATGTGTAATCATATACCTAATACTTAGTGCTTGTATACATAGATATCTGTTAAACAGAAAGTTCCTATTATTGCCACATTAAATAGTTTGACACATGATTTTTGACAATGTATCCTCATTTCCTTGAAACAGAAAGCAGAACTTCTGTACTTTTACTATTTATTAATGTTCAGTTAAATCTGTGAGAAAATCTGTCATTTGTAATTCCAGCATTCAACTTCACCAAAACTAAATCCTTCTTCAGAATCATTACAGTTTACCATATAAGTAGTGATATTATCAAAAGGTAAAATTGATTCATGAGGCCAAAATTAAGCTATCTATATCTTGGTTTTCATAACTTCTCCTTTATGCAGCTCAACAATTTGTTTATTTCAAAGGCAATATCTTCAAGCAAACTATGATAGTTGTTATATTTAAAACAGGAAATCTCCCAAATATTTGTTTTTCTCTTCTCTAAAATAGGAAAAATCCCATCTCATTAATGTGTCTGCAACTGACCAAGTGGAAACTATTTAGTTCTAAATCTAACTTTAGATCTAACAAGTACTTTAAACTAGTAAACTTTAAAGATCCCAAGAATCCCTGCTGTGCTTGGGAAGATTTATGCATTTCAGAAATTGAGTTTCATTGCTCATTTGTTATCTCTTTTGTATCTCATGAAGATGGACTTTAGGACTATGACATAATTAAGAACAGAAAAATATGTTTTCTTTTTCTGAGTTTTGTGCAGGGGTCTCAAGTTTACTAAAATTCCTGGCTTTACAAATAGATGTAAATTGAAGAAAACTGTCAATTGAAAAAAAATGAAAAACTCTATCTAGAATTTCTATTTTTTTTTTTTTTTGTATTATAGGTTGTATATTTAGACACATAATGATGCTTTGCAATTGCAAACTTCTCTTGCCACTTCCTTAATGACCTGCATAAGTAATTTGAAGCTTTCCTACTCAAGAACAAAACAATATTCCTGGTTTACCATTTTAGAAATTTCCTCTGAAATTAGGTAGACTTCTTTGATATTTAGTTTGGGCACACTACGGTGTTAGAAATATCAGATCATTCAATACTTTTGCTGTCTGCAAGTGTAACTCTAGGATTTCTTTGGAGTCATTTTTGATTGACAGCAGGATGGAATAGACAACCATGTCCAGATGCAGTTTCTGAGGTTGAAACACGTCATTTTTTCATAGGCTGCATCCAGAGAGAAATTTAAGGGTGAGTGAATGTCATAGCTTCAAAACAAATACTGTAAATACTGTGATTACAGTCCCTGAATGTGTCATTTTGGAATTCCTTTTTCATTCTACAAAAAACTGTTAACAACCAACATTTAAATCAATTAAAATGGAAGGTTATATCATGAAAATACTTTCATGACAGTGGAGTTAGTATGCACAGCCATGAAAAAAAAAAAGTGTTTACTCTGATGTTATGAAGAATATTCCTGCTCTTCCCCTGCTCCACTATAAAAAAGAACAAACAACAACTTGAAAAAAGAAGGCAGAGTATAAAAATTTAGGTGAATAACAATCAAGAAACAGTTTGGATTGCATCTTAGAAACTTTTGCCTCTGCTGTCTTACCTATGCATGCTGAAAGAGCAAGCTGCTGAAGTCTGCTGCAGAACCCTTATCATCTGTTCATTTTATTTCCATTACCAATTATCCTTAATTATTGGAAATTTTTTCCAATGTATAATGACTGCTGAAATGCATGCTAATTAAATTGACTCTAGCTCAAGAAATAGACTCTGATAAGCTATGTTATGTAACATTATATTATAGACCTGATTTTCAAATACTCCATTTTCAGTTAACTTCAACTCCATCCTTGCACAACATTTTCCAAGTTCTATTTATGAATTTATTTAGTTTTACAGGAGAAAGAAACAAAAGGCTAGATTTCTTTGTTGAAAACTGGCGTAATTTGTATAAAAAGACAGCTGTGATGTGAATTTCTACTAAGAAATAAATATGGGCAAACATTGTTTCTGAGGGATGGGTGATGTCACTTGAGCAAAGGCAATAAAAGGTTGTAATTCACTTTGGATCCCATGGAAAAAAAAATGAAAGAAATTTCCCAGAATCTGCTCATTTATAAGACTCATTACAGTCCACTGTACATCGTGGTTGTTATTCCAGGGACACTTTTGAAACTTGTTTGCAAAAGCTGTAGAAAGAATGAGGACACACGTTTTCTTTTGGTCATATCCACAGGGTACAATCTTGCCTGGTTCCTGATTTCATATTTCCACTGCTGCACATTCTAAAAAAAAAAAACCAAAAAAACCCCCCAAAACAAACAAACAAACAAACCCTAGGGAAATTTTGTCTCAGAGTGTATTCATTTTAGGCACAGAAAAGCCTTTAAAAATTAGGGAGCTTGAATGAATTCCAGAAAAAAAGAAAGCCTGTGTAAAGAAACAGGGAGTGGGGTACTTCTTTGTGTTATTTCATGTGGGTCACCCTGCTGACACCACTATCAGGCCCAGGAATGTGCTTTTTTCCCCTTACCTTGCTGACTTCTTCCTAAAGGCCCCTCATCCTGCCTTCCACATCAGAAATGCCTCTTACTGCCCTGTGTTTGCCCTGGCCTTCCTTTCTTGGCTTCCCTCTTGTCTTCTGACAACACACGATTGCTTCTGATGACAGAATGTTTTACAAAAAAATTAAATTAAAATAAAAGCAAATAACTGTCAGTTAACAGTGCATGTCAAGGGTCTTAAGCAGATAGCTCTTTTTCTTTCCCTATGAATCTCTTCTTTGTCATATTTTCTTTTTCATAAGATCATAGAAAGAAAAAATAACCTGGTTGGGTTTTGTTGTTGTTGTTGATGTTGTTGTTGGGGTTTTTGTTGTTTTTGTTGCTTTTGTTGTTTTTTGCTTGTTTGTTTGTTTACTTTTTATTTTGCATGTAACTTCTTTCAAACAATCTCTTTGCACTTACTGCACACAAACACACATATATAATATCATAAAATCAAGATCAAATGTTAAGGTGACAAATCTAATTTCTTTTAGATACTGTAGCTGTGTTGTCAGCTCTTTATTTCCTTCTTACACATTACAAGTCTCATGGCCAATACAGGTTTGAAGTGCATTCTGATCTTTAAGGTTGATTTTTAAGGTACTCTTCCTGTTCCAGACATTCTGTTGCACTATCTAGTAGCAACATAAAAAAGCAAGAAGTACAAATTTCAAAATGAGACAGAGAAACTAACTGCCTATATAATTTATTGTTCTTAATTTTTGATCTGGATTGAAATCTTTGTTGATAAAATTGCGTCAATACTATTTTTTCTTGTCACGCCTTAATGAAGGGTATATGTGTAAATGCTTTGATGTTTAACACATTCAGACAAACTTGCTCAAAGTGTTTTTTGTTTTGGGTTTTTTTTTTTTTTAATTTTTTTGTTTTGTTTTGTTTTCAGCAACATGTAAGATACCAGCTTAGAGATAAGTTGTCATCCTAGTGCTATTTCCACAGAGCAGTGTTGGTAGAAGAAATTCAGTTACTGCTTTAGTACTGAACACCCAGAAAACCACCTTTACGGATTAGAAGGATGAGATAGAGGTAAAAGACTTTTTATAAAGTAAAAAAAAAAAAAAAAATCTAATGAGGACTGCAAGGATGCCCTTCTAGTTATCCCACAGAATTGCTACTTCTTTTTAGTAGGGAAGACTTACAGAGAGATGTTATTAGGTCCTTTTGCATTAGCACCCCCACCCTTCCCATGAACTGAGTATGTTCCTTCTGCTTCTGAGGAATCTTTCTATGGCTTTTCTAAGGGTTGTACTTGTATTAAAGTTTACATGAAGTTCATTCTTCATTAATAAGTATACATGTTTTAATATGTAGCCCATGCTTGTGAACCTTGTCAAATCTTCGTTAAAAATAACACTGACAGTAGAGTCAGAATGATAAAAGTAGGCTCTGATATCTGACTCTGATAAAGGTAATTTTCACAGTGTTTCCAAATGACCTGCAGCATGAAGTGCTAGTGAACTTGCAATGTATCTGGGAGCGCAGTGCTCCTAAGAGCACCAGCTCAGTTTTACTGAAACATGGGATTTGGAAAAGGTTCAGAGAACCTTTTGAACTTTTGGGGCCTCATCCAGAATAAACTAATCTGCCTGTCCACTTAGCTGTGCACAACAGTAATCATCACTAGCAGTAAAATCTCTGGAATCAAAATCTGGCTGACAATTTTGTTGACAATATGCAAGGCAAAGTGCAATTCAGTTTGCTCTTCAACAGTTACATTGGCTGTGCTGAACTGACAGTAATAACAACTTGGTTTCTGTCAGTAAACCAAGCAGATAGAATTAGGATTTTTATAGAAATGCACAGGTTTTTTAGCTATGCTTTTGTCATTAAAGTCAATAGAAACTGAGCAGCTGAAACCCTGGGTAACTCTTCAACAATTTCTACCACAGGGAGAAGATAAGTGAAGTAATAAAATGCTATGTTTTCCTTTGAAATTTAGCTCTAAGTAAAGTGGTTAGACTGGCAGCTTTGCAAAACAGAAGTCCTTTGCTGTATTTATCCACGCAACAGGTACAGCATAAGTGGCAGCCATACGGTTTTCTTTCTCTTGCTTTACTAATGTATTGCATATTTTTTCCAATGGTAGTCAGTATTACCACCATGATCTGGGGTACTATTTGTAAAGTCTATGAGTTCAGTCTTCCTTCCTGCTCCTCAGCAGCACTCATTCCTATACCTAGGTCTCCTAGCAATAAACAGGGTTTCTGCTTTTATAGGCAGTCATGTCAGCCCTTGTGCAAACCATTGATCTGTTATCATATAAATTGACTCACTAAAGCATCAGTTGTTTATTTTCATGGTGTGAATATGTTTCTTTCTCATGATACACTAGATGTTCCTTGCTCTGCATAACTGAGGATGCAAAGGGCTAAAGAAAATATTAAGCTCTTCTTCTAGCAAGAGTCATCTCCAGGTTATGTCTTTTCCTATCCTTTTCCTTAGAGTTCCTTATAATTCCTCTTCAAATACACAACAAAGCAGAAGACATAAGCCTGGCTTTTAAGAAAAATAAAGAACGTGTTTTGTACATTGAATTTCCTTTGTCTTTAACATAACATTTTTCCACCCAACAACATTCCTCTGTCTGTTTGTCCATCTGCAAGGATTGTTAGCTTACATTTTAAGTGGTACTTTTCCAAATTTAAAACTCATTTGTAGCTTTAAAGTGAGCTCTGAGCCGGGAGAAAGTCTTGATTAGAAAAAAATATGTCCCAGACCTTCTGAACTGGAGTTTTGTTCAGATTGTTTAGTCTCGTGTAATGTTAGAAGAAAGTAGCTTAATACATCAATTACCTAGAAAATTGCAAAAGACCTCCACAGGAAACAGCCTTCCCTGTATTCTAATTAAGGTAGGTCATCATCTAGAGATTCATAGGATTAAAAGCTGGAGAGATGTTGCTGCTCCTACAACAATGTTTAGCTTAATGAAATAGTTAGATATCAACTTTAGATTTTCAGCCTGGAAAATTTGTAACAGTGAAAATGGGGAAATAAAGGAAAATAAAATGTATCCACATATAAGGTATTACCTATTTAAAAGACTTTAAAATGTACATTTTACATTTACAAAAGATTAAATTTCAGCAATTCTCATCTGTGTTTGGACCACCTCTTTGATGCATAATTGAGCTTGAACATCCTGAAAAAACCTCAAGGCCTGTGGTTGACCCAGTCACTGGGATCATCATAGTTTGCCCCTTTGTTGCAGGGTGAGAGTCACCAAGAATCGCCCAAGTTGCAGAGAGGTTATGGAGGCTTCCTCCTTGAAGACATTCTTAAGCCATCTAGATGTGATCCTGAGCAATTGTCTGGAGCTGACTCTGCTTAGGCAGGAGGGTTGGGCCACATGATCTCAAGAGGTCCCTTCTGGCCTCAGCCACTCTGAGTCTATGAGACTAAAACTAATTCTCTCAAAGGGTTTGCAAGTACTGATGCTTGGTGGGAAAAGAAGGATCCAGAACATATAACACTGGTTTGTGAAACCTCCATTTGCCATTCTAGTGATGTGTTTTTTACATCACTCGTCCTATTGCACTGTGGAGACATTGTAAGGGCCGCTAAGAATTCATCTTCTATTTTATCAGGTGTTGATGTTGATCTTAAACTTCTTCTTTCCATTTGACCAGAAACATTTCTCAAAGTTGAGGGGTTGTCAATTAAATTAAAAAGTTGTTCGTTATCTGTGTCAATGTAAATGACATAGAGGTAAAATAATTATTACTTTGTTATTTAGGATGCTTTCTCTGCCTCTCATTTCTCACTGAATTTGCCAATTCCATATGTCATAGGAATGTTTTCCTTAACCTAAGAATATAACTTGAAAATTTCAATTAGCAGTCCCAATGCAGGTAGAATTTGGCTCTTATGAAATAGAGATATGTGCACATATATTTATACAAATACACAACTAAACCATATTTTCCATAATTATTTCCAAAATCTCTACGTTTCATCACTGAGATGGAGTGAAATGCAGGAAACTCCTTACAAAACTCAGTTACTCAAAATATGCCAGAGCATTAAATAGAAGCCTATGTCCATTCTGAAGGTATCTGATTTTTAACAGCTACCTATGTAGTAAGATAACACAGAAAGACGATGTAAATAGCAAGGACATTTAATGAGAAATTTTGTTTCTGTACAGCAGATGGATATGGGGTATACAGATAGATGGATATGGGGTAGAACAATGTTTTTTAAGTGTGAAATATAAAATGAGTTATTAATAGTCTTAATTGGGATAGGACGAAGAGGGAGACAAAGCTCCTCAAGGTTCCTTTGTGTTACCATGATGATGCCAAGGAATATACATGGTATTTTTTAGTCTCTGGAGGAAATTTTGGTCATGCAGAAGTTTTCACTAGTTCCCAACCTCCTCCCAAGTGCCACACTTTCAAAATCTTGGAAATACATTTTGCGATGCTGGAAATACATCTTGCTTGGACTGCAAGAATACTGAGCTTTAGTCTGAAAGGTCATTATCTCCATTGAGAGGGCACTAACATCTCTGCTCAAACATTTGCTCGGGGTTTGTTAAAGTCTATTCAAATTCAAGTAATCCCCTTCAGTGCTACTTCTTTGCCATGAAAGTATGAGGAAATAGTGCTGATATTTTGACAATCCTCAGCTCTTTGGAGACATGTTAAGCACATTCAGATATTTCATATGCCTGGTGAAATAATTGACAAATCGGTAGACCAGTGAGAAAACTTTCTGCTCCTGAGGCACCACACAAGGATGAGTAGGATACTCTTACACATGCTGAAAAACAAGGATATTAATAATCTTGGGTATTGAACTCAACCATGAATATATTATTTATTAATATATTAATATATATGACTCATCACTAAGATCATTCAGAAAAGTACACCAAACATAGTGTAACAAGAAGATATTTTAGATTGGTTGATCCTGCTCATATCTCTGAAAATGACAAGAAATTGATATAAAATGTATCAAGTTAAAGAAAAGGAAAAGATTTGTGTGGGGTTGTTTTGTTTTGTTTTGTTTTTTTGGGGGGGTTGTTTTGGGTTTGTTTGTTTGTTTGTTTTTTGTTTTGTTTTGTTTTTTTCTGGCTTGCATTCATTCCACAGTTTGATTCAGGGTGCTGGCATTCACTCTGGAGCAGTAAAAGACCTGGAATTTTCTGGATATTTTAAAGATCACTTGTTTGATTTCCTTTTCATATCTACAAGAGGATAGGAGGGGTTTTTTTTCCTTTTTTCCCCCTCTGAATCCACCTATGAAAACAACTGTCATCCTCACACATTTAAAATTAAAATGAAAGGAGATTCACTTCCTTCCTTAGCCTTCTGGAGCTTCTATGGATTGATATACATTTCATGCAGCAAAAACTATCTACCCTCAGCAGCTTTTCCTAAGGGGAATAGTATTAAAAAAGTGTATGGATAAGTAAAAAATGTAATGATTGGCATGTTAGTGGGCGTGGTGTATAGTGCAGAATTAAATGTTTGCAGTAAATATTACATTTAAAATATTTTTTGTATTAAAAATATGAAAGTAATGATGACCTATATATGTGTTGGTGGTTATGTATATCTTGAGACTTTTTGGTTAAAATTGAGAATGAAAGTATAAAATATAGTGTCAAGAGAAACAAGTTGCATTAAATCTACTAGTAATTAAAATGAAAAGGACACCAGGATGGTGTTCTTATTGTGACCTTGAGTAGAAGTCTTCTCTGTAGTTAAATATGTTACATATACTTACAAAATATTACATGTAATTGTAGATTTCTTCTCTCAATGGAAGGTTTCCCAACATTTTTTTGGAGAAAAGCATTGTAAACTGCAGGCCAAATTTGGCTGGCCCTTGTTTTTATTTTCTTGAAGGGGAAAGGTTTGTTTTTCATACATATTTAAAATGTGAAATTTATGGCTGAGAAGACAAGGTTTGTCTGCCTGGCTGCTAAGAAGGCACATACATTTGCAATCAACACAGTATAATCTATAGCATAAATACATGGACAGGACAGCAAAGAAACCAGTTGTGGGGTTTCTTTAGCAAACAGAGGAGGCACTTGTCAGGAATCCAGATGAGAGTTTGCCAAGATTTCCTTCTTGTGCCCTGGGAGGGCACTTGGCTGACAATGTGAAGAATGGAGGCTGTCTGAAGAAATCAAATTGGTCTGCTTTATCCACCTCAGCCAATTACTCCCTTGAGCATAATCATACTCTGCTGAGGAAGAAAAAAGGATAATGTCTTAATGTCCTAATAATCCTCTAACCTGAGACCTCTGCTGTAGAATTGGGTTATTTCATGCCATCGGAGAACATATTAAAATGCCTTCTAAATATTTAAGACCCAAGCTATCTAATCAGAAACAAATTTCAAAAGAAAGTTTTTCAGTTCATCATAGATTTTTTTTCTTCCCCTCATACATTGAGTCAAGATGCATTAATCACATCACAAAGCTTTGAGATTACGTGACAGGAAAATTCAGCATTCCAAATCAGCACATCTCAGGTAAATCACAGAACTGCACTTAGATACCATGTCTGATATTTTCCTCTGCCTGTACCCACAAGCAGAGCAAAGGTTTTACAGGTTAAGAATGAAGCTGCACAAGAAGCTACTGTATGCATAGTGCTCATCTTGTCTTTTCAGGTCTCTCTGAACAGAGGATCTCGAGACATATGCCAGTGCACACTCATGCTGGTGAGTTCCATAGTATACATTGGTTATAGATGTCCAGTATGAGCTTAGAATAGCTGTGATGTCTTCTTGCCTTTAAATGAATACATTTTAGGACAGAAATGGTGAATTTGAGAATAATTCAACACTTTTAATGGAATTTTTAGAAAGATACTATTGCACCAAGAAAATTATTCCATTGCTTATTCTATTTTAAATTGTCTGGTTTGGTCAGTCTTTATTAAATATCACATTGCAATATTAAGAATTAATATCAGACAATATTCCAGATTACTTAAATTCTTCTGTCAGTTATTTTCATTATTTTAATCTGTAATTGTAGTGTATTATGCAATGTTATTAAATAACCCCGTAGTTATCCTTGAGTTCATGAAAATACATAGTGTATCTCACTCTTAAAACAACTTATATATATGAAACATATTTAACTTCATTCCATGACCTGTACCTCTGTCTAGTATTTGTACTAAATAAGTGTAATGCATTCAATGTTGTTGATCAGAACATGTTGGTATTTTCTCTTGCAGAAAACATTTTGCTTAAATAGAACCGTCAAATATATAAAAATGCTCTAAGACTCACCTAGTTTATCCTTTTTGTGTAATTCATGGTCCTAAATTGCTCAGGCAGAGCAACCACAATATAGTGTACCACAGTGAGTTTAAATTAAAGAAATCAGTGTAGGGAATTCTGCAATCAAATACTTCCAGAAGTGCACAATTTTCTTCTCTCAAATTAATCACTGAATTACTGTGTATTTTCATTCGCACAGAACTATCTCAGGGCTTGCATTTCATTGTTCCAAGAATAAGCTGTAAGAGTTCATTTGCCTAGCCCCCCCACTGGACAAAATACTCTTGGGAATGGTTCATATGAGTGAAGGAAATTATGCTGGGAAGAAATTTCAGCAGAGGTGGTTTTGATGTTCCTTATTTATATTAATGCAGCAGCTGGGGCCATCTTAAGCAGGGTCTGTGTCCCGTGTCTGTCTTCAGAAGCAGCAGAAGTGGCAGTCAACCCAATGTTTAGTGTGTCAGCCAGAGTAGTGAAATGATAGCTGCATTTGGCTCCCATGGGCAAGGACATATTTCACCTATGATTAGAGGCAGGCATTTGTGCACAGGCACACACACAGGGAATGCTAGCAGGGCAAAATGCATCTGAGCATTTGGCTCAAAGTGTTTTACACGAAGGTGTAAGGATAGGATTTCTTCATAGTAAGGAATGTCCTAATCAAGAAGCCTGAATCTCTTGTTATCTACATGGCAGAGCAGAAGAAACTTTTAAAAGAAATTTAATTCCCTTGTCAGCCTTAAAAAAAAAAAAAATCCCTACTTCTCACTTGTGAAACTGTGAAGCTTAAGATTGATTTTCTTACAGCCAGAATCACAAGAGTAGAAGGTATTGTGGTGCAGAATGGAAAGGAAAAATATAAATCAGCAATTGATCCTCTTCAAATGACAGCAGGATAAATGTAAACTACCTAAGAGGTAAATGTGGCATGATTAAGACTATTTTATGTACAGAAAAGTGGAACCTGAAAAAACAGAATCATAGGAAAATTTGAGACTATTGAAATTTCCTCCTGGTATTCAAAAGACATGAATCATAAATAATATTTTCTGGTTTTTTTCCTAAATATTTTGGAGAAAAGAATCTGATTGAAGCTGTCACCAAATGAAAACGAACCAAATCAAATTTAAACCTGAAGACTGTAAAATACATCAAATATACATCAAATTCTGTAAAGACTGATAAATGTGAAAATTAACTAACGATTCTTAAAAGCATCTATTGTAACTAACACAGTAACTTCATTAAATATCTTTATTCAATCAAGTAGAAACTGGTATTGGAAAAGCAATGCACCTATACTGGGAATAAGAGACCTTTCCCTTTATAAATGATACAGGCTACATTTTCTATTTAATTTGAAAATCTATAATGCAGGTAGGACTGCAGCTCTATTTCTTTGAGCAAATTCACCTGTTTTAAGGATGTAGGGACTACTGGGTTTTTTTTGGGGCTTTTTTGGTTTTTGGTTTTTTTTTTTTTTTATATTAGAATTTGTGTTCTTTTAAACAGACATTTAAAGGACAATGTATATCCTCTGCTTTGACTCAGCACAGCAGTGTGAAACTTTATATTTGCTAAGTCAGTTTTAAAAGAAGAGAGAATAGAACAAATTTTACTCTATAAAGCTATCAAAGACATTAAAGAACAGCACAATATTTAACTGTGTTTAAATACAAAAATCGTCAGGTTGCTTTTCAAAAGAATATATTGAAAAATCTATTTCAAATTTTGATGTCATAGATGTTTCAACAGATGGTGATTGGTGCTGCAGGTCTTTCTAGAAAATTTTTTTAAAGAACTTGATGAAATGTCATATATTTTTGACATTTGGATTTCATTAGAAAAGCACTTCTCACCTGGTGCTGTTTGTCTTTTCAGATGCCTTTGATGATTTGATGACAATATTGACTGCAGCTTGCATTTTATTTCTTCCACCAACTTGAATTCTCTTCCATTTTATTCTCATGTTTCAAGTTAGTCTGTGTTTTAACCCCTTCTCCTCAAGTGAATATCATAGAACTTTTATTTGTCATTCTACAGTTAAAGATGCATTGAGATAGAAAGTGTGTAAGTATAGACAGGGTATTAAATTTATCCTAGAAGATCCAGAAATGACCAAAATAGTGCATAACATGCAGAAATCCTTAATTTGGTAAGACTGATAGGATCCTTATTTACAAGGGTCTTGGTAAACACTTGGCAATCTTAGTGTGATGGATTGCCCCCAGCCAGCAGCGAGGCACCCACACAACTGCTGACTTCTCCACCTGCAGTGGAATGAGGGAGAAAACCAGAGGAACAGGAGAGAGAAAATTTGTGGGGTAAAACACAGACAGGGAGATCACTTGGTAGCTGTTGTTATGGGCAAAGTGACCTGAACTTGGGAAAGTTAATTTGCCAGTTAACATAAATAGGAAATTATTGATTCATATACTGGGAAACAAAAAACAAAACAAAACAAAAAAACAAACCAGAAGAAAAAAAAACCAAAAAACCCAAAAAACAAAAACAAAACCAAAAACAAACAAAAAAAACCCAACACAAAAACCCCAGACAAACAAACAAAACCATAAACAAACCATACCACATTTAGGCACTTTCCTCCCACTTGCCAGACTCAACATCAGACATCTCTTTTTCCCAACTATTACTGCTACAGGTTGCACTTGGTTTCTTAGCTGAACAACTATCTGTGATTAGTGGTTTCCCTGTGCTCCCTTTCCTTTATCACCCTTTTCCTGTGTTCCAGTATGACCTCTCTATGGACATCAGTCACTTCAGGTGTGTGCCTGCTCTGCCATGGAGCCCTTCTCCTCCTCCTCTGACACCTCTGTTCCTTCTGATGTTTCTCACCATTTTTCGCCTTCCTTCCTCACTGAGAATTTCTTAAATATGCTAACAGAGGTGCCACCAGGTTTCCTGGTGGGATTGGCTGTGTCCTGTGGTGGATCTGTTTTGGAGCCATCTGGAACCATCTGTGCCAGGCACTCCCTGGCCTCCTAGAGAGGCCACCCGTGAAGAGCACCCTTAAGTACCAAAATCTTGCAATTTATACCTAATACTCTCATTTCCAATCTGACAGGAAAAAATATATCAACTGGTACATATTAGTTATAATTATAATAAGTGGCAGTGGCAGTGATTCTTCTTTGGACCCCTGCAGCAACTGTCCAAGAAAATAACATGAAAGTCACAGATCATAGAATCATAGAGTAATTTAGGATGGAAAAGACTTGGGAGATTATCAGGTCCAGCCCTTCAGCCAGCACTGCCAAGTCCACCAATGAACCTGCAAAAAGAGTGAAAATAGCTAGCTAGTCTGTTAGAAGACTTCTCACATGGAAAAAACAGGTCGATAAAGTAATTAGTTGCAGACCTCATAAACTTTGTACCTCACATATTTATCACAAGGACAGAGACAGCATTTTCTGGTAATTCACAGAATGTTATTTTTCTTCATTTGGAATTCTTTATTCTGCCACTTAAAAGAAAATGGAAGTCAGATAAGCAGGCTTCTTTCCCCCTCCTGGCTCATCAGTTTAATTTATCACATACATGCTCATTGCTACTGACTGATGAAATGGAGAGATATACAGTACTAAACCCACTGGGAGCAGAGATGGAGATGATAGTTATGTAGCACTGAAATATGAGATGAGTCAGAAAAAAAGCAAAATTCAAACCAAGACTCTTTTCTTCAGGGTGAGAGGGCAATTATGGTGCAAGGAGCACTTTGAAAATATGGATACTGAATTTGAATGGTCATTTTGGATATGGAGTGACTTCTTTGGGGCATCTGAGCATGTAGGCATGAGCAGGGGACATGAACAAGAAAAGTATATCATCCAAGACGATGATCCCAAGAGTCCAGTTGTTGTCAAAGTTCCAGGAAATCATCTCACCATAAATTAACAGATAATCTGTCAGTACTTGATCTCACATGCATGGTTTCTGCATGGGAATTGTTCTATCGCTGAACAAAGTCCGATCAGAGTGTTCTTATTTTTCTGATTTAAAGGAAAAAAATAAATGCAGATTTTGATACATTCTGTCTGAAACAACTTTTATTTTCCAGAACATATACAAAACCATTAAAAAATACTAGCAGTAGCCATATGCTTTGACAATATGTTGCAAACACCTACACAACATCACTACCAAAACTAGAGTATTTGATACTTTGTTTTCTTTCTGAGAAGTGGAGAAACATGATTTTGAAACATTTAAGAATTATAGAGTTGTTCAGTAAAGAAATCAACAGTGATGATTCTTAAGGCATAGAGTCAGTGTAATTAAGCAGCAATTTATATTAAAGCATGGAATATATGAAATACAGAAATACAGAAACATGTAAAAATCTACAGAAACTTCAGAGCTAATCAAGATTGTATTACTCATACACAGCAGAAGAGATGACAAAGAGGAATGCCTACGCATGTTCATTGATCTATAGTTTTATCTACTTGATAGATGATGAGACTCTTTCCATCTATTTTCTTAATCTGTATTTAACTAGTTTCAAAGGAAAAGTTTTAAATTATAGATTGTAATGCTACATTGGCATGATACAGTACTCTGCATCAATTCTCTTTATGGAGCTGTTATGAAGTTAACCTACATACCACCCTGACTGTGTGAATATTAAAATTCTGATTAAAAAATGTTGACCTGATTCTTTCTTTCTAGCTCATATTCTACCAGTCTTACACTAACGTAAATCAACTTAAATTAATGGATTTCAACTAGCATTAGACTGAGATAAGAATTTAGAACTGGCTCTGATGAATATGCAAGGGGTGACTTTTTTAATGTGGCTTACTTTTGAAAATATTACCAGAGCATAATTCATGTAATACAGAACACAGCAACTTTTTGATTATATATATGTGCAAAAAGTACATATGTATTTAAACTATATATAAACTTTGACTTGCTTTGTAAACCAACATGAAAGATTTCCATTAATATATTGCTTTGATTTAATTATTGAAAAAGTATATATATTTGCATTTTTAAGTTTTAAATAGCTATAAAGAGGGAAGTGTATTTCTATACAGTTTTTAAACACAGAATGGGATTTGCTGTTCTTGAAAGAAAGCTACTCTATGAACCTTTTAGATATTCATAAATCTCCAGCTTACAATCTCACTGCCAACAGCAAGGTGTCTGCACAACCACAGCTTCTCTACTCAGCCTTATATGAGTCATTTCAGGGGATAAAAAGCTCCAGGTGATTCCACAACAGCAGGTCTGAATATCACCCTTCTGTGCAACCTCAGCTGCAGCTGACTTCAATTTCCACCAGCCCCTGGGGCAGATGGCTTCAGAGCTCTTCCAGCAATGACCCTGGGCTGCCTTTTCTGTTCAGAATTCCCATTATGATGTCATATTATGGACAGATGGAAATAGTTTGGGTAGTCTGACTATGCTGATAAATGTTCTGTCCAAGGCTTCAGGCATTATATAGTCCAACAGTTTCCTATGCAGTCTGCTCCAAACTGCAAATGTTTGTTACATTTAACCACAAATCCAGTCTTGATGTCATTCAATGAATGTAGGCTGTATTAGAATGCTACTTCAGATTAGAATCAACAGATTATTATTTCATTCCCCTTACAAGACTGACACAAAATGGTAAGACAAAAAATAGAGTTAAACTATGATCTTGGCAAGCAATGACCATAAATTGAATATCTGTCAAAACTCTATTTACTTCCTTCCATCATTGAAACTTTAGAAAATTTATAATATCAAAAGAAATGCAGACCAGTGATATTACTCTTCATTAAACTAAAACGCTGTTGTACAGTGATAGATAACTTTTCATTCATGATTATCATTCTAAATTTGTAAAAATGAAAAAAATACAGATAGCAGAATTGCCCTGTCAGTACATGCAAATTATATTTACGCATACAAATATACATATTTATATTTGTGTGTGTTTATTTATATAATTTTATGTGAACACTAAAATATATGAATATTTATGAATTGCTGATATTGCACCTTGAAAAGACTTAAAGAATGTTTTAAAATATTTGCATATTCTTTTTTATGCACTATATATAGTATGTCTGTGTACTTTTGAAATCATTCATTTATACACTTTAGAAATGCAGTGACTACATGACTGGAAACTACTGCTTTGTTGAATCTTGGCACTGCAGGGGTATTTGGAACTACATTAATCAAAGAGAACTATGGGTTTTGTCATTCCTAGTTACCTTTGAAACAGAAATTCATTAAAGTGCAGATCTAGAAAATTGAAAGTTCTGTCTAGAGACTAATACGTTAGGGTTGAAAATTAAAAAGAAAATAAAAATATTTTTCTGGATTACTTTCACTATAAATTTATAATTCTCTACTTTTAATTTGTTCTTGATCAAGAATTATATTATTTTTACAAAATAAACCTCCCATCCATCTACAAACCACAAGAAAAATTTACTGCATCTGAGATTGAAATGCATGTGAATCTACATCTCTGAAGACCTTAAGACCTTGATCTTGTTTGCCTACTGCAATCAAATATTTATATTTTGTATGGTCAAATTCTTCAGAACTGTCTTTCCCTTTTTCATTGAAAACACAGGGGAATTTGTTTGGTAGTTTTACATTGATATATTCTTTCCATAGGTAGGAAAAGTGTAAGGGAGGAGATAGAATGTAGGAGACTGCTTGTCATCGTCAGTCCAACATTGTCACTAAATCTGAATTTCAAAGAATTTAAGGGGGTAGTATGAGCTGAGGCAAGGAGGAGAAAGAGGCACATTTACCCCTTTTAATTATGATTCCCTTGATCTTTATTAGAATTCTAACTTCTGTTGCTGAACTTTTTTTCCACCAAAGTTGGGATTTTGATACTCTGCTGTATTTTAACAGTCCTCCCTTGTGGCCGTCTTTCTACCTCTGACTGACATTTGTACAATACACAGTGCAAAGTGCTTGGCATGTATTTTGAAAATCAATGCCAAAAAGAATGACCATACTGATGTGGATATTCTTATACCCTGTGGCTCTAGGAGATGTTTAGAAAAAGTGCTAAGCAGTATCCAAAAACCAATCTGATTGTTCTTAGCTTTGATATAATTTGCATGTTTCATTTCTGCTTCTTCTACTGATGTTAACTTACTCAACCTGATTTGGATTTGAATGGCATATATGTAAATAACCTATCCATACAAGGTGGTAGAAGGCTAAGAGAAATAAAAACATGAGAAAGCCTCACAATTTATTTACAGTCTGTAGATTTTCTGCTGTGTATACTAAACAGGCATCTCAATAGGGAAATATGTTATTTTGGAAAAAAAGGAGGATGTAAACATTCATGTATTGTTGAAATGTGGCTATTTTGCTCTAATGTTTAGGATTCTGATTAGCTATTGTGATAAAAATAGAACAAACCACAGTCTATTGTTTTTGTTAGTCATTCAGCAGACCTTACTTTCAATTTTTGATCATGAGGATCTAACTTCCTCAATTTTCTTTGTGATCTTTCCCAAGTTTCATTTTTTTAATTGTGTTGCAAAAGAGAAGTTCATTTTAAAAAAGAAGAACATTTTAAAAAAGCATAAGTGACAATTTTAATAAAGGCAATCTCTGTGCCAGTCTTCCACATCTCAGGCAGTATTTTCAAAAACTGGAGATGAAACTTAAGGTTTTGGAACCACATCTCAACACTTGCTTACTTTCTAAGTAGTGCTTGGGGGGTGGGAGGGGGTCAGCTTTTCTGATCAACTTGTCAGACTTGATCTGTGTAACGTGGTAAACAATTTTTAAAAAGAGTATTGGAAGAATCTTATAAATTGGGATAATTTTTATTTGGCAATCTGTTCTCTAATGGCTAAATTGGGAAGTACTGTGAGGAATTTTATCTCACTTTTAGAGTTGTGGATAGTTACGAATACAGAAAAAAATATTTTCTTTTATCTAGTCACACTAAATTTTGTGATCTTAAACTGTTGTACAGTAGTGGAAAATTCCAGGTGCCAATTCCTATATTGGTTGATGCTGAAGAATTTTCTTACGTCCCTACAGTCTCATGATCTATTAAGGCAGTGAAGCCACCTAAAAATTTTGATGTAGAGTCTCACAGTTATTGCTGTAGAGAGCTAATGGTAGTATTTGTAACAAGTTAAACTTTGTAGAGTCATTTCTGTATGTTTTCATTTTTTGTCTCTTGAGATCCCTCAGAGGGAATATGTGAATACTTCCTTGTTGGTTTGTTTGTTTGTTTGTTTGTTTTGATAATAATTTTATCTCAGAAAGCTTTTTTTTTTTTTTTAGCCATTAGTACATGAGTTTACTACATTTACTTCCAATTTGAAATTCTTGATAAAATATATATACCAAGTTATCACAGAATCCTTTCTTATGAACACTCTGTGTTATCTTAGTATTAGCACACCTATATTTGGAATTCCAAAAGCCTTAAGCTTATGACTTGTTGTATACTAAGAATTTTATAAAATATAAGTTTTTTGACAAGCTGGGTTTTTTTATCCATTAGTACCAGCACAACCAAGTAGAATTACTTCATTAAGCCCAAAAGATTATTTTTTCCCTTTGACAGTTACACACCTTGGTTTATAAGAATCAGTGAGAAATCATCCCCCAGAGGAATATACTTTTTTGTAAAGAGACCTAAATCATATTTATAAAACAAAACACACCACATTCCTAACTTCAACATTTGATATAACTTAATTTACAATACCAGGAGACACTGAGGTTTTTTAAAAAATTATTTACCTAAAGAGAGCATAAGAATATAGAATTCTTTGCAGCAACTGCAGTCAGCAGTAGCACTCTGAGCACTGATTACCTTTAAGTGTATGGAGTTGATCCCAGGAGAAAAAGGTTTGGTCTCTGCAATATTCCTGTACTATTATATATCTGTCACTTTATTATCATGCATTACTTTGTCATTAAGAGTATATAGAGTTCTGTAGGATATAGAACATGAAAATGAGTTCATTTAGTTTGAAAAAAAATTGCAAATAAAATCAGATTTCTTGGTCTGTTAGACTGGAAAAGATCTGTACAAGTCAGCTCTTCTACAAGATACATATACACTGTCATTTGAGAGTGAAAACAATACATTTCATTGGAAATGCAGAAAAACAGGAAGTTATTGTCCCGTTATTTGAAAAAAGAGGAAGCTACACAAATAAAAATAATTAAATTCCTCCAAGAGCAAAGATATTTTTTCAGATGTGTGAAAAAAAATAAGAATTTTTTTTTACAGTTAGAGCATCTTGACTGCAAGTAAAATTAATAGCTTAAAATTAATTAATTACAAATAAAAATGATAACTTGGGTAACATTACTGAGGCAGAAGGAGATCAAATTTATTTGAATAGCAAGAAAATAGAAAACTAATAAAGCATTAAAACCAGTGAAAAAATCATATCAAATCTCTCATTAAAAGCATACCAGTACTGTTAAGATAAACATTGGTATCACCAGTATTAGCCTCATTAACTTCAAATGTTGTGGGGTACAGTGGACTGTAGAAAGCTCTTTGGATGTTTTAGTCCCAGTCTGAAATTGTGGAGCTGATTAATTTCTTGAAGAGAGCTACAAAATGAGCTGAAGACCTGAAATTGATTTTTATATATAAGCTTTTGTGTTAGCCCACTCCATGGGAAACAACCTGACACATTCAGTGCAATTCCAAATCAATTGTGGATTTTGGATTTTGAAGCTTAAATTCTCTGTTCTGGCCTGCTGTGAAAAACCTTGTCACAATTAAAAGGTTCCAGTTCTCAATTCTTCTACACAGATTATAGAAATATTGTTAGAAAACAGCTTTATGAATTTAAAGGGAGAAAACATGAACCACTCCTACCATGCGAAATGAAGTAATGGATATTTGCAAGCACAGTGATAAAGATCGTCAAAGATATAGTGCATTCATAAATCACAAAGCCTCTCATACCCATGCTGTATGGTTCTAATAATGTAATTGTATGAAAATATTTAATGATCTAAAGTCTCTATGTATGTAACAGATATGTAACAGAAAAATTGATTAGAAGAGTAGGTCAATTTAAAGCATTCCTGTTATTATCTTTTCTGTAGCACATTTTTCAAGCTCACCTGCCCAGGACACGTGGTTGATGGACACTTTAATAAGGGCCATTAAGTTCTTCCTCAGATATCTCAAGAGAGACTGAATAGAGGGTGTTGCTAATGCTCATAAACTAGACTTTCAGGTTGTTGCAGGCACACCAGAGTGCATAGTCTGGAAAGCATCTCCAAGAACATGCATTATCTTCTACATACATGACAAAGTTAAGAAATCTGTTCTCTAAAGGGATAGAAGTCTAAATTGGGGAGATTTTAAATGGAAGATCAGCATCAATCATGCTTGACCAAAATGACCTCTATGATGGATGGGTTGAAGAGGGGAGAGCAGTGGATGTTGTCTACCTTGACTTTGGCAAGATTTTTGGCACTGTCACTGATAAAATCCTCCCAGATAAGCTCAGGAAATAAACTCAGAGAAGACTGAGAGGGGATATCAATGATTAGGAGTATCTCAAAGACAGGTATGAAGAGGATGGTGCCCAGTGCCAGGATGAGGAGCAATGGTCATAAACCAAAACACAACAAATCTCACCTAAACATGAGGCAAAACCTCTTTCTATTGAGGGTGGCAGAGCACCCTCAATAGAACAGGCAGCTCAGGGAGGTCATGGACTCCTCCCCTCTGGAGACACTAAAAACCCACCTGCACGTGTTCTTGTGTACTCTCCTTTATTCGAAATGTCCTTTGGACCAAAAGATTGGCAGAAGTCACTTCTAATCTTAACTATTTTGCGGTTCTGCCATTCTGTGATCTGCATTAATGCACTCATTAGACCTGGATAAAAACTCTCAAAGTTTTCCATAGCAGAAGGGTCCAAATTAGCAGCAGCAGCAGCAGCCGTAGCAGTAGTAGTAGTAGTAGTAGTAGTAGTAGTCGTAGTAGTAATAGTAGTAGTAACAGTAGCAGCAGCAGCAGCAGAGAACCTCCAAACTATTTTCAGAGAATCACAGAATATGCTGAGTTGGAAGGGACCCACAAGGATTTTAGGGTTTTGTTTTTATTTTAATCCAAATCTACAACAGATCTACTTTGAAATATATCTGTCAAGCCTGTTGGTGTCCCTTCAATTTTTTTTTTTTTAAAGGACAAGTTTTATAAATACACATTTGGATAACAGCAGTATGGACAGTGATGCTCTATCCAAAATAATGGATTTTTGTTCCCTACAATGGGTTTATTGATTTCTAAATTAGGATGTCAAGCCGAGTGCTAGGAAGAAGAATGCACAATTGGAATTATATACATATATACATATATATGAATCTCTGTGTGTGGCTGTTTACATTAACCTATACATATACATTTACTTGTTCACAATGGTTAAATGTTCTTATTCTTCATTTACATAAATCACCTCCATTTTTCCTAGAACACAGAAAAATAGACTGTCCTAATTTTTGTAGAACTCAGCATTTGAAAGGTCACTCAGAAAACTGAAAACAAGTGTATATAATTAATTAGAAAGTTTTGTGAACTTTTGATTAATGTTAGAAGTTAAAAACATTTGGAGTCTGCTCCTTTCAGTTCTGAGATGCCAGGAAGGGACCAGATGTTGATGGTCCACTGAACTATATTCTTCCTAAATCTCACATGGAGAATAATTGCTTTCTGCAGGTCACACTTTTATGTCACTCCCAAGTCATGACCTTTCATCTGAAAGAGAATTAGGAAAAAAGAAGACAGAAGAAAATGGATTTTGCAAAAGGAAAAACTTCAGATTTTTGTAAGTTAGCCATTGGAAGACAGAACTTGGAACAGGCACTGATCAAAAAATCTGAGAATTTGCTCCTGGCAAAATCTGAAACATGAGTTGATGCTCAGTGGATGCAACCTGAGGAGACAATTTGCACTGACATATGTAAATGACCATAGAGGTAACTGAGAATTCCAGAAGGCTTTTGAAGTCTAGAAACTCCCCAGGGTTTTTAAAAACAAATCTAATTCTGCTTAGAGGAAGTTATTGTTAGCAATCTATTGTTAGCCCTTTCCATAATGTAATTTCTTTTTCTGTAAAGAATTATTAGTTACAAGTACCAGCTCTGGTTTCTTATAACTACTAAAGAAAAGAGCATATATCACAAAATATTATTTCCAATTCTAAAAGCATGTATTTCTCATAGCCACAGGTTCTTCAGTTAAGACAAAAAAAAAAAAGAAAAAAAAAAAGAATGAAAATCAAAATACATCAGTGGGTGGAAAACAGAGAAAATGTCTGCAAAGAGGATTTCAAACAAACTGTTGGTGGCTTTACCATGAAGTTGAAATATAGTATGTGGGAGGAGATACATGGTGCAGCTTATTCTATTTTATTTATTATATGCAACAGTGTGCCTATCTGATAATTCCCTGCAGAAAGCCTGTAATAATATGTAATTACGTACAAAGTTATTCACTAATTTTTTCTCATAGGGGCATATGATATTACTTATTGGTCCTCAAAGGTGTATAAGAATAAGCAAGTTCTGAAAAGGCTATACCAGACAAATACTAAATTGTCTGATTGCTTCCTTGACCATCTTGTTTCATTACTGATTCCTGAGGAAGGTGGCAAGTGCTTCTCACTGATCAAACTTTCTGTGAGAGGGCAAAAAAGGATTAGAGTTTTCTTTTCATCAGATTAAGTATAATTTTTCCTTACATGGACTCCTGTAAAACAAAAAAATTTTCATAAAAAAGTGCTATCAGTGAAAATAACAGACCTGCAAATGCTCCATTTTTTTTCTTTTTTTTTAAGCATAGGTAAGTTTATCTGCAAGACATATGTATGCAAAGTCAGTTTTAATTATAACTACATAACATATTGTGTAACCATTTCTGTCAATGATTAGAAGCACTCCTACTACATTGATGGACTAATAGAGGAGTAAAAGCTATCTGGGTTCTCTGTTAAATCTAAGGAATTCTTGGCTTCCATAATCCAAAGTAGCAAGGCAGTTCAGTTTGCACTATACAAATAGTTTTGACACTGAAATATTTCATTTTTCATTTTTGGGTTTTTTACAGCCCATAAAAAATGAGTATAGGATATATTGTAATAATGCTTCAAGAACTAGATGGAAAAAAACCCAATCAAACCTCACAAAAACAGACAAAACTAAAACAAAACAAACAAACAAAAAAGAAGAGAACAAACAAAAAGAAAGGAAAAAGAGTGAATAAGAATAAAGAAAATTGAAAGACAATATTCTGTGATACTAAGTTCTTCTACCCAAGAGAATACTGTAGAATTGTGCCAAGGCAGTACTTTCTCTTGAATTGAGGAACGTGGGGGCAAAAACTGGCTGACATTCTTGCACTACTACCAAGGTGCTGTGATTTCTTTTGCCTCTTTACTGCAGGAAGAAACAGAGGCCATTTTAAAAATGAAGATGAAAAATAGGTGAAGATAATGTATACCAGTTTTCTAAGATCTGATTCACAAAAGGCCTTTCATGGGAAGGTACTTCTGATGTTTGCTGAAAATAGACAGGATAAATGGAAGAAAGAAGGAAAATCTGACCTGATGCCAACACGACCCCAAGTAAACCATAACTTTTGAAAGAGCTCAGGTGATTTCGTCTTTTTTAGTTGAAACAGAGACACTTCAAAGACCATGGTTCCCACTCTCTATACATTGGGGATTGAAAGCAATGCTGAATCAAAGTCAGGGATTTCCAAGTGTACAGAATTTTTCCTGCAAGCTCAGTATTTCCTTGCAGATTACATTTTGACATGCCAGTTCCTGTTTGGCTGAGAACACTGGACAAGACAGTAACCCAGATGTTATTGAATCTGTGAAGATACTGATAGCTGTTATTAGAAAATTCATTCTTCTGATGGTGTAAGAGCAGAAACTTCACTTGTAACAGGACAGAAGTGTACAAAATTAAAGAGATATTGTAACTTTAGTACAGTATGTCTTGAAACATTCCACAGAGAATTTTAAAATGTCTACTATTGAAAGCAATGGATTTTATTTGCTTTTAAGTTCCGTTCTAGAGGACAGGAATCAGTAATGATCCTCTCCATTAAATCAAGACTCTTTCTACTTTCTGGTTTTCCTTGTTGTATGTCCCATAATTTTATTACTTCATGTATTTCTCACAGGCTGCAGTAACTGACGGGCAAAACTACAGCATTTAGGCAATTTTTTTTGCACTTGGTACCAAGAGACAAGGAGTTCCTAAGCTTGTTTCATTTGTGGCTCTTGAAAGCTTGCAGACAAGTCATGTATCTCCAGTGTGAAACTCTAAGGAATTACACAAACAAAAAAGCAGAGGAAAACTAAAAGAGAAATTGAAAAAGAAAAGAGGACTTTAGGTAATGCACAAGAAGTAGACACCATAACCTTCGAAAGGAAAGACAGACTCTTGTGATAAATGGAAAAAAAAACAATAAAAAAGAGAAAAGAAACGTAACATTTTGGTGCTCACTTCACCTTCAAAGAGCAGCCTAGAGAGCCACTGAAGAGAGAGCTTATAGCTATGACTGCCTCTGAGATTTCATCTTGTGTGAAAAGTGAAGATTGAGATGAATAAAAAGACTGGTCTTTCAGGACCAAGAATCTACCCATCAGTCAATGAGAAAAGAACCCAAATACTACAAAGGAAAACAAAACATAAACAACAGTAAAGAAGTCTCAGCAATCATTGATTCAGTTAAACATGTAATTAGCTTTCTTTTCTTTAATGTTTCAGGCAGTTTTGCACATCTGACTGCTCCTGCTTTGCTGTCAGACATTCAACTCTGTTTAACACAAAGTGTTCCCAGGACACCTATCCTTTACTCAGAGCATACCCAAGATGCTTGTCCTTTTGAACATTTAGCCTTTGCAGTGTATCTTCCTTTCTGTTGTGGAAAATGAAACTTGCTCCTTTCTGCATGTTGCCATAATATGTTCTGATCAGTAGAATTCATATGTCATTTTCATTTTCAACAGAAGCAGGGCACAGTAAGGTACACAGCTGGTGCCTGGGAACCAGTTTCCCACTGCTGTTCTCTGAAGGGAGCTTATTAGTGACACCGTGCACTCTTCAACTGAGCCACTGAATTCCAATGAGCACGTAGAACCCATTCTTCTCCCAGTGTCATCAATGACAAAATGCTCACAGACCCTACTGAAACCTGTGTAAAACAATTTGGCAGCATCAGGACCTTGCCTTTTTAGATTTCATTTTTCTATTTCTGAATCACCCATATAATGTAAAAGAAAAATAATAGATAAAACCTGGACAAGATGAATGTGAAGGAAGTAGTGGAATGATTTTTATGGGACAAGAATGGATAATTGAAACTTCAGATGAGGTTATGGTCAAGGGCTAGAACCACTAGGGCTGCCATTAGAGATCTCTTCAAATGTGCTTGGAGCCAGACTGTCCCTCTGAAATCATGAGTCAAAAACTGCCCTGTTAATAAATATGTGCTTTCAGACCATTTTGAATCCAAATAGGAAAGAAATTAAAGGGGAGAAAAAAGGAAGAAAGGCATTAAAGGCACCAGGGAACTGGAGTTATAGGGACAAATTCTAAGAAATCTCATAAATGGTATATTAACATTGATTTCTTGTTATAGTCCCTTTAAATAGAACTGAACTATAAAAAAACCTTTGAACCCTGTTCTTTACCTTGCCTTCTTCTTAATACTGTGAAAGTCTTTCCAGTACATGTTATAGCTCAGCAGTGTTAAAATGTTTCAAACAATGTGACTAGCCCTAAGTTTAAATAGAAATCCATTTCAAACATGTAGACAGACACTCATTCTGTTGTAAGGAGACATAACAACCTGTACTGGCAGAAAACAATTGTTATCCCTGGATGATCAAGTCTCTACTTTCAAGTACATCATATGAGTTTACAGATTCTCTCAATACCAGGTCTTGCTCTAAAATACAAGATTGTTAATATTAAGAAGTTATGGGAAATAAAATTTATAACTAAACAGGCAATTAAAGTAGCTCAATGGCAGAAAAAAAATCTAAAAGGGAATGGCCAAAGATTACTTATACTGCACAGAAATAAGTACATGCATCAAAAGCCAGTTGAAACTACCAAAAAGGTCAAATTAAAGAACAGTGATGGTGGGCTTGGGGGGAAAGAGGTGGTTAAAGAGGTGTTTTTTACTTCTAGACTATTATACTCACTTCCTTGAGGTAGTCTTATTTGAAAACATTTTACTGAAAAAGAAGTTAGCATCTACTAAACTATCATGCCAAAATCTTAGGAAAAAACAACAATCCAACTTAGTTGTGTACTAAAAATTTGTACACAACTCACTGTTTTCTAAACACATTAATTCCTATAATTTCAGGAGAAATAGGAGTTTAAAAACATCACATATCACACCTGGTCTGGCAGGTATTTGGAAACCTCAGAGTTTTCTAACAAGTCTGTGGACCAAAGCTCTGATTAGTTTTTAACAGATTAAGAAACAGAATTGCTGAAGTAAGAACAGTTAGTCATCAACACATTTTCAACAGAGCTAAAAATACGAGTGGTTTCAGTGCTAGAAATCTGATGTTAGCACAATTTGGGACTTGTAGGTATTAACATAATGTAAGACAAAACATTATTTTTATATTGAAGGCTCTTCCACCAGTCTATGCAAATAATGTCATTGTGACTACAAACAGAAGAAAAATTACACAGAACAGTCCTGCAGTCAAATAAGAATTTCATCAAAAAAAAGAGCACTGTTTATGGGGTTATAGAATGCCCTTTCCCAAGAGATAATTAGAGATGAAGAGGTAGATAGATAATTTCATTGAGCAGTCTTGGCAATCTGGCATACCTCAAGCCCACAAAATATGCAAAAGGAGAATTTTCATACATCCTAAAGCTTTACAACAGTACCAAGGTCTCACGAATGAACTGTGGACTTTAGAACTGGAGAACTATTCTGGTTAAAAGGGGCCTCAGTGGGTCACTGGTTCAGCCTCCCACTCCAAGCAGGTCAACAGTAACTAGATGAATTTGGTTCCATTTATCAAAATACTTACTGCCCTGTAGTCCCAAAAGTATATTTAAGCTGAACTAGTCAATGCTTTTGATAAGAGAATATTCACGTGTCTCAATATACAGGCTGCAGTTTTCTGCTGACACCATCCCTTTGCTACAGCTTAAGTCCTTCTGGATGGCCCTTGTGTACCTTCCAGTTTGGAATTACCCCAGGTTTGATTAGGCTGCGCCTCCTCTCCTCTTCTGGGTTAAAAGTATTGAGAAGAATAAAAGATATTGAATGGTGCCTGCATTGACCCCCGAGGAACTCTTTAATTGGCAATTTAAAACCCATTTCCCACCATACTATGTGTCAGAAGACTCACCCAGACTTTCACCCACCTAGTAATCCTCATATATCAGATCTTAATATCCTAACTGGGACACAGGGATGCTGTGGTAGATCATGAGGAAATAACTATTACAGGAGAGATAAGCAACATTCACCGCTCTTCTCTTATCCAGAGTTATTTCATCATAAATAGTTTGACCAGGTTTGTCTGGCAAGATTTGCCTTTGATCAGCCTATATTTGCTATTCCCAAGCACCTTTTTCTCCTTCATATACTCAGAACAGCTTTCTAAATGCAAAATATTCCTCCATATACAAAATCTATATGTAGATACACTATAATATCTTATAGTGATAAATTAGAGCACATCATGCTTTTAAAATCTAGCTGAAATTAGGAATAGAAGAGCTGGAAACACAAAGAATATTTTAATGTGCATGAAATGAATCAATAATCTTTCTGTTAAAATAAGGCATTTTGCAGTGGTTTAATGTGGTTGTGCAGCTCTCAAGAGAGTAAGAAATGGGGAGAAATTATGAAAGTTACTAAAAAATCCCCATCCATCTTTTTTCCCTTTGCATTTCTCACTTATTTTACTTTTTCTGAGTATTTTATCTGTCTGAAGAAGACCAACATGTCCTTTAGACACAGAAAGGGACAGGAGAGACAAGTCCAAAGCAAGATGTCAAGCCTGAGGGCAGAATGAGAAATGTTAAGGTTAGAAGAACCATAATTTCGCAAGGTAATTGTCTGTTCACTTGAAGTTGTCTCCAGGACTGAAGAAAGTCGTTGGCACACCGTGTACAGGCACAGATGGGATTTCGTACCAAGGCTCCATAGAGCTATCTAGGCACAGGAAATCAGGGAGAGAGTTTTGGCACTACGTTTAATTTGGTCAGAGTCAAGGTCACTTTTCCAAAGCTTACTGAAGGGAGACAGGTGGAAATGTAAGTATGGGAATTTTTTGTTGGTGGCAGATAGTGGGTCTACACAAGTGGGTGTATGTGTGCATGTAAGCATGGGTGAAGCAAACAGCTATAAAAAGGTGAAAGCTCTGTATAGGAAATCAACACTCATTTGAGAGCCATGCATATATTATTTAATGTTTGAATTTACAAATGTAAAACTGAAAGAATTTTCACTATTTGTTAGCTAAAATCTTACAACCACTTTTATCTGGGAATATCTGCACTAAAATTTTGATTCTTTGCCATCCCTTTAGCAGCTGAGATGGTCAGGTCATTTTCCACAAAAATCTTAATAAGTTATACTTTTAAGCAATTCACAGACACAATTTATTGTGTCAAAAAATAATTTTCTGTCAACCTTTTACTGACAGACCCTATTCCATGGGGCACAGGCAGTCACAGAGGAGCTATCACAGACTTTGCTATGAGAGTTTAGGGAGATGGTGACACCCTTAGATGGGTCAGAATGGTCTTGAGGCTCCCTATACACTGTCCTTACATCTTTCCTGATAACCTTGAGAGGCAGTGATGAGTGACACCAGCCCAATCTGGCTTCCCCTGTGCTGAAACAGACTGTGTTTTTCAGTCTGACTTTAACATGCTCCATTGAATTTCAGTAAACAAGTCTGTTTATGAACCTGGTAAGCCTAGAGAAGAGTTTGAAACTACACTCAAATAAATTTATTCCCAGTCAACCTATCATATGTCAGGGAGTCCCATATATTGCTCCCATTCATGGCTCCCAAGCCACCATTTAATTCTTGTCTCTTGAGGCTATATATCTCAGAAGTACTCTCCTCTGTACTCTGGACTATTTTGAAGAGAAAATGATTTTTATAAAAGAGGTTTATTGATGCCTTTTATCCTCCCAGTGCTCCTTTCAGTTATGAATTACTCTTTTCCTCTTTTTATGTTACTGTTATCCAGACATGTAGCTGATAGTCCAGTTTCTCTCTGTAATGTCTCCTGTGCTGCCTATATCTTTTTCCCTCAAGGCCCTTCTATTTCTTTCACGTGTTGCTCTCCTGCATAATTCTTGCACCCACAGCACCATCTGTTTGCAGCAGGTTTGGCCTTACTCTACATATGCTCATGTACACCAAACTTGTATGATTGCAGGACTGAGAAGCTCAAATGTGCCCAGTGCTTCAGACTGAATCCTTATCAAATATGCTGTTTCCACACACGCTGTCTACAGAAAAGGAAAGTCAGCACAGCAGCAGGAGCAATGCCCAAGAAATATTTTTCCAATTGAATTAATTCTGACCACATCCTAAAAAAAATCTGAATTTGTGTTTGGGATATTTTCAATAGTCATGGGAATATTGTTGCCACAGCTCCGCTGCAGATCCCTTGAATTCATGACTCTATTGCTAAAATATTGCAACATAAGAAAGTGCAAAATCTAACTGCATAGATCAATAGACCAACAGATATTTGCACTTCCCCATATTTGGGTTTTCTGAAAATGATTTTTCGGAAATTTCTCATTTTCTATTATTGATTTTTACCTGGAGAGTGACTCAGATTAGACATGACAATGCTACAGATATGCACTGAATAAAGTCAAAGTGAGTTCTAAATATCCCTTTGTTGCTTAGAAACTACTGTGCTTAATGTCAAGGGGAACACCTTGGTTATACCTGGATTCAAAGATGTGTGGCATTTTTAAATTTGTCCTCAAAAATTCCATTGTGGAACAGACTCCTACATTTACCTTCAGCTTTTGCTTCTTTCGTATGTTTTCCATTGTCAAGAACAGTCCATCATTTTCAATAATGTAAATACACACAAAAATATAATTAGTTGATAAAGGGAAGTTATAGCTTATGTCTGGCTATACAGTTGTTGGTTTGCTTTTTTTTTTTCTTCCTCTAAGACATAAAAAAAAGCATCTCAATAACATTTGAACAGCATAAGAAAAATAATATGGACAGGCATATTGATGGCACTGAGGAGATAGACTAACTGAAATGTAGGAAGTATTTATCTTTAGTGTGAAAAGAAGCAAGCACCCTGGCTAGCTGTATACATGTCTAAGCAGACAGGATGTTTGACCCATCTGTCGACTGGCAAATGTATCTTCTGAAATCAGTGAATACTAATTTAAATTACGAGACAAAAATATGACATCATTCTAGCAGAATCAGTCATGTCTCCAAGAAAAGAAAATATTTTATCAACATACTCTAATGCACAATATCAGAGATAGCACAGGCAGTAGCTGACTAAAGTGACCCCAATCCCCTTTTAGGGCAAAGGGGGACAAGACATAAAGTAAGTTTCTGAAGAATTTCTAAATGCAGTCATTTGCAGCTGGAGCACAAAAGGGACTGAAATATACTAGGTAGAAAAGTACTTATGGATTTAAATAATTTTTGAGCTATATTTTTCATGTAATTTATAATTTTAAAAAACAATAGAATTTATTGGATGCATTGTCAATTGAGAAAAATACTGAAAGTTATTGTGAGGAATAGACTTGACCTTGCAAAGATTGAACCTGTCAGAGTGAGGAAAGGGAGTTGTATCTGCCACTCAGAAGTATCTGCCATTCAGAAGTAGCCATATATCAAAATCAAGTATCATGTATAACCTTAATAACTATAATAGAAATGTAACTTTATTTTTAATGTTCACACATGTTAAAAACTAAAGAAAAAAAACCACACAAGAATAAAAAATAATCAACAACAGAAGCACGTTCCAACCAATTCTAGACCAGTCTCTTCTAGCTTTTTAAAACATGAAATGAAAACTGTGAGAGAGATCAAGCAGAATTCTTTTTTCCTGTAGCAGCAGAAAAAAATCAATAGGGTAATATGAGAGATGAGCAACACAAAACCAAGGTGAAGAGGTGTACACAAAAGCTGAGTTGGTTCCAAAATCCTGTTGTTTTAATTTGGGTAAAGCAATTTGAAAATTAGGTTCAGGTAGGGCTTTCTAGCAATATGTGAATATGTAAAGGCCTTAAATTAGAAACTAGGACAGTCAGGGAAAGGTAAATATCTCATATGGCAGAAAGAGTGATGTGCAATTTGCCTTATTAATTTTTTCCTTTTCTGAAATATTTGTCAGAATATTCTGATTTTTATATTCAGCTAGTTTGTCATCTAAGAAGGATAAATTGTTTATTGACACAGTACTGCATCTGACAGATTTTTTTCCATTGATGTATGTCTTTTTTGGAGCAGGGGCGGAATTACAAAATGTCCATGGTATTTAAAATGATCAGAGCCCTAGGGCTACAAAGGCATCTACAAAAAATACAAGGCATCTTTTTTTGTGCAGTGCCACAAAATATGTCCTTCCTGTAAAAAGAAAACTAAAGGCATGCAAGATCTTCATATCTTGTTACTGTAAAGTAAATATAGAAACTGATAAACACATGTATGCATGTAGGTGATTTTGAAAGACAGGACTTTCAGTGCACTACTATTGAAAAGCAATATTATTCCAGATTATAAAATAGAGAATACAGGCTATATATATTCACAATGTAAAAGATAGTTCTGAAGAATTAGAGGTATTAAAAAAATGCAGATTTTATGTGCTACTAAAATATAAACATCTAATGTTTTGATAAGTGAAAAGTGAAGGAAAAGAGCCCAAGAAATTCTGGTGTGATTCTTGTGGCTATCTTGTTAGGGCAAGGAGTTGGACTTAGTAATCCTGATGTGTTCCTTCCATCTCCACCTATTCTATAACTCCATGATTATGAAAAGGAAAGAATTGCGACAGTGCATACAGGTTCCTCTTAAAGTATCTGATGCTGCTCTTAGTTGAAAAAGATGATGCTTCTTGAAACTGATAAAGTGTTTCAGTCATATCTTAAAATAATAATATTAATACTAACACTAACACTAATAGTAATAATTTTATCTTGCATGGCTAGATACTGGAATTTTTAATCTCTTTGAAGAGTCATTAAAGGCCATCAGGTTTTGTACATCCAGATACCCATGAAGAGTGACTCCACAGAACAGAATCTGTATTTTCTCCAGGTTGCAATTTAGATTTTTTCCTCTCTTACAGAGTGTCAGGTACATGATTTCATAAAGAATGTCAACAATATATTTTCATTTGGGTAAATGCTGCAGTAGGTAAGCTGTACATACCTTGGTTGCTGAGTTTGCACAATTCATAAAGGTTTAAATAAAAAGGCAACAGAGCAGCAAGAATATGTATTTAAAATAATAAGAAAGGGAGGAAAATTATTAATATTTTTTATCACTGTTTTATTCTGGTGTGTCAAAATATTGAAGGATCTTGAGAAAATCTGATATGATGTAGAAAATTTCCTATTTTATAAAGTTATTTAAATATATTCACCAAATATAAATATAGCAGCATGTTAGGAATTAATACTTTAGAATGTAGAGAAAAATGGTGATACAGTACTTTACAGAAAATAAAAATATTTTTCAAATGTCATGGTATAAAAATGCAAATCTATGGGGTTTTTTAAATTTTTGAAATACAGAAATTTCAGCAGATTGAAAAAACAACAAAGTATGAAACAATGACTTTTCATGTGACTGTAAAATGAGTTAATATTTTAATGCAGAGATGTCATGACAAGTTCAAGTATCTCCCAACAGAATAATTTGATTAAATAAATCAAATCCTGCAAACTCAGGATATGAAAGACTAAACTAGGGAGTATTAAAATGTGATGGCTTGTTCAATTTTTTTTGTATATGAAAATATGTGTGTGTGCGCACGTGCACGTGTGTGTATGTGTGTGTGTAATTTCTACCAATTTTCAGGTTTAAAAAAGTTAAGGCCCAAATAATAATTATTTCTTTTCTAAATATTTGGCTTGAAGTTCCTTTTGGAAGAGAAAAGACAATTAGATGAGAGTTCAAACAATTCTTTCTTCTATAGAGATGTTTACTTCATCTGATTCAACTGTGCTTTCACTCTAGCAGAAAAACTGGGAGTAGAAATTTATGGCCTTTGCCATACAGATCTGCTCATGTTCTGAATAGAAGCTATGATATGGATAAAGGAGGGCACTAAACCCTGGAGGATGGGACAAGCTGCATCTCAGTGATGATATCTGCAAGGAAACAGAGCATTTCATCAGAGTATTCCATCAAAGGACCTTTGCATATTAGTGATGGCACGCTGGTCTGCCACAAGCCAAGCTTCTTGTTATTCATATGTCTGACAGATGAAACAAGTAATTTACCATGCTTGTATTAATAGTATCAACATGAAGAGCTGATATTTTAGATAGCATTAGATACTTGGCTAAAAACTAGCTCCTACACTTGTGAGTAGTTTATGCTGTCTTTTAGACTTAGCAAGGTTGATTAAGTGTGCCTTTGTAAAGTAGAAAAAATTCCTTTTTATTGTCCTCAGTTCATGAATCAGCAAAGTTTAATTCTGCAGTAGCTTCAGGGCAGGTAAAAAACAAGTGAATTCCTTGGCTGAAATACTAGATGCCTTTGATCCCATTAGCTATACACACAACACCAGTCTGTCTCACTCTGCCTCTGCCACTAATGCTGCCAACCAGGAAAAAACCCAGCCACGCTCTCTCTCTCTCTGTTTCCTGCATTACTGTCCAGTAGAGGTTCTTAAATGCACACCCAGAATATGTTCAAAAAAGGCATATAGTGGAGTATACCTGTCAACCTCTAATGCACTCACATGCTTTCAGACATTTTGAGTGCATGTGAAATGAAATAAGGCTGTTTCTAAGTGGCCACACAAATAAATACAAAAACCTAGCTCACAAATACTGACCCACCCTGCTTGTGGCTGGTGTGAGCTGCTATGTCACACAACATTGTTTTTATCTCTGAGTCCTGTGGACCTAACACACAAAAATTAATTCTTTGTATTCTTTCTCACTTCAAGGTGCCTGCAAGAATATGCCAGACTAAGGTTTTATAGAACTTGTTTGAGGATGTGGCATCATTCCAGATGTAAACAGTGACAAAGACTGCTGGAATAGTGCTAAGAAACCCTTGGAGTAGCCCATTACAGTGCTACATCACTACATTGCCTCTTGAAAGAATTTCTTACAAGGAGCTACAATCACGACAAGAGTCATGCTTGAGTCTTTTTTACAAAGACACACCATTGAGGTGATATAAACAAGATCCATGGAGCAAAATATAAGTGGTTTGGATGAGCTAGCATCGAGTGCCCAAGCTTGCCCCACTGTCCTTTCAAACTTTTTTTTTTTCCTTTTTTTATTTAGACAGATAAATGTATATGTAGGATCCATTTTCTGCACTTAGGAATGCAGTTCTTCTTCTGCCACTGATTTTCTGCCCAGAGCATCTACCTGTTTTACCCGTGCTTGATGAGGGTTGTGGCTTCCAGGAACTGCGTACAAGTGTAGGAATCTCTGGATAGGTTAGTTGTAACATTTCAAATTCCACAAAGAATTAATTTAATTGTTGCACAGCAAATCTACATTATTGCACTATCCAAAGAGCTGATACCTCACCATGGGGCACACAAAGAATCAAGGAGTTAATGTTCATTTTTGTTTTAAACTTAAATTATGAATTTATCTTTAAACTCAGAAAATAACCTCCCAGAGCTACAGTGAACTGAAAAGTTGAGTGGATATTTTTGAGTGAGTTACATAGCATTTTGTGACAGTAGTTTCCTAAAAATCTTGAAGGCTAAAACTAGACCAGCAGGAAACTTAAGTTCATTTTCTGGTTTGAAAATCTGCTTTTCAGTCTCTAGTATATCCTAACTTACCCTTCAAACATTCAACACTTTACCCTCTTTCACATTTTCCTCACTCCTCTCACTCTCACAGCTGCTGCACAGCATTTTTTTACCCTTTCTTAAATATGTTATTCCAGTGGCACCACCGGTGTTGCTCAGGGGCTCAGTTTTGGGCAGGAGCAGGTCCTATTTGGATCCAGCTGGAAAAATCACTGCCAGACACAGGGACACTCTTGGTCTTTTCTCACAGAGCCACTTCTCCAGCACACCTGCTACCAAACCATGCCATGCAAACCAAACATACACTTATGAGAAAAAGAATGGAAAAGTATTAATATTAATATAGAATTTTCAGTACAGGTTGATGCTATTCACAAATAAGTTTAATTCAGTTCTATTTTTTTTGCCAGTTTTAACACTGTAAAATGATTTCTTTCCTGTCAGTCTTGCTCTCATAACTTATTATTACACTTGGATGTGCTGCATTACAAATTGTTCCCACTGCTGTAAAAGTAAGTTATTTCATTCACTTTGACTCCATTTTTTTTATTAAACTTGAATAACTTACTTTTATTGTTGAAGGACTGCAAAATTAAACTGCATTATGAAAATGCAATAACATACTCTGTGTGTTATTTGTTCATATTGGTCTCATTTTTAGCCACTGCTGGATGACAATTGCATAATACAAAATTTCATTGCCAGCAGTCTTTATTAACCTTTGAGAAATAGTTTTTTCCACTGAGATTCCAAATGTTTGACAGCAACACTTGCTCTGGTTTTAATTTAGCTTATTTGTAAAAAGACCAAGTTAGTGGCAATGGTCAAATGTAGTAAACTCTAGACTCATTTACTGGTTTGTTTTTACTTCCACTTTCAGTTTTAATATGTTGGTTTAGCACAGAGAAAGATGAAATCTTGTGTGACAGCCTGATAATTTAAGTTTCAGTAGGTGTCTGATCCTTTTCACACCAGTATCAGTTGAAACACTACAGCCCACATTAGTGCAAAAGCAGAAAGGCAGCTATGCATACACATCTTTGAATTAAATTGAAAATCAAATGTCCTCAACATTGATTTCACATATATAGTTTAGACACTGTTTATATCTGAGAATCTACTTCTAATGTGTGTTCATTACACTGTGCCCATAAGTTAGACAAATGAATAAACCAAGTTAGCTGCCAACTCCAACAGAAGTCACAAAATTACCATAAATCCCCACAGGTGTTACACTTTTGCAGTTAAAGAGATGAGAAGTGTAAAATGCTTTGACCAAATATAAATATAATCTTACAACAATTATAGTATTGTGCTTGCCAAAAGTCGCTCAATTTTCATAAATGGTTTAATTGGAAATTCAATTAGCTTAATGATGCTTTATCACTATAAGCATCTTTAGGCTACAGCAGAGTTGAGCAAAGGTGCAGAGAGATAATTTACATCCTAATATTATTAATTATTACAACTTACTTTATGTACTGTGCTCCTTTTCTTAAATATTAGACATCATGAATCTCTCTGTAGTCTGGCAAAAGACTTAGAAAAAGCTTGTCATTCCCTTTCCTATTTTCAGATGCTTTAGAACACTTAAATTTCAATATGTTTTGACTTCTGTAGCATAATCTGAGATTCTTAATCAGCATATGAAGACACCATTTTGTGAAAATCAAATTACATTCTAGTTTTAGTCCATAAGCCTCAGGAATCATTCACATACGTGTGAGGAGAACCTCTGTAAATTTGACTGTCTGAATTAAAGTATCAGGGATCAACTTCAGTGAAACATCACGAAAAGCTCAGAGCAAGGAAAGGATGTGGGCAATTATCATTCTTTACTTTCTCTGACAAACTGGGCAAGGCAACATTAATAGCTGCTCATGGTCTAGTATAGCATAAAAGGTTCTCTTGAGCAATAGGGTGTGAGTGGACCAGAGATGGAAAACCTTCTAGTAGTTCATGAAGATAACTTGAAATAAAAAAATCTCAAATTACTCATTCCTCTCAAGACATCTCAAAAACAACAGAAAGGGGAAATATCTCATGCTCTTTTCCCAGTGTCTTTCTATGTCTGGGCAAAACTAGCTTACAAGTAAACCTTCCAGTTAAATTAAACAGAAGGAAATATACACTTGACAAGACCACATAGCACTCCTGTGGCAGGTCATTCACTCATTTGACATATATACATCTTGGTCCTGTTCCTCTACTACCAAAGAAAGGTGGCTGTGCTACTCACATATTACAGGAAGAGTACTGTCCAAAAAGGAAAAGAAAAAATTCTCTTAGGAGGAAATTTCTTTGCCCTTCTTGAAAATTTCCTGCTGCAGATATATCTGTGTATATATATATATGTATATATATATATATATATATATATATATATATATGCATATTTCTCCTTATACTAGAGAGTGTTAATAGTAATAAATTTATTTTATCCATTTTGAGAAATTAAGGTATTTTTTCCAGACTTCATATAACACAATTAAAAAAAAACACCAATAAAATCAAAAGGGAAAAGAAAAGAGTGATTTTTTTTATTCTGTTTTAAGCACCAAATATATATTTTTTTAAAATAATGGTTGAAATATCTGTGATTTGATGAAATCTGAACAATCACCTTTTTCTAGTTTGAATGTCTAGACAAGAGAACTTTTCTCATATAACCATAACTTTATAGGCTGGAGGTTTAGCAGAGCAGAGCAAGGGAGGAGGAAATTGGGGAATACAATAAGAAGAATTTGTCATAAGGGGGTTGTGGAACTGAAAAATTAATGAAAGAATTATAGCCTTTTGAAAAACCCATCTGACACCTTGCAGGAGAGCACATTGTAGAAACAAAATGAAAAGAAGGAAATGAAAACCAAGGCTGAGAGCTGTGTGGCTAAAGAAATGATTAATTAGTGAACTAAATGACAAAGTAACATTCATTCTCAGGTATTGATAAATTAGTCAGTTTTCCAGTTGCTACCACCAATTCTAGAGTCTTTCTAGCAATCCCAATTTGATTTAATTTTATTCCTGAAGTTGTTAATTTTTTTTTTTTTTTTTGCAGTCACTATGGCCATATCTTGTTTTAAGGAGTATTATATGAAACAGGAATGGATGTGATTTGACAAGAAAATGAAGAATCTTTTTGTATTTTATTTGGACAAAGGAAGCAAAATAAAACTTGAGGATAATAGGAGCAGCTGTTCTTTTTAAGCATTTTAAGTTAAAATATATGTGCTATAAATGATATAATATTTTCAATTAACAGAGAGAAGCTCAGTTGAAAATATTCTAATTTTACTAATAAAGCTAAATATAGGTTTACATTCCTAAACTAGTGAAAATGCAGCATGATATTATCTGTATGTGCTTAACTACTTTTAAAAGTTGCTCTGAACTGCTGTATGCCACCTAGTTTCAGTACATAAGAAAGCAGAAAACAATAGATACAAATATATTACATTTGTCCATTGGTTCTTTTTTTCCCTCACCCCAACACTCCTAGAGGCTTTCAAGAGGACAAATTAAGTTATAAAGCAACAGTAGAAAGCAAAAAACTAATAAATAATTATCTAATGACTCTGTGGGATTTTTATTAAAAAGAATGTTTTTCTAGATATAGGGTTAACTCCTCTCATAATGAAAGAAATCATCACCTGACACAGCTAAAATTTATCCTGTGGGTCATGTTAATATACAGAAAAAAAAGCCTTGAGCACTGATTGATTAATTAAAGTAATGATAAATTATAACAATAGATGTTATTTTACTATATCCACTCCTGGTATGATCTACCACAATAATGACTAATTAATTATAGTGAAATATTTTAAAAGTTAGAATTCATAATGGGATCTTCATAATCACTGTTTTGCTGGTTGTGACGAGTCAGCTGTTTTCAATCCTAATAAAAGAAATACTACTAGAAATTTCCTATAAAATTTCTTATAAAATAAGGTAGGTAGGGTGATTTTCATGCTGTCAAACAACTTTTTTTGATTTTTTTTTTTCATGTAGGTATCAAGCAGCTCTTAGAACTTGTTGAGAACCTCTACAGGCTACTCTCCACAGGAGCTGATGCATGAAACCACAGTTCACTTCAGCACATCACACTGACCTATCAGTTCTGTGCTGATGGGCCATGTTTCATGGAAAAGTGAGCTGCACTCAGCTACCTGCCCTTCCATTCTAAATATCTTCAGTCACACTAGTCATCCTGAATTAAAAAAATAACACACAGAAAAAATTGTATTGAGAAATCACAGAACAAACTGCAGTTAGTTTATTATTGAGGACATGCCCTGAAATGAACTTTCTTACAGCAAATCTCATCTTTTAATGAAAAATTTCATCTGTGCTTATTCATTGAGTGGAAAGCTAAAAGTTATTATCTACTGATTATTACAGCAGTAGCTGGCACATCTATAGCCACAAGAGCATAAGTATTTCCATTATAAGTGCTGTTATTCTAGGTTCTAAAAACTTGCAGACTACTGAAACTTGGCTCAAAAAGTTAGAAGGTTAGGAGGAATCTCTCTAAAAGGAATTTTGGTGTCCAGCCATTTGCTGGACATTTGCCACAGCTGAAGTAGAGGAGTAGTTTGTTATTTGCACAGGCTTTTCAGACTTCACTAAAATTATGATATTTATCTTACACTCAAGACACTATTCAAAACATATCAATATGACTTTATTTAAGATATTTATTATATATATATATATATAAGGACTATATAAACATCACACAGTAGTTCCAGTAACACACTGGATGACATCATGGGGAATTAATTTTTTCTTCCTCTGTAAGAGTTGTGCTTTTTGATTGCTGCTAGTCATGACTCCTGTTCTGTACTGTTAGCTTTCAGTTGGAGAAGTACTTCTTTTGTGAAGAATGGGTTTCTGAAGCTTCGGGTTTTAGATATTCTGAAGCCAACTGGATAAATATCTGCAGATGTGTGTCATGTATCACCAAACTTGTCAAACATGACAGGTATGAATCTTTCAGATACAGCCTCTCTGATTTATTTCATCCTGAATCTACGAAGACATTCTCCTAAACCAATGGAGATATCTCACTTGATAAAATCAACCAGTCTGGTTCCTTAGATGGACAGACACGTATCATACACCTTCTAAAAACCTAAAATAACAGATAAAAAACCAGTTAAAATCTACATCAATTTTAAACTTCTTTTCTTTTTTTTTTTTTTTTTTACAAAGTCATCAAGTTTGGAAAGCTCTTTCTGCCTGTTTCAGCTCATGCTTATAATAAAAATGTTTGGAGAGAAAGGACAAACAGACTTGGTGTCAGGGGCACACTAAGTAAAGACAAGAGTTATGCATGAACTGCAGAGGGGGTAGAAATGACACAAGCATCATAACTTCAGCCAAACATATTGAAATTGCCATATTGTTCATTGAAGTAATTCCTTCCTGAAAGTTAATCCGTGGGGGAAAAACATGAAAACAAAAACCACATTCAAAGCACTTAAAAGTTGACAAGGAACAAAGCCATTTGAAGGCTATTGTGTCTTGGAGCCATAACACCCAATTACGCCCCAAGCAGTTATAAACTTATATTTCTTGCATGCCAGGAAGCATAGGGATTTTTCACATTCCATTTTTTTCCTCCTAGATTATTTGAAAATACTGAGATTACAGTCAAACAAGTTTCAGGCATATCATCCACAAGAAGTAGGAAATTTCTGGGGGAAAAATTAAGTATTTTTCATTCTTTTTAGATTCAGTGTTTCTGTTTTGAAGATGTGAATATACTATTTAAACAGACTAGGTAAGTAACAGTCTATCAAAATACTATATCTGAAATGAAACTAAAATGAACACTGTGAAGAAACAAAATTTGGAAGCAGTGAGACAGAACAATCCTGCACTTCTGAAAGAAATTTCTGGTTCATGAACTGAAAGTTAAGTTTGAATTCCTCTGTTAGTAATTAACTTTTCTTCTCAATTTGTCTTTGAGATCTGTGGAACATTTTTCTTCTTAATATTATCAAGTTTGAAGAATTCTGTAGGATGGGGTCTGTATACATGAGATGTAGTATGGAGTCATTTTCAAAGTAGAAACAAGAGCTGAATGGTTACTAAGAACAAATAAATATATATTTAGGAATTTGTATCCTGTAATCTTTTTTTTCCCCCATTGAATTAAATTGCCACAAGATGAAAACCACTTACTGTTTGACAGATTAACTGAAAATGAAAGAGTAATGCAGCATTTCATTCTTGTTTTTCCAGTGACATTTTTTCTACTTACATTCAATTCCAACAGACATTTTTGGAACAATTCAGATAAAACCTAGCAATCTTGCTAGCATTGTGTGCAACATGCTAAATCTTGTTGCAGAGAAAGGCAATGTTAGGATGCTATATTACATCTACTGCTGATTGGAATCTGTGGTCACTCAGCTCCCTGCAGGCATAACAAATACTCCACAAAACATCTGTCTCGTGCACAAATTGACCATACCACATAGTTTTGCTTATTGGTTTTGGCAGACACAGCTGATGGAGGTTGCAATGTATTTTCAGTAAGCGCTGACAAACACATGTTCAGAGGATTCATTTTAACTCCTTTGCTTATCTGTTTTTGGTAAAGCCTAAGTGCTTATGCAGTAGCAGGGATTTTTATTATGGCAGAAATTCTTAACAGGGTAGCATTATATCATCCCATATAATCTCAATTAACTTGTTGTCACCATATTAGTGCACATTTCTTATATTGCAAATTTCATGATCAGTTGTTTCTGTTCTTCTTTTGAGTCTTCATAGACCCTGTGTGACCAAACTTATTGAAAGTTTTTGATCATTCAGGAGGTGGCTGGAAAAACATCAGCCAAAATTTTGGAAATCATCAAGAGAATAAAGGGTTGATATGTACTGCTGATTTTATGGTTCAAATGCAATCTTATGCCTTAAAATCGAACTTTTACTGATCCCACAACAGTATAATAATCACAACTTGTTTCCAAATCAGACAAATTTAACTATGCTTTTACATAAGTGCTGGCCTAGTTTTTCAGGAAAAAAATCAGATCTAGGGACATGTTCAGTCTTTTTACACCTTCACCCTAAAGTTACATAGGAGTAAATGTGTAGTTATTGAGGAACAATGAAATTACTGTAGTAGGACATCCTTTGGAAATAGAGAACAATTTTTTTCCTTGTAATATTGTCAACTCAGATACGTTTTGCATTTTCATAAGGTAAATAGAAGCTATACAGCTATATAGCTGTTATTGAAAAACATCACTGGGAATTACAAATTGACTATCTATATACCAGCAAATCCAAAGAGAGAATCTTCTTTTCACATTGAAGTTAACTACCTCAAATTTCCACTCTAGGGATCAGCAGACTGTGACTTATTTATTTGGTTTTGGCAAACATGAGAGAGACACACACACAAATCAACAGTTGTCTAAGTATTGCAAACAAAATTTAACAGGACAGTACTCAGTTGGAATCATATAATAATAGCTGATAATGGATGTAGAGTGATGAGTCTTGGAAAAATTTATAAAATGTGAACCCACATTTTTCCTTCTAAATTGCATCTTCATTTTCAGCAGGAAGGCTTGGATGGCATTTGAGCTAGAAAATTTCTTCTACTCATATTGATGGTGCAAAAGAGTAAAACTTTAAATGTTCTGAAAGTAGTCCCTGAGGTATTATTAAGTCATCAAATAGGTCAATAATACAGAATATTCGAGAGACACCAGTCAGAGAGAATAGGTGGGTAGTGTTGCCAGATTGCTCTTTATTGTGGTTTAGGTGGTTTGGGATTTTGCTTCAAGAAAGGATATGACTTATCTCTGACCTGTTTTCTCCCTTTCCTCTTCCCTGCACTCCTCTTGCTTTGTCTACAATGGGGAAATTATCCAACTTTAGCCTCAATGCAGTTTTCACAATTAGAAAGTTTAAGGGGCCTTCATGAGTGTCTGTACTTGACTGATTGTCCTCCTCCATGACATCACAAAATTAAACTTCTGCACTAAGAAAGCATAACCAGAGTCTGATGAAAATGTTAACATGAAACCTGAAGGGGAAGATCCGTAAGCTGAATCCCCTAAAAAGTGAAGAGATAAAGATTGTTGATGAAGAACAGGGAAAATAATTTGGATATATATATAGATAAGCACTGTTAGTTAAGGATAGAAGGCAAATGTATTTGGATTGATATTTTGAGATAAGTGATGTGCACAAACAAACAAGCAAACAAACAAACAAAATCTCCAACCAACCAACTAACTAGAACCCTCTTGATTTATCAAATACAAAATTAACTTTGAAATTCATTGCCAAATTTGATCTTTAAGGATAAACTATATAAAATATAACAGATAGAATAAAACTATCAGCTATAAAATGTAAAGAACATAAACTTCCTTTGAAGTTTTCTGCTCTAGAGTAGTAACCCATATTTGTCTAGTAAGAGAATTGTTGTAGAATCCTTGAGGAGTATTCACTACAAAATTTAAAAGAGGTGCACATTTGATCTGTTTGACAAATTCTGTGCTAATTTTTCTAAACAGAATTTTATTTTTTTATTGAACAACATTTTTTATATAAAGAGTTTCTTTAAGGCACTTAGGAATATGTTAAAGTACAGTTGAAATCCCTGGGAATTAAGCCCTTAATAATTTTAGTATTTGCTAATGCATTCCTTAATTAGATGAGCAATAGATAAGGTTACCCAGTTGCTACACTTATCAAGAAAAAGAAAACAAACAAACAAACAAACAAAACACCCCAAAACCCAACAAAATACACCAAAAACCCAAACAAACAAACAAACCCCAGTGCAGATGGTGATGTTGCAATCATCACAGCCACTACAGTCAGAGTTTATTCATTTGACATGTGTTGGCTGATAAAGCACATGTACCTGAGAGTGAACATTTCAGAGGGTCCTTTCAAGGATATAGACAAGTGTAAATCTAATAACAAGGAGAGGCTATTAGTACATATATTTGATCTACTTACTCCAGTAGCTTCAGTTCTAATACTGGGAATTGCTTTTTGATGAATGGTTATATTTTTATTAAAAATAATACATAATTGAATGAAAAAATTCTATAAAAATCTACTCATAATAATTACAATTACTCATTTAATCTATCTTTATCTTTGTAAGTGGCCATTTTACTTACTGTGATTGCTGAAGATTGATCAAACTCATGCAATAGCATCAAAATCTCTGTGGATTGCATTAGAACCTCTTGCAGTAACTATTCTTTATGAAACTTATATTTTTATAATTTGCTTTTTGTTTTGTATGAATCTCATACAATCCAGAAAACAGATTTTTTTCTCCAAAATAGAAAAATTTCTGAAGCAATAAAAGAATCAGAAAGGCTATCTTAATATTTTGACAGAATTCTAAAACTATGTTTGTTTCCATATTAACAATGTTATTTATCAGGTCATATTTTTGCTCATCTTATTGCTTGTTCTCTTTCAACAACAATTTTAGGAAAACTGGAAAATACCATAGAATCAGTTGGACAGATTTTCTTCAGACAAATGTTTACAGACATTATTTCCCTGTTACATATCTACTTGAAATAGAAAAATACAGAATTAAAAAGTCAAATCTCTGTCTCTCTGTCTCATAATTTCATTTTAAAATCATATTTTTTTAAATATAGTTTCAGTTTGCTGCCATAACCAAAGAGGATGTATTTCTCAGCTTTTTGAATTTCCACTGAAATTACAGGCTGTACAGTTGCAGATATTATTTGATCAAGAATATATTTAGTGATCACAGTTGTATATTGTTTCAGAGCGTCCGAAAATACATATATAAATATATGTTTACAATTCCTGTTGTGTAAGTTACAAAAGTAAGATAATAGTTTGTTGCTCCTTCTCCCACCTATATTATGAACCTATGGAAAACGTTGCTATGGTGTGTGAAATATAGATAACATAAAAAGATAGAAATTCCAAATAAGACACAGAACATAAAGTAATGAAAAATGTAAATCTTATACCATGAATGCTAAAAACTATTTTAAGAACATATATAATCTAGCTCTTTTTTTCTTGCTTTTTTTTTAGAATAGCTGTATATAATAACTTTTAACATCACAATTAGATGTTTCTCATTTTTTATTTTTAATTTAGATCATGTTGTCTTTGCTCCACAGGTAGCTTTTTTTTATGTGCCTAATTTTTTCATAGATATTAAAATTATCTTTTGAGACTGTAGGAGATAATTTTAATAGCTACTTTTTATCAATGTCCTCCAACAATTATGTTAGGCAGTGCCACCTTTGTTGATTACATAGCAGATGCAAAGCATAATGAGAAAAAGATTAGGTCAAAGCAAATTTTCTTCTAAAAGATTTCAGAATTTTTCATTCGTTAGTATCCATCACAATAATTCAGTAAAGTTTATAAAAACACATTTTATTTAGAATATATTGATTCAGTTGTGGGGGGATTTGTTTGGGTTTTGGTTTTTTTGTTGGGGGGGTTGGGGTTTTTTGGTTTGGTTTGGTTTAGATTTGTTTTGGGTTTTTTTAATTGTTTTTCTTTTCTTTAGGTAGGGCAATGATTTTATCTGGGAGAAAAAGAATGGGGCAAAAAATGAAAACCTTAAATAAATAATTATTTTTTTAAAATGTATAAAATCTTGGATCTTTTGGACCAGCTGATAAAAACACCAGCAATCACAGGCTTTTCCAAGCATAGACAAGTGTGAATACGTAGGACCAGAAGGTATTGGAAGCAGATTTGAAAACAGACTTATTGCTGTCATGAAGCTTCCAGAATAGCCTTTTTATACATTTCAAAGGAGTTTTTGAAGTACACACGTACCTTCATCCCCATTTACACTGCTGATGCTTGGCCGTCATTTCACACCTTTGGTGTTTTGTACCCTGAATAGAAACTCCCACTCCATCACATGTGACAGTATGCAGCAAGGGATTAGGATCACCACCACCCATAACTCTCTCCCTCTAAATCATTCAAAAGGGCATAGGAGACATCTTTTTTCCATTCCTTCAGCAAATACACCTGAAAAACTGACAGGACTAAAGGACAGAAATAACAGACAGGCACTGAAGAAACAGCTTGTGAACAAATCTGAGCAGAAGCTTTGTTCTTCATTCCCATTTGTTCTAGACAGATCCAAAGATCTTTGGTATGGAGTTATGTCTAAAAGCAAAAAGGCGATCAGAAAGTTAGTCTGAATTATTATTTAAAGCCTAGAGCTGAAATGATTTTATGGTCTCCAATTCCAGTCTAAGGTCTTAACCTTTAGTCTGGAGGGTTAGTTCCAGCTGTATTTTATCCACAGGAGGAACTGCTCTGCAGCGAAATGTATAAATTATTAAAAAACTCCTTGAACCCATTGCATAGATTTTTTTTTTTTTTTTAACAAAAGAAGTCAGGAACAGAGACCAAAATTGAGACACACTCCAGCCCAGCTACACTGTCTGCACAATCTGAAAATCAGGATCCAAATCCCTTCAGACACCTACTATTTTACTTTTTCGGGAATACAAATGAAGTTATGACCCTAGTGGTGTAGCATTGGCCAAAGAAAACTAGCAGAAAGACCATTAAATTTATTATTGCATGTGTCTGCATTCCCAAAATGTTGGCTACATAAGTAAACTAAACTGTCACTCATTGTAATGTTGTTTGTCTGTTTGGTTGTTTGGTTTTTTTTTTGTGGTTTTTTTTTTTTTTTTTTTTTTTTTTTTTTTTGTGGAATATGATTGGTATGAAATACATTGGAAAGTAATAAATCCTTAATATATTCAGCTGTCAAGATGACAATGTAAAACTTATGCCTTAATTTACTGGAGAACTGTGAGGATACTTGTTAGCACTAAATAAAAGAACTCTCAAGGACACAAGAAAAATCAAACAGCCTTCTCCATCTCACTCACTAATCTACAGCTGTGCAGATACACAATATTTTCTGGAGCAAATGAAAATTGTTAAAATATCCACATAAATTATCCCAACATTTTTGTAAATACAAAAGAAAGCTAGCTCTTAGAACACTCTGCTACATCATATCTTATTAAACTGTACAATAATATTCTAAAAGAAAAAGATCTAATCATAATATTCAACAGTAGTTTCATTGGTTCATAAGATTAGACTGATTTGTGAATACAGAGCAGTTAATATTTCATCTTGGAAATACCCTTTAGGTATCTGATTTATAACAGTTACTATGAATCAATATTCTTAAAATCCTAATTGCAAAGACTTTTTAAATGCCAAAAAAACCTTCTGTATTTTGAACTACTGCTCCTCTCTTTCCTATGTTTAACTGTAATTTAATGGGTGTTCCTATGATTAAAAATGGTGTTAGGAACTGTTTTGGTGAAACTACTATTTGTTTACTCTCCAGTGAATATCCCTGGAGAAACTGGAAAGTAATATCTTATTTTGTCTAGACATATATTTCAAGCTGATATTTGGGACTTTCAAAGCCTACAATTTCCAGGACCCCCTTATTTTTGAGGCTGTTTTAAGCAGCAAGACATTAATTTTCTATAAAAAGGGGTTCCCAGATTTTTATGTAGATAGATTTATTTGATATTCTTTAAAAAAATATTGTAAGTTTTCAGAGCACAACATTGACAACTCTACCAGAACAGCAGTGCAAAGAACCATTATGAAAGCATACCACTTATCAGCTTTAAAAATGGAGAAAGGGAGATAATGGAAGTATTATATGTTTTAAGAAAAAGAAATGTCCACCTTCATCCCACACACAAGACATTATGAATCAGTGCAGAACACAAAAGTATTGTAATACATTATTTCTGATCCACATCCTCTTCTACCAAAATATAAATATTCAGCTAAATTCATGCTTTCAAGTAGTTTAACTTCTTTAAAACAGCACCTGAAATTCAGACCAGTCTCTGAAGGATGGCAAATTCTTTGCCAGTAGTATTCTGCTTCTTTGCTTCTGCTTCTGAGTACAGGTAAAAATATTATATCTCTCTGCAAGATAATATTTACATTACTCTGAAAAAGAGGTTTCTTTAGAGCAGATGGGTAAAGGCAGGATGTAGCACAAGAGGCTTAAACTAAACTGTTCTTCACTGGATTTAGTACTGTTCGTATTATTATGAAAATAAATTGTTACATTATTTAAGATTTGCTCCCTCTGCCCAGCAGTGATTCACACCTTAGTAAGCTGTTAAGCTTTAGCTCTCTGCACATATTTTTGCCAGAGAGAGAACAACAGTCTTGTCATCTGCATCCTTGCAACAACAACCTCCTTCTAAGGTTAGGAACTTGCAAAGGACACCACATTTTAAATTAGGATTCAAAACTTGGCAGCAGATTGATACCTGTTTTTCCATAATCCATGGAAAGGTTAGTTTATCTTACTATTTTTTTCTTAAGAGCTGAATAATTTCCCTCCCTTATTTTTTTTTAACATGTAGCAGCAAATCAATTTTATCTTTTTTTATGATTCTTTTAAAACTAAGGTCAACATAAATTGCTTTTCACAAGCTTAAGTTTATATAATAAGTGCTGACATTAGTTTTACTAGCAGAGAATAGAACTGTGATAGTTTGTATTCCCTCAGTGGATATAAATGTATGTGATAGATCTCTTGGTGCAAAGGCAGCAGAAGGCAAAATCTTTAGATAGAAATATGCTTAAAAATGTCATGAGAAACAGGTAGATTCTTTGTGGGATTGCATTTTATGGAAATGGTTTGCTCTAGCTCAACCCTGGAAAATGTATGGTTTATCCCAAGTCTGTAACCTCCCTGCAATATCAAGTTATCTGTAACCTCATTGGCTGGAGAATGTTACCACGCCCCTTTGAACCTCTGTGAAAAGAATGCTAAGGCAAGGGTCTCGCCCTCTTTGCCCCCCTTCCCCTGGAGGCCTCCAGACGCTCCCCTCTCCTCTCCCCCCTTCCCCCTCTCCCCTTCCCTTCCCCCCTCCCTCAGTGAATAAACCCTCATCTCATCAGCACCCCACCGGCGTCTGAAGTCTCTTTGCCTGCCAGCACGGGAACACCCTCGACCTCAAGGACCCTGGGGGTCTCCCGGGGGACCACCCCCGGGAGCCCCCCATAAATTTAAGCAACAACAGATGATGCAGCAACGTGGGGCAACAGCACCAACGACCCTGAGACAAGATGGACCATGGTAACTCCGTTTCGGTGCCGTCTCCGGTGGAGCGGCCGTTCCGGGCCATCGCGGCCCAGGGTGGCCCCTCCCCCACCACGCAGAGACCTCGTGAGCCACCACGCGGCCGTCCCACCACCGCCGACCAGCCTGGCGTGGCCCCTGCCCGCCTCGGCTCGGCGGCGCGGGCTGCGCGGCAGCGGAGCAGCACCCTCCAGCCCGCGGCGGCCGCGGCGCGGGCGGCAAAGCGGCAGCGCAGCCCCGGCCCGGCGCGGGCCCGGGTGCCGGCGTGGCGCGGCTCCGGCGGCGGAGCGGCCCCGGCGGCGGAGCGGCCCCGGCCCAGCGGGACCCCGCTGCGGCGTGGGCCAGTCCCGGCGCGAGCAGACACGTGGCCCCAGCGTCGCCGCAGCGCGGCGCGCAGGCCCCATCACCGGGAGAAGCCGCGCGGAGAACAGGCGCCCCTCCCCCCACCCGGCAACAGCGGCGAAAAGAGCCCCGCACACCGTCGATCGAGCCCGAGCAGCCAACGCCCCTGGACAGCAGCGAAAAAAACTCAGCCAGACGGCCATCAGAGAAGGAAAAAGCAGTCTTCAGTTGTGCCCAAGCCCCGCACCTTCCAAAACTCGGTTTTGTAAATTGTGAACCTCCTTCCTTACCCTTACCCCCTCCTCCCCTCGCTGCTCCTTCTCCCTAACCCTATTTCCCTTAACAAACCCCCGAGAGTTAACCCCTTCCTGCTAAACCCGGCATGGCATGGCTAGTGCCATGTGTGCTGTGACCGCATGGCCACCATGGCCACGTGCCCTCAGTCCCATCTTCTGCTTTCCAAGTCCCACAAGGTAAACGCTAAGAAACCAAACCCCAAAGCTAAAGTGAATTTGTAATACCAGTTTTACAGCCTTGTGTAATTGTTAATGCTACTTTGATTCCCTTTCCCTGTTTTTCTGCCCCTGTCCCTTGCTGTTCTGGCCAAACAGCAGGGTGTCCCAAACCCCTCCATTTCCTTCCCATCCCCATGAAGTAGTTTTTACAATTATGCCTTTCTAGCTTTTGTGTGTGTTCATATTGCAGATTCCCCTGTTTTCTGATTTAGAAAGCAGAGGCCTTTTCAGGTCACAAGTGTAGATCCAAGGGAAGCAGTTTTTGGATTGTCTTCTTGTAAAGTGCGATTCAGTGATAGACTACAGAATCAATAACGCTTTTGGGTTTATACTGTCCTCAGTTAGTTCTGATGGTGATTGATAACCTAAATTGGTGTCTGAGAAAGTATTTGACGGTTTTTTGTAGTTTTTTTATTTTGTTTTTCTTATGATGACCTAAAACTGGGGGTCTTTTGTTAGGTCTCTGACACTTCTGGTGCAAGTATGGAGAAAAAATCCCCAGTGGGTACATATAGATGAATATAAACAATTGCATGCAGAGTGTAGGTCCTTTCGTTTGAACCAGTTGGAAAGTGAAAGGAGTGATTTGGCTCAGATCCATGGCTGAGAATCTGAGGCTGTGTGTGGAGCCCGGGGAACTCCACGTGTTTTCCTGTCCCTAGAGTGGGAGCAGAGCTCAGCACCTCAGCCTAAGCTGGGGGCTGTGGTGGTCTGAAAAGCCAGTTGGAAAAGGCTAGACACTATTAGGCCAGTCGCGCTGAAAAGGCTCAAACAAATTTGTTAACTTGTTTCAAATCTTGCAATATAAACCCACATAACCCGTTAACTGCAATTACAAGGTCAGATAAACTGTTCACAATATAACATAATCCTTACTGCAATTGTATTTGGTTTCATGCTGCAAAACTGTGTAATTACTGTTTAATTTTTAAATTGTTAATTGTCATATATCATATTTCTCTTCTCACATTTTAAAGAAAAAAAGGGTGACTTGTGGGATTGCATTTTATGGAAATGGTTTGCTCTAGCTCACCCCTGGAAAATGTATGGTTTATCTCAAGTCTGTATCCTCCCTGCAGTATCCTGTATCTGTAACCTCATTAGCTGCAGAATGTTACCACGCCCCTTTGAACCTCTGTGATAAGAATGCTAAGGCAGAAGGCTCTGCCCCTCTTGCCCCTCTTCCCCTGGAGGCGTCCGGACACTCCCCTCTCCTCTCCCCCCTTCCCCTTCCCCCCTTCCCTTCCCCTCTCCCTCAGTGAATAAACCCTCACCTCATCAGCACCCACCGGCATCTGAAGTCTCTTTGCCTGCCAGCACGGGAACACCCTCGACCTCAAGGACCCCAGGGGTCTCCCGGGGGACCATCCCCTGGAGCCCCCCACAAATTTAAACAACAACAATTCTTAAATTAGCAGGCAGTTATAACTGGCAATTATTTTAAAATGATTGATACTGGACTTCTTCTAAAAAGTTCCTTTAACAAAGAAATGGATATGAATGCCCAGTTTTGCCCCTACTTAAAGAGACTGATTCTGTATATAAATTAGTAGTAGTAAAACAGTCTATTAGAGCAGAAATCTTCTTACATTCTAAATCAAAAATTGGTGCTGAGAAAATAAATACGTTTTATAACCTTTGTCAAGTCTGAAAATATATTGAAAATCTATTAACTTCTTCCTGAATCCTCTTACTAAATGCCTGGAACAACAAGCCTGAACAGGTTCTGCATCTACTGTTTTGGAAATGTGAAAATATCATTCAGGGATGTTATGGATGTATGCCTATGAACCAGAAGTAGAATTAGAAGGGCAGAGAAATCTGAGTAGAAGAACAAACAAAATAAAAATTAAAAATGTTTTTATGCAAGCTTGGAAATCAGCTTTATGGTATGGAAAGCTAAGTTCCATTGCGTGTAATGGTGCCTAGCTCAGTGTGAGCTAGGGGAAAAAAAACATAGAAAACCCATCATCACTCTAAGTTGGGTGTGCACCTTAAGTGCATGGCAAGCCTCCACATGAACAGCTAGTGGGGTTTCTCAAACTACAGCATGAAGCTGTAAGAGAGCTGTAAGCTGTAAGAGAGTTTTTCAAAAATACATTTTAAACATATTTTAAAAGGAAATGAACTGATCGTAGAAATCACCATGCTCATTTTCTCCCCTGCTCATTTTTCACTTTCTAAAAGTAGCAGGGGTGCCTTCATCCATGGCTAAACAATGGATACAATTTTCCTTCTGCTCTGTCTCGATTGTAGTCTCAAGAGGTGGTGGTTGTTACAAAACCTTAGTGGTTGTGTGAACAAAGAACTCGATTTTATATTGAGTCTGACTGAGATGTTCTTAAGTTTTTCCATAGTTGCTTTCATAACGCTGCTTTGTAGTTAGAAGGATGTTGGTAACACACCAGTGTAAAGCTGAGCAGTGCTCAAACAGCATCAAGGCTGCCTCTCCAATCCCACCACCAAAGGCCAGTGGGCTGGGGCTGGGCAAGGGTTTGTGAGGGGACACAGCTGACCCAAAATGATCAAAGGGATATTCCATCCTCTATGACATGGTGCTCAGCAATAAAAAGCCAAGAGAAAGGAGTAGGGGCCATTTGATATTAACACATTTATCTTACAAAACAACTACCAAGCATGCTGAGGCCCTACTTCCCTGGAGTGACTGGACATTGCCTCCTGATGTTCAGGAAAAATAAAGGGGTTTTTGTTCCCTTTACTTCAGTACACGGCTGTTGCCTTCATTAAGGGCTGCCTGCAGACTTTATTAAACTGTCTTCATTTTAACCCATGAGTTTTCATCTAATTTTCTCCCCCAGTTTTTTTAAGGACAGGGAGGTTTTGTTAACCTACCATACTAGTGCAATCCATGTTATTCAAAACTGCTTTGCACACTGAAGTAATTAAGTGATAGTTCAGCATGGGGAAGAGGATTAAGAAAACAAAGCAAATCATACAGTTAAGAAGAAAATGTTCCTTCAAATTTCCTCTAAAGCGGTAGATCCGAAGACACACACACAAAAAAACAACCAATGAAAAAGAAAAAAACCCACAAACAAACAAACAAAACAACACAAAATTGCACCAATAATGGAACAAACAAAAACCCTAGGAAAGCCCCAAGCATAAACCAGTAAAAAAACCCTGAAGATTTGATGAAAGAGAAGACAGTGATAGATGAGATGGAAAATGGAAAAGAATATCTTTGGACTTTATTACGAAATTCAATTTAAGCAGAAAATGCCAGTGAGGATGATGAGGTAGCAGAGGTATAGAAATGTGCACTGGTGTTCTGTTTTTCTACCTATACTTTTTGCATCTCCTGTAGTCTATGAAGTGCAATTTTTTTATGAGCAGATGTTCAAACACTTTATCCATCAGCTTCCATGAGAATTTGATCAATAAATAGGGAAAATGAGCTTGAGTTGCTAAAACCAATGTTTGGGGTTTTTTGAGGATATTCATTGATTTTAGACAGGACTGAAATAACTGAATAGTGGCTTGTCCCAATTTTTTAAAGTCTTTAAAGCAGTCCTTTTAATTTCCCCTTTTTTACATAGCTTTTTGTATTCTGAACCTGTGGGTTCTCACACCTTTTCAGTTTCCCCTTCTAAAAATCAGTTGCTGCTTCTCAGACTCTTTTACAACACACTTTTTTCAGTAGCCTTAAAATGGCATCAATACAGCACAGTTATTAATCTTCACTTAAATCCACACTTAACTATACAGAACTACTTTTCAGTTCAGTCCTGAAAAGTAGAGATGTCCACTTCCTTTGTAAATTTTTAAGCAAATTTAAGTGCCATGCTGAGCTTTGGGAAGTTTATCTGGATGTGCATGAGGAGGCTTCACTGCAATATGTCCATGATTCTTAGATTCTACTCAGTTTAAAGTAGCTTTGGGAAATCTTGTAGCCACATTGGGCTGCCCAAATATGGAACCTTTGTGGAATGAGAAACTTTATGAAGTTTAGAAGAAATTTTTTCTTTTCAATTTTTCCATTTTCTGGAAGTCTATCAAAGAATATTTTCTCCTAGTCAGTGGATGTACATTTGATTTTCTTTAAATCAGTATTTTTTTGTAATTTTGGCAAGCGACAACTGCTTGACTGAAATGATCCTTTTGCATATTCTTATTTGGATGGATCATTTTATCTCTAAATGACAATGAACTTTGCATTTATTTAGTTATTTATGAGCTTTCTTATGGTTTTTGTAGCAAACAGTAGAAACACTATCCTGCTAGTGGTAGATATGACCCCCTGAAGCTTCAAAATTCTTCTTTTTTTTTAATCAAATATTTCTAATTGATGCATGAATTTCTGTAAGAAAAGCAAGCTTGCTTCTTACTAGTCCTTTTATTGTGAATTTATTTTCTCTGCTTTTTATGTAGAAAGCATTCATTCTACGTTTATTCTACTTTTATTCTACATTCTACATTTATTTTCTATGTTTTTTAATTTGACATCTATATCTCTTATATGTCTATCCTATCTAGTGTATGGGCTATGTCTGATGTCAGTCAAGCTCAGTTAAGAATATTTTCAGGAGCTTCAATGATGATAAATGTTGCATATTTTTTTCATCTTTGTCTGACAATGAAGGCAGTCAGCTGTCTGGTGATTTCAGATCTCGTGTTCTAAATTAAGTGTTGGTCTGTTTATTTCCATGGGATAGTGGCAACCAATGCTTTATGCAATGAACACCACCTCTTTGGAAAACAGTGGTTTATCTTAATTTCAAAATATTACATCTTGATTTAAGTTTTCTTTCAAGGTAAAGTCATAAAATATTTGGGCTTCTCAAACAGATCTACTTTCTTCAGTTTATTTTTCCATTCTTACTAACACTTTCATCTTTCACATGAAACTTTTTCAAGGTTTCATCTTTTACATGCAACCTTTTCAAGAACTTTTTTTCTGGTTTCGTTCATATCTCTTCAATAAGTGGTTGACATTGAAATTTTCAAAATGTACTTTTAAAACATAGTTCAGCAGATGTTTAGTTACATTTTGTCTTACACTTGAGGTAATTCCTTTCCATTTACCAGGCACTGACTGCAAACCAGAATTGTTTTAGGTGCCCTGAAGGAGCTTTGCATGTGTAAAATTTTTAGACGAAAGGTAGATTAGAAACCCAAGAGAACTCATGCTTGTCAGTAAAAGATAAAAAGCAATAGATACACTTGGGAACAAATTTTAATGTAGGAATGACTAAATCTTCCAACAAAATGCAAATGTATCAATTCAGCTTTACCATAATTTGTCATTTTCCAAAGATAATATTATTTTTAGAAATCTAATATTTAACCATACCTCAGTCCTTTTTAGTTGATGTGAGGAATTTCAGTCATGATGGAAATGGGAAAAGTTGTCAGTGCATAATTAAGAAGTTTATTTCCACTGGAGTGTTACATCCTGCTCACCACATTTCTCTCTTGCTCTTTTTCACTCTCTTTATTCAACCTTCGCTTTTATTTGTCATCTTTTTACTTTTAAAAGAAATTATGTGTAACTAAAGATAGCCTGAAGGATTGGATAAAATAATTTGTCTATGTCCCCAAGTGGTAATTTCAGCTTTTTCTGTTATTATAAGACTGCATCCAAAATGTTACCTAATAGATTTATTTTGACCCTTATTGCATAGAGAGTACAGAACATGATATGTGACTCTTCTAAAGAGAATTATGAGGAAATATTTGCATTCTCAGTACTTAAAAATATAACCACAGAAATAGCTGAAGAGTAAATATAGGTTCAACAGGGTGGCATATTTTAATCACCTATTCACGGGACTAAACTTTCACGTAATGGTTGATGATATTTCAAAATCTCTATTGAGGTGTTGATCAAATTCAGCATGGAGGGCAGGGGCTATGACAAGGCACATCACTGAACTAGTGAATTAACTGATTTAGGAAGGATTCTGAATGGAAATTCTCCCCAGATCCCGAGATTGTTAACGTTGTCCAGCGAATACCAAAGACTACTTATGATTCTACCTACTGCCACAGTAGGTACAAATTGATGATTGATTGATACAAATTGATGCTTAATTAGGCCTTGCTTCTATCCACTGGCCAGAAGCCACTCAAGCAGGGAGGAGGACCAACATTTTATGTACTGCTTTATTCTATGGCTAAGCAGTTATTTTCAGGAATATTTCAACTCCCTCCACTTTCACCCTGCACTGCACTGCTGCCCCTTTTCCACTTAGTTGACTAGAATTAGCTTAAAGCAGATCCAAATTACTGTAAAAATGGTATTGTAGCAGTATATGTACATTTATTGGTGCATTTTCTTGATATGCTTTTAGAATAGTGCATAAATAATTGTGGTGAAAATGAGCAGGAAAGAAACTGGGAAAATAAATAAATAAATGAAAAATTTTATTTCTGAAAAGGTCAGTAGAATGGGCACTGATGACAATAACCACTGGTGTAGTTTAAGGGAGAGATGGCATTTTCAGTTTTGTAGTTTATATGTAAAGGTGACACTGCTTTTCAGGTCAGCTACAATTTTCGTTGTGGAAAACTGATTATAGTAAAAGGTTTTACCTACTTACAGGCTTGAAACCATTTTTGAGGTTCACATAAAACCCAGCACATATTTAATATATCATGTTTTCAATGTCTTTGGGTACAGACTACTTTTTGCACACTGATTCTTGCTTCCAACGTTTTGTCTAGGAGAAACATTAGCTGTGCACAGTGTGTTTGAGTTTAGAGACTAAAAACCTGACAATCCAGTTCCCCGAATTTCATGTGTGTTTTATGTGAAGATGACTGAAAAATGAATGGTGCACATCTTGATATGCAAAATTTGATTCTGAGATTTAATATAGCATAGAAATGCCTTTTTTCTTAGTGTGTTCCTGCACACCCACTGATGTCTGAACTCTGTAATCTTTGACCCTTATCTTCTCAATTTCTCTTCTTTAAGGAAATCCTTCAGCAAGGCACGCTAAAGTCAGGCAGGGAAAAGCCTTCTCCTCATGGTTATATATATAAGGAGGTTCTGAAAGATTTATCAGCCAGTTAATGCCATCATTTGTTAATCATTAATCCAGGAAATCTCTTTTCCCTTAAACCTGAATGACACTTCGTTCAATATGTGTCAGCTGTTTCTATTATCTGTTAAGCAGATGGTCTGGAAAGAATGCAGAATTTGTGAAGGCATATAAAAATGAGTTTCTGTGACACTGAGATATGTGCTTCTAGAAAGTGTATTCTGGTGTTTTTTAATGAAGAGCCAATGTCTGGTATTTCTTCCAGAGGGATCAGCAGAAGGAGGAGGCTCTTGCTATATCTAAAAAATAGGATAGTGAAAAGAAACCCATCAAACACAAGAGAACTTACTGTATTTGACATATGCAGTCCAGATTGTTTACCACAGTTTTAGAAACAGCCTGGTATGTACCAGCATCACCAAGACAAAAGGCTAACTCTAAACCTAACGTGGGCATTTAAAGATACTTGAAATTATACACATGTAAACTGAAAATCCCAAATGATCTGTCACATTGTCCCAATTGTGGGATTATGTTCTAAGTTTCAGTTTGCAGCATGTGATTTGAAATTTTTTTTAGCATTGTGAATTGACATTAGTGTTAAAGAAGGTGAAGGCAAGCAGAGAAGAAAAACCTCTAGCTCAGTTATGTCATGAGCTATTGCTCATTAGCTGACTATGTGTGGAATTAGTTTGCAGAATAAAGGAGTAAGTTCTTTGGAACTGATGTCACATGTACAATGTGTTTGTCTGTCTGTGATAATCTTTATTCTCTGCAAGTCTTTATCTGAAGCTGCTCTTCAGCAGGCTCCTTAATTTTAATGACTATCAGGGACTTAATCATTACATGATGAATCTTTGCCTCTTAAATGTGGATAGCTTTTCACAAAGTGTTCCCAATTTGAACAAGTAGTCTACTGCAGAATGACATTTATAAATTGAATACTTTTCAATTCTCCAGCTGCATTATATGAGACTTAATATATTTTTGCCACTAGAAATATCTTTAGAAATGGATATTTTTGATCTTTTCGAATAGAGAGTAAATTAGGTGAGAGACAGGGATAAATTCAAGAAAGATATCTCTCAAAAAAAGATATCACTGTTTGTAAAATATTGGAAACTTGTATACTTTAGGATTTTGCTTTTTTTTTTTAATAAATTTTATCATCAAAAGAATTACTTTGCTTTTTTTTACTTTTGCAAGATAGATGTACATCAAAGGTTTGGATCAGAGAAATACATCAACTTTTGCTGCTAGTCATAATGATTTTAATGATATTCCCTTCAGAAATAACTCTTTTGAAGGGCTGAAATAGACATTTATAATGAATAACAGTAGTTTATATCAACACAGATTTGATTTCTTACCTATTCTGAATCTTATTTGCTTCAACATTTGCCATTTTAAAATGATCATTGAAATTTCATCGAAATAATTTGCAATCTACAGTTTGTACAAAGTTAATTCCAATTGGTTTGTATTCTCTGTTAAATGGAAGTTTAAGACCACTCTGCAGAAGTCTATTTCTGGTCCCAGAAAAGTTAATTAAAGCTTTACAGTTTGAAAATTCCAGAGCAAAATCCTCTGTAATTGGATGCCTGGCTCACATGACAGATTTTCCTTCGTTATTTGCTGACTGTAATTTTTTTAGTGTTCATGATGAATAGTATTTTTAGACACTTGTACTGAGTAAATGCACACTATGAATTTTTTCATGAATGTTGACTGCTGTGACTCTCAGAAGTTCAGTGACTCAGTTATCATTGTTCTGGCAGCAAAATGGTCTTTAAAGTCAGCATAAATTACTTTTGCAAGTACTTCCAAACCTCTCTGAGGTAGCAGAGTAACATAAAACTGCTTAGTATAAAATAAAATTAGACTATTGTATTTTACTTATTTCAGTTTGGCCTTGATGTTTTTGTGGATTTTTTTTTTCCTTAACTATGAAAATTTTGTTCATAATCTAAATTTCCTTTAAAAATTTAGCTATAAGAATTTAATTTAAAAGTTAAAATATAGTTTACAATCATTCGTCAGAGCATATAGCTTTTCATTCCACATTTCTATGCTTTAGCCCCGATGGAGTCCAAAGTTAATAAGCCAGAACTGTAAGATTTATTTCTCCTATTGAGGTGCATCCTCATCTTTTCCTTTAAAGTTAATTGAACTGCAAAGTGGGCTCAATGGGTTCAAACAACCACGCTTTGATTCCCTTTACATGCAGGTTCCTCCCTAGGTTGTAGATCTGGGAAATACTGTTGTGCATCACATCTGCTCCCCAGTCCCTGAGTATCAGCCATCCCTTGTTCTGGTGCCAGATTGGTCCCTTTGGGTTGTCTGCTGCAGCAAACAAAGCACAGCTTCAATTGTGAACAGGCATAATTCGGTTCCACAAGGTGAGAAGATGTAAGGACAGTTGAGAGTTGTCATATCCCACCTCCCCCAGTATCCCTTTATCTCAGCAGAGTGTCCCTGATAAACCTGAGTCTTTTCCCTTAAAGAACCACTGCTTTTGCATTGCTGTTAAAATGTGGCCTAGACAAATTTGTGTCCCAAAGGTATGAAATTCAGGATGCAATTTGAAACACTTTATATGTTAAAGCCTTAACAGTAGCTATTTCTTGCCTGAGGTTATAGAGTAACTGTAGCTTCATAAATTAACTCTTAAACCCAAAATACAATTGTTGTGTGATTGGTATTATAGACTGAATTTTTTTTTTAATTGATTACATTTGCCCATGGTGTTGCCAACAGATTCATCTTTTGATGACAGCTGAAAAAAACCCCCACCAAAATAACAGCAAGAGAAAATTGGTGCACTGACATGAAAGAAATTGCTCTATATGAACAAGAATAACTACATATTTTAATAATTTCATATGATGTAGTAAAGACATGTCAAATCTCAATCAAAAGAAGATACACAAGAAAGAAGAATGTTAGGCCATTAGAGATCTTTTGTGGGGGAGAAGCAGTACAACAGATCAGAAAGTTATTTTACAAAGAGGTGGGTTTTTTTCCTGCTTGTCCACAAAGCTTTTTAATGCACCATTTCATCTTTTATTACTATTTGGAAATATATAGATACGTATAATGAAAAAGATTATCAGTCTAAATGGGCTCATCTTTACCCTCCCCTGTGAGTATATGGCTAACACGTGAAGTACATTCAGGGTTAAATTCATGTTACTGCCTAATAGGTATCATTCCTCAAACCCCTCCTCTCTTTCTTAATCTTTTTGCCAAAACATCCTTTTCTGTAGATCTAGGATTTCTTTGGTTTTACTTGCATCAAATCCTTTCTTAATTGTTCTTGGCATGACGTGATACCCCTCAAAATTACTTGTTTGTATGGACAATGCCTCAAGAAAGGATTGAACAGGAATATTTTAAATCAAGGGATTATGCCAAAGCAAAAGGGAAAAAAATATTTCATGTTTTTTTAAGTATCTGTAGCCAAGACCTGGATTACTGTTTCATAGTATCTGTAGCTCTAATCAGACTACTGAAGTGAATCAATTGTTGATTATTTGAAATGGAAGGATGGGATATTGAAGCTTTCTCAGAAGAATCTAAATTTCAAATTAAACTTGAAGACCACTGCTTTGGCTTTAGCTGTAAAAAACCATGAGGATTTATATATTTACACAAATTCCTCAAGATTTGCTTGTTTACTGCTCCTAATGACTATCTTCATTCCCCAAGTTGTGCTCAAAGTCTTACTGTGCAATAAGCTCATCCTCACTTGTTAAAGCAAATTAAATTACATTCTTTAAATTCTTCAACATCTTACCCACCACTTTTTCTTTAGTATGCCAACAAATACATGAAAAATATCAATCAATAGCACTTCTGAGTATTTTCGTATATATTAAGTACTAGTTTAGATTGTATTTTTATTTTTACACTGAAAAGACTGATTTACTCTTCCATGTCCCCCTTTTCTTCTAGCTTCTAGGTCAAAATAGGACAAGTTTTCTGTAGATCCAATACCAGGTTTTTCAACATTGTGCTGGAGCAACACAGAATCACATATTCACAGAATTTTCAGGTTTGGAAGGGACATCTGAAGATCTAGACCATCCTTCATCTAGTCCTTGAAAAATCTTAAATATGGTAGACTATCTCGTAATGTGTTCATGCATCTGACTCTATACCTGCCTGCCTAATTGGAGAGATAAATTACTCTCCAGATTACATTAACCATTTTTGATTCACTTCCTTCTGCATTTCTTGGAAGCCTAGACATCCATCTCATACACTGCCACCTACACTGTAGAAATTTAAAGAGGAGAGTTCAAACCTATCTTAGGGTGATGGAGACAAGCTGGAGACTCGCTTTTTTCACTGTCTGACAGAGTGGAACTTGTATGCCAAGTTAATTACACTGTTAAATCAGAAGTTATCACTGATATGGTGCATTACATGCAGGATGTCTCTGACACTGGATGAGCTAGACAAGAAAGATGATTTCACTTAGTGCTGAAAGTACATAAATTATTAGTTTCTGGGACTTTGAACTCATGTCATTAATGATTCAAGAGACTTGCTGTTGATTGTGAGAAAGTACTGCAGTTGCTATTAATCGACTTGGATCTTTATTTTGCACAAAGATGATACAATGAATTTCATTTTTTTTTAAAGAAATATATCTCTTTCCTTTCTGAGCATAGGAACGTTTCTTGGTTTAAGTGATCAGATTACTAAAGACAGAGTATTTCTGGACATGTCTGTTTGATGTACAGGTCTTTAATCCATATATCTCTTCAGTGCCTAGAGCATGTTCTGTGAAGTCATATCCTGAGCTGGTAGTTCTTTTCTAGAGGTCATGACCCAAGTGGAGTCGTGTTGGTTTTAAATTGGATTTCTCATCTAGCAGAAACTTACTTACTCATGCCAGCATTTAATGTAATAATACTGATGAAAATAGAACCCATTTTGCAAAAGTGGCTCCATAATAAAAAGTCTGTAAACCATTACTAGTGGTTACTGTAAACAACTGCAAACAATGAGCTACACAAGTAAATATATATCTTACCAATTATAAGTAAATAAACTCTGTATTCTAAAACTGAGGCATTAAAAGTAAGCAAGGGGTTTTTGGAGGTAGTAGTACACATGCAGGTCTTCCTCATTTTTTGCAGGCTTTAGTTGCTCAGCTTTTTTCTTTTTCTCTTTTTTGTTTGTTTGTTTGTTTGTTTGTTTGTTTGTGGTTTTTTGTTTGTTTTTTGTTTGTTTTGTTTTGTTTTGTTTATGCTGTCAGGAGAGACTACAAACTTTCACAGTGGGGAACTTTTATTCCTTCAGGTTTTCAGCACATGCACAAAATACAGTCAATACTGCAGAGATCAGTATGATTTCTGTTAGTAGATCTGTCCACACGTATGGTTAGCAGCAATGTTAAATCTAACAGTCATAAACCATAAACCTTTCATATGATCTGCATGTTATGAATAATATTCCTCTCCTCGGAATTGCTTTTTTAAGAATTCGGTCCTGGTTAACCAGCTCATGAGTGAAGGCCAAAGTTCTTAAAGGTTAGTGGGAACACAGAAGAGATCAGTGCATTGAGCATCAGTTCTCTCATACTAGATTCTCTTAATTTTTTGAGAATTTATACTACTGAATGAATATATTTAACCTCCAACACTGCACAAATAAAAACTATAGTTTCTTAAATTTGTGGTTAGTTCAGTTGCTCTTTGTATTTTTGGAAAACCATCTTAAAAAACTCACAATGCCAAAAAAACCTACTACCTAAAAAAAAAACCCAAAACATTGTTTTGTGGCAATCAACAGTATATCTTTTTGATATTTTGGTATATCTCTTCCGTAAACTTAACTTAGCTGTTTTCTTGTTGCCCTTTGACAAATTGCTGACAAAGTTGGTAAAGATTTTCAGAATGGAGTAAAAAAAGCTGCATAGTTTTAAAACAGTGGATAATAACACAATATTACTTTCTTCTGTGTAATTTCATTTGAATTATTTGCAGAAAAAATATAGAGAGATGTCTACAGTATAGATGTCTGTCTACATCTGGACTAGCTACCCTGCTGTCAATTTGTAGTTAGCCGAGAGAAACGGGAATTCAGAGTAAAGTAAAGTAGATATTTAATAGATAGATAGACAGACAGACAGACAGATAGATAGATAATCTAAGAATGGAGAAAAATTGTGCCCTTTGTCACAAACGAAACCTGCATGGAAGATGTCATCTTTATTAACAGTTTTCCTGTAGTTCTAAAATAATTGCAAGTAGATCTGTTTGAAAATTAGATAAGATCTTCACTTCAATATTTGGAAACAGCCATAAAATCATAAAACATCACAAAACATCACATAAGAAGCGAGATAAGTTTGATCTCAAACGCATATAAGCACTACATGCCCAGAGGTTTTTTTGTTGTCATTGTGAAAACGTCCTTTGTAACATCATTGTGAAGACCTCAGCCTTACCCTTACCTGCAGCATAAACTGACCTGGCCTGATGTTAGTCTGCATCTCACCTAACCTGCTGGCAATGATACAGAGTCTATATATATGGTAACAGACAATTGCTTACATCTTACCAAAAAACAACCCCTTGATCTTTAAGTAATCTGACTTTTGACTGGTATTCAGTGAAATGTGGAAGGCAGATCTTCTGCCCTTACCTACATGTCAAGGAAGCACAAATGCAGATCTGAGAAAGTGTGAAATATTAGACTACTTCCTGAACCAAGACAGTGTAGGTATAATCACTAGGTACAACCCCTACAGAATGGTCCTTGCTGGTGTATTCTTATAAAATCCAGTGAAAATCTAGAAGAAAGATCTGGAACCAGGTCTGCAATCTAGAGAACTGCAAAGATTTTCAGCATGTACATATCTCCTGGGGAAGGGTCCATCCTGGTTTCAATAACGAAAAACAGTCCTTGTTGCTGTCTAAATCCTGCTAAAGGCAATGTCTGACAAGAGCAAGGTAAATCAAATACCTCTTTCTCCTGAGTTGTGAATTTTCTGCTATGTGATAAAGAAGTGCAATACAGAAACCACAGACCTGTTAGTCCAACCTCAGTAACTAGAAAAAATTAGAGAAGGTCACACTGGGTGCTATTGAAAGGCATTTAAAGGGCAATGCACTCATCAGGCAGAGTCAACACAAATTCATGAAGGGAAATTCCTGTCGAACTGATTTGATATCCTCCTGTGATAAGGTCACTTGGCTAGTGGATGAGCGGAAGGCAATGAATGAAGTTTTTCTGGATTTTAGTCAGGTCTTGGATGCTCTCCCTCACAGCATCCTTGTGGACAAGCTGTCCAGCTGTCAGATGAGCAGGTACACAGCATGCTTGGTGGAGAACTGGCTGAAGGGCAGGGCTCAAAATATTTTGATGAATAGGCCTACATCTAGCTTAAAACTGGTCACCAGCAGAACTCCTCAGGGTTCAATTCTAAGTTCTGTTCAGCATATCTATCAACAACCTGGATGCAAATTTGTTGATGATCTCAAACTGGGAGGTGTTCTCTCAAGGGACAAGTATAGCTTCAAGGTTGCAATGGTTTGGATTTGTTATGAATACAGTGTTAATAATGCCCATGTTTTAGTTATTGCTGAACAGTTCTTGTGCATCATCAATGGCATGAACTTTAACAACAAATGCTGGATTCTGAACCTGGGATGGAATAATGCCAGACATGAGTGGGAGAGGGGTGACTTGAAATCGTCTTGAAGTGCCTTCTTGACTTTCATATTTAATGTACTCATCGCTAGAAAAAACATTTCTATGAGATAAAGTGTTCCTCTTTTTATTTTCCCCTTGAAGAAAACATTTGCACCAAGTAACACTAATATAAATAGACAGCAAAGTACAAAAATGACGTTAAGACATTTTGAACACAGAAATTTAACACAAAGTGAAATACAACATTTCATTCTTACAAATGTAGGATGAAATCCTATTCTTTGTTGGATTCTGCACTTAGAATGGAGAAATGCAGGGCACAAGGAGACCAGCCCTGTGGAAAGTGATCCGGGTATGTTGGTCGGCAGGAGGCTCAGTGGGAGTCAGCATTGCCCTGGCAGCCCAGAGGGCAAATTTCAGCCTGGGGCACATCAAACACTACATGATCAGCCAGTCAAAAGAGGCAATTATAATGCTGTGTTCAGTGCTGCTGTGGCCTCACCTGGGACACTGTGTGCAGTTCTGAGCTCCACGAGTCAGGAAGGATCTGAAGGTCCTTGGATGAGTCCAGAGGAGAGAAACAAATCTTAAAGATTTTTCTGCTTCTGTGTATTCACCCTAATGACATTCATGTCTATTTTTCCATACAGTAATATAATTATTCTACCCTTCATATGAATCCATGTCAAATATGTACCCTGTCTCCCAAGACTTTTGTTCAATGATTAAAAATATACATTCTATAGTTTCCTAAAATTATACAAAGTTATCTATATTTAAAAGAGGTTAAAACATTATTTTCATCAAATGTTCTTTTTAAAAATTTTCTCATTCTTCTTGCTCTTCAGCCTCCCTTTCCTGACATGTCTTTCATTTTTCCAAATTAAAATAACTGTCAGAGAAGATAAGGAAAGGGAGAGAAATAAAAAATTCTTTCTTCAACTTTCTTCAGAACATTTTTAAAAGCAAGCCTTTAACATGTACAGTAAGCTTCTCAGCTTTTGAAAAAAGATCATTTGTTGATCAGCTTCAGTAATAATTCCTACTCTATGATCTATCTATGTACATCTTCAAGTTAAAATTAAACAAAACATAAAATTCTACTCATGTCTACTACTATGTCTTCCTTTGTTTCACAATGTTTCCAAAAATAGTATCACAAACTGACCTTCAAAATAATCTTGTTCACAACAATTTGTTTATATGCACATGCAAAATTCTCTGATTCTATTGTTGCCATGGGATATAGCAGAGAGGTATCATAATATTATTTGCCTGTTCTTACAGTGTTTTAATGAAGAAAAACTATATGTAAACTTCCATATTTATTTTCTTGTCTCTTTTTTTTCCCCCCAGAAGCTGAATCTGAGATGGGTACCATGTTATCCTCCCTATCTGTTTGTAATGTAGTGCACAAGGTCTCTTCTAAATTCATTGCAAAAAAGGAAATCATCACTTATTGTTCATAATTTACTCTTTTCTGAAGTATTTTTTCAAATTTATTTTTTCCCTTCTCAAAGGTGAAAGAAAATCTTAATCTATTAAGCTGGCTCAAATCCTGACAACAGGAAAATAGTCACATTATGCTGGAGAGTAACTCACATTTGTCTAAAAAAAAAAAAAGAAGTCTGAATGGGAATGTGTATTAAGCTGAAAAAAATTAAGTAATACACAATACACACCAGTGTCTGTCAAGCAGGGTTGAATGCTAAAATTTCTCACTTAGAGTCACATTTCATGTATTTTACTTTCTTTTCTTTTTATACTGCAGCAGGTATAATTTAAATTTGAATTATGGTAACCTAAAAAGCCATTTTACTGGAAATGAGCAATTGATCAACATCAAGTACGAGAAAAACAAATGTAGAGAGCATAGATCTTTTTAATTTTTTTTTCCTTTTTCCTCATCTTGGTATTAGTCAGAGTGATTTAATACTAGTGTTTTTTTATATTTTTCATCTAATCTCACATTTCTTCCTTATCCCCTGGTGATATGACCAAATTTTAATCAAATTGCACTAGATGTACTTATGTCAGTATTGAGCATCGCTTCTGCTTTCTTAATTAGTTACAAGACTGCAAAGATTTATACCTATTTTAGGAATTTGGTTTCTTTTATATTTTTAATTGTAACAAGGACCAGAACTCATTAAAAATACGTATGATTAATGTATTTTCCTCAGGTATTTTATTTCTGTCAATTCTGCCCTTCTGTAAATTCTTTTTGTAGATTCAATCAGGGAGCTTTAGAAAGAACACTCTTCCAGATCAATACTTGTAGCTTTGATTCTGTAAAGACTACCTTGTAAATGGACTTATTTTAGTTACAATAACTAATACCAAATACTTCCAATGGTGATGCTGACATGATCAATTTATGGCAAAAATAAAGCAAGCTTGAGCACACCTAGGAGTACGAGCAGTGCATTCCAAGAGAGCAGAGGTTCAAACAAAGCAAGGAAGTAAGTCCTAGGGTTACAGGACATTTACAAGAAAGAAATCAAATACTTGAAACATATCCTTTCCCTTTATTAGGTCACAGAAGAAATAAAGAATATTAATCACTGATATCATCTGTTCATTTCTAAGGAAGTTTGCAGTGATAATAATAGTTCATTTTGGTTTCACTCTAACCATGATGAATATTAGTGTAGAATGTGTTCTCACAGATTAAGCTTAAAGTAATGGAATCTCCAAATTCAGCCATTCATATTTATCTATATGACCTAATTAAATTAAGAAATTCCTTGAATCAGTAGTGGCAGAATATTACATCTACTTCAAGGCTATTTGATGGTGACTCCTCTGAAATAAATCAGTCATATTTTTATACCTGCTATAATGTAAATGTAATGACATTTGTCCTAGCTCTTTCTTCTATGAGCTGAATCCTGAGGATAGGTTCATAGCTTGTAACACAGCACAAAATGAGCAGCCCTGAATAAGGTTCTAAGAAATAGTTGGTTCGGGGAATATGTTTCAAAGTTGTGGATAAACACTGAAGTAAATCCCAGAAAACATAAATTGCTGTGATGGGCACTATCTTCTGAGCCTTGCCTTTGAAAATCTATTTACCTGAGGTGTGCTGTACTGACTCATGAATATCCCATTTTGAGACTTATTTTAACTATACCTGTGTCATGAAATCTTCCTTCTGCACTGAAGACACTGAAGCCACAACTTATTGGTTTAAGTTCTTTGTTGAACAAAAATGTATTCCTTGAGAGGTGGATGTTGGAGAAATTTAAACCATCTCTTAAACCGACCCTATTTTACACAGTACATATAAAATTGGAGAGGTCTATCGTTTCCCAAGTTATCCATTAGGAATATGTGCTAGTGAAGGAATTAACAAAAAATTAAATTAGATGCTTAAAAATAGAATTTTGTACTCTAGAACAAAAAGTGTTTTCAAAAGAAAAATCACTGTATTCACAAAGTGAATGCATGCTAGAACTACTGCCTTGCAAGATGCATGGTGGCACACATACTTCATTCTGGCATAAAATTTGTTTACTCAAAATATTTTTTAGCTTATGGGGTTTCAGAATTTTAATGAAAAATTTCTTGATGTACTTTCTACTATTTAAAAGGAGGATGCTGTTCAAAACATCACAAGCATCGTAAATTATTGTTTATGTGTCAGGATGCAAGTGCCACTGTCAAATCTTTGTAGAAACTTCAGTGTTTCTTATTAGAACTAAAAATATTTGGATGATCAGAATACATTACTGAACATTGTATTAAACATGCACTACATTAGATACTACAGAAGCACCTCTCTGGATAGGTAGAACATAAGCTAAAATTGGGGCTTAAGATAAAGGACTACTTGGAATCTCAGTTGTTTTAAATGCTTAAGGGCATGACAGAATACTTCTGTTTGTATTTAAAGAAATTTTGTACCTAAAAGAAGTAACAAATTATATATGATATAACTTTAGTCCCTGGGCACCATCTATCCTATGGAAATCAATGGCAGAAAGGAAAGGACCGTCTCTGCAGAGTGATACTGTTCATTTCTGTGACTGAATCTTCTGTATCCTCTTAAAGGCATCGTTATATCACTGAAGAAAATGACCACTGTGAAACAGATATTTCAGCAGGTGAGCAATGAACAAAGTTAAAAATGTTGTGGCAGGCAAAGGACTTGCCAGTATATTTATCACTGGTTCAAAAGCTCTCTCATAAGACCTAGACAAAACCACTGATGGCAAACTCTGTTGTGCTCTCATACAGCAGTTTGGGAACATAACAGTGATGGCCAGAAGGTGTTTTCACTAGAGATGGCACAGCTATCCTGGGAAAAGCTTTCCCTTTTAAGACTGTGCCTAAAGATAACCACGGGTTTAGTCAGCTTATTTTCAGCTTTTTAGACTGATAGATGGAGCAATAAAAGGCACACAAACAATCACAAAAAGGGTAAGATCATATTTTAAGGAGGTTTATAATATGTATGGAAAAATCTCACTAAAAATAGGAGCAGTTACTGGCTAATGGTGGTAATGCAAATATTAAGTAATAGATTCCTCATCCTCCTTTAGGCCTTCTGAATAAAACAAAAAATTAAGTTTAGTAGTCATTAGGACAAGCTAAAAAAATGAGGTGCGAAATATATTATCTCCATTATACATAAAATGTGCTTTGAATTAAAAATTATCCAATATTTTGAATATATATCCAGGAATATATATCTATCAAATTCTTATCTTTGAATTAATGAGTGTTGTCATTAAATCACACAAAATAACTCTTTATCCAGGGTTGGATTTTTTTCATTTTTACCATTCAGCATAAAAGAATTAGTTCTTGCATTAGAAATTTATTATTTAAAGGGACGTTGCTGTTATTCTAGAACTACATATAGAAGCAATCAGAACTAAAAGGAAAGGTAAAATTTAAGTTCACTGTTAAGAATTATCTTTCACAGATTCCTTTCCCGCTTTGAAGTATTAACCTAAGTGTTTATAGAAGAAGACACAGTCTTAAACTCTGGTTATTAAACAGAATAAAGACCAGATGTTATAACTCCAGGTTTGGGTGCAAATGACATTTCTCTTTAAGAAGTAATGCATTTTGTCATAGCAATTTGTGTTAAGATAAGAAGTCATGAGGTAGGCTGCCAAGTTCTCTCTGGTTCATTTGTTATGATTTTTGCACCTGACACAATGTCATGGGTTCAAGTCTCAAAGTGGCACTCTCTAGTGCTCTACTGATAGAAGAGCTATCTTTACTTTAGGTGACATTTTAAAACAAGCTCTCTGGAATTTAGCCAAATGTATGCTAAAATTCATAAGAGACATTTCCAGATAAGAGCTGGAGATAATAACACTCTCATGGGCAGCATCTCCTCTCTCTATAAAACTCGCTCTGATACCTAAGATTGCCTGTGAGCTATTGCTGAGCACATCTGTAATGGCTGCTTCACTTTTTTCAATGTCATTTTATAAAAAATAACTCAGTATCCTTCAGAGATATTCAGTATCTGGGATTGGAGGACCATTTAAAAATAAAATTCTATTCAGAAGGCAACAGGGGGTTTGTCACCTACTATTAAATTCCTTGATTCTGGCAACCCTTTCACTATTTGTGTACATAGGTAACATAATCAGATGCTCTGAAGAACATCCTGTTCAGTGATGAATTAGTAGGTAGTAGAAAAGGACAATACCTGGATATATGTAGGTGGGATTTAGATGTTACAAAGAGAGTAAGTGTTCCCCTAGGAGTCTGTCAGGCACCAGGTTTTTCTTACAGGTCTGGTTAGTTCTGTCAAGAAGAGAAGTTTGTTCACCCAAAGTAACAAAGATAAATAAGATCAGTGGTGTAGACTGTTTGATATTGATCTTTCTGTAAAATGTTCTTTTTCAAGATTTGGTCATGGTCGTTTTTCCTTTCAAAGGAATTTTTTTTCTTGGTTTTCAACGTATGTTGCTATGACATCTGAATATTAATGTAATTATTGATTACATTTTTGTAGTGAGAATTATAGAGCATATGTTGCAGAAGAAGTAAGAACAATTCAGAATGTTTCTATCTTTTTTTTTTTTTTTTGTATTTTGGAGATTATTAAGGGTTCAAAAACTTCATGAAATCTTCAGAAATATAATTAGGAAGGCATACTTAACCTACCTTAATGTGTACAATAAATGTATGAAGATATTCTTAATGCTGATAAAATATTCATTAAGCTTTCTGCTGTTCTGTGCAAAAAGAAGAGACCAGAAAAACAAAATCTCTGTGTTCTGACCCTAAAATATCTTATATGTGAGCATGTCCTTGTCTCTCTTGTGATAAGAAAATAAATTATTCTGACTGATGAGATCTAATGACCTATCCAACTTCAAATATATGTTGTATCCTCTGTTAACACTTTCTGATTTTATAGATAATTCCCTGATAAAATATCTTTGAGTAGCTGTGTTTTGATATCTGATGGAATGGTATTTTTGATCTTGCACCAAGACATTTGTGTATTTTTCTTTTCAGTGTCTGGGATAATAGTGTGTTAAGTACTGTCCAGTAAAGAAATAGAATGCAAGTCGAAAAATATGATTAAAATCAGTAACTTTTGTGTCTAATTCAACTAAACCTGGATTAGGGGTTCTGATGCCACAGAGTTAATAGGTATTCCTGTGAATTGCCTAATGCACACACAATAAGTAATCTGAAGTTTGAGGAAAGAGGGGTAATTTATCTTTATCAAACTACAGTTACAGCTGTGTTTGAGAGAGTCTATGAGATTGGAGTGCTCTAAATGGATTTGCTGTTCTATTGACCAAATTCTTCAAAAAAACTTTTTTTAATTTTTTACAAAAACCAAAGCTCCAAGAAAGGGAAAAAAAAAAAAAAAAAAAAAAAAAAAAAAAAAAAAAAAAAAAAAAGGGTATGTGATGGTGCTATATAGGAAACACTAAATAAACTGAACTCCTTAACTCCTTAACTTGAATTAACATCAAGAGCAGATTTCCATATGTTTGTAATTTACTATTAAATGTAAGGTTTGCAAAGAAATTAAGAAATTTACCCTTTTAGATTCAGGTTAGCAACACTTTTTTTTTAAGTATTGCTAATTTTTAAAAATTAAGCACCACCTGAAAGAGAAATTATCATGAGTCTCATGCCATACAATCTTCCACTCAAAGCCTAAAGATTTGACAGCTATGAGAAATAATTGAAAATTTCTTCACTTCATATGCTTTCAAATTGTGATATTGAAACTAAGATGCCTTAGTGAGGGTGTGTGTTCATACTGTACAATACCTGACATAGGAAGAAGCTGTGCCTTCACTCAGCATCTCATGGTTGCTGGTGTTCAGCAGTGCAGATAAAAAGGTGCAGTCCAGTTTTTAACCTCCATCCTTTATCCCTTCCTGCCACTAACATAAATAGTTTATTTGAGTTAGGCTGGGAATGAGAGCTATGAGCTGAATGAGGTGGTCTTGAAGAGGGCTTTGAATGAAAATGAGTGTGGGGAGATAACCACGTGTCAAGGACAACTGATTGGGCATGACATAGTGGCAGCTGCTTGATAGGTAGCTTTTGTGATATACAGGAGTTCAGCCTGACTTATTAAGAAACAGATATGAAAAGGAGTAAAAGAATGCTCCGAAGGCAGGTGTTAATGGGGTGTTAATGAAAAAAAAAAAATATAGCGACAAAAATGCATTACAAAAATGATGAATTTTCCTAGTGGAATAGCTACATAGTATTTTTTAAGGTGGAGACAATAAACTTGATTTTTTTTACTGAAAAAAGTGAAGAATCACTAAGTGATGGATATTGATTAATAGATTTTGTAAAGAATAAAAAGATCTGCTTTAGCACAGGCTTATTGCAAAGGATAGTCACCCAGCAAACAGTACTGTGACCTCTAATATTTATCTGAAACTTGTCAAAACATTTCTTCTGTATCATATTTATATATCTTTCATCCTTTATTTCTTTAAATTTTAGGATAAGTTAAATAAATTAGGAGACCTTTATGTTTTTGTGTGCATTTCATTAATTCATACAAGGGGTCTATAATTTAGGTGACAAGTCATTTTGTTACACATCAGGACTTTCTCTACTGTGTGTTTATATAATATATACAGAGTAGTTTCAGTTCTACTTTTGTAATATCATGAAGATCAATGGATATGGGTGAGGCAACTATTTAGAATTAATCAACAATGACAAGGATTCAAATCAGCAGAATGTTATACAAAACCCTTGTATTTTGAACATTTATGGTTCTTTTTCTGATACTTACATACATGACATATGTGATCTATTTTTTATCTTACAGAAGAACTATTTGAAGAAAAGTGAAGCAGTTTTAGAGAACTGGTGCCACTTTCTGAAGACTTTGTTGATTTTGGCTTTGGTTTTTGTTTTTGTTTATTTTTTTTTCTTACGATGTGATATTTATAACTGAATGAATAAATTAACAAATATTCATAACATAGTATGATGCTAACAAACCTGCTTTGCCGAGACCACATGTAAATCCACTGAATGAATGGACCTGCACAGGTTTATAATTTCTAATTTCATTATATAATACTTTAAAATGAAGTTCAGCACTACTGACTATATTTTGATTATACCGCATTTCAGACAAACAAGTACATTCAGTACAGAATATTACTCAGAAGAGTTTTCCAGCATTAAAGGACTTGCATTAGATGTCCTGATGGCAAGGAAAAGGTGTTGGCTGAGCAACTTTCTAGATTCAGCAAGCAAAGATTTTTTGTGGTGTCATTGTTCTAACAATGTTGGAATAAACAAAGTTTTATGGTGGAATGGGTCTTCACAGAAACATTTATATCTCACTGATTATATGAAATAGGAACACCAAATGTAAATTGTAGGAAAGCAAAAATTATGAAGCCAAATGGTTTTAAGCTGTTTCTCTACATCTTGGCTGCAGCTAATATTTGATTGTATCACATGCAATAGCATAAGAATTATCTACAGACATACATTTTGATGACAAGGTTGCTAGTCATAGATAATTAACATGATTAAAATATATTACTCAATAACAGTGGAAATAATCTCTGATTCTAACTTGAATGACAGGCATGATAGGCCATGGTACAAATGACATCTAAGAAGTTTCTGACAAAACTGAACTGGCAGACTTAACAGTTCTAGGCAACATGCTGTAAAATTTCAGTGACTCAGGCCTGTGGTATAATTAAGGACACATTTATGTCTCTTCCTATTCTTCTAAACTCTGAAGTTTTGAAAGCTTACTAGACATCCAAACAGCCTAAGAAAGCTAAGGACAGATTGATAGTGGGAGCAGAGGTCATTGTGGCAGATGACAGACTTTGAAGAAGCTTTTTTAATTTCTTTTTTTTTTTTTAATATGTATATACATTTTTTAAAGCCAAACTATCGTACTTCATCTGATTTCTATTTTTGCTGTAAATATGCAGGAAAACCAGGGGAAGGTCCCAGTTAGACCCCAGTTACCTTTTGTCATTTTTGTCAGACAGCTCAAGTTTGTTGTTTTTGTGGTCCAAGGAAATGTGTCAGCCTCCAGCAGCGTGTTGCTTAGAATGGACTCTGCTCTGCTAAACTTCATGTATAGAGTCAACATTTACTTTCATTTTTCCTTTTATCAAGCTTTTCTCTGTGTTTAGGGAATGGAAAGGATGCGTAGGTTGTTGCTTAATTTATTTTGTCAGCATGACTTTTGCATTTAGATTTCCAAAGCTGATTAGGGGATTAAGCTGCTCAACTGCCATTAAAGTCAACTTCCATTTAGTTAGTTTGAGAATTAAAACTTGTATCTGTGGGGTTTACAATTTAATGATAGTACAAAATTTATACACAAATCACAGGATTCTCTAACAAGGAAAACTTAAAACCAACATTTTTCTCAGCTAGTTCTAGAAGAAACTTTAGCAGGGCAACTCATGGAAAAAAAAAAAAAAAGAAGCAAAATATGCTCTCAAATAATAAATGAATTAATTACATTTTCTTCATTTTATCAAAATATACATAAAAATCTGAAGTAAAATTTTATTAACATATCAGTAACAATCAAAAACTGAGGACTCATATGAGAAAAACTTTTATTAAGGAAAGCTTTGAAATAATGGTGACCAGAAAGAAAGACTTTATTAATAAAATATTTAAAAATTTTGAATCTAATTTTACAGATTTTAGTGCAAATGAAAGAGAAAAAATGGTTGTGTCATTTGTCATGAATCAATACTTGTTTAATTCCTTTTTTTTTTGATTTTTTTTCATTGATCAAGATTACAAATGTCAGACTTGAATCTATATTTCCAGCTTCCATAAGAAAGGAGCATCAAACATGCACTGCATGATCTGACAGCACAGTATTCTTTTGTTCCTAAAGAACAAAAGAATAATTAACTACACTGATGCCTGGGATGTCTGACTTCTCATTAGAGATGTTGTTCCTATTATTTCAATAGCATTTCTTATTATTTATCCTCCAGACTGCCATTGGGCTTGAATGCAAAGACTGAATATTCCGTTTTGTTTTCCTGGATATCATTGATCCAAATTATTTGAATTCTTGTCATCATATATTTTCAAATTATATTAATTTCCTTTAAGCCTGCTTAGCAAAATAGAGACCTTAATTGTATTGAACTGTACATTAAATTCCTTTCAACTTCCCACTCCTCATAAAAAGTTACTACCAATAATGATGAAATAATGAATGGGGCAATGTTTCGACCTAATAACTGCCGTTTAGGAAAGGCAATTTATCATTGACAGTTTTTAGATTATCACATTCGTATATTGATATGAATCAAGCCCTAGGCTGATCTTTCTATGAAATGTCAAAAATACTTCAAAAAGTTCTTCTAAGGAAACAAAACAATGAGAATCTTTTGAGAATCTTCAGTTGTGGTTGAATCAAATGTATATGAGGGAAAGCCTGGTTTTTGAAAGGTGACATCCACTGTAGCCTTTAGGAGGGATGTGTATAATGCACAGATATGCAAAACTGAACAGTTTAAATTTTGAAATCAGGCTTTGGGAGTGGAAATAGGGTGTAACAAATCTCTGTGTCAGGGTGTTCTTCCTAAGTGGTGAAAGCATTTTTGATTTTATTAGTATTTGTTTTGCACTCAAAAAAATAATCTGGAAGTTGGTTTTAGTGTGAATGGGGTTTTTTTAACTTGCCTTTGTTGAGGTTTCAGATCTATATGCTAGGAGCATATTTGGACTCATTTTATGATGTTTCATTTTTACTTTATACTTTATTTCTATGCTATTGATCTACAGCGAGCTCCTTAAGACTATTGTAATATAAATTATACTTTTTAATAGAATAAAATTTCTAATATGGCAACCTGACCATCAAATGTACTAAGATTCAGACCAGTGAAATTATGAACACAGCTGTTTTGACTGCTAATACAAAAAGATATCTGATTTCAATCCCTGGAATTCTTGCGTTAATACTGTGAAATATGTTTTCACCAACAATTATATTTTCAGTTTCACAAGTAGAAATTGAAAAATTGTTTTAAATTAGGAAATTGAATTTTTCATTAAACTAGAGGAACTTGAATTAGCAAACCCACTCTCCCCAATTTTATGCATTACCTTAACCTTAATGCATTATCTTCATCTTAATTTTGTCTCTGATGTCAAAAACCACATTTTTGTACACTCTGATGTGGAAAGTCTTTTCTGTAATAAGTATCACTAATAGAATAATGGATTTTGTAGTGTATTAGAATAAATTATTATAGATTACTCATGGCAAGCTAAACCAAGTTGCAAATCTAATTCTATAGCTAAAAATCTTTGAATATATTTTTGTACCAAGATATTGTTTTCTCAGAGCATTGTTGTTCATATAAATTAAAACATTCTTTCAAATATTTTAAAGAGTAATATAAAATAAGAGGTAAGAATAAAAACAAGGGATCAAGAATGAAGATCTTTTATGGTACATTATTTACTTTGAGGTAAATAATATCACAATTATATGAGCACAAAAATACCATTTGTAATTTCTTGATTCTAAACCTGACCCGAGGCCTTGGATTTGCTATAAATCACTCAGGATGACAATGGCCCCAAGGAGACTATTCCTTTCCCCAGTGTCATGGAACTCTAGGAAACCATTGCCACTCTAAGGGAGGCAGAAATAACTCTGGAACCAGAAGCAGAGCAGCATGGTCTGAGTGCTGAAGCTCCCTAATCTGCGAAGACCTGCAGGCCACTGGACATATATCATTAGACTTTCAGGCCTTGTACCTGAGCACTCGTGTCAAATCCCCCCTGGCAGCCCGTGTCACCCACTGCTTTCCACCACTCCTGACCTCATGCCTGCTCTGCCTGACACTTACAGGGTTGGTTTCGTGGAGGAGAGTTTCCCCCATCCTTTTTATTCTCCTGCTGTCTTGGTTGTGTAGGAAAATTAAACAAGTGGTAAACCTCTTTGTCATACTCAACTGTTTTTTAGTCTGTGTTTGAAGCTATGCATGGTGATACTGGCAAACATGACACAAACTTGCTTTTGCTAGGTTGTGGCCATTATTGTATAAACATTTCTAATGTATTTTTATTTAAAATATGTGAAAATGAAAAATAACATTCTAGTTTGCAATGTAAAAGTTGATATTATAGAGACAGAAAGTTTTGCAAGATTTATTCATATTTAGAAATAAGTTGAATCTCAGCCATAAGTTAAAATCAGCATTTTTCCACAGGATTTTTTTCTTTTTGTACAAAAGGTGTATTTTTGTTACACGAATTATCCAAATCAAATGCAAAAAAAAATTGTACTAAGTAAATACTTTTTGTGTTTTCTTGTAGCCTAAAATTTTTATCTTGGGTGAAAAAAGAAGATAGGTGAGCAGCATTTTCTGTGCATAGAAACCAACAGAATTTATGCCTTCCTGGAAGTCCAAGACATATAGTTTCTCTTCAAAACAAAAGTCTCCTCATCTGTTGCAGAATTAGGCTCAATCTTTCATTATGTTACTTTAAAAAAGAGAACATGGGATGTCATAATTACTGGTAGAACAGAGATAAAAAGCACCATAGCCACTTGTAACATGACATATAAAGCTATCCTTCAGGACCTTTTTGTTTTGCATGTTTTCTCTTAACATAATAATCTAAAAATATTTTACAAATAAATATTAATCTTATATATTTAAGACCACTTTAAAAAGTCTGTGTTTCAAAAAAAATAAAATGGGTACTGCCGAAGCAATACAGTTTTTAAAGAAAAATAAAGGCAAATCAAATTATGGGGTTTTGTTTATAGACCCACCACTCTTTTAAGATTTTTATTTTTCACTTTTATCATTTTGGAAAAAAAAAAACCCAACCAATAATAGTTGTTTAGGTATTTCTCTACATTTCTTCCTCTTGCACCAAGTGATTGCTCATATAGAAAAGTCCTGACAGATTTTCATGGTGCTGTTACACCCTGATACAGGGTACTAAGCTGACATATAATTCTTTTGAAACTGCATTGTGGTTTCTCAGAGTACATGAATATTATGCTTTGTGTAAATCATTCACAGAAAGAATAAAATTCAGGGGTTTGGTACAGACAGTTCCAAGTTACGCAGCTGCAAATCCAATTGTGCCTCCATTATGTGATCTCTTTTTCTTTAAAAGGCCATCTGTGGTAACTGACTTGCTCTGGACCTACAAACAAGTTTTGCACCACGGAACAAACAGTAACTACTGCAAGTACTATGTGAATTAGTACTTTGTGACCTTTGTCGGATTTAAGTTTCTGTAAGTCACAGCTGTACATCAGACTTCCCAGGTAGTCTTTTAAATTCTCTTTATTCCATGCATCCCATGACAGCACCTGCCCTTCTGAGGAATAAAAAACAATACAAAATCTTTTTTTTCCCTCTCAGGAGTCCCAGCTGGCACATCAATCTGCATCAAGACTGGCACAGAAAAAGTGCCTAAGTTGCTTCTTTGTCTAAGGACTATGTCACAGTGCCAGCATATGCCTCAGTCCCTGTTTTCTCTCCCCACTTTCATCCAGGCAGGTTGGAATCACCCATTCTACACCCTGAGAATTGTGTTTGTTCCTTGTTGCTCCTTGAGTAATGCTTTGTTTGTGAGCATGCTAACCTGCCCAGGCTAAAGTGTGGTGGGGATATTCAAGTAATTAAATAGGATAAACCAGTAGACCATATCTTAGACACATTGTTCACCACTCCATAAATAGTTTATCTTTGCAGAATTCTTCCTGGGTGGCTTAAAGCTTTGCCCTACTTTACACCAGTGTAGTCCTAATTCTCCTGAAATCCTGAGAAAAATAGCCTAACCTCCTTGTTGCTGTCCCTTGATCTTTCTTTCATTCCTCCTCCAATCTTGTCAGAGTGTTTTGTCACCCTGTGGATATACAGAATCTCTGAGAGAAAAAGTACCTGCATTGTCAAGCAGCTTCCCAAAACTAGACTGGATTATAATAGGCAACAGATTGTGGAGTCATACAAGAAAGTAATTTAGAATGACTGTTTTCTTTACTTCCACATAACATGATAAAGACCTACGATCGGTGACTCATTTGAATTGCCCTGAGGGAAGAGAGCATTATGCTCAAAATCTTGTTTACAGGCAAAGTAGAGGCATACCTTATAGATAAGTAAAGCCAAGAATTTGCTGTTAGTATAAGTGAAACCTGAAGAGTTTGATCCTTATCAGTGGAGATTTCATTGCTGAAGAAAAAGAAAAGTAACAATGCAGTCTGCATGCTTAGTTTCCTCCACTTTTCCTGGTTCTATGCCCATTCTCATCCTGCTCCCTGTAGGATCCACTTGTAATTATTTTAAAACATTTGCTAATATGTTTTCACACCTTTACTCGTACTTCATTGATCAACACATCTAAATTTCATATATACAATGCCTCCTAAGTGTGGGAGATATTATTCCTTTTATCCCTAAAACTAGCTTTGCCCAGCTCCAGGCTGTATTTATTTGACTAATTATTGAGCTGTTCATAGCTGTGGAGTGTCCAGTGCCAATCTTGTGTCCCATTCAATGCCTACACTTGTCTACTTTGTACCCTGTGTCTCTTCTTATCTAGTGACAGCCCTATATTTCTCCACACTGCATTGTAATATAGAGTAAAAAATATTTCATTCTATATAGAATAACTACTTTTACTGCAATCCATACAAAACTTTGCTGCGACCACACAAAGGTAAACAAAAGGAAAACAAATTACCATAGGTCAGTTAGAGAAATTGCTTTCACAACTAAGCTGAGCAAAATAAAATTACAGGCAGCATAGGAGAAGTTCAAGTAGAGCAAGTATGACTAACTTCAGTCCCAAAGACTTGCAAATTCAGAACAAAACTATGGCCTGTAAATAGCAGTTGGAATACTGTATTATGGAACAATATGGTTGCAACAGTTCTATCAAACCAGTATTCCTATTTACAAAAAGTAAACAAATTAATTTGGGGGAGTAATAAAAAATATCAGAATAAATTTATATATTTCTTTACAAAGTAGTTACAAAAGTATAAGATCCAGGGCTAGAATTTCAACTTATAGCTGTAGTAAATGAGCAAGGAACATGACAGTGCATAAGCTAGAATAATGAAGGTAATTCAACTGAAATCTTGTTTGTTGATGAGTGGGACAAGCTGGCAGATGGTAGATTTTCAGCAGGGACTTTGCAGTTATGAAGCACTAAATTATAGTTCAATTGCTTTTGATTTCATCACTTATTTTTTCTTTCTTTTTTTTTTTTTCTTTTTTTTTTTTTTTTTTTTTTTTTTTTTTTTTTTTTTTTTTTTTTTTTTTTTTTTTCCCCACAGCAGCCTAGTAGAAAACTAAGGAAATAGGGTTCTTCCAGGGGGGCAAAACAGACTTCAGTGATTTGGATATGTCTCAAGGTTGCTGTTTCCTTGAGATTCTCCTTGGGGTTGCTGACCCCCAAGGTACTAAGGGTTCTCCCAAGGTTGCTGTTCCCTGGGAGTTCCTTCTGGGTTGCTGTTCCCAGGGGTAATAAGGTTTTCAGTCTTCTCTTTGCCCTAAGTGTTTCACACCAGAGGTAGAGACGACAAACGGAGTCTGCCGGTGCACATTTCCAAGGTTGTTTATTCTTCATTATCTCAGTCCTTTCTCAGCTCTGCCAGGCCTCCCTGGCAGGGTACCTTATCTTAGTTCTTTCTCAGCTCTGTGAGGCATCCCCAGCAGAGCAGGACACGTGGCAGACTGGGCGGATCAGAGAGCCCCACACCTTATGTACAGTACCCCTGACCCAACCACTGTCCGAGACGTATTTTTTATTTACAAAATTTCACCAGTACCTATTACCTGTACTAACATGTCAGTTCTACTCTAAACCAATCTCTAAAACCCAACTCAGCACAGGATGGGGGACGAGAGCAAGAACAAGGAGGACAGGGGCCACTCCCCAATTCCTCCATCTTGTCTCTTCAGCCCCATATGCTAAGAATCCTAATTTCTATATTTATATTCTATAATAAACCATCCACTACTTATTTTAAATTCTTAGGATTTGTGATTCTTCCTGCATGTGAGTGTTCACTCCCATGGACAGGAATCAGAGTCAGTGTCCTCCTGGGATCTGTGTGGGTCTAACTGACCCCCCTGTACAGATCCCAGACCCCCCTGTCTGGTCTCCAAACCCTCCAGGGTGGCCAGAGGGATGTTCTAGACTCCAACAGATATAGATATTGGGTCTCATGGTATAACAGAGTTCTCCCTCTTGTTATCTCATAACAATCTTGCCACTGGCCAGAAATATATAAATGAAAATAAAAATAAAAATAAAAATAAAAATAAAAATAAAAATAAAAATAAAAATAAAAATAAAAATAAAAATAAAAATAAAAATAAAAATAAAAATAAAAATTACAATTACAATTACAATTACCTTTTTTTTCAGATTATACTGAATTTACCTACTCACCATTCCTCTGAACTGAAAGTAGTTTTACACTGTCTGTTATTTTTGATTTCTTAAAAAACAACAAAAAATCTACAATTAAAGAAAATAAAACATGAAAGGAGACTATAGAACTTTACAGCAAGAAAATCATAACTGTCAAGAAGGAAACGTTTTGAATTGCAAACATGAAGTGATACGGAATCTTTCATTCTTTTTTCAAAATTAAAAGTTTGCTTGAGTCAGTAAATACTGCCACTTCTTATTTCTCCCTTCACATACCTCAAAGAAGTGTTCTTGGATCAGGTTCCTTCCCCAGCTGAGCATGTAGTTTTTAAATATGCCTGGACTTTTTCCTCTGTGCAGAAACAATAGAAAGTGCTGGAAAGGATCTCCTGAAAAGGTGCTATTTACCCAATTAACTAGAACCAATCAGTTTCTCTCTGTTTTGGAATACAACATTCCAAACCCCTGAAGTATGTTAAGCTTTTCTTTAGGTTAAGGAGTTTTGATCATCCTTAAGAGCTGCAATAAATGTATTTACAGGTATTAATAGTATGACTGACAAGCTAAAGCTTGATATGGTGAATTTTTGGATGTTCACTCATGTGGAAAGTGTCCTCACCTGCTGGGTTCAGAACCATCTCTTGATCTCTTGTCTTGTAGTGCAGATATATATATCTAGTATAAAACAACAGTAAAATTTAAAACATTACAGTCTGATTTTCACATGAAAAGATTTTTACATACTCGCTTCCAGTTAATACAGAGAAGCCCAATGACTTTTCTAGGCTTTAGGCTTCTGAGAAGTGTTTATTTTACATTGATGTAAAAAGGTTGAACTTGTTCTGAATTTATGTCAATAGTTTTGCTCGTAATTTTCTTGTAACAAAACATTACCTTCCTGGAGAAAAATACTGAAAGAAGAGCAAAATAACATATATTAGAAAACCCTTAAACACTGTCTTATTAAAATGAAAATTACATCCAAATGTATTTTTGAAACAAATGTGCAGTATTTGGGATGGAAATTGAACACTTATAAGAAGTAGCAAAAATATGGTAATTTTTATTTTTTGGATATATATTGGAAGGCATAACAATATATATGTAACAAGAGCACAAGCCAAGAAAACACAACAGCAGGAATATTTTGTTGTCATGTTCAGTGGGTGAAGGTGTTATACAAACTCGTCTCTGTATCTCTATTTTTTTCAGTATAAATCCATGCACAAAACCTGAAAATAAAATGTGATACTTGCCTGTGGGAAACACTAAAAGTAAAAAGGATTTTTAGGAGCTGAAAAAGCAGGCCTCAGACAGAAAAAGCTGAGAAATTTGCAGAATTTGCTGCAACTGAAGAATTTGAAACTAGAGAAGATACAGTAATATAACAAATAAAGACATGGGAAAAAAAAAAGCTGAGTTTCTAGGTTTGGCTTGAATAAATCTTAACACTGCAGAAATACATGCCTGAAAAGATAGTAGTAGAAGGTCTTAAGCTAAATAAGGGTATTGTGTATTGTTACTAGAAAAGCATACAAGTGGGCATGGTTTGAAGCAGGTGTACGTGTGCTACAATTGATTGGCTAAAACCCCTGTCTGTAAGCTTTAGCATTTTACTATTGGCTGAAATGTTTTTAAGATGCTCTGTAACAAAAAAATTGGTGGCTGCTGCTGAAGGGCTGTGAGCTGTTGCTTTCTCCCAATTGTCTCAACCCCTGTGATGAGACTGATGTTTCATTAAAGATTGCGAACAGCTACCCTGGCAGTCCCTGTTCCTACCTTCACCAACACACCTGCCTTTGTCTCATCAAAATTAACTTTGATCTCTTAACATATACTTATTAAACATTGAGATAAAAAGAAATCTACACACAATCCATATTCTAAAGTGTCTCTGGTTCTGCTACACAGAAAATGAGTTTATCCTTTGCTTATATAAGTGTTTCACTAGTCCTCCACCTTTCCAACAGCAGTAATAGCTACTTCATCAAAACTTGCAAGCAGCTGGGTAATATCTTTATAGTTTTTATCCATACAGCTTCATCTTTCAGCCTGTAAATTTTATCATCACTCATAAGTTACAAGTGATAGTTGTATCACATTAAAGAGCTGCTGGAGTGTTCAACCCCTTACTCCCTGTCAGTTATTGCATTGCTTCAAGTGCTGGGGAGCTTTTGTGTATACACCCTGTTATCTTCTCTAAGCCTCTCATTTTCTCAAGAACATGCCATGGTTTACCATTCTCGATCACTGCACAACATCACCAACTTTCTCCTTTCACCGCGGTGGTCCGTTCATGGTGCCAGGTGCAGTCTGCAGGTAAATCCATGGCTGGCTCAAAAGCTTCCACAAAAAGTGTGCTATAAACGGCACAGGCACAAGCAGACCCACCCCCGAATCCAGAGGGGAACCTGTGATGCTGCCCCCAAACTGAAAAACACACAACAGGTTGGAAAACTTAGAATATCTGCTCCTTCCTAATATTATATCAATACTCATCTCTGTTTCTGACTTGAGTGTTGAGGGAACAGCAAAATTCCTCTGGGATATATCAGCATATAAGAAATTTAGAATCTTTATTTGAAATGCCTCTAATTCTTGTGGAAAACCTAGAATTATTTAATAACTTTTTATTTTCCCCTGTATAACTTATGCAAGCACAATATTTGTCTCTTAAATGGAAGAAATCTGAATAAGAGATTAAAAAAAATGATTTATTCTAATATTGAAACTGAAAATAAAATATGAATATGAGGCGCCGATTTGAAAATTTCCTTATCTACAGTAATTCTTAGATTTTTCCAGTGACATTCCAGTTGACTGTGATAGTCATAGAAATAAAAATGTAGAGACAGACTTATCAAGTTGTATGGTCAGCCTTTCTTCCTGATACTGTATTTTTGTGAAATTTATAGTGGATTTTTCAGGCTAGTATATAATTATTCAGACATTAAGAATCCACTTTGCTGGAAATTTATAAGTGCATAGGCAAGCAATCCACTCCCTAATAGCTCCTTTTCTGAGTTCCCTCCAATCTGCTGCTTCTTCTTTATTAATCACTGGTGTGCATATATGTGTGTGTGTGTGTGTGTGTGTGTATATATATATATATATATATATATTTGTTTGGGTTTTTTTCCTCATTTATACTTTCAATATAGTTGTAGACTTCAGGGTGTTTATTAGGTAATCTTTATAATTTCATTTGTTGTCTTATCTTTATAAACAGGACTATGCAGTTTCTGTTGGCTGTGTTACACTAATACTCTTAAAAGAATTCAACACTTTTGCAGCTAAAGCTTGCTTCAAAATTATGGAATGCTGAGAGATAATGTGTGTGTGCTCAGCTACCATAAGTCAGATAGTGAGAGAGGATTAAAAAAAATGATGCTTCTGATTGTTTCTTTACTCCTTTTTTGTAGAGACGTCTCAATACAAATCCATGATCACTGACGAAAAGCATCAAGCCAGATATGAGCTTGAAATTTTTACTGGAAATATACATGAAAAAATTATGAATTTTCTCTATTCTTATTTGTAACATATTTATAATATTTAATGGACAAGGTTGTTATAATGTGTATAATTAATGGCACCTTTAAAAACTATGAAGTTTGATTATACTCTAGTTATACTTTTACCCCTGAACAGTTACAGAGATATTAGAATAATGGTGACTTTGACAGGCTTGAAAAAGAAATTGTTAAAATCCAGATTCATTTTGCTGTAATAAATATGAGATCACATTAAATGAAACAAAGATTTTATTTTTGTATATAGCCAGGTACTGACTCTGGAAGTCAGGAACAACTGGTTTCTCATTTTCTTTTATGAGCTGAGCAAAATTTGTCTAGAAAATTTATGCATCTTTATAGAGTTAAAAACCCAACATGTTTCCTCTGGAAATTCAGTGATTTCCCTGTAGTGAAGGTTGTGTTGCTCTTACATGGAGGTGGCCAGTATGAAAAGGAATAATAATTAAATGAGAGATCATGTTCAATACAGAATGATGATGGAAACAGCATTAAGCATTCCACAAGAAATATGTTTTCTGTTTATAAAAACTTGCTGCTCTCTACTGTGCAATAAAATTTATACTAAACACAGCCATTGCACTGAAAGGCTGTTATTTCTTTGTAAGTATGTAGGGATGGGGTGAGTGATAAGATATTTTCACACTGGCCAAAGGAAGAATAACTGAAAAAAGTTTAATTACTTATTATTAAAATGATTTAAATATCCTCTCCCAAATTTATATATGAAGTTTCAAGAAGAAATGTCCCCCTGGTACCATGTTTACAGAGGACTGTAGTGACATCCAGCTTATCTTCTATGATTCTTAGGCATGACTTAAACTGACTTTTCTCATCACCTCCACTTTATTTCTCTCATCAGTTATTCTTCACAAGTACCTATGAATCCAACAAACTTCCAGAAGATTTCACAGGTTATATAAAGGGGTGGGGGTTTTTGTTTTGTTTTGTTTTTGTTTTTTGTTTTTGGTGGTTTGTTTTGTTTTGTTTGTTTGTGTTGTGTTTTGTTTTGTTTTATTTTGTTTAGTTTTGTTTTGTTTTTACTTGAAACAGGTACAGAAGCCCAAAGCAACCGTGGTTCCAGGTTTACAGATAAGAAAGGAGGGGATAGCTAAGATAGCTCACTCTAGTTAAATATTTTGAAAACTTATTTGTATATTTTCCAAGTGACAGATAATCTGTCAGCATAAGTTTTATCCCTCCACAATAAGGAAATGTAGGGTGATGTTGGTGTATACTTTTGGGTAGGAGGCAAATTTCAGGACAAAACACAAGAATTCACAAAGAGCCTAGAAGAACACAAAGTTTATCTGCTCAAGCAGCCCCTGGCCAGATGTGGGCTTTTTAAAGCATATCAGGGCAAAAAAAAAAGTACAGCATTTCCCCAGATTTCCCTATCATCTGCCAATCTTCAGTTGAAGGAAGATGGCCATATGAAAGCCTCTGGGTGTGAGTTACACGACACAGCAGCATCTTTAATTTAGGAACTAGAAATGAATGCAGCAGAATGGATGGAGGGAAACATTATGTGTCAGTATCTTGGGAAAAGAAAACAAGAGGAAAAATTGCAGTAGGAAAAGGAACACGCAATAAGAGTTCAACCTCTGTGTGCTCTATCAATTTGTTTGTTAATATTCTATTGTTATTTTGGTGTTGTTAATCTGTAGCTTTTATTAAGATTTGATGTTCCTGTACCTCTTTATTTCCCAAAAGTCAAAGATTGTCCAGCAAGGGATTAAAAAGTAGAAAAAAGACTCCTAAAAATAACACAGTCACACTGTCTACCAAAAGAAAACCTGAAGTAGCGTGGAAAAAAAATTAAAGTGTAAAAATGAAGGATAGGGAAGACAATAAGCCTCCAAGAGTTCAATATGTCATCTAATCAAAATGAAATACACCAGTTTTTTTCTCCTTCACAGAGCTGAGGAATCAGACTGGCACATTTATATGAAATTTCACCATAGGTTACAATGAATGGTTTAATTTTAAGTTTTAATTACCTGGGTGCTACAGAAAAGCTGATGTGGAGACAAAAGGCTTAAAACAATCCAAAGTGGGGCTGAGGAAGGGTATGTCTTCTTGCTGGAGTCAACAAATAGATTTTTCTGCACTGAATGGCCTCGGTACCTCTACTCATCTCCCTGAAGTTAAATTTTATGTCTCTGCCTGTCACAGCATGATCTGTACTACAGCTCTTTCCAGTGACTATAGTTTTAGGATTCATCATACTCTACTAATTTCATCTCTAATTTGTCTACATGTCCTTGTAAAGGCAACGAGCAGCATTTTAGCAAACTACAGAGTAAAAATCTGTACAATGTAAAAGATACACAGTCTGTAATACCAAGTTATGATGATTTTAGGGTTGTGCTTCGTCATTCTGTTCTTTTCTGTTTTAATGAAGGTGAAGCATTTAGTTTTAGGCATATGGCTACAAGATGTTTAATGTCTTTCTTCTGGGACAAAATCCAAGAGAAATCTGAGGTAGGGAAATTCCCCACCTGTACCAAAATGTTTTGTGTTTTTACACTAAACAAATTATTTGTCAACGTAATTATTTATTTCTCAAGTATAAGAGATGTCAAAGACATGATGTGATCTTGGAGTAAACATTGACTTAAATATATTTTTTTTCTTTCAGTCATAAATGGTTTGAATGTTTCAAAGCCTTTCCCTAAAAGAAAAGATTTTAGCAGACAGAAAATGAAGACGAAAGGCTACATCAACACAAAATACTAGATGTCTACAGATTTTATAGACATACCAGATCAATTTGTGTGCCTACAAAACCTCCTGGCATGCACTGAGATGCATACAAGTAGGCCAGGAATGTGTCTTGCTTATGTAGTTTGCTTTTCCAATGTAAGATACAAATAAAAATTCAAACCAAAGAAGTTTAGAATTTGTACTTCTGTTCTTATTCTGCCAATACAGAATTTGCATTTGCTCATAAGAAGTAATTTTATGAATAGGTGCTTTTTGCCTAGCAAAATACATTGTTAAGATATTTTAGGGTTGCTTTTATTTCCCAGTCTGGAGAGTACTTGAAAAATAATTCCAGCTTTTTCTTTCTCTAAACATTGAACTATATTTTCCTTATTTTTCATCTAAAACAGTTTTGCATAGTTCAATATGATGGAAATTTTGAACCATGAAAAAGAATCATAAACTCTTAACAGAAATGAGATTTCAAATTCATAAGTTATATCTTTACAGAAATTTTATTTGAATTAGCTTAATTTAATTAAAAATATAAGCATACCACAAGCCATGTGCTAAAATATAAACATTATAAATGCATCTAATGAACCATAAATTGTAATAAATAGAATTCATAAATAAATTTATAAGTATAATTTATACTAGTATAATAACATTAATAAATTTAAATCTATTATTTATAATTTATAAATCCATGATATAATTTATAATTTAATTAAATATAATTTATAAATTCATTAATGTAGTAGCTATTGATCAGGAATTTTAAAATATTATTTTTTCTTGTTTTCATATTTTATTTTATTATATTTTATTTGGAAGGATATGTCCATTTAGGGAAGACATAGCATTGGGTAAAGTAGCATAAATGAGCAGAATAGACAGCAAAGGTTTGTAATATTGATGGCAGTAGCATCTACTAGGGCAATATAATTAGTGAAAATCTCTTTCCAACTGGCAAGACATTTAAGAAAGTCAAAGAGAAACAAATGACGCATTTGTATTCTAATTCAAGGATCTTTAGCATTGAAGTGATACAAAACCTAACAGCATCACTGGGAAAATGATACATTATAGGAAGGAGAGAGCATAATAAGTTAAGGCAGTGATCATGGCTTGTACTATCTACAAGTTTGACAAGAATATTGTTTAAAAAGTTTGGTAAGTTAACTATTCAGTAGAATTGAGAACTAAAAACCAATAAGAAGATAAGAGATTTAACATTTAAGATTTAGAAGAGTGAAAACAGACCTGAATATGGAATTCAAAACTATTTTATGAAAGGTGTGCTAAAGACTTCCTGATAGCCCCTGAATTCTGATAAAGGCAAATCAAATGTGATGGCAGTCAGACTCTTAGATTCATTGAACTATCTTGGCTGCTGGTATTTTTCACTTGATTTTGGCAACAGCAAAAGTAATTTTGAGACTTTCATCATATAAGAATGCATAAGATTAAAGAGAGCATAAATTGATTTATTTTAAAAGCAATAGAAGGATGGGTAACAGTGCAACTGACATTTTCCTGTTCAAATGGGAAATATTGAAAAGTGCTCTAATACTAATAAAGTCCACTGGACAAAGCTGACCAAACCATGAGAAGGTTTGGAGTCTTTTTTCAGTCTATACAAGTGGCACTAGGGATAAACTTACATTTCAAAGAACTGAGGAGGATGGAGTCCACATCTGATTTAAAGTTATCTGGATTAAGCAGTCAAATGAGGTCTACTGGTGAAAAAAAAAGTAATTAATTACACTTTTAGAGAATATGTAAATTTATGTACTACTTTCTTTTATATATGTCCTAGGTTACAATGTAAGACGTGCCCAAAGTGTGTATTCTATCAGCATTTTCAGGAGCTGCTGAAACGAGGTGGGGCAGTGTTTCCCTTGCCCCCTCCCTCTGGACTATCTTCTGTTAATGGGCCATCAAGGCCTTGCCCATGACTCACAGGTAACTCCCTCTGGGAGCTCTCTCTGTTTAATGAGCAATCAAGGACCCACTGCAGGGCTCATGGAATGGTATCAGCCCATTGTGAGATGCTCCACCCAGGGGGAGAAGCCAAGCAATCCCACCGGATACAATCTGGGATTTGGACAGCACACCGGGCCTTACCCACTGGATTCCTAGAGGACGAGAGCTACCAGACCTTTCTACAGGATCACTGCTTCAACAAGACTGCTTCATCTGGACTGCTACCACCACCCTAACAGGATGTCAGGTTGTATTCTGACTCTGTCAGTGGTCTTTTGTACTATTGCTTTTATTTTATTTTATTTTACTTTTTTTTTTCTCTCTCCTATTAAATTGTATTTCTGACTTGGAGTCTCTCACTGGTTTTGCTTTCAAACTAGCACAGTATATTTTAATTGGCTTATTATTTTTAGAAGTACCACAGTAGACTTATACTCCTTGAGCCATTGTAGACTTCTGTTAATAACCACAATCATAGGAGAAAGGGGCTACTTTGTGACAACAGAAAAGGATATATAAAGATACTGTATGTTTAAGATTATTTATTTAGATTGTCTTTCCAAAAGATGGATGTAAAGCTAAATTTAAACTTCTGTGTCCACCATTAAAACACTGGGGAGAACAACACAAGAGAATTCAAGCTTTTTTTCCAGGCAGGCAATCTGTCATCACTGTAAGCACTGCTGTCTGCTCTGTGGTATTTTACTGCCAGTCCTGTGCTCAGCTGCCATCTGCCAGTCCTCTCTAATTGCTATCCAGCTTATACCACTAGTCACTCACTCCTCTTTCAGGTAGCTATCAGTTGAACTTGCTGATGTTTGTGAAATTATCATGTTTGAAAACCCCTCATACACGGAAACTGCAATTAAATCTATTAAATTTAGCCTTCTGGAATAATGGTCAGGGGGTTTTTGTGTTTCATAGTATGAGAAAAAAACTCTTAGATCTGCTATAACTTCAAGGCACTTTAATATATTAGATGCTTATAGTGTAAAGAACAGATCTGAGGTCTTGCCTCTTGCTGTGCATGTGTGTTATATTTGCTTCCCAGAAGAGAAATCTAGGTACTCCAAATATATGAGGAAACCCTCACAGGCCAGCAATGCAGACCTGACAACTTGCCTTAGCCAGTAAGAACAGGCTTAGTATGAGTTTTTGTAAGGAGTCGATTTGTGTGTTTAAGAATTCCTGTGTTGCTGAAATTCCAGTCTGAGAGAACATCTCTTAAGGAGCTATTTTTACTTGGCAAAACATGAGGAAGACCATAGGTTTGTTTAATTTATCCCAAAAGCCAGATACAGACTTGGCTCACCTGCCAGGTACTCTGAAAGTGTTCAGATAGTGTTCCTTGATTACAGAGCAGGATTTTCTATTTCAGTTTTGTTTATGATTTTGACAACTTGAGGTCAACTGAAATAATTTTGTGGTCACTTGTCTCTACTTTTTATACCCAGCAATTGCAAAAGAGAGTATGTTTTATTTCCTGTGTAATATTTGAATTAGGTTTTGAATAGTTTATAGCAAAAATCACTCATTTTATATTTCTCCTGTGTAAGAGGTATATCAATACATTTTTACATGCTTAATCGGGACTGTGCTGCATGTAATAAACAGAATTTAAGTTATACAGTCCAAGAGCTCTAAAATAGAAACTGAACTTTCTGCATAACTACTTCTGTAAATTTTATGCATGGATGGTATAATACTATGAGCTTATATACAATTATTTTGCTTTAAACTAGAATAAAATTAAACTTATACTTCCCAGTACAAATTGCCTTTGCTAATGTGCCCTTCAATCTATCCAAGCAGAAGTTGAAGACCTAGTTGCAGAGCCCAGCACCACAGCCTCCAGTGAGACTGCCCTTTACCATCTCTATCGTGTTAAAGCCAACAGTCCATGATAAATAATGGCCCTTACCTGCTCTCTGTTGTGGGAGTTGAATATTTTCTTGTCTTTTAAACCCAAATTATTGATATATTATTAGGTTAACTTAGACTGAAACGGTAAAGTTAAATACTTAAGAGATATTTTTACTTGTGTAGCAAAAGAAATTTTTCTCCTAACTTGATAGATGTTTTGGCAGAATTAAAAAAAAAAAAAAATCTGTAGTTTTTTTTGCAAGGCAGCATCACAAAAAATGTTGGCATTCACTTTTCCTGTGCCTGTTAAGTAAGATGGAGTCAGATATCTTTGATATTCTGTGGTACCAGGAGATGAACACTCAACTAAACTCTCAGAAAAGCTCGACTCAATTTCACTCTTACCACCTTAGTTCAACAAATATTTGCAACTAACTTCGTGGTTGAGACCTAGCTCTTTCCTCTTTCCAGAGATCACTAGGCTGAAAACTTCAGCCTTGCTTTCTATCACTAAATTAAGAAAAGTAAATTCATCTTCAGTTCATATAACCATTACTTGACATGTTCCATCAGTAGCTCTTAATCTCTGCTATATTGTGAGTACATTAATTAATTACAAAATGTATAAAACAAGGGAATTGTAAGCTGTAAAGGAATTGTAAATAAGCTTTTGTAAGATGAAGGGCAGTAATAATGTCCATCTATAAGACAGGACTCCACAATCTAATTCAAAACCTTTAATATTTAACAGAAATTGAAAGTCTAGTAGCACTTTTACAATGTCATTCCTCAGACGGTATAGAAACTGAGCCCAGCTACTTGTATGAGGCAAAAAAGGTAAAGAATTTGAAATTTGCCTTGGCAGATGTTCCAACAATTACCAGCCTGCATGATCAAAAATATGTAACTTGTCATAAAATTTGAATGTCTTGTTTTAATTTCTATCAACTCAGTTTTATTTTCTCCAACTAGCACCTCTTAAATTTCTTTAGCCATTGCAGAGATATCTATGAAATTACTAATTTAAACCATTTGAGACTTTATTTTACTTTCTCCTTGATAATGTTAACATATCAAGCATTTTGTGGCTTTTACTGTAAAGATTTTCTTTAAGCCAGTATACTATCTATCAGTGCATTTTCACCACTGACTTTAATCTTTCATCATGCTTCTAAAGTATGGATGCTAAGCGACTACTTCACTACTTCCAACAACACTTTGAACCATTCAGAATATTTTATTGAATCTTTCTTCCTATTCATTGCCCTTTTCCTGCCAGTCTGCAGGATCCTACTTTGAGAAGCCATCCAGTACTCTACTTATAATCACCTCTCAGAAGGATATCCCATAATCTTCTGCATCAAACGGTTTGTCCTTTTGCAAGATATTACTCTAGGGCTTGAAGTAAAAAAAGTATAAAGCAGATAACAATGAATTAAGTAAATACTTCTTATTGGATTTGAAAATTAATAGCTTTAAATAGGAAAGGAAGCTTTGAAAATATATATAGCCCCTGCTTGTCTGAGAGATGCATTCAGTTTGCTTAAAGCTATCTGTAAAAGATTACTCAGACAGAACCTTTGAAATACATTGGCAGAATTTAACAGAAAAAACAATGAATTATTTTGGTTTTCTAGACTCATGTGCTTCAAAAATTGTACTTAATAAGTTCTTTCTGAGATTTTTTAATGTCTTTTTCATCTTGTAGTTAATTTTTTTCCCATGCAAGATGCTAGAATGGAAACAATAACACACCACGAATTTAAACAAAACCCTTGCTATCTTGTAAAAAATTGCAATTACCTGGAACAATAGGACACTGACGCATTTAAACACACCCTGAATTAGTTCCTTCCCACACCTACTGAACTGTTTGGAATGGCCAAACTTTTAAATTTGTGGGTATTAGGGTAGCTGTATATTTCAAGGTGTCATGGAGACAGACTCTGCTTTTCCTAAGATGTCAGTCTATTTCAGTATGCTGTGAAAAAGCACAGGAGAAAGTTTTTTGGTTTTGTTATCTTCTTCTTGTTATTTTGAAAGTTTTTGTTATCTTCTAAATTCAACTACTTATAAAACATAACTAATTTAACAGCTGAATGATACTAGTATGTTTAATACACTCTTTTCAAAATTAAAAAATAAATTAAGTGGAATAAGGGCAGTGTTACTAAAAATCCTTTGCAAACAGAAGTAAAAGAGCAAAATTTATTTAATGAATTTAAAAAAAGAAAAAGACCTACAAGTTTCTTCAGAGAAAAAAAGCACAAACATGCTCTCACATGTGTTTCACATGTCTGTAAAAAAATTTAAAAATTCTGTATATAATAATTAAAAAAAATTGCAGAAATGCGTTTTCGACAATTGGTCACAGTTTAGCTGAAAAATATTTCCTTTATTAGTTAAAAAGACAATGAGTTTTGGACTCTTGAGCGTGAATATATTCCTTTCAGGAAAGGCAATGAAATCTTGTGAATTCAATAAGCATTAAATGGATAAGCTTTGGCGCATTTCCCTGCACTTTCGGTCATCCCATTCACTTTCATGGTTTTCAAATGATTTTAAAATTTTACCACCCTATTTTTTCCAATTGCTTTCTTCAAAGACTTCTGCTCTTTCTGTATTTGCATTTCTTCTCTGATTTCAGAGGTTGAATTTTCATGACTTTTGAAAGCTTAGCTCCTTTTCACTGCCCCTCATTTCACCTTAGGTAGTTTGGTGCTAAGCCCTCCATTTTCAAATTTTCTCCTTTTTTCCTTGGCTCTGTTTTTCCTCATATCTCCTTTCCAGAGCCTTTGTTCCACTTGCTTCTCTGATTTCAAGACTTCATTGCCTTTACTGAAAGGAAGACTTTCCCTTCAGGGAAGGCAATGAAATCTTGCAAATTCAATGAGCAATAAATGGGCAAGCTTTGGTGCATTTCCCTGCACTTTTTGGCATCCCATTCACTTTTATGCTTTTCAAATGTGTTTAAAATTTTACCTTCCTTTTTTTTCCTTTCCATTTCTTCAAAGTCTTTTCCTCTCTCTTTATGTCAATTTCTTCTCTGATTTTCGGAGCTGAGTTGGAGTAATTTTGTCAAGTCCAGCTCCTTTTCAGTGCCATTGGTTTCCTATAAGGCAGTTTGGTGCTTAGGCCTCCATTTCCCAAATTTTCTCATTTTTTCCTTGGCACTGTTTTTCCTCATATCTCCTTTCCAGAGCCTTTTTTGTACTTGGTTCTCTCGTTTCAGGATTACTTTGTTGGTTTTCAATTGCTTTTCAATTTTTCCTTTCTATTTTTTTCTTTTTTTTTTTTTAAGTCATCCCTTTTTTTTAATTTACATTTCTTCTCTGATTTCAGTACTTGAATTTGAGTCATTTTGCCTGTTTTACTCCTTTTCACTGCCTTACATTTCATTTCAGGCCATTTTCTCCTAAGCACATATAGATATAATTAAAAGAAACATATCCCTTCAATTGCTTCTAATGTCTCTCCTTAGGTTTTTTACTGAAAGTATTCTCTTATTCCATTTTTTTTTTTTACATCCACTTTCAGAATCACAAGGCTTATACCCAGAAGCTTTTATCAGCAAATTTTTTGGGCTGACATTTTTCATACTAAATACACCTCTGAACACTGGCACTAATTATTTTGACATAACTTTTTCAGAGCTGCTTTGAGGAATGCTTTTTTTTTTTTTTTTTACATATTTTGCCCTTCATTTTAGAATTAGTAGCATAGAAATTTTGATTGTACAAATAAAATTTCCTGCTTTTTTTTTCCTTGAACTTCATTTGAAACCATTCGTCTCCCTCCTTTTTCTTCAAGGATTCTTTTTCTTCTCTTTAATTTTCTTTGAAAATTCAGATTGCTTTTTTTTGGTTTTTTTTTCTATGGCTCCCTGGTATAACTTTAAATACTCTTTTAGGACTTGTTTTTGCAGCTTCAATTCCCCTGTCAATCCCCTTTTTTTCTTACATTTACTTCAGGCCACAAGCGTGATCTTTTTACCCTTCCCCCAGACTCATTAGCACACTCCTAATATTCTGGAAGCTTCGTGTTTTAGATTAGGTTTAGGTTGTTTAATTAGCAGCAGAAATAACTTGTGAAATAAAATTTTCCCGATGTTGACTTAAACTAGGATTGTTGTGTGTTCTGACTTTGTGTTTCCGTCTCTCTGCCAAAGAGAACGTGGAATATTTTTGGTAGTAAGGTGCTACAACAATTAATGTAATGTAAAAAACTGAAGTCAATTTACATTTCCTGCAGAAGGAAGAGGAAAAAAGAAGAAAGGCAATGTCTCTATGAGCCTTTGAGTTATTATTTTTAAAATTATAATTTAAATTCTTTAAAATTGCTTACTTTATGCATTGTTTTTTGGCTTCCTGAATATATAAAATTCTGAATGCTGATTCACTTGGGGACTAGGCTCTTTTTGCCACAGAGACTTTTTGGTGTTTATGAAAAAATCAAACCATAAATAGATAGTTTCACAAAAACGGCACAATAAAATGAAAAAATAGACTCAAAAAGCTGTGAAAATTTTCTTTCTCGGTATACAAAACCATAAATTCAAAAAGACATTGTCAGATACATTTATGTAAGGTTTCTAGAAAGGAACATTAAGCTGAGGAATAGTTAGCTTTTCTTCTGGGTTGATCATCAGATAAACAAATCTGCAAGTAAAAAACCAGCAGCAATAGGGCATAAAAAGAAAATATCTTGTGAAAAACAAGAATTTTTTACCTTCTTCTTGAAGAAGTTTTTCATCTTTTATAAGGACAGAAAATAACATCAAGCACAGCAGGGGTCTATTCAGAAATCAATTTTAACTACATTATCTGAGAGCTGATGACCTTGATACAATTATAAAATGTGCAGAAACTCAAAAGCTGGGAAAAAAATCCACATTAACTCCAAGTTGTGTTCCTTTTTGTATTTTATTAATATTAATATGTTTCTTAAAAAGCAATAATATTGTTAATGTAAAAGGTACTGTATTTCAATAATTTATTGTTCATAATAATATGATATGGTCTTAATTTAGTTTAATTAACAGGGAACGACTCCTTAATCATTTTACCAGTCAAATCTGGTAGTTTTCAATAACTACCAGGAGCCTGGTTTTTTGGGTTTTTTTCTATAAGCTACATGAACTAATTGTGATCATGAAACTAAGTTGCCTATAAACCTTTTGGCATTCTAATTTCTGAGATAGAGCTAATTTGAGTACCTAGAATGTGGATCTTTTTCAGTGGCTCTAATACCACTGAAATGCAAGTGTTATGAACTCTAAGTTTAAGTAAAGGTGAACACTGATCTATTTTTTATATTTGGACATATTTTTTTCTTTCTACTTAAGCTGGAAAGCCTGAACAGTTTATTTCAGATGTTGCCACAATTCTTTACAAAATACAAAAATATGTATATTTGTACTAAATTGTCCTTCTATCAGTTGTTAAAAAGACTTTAAAAGAGTTTGGTTTATTTGTTCCTTTATTAATCCACTGAGAATCAATACTTATCAATTTATATTGATTCTGGAAACCAGGGAAAAAATCCAAGTGTCCTGATGCTTTAAACACAGGACCATTGAATTCTCTGACATTACTATTTTAAGACCATTAAATAAATAGACATTTATATGTCAGCAATTTATATGTCAGCAAAAACATAGGAACCATTGCTTGAACTGAAACTATTCCCAAAGTAGGAGAGAGACAAGATAGTGACCTCAGTTATCCAAGATGTTATCAGAGATGAAGACATCTAGAAAATGATCCTGGAACAACCCTTTGAAGATCACATCTTTCTTTTGAAGGTACAGAGATCTCTTGAAGGTAATGAAATATGGTATTAGATGACACGATATTAGATTATTACATACGTTTCTCCCCTTAAGATTTACTCTACCTGGTTTTCTCCTGAAACAAAAGAGGACGAAGGCTGTAGTTTTTTAGAAAAAATAATGCTGGAGCCAGCTGTGGTCTCATTTTATGTGGAATAGCCAGGATGGAGAAGATACAGAGCAAAAGGAAATTCTACACCTCATTCTGGAGGAGTCAGAGAAGGAAAAGGAAGTTGAACAGAGGAGGGGCAAAAGGGCAGCCTCCCTCTGCTTATCCAATTAATTCAGTACAGTTTCTTACCAGAGCAAAAAGAATGATGACAATAACAGGAACAGAAACTCCTTTCTAAGATAACACAGTAGACATATCAGTTAAGTAACAGTCTCCAAATGGTTCTTCAACTCAAATCTCCCTTTCCATTAATAAGCCTCCTCACCATCAAATTATGCAGAAGTCCATTGATACCAACCACTGTATGGTTGATAGCCATAAAAAAAGCCCCACTCCCCCTTGACCATTTCTCATATCCGATATCATTATACCACAACAACTTTATAACCTAATTTAAAAATAAATCTTAACTTTAGTGTCAGTGGCCAAGGCTAATGTAGAAATTTTCTTAATTTAACATTTTTTACAGCTTCTACACTAAAGTTGCACTTGTTTTCAGATTTTCTTATTGTCTATTTGAAGCTTGAATTCTAGGTAGGAATAATAAGTTTTGTTTTGAGGAGAATGGTCATGCCTAGTCAAAATGAAAAAATAAGTTCAGAATTCTACTGCTTTAATATGTAGGGGTTGTCATGGGAAAGACTATTTGAATGTGGTTTGTTTTAGTTAGGAGAAATTTTACCTTGCTTCAAGGATCTGGTGCTTGTACCGTGAATAATTCTCTGCTTTCCATCACTACTATTTTTTTAAATTTTACTGATTGATACCTATCAAGAATCAAGGAATAATGTGTGAAAGTGCCATGGTTTTTACAGTAGAAATTCTCACAAACAGCCAGATTCAGGGTTTTGACAAAAGTATTTGCTATGACTGCAGATGCATGTCATGCTCTGTACAAATTGGAATGCCAGAAATTATAAAGTAAATTATATCATGGTCCTAGTGAGTAAGAGTGAATTCTTTGCTCACTCTAAAGCCTAAAAATTAACTTTTAATGGGTAAGTCAAGGGACAGAAAGTATTGCAGAGTGAGGTAGGAGAGGAGAGAAAATTATAATTTTTCACCCATTCATGTTCTATTTCTGATTAATTTCTCAATTCAACAAGTTCAACTTCCCATTTTTCTGATTTCCCACGTGTTGCTGAGCATTACTTGATTGTGATATTACCACTGCTTGCACTCTGTTTACACTGCTATTACTTTAAATTCAGCCATAAAAACAGTGATAAAGATTATAATACCGATAAATAGCTTTATGTTGCAATGACTTGGTCAATCAGTATCTGTATTGGAATGACATGGAGTGAACAGATTCATCTCAACATGTAATTATTCATATAAGTCCCAAACCAAGAAATTTTCTTTTGCTTTTGGTTGCACTAGTAATACAAAGAAAATAATTGGTTTCAAAAATATCTTATTTTTTGTGCACTGTAGCAAAATTTCGTTTGAGAATTAAAAAAAAAAAAAAGAGAGAGAGAAAGATTATTGTATTTTTTTCAATAATAACGACCACACACAATTGTTTTCTCTGAGTTGAAGAGGTAAAGAGATTTGGGATAATTTGTCCAGGCTGTGAAAGTTTGCTCTATATTCCGTTCCTTCTTCTCCCTCAAAACACTTACTTTGAGAAGCCAGTTCTACGTAACAGGGAATACAAAAAGAAATAGTGTGTTAAAAAATGCCCTCTCTTAGAATGGCTTCAAGGGCTTAAGATCACTTTTTAAAAGTCTGGAAAGTAGACAACAGAGGAGAAGAATTTCAAGCAGAGGAGCTATAGTGTGTGCCAGGAGGCTTCAGAAAAAAACAGCTAGGAAGAAGTGGGACAGAGAATGAGGCAGAAGAAATCAGTGGCATGGTAGGAGTGATGAGAAAATGGGCAACCACAGAGTATGAGGAGCAGCAGGAGAAGGAAAATAAATAAGAGATAAAGTAGGGGAAAATAACAGCAGGAAAGGAAGAAGAAACCAAAATGAGAAAAAGAAGAGAGAAAAGAGTTTAGGAAAAAATCAATTGCACAGAGATGGAAGAAAGAAGTTCTGGAGATACTACAGTGATATAGAAGCTGTAGAACTGATTGTATATGTTATATAAGAGATCAAATGAAGGAAAGTGAGACAATCTCAAGAGAAAAGAATGAAATACCAGAAGGAAAAGGAGAAAGAAGCAATTAGGACAACAGAAATTACACTGAGTTACAAAGACCAAGAGGATGGACTAAGGTACAGTGTCAGAGTCAGTCAAGTCTGAACTACCTTATTTTGTGTTAAAGATTCCCAACTAATTCTCTGTGAGTTACCAGTTTGTGTTTGAGCTATGAACTTGAAAATTAGAGAAGAAAGAATTAGTTTAAACTAAAAAAATAAAATTTTCAAGAGAAGATAAAACCCGAATCTGTATGCGAACAAGATGTTCTGTTTTTTCCCATATGATTTTTATTTTATTGAGCGACTGCTTTCTATGTCTACACTATGTCTACATAAGATATACCTCAGAGTGAAGCACCTCAGGATTTATATCATCTCAGATATAGCCTGCAGCATCCTAATCACAGTTGTTCTGTCTGACTCAGCAAGTCCTTACATGAGGCAAAAAGCATCCCCACCTCAGTGCGTCCAGATTGTTTCAATCTGCGTAATGTTGTAGCCCATATCAATTTTGTAAGTTCTTTCACCTTCCAATTTTTTCTCAGAGATATTTAGGAAAATCAACCTGTGTTTGCAAATCATCTCCAGGCAAAGTTTTTGAAACAATAGGGAGACAGGTAAATATATATCAAAATTCAAGGATCATACCACAAAAAACATGAGCAAATGCTGTTATTTACAAGAATGACATCACAAAGTACATGAATTATACGGGAGTCAATTAATTAGTAGAAATTGTAAGAACCTACAGTCATGAATTTCTTTCTTCTAGAAGCAGTCTTAGCTGAAAGATAGTGAAAATCAGGTAAGGGGTTTTTTTAATCAGTTGACTTTTACCTATAAGAATATATTATTGGCTGTCAAAATGTCAAGCTATTTGATTCCATGACAAATGAAGAGCAAGAGAACAGAGATAAACCAAAAAAAGAACACTCATTTGCATGTATTTGCCCTGTCCTCTAGTCAAACAGAAGAAAATGCAAATGCAAATGTGCTGTATCTTGGCTGTTACTGGAACCATGAATTATGTAAGACAAAAAGTAGATAAGCATCTTGAAAATAATGTGCAGTTCATGCCTTCTCTAGAACCCCCAAATGGAAATACTGTCCCACAATTCATGATTACCTGCTTGGCATTCCGCACATCGAGACTCATACTCCAATTGCATTGTTGTGGATAATTCAAACTTTAATTGTTCACTCTTCTTTATCCTACAGGAAAGTCTGGACCAGCTGATGCAGGGATTATTCTGTGATGTCCTTTGTGGTGCCCTCTAGCACTCTTCCATGTCTTTTTTCCTAGATATGAGTTAGGCAAATTGAATTTTCTGTTTGAGCTCTATAGTGCAAGATTATCTCCTTAGCATTCACCTTGCAAATAAGATACTGAATTTTATTTTCTGATACAACTTTTTTTTCTAAATAACATATTGGAATCATAGGGAATTTTCTTGGCAATGGTCAAGATATGGTTGACTGCAGTAGGATTCTTGTGCACTACATAATGTAACAAACAGGTTTGATTAAAATATTTTGAAGATGAAGATTTTGAAAAATAGTCATGGTCAGTGCCATCGAGTTTGTAAAGAAACAATTGAAAACTGGTATGTACATATTTATGTAAAGCCTAATCATTTCTTTCTCATGGGACACAAGGCTGAAAAAAGGAATTTTAAAATAGAAAGTCATACAAAAAAATGGAAATTCAAAGGCATATGCTCAGTGAAGTATAACACAGAAATAAAGTAAATAAGATGGAATAAGTAAAAGATAAAAGAGAGCAGGTGATGTCTTGGAAAAAGTGCACTGAGTGTAGGAGAGGAAAATGTAATATACTCTTAAGATTTAAGGGTAAAGTCCAATCTCCATTACACTGATGGAAATGGTGACTAGCATCATTGCCAATTTCATAAAAAACTTGGAATGATTGATGAACATAAAGAGGGGAGTTAGCAGCAGGAGCAGTTATTTCACTCAAAACAAATTAGAAGCAATTTTGTTCCAATAACCAGTTCATTTCTACAGCAGGACTCTAACTGAAGTAACTGTTTTTCATCAGAGAACAAAGGAGGGCTAGAAAGTAGATGGCCTAGATGGTCTAGTGGAAACTCACTGGATATGCTTGGAGGAAATACAAATATAATTTCTATGACTATCATACTAGAGAGGCAATAAGATGAGAAGTACTAATAATGAAAGTCAGTTGTCCAGAAAAAAATGTTATATATATATATATATATATATATGTGTGTGTGTGTGTGTGTGTTAAAATTACCTCAAAATAATAATAAAAAAGTAAATACAAGTAAATCAAAAATAAGCAAAATATAAAAAGCTTGTAAAGATTTGCATGGGTGTACACTGGCATAGCAATAAATATGGTAAACATCTGCAGATAAAATGAAAGGAAAATTAAGAAAAACAAGTTGATATTGCTAGGAAATAATTGGTGTCTTTTCCTGGGAATGCAGATGCACAGCAAAGAAGAAAAAAGTCAGAAACTGATGGATTGTCTGAAGAAGAAAGTAAAAAAATATTATATTTAAGATGATGCCAAGTATTGCAGGTATATAAATAAGTTTAAAAAATGAAAGGAACTAACACATAAAAAAAAATTTAGAACAATGGTCTTCTAGGAAACAAATTTGTCAACTATGCTGAAAGAAGGCAGAAACCACACTGTGGCTGAACATTTCCTATGAATACAAAAGTGCTCTGTAAGAGAAAATGAGGTAGTATGTAAACAGGAAGTGTTATAAAAAAGTAGAGAAAACCTGTATCATAAATATAATTTCAAGTTCCCTTCTCTGTCTAGAGTCCTTGGTATCAAGATAAGGTTTCATACATCCTCACATGTTAAATCAAACCTAAAATAGATGTCTGGAAAGCATAAGAATAAATGTAAAATTTGGGATAAATTGCTAGGCAAAATAGCTATTTGTTTTCAATGTAATGGTAGCTCTGCGTGTAAGAATTAACCTATGAAAAGTGAGCATTTCCAAAGCACAGCATTTGATGCAAAATCACTGCACTACTGCATGAATTGGGAAAACAGCCTCACACCCAGACTCTTGTTCTGTAGTTCTCATCTGCCATGAATACACTTCACTTGGAGTAAAACCCCGCCTGTAGACAGATTTTCCACGTAAACAATTCTTGAATGTTTTCTGCAGTTTCAACCCCCAAAGAGGGGGAGAGAAGCATAAAGTGCAGCAATAAATCTAGATTTAGCTGGCATTTCTTTTCCATTTTTTTAAAGTTATTGTATTTTTTCCATTGAATTTAATTCTTGGGAAAATAGTCAGTTTGACAGCTTTGAAGACTTAAGTGTGTGTCTTAGTACAGAAACATACTGTCTGTAATTAGAACTGAGGAACTCATTCACAAACAGTTTGGAAATTGTTGAATTAGGAAAATTTGCTGTCATCATCTAAGTTTACTGCAGAGGGTACAAACATCAGAGACAACACTGAACAATTCCATTGATTGAGGATCTTCCATACCTATATATTAATTCTATTAAAAATTTTCCAGGCATGTGATAATGCTAAGAAGTTTTAGTTATCAAAATAAGTCTATCCTGTTTCCTAAGTCTTACTCCAGTACTCTGTATTATAGGGGTTTGGATTTACTATATTATTATGTAGCATAGGGGGTTGGAATTACTGTAATTTGGAAAATTCTTGGGGAATAAATTGTTTTCTCAGAAAGTTTTATGCATCATAGTGTCTCCTTCAAAGGACTGGTTAAATAAAAATGATTCCCTGACATTCAATACATAAAGAAGTCTTAATTTCTAATATATTTTTCAGTGTTTGTGAAAGTGTGATGAAAGAGAGGATGCCTTTGCATTCTAGTGCACATGAAACCAATTTTTTTCCAGTAAGTTATAGCCAGTTATATACAGTTTGAATTTTCAATGCCATTTATCTAAGACCAATATCCTGATCAGGAGTTTACATGTTTTAATGTTAATACTTTCCAACTAATTTAAAATGAACTTCTGTTCTTGGATGTGCCAACTGTACCTAAAATCTGCATTTCACTTAACTACCCAGAAAATTAGGCACAACATTGAAAAACAGTAAACTTTGCCAATATTTAGACATATAAGGGAGGAGAAGGGGGAAGAGTTTGGGTGGCTTGAGGTGGTTTCTTCCTATAAAATAAAATGTGAGGACCATTTTTGTTGTTGTTTAAATTTATGGGGGGTCCCCGGGGAGTGCCCCCCGGAGACCCCCGGGGTCTTTTGGGGTCGTGGTGTTCCCGTGCTTGCAGGCAAGGAGACTCAGATGCCGGTGGGGTGCTGATGAGGTGAGGGTTTATTCACTGAGGGAGAGGGGAAGGGGGGAGGGGGAAAGGGGGAGGGGGAAAGGGAGCGTCCGGACGCCTCCAGGAGGAGAGGGGCAAGAAGGGCAGAGCCTTCTGCCTTAGCATTCTTATCACAGAGGTTCAAAGGGGCGCGGTAACATTCTCCAGCCAATGAGGTTACAGATACACGATACTGCAGGGAGGGTACAGACTTGGGATAAACCGTACATTTGCCAAGGGTGAGCCAGAGCAAACCATTTCCATAAAATGCAATCCCACAAGTCACCCTTTTTTTCTTTAAAATGTGAGAAGAGAAATATGACATATGACAATTAACAATTTAAAAAATGAAACAGTAATTACAGTTTTGCAGCATGAAACCAAATACAATTGCAGTAAGGATTATGTTATACTGTGAACAATTGATCTGACCTTGTAATTGCAGTAGACAGGTTATGTGAGTTTATATTGCAAGATTTGAAACAAGTTAACAAATTTGTTTGAGCCTTTCCAGCGTGACTGGCCTAATAGTGTCTAGTCTTTTCCAACTGGCTTTTCAGACCACCACAGCCCCCAGCTTAGGCTGAGGCGCTGACCTCTGCTCCCATTCCAGGGACAGGAAAACACGTGGAGTTCCCCGGGCTCCACACACGGCCTCAGATTCTCACCCACGGATCTGAGCCAAATCACTCCTTTCACTTTCCAACTGGTTCAACCGAAAGGACCCACACTCTGCATGCAATTGTTTACATTCGTCCCTATGTACCCATTGGGGATTTTTTTTGTCCATACTTGCACCAGAAATGTCAGAGACCTAACAAAAGACCCCCAGTTTTAGGTCATCAAAAGAAAAACAAAAGAAAAAAACTACAAAAACCGTCAAATACTTTCTCAGACACTCTATCAGGTTATCAATCACCCTCAGAACTAACTGAGGACAGTATAAACCCAAAAAGCATTACCGATTCAGTAGTCTACTACTGATTCGCGCTTTACAAGAAGACAATCTAAAAACTGCTTCCCTTGGATCCACACTTGTGACCTGAAAAGGCCTCTGCTTTCTAAAACAGAAAACAGGGGAATCTGCAATATGAACACACACAAAACTAGAAAGGCATAATTGTAAAAACTACTTCATGGGGATGGGAAGGAAATGGAGGGGTTTGGGACACCCTGCTGTTTGGCCAGAACAGCAAGGCACAGGGGCAGAAAAACAGGGAAAGGGAATCAAAGTAGCATTAACAATTATACAAGGCTGCAAAACTGGTATTACAAATTCACTTTAGCTTTGGGGTTTGGTTTCTTAGCGTTTACCTTGTGGGACTTGGAAAGCGGAAGATGGGACTGAGAGCACGTGGCCATGGTGGCCATGCGGTCACAGCACACATGACACTAGCCATGCCGTGCCGGGTTTAGCAGGAAGGGGTTAACTCTCGGGGGTTTGTTAAGGGAAAGGGGGTTAGGGAGAAGGAGCAGCGAGGGGAGGAGGAGGTAGGGGTAAGGAAGGAGGTTACACAATTTACAAAACCGAGTTTTGGAAGGTGCGGGGCTCGGGCACAGTTGAAGACTGCTTTTTCCTTCTCTGATGGCCGTCTGGCTGAGTTCCTTTCGCTGCTGTCCAGGGCTGCTTCGCCGCTGTTGCCGGGTGGGGGGAGGGGCACCTGTTCGCGCGGCTTCTCCCGGTGCTGGGGCCCACGCGCGCTGCGGCGGGGCCGGGACCACGTGTCGGCTCCGCCGGGACTGCCCCACGCCGCGGCCGCGCCGGGGCCGCTCCGCCGCCGGGGCCGGAGGGTGCCGCGCCGCTGCCGCGCGGCCCGCGCCGCCTAGCCGAGGCGGGCCGGGGCCGCGCCGCAGCCACGCGCCGCAGCCACATGCCGCAGCAGCGGTCCCGCCGCGCCGGGGCTCACGCCGGAGCCTCGCCGTGGCGGAGCCGCGCCGCCCGGGCCGCGCCGCCCGGCGGGGCTGCGCAGCCCGCGCAGCGCCGAGGCGGGCCGGGGCCCCAAGGGGCCGGGACCCGGGCCCGCGCCGGGCTGGTCGGCGGTGGTGGGACGGCCGCGTGGTGGCTCACGAGGTCTCTGCGCGGTGGGGGAGGGGCCGCCCTGGGCCACGATGGCCCAGAACGGCCGCTCCACCGGAGACGGCACCGAAACGGAGTTACCATGGTCCATCCTGCCCCAGGGTCGCCGATGTCGTTGCCCGACGTTTGTGCGTCATCTGTTGTTGTTTAAATTTATGGGGGGTCCCCGGGGAGTGCCCCCCGGAGACCCCCGGGGTCTTTTGGGGTCGTGGTGTTCCCGTGCTGGCAGGCAAAGAGACTCAGATGCCGGTGGGGTGCTGATGAGGTGAGGGTTTATTCACTGAGGGAGAGGGGAAGGGGAGAGGGGGAAAGGGAGAGGGGGAAAGGGGGAGGGGGAAAGGGAGCGTCCGGACGCCTCCAGGAGGAGAGGGGCAAGAAGGGCAGAGCCTTCTGCCTTAGCATTCTTATCACAGAGGTTCAAAGGGGCGCGGTAACATTCTCCAGCCAATGAGGTTACAGATACACGATACTGCAGGGAGGGTACAGACTTGGGATAAACCGTACATTTGCCAAGGGTGAGCCAGAGCAAACCATTTCCATAAAATGCAATCCCACACATTTTCATAGTGTTCTATTTATCTCTGCAGCCCTAATGCTGCAGAAAGCTGAGCGAATTTATGTATTCCTGTGGTCAAGCACTTGTCCTACAGGAGGCACTGAACAAAATGCATGAGCAACTACCGTCAACAGCAGCTACCGTCAGCACCAGCTATAGCCTGCAATAACACAGCCCAGGACTGAAGCTATCTGCATACATGAAAATTTGACAGAGTTCTTGATTCCAAGAAGCCTTTGGACAATTCTCTCAAGCACATGGTGTGATGCTCAGGGTTGTTCTGTAGAGAGACCAGAAACTGGACTTCTGTGATCCTTGTGGAGTCCATCCAACACTGAATATTCTGATTCTGTCATTGATTGTATGATCCTCGTGTCTTCAGTCTGCCACTGATTCCAAGTATTTGCTGAAGTGAGCACGTGTGTTTATCTGTCTGGCTTTTAACAAATAGGCAGGGGTTTTTTTTCCTCTCCTTTCTGATTGAATTTGTCTATTGCAAAGAGGGCCCAGAAACTGAAGTTGTTCATGGTGCTTGAACGGAATTGGTAAATTTCCAGGCTGTTGACAAGAAATTCTGCAGACTAATGCTGCTATCTTACTTTCTCCTTTTGATTTTTCTATTATCTGTGGGATATTCTGAAGGTTTCATTTCAGTCAGGACCTTAAATATTTTTGTCTATTTCCTTCTCTTTAAGAACGATGTGTCTTCAGCTGCTTGAACTAAAGACAAGGCAGTTAATAACCCAAATGCAAGTAAGGTTACATGAGTTGCTACAATTGATTTAAATTCAGCTCTACTAAGCAGTATATTTGGGTTTTTCTCCTTAGATTCAACTTCCTCTTAGTTTCTTCCTTATGTGTTTTATTTTGTTTTGTGTTTTTTGTTTGTTAGCTTGTTTTTTAAATAAAATGTCATAAAATGCCCTTAGGGCACTGATTTGAAGCTCAATATCTGAGGCTGCAAACAACCATAGACACAACTGGTGCAACTCAGCAGTTCAGAGGAATGCCAAAAGAGCATCGGTTGCACACACAGTGGCACCACCAACTCAAGAGAGAGGAAAGAGTTATTTGAGGCTCCAGTAAAGTTTGGAGTCTCTTGTATATTAAATTCTAAAGTTATTCTTAAAAAAAAAGAGCCTTATGTCTCTCACCTGTAACATTCCTTCTACCATTACTTAGCTTACATTATCCATCAGCTTCTTGTTCTTACAGACATAAAATGTTTTTTCATATTCAGGGAGTGGCATTTTTATTTGTTTCAGATTTAAACAACAACAAAAAACCAATACAAATTTACTATTGTCTCCAAATGCTTTCAGGGAGCTAACTATACCAAAATTAAGTGGAAAATACTCTGCTGCTGCAGAACTGGAGTGGGGGGGAATCTTATGAGTCAGATATTTACTCTTTCTGTTTTGTTCTTGTAGTGAAGGTCAAACACTTCAAATGAAGGAGTTCAAGTAGCTGAAACTGAGTGAGGAACAAACTGTGCATAATTAGAATGCTCTGTTTTGAACAGCTCCTATATTTTTGACACAAGTGAATATTTATGCTATAAAGCCATATTTTGTGTTGTGCAGCCCTACTGCTTGTCATACAGCTTTTCAGTATTTCACTTTACAGAATATATTTGCATTCAGAATTCATTATGCACACATCACAAACACTACACAATGGCTGAGTTTAAACAAGTCTATTTCTGTACTTTTGGATCAGATACAACTGGCAGACTAAACTATAAGGAAAGCAGCAAACTTTAATAATAAGTGAGTAGCATATTCTGAAACCTACAAGCACTTCCAATTACAGGCTTTCCAAACTTACAGACCTGTTTTAAGGTGCCCATGTTTTTACAACAGAGCCTTGTAAAAAAAAAGTCAATCAGGAAGTAATGAGGGAAGTTTTTCTTTCCTCTTCTTTAGAGGCCCTCCTTTTTAAAACATCAAAAATTAAAGGAAATTAGATGAACTACCAACATTTCTGCTTTTAGTCTGTGAAAATCTTCCTGCCTTTAAAAAGATTTTTGTCATAAAAAAAATAATTTTTAAAAGGGGGAAAATTACCTGACCTGGGTTTTAAAAAGCAGTTATTGAGTAGATTTAATTTGAATTTCTGTATGAGAGGAGATGACACTGAGCAGTCCTAAACCTTTTTTCAGAGCTTCAAAGGAGCAACCAAAATCATTTGCCATTTTGGGGTGAGTGAAAAGAATAAAATTGTTATTTCTTACTTTAACAGATGGCACCATTCTTCTCTGGATGGTTCTTCCACTAAGAAATTATAATATGAATACTTCTGTTGAATGAGTTGAAACCAAAGTTGAAACCTAAATTTACCTTGATTTAATTTATCCTTGTTTTATCAAGCCATCTCATTTTGCACATTTCCCTCCTTCCTGCTCTTGCAATCAGCAATACTTCAAGTCACAAAGCAGAGCCACTCCAAAGACCACAGCTACAAGCAGCAACTGTCATCAAAGAAAAATAAAACCAACATTAAATGAAACAGAATTCATTAGAATCATAAAAGTAATCCTACATGTTTTTTTAAAATCTTAAGTGTTTGAGTAGTCATTTGAGGAAAGCAGGTGAGCAGTCCTCATGAAAATGTTATTCAGTGGTTACCAGACTGAAAATCAATACATGCTTAACTTCTTATCTACATCAAGGCCTGTACTGTGGTCAGGCAGAAAAAGTCAAAACAATTAGCTAGTCATGTTTAAGAAGAAGCTTTTTATTCTTATGGCCACTTTGGCTGCAGCACACAAGGATATATACTCAAAAATAAGTGCTTTTGGATGATAAGGTGGGGTTTCTTCTTTTTTATGGACATTTTGTGTTCGGACTTTATGGAGTTGTCATTTGAGCTATGAACCCCCAACCCCCAGTTACTGAGCTATACAAGCAGTCTCAGATTGTAATCTTTCCCAGAAATCCATTAAGAATTAATAAAAAAGTTGAAGCTTATGAGTTTCTTTAACACAGCAGATACTGTTATGCTGCCATAGCTGAATGTCCTCTACATGGCACAGCTCACTGTAGGAGGAAAACACAACAGAATAGGATGACAGAAAGAAAACTGGAAGCCACAACCAAGAACATTCTTTCAGCTCAGCTCTTCTGGCAAACTCTATGACCTGACTGAAAATTACACAGTTAGTCCAGTCTTTAAAATATCACGCTCTTCTGTGAAGGCCAAAATGAAGAGGTTGTTGTTTCATTTTGGTTAGCAAAGTCTGTTTGGAGGACTCAGTCCTCAGAGGAGAAACTTTTGTTCTCCATACTGAACCAGAGGTACCAGATATCAAAGACACATGCAGGCTTCAAAAATACCATTTCATGGTGATTTTGCTGGGAAAAAAAAACCAAAACAAGAGCAACCAAATCCACATGTAAATAATCATCCAGATTTTTCATTGTCTCTACCACTTCCAAATAGCCACACCTAAGTCAATAAAATGTGTCGATGAAAGTGGGCAATTAAAATGTTGGGTTTTTTCTTTCAGAATTTAGTGAACCAAGTAAAAGGATAGCATAAAGAAATCCAGCAGCTGTCTTCTGACTTTCTTCCTCTCGGAGCAAGTGCAGGAAAGTATTTCAGGCAGAACGACGACAAAGGAATGTTCTGCCTACACTAATGTAGCACATGTATTTAACCAAATTATTACCTCTAAAAAGATTCTTAAGAAACATTATTTTTGCACTGGTTTATTGTTGCACAAAGAAAAGCCATTTTGAAATATGAAAAATGAAACATTTCTGGCTACTTAAATGAGGGGAATGATGTGATTTAATTGTGAATGACAGTTAAAAGCATCCATATCTGGGTTTTCATCCTGTAAATTACATTTCCCTACCTGGCTTGGGAAACATAAGATAAATAATGCATTTTTGCTTTATTTGCATATTGACTTGTTATGAAGCTAGTGACTGTGATTCACAAATAAGTCTTGTGTATGCTTGGGAGGGGAGACATGCATTATGTGCTGTGTGCAGCATTTTAATTGTAGTGGACATTAACATTCAAGACTGTGAAATAACCCCAGCATCTATCCCTATATAGCAATAGATTTATATCTCAGAACATGTCCTGAAGTTATTTTCAAGGGCTGTATAAAGTGGTGTTGCTGGAGGGCTTTTACTAATAGCTGGAAAATAGCCAGTTTATTCCAGTGATTTCAGCTGTAAAACAGTGATGAGCAAGAAAATTGGAAACATATTCAAATTTCATTCTAGTGCCCTATATAGAGTCACTGTTATTTTATTCATTCAAGTACAGTTAAAAAGTGCAGCAAAAAAAGATTGACTATAACCACACATAAAGCCCCTCACATGATTCATGAGTTGCTCTTGAAGATTTTAGATGCTTTTTTCCTAGCTGAAGGAAAAGTGAAATCCTTTTTCTTCTCAAAAGCAACACATAACCTGGATCATTTTTATTATACATTTTGCAGGCAAATATTGAAAGTATGGTATTGAAAGACCTTTATCAGAGATACATAAGGACTAAGCCATAATGAAACCTGTGATAAAATACTTTGTTCATTCTGGATTTATGTTTATACTTTTGCATTTTTACTAACTTTAGTTTGGAAAAGGACCATTATAAAATATCCCACAGATTAATTTCTGTTATTAGACTTCTTGCAAAATTTAATTTCCTAATTATGCCCATGGAAGTGATAGGAAAACTTTCCCCAGGGTCCTCTGACTCCCCTGAATCTGAGACTCAGCTTTTCAGAGAAATTACACTTTATGAAACTATGTAATAGTGGTTTTTCTTCTGAATCCTGAGAAACTCTGGCAAGATTATGGATACATGGAGAGACATAAAGTGATTCAAATGTGGAGATTTAAAAGAGCCTTACTTTTGTGTATGGGTGTGGCTGTGACTTTCAGTACAAAATGTAAAATGGCATTCTAAAACATATGTATTATAAAATTAGTTACATTTGAAGAAATTGAAAAAAAATGGATGTCTGGTTTTGTTTTCACCAAATCATTAGTTCAGTTGTTGAACCAAAAGTTTTGCTGGTTTGGTTTTACTGCTTTACTTATTCAATTTTTGTTATTGCTGTTGTTGTCTATGGTGAACATGGTAGTGTTTACTTGCATTTCTCTGAACTTGCTTGGAGGTGAGAAAGAGTTGGTTTTCGTATATTACATATTTGGCAGAAACCATTGTGACAAGAAAGATCCTGCTCCAATGGAAATTTGTGCCTTGGAGAACCAGAGGTGAAGGACTGGGTTTCTTGAGCTCCCCAGGCCCTTATTCACAGCCCACACCAAGCAGCAACCAGTCCTGTGTTCAGACTGAAACAAAAAAAAATGATGTGTCTTCTTCCTGCAAAATGATAAAAAATTCTACAGCTCCCAAAATTGGGTTAATGGTAGGATTTATTTCACAGCTAACAGAAAGCCTGTAACATTCTCATGAGGAGTCCACTGTGCCAGTTTTGTCCTTTAAGTTTCAAAAGCCTTCCTTTTTAAAAAGTCAGTGTGTTTTTTATGATTTAGAAGGTGGCACAGCAATTTATAATCATTCTCAAATGCAACAAAAGTCCAAGGGAATGGCATTTCTGCTGTGACACTGAACTTTGCTATAAAGTTAAATTGTTTAATTGTATGGACTCTAGTAGTGGTTACTTTACAGTTTAAATATTGAAATCAGGAAATCAAGGCTATCTTTTTTTATATTAAGTAGTTACAATAATGACTAGTCTATCATTAAATGGGGTTAACAGTCATTAGAACTGTTAATAAACTGTTTTCAACACTTTTTAGAAATTGTGGTATGATTATTTTTTATTCTTAGGCAATACGAGGCATTTTTGGTTAAAGCTAAGCTGAAACGCTGAAATGCTCATTCTGGGCAGAACACTGAGGTAACTTCTCTGATGACCTGTACGGTACCTGGCGTTTTCAATAGACTTTTGTAGCCAATCTACCTTGACTAGGGAGTCCATGAAATTCCCAGGACAAACAGACTTATTGAGCAGAGGCCAGATTTTCTTAATGGATTAAATATCCATTCCACTTCCGCAGGCCCCTCTGAGTTTCTGTTCCTCTCTTACATATATATGCATACAAATCAACCCTTAAGCATATCAGATAAATTTTTGTGCTTATGACTGAATAATCTAAGCCAGTTCATGTTACTTTTTGTTCTATAAAATAATTTACTTTATAAACAGTTTTTTGAATCAAGTAAGTATGGTTTGGGCAGTCTATGCATTAAAGAATCTGGTCATTCCCATAAGAATGACTGTAAAATTTTCTTCCTTATTTTAGAAGATACAGTATAGGCTACTGAATTGCTTATGTCATATTCAAAAAGGATGATCCTAATCAAAAGGTTGGAATTTTCCTCTCAGATCTGCAAGGCAGATCTCCACTCCAGTATTATTCTTTTCCCATATGCATGGAACTTCAAAGGATTATGTTTGTAAAAAGAGAAGAATATCTTAATCAAGATCAGCCATGCACATCTTGAGAGCAGAGTTTGCATCCAAATGAGGACTGACTGAAAAGTGAAATGTTCATTACTGTGACTAGAATTGTGTGCAAAATTGAGAAAGTAATTTATGCTGTCAAGTTCAAAAAGGAAATGGACAAAGCATTTCAGAATACATGAAAGGGAGCCCTCTCCTGTTGGCGTAGGAGAGGAAGAGACAACTCAGCAGGCAACTCAAATACCTGTGAGCTGAACTGTGCCTGTGAGCACAGCCCTGAGGGAGAAACAGTGTGTATGATGAACCACCCTGAGAGATACATGCCTCCAGGTGCAAGTCTCTGAGATGTACTTGCCCCCTTGTTGCTAGTTTGGAATAGAGGAAATTCATACCAGCACTGATTGGCAGACATGTTGGAAGACAGGCTGAAGCTGATGAAATAAAAAATCTCTCAGCCCTCTCCTCCAGCTCTAAATTCCTTTCCTGAATGCAAATATGTCCCTTATTTATGTTACTTCAAGGAAGAAAACCAGACTCTGTCTACCTTTAATAGGCAGCTATCATGGACAATTGGTAAACTGGAAACGTAAATTTCTGTAGACCTCAAAAAGATGCTGTCACTGTTGCAGAAGTTATGGGAACAATCTGACCAAATTAATTCAGGAATGTTCCAGACTAGTGATGGAGGCAGAGCCACTGAGGCCATCTAACCATCTATGGCAGGAGCAGCATATGGGCACAGCCTGCTGTCTTCCCTCTGAGACTGTTTAAGGAAGCAGGCCAGGAATGCAACTTATGCTTCAGGAAGGGTAGACAGGATTCACTTAAACCTGATGGTCGGGTTCTAAATAGCTAGTTTAATATATTCAGAGTGAAAAGGACATGCAATTAGTGTCCAATTTGGTATTGGACAACATAGCTATATGCATGAAATATATTTCTGCATTAGATAGTTAGACCACAGTCAGATTAAAAAAAAAAAAAAAAAAATGAAGAGATAAGCTTCGTTCTTTAAACTACTAAACTATTTATGTCCCTTAGCTCTGTGTTCAATTGCATACAGTTCAACAGGTAGTTCCATACCAAGAGACCATCTGCTAAGCAAAATGTAATCAATCCCCTTTTTTAAAAAAGGATAACAAAAGTCCTCTTTTTTTTATAACTGGCACTCATAGCACAAACAAGGACATTCTTTGTCCTTTCTGCTCAGCCACAAGGAAGGAGAAGAAATTATCTCTTCCTAAAATGATTTGCCCAGTAGAGGTTGAAGGCACGTGGGCATACCCTATGATGTCCAGAGACTTTTGGAAGACAGAGGTCTCTCTTCAGAGCCAAGAAGCAGTGAGGTGTCACCCTTGGTGCCACGGCTGTGCATGAAGAGAAGGCATACATACAGTGCAAATTTTGGTTACATAAAGCTTTTGTGACAACCCATACTCAACGATGAAATAGAAGGTGACATCTTAAGGTAAAAATCATAAAAGAAAAGTACTCGGAAGAAGCAGCTGTTCTCCCACTGCTGCCTCATCCTTCTTCTGTCAGTCATAAACTTTCTTCCTCTTTTATTTCAGAAATACATTTGGTTTATGTTAAACACATCAAATTATGGTTTGATAAACTAAACAAGAGATTAGGCAAAAAACTCACAAACATCTGCATGTGCTCAGAATTCAAAACGCAATTTCTTTTTTTCAATCAATTTCTCTTTTCACAGAAGCTTAAAATTTGAAAACACAAGCCCACTTCCAGACTCATGAGATGCAATAAATATCTCCTGGTCATACAAAATTTTTCCATTTTTTTAAAAGTTATCCGTTTTATTTTATTTGATGTTGCAAGGACAATAAATTACTTCAAAATCATTTAAATAAGCAGTATACTCTTACAGAAGATTTTCACAAATGAAATGAAGTCTTCTCTTGAAACATGAAACTACCAATAGAAATATTTTCCAAACCTGACTACAAAACTATCTCCTCGGACCCATAGAGAGGCTTAGAGGGCACTTCTCTGCTCTGAAAACACCTAAGATGAACTGAAAAATATTATTTACAATCTAGCCTTCTACGTCTAAGTGACAGCAAAACACATAAGTTTTGGGATTAAAACTTCACAGGCTGGTACACTTTTATCCCATAAGGTTTTTATTATGATTTCTAATAATTTGTGGATATACAATTGAAATATGGTGCTCTATTATATGACATTCCCTAAAGATGGGAAAACTGATGTCTGGGCATGCTACGGTGTGTGCTCCTTTGCAAAGAGCAGGCTTTATGTTACAAAAAACAAAAGGAAAAAAAAAACTTATCTGTCCCTGCTTAGGTGCTCCAGATTGTATTTTCTGAGATACAATGCAGGTTTGAAGTGGAGCATCCTGGTCCCTTTGGCTGTCCACTGGCCCAGGGAAGGCCAAACTTGCAAGGCCTTTGTACTTCTGTGGTGTAAGTTTCCCCTCATTTTGTGCTCAGGTTCTCTGTTACATCACTGTCCTGAAAATAGTCAAATAGTCATTTAAGTATATAAATATTTCCTTTGTTTATAGCTTCTTGTTACACCCCAGGGTTGATGCTAAGTGTTATACAGTGGTGGATACAGATCAGATATCACATTTTTAATTTTAGTCCAAGGGAATCAATATCATGGTCTCTTCCTCCTTCTAGAAGGAAGACAGAAAACTCTAGAAGGGTGGGGAGAAGAACAGCTTTTTCTTGCTTAAAAATGGATATCCTGCTTTGTACTCAAATGTATCTGCTCTGTAGATGAAAACCAATGAAATCTAGGAGAAACTTGTAGTACGTATGTGCTCTAGGCTACCTGCTGTAGTTTAGCTAATGAATATTAACATTGCGCTCAATGAATGCTACACAGCAATGTAAAACAAGGCCAAGTTTATGTCTTCAACTCCATCAAAGGTTGTAGATTTTTATTGTGGTCACAGAATCATAACATAATTTAGGTTAGAAAAGACCTTTAAGGTGATCAAGTCCAACTGCTATTATGTATTTCAAAATTAAGGATTCTAGAGGTTTACAGAGGGAGATAAGTGCTGAAGGATAAGGAATTGCTTCTGCCTAAGAGTAACATAGTGACTATTTCCCAAATATTCATGGAAGATTTGGAGCTGTACTGCATTGCTAATATTCCTGTGTGAAGGAGTTGTTTGCTTGAGGCATTATCAGACTTGAAGCCATCAACATCTTTTGTCCTTTCTGCTGTGACTGTGAATTGTGGTGTTATATTTTCACTGAATACATGGGGGAAGGAGTTTCCCATAACTATTTTTTCCTCATAAGAAGTGAAGCTGCAACATCATATCAAAGGTGACAGGGAATATGGGCACACATTAACATGTCCATCATATCCATCCATGTATATCTCACATATATTTCCATTTCTGTAACTCTTTAAATGTCACTGCAGTAGAGTCAAGAGCACAAATACTCTATTAGAAGTTTTTTGCTATAAACTTGACCATACTTCTCCCAATTAAGAATGTGTGTTTCTGTTGGGGAGCTGGACAACCATTTCCCTGCATATTGCAATGAAATCTAGGTCAGAAACATCTTCTCAAGACCCAATTTAAAATGAAATAAAACCATGTGTAGGCAGCAATGCAGCTGTGGTCTGCTCCAATACCTCTGGACAGGGAATTAAACTTCAGGGGCCACTGAGAACCATAAATATTGCACATTTAGAAGAACATTTTCTATAACTAGTAAGTATGTAATCCAACAGACCCTGTGCAGTGGGAAAGATTGATTCCATGCTAGTTTACATGTTGGAATTCTTAGTGGCTACATTGTTTGATGCTTTTCTTACATCATACCTTCTTGGCCTACTTAAAAAAGAGACACAAGGTCTTTTTCAACCTGTTGGAGGTGTCCAAGCACTTCTTAAAGAATGGCCCTCACTTGCTGTGTTTATCTAGTTTGTTCTTCATTGATTTTTTTCATCTAAAAATAAAACATTTCCTACAGAATGAAATTGCAGTTTGACATGACACAGTATAGTGTGTTTCTTGGTTTTCTTTTATTTTATTTCTTCTCCCAGTACAGAAAAACTAGAAAATAAATTAAATTCAATTTGAACAGATATTAGGGTTCATCTCAGCAACCAAACTGGGGAACAAAAAAATCAATTATTCATTCAGCTTCTACAGGAGCTGTTTTTAAGTAGAAACCTCTGATTTCTAGTGGATGTGTACTCTATCTAGACTGCCTAATGGTTTTGGATTAAAAGCAATCCCTAATTCAATACATGTTCAGGAGAAAATGAAATCATCCTCCAGTTTTTGTCCCCTGGAAACTAATAAGTAAGAAATACCAAGACCATATATTTTCTTTCAGTTTTAGAACTTTTGGAAAAGCTCACAGACAATGAAGGATGAAGCTTTGGTATACATACTATGAGATGCTTGCTTCAAGCACCAGCAATTAGGCAAGCATAAGGAAAATTCTACAAAAAAAACCCCAGTTTTGACCAAGTCCAATAAAACCGCATATTAATGTTTATGTGATGACCTGTAAAGGATAAAACGTGCAGGTGAAAATGAAATTAGGCTGATCAAATAAATATTGCATCCCAAAAGACAACAGAACCTTGGGGCTAGCTAAAAAAAATAAATCAGGTGTGCCTCTGTTGAAAGAAAACCACCAGCTGAATAATTTTCATCTTTTGTCTTCCAGAAAATCAAATCCCCATTTCAGTACCCAGAAACATGAATTCACTATGAAAAACAGACATGGAAAAGAAATGTAATTCATATTCAGACCAGCTATATCTGTAGAAGTAGTAACCAGTAAAATCATGTTCACAGAAGCAAAGAACTTGCAGGAAAAGTTGGTGGTTAGTGTCAAAATTTGTTTTTTTCAGTTGCCATTTGTATATTAATTGTTAATGCAAATATTTTTAATAATAATATACTGTATTAGAAAAGAAATCCATTTCTCTGGGTTAAAACCAAGCTGATTTTTTTCTGAATCCTGAGTCATACTCCTGTTGAGAGAATGACAGAGTTATTCACTGAAGCTGTTCAATTAATGAACATATATTAAAGAAAATTGCAATCTACTCAATTTGAGGAAGAGGTGAAATCACTGAATAAATGATTTGTTATGAATTATTCATGTACATCTAGCAAATATGCAATTCTCTCTATTTTTTGGTAAACATTACAACATTTGGTTTTCAAAAGACATTAAATAATCAGTCAACACATCAGCTGCTGTCATTTCTCAGTTGAGGGCTATGAAAAGGTCTATGGGCCAAATTCAGAGCTCTTTCCTTTCAAAGAAGGTTTATATTTATCTCAAAGTCATTAGTCTCCCTGAATTTGTACTTTCTAAATGAAAATAAAATGTTGCCTTTTCTCTAATAAGTTTAATAATTTTAGATAATTAAACACTTTTTTTTACTTCGTTGCAAGCACAACTTATATGATTAACATATTTTTAAAACTTTTGCTAGTCGCTTCCTTTTTAATATAAAAATGTCTGTAAATAATACAAGTCAAGGTAAAATAGAAAATGAGAAAATGAGTTGTCTACTTCAAAAGTTTGCTGGCTGCTTTCAGCAGTGCTGTAAGACCCTATCAAGAGTGTATGGAAATTACAAAACAGCCACACTTTTGTCCAGTTATAAAGAGATTCAGACAACTACAACAAGGAATTCTAAGCCTTTGAAAACCAAACAATCCATAGGCACTACTTATGACTGGTCTAAGAAGATTCCTCATTGAAACTTTACTGCGAAGAGAATAGTAACTTCTGGTAAAAAGAACTCCATTTTAAAAAATTCTATGTTCAAACCTGAGATCGCAGAGCAAGCCAAATATTCTGCATCTATCAAGATGGAAGAACCTCTCTGAAAGGACACAGTATTCTGGAAAATTTCCATGCTCAGAACTTCAGTGGAAAAAAAAAAAGACTTCTACAAGACAGACTTAGTGAAATAGACCTATAATTTCATTTAATCTTGTGTACAAAAATGCATCAGTAGGAAAATTTCATTTCTCTGGTGACATTCCTTGCTCAGTTACGCATTAATTATCATTATAAATTCTTACCTTGTAGCTATTAAATCTGCTCAACATTACAATGCCCTGCACTTACCACTTTTTTTTTTTTTTTTCTCCACCAGTTTCATCTGTTAGCTGGTTTATCCTGGGATGTTCTTGAAGGGAAATGGGAAATCTGCCAACTGCTTGATTTCCTGGTGGAACATGGTGAAATTGAAATTACATGTTTTGCTAAGCGGCAACAATGTTTTCACTTTAAAACAACAGAATATAATTTGTTCATTTCTTAGAACTATATAAGCCATCTTTTACTTTTTAACATGTATCATGTCACTTCAATTCACTGGGAAGCAAAACAGTGGCATGGTATTAACTGTAGAAATATGTCATATACATTAGTCTTTTCTGGACACAAGATGCTCATATGACCTCCCAGCACCAGATAACTAATTAGCTTTGCCTGTTTGGGATTACTGACTCCAGCTCAGCACTTATCTTGATTAATTACATGTTTTCTCTCTTCCATGGCAGCATCAATTGTGTAATCCGAGATCCTTCATAATGATGCTGCATACTGTCAAGGAACAGATCAATTCCAAGAAACCTAGAGGATGTATTTTTAAAAAAAATTAAAGCAATATAGTGATTTTAAATATAGCACATAGTAGATATTAAACTGGGTCATCATGTGCCAAATATGTCACATATTAGACTCCAGCTATTTCTTTGTCTGTATCTCTGCTTTCCAAACTTACCTGGAGAACAGAAATACGGCCATAGTCTATCTCAAGTCTGTGCCCCACAGACCTCTTTTACCATACATCTGTGAATAGCCTACATTCTCTTCATCTCAAAAAGTCCATCAGAACTTCTTTCTTCTGCCTTTTCCCGTACAGCCAATCCCATATGATTAATACTATCCAGCCTCTCAAGTTATTTCTGTCAAAATCTGTGTGGGATGGGAAAGCATTTGGAAAAGGATGGTCAACTGTTGTTGATGAGCTACAAACCAGCATTAAGGCTTTCTGCTCTTGATGCTGTGGCGCATTAAAAAGAGATCAGAGGAGCCACTTGTTGCTAGAAATGTTTATTGTTGCCCCTCATTTCCAAAGAGAATAACTGTATTCTTCTTCCCACTCAATTTGCTCTCTGGGACAGGAGGCAAGGGCTCACTGTTTGGATCTGACAAGATCCAAGAATAAATGGCAGTTGTAAAGATAAAACTCACTTTGAAAAAATCCTTTTACTGCTATGATGGGATATTATTATATGTTTTTATATTCTGTCGCCAACTGAATTGTGAGTGACTTTTAACATAATTAGACAGGGTCTGTCTGTCCCCTAAACTAGAGCCCTTCTTTATATTTGCTTTGTCAGTTAAGCACATTTCATGTATTTCCTGAACTCAGACATGTCATTTTTCCTGTATATTCAGTCCATAATAAATGTATTGTGAGTGATAGACAGAAAATGCACTTATCTATTAATAAATCAAGTTAAAAATTCCTTGTCCACCCAATTAGATTTCATGAAAACCTTTGCCATTTTTTCAGATAAACATTTTTCTGCTAGAACTTGCTTTCACTTCTGACATTTTAGTCAGCATTTTTGTTTTAAAACTCATGATCAGTGACCCAGACGTTCAGACACACAATAACCAAGATGGGAGTGGCCTTACTTACAGATTTGCTGGTTTTACTCTTTAACTAAAAGGCTGAATCATCTTCAAAGACATATTTAGAAGTATTTCAGTAACATGCTCTTGAAGGGTTTTACTTGTTTGGCCCTCATCCCCTTTACACGGATTTGCAGATATTCTGAGTCACTACTAGGTAATTCTGTAAAGATTCTGGGATCTCCATACCCTAAGTGACATTAATTTGAAGGAAATATCACCATAAGAAAGAATAATGCCAAAAAGGTTACTCATTCTCATAAAAGATATGAGGAAAACGTTTGACTATTTCTACACAAAACTGTTTATGTTTGTTTGTTTGTGTTGTTTGTTTATTTGTTTGTTTTTTAATGTAGACTTTGTCTGCCATGGGACTGAAGTTCAATACCTTAGCATAATTCAGCCCAGACTAAGCAATGTTTTACTGTGTCAGCAACATGTGAGTCAATTATAATTTTAAGGCTATGTTCTCAGTGTTTGAAGAATGATGATAGCAACCCCTGTAATATCAATGACGTTTATATTTAGGAGAGATGCCAGGAGATAAGGGAGCATCAACAGAAATGGAAACAGCTATGTTACAATGAATGAAAGTTACTTGCAATTTCTATAAAATACTAATACTCCCACATTCACAAATGCCATGGTGAGATAGGCTCACATTGCACTTTCATTTACCTACTTCTACTTTTCCTAACTGAAATCCAGATGAGCACAAATTAAGTTGAGCATGCTGCATAATCAATTTTCTTCATAGCAGGAATTAATGGGGATGATCACATGTTATTAAAATATGATAAACAAGGAGTTAATAAGCACAGAATTTTTCATAGGAAGAAATAATAGCTGTTGTTGCTGTTGATTTATAGCTGCCACCAGTGAAACAAAAAAGTATATCTTTGGACAGTGTTATTGTGTATACATTTAGACCTGACTACAAAATAAAAACATCACAAAGTTCCTGCATTACTTAGCACCTACACAATATCTTTCGATGTGACCAGGAATTTTTCACCTACAAGTAAAACAGTTGATTTTTTTTATGTTCATAAAATAAGATAAGGTCAAGAAGACTTGAGAAATTTTGGTTTATTTAGGAATATTAAACTGGAGCTGAGCTTTCATTCCTTTTAATGCAATATGTAGTTTAGTGCAATAAAGAGAATTTTAGAGTGAAATCAGTGGTATTAATTTCATTCATCTGTATAAATAAAACAGCTAAACCAAATTTGTTCATCAACAGGTTTTTATAGCATTGAATTTAGGATTAACACATGGTTAGACATCAGATGCATGAATATACGCCTCTGTGGTGGGAGCTGAAAAACAAATGCAATGCTATCCCAACATCAAAAACATGACACGAGATGCCCAGGTCTTAGGCATCTGGATCCCATTCCATGAGTGAAAAAGAGAGAAAGAGGTAAGTAAGTTGTCATCACTTCGATCTCCAGTATGATTTCAGATGCTCAGGAACACCCATCCTAGCCTCCTGATACAGTGTTGGATTTCAATCATGAACGAACTGTTATGGCCAGTGGAGTCTGTGGCTGTTAAAGAGCTGCTCAACTCAAAGAAAACACCACTCTGGGACTAGTTAAATAACTCTAGAGCCCCCTAGCTTTTGTGACCAAAGACTTGTCATTTGATTGCACTTAGGCATCCAGTGCCTGAGAAGTGGGCCTCTGTCTGGTAGATAAAATGGCACATTCAATGCATTACTCTCTGGAATGCCAGCTGGATCATAAGTACATCTAATGCATCTCAAATGGCAGGAGATGTCTGTGTGTAAATAATCAAGAAAAAAAATTATTGAGCTGTAACTCTCCAAGAAAGCTAATAAGACAATAAAACCATATTGCTCACAATTCTGGACTTATCATTTCTCTTTTAGTCACTCTTTCTATCCAACACCATGTAAATATTTGGCTTGGTATCTACCTCATGCTGCTATAAAACAATTTCTTGGTCAAGTTCCTTTGAATAATTAAACTTAATCAGTCTTCCTTTGGCAGCAAAATGGAAGACAGGAACTTTAAAGTATGGAAATATATGCACTAATCTTATGGCCATCTCTTATTTTTAGTTTCTCAGTCTTCAGAATAGCTCTGATACATTTTGCTTTATCTTTTGCTGAACAGCCTGAGCATAATGTTGTAGGTATACAAAAGAAAATTGTAAGCATTGGATTGCAAAGGACAACCTGATCTTGCATTAATGAGACTTCAGTTATTAGTTACCAAATTAACCTTCAGTAGGAGCAATAAGGGCAGGGCCAGAAAGATATCAAACAACTAATTTCAAGTTTTTAGTGTGGAGATTCACCAAAAAACCCAAGATGTTTTTAATACATTTAGGCTACCCATCTTTTTATAACTTAACAGCCCAGAGAGAAATGCAACAATTTATAATGCATTAAGAACTGTCATGTGAAAATGATGTTTCTGTAAAGTGCTGTTATAGGTTCACTTAGGAGGAGAAAATATGAAAAATCCAGAATCTGTGTCTACGTTTTAGATGTTTTAGGGTGGTACTTTGTAGCTGCAATGCTGTTATGACTCAAGGTGCTTTCTTCCTGCACTTTAAAGCTACTTTAAATTTGCTTTAGTACACCAAAACTAGCTTAGAAATTCAGTATCCAATCATAAACAATTATGTTCATATTTCTACACTCAAGAAAGTGATTCTCTTTATCAGTTCAGAACCTTGTCATAAAGTCTAACACTTGAAATGTAAAAAACAGTATACTTGATAGACATAAATGAGTCCCATCCATCAATCACTTTAGGAGAATTTGTTTCTTTGGCCTCATCAGATCATCTTACAGATCTTGGCTTTCACAGAAGTTGTATGCAGGGGAAGAAAAAAAAAAAAAAAAAAAAAAAAAAAAAAAAAAAAAAAAAAAAAAAAAGTAAGAAAGATAACACCAGTATTCTAAAAACACCTGATGGTTCCCTCTTTCTGTTGCAGGAAGATGTTTTGAAGCTACTACCATATCCATGGTTCTGTCTTTGCAAGATACCACTGATCAAGTGGAAGAACGGAAACTGAATAGAGTAAATTAGCATTAAGTGAATCCAAGAATTCTCAAACTGAAAAGTAGTTGACATTCTGAAAATTCAGATATGGCTTCATTCTTATAAGCAGGGAAGAATTGGTCAGGAATATGAAAGCTGATGTTGTCCTTGGCTACCATTGCTAAGGAGATGTTAAAGTTCAGAAAAATGACAACAAGGAACAAAAAGCAGAATAATAACTCTGGATCTCAGGAGAACAGACTGTTCAAGGATCTGCCTGGAAGAATCCCACAGCAAACACACCTGCAGAGAACCACAGAATGAAAATGGCCTCTAAAATCATCTAGTGCCAACTCTCCTGCCTTTGGCAGGGACAATTCCAATGATAACCCACCAATCCGAGTTAGCTGATTCTGAGGATTTCCCCAAACCAGGTGCAGGACCTTGCTCTATTTGGCCTTATTGAATGAAAGTCACATGGACCCACTCCTCAGGCCTGTCAAAGTCTCTCTGCATGACATCCCCCTCCTTAAGCAAATCAACAGGTTTTCTGCAGACTTGCTGAAGTTGTACTCAATCACAGTATGTCACTAATTAAGATACTGAACAACATTTGTGCCACTACAGATCCTTAAGAGCCACCATGAGTTACTGGTTTCCATTTAGACATTGTGTGATTGTCTGCAACATTTTGGACATAGACATGCAGCCAATTCCTCATCCATCTAACAGTGCATCCACCAAACCCATATCTCATCAATTTAATAGCAAGGACTGTATCAAAAACCTTACAGGAGTAAGGCAGATGACATCCATAGCTCCCCCCTCTCCACTGGTAGAGTGACTCCACTGTAGAAGGCAAATAGATGAGTCAGGTGGATCTGCCCCAAGTGAAGCCATGTTGTCTGTCTCTAAAAACGGCCCTGTCTTCCAGACGTTTTGACATATCTTTCATGAGGATCTGTTCCATGATCTTAGCAGGCATGAGGGAGAGACTGACTGGTAGATAATTTCCAGGGAGTTTTTTATTAACATTTTCTCTGGGGACTGGGGACTTTGCCTGACTGGCATGTCTTTTCAAATATGATGGAGAGTTGCTTAGCAACTGCATCTGATAAGTCCCTCAAGTCTCTGGAAGGCATCTCATCAGGTCCCACGATAAGGTCTCATGAATGAGATCAGGTTCCCCTACAAGAAAGACATTGATGTGCTGGAATGTGTCCAGAGAAGGCAATGAACCTGGGGGAGGGTCTGGAGCACAGGTCCTATGAGGAGTGGCTGAGGGAGCTGGGGATCTTTAGCCTGTGTAAAAGAAGACTTAGGGCAGACATCTCTAAAGAGTGATCTTTAGAGATCACTCTCTAAAACCTACCTGAAAGGAAGGTTTAGCCAGGCAGGGGTCAATCTTTTCTCCTAAACAGCAAATGATAAGACAAGAGGAATTTGCCTCCAGGTGCAACAAGAGATTTATATTTCTTCACTACAGGGTGGTCAGAAATTGGAATAATCTGCCCAGGGAAGAGGTGGAGATACCATACCAAAGAGTACGTAAAAGATGTGTAGGTGTGGTGTGTAGGACATGGTTTAGTGGTGGAGTTGGTAGTGCTGGGTTGGACTTGATGATCTTCCAGTTCTTTTCCAGTCAAAATGATTCTGTGATTTTATGATTGTTCCTTTAAATCCTTTTTCTTTCCCTAAACTTTGTGCCTAGGCTTAATCTTATTTTTAGCTTCTTTGAAAGAAGTTTACGTTTTTTAAAGCAATTTAGTTATAGCAGAACCTAACAGTAACCTTACTTGGAATAGAATAAAACCAAGAAAATTGGAAAAGTATCGATTCAATATAAATATTAACATGATTAAATCATTAGTGGGCAGAGGGGTGGAATAAACTCTGACTGACTATATGTTATTATCTTGAGATTGTTTAACCATAGAGAAATATAGACTATAAAATGGGAGTCAAGTCCATAGGTGTAGAATACATTTTGGCTTTTCAATTCTAATTAGCCCATTTGGACTAGAGGAACAGCAAAATTTATCTTTTTTATTTTCTGAGCTAAATATAGCTTGACTATTTTTCAAGAATACTGTATATAGGCACTGATGTACAAATTAAGCTATGCAATTAGACATCTATTTTGGTATAATAGAAACACCAAAAAATTATTTATATACCTGGCATGTTTTTAAACTGGAATGGAAGAGCTCCTGCCCACACAGGTCTTATTCAGACCTTCATTTCTCAGAAAGGATGAACTGCAATTGAAGAAGAATATAAAAAAGTGATATGTAAACTAACTCTTGGTTTTACTATCACAAAATATCTACCAGTAGAGGCATAGAACCATAAAAAGTAAGAAACTATTTTCCCTTGACCCAGCAGGATATCATCAGTGGTGGAAAATATTCTGAGAAAAAAAAAATAACATATAAAAAATTGTCTGCAGAGAAGAAACTTTATCCAGCACAAGAAATCTCACCTCAGAACCTCTTTCCATCGAGGCTGGCAGAACACTGGAACAGGCTGCCCAGGGAAGCTGTGGGAGCTGCCTCTCTGCAGACATTCAAAACCCATCTGAAGCATCCCTGTGTCACCTGCTATAGGTGACCCTGCATTGCCAGGGGGGTTGGACTGGATGATGCCCAGAGGACCCTTCTTACCCTAACAGTTCTCAGAGTCTGTGATTCTTTAATATTTTTTGTTCCCCTGCACCTTTACATTTTCAAATACGCCAGTCCCAAATGACCATGGCCATGGAAAAGAATGCTTAACTTTGATTTCATAATTAATTAAAAGATCAATGACTGTTCCACACAGCTAGGTATTAAGCTGTCCTAGAATCTAATTTCAGGCTTCTGATACACATTTTGGGTCCTTTTGTTTTTTTTCAAATGTCACATAAAACTGACCGAGTAAGTTTACAGAATACCTAATGAGAAAACACTACATCATTCTTAACACAGAGCACAAGCAAACAGTTTTATTCCTGTTTGTGCAGCTTAACCTTCTGCAAAAGTAATTAGGTCTATAATTAAAAAGCTATTTGGAATGATTAAAACCCTGTTATCTAGTGGCATTTAAAGACAAATGCAAATGTCAGAAAGGATGAATTAATTAAAATTACTATTTAAAAGGAAAAAAGTATATTAGTGTAAGAACTAGAGGATGTTATTTACTGAAATGCTACAATATGAGGTGAAGTTGCACGTTCAGAGGATAAAGAGAAGGTTGAAACAATTTTAACTGGCATTTTGTAATGTGCTCTGATGCCATTCATGAATATATATTGTTATGTACATGCATAGCTATATGCCTCAGTCACTATCTATGGTTCAGGAACTATGGGGTTGCTCACAGAAATCCTGTGTTTTGTCTCTGCTTTCCAGCCCATATCCATGTTGAAGTCCCAAGGGAGAATCTTTCAGGGAAAGTGCAGACATGCTGTGAGAATGTCCTCCTTTCTTGCTTGCTTGCTTCCTTCCTTCCTGCCTTCCACCCAGCTTGCCTTCCTGCCTTCCTGTCTTCCTGCCTGCCTTCCATTCTGCTTTCCTTCCTGCCTTCCTGCCTGCCTGCTTTCTTCCCTCCCTTCCTCTCTTCCCTTCCTTCTCACCTCTCATTCCTCTCTTCCCTCTTCTCATTCCTCCCATGCAATTAATACAAAGGAAGAGTGAAGGAGCATCAAGAATCCTCTGTCATAATGTTGATGTTCCACAGCTACCCATACAGAATAAATTTAGTGCAGTAATTTACCAAATCCACGAAACAGACACAGTGAGGGAGGCATGTTGGCAGTGTGTGCTGTGTGACTCAGGTGACTTTTTCAAAAATCCCTGAAGAGTTAATCTGTATAAAGATATGTCACTGTATGAAAGGGGAAGCATTTCAGCATGCACACCTACAGCAGATGTTCAGCATCAGCCCCTGGGAGGAAGCCGTCTCTGTTCTCTCATAACAGAAAATGAACCTAAGGAGATAGGTTAAATCTTTGATTACTATGAATGTCCTTTCTTGTGCCAAGAGGACTTGTGATTTTCTTTACCAGACTCAATATAGATTTATAACATCATTTTTCTTGATGAAGATTCTTTTTTCAGAGCATGAAGCTTTCTTCTTTTTATCTTTTCCAATTAGCTACAATGTAAGAGTGTAATAGAGACAATACTTTTTTGCCCTCCCATCTATGACAAACTTCATATTTTAAGGCAATGGGCTTGGTCTCAAATGTTTGTATGCTTGAACAATTGCTGTAATTTTCTTCTGGATTTATCATTATCACCTTGAATCTTCAGATTATGCTAAATATGTGGCTAAAATGTCTTTTTTTTTTTTTTCAAACTGTTTTTTAAAGGCACTGATTGCAAGGTAAATTCTCTTCCCACTGCATAGTTAACACACTATGGCCAGCAAAGATTAATTTTCAGTGCACACTCCTACACATTAACAAAAAAAAAATCATGCAAGTTTCTATTACTCACTCAAAGACAGCAACCTCTATTAATTCATATTACTTAATTTGACAAATCTCTGTTTATAAGGCTTGTGTCTTTTCAACTTCATTATAAGGAGTTCAAGAGACACTTTGGAAATTGCTCTGTGTGGAAAAAAATCCCTGTGAGTGATAAATTAGCTACAGCACAGCATATCTCCATGTCTTCAAGAAACATTGTAGCTATGACTCATTATTTCTTAACAAAATAGGATTAATTAAAAAGGAACTCTAAGTTTTAAATAATTTGACTAAAATTACAAATTTCAGATGTAAAAAGATAATTATCTTTTGACTGAAAATTTCAGGATGTTTCCTCTTCACTTTAAAGGGCACAGGAAAGCTCTGGCAAAATCATTAACATAAAAAGATATTTTCAGTTATCCATAGTTCCAAAACATACATTTTGCTATTGATTAAAGTGTATAACCTCTGAAAAGCATGGAAAAAGAGAATTGATGAAGGATTTGCTTCTTTTTTTAATGTGTTTAAGGCAAATACTGTTAAAGTAGAAGGAAAATGGATTACTAACTCACTAATTTCTAATATTGCTATTCTGATATAAGTTTTTGAATGTGTCTTCATTTACCCCTTGTTTATGTTTTCAGTTTACCCTGTAAGTCCTTTGGGACCGAGGCTGGAACTATAAAGTACAATGCGTTTTCACATTTCATTCTGACTTGGGTTAGGGCATTTAGATAATACTGTAACATAAACCAAACCATTTTAATGTAATAAATTTTTAAACTAATTTCAGATCTCTCAGCAAAAAAGATCAGTGAAAGTTTGTTTCTTTATTTTTCTTTGCTATGCTATCAAATAATTTGATTAAATTATTTGCATGTTAAATGTATTACAGTTTATGTGTACCAAAGCCTTTTTTCTGCAGCTCTTTGTACAGTGCACAGCAGGGAACACAATGTCATTAAATTTCAACCCCAATGTGAGTTACTGCTTTATCTGAACATAAGAAAGGTTATGCTCTAGGCATAATCCTTTGCAGTGAGGTCTTGATTCATAAACTCACTGCACAGTTCACAGTAAACAGAGAAAACATCAGAGTTGGTTAGCTTAGTCTTCATGTGGGAGTAAGAGGTTAGACAGAAAGCACTTGTAAATCTCAAGGTACTTGTGCTTTTGCTCCTTCATCGTGAAAAAACAAGGTTAGAAGAGACAACAGGGAGTGATTGAAATGTGAATGGAAAATCTTTGAAAGTCATTCTCCACATGTGCAGATGCTAGAGAAAATTTCCTTTGTTTGGCTTTATTACTTTGTGTAGAAAGGAGTAGTTCTGTGGGTTTTTTCCTCTAATCCCACTTGAGATCATCACCTCTTTTCTCCCATTTTAGGCAAGTAGTTGTTCTTTCTGTGCATTGTATACCGGTGCTTATGTCCTCTTTATCTGGGGAGAAAATGAAATAAAGAAATGAACAGAAACGAGGGCCTGTTTTGACAAAGTGTGTTTTGTCTGTTCAAAAATTTATTTTTAAAATTTTCCTTCACATTACAGGTGTTGAATAATCTAATGTGAACATTTTTTATATGTTTTTTCATATTACTATCCTTATAGACTTCTGAAGAGCAGAGAATTGAGGAAATTACAAGTTGTATTTGTTCCCTGGTTTTTAACATAATAGACATAATATACCCTCCTATAGATGTGTCATGGTTTGATACATTTGCTTACCTTCTTCTGCTATAGCTGGGCAGAGGTGGGCAGAAATGAAGGAAAAAAATTAATATAGGGCTTATGAGTTGAGATATGGACAGTGAGAAAAACACTCGAAGGGCAAAACAGGTTTAAATTTAAAGGTATAATGTAAATTTATTATTAATAGTGTCAGAGGGGGATAATGAGAAGTAAAATAATCCCTTAAAACACATTTTTTTACCTCCAGCATCTCCTCCCTGCCCACCGACAGCACAGGGGGACAGGGTGTGGATGTTTTGGTCAGTTCATCACTCAGGATCTGTTTCTGTTCCCTCAGAGAGAGGTCTTTTTTCTGCTGGGTCATTGGGTCCCTCCCATGGGCAAACATTCTTCCCAAAACTGTTGTTGGAGTGGGTGACTCGTCCACAGGGTGCAGTCCTTGAAAGATAGGCTGCTCTAGTATGGAAGCTAGGGCCCTCTCTCTTTCTCTCTCTGTCTCTCTCTATTTGGGTTTCCCAATAGACCACAGCTTTTCTAGCATCCACCTGCTCCAGCTTGAGCACTTTTCCCACAGGTTACACGTTGCTGCATCCCCTGTGGACTTCATGCATTACAAGGGAACTTGTAATTGTTTTATCATGTCTTCACCACAGCTTGCAGAGGAATCTCGGCTCCCACACTTGAAGCACCTCCTGCCCCTCCTTTTTATTTCACTGACCTTGGTGCTGCCATGTTTCTTTCCCTCATGTGTCCTCACTTCTTCCTCTTCTCTGACTAGAAGCAAAAATTGATGCTTGTAGGTACCATGGTCAACTAGTTCCACTAATTCAAAGACTCTTGCAAGATCCCACAGTGCCAAGAAGTTGATCTCATCTAGGTTCCACATCGGGGAATTGCTTGTCATGTTTCTGCTGTGTAAGACACAGTCCGAAGATCCCTCATCTGCCTCATGACTGTCAAACGAGGACAGAGGCTGAAGCTCTCAGGGACCCTAAAACCACAACAGGAGTTCTGGCCTGGCTGAGGTGAGATGTCTGCCAGGTTTTACCCACAGGTGAGTTCACTGGACCAAGAACTGGTATGCGTCCCCATGGAAACCTGTACAAGGACAATGGATGGTTGGGCAGCCTGTGCTTATGGCTTGGACCAGCGACCAGGCCCAAACCTGCTGAACCGGCCTGTCCTGTACCTGTCCTGTACCTGTTCCTACCTTTTGGCCAACTGCCTGTTGCTTTGAAAAAGACTGTAAGAGGCTCTATAAGTTTACCAAGACTCTGAGATCTCCTCACTGAAGAAGATGGATCTATTGGCAGTGACCACGAGGACCTCATCTCTACGATGGTAGATATTTCCCCCCCCACCCCTTTCTTTTTCTCTCTATCCTTTGTTTCTTTTTTCCTCTCCATCTATCACGTACGGATGTTGTTGCCACTCAATAAAAGTGCACTGCTGATGTGATTAATTTAAAGTCCCCTTGTGTGTCTTTTGCACTCTGAGATTAAAAACAAACCATCACGATAGCCTATATTGGCAGATCGTGACACGCTGCGGGCCAGGCAGCCCCCCTGCCATCACGGAGGCAATGGCTGGAGCAGTTGAATATCTCTCTTCATGTAGGAAGGGGGAGATGTCACCACTGCCCCTGTCCTCTTTGCCTGCAGTGCAGCTGGCTAGGGGCAGCCAGGCAGGCAAGGCTCGCCACAGGCCACACCAAGATGGATCCAAGCAGTGGCGCTTTGCCACCCCTGGAAAAAGATTGCGAGCATGTTGTTTTGCTTTTCTTCTTAAATGTGTCATCACAGACGTGTTACCAACCTCTCTAATTGGGCCAGCAGTGTGTCCATCTTCAGAGCCATCAGAGATTGGCTCTGTCAGATATGGTGGAAGCTTCTAGCAGGTTCTCACAGAAGCTATACCTCTGCCTCCCTTCCCGCTACCAAAAAAATATGCTGTGCCAAAACAACTTAAGATGTTAATTTTTTTTTTTTTTTGGTAACTGGCTTTGCTGCAGTTAATAGACCTCTTTGCCTCCCAAAATATGCAAGTTATACATCAGACTTGATGTGTCTAATTTGGTTATTTCTGTTGAATATGCATATACTGACATGTGATAGCATAATTAGTAATTAAACAAAACTGACAGACCTCTACATTACATGAAGGTCTCAATGTGGTGTTCAGTTCTGGCCATTTAGTGCTACACCTATATGAAATCTTCAGAGCTGAGTGTTGTATTAAGGCTATTGCTCTTCATTTTCATTTCTAGGGTTTCTTTCTGAAAAATTTCAATGTAACCAATCATCTCCCCTCTGACTCTTTTTTGAGGAAAATAAGACATACGAGTAATTGCAGCAGAAATTCTTTCAGTGAAGGAAACAGGTACTGTAAATAACAATCAGTGAAGTTCTTCGGCTGGTCACTGTTGTTTTAGCAGTTGTATTTCCTGTGTTGCACCCTCCTCTGCTACAAATCACGTACAACTCCTACCCTTACATGGGTCCCTTCTCTAAACATCTTCAATATGGAGACTGAGTCAGTGCCTAGCAGCCCTTGAAACACATCTTAATCTTTTCTTTTTTTTTTTTTTTCCTGTAGGTGAAGAGCCAATGAATAAACAAATCACTGCCTTATACGGAGGGAAGAAAAGGAATTTGGAAAAATGCTTATTCCGGCAGGTGAGATTTTAAAAGAAATGTATCTCATCTGCGTTCTAGAGCCCTATGTAAACCCATGTCAGAAAGATACAAGGTAAGATAATGAGAAATGTGATCTACACCTATTTCAGGAAATGTCTGTACTCAAAATCTGATGTTTAGAATCCTAATCTCTTCAGTACATTCTTGATGACTTTCATTATGGTGTCCGGGGGAACAGCATAATAATAATGCAAATGACCATCAACAACAGATGATGTCTAAATCATCTACTTTCACCAACCACCCAAATTCAGCCTAAATATAGTACTACTCTAATATGGTACCTTCTTAATGATCTGAGCTACATTCCAAATTTTCACTCAGTCAGACAGTCACAAAATGATGCTGTTAACTGTAAGGCAGCAGACTGGAGATAAATGTTGAAGAATTATGAACATTTATAAAAATGAAGGAAGTAACAATTTGAAAAGAAAGAAATGTGATGATTTATTCAAATTCAAAAAAGAAGGTGGCTTAAAAATCTAAATAAATTATAAATAGGCACGGTCTGTGAATCTAAAGTCATCAACAAAATCAACTAATTTATCAAGGAACCCCAGTTCCATATGAGGCGCAGGTAATGTTTTAATTCCCTATGTGCCTTCTGCACAAGTACCCGATTTTGAATACAGATGACTTCAGTGAGGCTCACCAAAGTAGGCACTTGAAACACTGGTATTCAGGAGTATACCCAAAACTCTGCAGAAAGACCTTTCATTTTAATTAAGATCACTTCTGGAGATGGAAAAGAGGAACCCGCCTTCCTTCTTGTCTTCTCCCCTTTTTACATATTAAAGTAACTCACCACTGTGGCCTAGTAAGCAAAGCCTCATGAACAGGAGCTGCATTTACTGTGTGACTGAATCCCAAAATATTGAAAGTAACACTTCTCAGGAGGGTGTTTAACTTAGTGGGAATATGGGAGCACTCCCTACTTTTCTCGTTCCTTACTGTGCCATTAAGGCATCAGTCAAAATATCCTGTGCATATGAGGTGACCTGAGGATGCAGGGGGCTTAGGCAAATAAGGTAGTGTTGCTGCAGCTGATCCAGTTGATTCTCTTCATCCTGGAGGAATCCCAGAATCAGATTGCTTGAAGCTGGAAAAATCTTCTGGAGGTCATCTGGTCCACCAACCTTGCCCAATCAGTGCCACATAGAATGCAGGACCACGTCCAAAAGGTTTTGAATCTCTCCACAACCTCTCTTGGCAGCCTGTGAAATTGCTCTAACATCAATCTGAATCATTTATCCACAGGGATAAACGTTCTCCTGATGTTTACAGGGAAGAGCCTTTATTTCAGTTCATGCCCCTTTCTTCTCACCCTGTCATTGGATACCACTGAAAAGAGCTTGGGTCTGTTCTCTTTGCGTTCTTCCTTCTGGTATTTAGATACTTATTATTATTTGTTTGCTCTATGTGATATACAATATATTTTATATCTATCTATCTATCATATCTATACTCATCATTTAATAATTAGTTCTCCCCTGAGCCTTCTCTTCCCCTGGCTAACAGTCCCACAAGCCTAAGCCTATCCTCAATAACTACTTCAGTATCTCATCATCTTTGTGGCTCTTCACTGGACTTTCCAGTGTGTCTGTGTCTCTCCTGTAGAGGAGCCCAGAACTGGAAATAATGCTCCCTGTGACATCTCCAGTGCTGAGCAGAAGGGAAGGACCACTTACTTCCCTTGACCCCATGATGAGCAATACTTTGTCTAATCTGGGCCAATGTACAGATACATTGGCCCAGTTTGTGACAAGGGCACATTCTTGGCTCAAGTTCAACTTCTCACTTTGCCAGCTGTCCTCCTGTTATTGCAAAGCTCCTTATTTTCTTATGAGCTGTACCCAAACCACACATGCCCAGATGTTCCAGGTTGTGCCAGGTGCTGATGGCACCAGCAGGTTCTGCAGCCTCACCACTTCCCCAGGGGCTGGCAGCTGGTGTGCAAAGTCAGCTCTGCTACTGTGCAGCTGTGACCCTGGATCAGACTACTGTGAAAACAGCTGCATTGTGAGAAGGAGCTGTCAGAAGCTCTTCCGGCACCTCCCCAACTGTCTTGGGAGCTGGTCAGGTCCTTGCCCTTGTTCTCTGCCTGAATTCTCCTTGCTGACCTGTACTGAGTTTGTATGGACATCTGGGCTGTGCCTGATACTGACATAGCCCAAGTTCCTGTGCTCACCTTGCTGAGATACCTTGGGACTGCAGCTCACGTGGGTGAGGGCTCTGCTCTGTCGGGGATTCTCCCAGCTCCCCAAACCCTGTACTAAGAAGTTCCCTGATTCTAGGTTAGCTTTCTCAGAGTCAGAGAGCTGATGTGCCACACTCAGAGGGCCTCTATGCTTCCTGCTTTCTCTCCTCAAACCTAAATTGAAAAAAGACAAGGACTGCATCATGTTTAACATACAAAGACTTCTGAATGGTTTTGTCATGGACTGCTCATATGTTATAACACTGGAAGAGCTTCAAGTGAACCAGGTTCTTTTCGGAAGCAAAATTACGAAATTGAAGAATATTTTTTTTCATATATATTTGATCACTACTGCGATAATGGCTACTGGTCTTTGTGAGAAATGTTGTATCTTTAAAAATAACTTTTTCAGAAGAGAATGTGCCAAGATGTGCCTGAAACACTACTAAATGTAGCAGATTGCTTACAAGAATAAATTTGACCTGCCAATTTTATTGAAGTCAAACTGGTGTTCAGCAATCTTGAGTAGATTTCACTTTTCCAGTTGGATTTACTATATGCTTACACATCTATAATATTAATCTGGAATACTCTGGCTACAAACAGAGTCCTTTGTCATGTCAGCATTCAAACTACCTCTACACTGAAGATATTTTTATGAGCAAAGGAATCAGAGTTTATTGACAGAAATACATATATTTTTCCTAGTAAAGCAGATGGCAAATCTAGACACAATCAGTAAGTGTCTCTAAGGCAGTCAGACAAAATCAGCTCTTGTCATTTTGGCATAACACTAAACTTTCTTTGGCTGAGTACCTAATGCTGTTGTATGGTCATAACAACTTGTTTGACAAGACATAGCCATTCCTACCCTTACTTTGATTTGGAGAAAAAAGATCACATTTCTCTTTTCTACTTAGTGAAAGCAAACATTTTTCTCATCAGATTTTAATAAATTTTATTAGGTCATTGAAACCAGTGTTATATGACATTATTCAATTCTGTATAAGAACTTCTAAAATGACAATTTCATCAATGCAATATATATGATCCTGGCCCAGCATCAGTTATTCCCTTAAAATGAAGACATCTTTTGCACTAGCAGATCTAAGATTCACTAGACAAGTCCTGAAACACCAGTCAAGAGACTGTTTCAGTGGTTGCAGAGGGGCTAGTAATTTTACCACATTTTTAAGAGGGTGCTCTGTAATACAAAGACCTTCCTATCTTATGAGCAGACAAACATCTTCTGATTACCTTTAGCATAGTTTTATTTATTCAAATTCTCTCTGTGTGACTGGGAATCCTACCAGAGTTGTGACAGGGCTAATGTACCTTTTACATTGAAACAAACACAGGCATATGCAGTAGATGAAAGAAGAACAAACATTTGCACTGCGGGGTTTTTTTTCTACAGAGCTTCTTAAGTGTTATTCCATGACTACTGCCCTGATTTCTGTGATTATCATGCTGCTAATGTCCAAATGTAAAAAAAAATAAAAAATTACTGGTGTCACTCCCCCAGTGAATATGACAGAAATCTTAGCTGTGAAAATCTAAATGGTTTCGTACTTGCATTTAGGGAATCTTTGTAAAATTGTATAAAATACAGATTTAAACTTAGGTTTTAGGGTATAAAATAAAAGACAAATTTATATTTCATCTTTGGTTATTTTCTCTTCCAAATGAATATTTAGCAAAGGTTTTTGGAGTTTTATCCTGCAGTTTATATCAAACAAAAATCAGCATCTTGATAGGTTTTAGACAGAGCCTAGACATGTTCACATATTGGTTCAAGCTGTTCCTTACCTAAAATAAAAGACAGTTTGGATATATGAGGATTCTTATTGATCTATTAATGTCTTATTAAATCAGTACTCCCTTTTTATAACACTTCTGAAGTTTCTGAGGCTGTCACTAAAATAATTGGCAAATCTCCCAAGTTGTGACTAGGCTATGAAATATTGGAACTGTTTTTTCAAGAATGTAGGGATTATATCAGAATTTCTAGAGTTAGAAAGGTGTATTGGGTTTGCACAGACAGATTTTCATAGTGGGGGGCTACAAGGGTGGCTTCTGTGAGGAGCTGGTAGAAGTTCCCCCTATGTCTGACAGAACCAATGCTGGCTGGATCCAAAATGGACTCACTGCTGGCCAAGGCTGAGACCATCCGCAACAGCGGGAGCACCCCAGGGCTTAACAAAGTTAAGGACAGAAGAAAAACAAAAATACAACAACCCTGCACAAAGTCAAATTGAAGATGGAGAAAGGAGTGAGAATACGTAAAAGAAACAACCCTGTAGATTGACCAAGGTCAATGAAGGAGTGGGAGGAGGTGCTCCGTGTGCTGGAGCAGAGGCAACCCACACTGAAGCATCCTATTCTGAAAGGACTGCACTCTGTGGGGAAGGACTCATGTTGGAGAAGTTCACAGAGAACTGTCTCCATGGGAGGGGCTCCATGTTGGAACAGGAGAGGGGTGTGAGAAATCCTACCCCTGTCTTCTCATGCTGCTGGAGGGAAGGGGGAGATAAAATCTACAATGAAATTGAGGAAGATGGGAGGGGTTGAGGAAAAATTTCTGAAGACTTAGTTTTGTTTCCTGTCTTGGGTTATGTAACCAAAAAAAAAAAAAGTGTATTCTATTTCATCTGTAGAAAGAAGCTGGGGTATGGTTTATTTTTTTCTTTATATCTTGTAAATCCAGGGAGAGGAGGATGGAGGCCTTCTGACAATAGACTGTCTGTTAAAACCAAGTGGGGCAGTATTTCTTATCTCTTTAATCATCTTTGTCCATCCTTGGGGGGTATCTTCTGTTAATGGGCCATTAAGGCTCACCAATTACATGACACATTACACCATCCCATTGTGAGATGCTCCACACAATGGGGAGAAGCCAAACATTCCCTACCCAGATAAAAATGGGGACACAGGGACCCCAGGCATCCTCTTTTCCACTGGATTCTCAGAGGAAGACCAGACTCATCTCATTGCCACTGAATCCTGACTACAGGATCATCTCTACTGCAAGAGAACCACATCTGTCATCATCTCTACTCCAACAGAACCACATCTGTCACTCCAGGAGGACTTATTTGGACTGTGTCCAACACCCTGACCAAGTGGGTGTCAGGTCGTATTCCTGACTCTGTCAGGGTTTTCTAGGACTTTTGCTTGCTTGCTTGCTTGTTTGGTTGGTTTTTGTTGGTTTGGTTTTGTTTGTTTGTTTTTTATTACTGAATTTGCATTTTTAATATTCCTAGTAAAGAAGTTATTCCTATTACCTTTTTTTTTTTGCCTGAGAGCTCCTAATTGCAAAATTATAATAATTTGGAGTGAGGGGTTTTTACATTCTCCATTCCAAGGGGAAATCCAGTTTTCCCTGACACATACCTGTCTTTCCAAACCAAGACATTTCTTATTATCCTATTCTGCTGTGATTGTTTTTCCTTCGTTTCTTTGGCCCATGACAGTAATTGGTGAGAGATCTCTCTCTGTCCTTATCTTGATGCATTAGCCTTTTGTTAAGTTCTCTCTCCCAGTCCCAGCTGAGGAGGGGAGTGATAGATAGACTTTGGTGGGCACCTGTTGTCCAGCCAGGGTCAACACACCATGGAAAGACATATTCCCATTTCAGTTTAGGCTACATAATTATGTTCAGATCTTGTATGGAAATACGTATGAGAATTGCAGCTCTAGATCTTCACAGAAATCTAAGTATTCTTCAAAAGAGTAGAAGCATCTGCAGCAATGAAGGGCCTCACCACAGCATTAAAAGCAGTAGCAGCTCATTCATAAAATGTTATTGGCAGTTCTGGAGTGTGGATGGATGAAGTGATCAGTTACATAGATTCAGTATAAGAATATGGCCCTCCTAATTTTTCAGTAAAAAAATAGAGGAATGGACGTCATAGGCACCATTTTAATTTTAAAAAAAGTAAAAAACCCACCCTAAAGCTCTGCTAAAAATTGCCAACAAAAAAGTCTTAGCTTGCTATATCTTTAAAAAAATTATTTATAGTATACTTTCTAACATAAATCAATTTCATATCGGGGATCATTTAAATTAGACACATTGTTCAATGATTACTAACGCCTATTTCCAAAGGTCACAGTCGAAATCAAAAACTGAGGGCAAAAGGTCCATGCCTACAAAATAATGTATTTCTTTAGGTATATTTCCAATAACATCTAACAGAAATCAATGTCCATGGTGATTGTTTAGAGACTGACAAAAACCCCACATTGTTCATACTTTAGTAATCAAAATTATTCTCCTAAAGATCAAAAGAATTCTGGATTATTTTCTTTTTTACTCATAACATAGTTTTATTCTTAGTTGTATGATGAAAAGAAAATTAAAATGTAAGGTATATATATACTGCTGCCAGAAGATTTCTGAGTCTGATGAAATGAAGTGCTTATGCTAACAGTCAGTTAAAAGGAACATAAATCTAAATTTACAGTGGCTGACACCTGAGCCTTGGTGAGGGATTCAATTTATATATACTCACTATGCATTTCATTACTATATGCTCTCTTTACAAAAGACCTCAACAAACAAAAGGCAATAATTTCTCTCTGACTTAGTAAACAGCCACACCTAACTCCTCCTTTCAAAAGCACTGGCCAAGCCCATGGAAATTGCTGTTCTCTGTATAATCACTGGCTCATGCTACAAATCCATGCTTCTTTGTGATAATGCTTCTTGCATTGTCAAACCATGTGATATGACAGGATGTGTGTCATCTTGCCTCGGGTGGCCTATTAGGTTTAAAGCTGAAGGCCAAGCGACACCTCCATCTGTGCATTGGTGTTGCTTGTCTGATACTTTCCCCCATGCCTTTAATCTGATTTACCTTGGTTACCAAGTGTCCTTGAATAATATATGTATAATTAAAAACAAAATGGAAACTGATGTGTTAAACATATCACAGCAACTCTCAAGGTTGAACAGACTTGATGTCTATACACAGACTCGAAGTTTTCTTGTATTGTGCATAGCCTCAAGGCCTTCAGGCCTTAAACACAAACTGTAACATTTAATACATATATAACAGAAACTCTAACATCTAATTAGTTATCTTTTCCTTATAGAGTTTATGTACTTATGTAAGTATAATTTTGGGGTTTTGATAACTGAAGAGAAAAAAAGAGATTAGATGGATGAGACAGAAGAAATTTATTTTATTTATTCCTTTGTTTCTTTTTTTTAACTCATAATTATCCATCCTTTACCCCTTACCAAAATACACCACAAGCATGGAATCAAATGCAGATTAATCAAATTCAGGTGAATCAAATGCAGGTAACAATAACCAAACTCCTTAGGAGCAAGCACAAACCTCCAATGACTGAATCCCACCCATCATTTTGCTCTTGATGGAAATATACTAATCATGCATGCAAGATGATATCTACTGTTACTCTAGGCAAAAATGAAAACATACCATAAGCATTATTCATACACCCATCCCAGTCCACCTTCCATCCAGCCGGATGGCTAAAACAGTCAAATAAATGTTTTGGGTTTTTTTCACAGGGACTCAGATGTCTCCAGGAGAACCAGTAAACTGAATGTAAATCTCACACAGCTCAGAGTATATTGGCCACAGGGCTACTGTAAAAAGAATAAATTCTGAAAAATGAGACTGCCTCTTGGTCTTTCTCAAGTACAGGTTTTGGCAAGTAGAATTTCCCAACATCCAGACATTGGCAAAATGCCAAAATGTTTGTTTGGTATGTGCATATTGAGCAGTGTCAACCCTTGAGGTAAAACTAAATTTCTGTTCAGCACACCAGGATCTCATTCATGTGCCTACTTACCCTATGAAAAATGTATACATTTATCCACTCATTGTGAAAGGGAAAACATAGTATTACTTTACTGCATGGGTGAGCACTTTAAAAGCATTTTGCCAGCTTTCCGTGGTATTCAAGTTATTCTTAGGTAAGTGAGAAGACCTGATCTTTAGCCAGCCAGGGTTTCGACAAATAAAATAGGAAGCACAAACCTTTTATTTCTTTAGTCCTTGTGATTCAAGGGGAGTTGCAAAATCTGGTCTAGCTCATTGTTAGCAATCTTTTGTGTTGTCTCTCTTTTACTTTTTACCTTGATTATTTACTCCCTTGTTCATCAAAATTCATTTATCAGGCATTTTTATCAAATTTGTGCTTCTTACTATGAGAAAATACATTTCTTTGCAAGAGCAGATGTCTTTCTATGTCACAGTACTTTAATACTATAATACTTACAGTTTAATACTTTTTTTAGTCTTCCGTTATCTTCATTCATAGAATGTTTTATCTAAGGAATTTAGAATTAGACAGAAAAAAAACTTCCAACAGAGTATGCTATGCAATGCTTATTTTAAAAATTATAGTAATCTCTATAGTCTATTGTGATACTGTGGGTTTCAGTCTTCAACACTGACAAAAACAACATTTAAACAGCCCTTAGAAGAGAGAGCTGCTCTCACATATGCTTCTCTGACATATTTCTCTCCTTTTTTTTTCCTGGTAGAAATAACACCCAATCTCAAGTCAAATTTAATGACAAAATGTCATACATGAAGCCATAAAAAACTTAGCCAAAGGGACTTTTTTCCTTGCAAAATGTCAGAAATGAAAGTCTGTAACCTCAAATCTGATTTCCTGTTCATACCACCTGTCTTGTTCTACTGACATAAAGTTCCCCAGCTAACAGAAACACGACAAAACTTTTTCTGTGTGTGCTTTGAGAATAAAAGACTAATAAAGACAGATAGAAAGAGATAATATCATCAATATTTTATTGAGGACACCAAGGAAGAGTTTGTGAAGTACCTTTTTGTTTTGTTTTTTGGGGAGAGCTGTAGTATGGTACAAAATGTTACCTGTTACAGTTCCTTTTTCAGCTGCAGATCTCCCCAGGCACCTGAAAGCTTGTGCTGAAAAGAGAAAATCTGAACCTTTGCTGATTGCCATTGGACAGCACCATGCTGTAAATCACAGTTTAAATGTTTCCTTTCTCTGCCTTGACCACATAACCTCAAAGAAACAATTTGAAAAAGAGCTGAAGGATTTTTTTTTCAAGAGATATGCTTTAAGAAGTAGTTTGTAAAAAGAATTAGGCTCTCAAAAGTAAGAATCACATACAAGAAGTAAGGGGATGTTTGTAATCGACACATAATAGGCTCATTAAGCTGCAGCTCTGCAGCTGGAAGACAGGTGAGACACTTTTCCCCCAGGCCATCACTAATAGAGAAGAGACAGGAGGCCACAGAGAACTTCAGGAATTGCAGAAGAACAACAGTTTAGGGAGGAAAGAAAATAAGGACAAGATGGTTTCATAAAAGGGTAACAATGGTACATGGTGCAGGTTGCAGGAAGGCAATGACTCATGTAGACAGATAATTTGATTTGAGAAGGATATATATACATCTTGCAGCCAAAGTGAGATAAATCCTGGAATATTTGTTGTTGTCCTATCCATTCACTATGTTTATATTGTAACTGCAGTTTGTACACTTTGGATTTTTTTGTTCAGACCTCTCATATCATAGCAAAGTCATACTCAGTTCCTGTTGCTATATTGCTAGGACATCATGGCTACATCTGCAGACATAGAACGAAGCCTTGTTTTCACAGAATCAGAATCTTTAAGGCTGGAACAGACCTCCAAGGTCATCAAGTTCAACCTTTCACTGGCCACCACCTTGTCAACTAGAACACAGCACTAAGTGCCACATCCAGTCATTTCTTGAACATCTCCAGAGATTGTAATTCTACCATCTCCCTGGGCAGTCCATTCCAATGCTTGATGACCCTTTCAGTGAAGAAATTCTTTCTGATGTCCACTAAACCTTTCCCAGTGCAGGTTGAGGCCATGTCCTCATGCCCTGTCACTCGTTGCCTGGGAGAAGAAACCCTGCCTGGCTACATCCTCCTTTCAGGGAGTTGTAGAGTGATAAGGTTCCTCCTGAGCCTCCTTTTATCCAGGCTAACAATTCTAGTTCCCTCAACTGCATCTCTCAGGACTTACTCTTTAGGTCCTTCACCAGTTCCATTGCCCTTCCCTGGACACACTCCAGCCCCTCAATGTCCTTTTGAAGTGAGGGGTCTAGAACTGAACCAGTGCCGAGTACAGGGGGAGGAGGATAACTGCCCTGGTCCTGCTGGCCACAGCCCTCCTGACACAGGCCAGGATGCCATTGGCCCTCTTGGCCAGCTGGGAACACGTCTGAGTCACGTTCAGCCAGCCATCCACCCAGGTCCTTTTCCTCTGGGCGTTTTTCCAGCCACTCTTCCCCCAGCCTGTAGCACTGCACGGAGTTGCTGTGACCCAAGTGCAGGATCCGGCACTGGGCCTTGTTGAACCTCATTGCTCTTGTCTTGTCAATCCATATTTCTTTGTCTCTTTCCCAATACTCTTTCTTTTTCAATACACTTTAGGAAGGCATTCCTCTCACTTACATTTGGCTATCTTAAGTTAATTGTTTAGGCACTTATGCAGCCAAGAAGGGAAAGGGAAGAGTGAGGAAAGAAAGAGGCTTACAACTATTCTCATCCTAAAAATCTGAATAAAATGGGTATCGTAAGTCATTTTCTAAGAGGTCTTTTCTATGTTAAGTGTTCTATGTCTTATGAATTATATATGGATTATTTGCATCTCCTTTTGATACTTTGATACTTTCAGCCAGACAAAGAAAAAAATGCCCACAAAAATTGTTTTATTATCTGTCCAGTGTTGAAATATCTCCTGAGAGCCATAAGCAAGTGATTTGCAGGTGTTAACTGCAAAGAATTGCAGTGAAAATACACTCAATCTGTGTTACCATTATTTTCCCTTTCTACATGAATAAGAAGAATGGAAAATGGGAAAATAGGGTACATTAACAATCTTGGGTTTGATGATAAGATGTTTAAAGTTTTATAGTGCAATAACAAAAAAGATCACTAACATCTTACCATTATAGCACATCTGTATCTTGATTCACTAAGAAACTTTATCAGATCTCAATTTTGGTAACAAAACAATATTTTTGCACCTTCTTATTCTGGTGCAGCTCTTTGCCTCTTGTGCTACTTACAACTCAAGCAGTAAAGCTAAAAATTATGTATTTGGAAAAATTGAATCTCTGAGTCACTTCAAGGTACTAAAGCAAATTAAATGAAAATTGGAAGAGCTAGAATTTTTTGCACATGAGTGAATAGTTTCTTACAGAATAAATACAAAGCTGTTTGAGTGGAAAAAACCCTGATTGCCAAAAGACAGGAGAAAAGCTGTTTTATTTTACATATAAATGAAACAGTAAATGAAAAAAATTGTATTTAAGTCACAGAAACAAATTGAAACCTGGTTTAAAAATGCAAACAAACAAAAACCAACAAAATCCTCAAAAGCAAATTTTTGATCTACATAACCTGTGTCCTGTTCAGTTGTTACAGTGAAGGATTCTGTATAAAGACAATCTAATATACATCCAATCAAACTTCCTCTGAAATCAATAGAAAGATTCCTAGTATCATTTGTTTTTGTTTAAGACTAAAGTTTTAGGGTTTTACCTAAGGCCTTATTCAAACTCTTTTAAAGAGGGTTAAGAATCTGCTTTACCTTTCTGATCTTTAGATTCTAAAATAAGAAGTGTAAAAATTACATTTCTAAATGTCATAAGTGTTTTATCTGTGATACAAATTTACTCTTACCAACAGTTTTTTCTCCCTTGAAATTGATTGAGATCTTATTTCTACACTATCTTATAAGTTTTTATTCAAAAGCTGCAGCAAATCAGTTACAACATGCTGCCATTTTTCTTGGACCAGTGCATTTGTCTCAGAGCATCTTTGTGACAGTTACATGTTTCTTTTGATCCATGACAGTAATGTTAGGAACACTGAAGTGTTTGATTGTATTTGTGCAGAGCCGAGTTGTGAGACTGATGCAGAGCTATGTGCTCCTCTTTTATGTTCTTTGCTTTTTTTGTGTTGAGGGTGATGTCCATCTGAGTTTTTGTGATTATGATAATGTTATTAGTATGCTGTAGTTCTGCAGCGATTTGAAAAGTTAGCAACATAGTGAGTGTTTTAGAATGGTGAAGAAAGAGGTGGTCCATTTTCTCCCAGGCAGAGTAGTTCCTCTGAAGTAATTATTTCTCTTTTTTTCCAAATTTCCAACATGCCAATAACTTTTTACTTCATGTTTTGCTGAATTATGCTAATGTAGATGAAGTCATTTGACGCAAAATACAAGATATCAAGTCATATGACACAAAATACAAGATAATGTGACAATTCATGATGTAGCAAAATGAACTTTTCCATGGTTTTGAATTACATTTTTTTTACTTTTAATCCACTGTTCCAAAATAAAGGCTGGTCAAAATTACCTTGTCATAGTCTAGATCTGATGCACATACAAATTTTTAGCAAAAATTGTGAAGATTCTCTCGTCAGCTCTTGCACATTTTTTCATTGAAACTTTATCCTCCTCTCATACTGTAAGATACTTGCCTTTAATTAAGAAGTAAAAATGGAAGATTTAATCTTCCAGTTTTAAAATTGTACTGCAGAAATATTTTTTTTATTCTGCCTCTTAAACCTTTCTGCCCGAATTTGCATTTAGATTCAACAGTCAGTGAAATGAATCCAGAACCTCAACATCTCCAAATAGCATTTCCTATTACTATTAAGGCTCTTATTGTTTGCAGGGCAATTTTTTTATTTCATCTGCACTTTTGAAAGCATCTTCAGTTTCTATCAGGTAACATTTTGAAATAGATTTTTCAATAATTAATTTAATTATGTCTTAACTGATATTGAAATGGTAGAGGCCAAACTGTGACCAACCTGTGAATACATTTTATTCCAGTTTCACAGACAGTCCAAGATGCTTGCCATCTCCCATATTCCTATGTTTTTTCTAGGAAGCAACTGCAAATTTGTCTTTCTTCTGAGGCAGAAGGCAGTATTAATCCCTTTTCAGTGATACTCTGTATACTTCCCTATGTCAGAAGATACCACTTCCTCCTGAAGTAACTTCAATTAAAATTGTCTAGAAGATGTCAGCAAAAGTAAACTAAGGAGACTTGAGTTAAACAAATGCATATTTATAAACTGATAATGATGGGAAGAAGTTTATGAGAAAACAGAGGCTTAAGTCTTTTTTAAGGCATCCTGAATGAGAACATGCTGAAATGTAGTTACTCAGACTTGTTCAGGTCAGGCATCTGAAATTTCTTTTTCAACCTTCTCAACCAGGGAAGGTCTAGATTAAATATTACCAAAAAATCTTCATTGGAAGAGTAGTCAGGCACTGGAACAGACTGCCCAGGGAAGTGGTAATCACCACCCCTGGAAGGATTCAAAAAACATGTGGATGTGGCAAGTGGTGGGACTCATTGGTTTCTGAACTCCCTTCAGCCAGTCAGAACACTAAATATCAAGGTATTTTCCCCATAGATCTGAATTTTCAACACAATTAAAATATTGGAAAATCACTAAAAATAAGCCAAAAATAGCCCCCAAAATCTTCCCTTCCATTCTCCCCCAACAAATCTGGATGCTTCTGTGAACTAATTATTATTATGTTTAAAATAGAAGGCCAGAATTTCCAGTTTTATGAACTATCTTCTTGTTGCTACTCAGGTTGTATAATCTTCAAAGCTCTTTGCCTGTGAGATCAAAATGACTACTTTTTACTCCTCAAAGATTATAGAGCCTGCATCTTGTTGGGATTTGACAGAAAAATATCACTGTCTAACAAAGCGTTTTGACCATCTGCAGCAATGGATATAAAAAAGAGAGGCTGGTGGGGAGATAAATATGGTGACTTAGGTTTGGGTTGAGCACTTAGGCCATGAAGCTTGAAGGAATCCAATTTTTCAGTTCACCTCTTCCCATTATTCAAAGGTCTCCCAGCTCTGAAATCTCTTTGGTTCATACTCCAGTGAAACCATGTTAAACTAGAAAATGCAAAGACCAGAACCCAAATCAGGAGTTTGAGAAAAGGTTTATGAAATCAGTCCTGTTCTCAGGCATTGGCTTGGGCTGCACTCCTCTCCAGTAGTTTTACCCTGTAATCTGCAGTGTCACATTGGGTGTTTCCACAGAAGTGACACTGTGAAATTGCCCTGCTGAAATACTTTGTGTACATTTGTATGCTCCTGAGGCCTACCCAATGGAAACACATAAATTAAGTTTCTTCTCCGTGTTTGTCAAGCATTAATGTAGGAAAAGGCAATAAAGGAATATAAAGAAAAACTCAGAGGTGGTTATGTTAATCATGATAGTTTAATAGGTGCCACAAGTTTAGACATCAGTATTGCCCCCTGCATAGCTGTGTTTTTCCAACTTTGCAGCCTATGATATCAAGACCAAACCTTCTTAAAACATTCCCACCAGCAAGGGAAAAGAGCAGAGGGAAAGAAGACCTCCACAATTTCAGGCTGGAGTGTAAGTCCCTTTTGGGGTACTACTGGATAGTCTCTGCACTTATACAACTCTTCAGAGTGTACAACTGTTTCTATAATTGTCCTGATTAGGTTTTTTTGTGTGTCATAAGTCCTGATTGTTCTCCAATGAAATCAGCAAAAATACTGATATTGATTCCACTGGAGAGATGTCAAGCTCATACACAGTTTCTCCTTCAAGTCCTAGAGAAATTTAATTAAAGGGCAAGGGAACTTGAGAAGACAAGCAGACATGAAGAGCTTAAAGAAGGAAATTAAATGGGTTTGCACCAATAGCACAATAATTTCTACAAGTAAATTACGATATACTTCCTACTTTCAGCCCTGGGGCAGATGATGGCACCTTTTTTGCCTTCCTGGATGCAAACTTCGCAACTGATACTCTCTTTTCTTTTAAGAGTAAAAATATTTCATTGTAATACCTCAATTTAATATTAAAATTTACTGATTTGCTTTGTTTTGGTGAGAATTTAAAGTCTTACTGTAAAGTTGTCAGAAACTTTTAATGGTTTTAAAGGACCTAATAAATACCTTGACTTTTATATTTTTAATCTGAAAGGAGATTTTTTGCACTTCTCTTTCTTGCCAGACTTGTACGTGACTTGCCTGTTAGCAGGTGTGTGTGTGTGTGTTTTTGTGTGTGTGTGTAGCTTTACTTGTACAGGGGTAATTTAAATTTAGCAGGCAAAAAATTTTAAAATGTAAGTGCTTATCAACTGGGTTGGCAGACCTGTTCCATTAGCACATCTGGTAGAGCTGCTGCTTTGAGATGTGATGTGGAGATGGATGAGCTCCAGAGTAACCCCACTTCCCACAGGCTGCACAAGCCAGCAGGACTGCCTGCCAAGCCCACTAGGTTCATTAAGCTCAGTAGAACCCTGCAGGAAAAAGAGCAATTTTAAAAATAGCTTTCAAAGGCTCCCTGGGTTTAAAAGTTCTGGATTGTTTTCTGTTGTACCATGTAGAGAAATCGTTGCTTCTAAAGCAAAATTTACATCTCCTGAATAAAGAGAAAGAAAATATCTTTTTGGTCTGTTTGACCTGGCACTTCTGTTGGAAGTAATTCACCCTGTTTTTCAGCTTTGGTCACCTAATCCTTGACAGGAGACTTATGAGTGACCAAAAGGTGGTCACTTTTTAAAAAAATCTCTTTCCCTCTGCTGTTCCAGAAATGCTTCATTTCCACATCTTAAAACGCCATGCTGGATTTCCAGCGGTATACTTTCTCACCACTCTATTTTTGGAGATGCTGAGAGCTCAGGATTTCACTGTTTTTGATACTGTGGTGTTGAGAATGGGAAAGAGGTTATCAGCCTGGTGCCAGGAAAAAACAGTCTCTCTTCAAATTCACAAAATGTGTCATCTATGTGTCATGCATATCTTTTCTTTTTTCTTACTCTGTTATCCACATTGACTACTAAATTCTTCCTGTTCTTCCCCTGTAATGAGGTAAATATTTAGACTTTCTTAGACTAAGTATTGATGTGATCTTGTTGTGCCAAGCAGCCTGTTATTTTTACTTCCAGGAGAATACAATTCTATTACTTGCCCAACTTCTTCATCGCAAAGCAAAATGTCATTGAACACCGCAGGTAATGAAAGATTAAAATCTTATTAATGGTTCTAGACCTCACTCTCAGTGCAACCTTGACAGTCTGTGCTATAAGAATTGTTCATGCATATCAGATGGCTGAAATTTTTAAAATACACAGGTTCTGCTAAAAATCAGTCAATTATGTTCCAGTAAGTAAATTCAATATTTTAACACTGGGGTGTTGCTGTATGCTGGTATGCTGTTGCTAACCACCCCCACTAATTTATTTTTAAAAAACTATCTTTTATGATGTCTTTTAAAAGACAGTTTCATTTTCTTCTTAGTATTTGAGTTTGCTAAATAGGGAAAAGTTGATTTTAAAAACCTTACTCCTTTTAAATAAAATTTTCTTCTAACACATTGCACACTCATAAAAGCTACTTGATGCAAGTTTTTTATCAACTTCAGTGAAAAGGTATATGTCTGACCAATGAAATACCAAGTAAGTAATGGAAATAAAAAATTGACATGACCCATGACACACTTGTCATATAAAATCATAAAACCCGATAATTGGAGGGGTTTAAAGAATTTTTAAAAAAGTTATGTATGGCAATACTGACCCTTGTCATGCAACAGAGATCCTTGGGTTTATTGACCTCAAGAGCAACAAAAAGATTTGCTGACCAGAAGTACCAGACACAGGATTTAGAAAATTTGCACAGCTGTAAATTTCATTCCTTTACTCCAAGTTTCTGTGAACAACTGTGAGTAAAAAGTTTGGTTTTTTCAAAGTTAAATTGATTTTAAGAGGGAGGGAGGAAGGAAGGGAGGGAGGAAGGGAGGGAGGGAATGAGCTACTTTCAGGCAAGTATAGCTGCATTAAAACCCTTAATTTATAAACAAAATATTAAAAATTAGGATCATATGTAAAAGAAGAAATCACTCATGAAAAATATGACTCAGAGTTTGCAGCACTACTGAAAGGTGCTGAGATGTTGTAATGATGAATCTGGCAGAAGAAAATGTATAGGACTGAACAGAATGAATGTTCAAAGCTGTGTGTGGGAAATAAATCATGTGATGCCCATTAGTGTCACTGAAAATTTTGCTGTGAATGCCCCATGTATTTTTGAAAGTGTACTCTTAAATGTTTAATACAACACTTATAAGAAAAATTTAGCACAGGCACAGTGAATCCATGCTAATTCTCTGTACCTTCTCTGTCCTTACACTTTTTTTAGTAGGATTTAAAACTTCATTACCAGGCCAGATCTTTTGTTTAAGGCTGATGGATTTTTCATAACCTTGGATAATTTAAAATAGGATTGAATGACAGAACAAGTGTGTGTTAACAAAGGTATTGTTTCATCCCTGGAAGGTTCTGCTTGAATATCAAATTTTCAAAGTGTTCCTGTCTTATGAAAGAGTTTGACAGCTGTCAGGTCAGACACTGAGAGCGCAAGGAGTGAAATCAAAGCTACTTTCCTGTTCTTTCTCCATAGGCTCTGTCTGATTAAATGACCCTACCCAGATATGCAGGTAGTGCATAGAAGAATCTCTTCTTGTAGCACATATTTTTAGTCAAAAAGAAAGAAAAAAAAATGATTGGACTTTCAGATTTCTCAGTTTTGTGCTATAAACCAAATCCCACTTCTTAGCCCAGCATGATGTGAAGGACAATGTCATCTTAGGTTAGCACAAGTCTTCACCAAGCCCCATGAAATCTGATGCTTGCGTTTCTGAAATGTAAAACCCTCTGGAATCAGCTGGGCTTGTTAAGGATGACACGATTTACTGACATGCTGCACCTTGCAGGATGAAAGTCAGTTTATAGGTAAAAAATATTGGATGAGATACATTCCTCTTTATTGACAGGAAAGAACGTGCTGGAGCAGAATGGAAGGGTTAGGAGATATGTGGCTGACAAAGCTTGAGTTAATTAACTTTTCCTACCTGGAAAGAAAAAGAGAGGGAGGGGGCAAGAACCATGAGAGAAAGGTTCATCCTCTTGATTTGGAGCATGGAAGTTATCCACAAAGAAAAAAGGTATCAGCAAGGGTCTATCACTAAATAGAATAAATATTAAATTATTTGTAAGGGCCAAGGAAGGTAAAAGACTGAAGTTAAAGTGTCCTGTTAAAAAGAAGTAACATTTTGATTTCTCAGGCATTATTCCTTGGTACTGCCAGTATTATGCTCTGTACCTGGAATTGTTCAAGGCAAGACTAGATGGGGTTTTGAGAAATCTGCTCTAGGGGAAGGTATCCCTGCCCATGACAGTGGGGCTGGAACTGGATGGTCTGTAAAGATCCTGTTCAACCCAAACCATTCCATGATTCTTTGCCTGGGAGAGGACACTGATGACAAGTTTTTTTCCTGTGTTTCAAGATAAAGCCAGGCCATATGAAAGTACTTCTACTAGTCAAACTGAAGAGCAATTTTTTTTTTTACTTATGGCCCACGGTGAATTAGCTCAGATGAGAACTAATGATGAGCAGATTGATAATTGGCACAGAAAGAAGACTCAGAAAACCAATTTATTTAATTTATTTTCGACCAGCAGGAAAGGCATACCAAAAAAAAAAAAAAAAAAAAAAAAAAAGAAAGAAAAAAAAAAGAAAAAAAAAAAAAGATGGGAGCTGTTCATGTTTTATTTATACAAGATATTTTATTCTGAAGTGCATGGTGGGTTTTATAATTTTCATTCAACTGTGGAAGAAAGAGAAAATATAAAAAGATTGCAAATAAGTATGAAAGAAATTAATACTGTATACTGATGATATATAAATATAGTTAAAAAGTGAATGCAATGGTGATCATAAGCAGAAAAAACTGCCATTACAGTGAGTAGAAAGTTTATTGTTGAACAGAAAATTAGTTCAATCTTTAAAGTTATAAAAATCAAATTAGTTTAATCTTTAAAGTTATAAAAATCAGTCCTAGAATTTTGAAAGATCAAGGATACCACACAAAGACACCCTATAATCTTTGACAACCTAGGCTACATCTCATAGATTGTTGGAAAGACACAGAATTAAAAATTAATAGATTATCTTCAGTTTCTTGAGAAAAAAAAAATAAATGGAAAGGGAACTAAAACAGCCAGAGTTTGGGGTTCTGAATGTGAACCAATGTGGCACCACAGTTGTTTGTCTGCTGTGGCCATTCCCAAAAGGCAAATGGGTGTCTAACATCTGGGAAAATTAAAAGAAAAGGGAAAGGCTGCAAGAAGATCCATCAAAAGTAAAACACGAGCAGAAGTTGTCATGTGCCAGAAAACTGTGCACAGTATGAAGAGAGGATTGATAACAGCGTGATTAGCACAGAGAAATTTTTCATGGAACAAGTGGAAAGCACTGCAGCTGAAGATGAATGGGCTACTACTCAGAAACAAATGGAGCATTTATTAATTAAGCTAGAAACAGGTGCAGTGGAAAGTATGGCAGACAAAACCACGATTTGCACTGGCAGAGCAGCCAGACACACTATTTAAGATACTCTGGATAGAAGAATGTCCTCTGCCCCAAAGCCAAACAAAGCCAATATCAGGCAAAAATGAGTGGTATTTAATAATTTGGGAAGGGGAGAGGAGAAGAATGACTTTCAAATGTATTAGAAGGATAAAGAAAGCAAAAATTAATCAAAATGCATCAGATCTTCAGACTCTGCACTGAAATGGTTAAGAAAATGTTAGGAGATCTCTTCCAGGGAAAAGAAAGTTTCCTAAAAAAGCAGAACATTGAGCTGGAAAAAAAAAATCCTAGTTATCCCAAATTATTTCTATACTTAGGATTATAGGAAGTAGGAAAGTACTCCATACTTATGAGTAGGAAAGAGAGAGCACAGAAAAATGAAAGCAAGTAATGCCTGACAGTAGGAAGACATGTTTGGCCAACAAACCCTTAATATCCCTTTCTTTAGGAAAAAAAGGAAGCAGGCTTAATTTATTTATGTCATGAAAAAAAAATAAAAAAAAACTTCACCCAATAAAAAATGACCAGAAAATCCAAGCAGTTCTGAGAATTGTTACAACTCAAATTCAAGGCTATAACATTCACTGGAATTGTGTCCTACATTATCTGAGGAAGATGGTCAAGCAGACCACAGGCTGCCTGCACATGGAATAAGCAAAAAAAGTTATCATGTCCATAGAGGGTAGGCTGACCTACCCTGATGGTTGACCAAGTGTAGAGGATATAAGATGATTTTCTTCACAAACACATCCAGCAAACATGTGATTCAATTGTTATTACAGAATTGAAAGAACTTCTTCCTTTAATCCCAAGAAATACAGCAAGACTCCAGGATATCTTGCCATTAACATTTTATTTCTGAAATCTTTAACAATATTCCTCTAGCTGTTCTTTGCAGAAACTCTTTCCCTCTGTTTTTATTCTATTTCAATTATCACAGTATTTTTTAATATAACAACAGCTTCCATTCAACACATCTGTCATCAAATCCAGATAATCCAGTTTAAAATTGATATTTTTGTTCTGCAATTGATTTTTTATCAATATTGACTCAAGATGACCATTAAAATTTTTCAGTAAGCATATTTTTCAAAGTCAAAGCAGAAGTGGTTGCTTTAAAAAATGTGTGGGTGTATTTGTATATATGTATAATTGCTAAAGTTGTAAGGAAAAATACTTTATGTGCAGTCAGCTCAGAAGATAAAATAGGTAGATTGTGTCATGTTGACAATATAAGTGGCAAAATTTGAAGAAGCACATCACAAATGTCTTAAGGCATGATTTAAAAACATCATATTAAAACTATTTTATTTTACTAAGAATATTCTTAAGATTGTATCTATTTTACTCCTTTTTTTCCAGCGCTTGGATGGAGGCCTTATAAAAGGTTTTTCCAGAAACTCTATGAATAGAAAGGTATCAAAATGATAATATCATATTAAATGTTGATATGAAATATATTTCCAGAGTCAAAAGCATCCAACCTGCTTCTTCAGGCTAGGGTCAATAATATTTTCTGACAATTTTCAAGGCTTTCATTTAATGAAAAGAAGGAATAACAATAAATGTCTGTGTTAACATCTAATACAACTCTAAGGATGTCTATTTGTGAGGAGAGGTGCTTCCATAGGCTTCAGCAAACTCAAACAGTTGACTTTATCTGTTTATGTAGTAAAGAGTAAGCTCTATTCCCTTCCCTCCTGCCAAACTTGACTACTAATTGCTTTCTGAACATTTACACATTGTCAGAAGTTGTATGAGACCAAAGATGAAGCAATTATTTTCTACAGGTTATTTTCGAGGAAATGTTACAGAGAAAGGTCACCCATTGAAGCAGCATGGAAAATATTTTCAGAACCACAGATACTGCTTAAAAAACACCTGAAATGCAAACAGTTATGTCAAGCCCAGAAGCTCAAAAGCTTTGGATAATATTTAAAAATGAGAAAGAAGCAAATAAAAAACTTTTGGGTCTCTTTGAATGCACATCTGAGAGACACAATGACCACATAAAATGCTATTTATAAAAGTAGATTTATCTCATGAATGAGCTGGTCAAACTGAAGTTATGCTAAAAAGCCATTTGCTGTTTTAAATCCATAATTTATTTTGAGCCCATAATCCATTCTGAGACACAAAAAAATGAGTAACAGAACCTGAACAAAAATGCACCAGTAGGGATTTATGAGTCAAGTGTCTTCAGCCCACAGAACCCACTGCAGTCCTGCAAGGGGTTATTGTGGTCCCCAGAACATACTCGGGGCACCCAGAGGAAGAGATTAGAGCAGATGCTGGCTGATGTAATCCAGAAGAAAAGACAAGCCCACAAGATTAAGTGGAAATACAGTTTCATAACTGCTTTGGAAGAAAAAAATGTTCTCTATCCAAATAAAAATTATGTATCCAAATAGCTTCCCTGTTCTAGGGAAGACAAAAAAACCTCTCTGTCAAGAGACACCCTTACACAGTCAAAGAACAGAAGTGGTTACTTTGAACCAATTCTAATCTCTTGTATCTTATTTAATTATTACAAAAATATTATTATTTTAATTTATTTTAAACTATTTAATTATCACATAAAAATAAAATTGTTATTGATATTTAAAAACAAGACCAAGGACTTGTTTATATTATTTTCTAAGAATTTATATGACATCCCTTCTACTGCAAAATAAAAGGCACATTGTGCACGTTTTCAAAGGTAATTTCAGTGCATTATGTGAAAAAGTACTCCTGCAGTTCCACGGGTTTCTTATGTTGCCAACAGAGCAAAATGTATTGAAAAGAGTTGTGAATCATGGCTCCCCCGTGAATGACATTCAAACAGTGGCACCATTTATGAAATGATGACTGTAAGCTTCAATACTTTTTTAACCACAGGAACCTGGCCTTTATCACTTACATAAATGTGTACTATGTCCTTACCATTAATATTTCACAAAGAGAGATTTTTCACTCAAACATACTCGTTCTGATTTTGAAGGAAGATGAGGGTTCAAAATTTCAGACAGTGACAGAGAGCTTAAAATATTCAATCAATTGACCTCAAACCTTTATTTTGCTATAGTTTAAAAAATCATCAGGGCAATTCATCAGGTAGAAAACTAATAACTTTGTGATAGCATTTCCCATAGCTGAAAACATCCTCTATCTTCTCTTGCATCTTAGTTGAAAAAATGGAGGGTTCAAATGCAGACAGAATGAGAAAAGGGATGGGTTAAGTAAATAATGAAGAGTATTTATTTATGGAATTACTATGAATGGAAAACAACAGAATGAGAATTTATGTTTTGTGTTTCGTGTCAGTTTTCACACTACACACCTAAAGGTAAGAGGTGAGGGAAAATGCTTTGTGTCTAGTAATGCCTTTCTCAATCAAACAATTTCCAGACTAATTTAGAAATCAGGCTTCAAGTTTCATAGGTATAGATAAAAGGTAGGTCTAATTATCTTATGAAATGCAACTTTAAAAAAAAAAAAAAAAAAGCACAAGTGGCTGAAATTGGGGTTACTGTAATTGTGATGAAATCTTTTTTTCTTCTGAAGTGATCTGGCAGTGTGCATAAACTTGACCAGGAGTTCCACCTCCTTCCTTTGGGGACCACCTGCAGGCTGCATAAAAAGCACTAACAAATTAGTACTGCTCTGGAAAGTCTCAGCCCACAACAGAGGAGTTTTTAAAAATTGTTAGGGTTGAAGCATCATAGCATAGCTTTGGAAGAAAATCAGGGGGGTTGGTGGTAATTCTGGCAATTGAACTGGTGCTATGTGTTTTACTTCTTGCTGTTCAAGAGATGTGGAAACCTTTCATTCACCCCAAACCGACCAAGAAGGCCAGTGGTATCCTGACATGTTTTAAGAACTGCATTGCCAGAAGGCTGAGGAGGTGAACCTTTCTTTCTGCACCTGGAGCATGGTGTCCAGGCCTGTGTTTCTCACTACCAGAGACATGGACACTCTTGATTCTCTAACACATGTATACGAAGATGATTGGAGACTGAAGGACTTAATTTATGAGGAAAATCTGAGGGAACTTGTCCTGTTTAGCCTGGAAAATACTGGGAGAAGAGGATGGAGGTAGACTCTTCTCAGTGGTGTCAAGCAATAGGACAGAGGCAACAGGCAGAAAATGATGCTCAGGAAGTTCCACCAGAATATGAGGAAGAACTTCTTTACTGTGCAGGTGAGAGTGCACTGGAACAGATTGTCCAGAGAGGTTGTGAAGTCTCCCTCACTGAAGATATTCAAAAGCTGCCTGGACAAAATCCTGAGCACTTTCTATGGGACTTTGTTTGCCCAGGACCAGATGACTTCCAGAGATCCCTTCCAACCTTACCTGTACTGTGGTTCTGTGTATTCCATTCACATACATAAATCCCTTTAAAATCAAATGTCAGCTAAAAGGCTGATAGCATACTCAAAGCACTTTGACCTGGGATGGGAATTAGGTAACTGTCTACCAATGTTTTTTTTAAAGCCTGTCACTACTCTTCACTCAAATTGTTCTCTTTCCCAAGGTACTAATGGAGCTGCAGAGGGGTAAGTAAACATAAAAGAGACAAGAGCTGATTTGCTTCATTATAAAATATGGCACAGCTTGGCAGAATAATGAATATGTTATTGTTTCATAGAGAACAACCAAGTGTACCTGATTTAAAAGGGATGGAAGGGAAGAGTGGAAGAAGCAGCTTTTTATAATATTAAGCCCATGAGAGTTTTCCCTTGTAAAAGTCATTTCTTCATTAAAACAGTAATTGAAATGGGACGAGCTGTTCAACAAGTTCAGTGTTTTATATATGCCATCAAAATCCCACGACGTGTCTAAAAATGAAATTCGTATTAATCACTGACGTCCTAATCCTCCTGATATAAGATCTATATTCAGGGATATGTTCTCTTCTGAAACACCAGAATCAATTCTGAAAATGAGATTTTAGATTAGCTCTTTAGATAGTCTACTCATAGGCTCATCCATATGAAATTTGTTATGTGCTTTCACAGCATCTGGGGATAAAGAGCTTCTCACAGTGCCAGCATTTGTCATACATGGTTAGAAACCTAAGGTACCATTCATATACTTCACTTTGTAGTTCTTCTAAAAACATCAATCACAATCTGCCATCCTTTCCTACAGCGATTGGACAAGTCACTGTTCTGAACACAGCATAAACCTCAAGGTCATTTTTCCCTAATTATTTTGGTCTGCTCCAGAAATTTCATAAAAAGTTCATAAAAAGGCTTGTGAAAAAGACAGGCTTTTAAAAAGAGACATTTTACTATCTGACATCTTTACTTTCTATGCATTGCTCTTTATTTGTTCTTTAGGCTGCATTTTACAGCCAAGTGCAGATTCCAGTAATAAATCTGCATTAGAATTCTATCAAAACTACCATGTATATGTGTTTCACTATAAGCAGTGAAAAGAACCAGAGCCTACCTTATTTTCTAATTCCTTTCTCTTTCAGTCCACATTCTTTTGAAACGAATTTTTAATACAGTTTCTCCTCACAATTCACAGTGACAATACAAGTAATAAGAATGTGTAATGTGTGAAAGGGTCTTTCACGAGGTAATCTACAATGCTGGGGAATATTTCAAATACATGCAAGAGATAGTCAAACCAATGAACATGGTTTCTTTTCAAAGGAACAAGCTAGGCCAGTAAAATATAAATCTTTCAATCCATAAAAACCCATGAGGTATAGTTTATTGGACAGAAAATCCATAGCATTTGAAACTTTTTAGTCATGCTTTAAGGTCAAAATAAGTTGCATCCAAGTTTTACAAAGCACAAATAGGAATAATGGCAGTTCTGTTGTTTTCATATTTCTTTTGAAAGTAAATTCTTTTGCACTCTTTGCAGACAAAGCTGAAATGTGAATAACAAGACGCAAATGTACTTCCAAGATGTTTTAGCACCTTCAGTATGGCATTTGCAAAGTCTCTATTGTCTTAATCACTTTCTTTACAGGCTTGCAAAAAATACAAAGTTCCATGCTTTCCACAAACGTGGAAAACTAATCAAATACAAAATCACACTGTGCACTGTATGCTTCCCATCTTGTTTGTAGTTTAAAGGATCAACTTGAACAAATATCAGCCCCATTTTGGCAGGATTTAGAAGCTAACTCTCTCATGCATCTTTTTGGAAACCTAATAGCATGTGAATTTACAGATATTCCAGGTAAACTGCCAATATTTGGGGATAAAGAGATTTTTCTTTGTTAAACACAATAGACACTCTGTACAAATACAGTCTTTACATCCCTCCAGAGCCACAAATTAGAGAAAATATACTTATTCCATAAAACTGAGGTTTTTCTAATATATAGCTAATACTTTTTATACTTTTTATTTTTCGACTGCCTTCAGTTTATTATAAAAAAAGAATTTATTATTATGAGGTCTTCTCCTGAATACAATGAATCCTTGAATTGAATATAGAACTGGAAATTTGGATGCTAAAAAAAAACAGGAAAAAAAAAAACCCCACAAAAAAACCCAACAACACAACACCAAAAGCAAAGAAACAAAAAACTCAAATCAAAACAACAACAAAAACCTAAACAAAATTCCACTAGCCAAATTACTTTAATTTCTTTTTCTTTTCCTTTTCTGAAAATTATTGCATTCCTTCTTTTTAAATGATTTCTCAGAAACAGTGGCTAGAACTTTTCAGGAGATCTATTTGTTTGTATGACAGTAGTATGTGCTAAACAGAGTGTCTCATTCATATTCCTACCATGAAAAAATCTTTTCTTTTGTGCTCACACAGTTCTGTACTATTATTTGTGAGTGGCCTCTCTAAAATGAGAACCAAAAGATACACAGGACAAAAAAAAAAATCTCCTGATATCCAGAGTGATTTCAGAGAAGCATGGTGGACATTTAAAGTCAAGAAATTTATACCAGCAAAAAGCCATCTTTTGCCCCATGCTGTCAATTTAAAGGACAATGCAGCAATGACAGTTGATTGTAGGCCACAAAATCCAAGAGAACAGTCCATTAAACTGTGAATTTCCTTCTCCCCACATACCTATGCTAATTTATCCTGAATTTCTGAGACTTTATACTCTTTCTACCTTCTTTTTCCATTTATATCACCATGAATACTTAGCACCTCCACTGCAGGGTGTCACGGGGTACAAGAGCAGAAGATAAGCACAGCAAAGAAGGGAACTGAGTTAAAGAGAACGCCAGAGCTTTATTGAAGGACTAGCAATCCATCTTGCTTCACAAACCAAAGCCAGGGGTAGATATTTTTCTCTTGGAATTACATGTGTATGTGTCTGAAATAACTCATTCAAAACCTGCTCCCCCTGAACTAATCTTAATTGGAAAAGGGCATTGCTCAGTCTGCTGCCACACAAACACACCAACAGAATCCCTCTTGATTCAGGCTACCTTCAGTTCTGTCTGTGGAAGAGTCTCCCTAAAAGAAACTCATTCAAGCACATACTTAAGTTTTCACACCCTCTTAAACCATAATGGGAAAGCTTAAAATTAAGCTCTAAAGGTCAGATTTTCAAAGGAATCAATACAAGTTAGGCATCTCACCTTATTAAGCATTATTTGAAAATTCCATTTGTGCATTTTGGCAGCTAATTTTTTATCTGCGAGGATCTAGACCTAATTACTTTGCTGCTCATGGATGACCTCAAAAAGTCTAGTGGTTAATTGTTTTCCTGATTTAGAGCATGAACATTGTGACCCCTACATGATACTGAAACATTCTAGCAGAGTTAAGGACACTTTTGTGGATTTATGATGCTTAAAACGTAAATGTCAAATCTATTACAGAGATTTAGGGGCTGAAAAGAGGGTAAACAGTCATAGTTCCTTCAGTTGTGGTAGAAATGCATTGATTTTCATGAGTTGAAGGTCTGACTCAAATCCTTTAAAGCTGAATTAGTTATTATTGTACTTGCAAGCTGTGAGAATGTCACACAACTGGCTATACAACTGCAGCACATCTCGACATTTAGCTTTTGCCAGAAGTGCTGCTATTAAAAAATATGCATGCATGGTAGACCTGCTTCCCTGATGACTGGCTCATGTGAAATAAGAAATTCTGAAGGCAGGAGAAGGAACATGAAGGACATCAACAATCGTAGTTTCACAAGGAAGAGAAACAACTGAGTTAAAATAACCTCCAATCAAATATTTAAAAAGTATTAATTATTGTTAGTTGCAGAGAGGGAATACTAATTCAACTCACTACAATTTAGCTATTACACCTTTTGCACAAGAAATGTTTTGTGATGGCTTTGCACAGATATGCAAATGCAAAAATGGCCCCAGGCTTTTTGTATGCAGCTCTGAATTTGTTGAAAGTGGTTGGTTTGTTTGTAAGCTGTGACAATGCCCTCTCCTCACTCTCCTCACTCTCTCCCACCTTGGGAAGAAGCAGCCTGGGTTTTCACAGTGCTGATGCATCTGCACAGCTTGAGTGGAACCTGATTCTTCATGAGTGTGCGAGAAGCTGGGAGGATCCAGTAAACTATGCAGTAGGCAGATGAGCACCATGTGAATTCAGGAGACCTTTTAAAAAAAGATATATATGACCGTACATGTTATAAATAATTGTGTATAAATGTTCATTCCTGGGAACCCAGGAAGTACATGTTACCATCAAAAACCTTTGCACTGGTGAACATGGGGAAAAAAAATAAAATAAAAAAAGAGAGGGCATTTCCCAACTGAAGCTGAAACTTCCCAACTGAAATCTAATATAAGGTTATTTAATCCCTAAAGGATGTACAGCTGTTAGTTTTATACCACCTTATCCACACCCTCAGAAGATTAAGAGGTCATGGAAACAGAGGGAGACCCTCAGTCATACAGCCTGTCCTGGCAGACACCTGGCCCAGTGGTATAGAGCCAGCCTTTAGAAATCACCTCCATCCCTAGGCTGTCTCTGAGGAACACCCACAGTAAGCTGTTCATCACTGAATGCTTAGCCAATGCTTCATTTGCTCCACTTGGTTCAAAGGCAGTCTTTGCCATGCTTAGAGGGGCAGTGAGTGCACAGGTGAGACCTTTAGCACTCTGCCCCTCCCCTACTTCAAAAAGTCATACAGAACCACTCAGGGTAGTTACGTTGAGAAGAACAGATAAGTTTTCTTAACAATCCACTCTCTAATAAGTCTTTTACATCAAAAGTCTATAAAAATTTAATCAAGAATACACCTTTTTTCTCTTCTTGCTAAGAAAACTGTCTGCACAACTGAACACTTCTCTAGTGGGTTACAATTTTAATTTTGATAAACTGTGTGACAATTAATTACAATAAAAAGAGAAGAAAAAAAAAAGCCACTAGCACATTAATATAATTATGAACAAATAATAACAGAGAAGCTTTAAAGAATCAGTAATGAAGCTGAATAGGCTGAAGAAAATATTTACATATCAAAAGGAATTATCTAAGTTTTCAAGATACTCTTCAGACCCAGTATAAAAGAAACAAATGTAAATTCCCCTCTAACATACTCTGGTTAAGATAATAGAAAAATAATCAAGTACATGAACCTTGTGGCTGAACTGGTATGTTTTGAAATAGAAAATTAACCACATGAAATAATGAGGTAGAGCATGTGAAAATTCTCAGCAGCTTTTGCCTTCTGTTTACAAACTTCTTATAGCTTGGTCACTTCCCCAGCTCCTTAAAAATGATTTTTTTTTTTAAATCTCAGCTTTTCCTTTGGAAAGATGTTGCCACAAAAAGCTTCAAACCATGACTTACAAACCAGAAGGCAAATTATGCTTCTCCAAATACATTGTTAAATATGAAAACCAGAGACTTCTATAAGCTCCTTTTTGCAGGAAGAGGAAAGAAGAGATCATTTTTTTTTCGTATGATTCGTACTGTGTTTGCAATTAGAAGGGCTGCCTAAAGTTGGAAAAGTAGTGAAGGAAATATGGCCAGTATTGCAGGACTTTAATGAAAGTATTTATACCTCTTGCTGTTCTTTCCCTAGAAAATCATATGAATGAGAGCAGAAGAAAGAAGATTTGGGCTGCTGAGTCACTCTCCATGCTATACAGATCACTCTCAGCCTTTATGTTCTCTCTTTTTTTAAAGATTGTTCAACAAGTCCATTAAAACTCTTTGTTTCAAGGGAATGTTTTTATTGGCTTGCAAGAAGCCAGGGATTCACATGAAAAAATATTCACAAAAGCATTCTGATCTGAATGCTGAACATGCCTATAGTTATTCCAGGTATTAATATTTTAGGTTACTTTTCCTAGTAAAGCATTAACTAATTAGTTCCTTGACAAGGCTTTTGATGATCAGATAATGGTGATATGTCTGGTTCCAACTGATGCAGCAAGACATTTTTAGTCTCCAGTATAAGGGTCCAGGGTTTGTGAGGGTTTTTTTCCCTGTTTCTCTTTCTCAGTGTGCAGCCAGGTGATTGATAGAATACACTGAGCTGCTAAAAGAATGCATTTTCCTGGGTCATCTAAGCAGCATCACTGTTAGCATAATGGGGCCAGCTCAGTGCTTTGGCATAAAAATGAGTCACGTTTCATTTTGGGAAACACGCAACAAAAGTACTAATAATGCCCTGCAGAAACACATAATGTGATTTTTATGAATCACACCTAGCAGCTTATTGTGAGTTTGTACCAGATGGATTTCTGATTAAGTTTCAGCTAATTCAGGAACCTCTCTACACTGAGATGTCCATTTAAAGCCTGATGAAATATACATGGGATGATCAAGTGCCAGGTGATACCAACAGCACTTGTAATTTGTCAAGGATTTCAGATGACCCAGAAGCAAGACCTTTACAGCAAGTGCCTCCTTGCTGCTTAAGAAATTTTACACTACTTTTCTGTTTTACCTGCTTCCCTGCTGGTTGCACTGTTAATCAGAGATAAATTCCTAAAATGTTACCCTAGACATGTCTGCTGTCCTCCCCACAGAAGGATAAAATCTTTTCAATAAAGGGACTCAGTACAGATTGCAGATGGATAGATAAGCAACACCATTTTATTCCAAGAAAAAATTGATGCAGCATGAAAAAATCAAGTAACTCATCAATTTCAAGTTGGCGGTGTCCTTTCAAAGCACAGGAACAAATCAGTTTAACAGCATTTAAAAATTACTGCATGTTCCCAGGGTTTCCACATGGCATTTGCAAGAACATTTACTGGTTTTCTAACTGTAGAAAATTTAGTGACTTTCTTTTTACCTTCTTGCCTCACACTATAAAAAAACTTTTTATTTTTAACTCTGGATAATTTCTCTTCTAGTCTGTTTTTTCATTTGTACTTCTATTTTAATCTATTTTTCTTATACTTTCTAAATTACTATTAAATCCCAATATTCAATTCACATACTTCTAAGTAAATTACTTGCCTTAAAAATACAGATTTCCCTTGGTGCTCCAACACAGGAGCATCTCAAATATATAAAGATGACAAAGAACTCCAGTGCCCAAATTACCAGACTACAGGTGATATGCACAGCATTAAAAGCCTCGAATTTATAGTTATATTTTATTCTGAATAGAGGAATAAAAACTGGCTGGCATCATCAAGCCTGAGAGTTATTGCGAGCATGAAGTAAGTTTTGAAACCTTGAGATAGAGGATTTCCACAATTCCATTAAACTACAGAATTGAGTCAAAGATGTTCCCATTACTACTGCACTGATACAACAAAATGAAATATGGAGCTATTTCCACATATCTCTGCCATGATGAATGACAATATAAACGCAGATGTACCTAGAAAAACATGAAGTGTTGGAGTTATATGCCGGATAGAAGTTATGGGAAAACTCTGATTCTTTTAGATAAGAAGTTTAAAAAATAAAAAAGGGGAAAATAATTATTCACCAGAATGTTCTTAATAAATTCCAAGGGATAGCAGATTGAAGCTGAAGATGTGTATTGCTCTACAAAGACTCAAGGTACAGATAAAGAAGTCTGGATGAAATTGCAATAAGTCATTGACTTAACCATTTCACTTCCCAACTGGAATTGTTTAAGCATTCTCAATATACAAAAGAATGCCCTATTAAAAATTGGATATTACATTTATTCAGGGGACTGGTTATGCAGATTAATGTTGATTGGTTTAAGAAGAGAAAAAATGGCACAAAAGCTCAAGTTAATTTAATGTTAAACATGAAAAATTGAGCTCTCTAAGGGAAATGAGCTTTTAAAGAAAGAGATTTCTCCTCAGGCATTAGCTTGGCCATATTGCAAGCAATATCGTATTAAGATTGCATTTATGATATTAAAAAAAAATCTAAAGTAATTTGATTTTAATTTGAAACATAAGAAATAAAGCCCGTCACATTACTATTCATTGATTCATTGATTTTAATGCCTGAAGAAAAATTTCCAATCGCTTGTACTAACATCACAGGACACAGAACTGTGCACAATAACTTGCGCATCAAGTTTGCAATTTATAATAGAGCATTATAGGTATTATTTTGTATAAATCTGTTTTATTCTATGTCTTCAAAAAGGACCTCTAAAACTCTCAAATGATGAAGCTATATCCCAAATTATAAATGTGATCCTATTATTATCATTCCACCAGTGCTCAGAGGCCTGGGCTGAATTCATATCTTGACTGTGGTCAGCACAGTGCAAACATACTACATAAAACCAATTTCTTTTTCAAAGAGAAGATTGGTATCCAGTGACAGACAAAGTAGAGGCATGATTTAGCTGAAGGTCAGAGGCAGAACTGGAGACCTGCTCCTGTGTCCTAGCTACAGAACTACACTGCCATGAAGCAGAGCCATCTTCTCTCATATGTTATCCATGTTTTTTCAATTTATTAACTCTTCAGGGTTTTTTTCCATGTACTGAATGTTTACTGCTGTTATTTTTTATCTCTACCAAAATTGCTGTTGTGGTTCTGGTTTTTTAATGAATAATGAAAATATCAAAAATCTGCAGATTATGGGCAGTCTGAAAAGGCAGGCTGGACAAATGCTGACCTCAGAAGTACACTTATGAGAGGCCCAGCCTCTTCTGTTAACACTGCTTGGTGGGCTCTGTTCCAATGCTGACAGAGAAGTGTGTTGGGACACTTTTTGTGCCATCATCAGATTTGCGGTTGCATTAATTACAATTGCAGAAGTAGATGACAAATTAGCTGTACTGGTTTTCTTCTTGTCCTCAGTGTTATTGCTCTGCTTATTTCACACTTTCAACAAGATGTTAAAAATCTTGAATATCGCACATCTACTTCATGAATTAGCCACCCTGAACCAGCCTACAACAATTGTCTCAACAAGAAATAGTTCAGCCTAAATTGTATTTTTATAACAAAAAAAAAAATCATTAATAAGTCATTATATACACTGAGCAAGAAATAAAGGGAGAAGAAGAAGAAGAATCACATTTGTTTCAATTATTCATCTTTGTATGACATGAAAAGGATATTCACTGCTGAAACATAATAAGGCCTGTCAAAAGGCAGCCTAGTGCACAGGCAGCAGCTCTCCAATCAGGAGAGTACATCCAGGTACTCCTCCCTGTTGGCTACAGACACAAATTGTGTCAGTTTTGTCTCTGTACATCTGTGACAGCTGCCACTGTGTACAGCGTGGTTCCCCCTAGAGCCACGTCTTTGGGGACAAACAAGTGACTGGACAAGGGATAATGGCTTAAAACTGAAAGAGAGCAGATCTAGGTTAGGTGTTAGGAGGGAATTCTTTATTGTGAGTGTGCTGAGGTGCTGAAATAGGTTGTCCAGGGCAGCTGTAGATGCCCCACCCCTGAAAGAGTTCCAGGCCTGCCTGGCTGGAGCCCTGAGCAGCTGGAATGTGTTCCTGCCCATGGTGGTGAGTTGGAATTAGATGACTTAAAAGGTTCCTTCCAACCTAAACCATTCTATCATTCCATGAAGGGAGAGCAAAAGAATGTTAAAATTGCAGCAGAAATCTGTTTTGACATTTCTAAGGAAAAGCACATAAAAGACTATTGTAGTAGGGAGAAATAATTATTTTAATGATGACTTAAATTAATAATCACAGCAAAATACAGAATGAACTTTTTATATTTCAAACTATTAGATATGTGGCCATGGCAGAATAAAACCAGGTAATAGGTCTCACTGAATTATTTTGTTATTATTATATCATAAGAAAAGAGAACATAAGGTAAAAATATTATTACCAAATACGGACTCAAAGAATGTTTAAAGCATATAAAATTAATTTTAAGAGCCTAGAGGTTAGTAAGTAAGTAAAAGAATTTGCAGAAATTGTGTGTTTTGTCAAAATTAGTCTGCAGGAAAAAAAATGAAAAATTCAACTCAGGTAATGTGGTTTTAAATTTAGGAAATTGGGGAGTTGAGGGCACTTCATGTAATACATTCGTGCATGTCTGTCTATGCTCACAAGCTCTGTGCATGTATCTGTGTGTTTGTGTGTGGGCACTCTACAGATGAGTGATTTAGGTTTTCCTCTTAGTATACAACCCATATTTGCAAAGAGGGATCAATTTAGATATAAGAAGGTTCATTTATCTATTATAATTACACAAAAGTTGCTAATTTCTTTAATTTCTAACATGATGAAATTCTGAGCCTGCAACTTCCGTAGTATCTCAGTTCTGATGGAAAATGGATGTTCAATTTTGGGGTAAAGTTAAGGCTCTGAAATCAGTAGGCCTAAGACTTCATTACTTGTATTCAGTTTCTACCTCAGGCTGGTATTTTACAGCAGCTAATGTCTGAGATGATTGAATTGAAAACCAATTCTCTTTTAACACATAATTCATGTGAGATTTTATACACGTCCATTTTTAACAAATGGAAACCAATTACTGAGTGCATTATTATTTTGTAAAGTATAGCATGTATTGGGAGAAAAACTAAACAGATTTACAATGCTTCAGATGGGAAAAAATGTGACTACTGGTGAGGGATTTCAAAACTTTCCCATTACTTTCCTTTATAGTCCAGTTATACTCAGTGGAAAGAAATTATTTTTATGGTAACTGACTATGTTCATTAACTCTTTAGGTTATTGGCAGTTTTTAATTTCTTTCTTCAAAGTAAATATAAAAAAATTATATCCTCTCCCTCTCATTTTCTGTCCCACTATGACACAGTGAATATAACAAAAACGGAGTTTGTGTGGTCTCTTGCTTTCCTCATCTGTGGAGAGTGGATGCATATTGATCAATGACAGCAGTGGAAGTGGGCTGGGTTTTGAGGAAAGGTAAATCAGGCGCAAATCAATTTAAATCAATAAAGCTATGCCAATTTATACCAGCTGAAAAACACTACTGTATTTTTAAATTGTTACAAAGATTTCAAAAGTAATTTCTGAAAAATGGATAAATAATAATTACACTATGCTCAGATTTCAATTAATGTAAAAATCTGGCTTGCAGATTAATTTAATTAATGCTTTTCTTTGACATTGTAGTGTTTTGGGATATATTAGCTGCTTTCATGACAATTCTTATGCAGGCAGGCTACAAGAGAACCTCAGAACGTAATGATTGAAAAGTACATATATATATGCAGGACATTTTTTCACTAATTTTTATTGTATAGTGAAAATGTAATTTCCTGACATTTAGTGTAATTCATAAAATCATAGAACTGCTAAGACTGGAAAAGACCTCCAAGATCATTGACTCTGATTACTTAAATTGCTCTCTAGAGTACAGAAGTTTGCTGATATGACAAAGGAGGAAAGAATATGAAAACAATGATACAGAAAGGTTTGAGGACATAATCCCCATAATCTACATGATAATTGTGTTGACATCTGATTCCCCATTAATAAAAACTAGAATAACTTATTTTATTGAAATACTATCTCTAAAACTGAGATTTGTAAATGTATTACCAAAGAAAATGGATCTTAGTTTTTGAGACTGAATTTTCTTCCAGGTAGCCACAACTACTTTAATAACAGTGACCTTCTTTCTGTAGCACAATAAGGCAATAACACTTTTCATAATGAACAGATCACTTTGGATAAGTGGTTCATTATAAAACTGAGGAAAACATATTACTAAGAAAGTGAGACTATAAAATGTATGTCAAATGTAAAACCTTACAAATTTTCTTTTGGGAAAGTGTATAAAGGATTGTCAGAATGTTGGATTCTTAGCTGTAGGCAAAAGAAGTAGCTCATTCTGTTTTAAGGATAGTAGCATATACTGCATAGACAATCAATTATAATTGGCATTTGGTTAGGAGTTTCCACTGAGTAGAAGATGAGCACTTTCCATTGTCAGTTGCTGATCAATTCTTTCTGTGAACCTAACTCAAAGATTGTATTTTTGTTCTAACTTCTTTCTGGATGCAAGCAGCTTACTATAATTAAAATGAAGCAGCAATCCTAGTTATTGTCCCCTATTATTAATTCAGTGGAGTTCTTTGGTTTACTTCCATGTTAGTGGCTGTGTTCTCAATGGTGTGACAAAAGTGTAGACTTTTGCACTTTCTGAAAGTATATAAAAACTTTCAGAATTTGACTGTGTAATGACACAACACAGCCTATGAAATGACAAAAAATCAAGATTTTTCAGCTATGTTTCAGATCAGTGGTGTCAGTATGAACAAGCCACATAGAGGAAAATACTCAAACTTAAATGTCAACGAAGTAATGCTGGCCACTGCTGTAACTTTCTGTTAGGTACTTTGGTGCCTGCATTTAGACATTCTGCTTTGAAAAGGTTGTCTTTAACCTCCAGCTATTGTAAATTCACCTTTCATCTGAGTTTGCCTTCACAGAAGTAAATAAAAATGTTTCTGTTGATAGAAAGACATTGAGAGCAGTCCATGTATAAGATAGATTTCACAACAGCCTTCTATTTTTGCCTGAATTTTTTCCAATTAAAAATAATAATATAATAGGAAAAGTAATATTTTCTTGCCCTTCATTACAAGATATGAACAGAGAAATCCAAAAGAAGCATTACAGATCTATTAATAATAAATCTTTGGTGTTTTGAACTCTGATTGTGGTCTTAATGAACTTCATCAACCTGTGTCTTAAAACAAATGACAAGGTTTATCCACATTGTTTTTGTGTGTCTCCTGATGAAATACAGCTCCAGCTGCTTTCTTCAAACTTGCAGAAACTTGTTTGTTTGTTTGTTTTTACCACAGAATAGTCCCTTTTCCTTATCTGGTATTAATCTCCTGTGTGACTGCTCAAGATTCATTTTGCTCCTTTTTCTACCATAAGATTAGCTTTCCTTCTTGTTATATCCCCAAATCATGCACAAAACTGCTGAGGAAGTCTTAGCACATCTTTGCACAGGGCAGAATGTTTGTTGTGTTGGAAACATTAACAGGTTACATCACAGATTTCCATTTGTCTGTTTCACCTTTGGAACATATGGACTGCTTTGCTTCAACATATTGTAACGAAGAACTTCAACCCTAGAACACCAAAATTTTAGCATAAAAAGTATTTGTTGATACAGAACTAGTATAATAAATTATTTTGACTGAAAAATTATTTCTTGAAGAACATAAAGGTCAATATTTTTAGTCTGTTTTATACAGAAAGTTCACATATGCTCCACCATTACCCCCTCCAATTACAGAATAGTATTTTTCACTAAGCTTATTCTAAAGATTGCAATCCTTTTTCAAGCACTGGTTTCCCATAATAACCAGCCAACAAAATGGATTTTTAAAGGAAAACAGAACAAATTACTCTTTTCTAGAAATCACAGGTTTTTGTCATCAAAAGACAGCAGTAGTTGTAGCCCACAAGTGGGTGCTATAGCAGGACTGGAATGTGAATGTGCTCCAGTGAACAACATAAAAGAAGGGAACTTTTCCTCAGACCAGCTTGTTATCTGCCATTCCTTTCCATACAAATGCAGACCTAGGCTGGAAAGCAACACAGCTGCATTAGAAAGGACTTTTGTGTGTTATTGAGAGCAGAGTAGAAGACGAAAATCACCTCTCTTGACCTGCTGGCCACACTTTGTGTGCAGTCCAGAACTCAGTCGGCTTTCTGGGCCACCAGCACACATTTCTGGCTCATGTTAAGCTTCTTAACCAACAGCTTCAAGTGTTTTGCCTCAGGGCTGCTCTCACCAGCACACTGAACTCCTTTCTACTCAGGGGCAATAACATTCTCAGCTGCTTTATATACCTTCCTGAACAGAGCCCTAATGAAGTAGATTCTCAGCATCAGCAACACCTGTGAGGATGAAAGCTGTTTGATACTGCCTTCTGCCTCTTGTACAAAATGGTGAGCCTGAGTTTGAGATAGAAGTTTTTGTGGCATGAAGGTAATTGGAGGTAGTAAGTAAAGATTGCTGCGTGATTAAATATTCAGTGAATGCATTTATTTTTAGTCCAAGATTCAGGCTGTGACTAGAGTGGTAAATTAAACATATTTGGGATAATTTCCTGGCACTGGAGACAGATGGGCATAGAGTGGTCTCTGTCTATACTATTAAATTATCTTTTCCATACCATTTTCCAGCCAGGATCAGGATTTGCATGTAGTGTTAGCTGGTCCAAGACAGAGCCATAAAAGGGATTGCTCCAACAGTTAAGCAGTATAAACAATCAAGTTCCAATGTCAAAGAACTATTCCATTTCTTAGCACTTTAACATATTAATTTTGTTTTATTGTATATATTTACTATAAAGGATTAAATTCCTTTTCTAGTCCTGCTTTGCACAGGAGCTGAGAACAAGAGCTAACTATTACAGGGGGTTCATTTAGGTCAGGAAGCCAACTGGGTTTGTTTTTCCAGTTTTTTTTTCAAAGGTGGCAAAAAATGGCAACAGAAAGAAAGGGATTTAGCCTCTTTCTTTCAGGCACAAAAGAAAATAATGACATACAAAACTTAAGCCAGACCAAAAGTTGATACAGCTCAGTATCCTTCCTGCGACAGTGACTAACACCTGACATTTGTGAAATGGGATGAGAAAATAATGATGGGTATTTTTGACATATGTTTTCATATTCTGTTACCAAAAAACAAAACAAAAAAACAAACAAAAAACAAACAAACAAACAAAAAAAACCACCAAAAACACCCACCAAAAAAAACCCCACACAAAACCAAAACAAAACGAAAGGCTAACAAACAAACAAAAATAAAAAAAAAAACCCAAACAAACAAATAAAAAACCAGAAAAAAAGTTAGATGCAGCATGAGAAGTAAAAAGGTTGTTACTTGAATAGATAAATAAAGGAATTTTTTTTTTTCTTAATTAATGTTGTACATTATGCCCACATTTGAAATATCCCACGGTATGGAAGGGCTAAGACCATGTCATATAGAAATTATATATCTTTGCCAGATTCTCCAGAGTGTTCTCCTGTGATGTGCTTTGTCTCTTTGTAAGCTTTGTGCTTACCTACTGATTGGTGCATGGTGAGCCAGCCTTACAGGGACGGATGTTTTGTTCTCTGCCGATCAGGATACTTATTTCTTCTTTTCAATACCAATTTTTACTGATCTTGCAATTGGCTTGACACCTCTGTTAAATTACATTGGGATTTAACCCCAAAAACAAAAGGTCTTTGGAAAAGATTGACTGGCAGAGGAACAGATGGACTGCAACTCAGGCAAAAAGTATCATCTTCAAAAAAATTAATTAACATTACCAGCTAGATATAGTCATTATCCCTTTCCTTTATGTAAACATATCCAGAAATAATTTTTATAGGTGCTTCTATTTGCATACAATCCATTAGATTGGTATGTTAATTAAGGATTCTTCATAGCTTTAAAAGTAACATATGTGACTCCAAGCTAATAAATAATCCATTTAACAAAAAACTAAAATAGAGAAACAGCCATTAATTTCTCTTTGTATGACAGGTTGAAAACAGAGTTAATAGGCTGCCATGTTTGGTATTTTGGGAGACAGCAATAGGGTCACATATGTCCTGTCAAGCAAGTTTTGATATGCCTAGGAGTCTTGTGAAAAGAAAGGAACTGTCATCCCCCAATACCTGCTTCAATATTGCCAAAGTGAATGGGAAGACTCCTACTGCCTTCAAAATTATTTGAATTTTGGCACATTTTCAAAGCTGTTGTTTCCCATCAAATAATAAAATTTGAGGATCATGGTAGTCTTGCTTCTGCTCAGGAGTTACCCCTCCAAGTCCTGCTTGCTCTTTAATTAAGTGTGTTTCCTGGTCACAGCCTTCCCAGTGTGGCAATGAGACCTCAGTGGAAATTCTCCTTCCACATACTTCCTTGGAAAGGAATGCAGGGGCTGGGAGGTTGCTGGGGTGTGCTCTAGGATGTCTGCATGACCAGAGAATAAGGACTGGCACAACTGGCACACTGCAGAAAGCAGAGAATTGCTGCCAGCTGCTATAGATGCAGTATGGGGATGCACTTACACCTTGCTTAGAGGCACAGTCTGGACCTTTGCACCGAGAAGCACTTCAAATGATCTACTTATTAAAGATACCATTCATATTACCTCTTTATTGATTTTCCAACCAATTTTACATCCATATGCAGCTAATATAAGAGTATTGAGTTCTTATTGACCACAAACCTAACTTAAATGTATATCCAATTGACAGCTGCACTTACTGCTTAATTTTTAAAACCAAAATATCCAGAATACATAATTTAAAAGCTGCATATGCAAAACTAATAAACTATCATATTTTTCCCAGCTAATAAAACAGTGCTCTAGTTTCTATAGGTTTACCATTCAAAAATGGAGAAGCTTTGACTCAAATATTGACTTAGTCACAGTTCATTCATTAGGCAGCTTTCTCAGGCCTAATTTTTTCCTGCTTGCAGTTCTGGAGAGCTGAACACCTTAATTTAGTCAACACTATGATTGGAGAAGGAGGATTACACTTAAGAGAAGAAACCGTTCATACTTACATGGGAAAGCACTGTAAGAGACCATTAATGTATTCCTTCAAAGAAATAAATTCTAAACATAAACACAAGATATTAAAAGACAAGGCATTGCAAACACGAATACATGAGACTGAAAAACTTTTCAGGGATGTTTTGTGCACTTTGAACATTTTACATTAGCTGCACAATGATTTTTCCATCCTGATAAACTCTCTTCAATAAATTGTAAAGTTCCCACCTCATTTGCTTATCTTCTCAACTGAACTGAAGAAGAAAAATAATTTAAAGGCCAGTAAACTTTGAAAATATGCTTTATTGAATTTACTGCCATTTTAAATATAAAGACATTAAGCAGTATGTGTTCTGGCTAGATTGCTAATCACCATGAGATCACGCATATAGGTGCAGGCAGAACTTTTCCTGTCAGAGGTGTTATCACAAGGACACTAGATTACCTCTCTTTCAGCCCTCTTGGAAATAAATTATCAGAACTAGGTACCACTACTTTATTGCTCAGTGTGTCCAGAGAATCAGATGCAGTAAATTCTACTTCTGTGACCTTTTCAGTATTCTGTGTTTTGACTGAGTGTCCATTCTAGTCACAGGTTGCTGAGGTCACAATCAGAAGAAGATAGGAATGGCAAGCGAATCAAATTACAGAATACTAAAAAGGTCAGAGTAGTACCATTTATATTACCCTTCACAGAACAGATGAGGCAGAAAAAGTTGTACCTCTGTCTCACAACAAAAATTATAATGATTCAGGAAATAATACCAGTGACAAATTCTCATTTGTGCCAAGAAGCTGCACTGTGAAGAAATAGCTATAATACCCACTGTTCACATTTGGTAGTATGATCCTGTTGTATTTAAAAACTGAGTTTTTTGGAAGTTCTGTTTTGCAATAACATCTTTCATTTCAGAAATAAACACGAATAAAAGTCTTCTGAAAAAAAATTTAGCATTACATTCAACTGAACCAAATAAATTGGTGTTGCTATATCCATGTCATGACTTTCCTACTGTATTTTATACACATTGCAGCTGGATGCACTAAGTTTTATAAAATGTTGTGGATTTTAATTGAAAACCTCAGGTAGTGAATAGTCCTCTTAGAAATTAAAAAAAAATAATAATCACTACTAATTTTTTCTAGTGTATTCTTGGATTTATATTGACCAGTACATGTAATTAAGACTTGTACACAGCTGGCAAATCTCTCCTCCATTTGTTTAAAACCATTCCTCCTTGTCCTACCACTAGTCACCCATGTTAAAAGTTGTTCTTCCTCTTTTGTATGTCTCATCTAAGTACTGGAAGGCCATAATCTCTTCTGCAGGCTGAACAGCCCCAACTCCCTCAGCTTGTCATTGTAGGAGAAGGGTACAGTCCCTCTCTTCATCTTCATGGCCCCATTCTGGACCTGCTCCAAGATGTCCACGCCTCTTTTGTGATGAGGACCCCAGATTTGGACACTATATTCTATGTGGGGTCTCACAAGGGCAGAGTAGAGCAGGAGAATCATTTCCCTTGACCTGCTGGTCACTCCTCTTTTGTAGAGCATGCAGCCCAGGATGTGGCTGGCCCTTGGGGCTGCAACCATACACCATTATTATATTTCCTGTTGACCACCTTGTCTCTTGAAAGTAGCTTATAAGTTAGATGTGGGAAACAAAACAACCAATAAGACACCAAACTTGCCTTCAGCATGGAGCAGTGAGCATCAGCTGTGAAGGGTTAACAGACTTAATGTCCAGGCAGTCTTACTTAAAAGATTGCACTTTAAATTGCAATAGTGATTAGTATCGAAATAATGATAATGAAAAAGAAAATTCTCTTACCAGAATAGTAAACTTTTCTTAAATATTCTCAAGAATTTACTCAGCCACTTATATCTAGTCAGCATAATTCAATATCCACTTAAATTATCAACAAAGTTAATTTAAAATGTATTTTTCTACATTAAGCAGTTGACTGCTTGACATAATGAATATACATAAATCAATTTTTTAAAAAAAAATACTCTTGTTTTTTTCGTTATTATTGTTTGACATTTATATCCACCACTGCTTTTCGATCAGTCAGTCTTGGAACCCAGGGGATTTAGAAAAAAAAAAAAAAAAAAGCAGTCAGTCAGATCCCAAGAGGTTGAGAATGTATTATAATCCATGACAAAGACAAACTCGTACCAAAATCCCCACATAGCCCCATTCTTCAAGGTCAAATATTCTCTGCCATAAATAAATTATAAAGGCTTCTCGGATATTCTGGTTTTGTCCATGATTTTCTTGTAAAAATAGGAATGTCAGGAACTTGTTATTTATTTCTTTTTCATTTTAAACTCAGAAGATATTAGTTTACATAAGCATCAGTTTAGTTACAGTTCTACACTGTCACAATATTACTCTGGGAATATCCACAGAGTAAGATGATTCTGGAAGAAGTTTCAGTCCTCTAAAAGTTAAACTTATATGAAAATCTTGCCCACTCTCTCCCAGTAATGCCTGTCAATGATTTCTCTAACTCTATCTATGCTGGTTTTTATTTTCCCTTGTTTCATTATTCTTATGAAGTCTCCAGTTATGGTTGGAACACCTCAAATGTAATAAAAGTACTTCATTTTTTCATGAGGGTTATTAAACTTTTTTTTCTTCATGCAAAGCAACCATCTCTTTCATTGTTTTTTTGGCTCATATTACTTCTAATAAAAGAATATCATTAATTTGTTTCAAAACCATGTTTCTCATTTTGTTTTATAATTATTATGAACATATATTTTTCAATCTATATTGCTCTACAGCTGTATATAGGGAAAGTTTCTTTCAGAGGGGAAACAAAAAGCAATTTTCCTCCACAGGAGTTTCCATGTTATGTGATTCATAAACCTATCCCTCAGCAGCTGACATCAAGATTTATCACAGCCAAATGAAACATGGCTAGATGTACCAAAACTCTTTTTATGTTATTCAGAATTTTCAAATAAATAAGCAAAATAATGTACTTATATTGGAGACTTCCTGACATATATACACATAACCAAACTAAATTCCTGGGTAGTTGCAAGAGCAGTTCATGAAGTAGCCCATGAAAACACATAGATAGTTTGCTTGCACCTTTGGAAATCTAGTCACGTACCTTGACAAGTACTGATTAAATATCACAAAGTTTTTGGATTCTGAAGATGCTATAGATCAATTTAATCAGCTTTAGTTGGTTTAACAATGACTAGACAAAAAAACTTAAAAAAATAAAAGTCGTCCAGACTATTTACCCTGTGTTTGTAAGTGGTTGTATTTGACATCTGTGCACCACAATACAGATCCTGAAGAACAATTTATAGCACAGCAATTCCAATTTCCCACTACCCAGGAGATATATCACTACTATAAAAACATATTAACCTGAAAATCTGAAGTTCATTAGCTTTACAAATATAAACTAGAAGCAAACCAGTTAATTTTACCAGTTTTGCTTTGCACCCTGATCACTCAGCAATGTCTGAAACCATGTAGAAGTTCAGGGTGAATACACAAAACACGATATCTAAATGTTGACTCTTCCTGGCTTTTCAAATGCCACAGTCCAGCAGTTTCAGCATTCATAAAACAAAGCTAATCTGGGGAGATGATATTTTCTCTTGATTATCCTCCAATCCTCTTAAAGTCAAATCCCCTCTCAGGTAAAATGTCACTGAAAGTAATATCATTATAACATGATTTGTAATTTCGTGGAAAATCTCTGATTTCAGACTGAATAAGTCTGATAAAACTAAACTGATGTTGAGAACACAGTAAGTAAATACCTGTGCTGGCATGGAGGCAAGGGGAAACAGAACATGATCCCAAAACACTGATGTGACAATTGAACTGTGCAAGAAATCTAAGGTCACAAATCAGCACCTGGTGCTTCTGGTCAACATGTCAGGTATATTTGAAATGTCCACTGAATTGAGCTGGATTGGAATATTGTAGATTTCTCTGGTTTCCCCACTCTGCACCAAGTTGCCTGAACCACTGATCTATATTTCTAGAGCCCCTTTTCAATCAGCAGATAGGACAACTAGTACTCACCCTGACAGAATTAGCATCCCTAGATATATGACCATGATTTTACATTGCCAGCTTCCCAAAGTACCAATAAAGATCTTTGAGAGCAGCTGCCACCGTGGCCCTATGTTGCTTCCAGTGGTGACAGCTCTTAGTAGTGTGTGGTGTTCACAAACAAATGTCAGTCTTCTAACTCTGGAGTAGCAGAAATATAGAAATTTGGGAATTATAGGCTGGGGATCAGAAGTTGCCAGTGAAACACCTGCAGGAATGCAAAGCAGTGGACATGTGTTCACTGCTTAGAAAATGGAGCATGCTTTTCTCCATTCATCCAGTGTCAAATATTTTTGCCCCATATTAGGGGTAATTTTCCATCCCTCCAGTATTTTCGGGAACAACATAAGACTGGTTCTTATTGAAGAATATATATGAAAAGCCAAGGTATTATTTTGACAAAGGAATACAAAGCAGTATTTTATCTAGTTGAAGGATTTAATTGAAGTGAGGTGTTTTTTAAGATTACATTGTTCGTATGGGAGGAATGCCTGAGATTTAGAGACTGAAAACCACGTTGTCCTGTTATAGTGTGCTGATATTTAAATCTCTTGTTAAAATCCAGCAAAACTGGAAAATGAGAGAAATAAAAGAAAATTACAACATAGTGTAAAATTCCTTGCTGATTTCAGAGACTATTTGAAGTTATGTTTTGCAACTTATATGTATATTTAAAAGCCCCACAGTCATTTCTTACAATAAAATAGGCAGTAAAAATAGAGGAAAAGAAGATTCAGCTTTTCAAGGCTTCTATTTTATGTATTCAGATGAGTTTATTCTGTAAGGAAAACACAAAAAGTAATTCTCCTGACTGACATTTTATTATTCTAAGGTTCATGTAAATTTCTGTAAATGACAGGTAGTAGTGTTCCTACTACTTTTCTTAACTGTTTCTCCTTTACTTGTGACTTTTGGTATTTAAATCCCTTTAGTGTTCTCTTCAGTCTTGTTTGTGACAATTGTCCAGGTTCACTGGACACACATTTGTTCACTGATGTAGTCACTTTATCATGGTCTTCTACAATGCAGTGGCTACATCAGTGGACAAAGGACGTCCTTTATCTGGACTTTCTGGACTTCTGTAAAGCTTTTTACATGGTTCTCCACATCATCCTTCTCTCTAAATTAGAGAGAGATGGATTTGATGGGTGGACTGTTAGGCGGATAATAAAATGGACAATGGCATCCAGGGGAGAGTGATCAATGGCTCAGAGTCCCAGTGAGCATCGATGACAGGTGGCGTCCCTCAGGGACAGTATTGGGATCAGTGCTATTTAATAACTTCATTAATGACATACAAGATTAAGTGCACTCTCAATAAATTTGGAGATGGCACCAAGTTAAGTTGTCCAGCTGGCACACCTGAAGGGCGGAAAGCCATCCAGAGGGATCTGGACAAGCTTGAGAAGTGGGCCCATGGGAATATCTTGAGGTTTAAATAAGACCAAGTGTACTGTCATGTGCCTGGGTCAAGGCAATCCTCAGTATCAGTAAAGGCTGGAGTCTGAGCACACTGAGAGCAACCTGGCTGAGAAGGACTTGAGAAGGTGGATGGGAAGCTGGATATGACCAGGCAACATGGGCTTGCAGCCAAAAAGGCCAAACATCTCCTGGGCTGCATCAAAAGCAACATGGCCAGCAGGGTGAAGGAGGGATTCTGCCCCTCTGCTCTGGTGAGATCCCATCTGGAGTGCTACATTAAGCTCTGGAGTCCCCAGCACATGAAAAACATGGACTTATTAGAGTCTTTGTAGCCCACTTCAATACCTTTTGTACCTAATCCTCTTTTTACCTTGCACTGTATAGCTTTCATACACCAATTTTAGCCATGCTGGCCAGTTTTGTGGGAAGAGTGAGATGTAAAAAGCCATTCCCTCATTCCTGATTTCTCACTGGTAGGTATTTGGAAATATAAAAAAAACAGCTTGTCTCTCTGCGGCAATTTTCCTGCATACTGTACAAAGAAGAGTGAAAGAAAACCTCACTAGCTTCTTGTACCTTCTCTTTGGTTGAATCCCAATTTTGATTGTTCTCCCTTTCATTTTTGTTCTTGGTTTTACACTCTACAAATACTTTTATTTTTGTCCCTTTTCTCTTCATTTTACACTTGAGATTTTACTTCTTCTTTCCCCACTTATTTTCTGCCACTTTTCTTACATATTTTGTTCTTTCTACCTATCAGCTTTTCCTTTTTAAATCTTTTATTTAGAAGGTTCATTTAAAGCACTATTTTTACATGTTGATAAGAATTTATTTTCATGGTGTTATGTGATAATAAGAGTGTCATAAAAGAATGTTGTGAATTTTCATGTTATTTATTCCGGGCTTCTGGGTTCAAGTCTAAAATTGTTCCTCCTACAACCTTAAAAAAAAAATTGAAAATAATTTAAAACTGACAAGTACTTTGTTTTCTTACTGTTATAAGCAATTCTGACTTAAAAGACGAGGATGAAATGTAAAAAAAATCCTCTCAGATTTTTTTTCCACAAGGATTGAACTCTCAACACTTTAATTCTTAATAAGGCATTAGAATGCTAGTCTAACCGAGACCTTGATCTCTCTGCAGCTGTATTTAAATTAACCTAAAGGGTTTTTACTCCAAAAACCCTAGGACTCAGTAATTTGTTTGCAGTTATATAAATATAAATAATAATTTTATAAAGTAAGTGATATTCTCCTCTACACTTTTGTATTAGACTCTGTAAGTGAATGCTTTAGTCCTTTAGCTTTGGCAGCAAAATCTTACCTCGAAATTGGCCTTGTAAAATGTTTGCAGATACATTCTGATCTGGGGGAAATTCATAACTAACAGTTATTTTTCATACAGCTCCACTATAATGTAGATAGCTTTAACAAAGTAAACCATAACATGCATAAAAGGAGATAAGAATACAGTAATGATTAAAAAAGTGACTGGAGCGTGGACTGTACAGAAACTCTACATCCATCTTGAATGTCAACACTGTGCTGTAGTCATGCTTAGTACCACAATAATATTACAGCACTCCCCAAAAGATATTACCTTTACCTAACAATGTAAAATGTCATAGTGCATGAGAGATCAGGAAAAGTTACAGACAGTCTAGGTGCAGCCTGTAATGGTTGTGAAGATAACTTTGGGCAGATTTTTAAACAGGAAAAGAAAAGCAGCCTGTTCCCTGCTTTCCCATTAAAAATAATGTGGTGTCATTTGCAGGAACATATCAAGTACACTACAGGTAATCTGTGATTCTATAGGTATAGAAAGTGAAAAAAAAAATAAAACAAAGAAACAAAGAACCTCAGAAACAACAACAAAAAATCAACCAAGTAAACAAACAAAAAAACACACAAAACCAGAAAAATAAACAAACAAAATTAAAAAAATCCCAAACTCCAGCCCAAAGAAAAACATGAGAAACCCCCTTTGCCTAGAATCATGAGAGCAGGTCATGAGTACTGACTGTTCTTTCTCTTTTGTGTTAATTTAATTGGATTTTTCCTCAATTAGTTTCTAGCTATATGGAGATCACAAACCAGTTCAAGTACTGGTTATATCATACAATATAATTTAATTTAGTTAGCATACAATAACTTAAAAAGTAAAACCTGTGCTTTAAAATATGGCATCCTGAAATAGAGAGATTCTAATTCTTCCCTCCTTTTCCACCAATATATACTGTGAGCAGGGATTGTGTAAATTTATCACGTTGGCACCATTTTGTTTCCTTAAACGCTGACAGAAAAAGCTTAGTCAGAAGGAGCAAAGAGCCCTGTTTCAGTTCTATTGACTACAGGCAGCTTGCATCGAGGAAGAATTTGAAGTTAATAAGAGCTACATGCACATATCAAAGACAGACCCCCTTAAGCATACTGTTAAGGCAGAAGTGTGCTCAACTATAATGGCATTATAAAGCTAAGCCATAAAAGCAGTCACCCCACTGACTAACATGAAATATTAGGTTGGTGGGATAAATCACATCTTATGCTTAATTCACTGGTAAATTGCATTAGAGGTGTACAGTGTGGGAGCAGAGAATGCACACTGAGTATAAAGCCTTGTTCTATCACTTAATTTCCTGGAATACTGAAAACAATTCTTTGAAATTTGCTGGTGTGTGAAATCCTCATACCTACACAATACTATGGCCTATTACAAAAAGAGCACCTCATTATCACATCACAAAGTGTGCTAGCAGAAGAAAACCATCGTCCTCTCGCCTTTCACGCAGCCACCCCATTTGTTTAGACATATTCAGTGCCAACATTTCTGAGTCAATGTCTGGAAATGTTTCTAATTGAATGATCACCAATTTTGTACAAAGGGCTCTGAGAGGGCAGTCATGCTGGGATAAAACCAAGTGTTTAGGACAGTGTTCAGAAATCTGTCAAGCCAACGCGTTCAGCTTAGCCAAGGTCAGTTGTATTTATTTGCCTCCACCCACCCCTCTTTTTTTCCCCCTTCCATCTCTCACTGATAAGGTCTGAGAACCGTGGCAATGGTTCAGAAACCAAAACTGAGGGCCCCAGCATGTCTGCTCTGGAGTAAAATCAGAATCTATTCCAACTCTGCATGGCTTTTAATTGCAGCAGTACTTAAAGTCCATGTTATCTATAACTTTATCATCTAATGGGTATTGTATCTGAAGTTGTTCTAGGAACAGCAAAAAGTGAGTAATACTCAGGGCAGAGAAGGTCCTAAAATGTAGAGCTGTAAACCCCACACCTTAGGAATGCAAGTAGAAGACAAGACTGATAACACTGTGACCCTGAGATCATCAGCATTCACATCAAAAAGTGAATGGGGCCATTAAAATTTCACTCTCAGCTTCCGTGTGGTTTAAAACCTTGTATGTCTTCCTTTTTATTTCTTTGTTTGCTTTTGCTCCAAATCTTTGCTTTTTTTGTTTCTTGCAGTTAATACCAGGACCAGAATCAACAGAGTGGGATACTTCAAATTCTGCTCTGTAAATATCATGCTTTGTACAGGACAATGACTAAAGATGACAAATGTTTTCTAAGTTGTCACATACAATCACCCATCTCCATAGGCCGGCTTTATATTTTTCTAAGGACTGTGGCGACAGATGTTAATGTGGTATAAATGAACACATCAATTTTCTCACACCTGTGATGACAAGCATTAGGGAAGTTTACTTGCATTTGGCTTGATACCTGACCTCTACCTGTCGTTCTCTATTACATCAAGTTACTGTACTTCCATATCAGTGTTTCTAGATTTTATTATTTTCTAAAGTACAGCATATTTCTTGAGAAAGATTAAAAGCTTCTCTTTTATGTTTAACTTTATTTTACAATGATGCTACAAATTTGATCTTTCACTAGCACTTAATATTATTTTCTTTTAAGAGCAGGAAGATGAAAACAGTCAAGTGGTTTTACCTTAAAAAACATTTACATATCATCTGTTTTAAAGCAAAGACACTATTAATGACGTTGAAACATCAGCTTTACAACTGGAATAGTAGCAAGCCCACAAACAGTGTTTGTTTTGACTACTGTGGATTTAATACAGTGGCTTCTAAACATATTAGTATAATGTTAGCACTGATTTATAATAAACCTCCCTGATGCTTGCTATGTCACCATTGCAAGCTCAGCTGATCAGAACAATGATGTTTAGTGAAAAAAAAGTCATATTTTGTTAGTGAGTTCATTGGGTTCTTCCTCCACTCACCTCCCCAATTTTTTTTCTTCATTGACCTGTTCCTGACAGTTGAAATCTCTTCACAGTGGTCCATTCCTTGATAAACATAACATGGACAACTCACCTTTGGAGATAGTTCACAACTCCATCTTGTTTGGCTTGATGGGAAAATGGCTTAGAACCTCTTCATATTTCCTAAAAGTTAGAACACAGCAGCACGAAGAGGTTCAGCAGCAGCAGCAGTTTGGCCAATCAATATTTGTGTATGGGCCACCTAATCTGCTCAGGTGTAGCTCCAAGCCAGTCTCAGCGTTTCACATCTCTTTACTGATATAAGCCATGTGGAAGGAGAAAAACCTGGTTACTTCATGATCTGCTTCAGTTAGATGCAAAATTTCACTAAATACACTGATAGAAAGTAGTTGCTTTTTAAGAACGAGATAGCAAACTATAGGCATCTGAACAACATAATTCAATAACTCTTTTAGGGATAAATAATGAAGATACACTCAAGAATAAATAACAGCCAGTAAAATATTGTTGGATTTTTGAAAGATATCATTTTCAGCATGTGTTCCATGTATGTCACAACCTTGTTGATCCAGTCCAACACAAATGTACTACTTTATCCAGTGAAAATTTTTGAAAGCACGTCTTAGTGTGTACTCCACTCTATACAGTGGTAATATCATTTTGAGTCTGGACTGACTGGCAAGCTTTCCTAAGTTTAAAAAACAGAATGGGTTTTTTTGCTCAGATCCCATGGTTTGGAGCCCCCTCTGTACAATCAAAGGTAGTTCCTACACAGAGCTAAATACAGTGGTCATTTCTACCTCTAGAAACCTCCACACTGCTGTTAGAGTCATCAAGGAGTGCAGGACACACTGGGCAATCAGCAGCTCTCTTTCTCCACAGTAGGGTAATTTTCATATCAATTAATAAAATCTTGCCAAAGACTCTGCAGTAAAAATAAAATTACCTGGGAAAAGTTTGTTCCCAGATTCTGGATGAAAGTCTCAGTATCCCAAAAGATTGTCATAACTTTTTTTCAGTTCCATTTTCTCTTACACTAAAACTGGTGTTCTGTTTGGAAGGGAAGAAAAAGGAATAATAATAGAAAATGGAATCTCCCACTGAGCTTTTCACCTTGGTCTCCCAACATCTCTTTGAAATACATCAAGTAATAGCACTGACTTATGTCTGTCCTTTGAGATTCTTTTAAATGTTTGCTGGTTTACATTTCCTCTGCTGAAATACGCTGTTTGCAGTCAACTTCTTCTGTCTTCTGTTTGGAGCTTTCTGCTTAGTTTTGCATCTAAGTTTCACTTCTAATTTATTTCTATACAGCTCCAACTCCCCAGTGCTGCCTGAGGACATGAAAAGATGATACAGTACCATTAGTGTATTAATGTACAATAATACTGAGCTTACGGTATCAAAGTAATCCTCATTGATTGGTGTCTCCAAAGACATGAAAAAGAGAATAACAACATTAAGCATCACAGTTTGCCTCCAGCAGGAGTTTTAGCTGCAATTACACTGCCAGGGACCACCTCAATAGCGGCATTTTGTAGGGCAAGGGACATCAGGGTAGCCTTCTTGTTCAGGGAAAAGTAGCTACTTTTTTTCTGTGTCTACATAAGTGTAGGCACGGCAGCTCATGGAATTTATTCAGTACATGAACGCAGCTTACTGACCATGGCTAGGGGGAGTTTTTTGTTTGTTTTTGGATTTTTCTCCCATGTTTATTAATTTATATTTTTCATCTTTTTTCATCTATTTTCTATTTATATATTCTCTTTTCCCTCCCTTCTCTCAGCCCATAAGAAACACTTTAATTACAGATGCTGTAAAAGACAGCAGTATCAACCATGTCTTCAATCTCTCAGTCATCTATAGATTTTGATCACTCAAAATTAGCCAGAAAGATAATCCCAAAGAAGTCCCATTCTTTTTACTCCTGGGTAAGATCTAGAACTGAAAGAAATAGTTACAAGATATGCAACATTTTTATAGACAAAGGAGACACCTTTAGAACCTGTACAGTTTTAGAGAGACTTTAGTTTCCAGAGCAGCACCATGTCAGGAGATATTTTTTTTCCCTAGAAAATGTGGTTGACAACAATTTGTACATCACAAAAGGGAGCAGCAGGACTGGCTGTGTCACAGGTTTCAGGAAGCTGGGAATCCAGGGTGACAAAACATCTAGCATGGAAGTACCTTCATCCTCACAGGAGGCAGCCTTATTATATACTTCAGCAAGAAGAGCAGAGCAGATCCAGTGGGGGTAGCAGGGTCACCAACAACCCAGCGATTTCTCGGTTAGTCCACAGGGATGAGGCAGGCCTAAGGTCAAGCTGGAAAGTCAAGTCAGAAGGTAGGGATGAGCAAGGCACTTGGCAAGCACAACTGCAGCATGAGTCTTTTAGGACCAAGGGAAGGACCTGCACATTAATGAAGCTCCTAAGCAAAGCGGGAGTGATGGGCAAGGCTCACTGAGCTCACCCTGCAGAGATGCCTTGCAACTACCTGATCCCACAACAGCACAAGTTTCTATGGCACACTGATATCTCCCCATTTTTTAAACCACTCCTATTTGGGAACACCTGAATATAGACTGTGTATAGACTGTATTATTTCATATGGTTAAAGATGGAAATCAAAATGGAATGTCAAATGTGTTTATCAACATGACTGTCTATAACAGACTTATAGTCTTGTCAATAGGAAAGAGAGTTGTATGAAAACCTTACAGTTCTTGAAACCATGATGACTGGCATTAAAATAACATTTTCAATTTCCAGTTATTTTGGGTCAGAGCCCTTAATTTAGACTTCCACTATTTTGCACAATTTTCATTATTATTCCATTACTGATGTCAATATACAAAGCTCTAGGTCACCCCTTTTCCCTATCTTATGTTAGAATTAAGTTAACCATCCTCTAATACCCTTAAATTCTTACAGATTTCCAGGATTTTCAAAGGTAACAGTAGGAAGAGCTCTTGTGCAAAAATCATTTAGTTTTCTGGAAATGATAAACGAGCTCTTAAACCAGTTAATTTTCCCCACACAGGGCATACAGGCATATGCTCCCACATCGCATGCTGCATCATGTGCTACAGCTGGTCAGCTTAAATCTTTCAAACATTCCTTCTGTTCATGCACAGTTATTTCCACTGATAAGTGAAAACTTAACAGTTTCTTCTATATAGAGAAGTTCTGATGATGGCTTCAATTTCCTGCCTTTCAGTCTGCACTCTGGAAAGTTATTACTTGTTGATTAGATATTCAGTCTATTGCAGATCCCAATGGGTCCTTTCCACAGGATCCCAAAAAGGATGATCATGATTAGCAGTGTTCTTCTATGCTGGGATGCTATATTTGAGAAGTTTTCTTTGCCACCTTTCTCTTCAAGCCTATTTACTTGCTTATCTGTATGAGTGCCAGGACTTCATAATTCACATGACAAAATCAGTGAACTACAGCCTCTGCACACAACCAATACTCTGTCCAATGCTTAAATCTCTTATCATACTTGCTCTAGACATTCTTTTAAGAATTAGCAGATGTTTTGTTTCCTTTCTTTCTCACAGCCTATCTTGAAGCATGTTTTGTGCTTCACTAGCCTGCAATCCTCATTCCTTTTTCAGATCTACTGGAAAGAGACTAGCATGCTTCTCTTCCAAAGGTCTTAGTTATTTCAGTCTTTCAGAAATTCATCTGGATTCTAGAACTTCACACAGGTAGCATTAGGTGTATGAGGCCAGATCATAGTTACCTTTGTCTGTCATCTCACTCTCTGAAGACAACTGTCTGCTCCATCCTAAGTACTTGCCATCTGAAGAGCCCTCTCTAGGTTTTTATGCACAAGTGACCAGACCTTCACAAACTTGAGAAAAGCCCTGCAGTGATAAAGGAGGAAGGAATGGAGTTTACTACATTTTTCCTTTGTGCAGCCTTGTTAAACAGTGCTCTAAAAGCAGACATCTGTTACCTCAGGTAATTGCATAACCTTGATGTCCTGATTATTTCTGGAACAGACCTTTCATCCTGTTATTCTTCTCACAACACTGTCATGAACTGTACTCATCTGCCTCGTGCCTGAATTAGCGCTGGATGATTCATTTTTTATCTTCTGTGAGGTTCATCTTTTATCTCAGTCCATTTATGACTCATCTTCATGACTTCATGAAGTGCTGAGAGCTGATTCAGAACCGAGAGGTCTGGGTTTCCGAAGGAAGGAGATGTTCTTACTTCAGTGTCTGATTCTATCTTTAATACTATAGGCTTGAGATGTAACTAGCCAAGAGACAAATGTATTTGTTGATTAGGTAACAGTAGCAAGAAGCAAATAAACCAACTCTAAAAATCAATATCTTAAATAAATAATAAATGCATTACTATTTCAAAACTACAGTTAGCAATTTTTCATACATAAGAAAATTTTAAATGTATGAATTATTATTATGAATCATAATTACTACTGAGTTACAAACTCATCAGCCTTCCATTCTACACCTCTTAGAACTGGGGTTCAAGTTTATCCATCTTCACTCCATCCTACTCCAAGTTTCATTGGCATGAGCTTAATGGAGTGGATGGTTCAAGGAGTTTTGCCTTTGGTGTTCCAAAGGTCTTGGGTGCACAGCTCCATTCCCAGCTACAGGTGTCCACAATCATACTTGTTAGAGATTCAGCCTCCTTTGTTCTTTACATGGCTTTTTATCTTGTTTACAATTTCATCAATTTCTGGGATGACTTTTTTCCCTGTTCTCATGTCAAGTAGTATTTCCGAACTCCTTCCCAACAGACACCTCAAAAAATTGCTTTTTTCCTCCTTAGTGGAGCACCTGTTCAAATCAGTGCACAGGTTAAGCCTAACATGTGCCCCTCAATGACTCCAAAGATTCTCATCTTTGGGTTTCAGCAGGTGTTCTTCGCTGCTGCTCAACAACTTTGATCTGATCCTGTGACAGAAGTCTGAACTTCTCAGCCATGTTTAAGATATGGAGGGGAAGTGGCTAAAGGGATTAAATTGCTTTCCTTTTTTTATCAAGATGAAGTGTCAGTCAGTTTATGTCAGCTGTCTCAAGAGCAGTCATATCTGAAAGCTTTCATGTTCCCACCATGAATCTCAGACTTTGTTTGCTGCTGTAGGAAAGGTGCCAGCTTAAAACACTCCATCTGTGTGTTGCCTCAGACAATCCCTATCAGCATCTCCTGAAACAATTTGCAAATACATTTTCCTTCTCATTTGTATTATCTGGAAAGAATTCTTCCTTACCACTTTCCTCTATGCACTTTTGTCCTCAGGAGGCAGGTCCCTCTACAGCTACTCCCTAACTGAGCCATGCAGCTTTGTTTGTCCATGGAGCTTAAAACCACGAGACAATTCAGTTATGGCATTTGCTTCCAGGGAACCTTACTTCGTCCAAGTAATCTGAAATGGGAGACCTAAAATCAGCATTGACAAGTTGATTGATAATTTGTATGGACAATAAAATATTCACTTTTCAGGTATCTCTAACAGCTTTTTGATAGCACTTGATAGAAATAAAATGTAAGCACACTTATATGAGTACTGGAAAACAAATAAGCAAAAGAGATTTTTTTAAAGTCCAAGCCCAGGAGACAGAAGATGTCAGTACAGAATCTGTGAAATAATGTCCCCTCTAAATTGCACTGAAGCATGAACAGCTTTAATAATCTAAAATGCTCCCATTTTATGGCATGGACTGGAGCTATCAGCTTACTTCACTAAAAATAATGTGGAGTCTTCTCAGGTCACTAAAGTACTCTGCAGACACAGGCAGGAGAGTACTGTCCATATATTTCCTGTGTGCATATTGATTTATCTATCTTTAGTACCTGATTACCAAACCATTAGCTGAAATCTATTCAGGAAGAAACTAAGATGTTTGATAACATATTATGTTATCGTAACTTTATGATAACAAAAGAATGAGATAAAAAAAGAAAGAGATAACAGGAATTATATCAATTCCCTTGTCTGAATTACCTCAGGCAACAAACTATATTATGCTCTGGTAGTACCTGTGGTCACAACCACCCTTCAAATGCATCTTTCAATGTACTAGGTTAAAGACTAAGGAGAAACTCTTTGGGGAGCTCATTGATTCTTCCCAGTTTACTCAGTTCCTATTTTAGTGACACACTAGGATCACATAAAGATTTTTTATCTTATTAAAAAAAACGTTTCTTGACCTTGCCCATTCTGTGGAGAGCTTAATTTGGACATTACTGTTGTGGCACTGGTGGTCTTGTGATTTTTCATTCCTTATTGACTCAGCTGAGAATGCTACCATGTACAAAACTGTATTCTGTCAACATGGCAAGGAGATGCTCGTGTGTGAGCTGAATCATTTTTGGTAAGCAGTACCTTTGGTCTTTCATAAAAGGAGTGGTATTAACAAACAGCTCTGGCAGTCCTAATATAAACAAGGTTTATATTAGGATATAGCTCTCAGGCTGCTGCCAGCAGAATTTTGAGTCCATAAATATGTAAAATAATAAACAAATCTTATTGGAATTAGGCCACCATAGCATTAATCAAATTTTAAAAGGTATGTTAAGAATGAGTGATGTTAACTTTAGTGAGATTACAGAAGAGACAACCATAGGCTGTTACATAAAGAAATAGTCTGAAACCACAAAAGAAAATGCCTAAATGAAATAATATATTACTGTATAATGTAATGTATATGTGCTTACACTTCTCCATAAATTTGTGTTCACAAACCTGAACAATGAACATTAATTATCTTAATAAGGCATGCTATATGTGAATCAATAACTTATGTGAAATCTTTTCTGCCCTGTAATAATACTGCTGTCCATGAACATCTTGCTGAAATTGCCATGCCACTTCTCACCAGATAATTCAGGCAGGGATGCATCTAGAACTGTATCCAACAGGTCTACCACTACAGAAAAACAACCAACATGTCTTTGGAATTCACTTATTAAAGTTCATTCAGAGCTAGATACAGGGACTAAAGTGAATTTTTTGGCAAAAATTGCCCAAGTAAAAAGAAAAAAATATGTAGAAACTGCAATAATTTTATATTCTTACTTCATCATAAGAAAGAGAAACATGAGAGGGTTGAAAAATCAGATTTTTTCTACTATGTTTTACTTCCAAATGTTTACACAAATCCGAGTAAAAGCAATTTTTTCCTAGAGGGATGATTTTCTGTGTGATCACTAATTCTCTGTGCTGATTTACAGGACAGGACATGTCAATCCAATCAGCAAGTCACTTTGGTATATGTGCACTGTACAAGCTGTCTGTGAAGTGCTGCCTGTGCCACTGGATTTAAAAAGCAGAGCAGCTTCAGGAGTTTTTATCTCTGCGTGACTGCTGGCTAGGGATTTGAAAAGAAAAGAAAACTGCAAGAGGAAATTGGTTTGGACAAGAAGAGCTTCTGTACATAATTCTTATTTATTTGAAGAAGAAATGCAGTCTCTTAGAAACAAAAAAAAAAAAATAGATAGTATGATGGCTTACTTAATATGGTTATTGCTATGGGATTCAGCCCCATTTTCACAGGAGTAGAACTGACTTCCCAGCATTGCCTATTTACTGGGAACAGAATTACTGGAATTCTTCCTTTTAGAGACAATGCACTTAAAGAACAAAAGGAATCTCAGAAGAGTGAAGCTCTCTGTTTCCCAGCACACAGAAGACATGCATGAGAGCTCCAAGGGGGGAAGAGTGGCTCCATTTCAATGTTGTTGAACCTTTACTTTGCATTTGAATGGGGTTTTGGTCAGGAAATTTAACCTTTATATTGAATAAAAGAGAATACAAAGTATTGACATTTACATTTAGTACAGGACATATGATTTTACTTTAGTAAAAATTACTGCTAAAAAACACCAAAATAAAATTTGTATTCTGGGATGGTATTCAAAGTTTTTGCCTCTTTCTCTTCTTAGTTAATAAATCACAGTATGTGTTTGTCTCCATATTTCATGGTTTCTAAATACAGGGTGCAGAAAGGCTTCATTGCCAATTTCTGTGTCAGAGGAAAGCAATAAATCTTTATATGTTATAGACTTTGGGACAACATTTCTATACCATTTACGTATATTTACTCTTGACTTCTTTGGCTCTGCTTGTCAGTAGCTTTTGCAGGTGGCTGGATGAGAACAGCTTCCAAAACTTTGATTATAAGTCTATATTTTAATACTGCAAGGAGTTTTCTTTTAAAAAGTGAAAATTCCCACTCTCCTTCTTTTATTTTGCATTCCCTTCCTCAGTATTTTTAAATATTTTTATGAATAGCAAGGCTTAGCACAATATTTAAATATGTTTCCTTTGTCTGGTCAAAAAGATATTAGTTTTGGATTAAAGTGCTTCCTTTTAACTGTATATAACTTATGGGTTATTCACTCTCTTCAAGTGCAATTAGCTACTACTCAAATGCAAATTTCATAAAAGAATGGAAGCATAACTGTAGCAGACAATACAGGAAAGCAATAAGTATCCCATTTTGTTTAATTTTAAATGTACATGGCTTCACAACCAAAAAAGCCACAAAGTCTGGTCTTATTTAATACAAAAATTAATTACTTTCATAGTATTTTCTGAAGCTTTGTAACAGAAAGAGCTTCTGGAACAGTAATTTAGATGAAATTACTTAGAAAATGAATGAACAAAAGAGATAAACCAGAAAGGTGCAGAAATCACTAAATAGTCTGATTCATATGACAAGCATCATATAGATTACATGAAATTTAGGGCATAGTTGGGTGCAGCGCCTCAGGATTATATGGGTTCTTTTAATTATACTAAGCTTACTGTGTTGTCTACAGATTTACATTTCCACTAATACAGTTCCATTCACTTAAAGAAAACTGCTTAAGAAAATTATTAAATATATACTGAATACAGACCTACCGATTGTGAACACAAGCAAGTAAGTTATGTGATCTGGTAAGAATGCAACTTGATAACTCCAGAGAATAAAAGAAGTTATTGAAAAAGATACAAATTTAAATTGCCTTTTTTTAAATTTCAGTTATAAATTATTTTATCTAGTGTAATTAAAGAGAATACATGAGTCATCTAAGATTACTATATTAGCAATATTCTAAATATTACATGTTTAATGTTTTGAATTTTTTCACAGTTACTATGTTTGGTATTGACCTAAATTCCCATGATTGACAGTAGGCAAATTTTTTGATGACCAAAAAAAAGATTCAGAAGGAAAAATAATCTATAGCTTCTGTAAAGAAACACAACATAAACTGACACAAATTGTTTGACAAAGAAAATAATGTAAAACTACCATGAAAATAAGCAATTCTTCCAATCACATTGTCAACCATGTTTGGTACCGTTTTTCTTAGTCCTCTTCTAACTCAGTCTTTTCCAAGTGCCTGCCTGCTGCTTAGTCTGGCCTTTATTGTATGTGGAGAAAACGTTTGACATTTAGGAGAAAAGAATTCTGGAATCTGTAAAAAATTAAACTTCCCTAAATGATGGGAAACCCTTCCTGAATTAGCAGCTCCAACAGAACAAAAGTGCTGTTAAACTGTCACCTTTCTCTTCAAATCTTATAATTAGCCAGTGAGATTTTTTAATACAAGAAATGACAAGGGACTCCACCAAAATCTGCTCTCAGATGGTAGATTATTTTGTCCTACAGCACAATATCTTCATTATGAAGTACATGGAATCGCCTACTACAATCAATACTTGACCAACTGTGCTAGAGAATGCTACTCTACTTCTACCTTCCAATTTAATTTGAAAATATTTTGAACATCATGAATGTCTGGGGCATATATGCTTTCTGCCTGACATTACTTAGTTATCACTGAATCAAATGAATTTTCACATTCATTGTCTGAGAAAGAATGTCTCAGCTGTTATCTTGGACCATCAAAAACCCAGTGTTGAGAGAGGGCAACATCACACAAGTGGCTTTCAAATAGGTTATTGGCAAGGATGCAATTGAAATATGCCTAACGTGAGAATTCAGATATCACAGTTTTGACAATTTAGAAATTGTCACCTCAGAGCTTCTGTTTTCTTCACAGCATAATTGTCGGCATGTAGAAGCAGGGATGTCTCCATTTTTATTTGAAAAGTCATAGTGAAGTTCTATACTGCTTTGATATGAAAGCTATTGGGAGAAAAATAAGGTTAATTTTAAAGCTATGTGGAGGACCATAGGCAGCCACTTCTCTGTGGATGTTATCTGTCTTTCTCAGTGTTTTCACAGAGGGGATCAATGCTTTTGAGCTTTTCTTCCATTTCTCTGAAAAATTACAGATGTTTTCCAGCTGAAAAATGTGGTGATTTGCTGAAAAATGTAGTGATGAAGATGAGTTAACCAGGAAGATATGAAGAAGCAGGCTCAGAGGTTTCTTGAACAGTAAAGTGTGGTTCAAGACCCAGTTTTGACTTTCCAGCTTTGCTTCCAGTGAGCTCATAAGTCTCAGTATATATAGGAGCTATTGAATATCTATCAGGTTCACTGCTCTTACCTACACCTTCCAGGATTACCACCCAGGGGAATTACATCTAATTTGGAAACATCTGCTGTAAAGGTTTGTACAGAAAAACTTGACACAAGCTTATCCTCAAAATCCATATATTAAAAAAATCTCTAACTGAAAAGTACTTGTCAGTATTTTGTCTGGGCACTACAGTAATCCTTAGTTTAACAAGTCTCCATTTATTTTGGAGAAGGTGTTGCATGTATAAAAATTAGGAAAAAACACTAATGAATAAGCAGAGGAATATTCCTACTTCTCACAATTAATCATGTTAATAGACTAGAGAATAAGGTTGCTACTATAAACATTAGCAAAGCACTGTGACAATGGTATGTTAATAGACAAACATAATTTTTTCTTCCTATGAAAATGAAGGTCTTAAACTGTGGAAGAAAACTTTGTAGATTGTTTAATTTTTCATTATTTTTACCAGATATTGTATTTTATATCCAAAGAAAAAGTTGGAGAAAAAACCTCTTTCTGAAGCAATTAATATAAGAAATAATCCAGTTGCATCCTGTTGTTTTATGTTGTTGAAAAAATAAATTCTTAATATTAATATTTTACCAAAAAAATAAAAAATTAAAAGCTCTGTTCCAAAAATGTCAAATATTCAATCAGTCACAAAACACTTTCTATATTTTTAAATGTAGCTTTCATCAACCAATACATTTTCACAAATACCTTTCTGTGAGCTCCATATTCTTTGTCAAAAAGTGATGGATTGAAAAAGATCTGACCATAACCAGAAAGACAGATTTGTAATGAAAGCAAACAATATTTTGCAACAACTTCAAAAATATCCCTTTAAAATTTATTTAAATTGTATTAAATTATGAACTCTACTCCCAATGAATTGTACAGATTAAAAAACTACAAACAAAAGGAAAACAAGTCATTTGTTCCATCAAAATCATGTTTTATTCATCTTTTATTAATTATCTAGGAAACAGAACAGACATTAAATTTGTAGATGAAACAACCACATAGAAATGTGTTCCTTAATCAATCAGTTTCCTTACATATAGAACTTTTCCACATCCATTATTTATATTAGTTACCAGGGGTTTGGTACTTTAACACCTACAAGGCTGCAAATACATAAACTCTGGGAAACTCCAGTGAAATGGTAAAGTTTTCTCATTGTCTTTCAAATTATATCTTTCTCTGGGCAATATTTTTACTTGTTGATGTTTCTGAATATATGTACGCAAGTGTATCTGAATAGAGTAAACATAGGTTAGAGCTCTTCCATATCCAACAGCACCAAAAGCAAAATCAGCTAATACCAGTAATAATAATAAAGATTTCAAGGAGTTCAGTTCTGGAAAAGCACTCATCATTGCCCTCATATAAATGAAATTACTTGGTTTTTAAAATATTTCTTTTTCTAAAGAAGACGGATCTGAAAGTTCAACCTTCCAGCTGCTAGCCGGTGTGCACAAAGACTTTCAAAATGGAATTTTCTACCTGCTGGTATTCTCAGAGTAGGTGTTCAGTGGAGGCACTTCAGATCAAGCAAGCACACCCAAGCTAGTTTCAGAGTGAGTAGTAAGTGCTCTGGCTGCTAACACGTCTCTGCTGTGGATCAGAGATGAGCTAAGCAATGTGTTGCTATGGCTACACTGATAGCAATACCCAACCTGGTAAGTGTAAATCTAACATGTGTCTCCTGCTATGAGACAGAGCCTCGGTGACTGCCCTGAAGCCATGCCTGAATACCTGCTCTGCAGGAATTCAATTCTGCAGAGCCATTGCCATGCGATTCAGAACCAGTGGTCCCACATGTACTCCTAGGAGTATTATTCCCTGATTTCATCAAGGCAGTGCGCGGGTACACAGTGGGCCGAATATACCTGGGTTGTTTTCTCAACAGTTTAATAAGAGAAAACGAGATTCTTCAAGACTACTCTTTTTAGCTGTCTTGAGCCTCAGAGTATAGCTGATTAATGGCTATGCCATCCAGTCTCCGTATTTTGGATATAATAACAAAACTACACAGTGCTCTCCATGGCTCTACACACCTGCAGGGAAAATTGAGGCTGTTGTCTGCCATTTTCCAGACAAACAAGTAAAAAGTTACTTTAGTGGGAGTGAAAGAGCCCAGGGAAAATCCTGGTTTTCTCTTCCCTTCTTAAAGGAAAAAAATAAGTAAAGTACATCATCTGCCTCTGCTACACCATTGAAATTGCTTAGAAACCCATTTCATCCACAGCTTTAAACTGCTATTTTTAAACATCTTAACAGGTGTGAACTGTCCACTTAAAAAGACGCACACTGATTTCTGCATAGAAAATTAAAATCCCCTTAGGGGAGTAAATATGGAAATCTTTGGGACAAGCCCTAAATATGCCAAGCCTTATGCTAGAATCACTATATATGACTAATGAACTATTAAGATGGTTTGAGCACACTAAAATATATATATATATATAATCCTTTCTCTTATATTAGTCCACAAAAGTATGGTTGGTAAACTGGAAAACTCAGTAATCAAGTACTAGCTGGCAACTAGTAACAGTTTAAATCTTTCTACTTCCTTCTTCTTCTTTTTTTTTTTAATTAGATGTGGGGGTTTTTTGTTAAATTTTTTGTGGAAAAAAAAAAAGTCACAATGGGGTTTTTTTCCATTTAGTATATTCAATGAAGACATCAGTTTGCAAGCATTAATTTAAATGGGTAACAATTACTTTAGCTAGAATCCCCTCTACTTTTCCAATGAAGGTGAAAAACAATTTACAGTGTAAAATATTAAGACATGTATTTCACTTATTTCTTTTCAAATTATCTCTATAACCACTTACAGGAAAGAAGCATCAATTTAATAGTCTTTTTTAAACTGTTAAATAGGCTAATGGCTGTCCTTCCAAAAGAAAAGAACAGAAATTAGTTGGAGTTTTCTGAAGGAGTAATTTCTTTTTCAGTTCCAGTTCCGTGAAAAGAGAAAAGGACAAAAAATACCCATAAGGAAGAAGAAATATGCTTTTCATGGTGCTGATTTCACTTGCAGTTTATCTATTGAAAAGAAACCAAAAATACCCAAAACCAAAACAACAGCATTTTTAGGTTTTCAAAAATATGCAAATTTGAACCAGCATAATGTTGTGGTTGATTTGGAGTTTGGCTTTTTTTTTTTGTTCTGCGTTCTGTTTTAAAATTTCTTTTGTCTATCATTATGGTCACAGATTCACACCAATGTTATCACAGTTTAAATCTTGCCTTATTAACACAAGTTTAAAAAATCCAGCAAGATGGGAGAGACAAAATACAAAGGGGAAGGAAATAGATACAAAGAGTGTCAGCAAGAATCAGTGTCTTATATTAACATTATATTCAAGATTTAGTTTTAAATTGTAGGTAGCAATTAAAACATAGACATAGTTGTTTTCCCTTTATTAAAAAAATTAATCTCAAAAACAATCAAGCCTTTTATTTGAGGGATCCAACTCTTAAATTAAACACATCCTTCCCCTGTAATAAGAAACTTCTGCTTTACCTGATCCTGGCAAAAGCCTTCATTTTATCAGCCCTGCATCATAGATAAGTCCTTCATATTTGACAACTGATGCAAATTTTCTTTGAGTGTCTCCTGTCTCCTGTCTCCTTTTTTTCTATTTTAATAAATGAACACTCACTGATATAGAGAATCTTGAACTCTCACACCCTAATTAAGTGGCTCACATTATCTGTCGGCTGCCTGTCCACCAAGATACACTGTCTGTCTCTTTTTTCTGGCTCAAGAGATACTTAACACAAATGACAGAAGTCTGTAAAGTGTAAGATCCTGATCCTGCAGACCTATGATGAGATTACACTCCAGGAATGTAAAATACCTGTTTTCAAAGGGACACTGGACTATTACACTTGGTCCAGTATTTCCAAGGTTTGTATAATTCATAACAGTGAACATTTCACACCTTACAAAGCATTGTCTCTGTCATCTTAATAAAATAAGCCTTACAAATCTTTATTTCTGAACTCACATGAGTGTCTTCATTAAATGTTCTGATTTCAGTAAATCATCCCTTTCAAACCAGAAGTCAGAGCAAGTTTTGGGACTCTTTTTAGTGGCATCTGATTTACAGATCTGGTCGAGAAATATTTTAGGATCAGTTATGCAATCTCACAGCTGCAGCAGTATATTCCTGTAAATATATGATAGAAGTAATGATGTGCATTACTGATTATCTGTATCCACCACCTCCAGCTAAAACTTCAAAATCTTACTCTTTGTTAATCAAACTACATTTCTGTAGATTCAGGAATATGCCACTTCAATTTCTAGGAAGGACAAGCTTGTTTTCTTATCATGTGGTATTTTGAAACAACATAAAAAACTGCAACCTAAAAATAAAAAAATTAAATCCTGTTTATTTCAAACTTCACAGATTTGAAACAATATTTAGCAACAGGATGAGCTGAATTCTGATAACCTTGAGTGACTTAAAACAAAATCAACTTGCATTAGGGAACTTGCTTGTGGGATTTCTTAGGCAGCTCTGAAAAGATAAATTTATTATGAAAGATTGGAATAATAGAGAGCTTTAGGAGCAGAAGAACATGCAGATTATTTGGAGGGAACAAAGACCAGTTGTAAGTGTTGGAGAAAGAAGAGGTGAGAGAGCAGAATGAATGGATGGATAACTGACAGGCATGAGTGAACAGCATTTCTGATTATAAAAGAAAACTTTATATGAAAGAAAAATCTCACCTTGCTTCATTCCCATGTTAAATGTATCATTCATTGCTTTACTATAAACAATATAGAAGAGCAAGTGGTGTTAAGTATCAAATATTCCAAATCACTTTTATTTTTGAAATATAAATTGATGATTCAGAGATGCTTTCTATAATGTATCTCTAAAGTGCTGGTGCTATGAGGAAGGTCCTGCAAAACTGAAGATACAAGTAGTAATCTCTGGGGTTTTCTTCTTTTTGCATGAATATTGACTTTTTGTTTTCATACTACAAGTTAAAGGTATTTTGGGAAATGTGGTATAGGAAGGATGGACATTAGAAATCTTGTTTCTATAGGGCTGTAAAAGACTTGTGTCTGTGTGGAGTCATAAACTTTGAGTTGAATTGAGAGAAAGGGATTAGACTGAGATGAGTTGTAAAGAATTTTGTCAGGGAATGTGAGAAGCTTTTAAGTGATTTGCTCAGAATATGCATCCAGAATGACCTTGGTGAATAAAGTGCAAAGGTAAGATTTTTCTTCTGGGAAAGAATTTTTTTTGCTTTTCCCAGAAAAGGTAGCAGAGCACCTCTGTTGGTACTTTTACCCCAAGCAAAAAGAAAAATTGACCTCAGGAAATCCAAGTACATTTGAATTATTTCAAAATAACGTCTGAATGAATATGTCCTAAAGCTTCCAAATTAAGAAAATTAATGATTAGATTAAGCAGAGAATGTTGAAAGATGTTCACAGATCTAACAGCAATAATAAGGACTGCCATGATCTGAGGGAACCACTCCTTACCTTGGGGGAGATAAACAGGGTGCTTCAGGTGGACACAGGCAGGTTTTAGCGATCTGAAAGAGGGGTGAAGTATTTTTATATGAATTACATTGGAGCCTTTGTTTCCTTTTTTAATCCTAGAGGGGAGCTGATTGTATGTTCTGACTAAAAAGCCCATCAAAAGATGAGACTTTTTCAGAAGGAAAATTGAAACAAGGATTAAAAAAATCCACATCAAAAAAGCTAAGTCATCTGAAGCTGGAAAACAGTGGGGAATTAATGAACATGTAAAGCAGCAATTCCAGAATATTTCTGTAAGAACCTGGTGCTCACCCACTGAGAGCATTAGCACAATTATTTGCACTCCCAAGACAGACCTTGAAAAACTTTAAGGCATCTCTGAAATCTGCCTCATTATGTGTTATTTCCAGACATAGGACTGGATTTGCAAATTATATAGAAAATAACAGTTTTAGTGAAGCCGGGGAAGAACAGCTTTGACTAGGTGCATGCAGCATGAGCAAAAGCCAAGAGGAGCTGGAAGCCACTCTGCAGCAGGAAAACAATGAGAGAGTTGCCATCATGAGAACTTTAGCTGACTTACACAGTTGCTGCAAGGGATGGCTATAAACTCTCCAGAAAGGGTAGGCAAGGAAGGGGGGTCTTGATTGTCTGGATCTGAGTGAAGATGATAATATGGTTGAGTGTTCACGGATAAGAATGAGGGGAAAGGCCAACAAGGCAGGTATGACGGTGGAAATCGGTTGACTCAATGGCTCAATCAGGATGAAGAGGCAGACAAAATATTCTAGAAGGGGCTGAGAGAAGTATCACATTCACTAGCTCTTGTTCTTGTGGGGTACTTCAATTTACCAGATGCCAGATGCAAATGCAATATAGTAGAGTAGAAAGAGTCTAGGAGGTTTCAGAAAGAGACTTTTCTGGTGCAGCTGTTGATGTTTCCCACTGAATCTGTGCTTTTCAAACAGAAAAGGACTCACGGGTTGGAGGCCAGCTTGGGCACAGCATGATAGATTTTGATGTCAGAGAAGTAAGGAGCAAGGATCAGCAGAACTTCCAGAGGGCAGCCTTTGACCTTTTTAGGAGACTGACAGGGCCCTTGAGAGACACTTCTGAAGGCCAAAGGAGTCCCAGAAAGCTGGACATTCTTCAAAAAAGGAACTCTTAAAAGTGCATCCAGGCCATCCCCATGTACCAAAAGTCAAACGAGTGGGCAGAACCACTGGCCAAGCTGAACAAAGAATTTGGCTGGAATTCAAGAAAGCAGAGAGAATTTATGGCCTTTGGAAGAAGCAGTAGACAATTCAGGAGGACTACAAGGATATTCTGCTGTTGTGCAAAAAGAAAATTGGAAGGGCCAAAGCCCAACTATAACTTAATCTAGCTGCTGCCTTAAAAGAAAATAAAAAATGTTTCTATGGATGAATTGGCAACAAAAAGAGGGCTAAGGAATAACTTCATCTTTTATTGGATGTGAGGGAAAAGGATGGGAAAAAGACTACATACTTCATGCCATCTTTGATCAGTTTTTATTGGACAGACCAGCTATTCTCAGGATACCCAGTCCCTGAGCTGGAAGATAGTGACAGGGAGCAGAGTGAAGTCTTGATAATCCAAGTGGAAATGATAATTTACCTGCTACACCATGGAGAGACACACAAGTATATGAGGCTGAATGGGATTCACTCAAAGGAACTGAGGGAGCTGGAAGTATTCAGTGAGCCACTCTCCATCCTTTTTCAGTAGTCCTGAATGACCAAGGAGGTGCCACTTGACTGGAGATTAGCAAAAGTGACAACTAGTTGGTGGCTGGTCACAGGTGGTGTTTCCCTGGGCTTATTACTGGGCAAGTTCTGTTTAATATCTTTATTAGTGATCTAGATGAGGGGATTGAGTGTACATGCAGTCAGTTTGCAGACAACTCCGTGTTTGGTAGGAGAGTTGATCTGATGAGAGCTCTGCAGAGAGTTCTGGATGGTTCTAGATTGGTGATCCAAGGCCAATTTTATGACATTGGAAAAGGGAAGGTACTGGATCTTGCACAGGACTCACAACAGCCCCAGGGAGCTCCACGGGCTGGGGCAGAGTGTCTGGAAAGCTGCCAGATGGAAAAGGATCTGGGGGTGCAGCATCTGATCAGGAGCCAACACGTACCCAAGGGGCCAAGAAATCCAGTGGCATCCTGGCCTGCATCAGAAATAGTGTGGCCAGCAGGTTCTGGAAAAGGATAATCTTCCTCTATCTGGCACTGGTGAGGCCACACCATAAATCCTGTGTTCAGTTCTGGGCCCCTCACTGCCAGAAAGACATTGGTGTACTGGAGTGTGTCCAGAGAACAGCAGTGGAGATGGTGAAGCTGGGGTTGTTTAGACAGGAGAATAGGGTGCTTAGACAAAATCTATGGGAAATTGATAGCCAAGCCAACTTGCTGCAGAAAGTCTATTTGTCAGTGATGAAGGTTAAAAAAAAATAAACAGGGATGAGAAGCTAACTGAGCAGTGAGGGTATAAAACAAAATTAGTATAATTAACATGTTTTTGCTAATTTTTGCTTCTGCAGGTTTATGACCTACAAATTTGCAGGTGATTATGTGTTTCCAGTGATGCATCTCCTGGGCAGGGGCAGAGTCAAGTTATCATTCTTCAAATTACTCTCTAGGATCTGTATTTCAGTGCAGTTGTCAAATAACACCTTCATACACATATAGGGGTAAATAGCTGTGATGTTTTTTTTTAAATTTAATAATCCTTAAAACAACTGATATGGATTAACCTGATCTGTACCACCTCCAGAAACATAAACAAGGGCTGCTTGCAAGAGCAGCAGGAATATATCTGTAATTATCTCATGTGAACAATAAATCTGAAAGGTAATGTTTGCAAAAAGAGCCCTGCATAGGAGGTTATGGTCTATGAGTAGTGTTGCTTCTGGAATTAGAGAGATGTCAGGGATTTCTGGGAATTTTAAATTAGGGAAAAAGTGGTGAATGATTTTGAACCTCAGGGATTACTTTTCTCTCATTAAACTCACAGGTACACCAATTTATTTTTGTCTCAATAAACACAAAGTTATAAAAAGAAGTAGTAAAATAATCTGAATTATATCAATAAGCGATTGATATGACAGTTCTATAAGGAACTGACAAAGTTTTGGAGGGACATTTTGTCCCTTGGATGAATGTTTCTTAAACTTTCTTGATCAAAACAACCTATTTTACAACTAAAATAAAAATCTATGTTGAAGTGCTGAAGTCCCTACACCCTGTTGCCTGACCGTGTAATGCACAACTGTATCATCACAAACAAGTACTTATTTTCCAGAAAAAAAATAGCTCCATTGAAGGTAGAAATGACCCAGCACTCAGAATGAAAATCTGGGATAGCTCCAACTCTGTGGCTTCAGAAAGTGATTTGACAAACTAGCTGTTCTAATAAGAAAAGTACTCTGACCTTTTGAGTCAGATAGTACATTCAGATTGCAGAGAACAACAAGATAGCTAAATAAGACTGTCAAAGCATTGTCCTCTGAAATTTGATCTATATTTTTTTTTTACATTACATGATGCTTGTTTCTGTAACTCTAAGAGGCAAGCATAGGGAAATCTCCAGGTGAATGGTTTCCACAATCTAAAGCCATGGCTTATCTTGAAAGGAATATATGGTGTGGAGGTTTCTGGGGGCTTTTTTGTTGTTGTTGTTTTGGTTGGTTGTTTAAGTTTTTTGGTTTTTTTTTTTTTGGGGGGGGGGGATTGTGGGGTTTTGTTTGTTTGTTTGGGTTGAGGGTGGGTTTGTTTGTTTGTTTTTGGTTGGGGTTTTTTGTGGGTGTGTTGTTTTGTTTTGTTTTGTTTTTTGGTTGGTTGGTTGGTTGGTTGGTTGTGGGTTTTTTCTCATGAGGCACTCATGAGAAAAAACCCACATGTTTATGCCTGAATTCCAGCAAACACAAATGTCCAGAATCCTTATTCTCTTTGTCTGGAATCATGATTCTTGATTACACATGAATATTTTAAATGAGTCTGCTAAGTAAGAGGCAGAGTAAACATTAACTTTAGATTTATCTAAAAGGTGACATTTTTTCCCCCAGATTCTCATAATTATCCAGATTTTTTTTCCAGTATAAGGGAGGTAGAGTCCAGAGTATTAATGTGGGCAAATTCATGTCAATTACTGTTGACTTTTCTTCTCTGTTATTTCTCATTAAGGATTGGTATTTCACTTGAGACTGGAATGATTCACTTGAATTGTCTTGGGTTTAAAATTTCCCTCCAAACCCATGTATTTATTCCTGTAACCTTAAGATTTCCTGACCTAGTATCCTAAGGTACCTCTTTAATGGCTGAAAAGTGGCATCCTAGAAGCAAAGTTTTGAAAAAAGTGGCATTCTTCATTAATACATTAAATGACACAACTGAGGTATATTGGTTTTTTTGAAGAGGGAAACTGCAAAGGAATTGAATTGATTTATTCTAAGTTGTATTGAAAGACACCTGAAAAAAGAAATTAAAGAAAAAAATGCAAAAAATTTTGCCAGATGGAGTGTCACTCCTCATGGAAAATTACAAATATAAACAGGGTTCCATTCCAAAACCTCTAAATAAATCAGAGAAAAGAGATTACTGTAGATTTAAATAAGTTAAGAATCTGTTTTCTCATCATGTTAGATCCATTGTTATTGAAGACAACAATGTAATAGGGTATGAACTATTATTAAATAGAATGGTGTTACCTTCTATAGTATTCTGTGTAATATGAGGTTCATTTTGTTGAAATAGATGCATACAAGATTTTATTCTTTTATACCTTCTCTGAAGTCAATGAATGTGCTTCAGCTAAGAACTAGCTTTCTTTTTTCTGACCTGGGTTCTGTTCAGATAAACTTGTTTTCTCTTTTAAAATTCAGTAGCAGACTGGATTTATTACTTCTGCATATCTGATACTCATTTTCACTTTGTATTTATGCATCTTTCTCAGTGCTAAAATGTATCTTTATTTCCTCTCAACAAATGTCAATTTTCAGATGACCTGGTACTGATCTAAAATCTTCGCTTAGAAATGTGGATGTATCTCACCCTTAGGGCAAACCACCCAAATGTACTTGAAAGCAAAATCAGCTGAGAATCCTTTCTAACTGTTTTAGCATCTTAGTTATATATATATATATATACATATATGTGTATCTCATATGTTTATACTTCTGTTAATGCATAATGTTTTTCTATATTTATGTATTTCCTTCTCAAGAATTGAAACATGAATTCCAATCTTCATTTTTATCATGGTCCAATACCTGCTGTCCCAGTACTGAATTTCTTAAAATCTTATATATATTGTATCTTATACATGGCCACTGTTTTCACTTAGTTCATCCATCAGAGTTCTTTACTCTCTTTTGAATATCTTTTAATGCATATTCCATCTCAGTTGAGCAGAGTATATGCTATATATGAATTGTAAAAATTTTCACCAGTGTTGAAATGAGTAAACACTAACTCATTTCTTTGTCTTGTATTCTTATATCCAACTTTTAACTATTTTTGTTTTTTCTTTAGCTAAAATGCAACTGTATTTTCCCACCTTTTCTGGAATATAAAGCTTTTTCATGCAATATGTAAAGCATGTGATGCTCTAGAAGAATACAAATATGAATATATGTGGAGTTACAGTGACAATTAATATCACATATTAATAAATGTTGCATTCACTTGAGAAAGTTATGGGGAAAAAATAAGGAAAAATGTACTCTTCCAGAACACAAATTATTTTAAATGAGATGACATTGCATCTGCTTACCTGACCAGGCTCCTGCTCTACCATGAGTCTAATCTTATTTCAACACTTCATGTCAGTGTGATATTGTGATTTCTCACCTGCTTTCTAGTTCATACAACATCTAAATACATTATTATGAGTGTATGCCCTGTTCTAAAATTTATTGTTACAGCCTTGGCCAGGAGTAAATTACTGTACTTAAGTTTATTGAATTCTCTCAAACATTAAAAAATATTATTTGTATTAAAAAATTCTACCTCCTCAGCAGGAGTACACTACTGCTAAAGTCCGTTACATGAACATTTTTAGATAAATAATAAATAGATTGGGAAACTAATTCAACTCTCACATGTGGGGGTTTTTTTCACTCAAAAATACATTAGTAGCATTTATAAACTATATGAAAAATAATCCCTGCATTTGAAAATGTAGGAAAATCCCTAGACTTGTTTGAAGACTGAAAAGGAATAAAAAATACAGTAAAGAAATATTTAAATAATGATTACTAGCATTTAGCAATTAACTTGCTATTTAATGACCAAATTGAAAAGACTGCTTTTTTAAAAATTTATGCACTTTGATAAATCTGTGATTTATTTACGGTTACTGACCAATTTCAGGCAATTTTGAATGCAGAAAATATTCCAGTAAGTTATATATTCATTAAAGTCCCTGTACATAAGATGTCATAATATAAGAAATGTTTGAAACACTCCATAATTAAAGCTTCTAACATGTAATAACCTGGTTGTGTGTTTGACAGGTTTTTACATACATTAAAGTTTAGAGCACTGCAAAATGTTGTATAAATAACAAATTCATTTCTAATGCCTTGGATTTAGAGTCATTCAGATAGAAAGGATCATGACTGCAATAAATTTATATTTTAATTCTTGACTTCGGCACCTTCCTGTTATTTTGAAGGGCAAGGGTCATAACGCATTTTTGGTGTCTATTCAATCATCAGGAATTTACTGAATTAACTATTTGCAGACATTATTAGTAGTGTTACAGGAGTGTTATACATACTGGCACAGTACGGAAAAATGGCTCCCTTTGGTGTAACTTCTTTTGGGATTCTCTTTTCTGCAATGCTCTTGGGCCTAGGTGCTCAAAAGCTTTTTCTGCTTTGTACATTTAAACAGTTCTGGGAAGTACAGCTCACCCTGCAAATCGATCAGCTCATCTGACTGGGATAGACCACAGGAGCCATGGCAGGGTGATGTCTATTCTCTGTTTCTGGGTGTCAGCTTTAAGAGAAGCTTTGGTGGAGACCAAAGGCACCAAGCCTCTCTGTTGAAACACACAGGAAAACCTCACTGCATTCTTCCCATTCATTGCCTCTTTGGCAGCTAGGCAAAAGAAAGTTGAAGAACTGATTTGTATTCTTCTTGTTTTTTTTTTTTTCTCGAGAAAAAATGGCTGCAAAATAATCACTTTGCAATTTAATGCATTAATTCTTGGAAATTAAGAGTTGAAAAACCTACTACTTCCTCCAGCAGGCTTTCTCTGAGATGGGTTTGCACTTGCAGTGTTAACTCAAGCTTTCCTCCTGACTGTAGTTTTTGGAAGATTTCATTATTTGGTCACCAATGCCTCATGATAATTGCAGACAAATATGCAACCTTTCTAATACGGCTGAATCTTCATTACTCCATTCCAACGTTTTAGGCCATTTTGTTGGAAGAGCTGAACAGATGAAAGTGACAAAAACACCAGAACTATAACAGTGAAGTTATAGGGTGAAATAAGTGACTTGAAGAGTGACATCAGTATTTAGCTCCATTGTACCAACAGATGCTGGTTAAAAAAATCCTGCATCAGCCTACTTGGTCACTGGATATTCCTGGACCATGGGAGTTTTTTAAGTCATAGGTAAGTCAAGGAAAATGATTAGCCTGGAATTGAGATATACAATGTAATACATATTCTTCCCTCTATTTCTCTCTCTGAAGCAATGAGACATGAGCAAGACCATGAGACAAAACACTGTAATATAAAAAGTGATTTTTAGGTTCAATTAGTTTAGCATCTGGACAATAACAGGGGGACATAATACAGATAAAAAGTTCAGATAAAATTCCTATTTGATAAGTCTTGTCATACATTTCTTCTTCTCATCATTTTTTTTTCTTTATACATTTTGATAGAAAGTTTCCACGACATTTTTCCTTTATAAACAACTCTTTATACTGACAAGTGATGGAAAGAAAACTACTTGAAAAAAATGTTATGTAGGTTTTTTTAATATAATGTTTAAATTTGACTTTTTAATTACTCTGCACTGTTTATATAAATACAGTCATTAAAAATACATGAGAACTCTAAAGTGGTATTTTGAAATCAATTTCAATATATCTATCTATATAAAATTTATTCTAAAATATAGTGATTTGTTTATTCTAAAAGTTAATACACAATTCACCTGTTTTCTAAATCTTCAGTATACATAGGCATTTATTTGTATGGTACAATCTTTCCTTTTATTGTTCTTATTAAATCAAAGCCGGCACTGGGAAGAATGAAAGTAGGGAATGGTCATTATTCAAACATATAATCCATTTTTCTTTTCTTTAAAATCTAAGTCTATTTGATCTCAGTAATAATATTCTGAACTATTATGGAATAGAGGCTACTCAATAAGGTATCAGATTGATTTTGAAAATCAGGAAATTTTAAGATCATTAACTTTAACCAAGAAGGTGCTTTTTATTTAAGTCTTTCCAAAGTGTTTGAAGGCTCCTTTACATGCAGGAAGAAGGCTTCCAAAGTTTTAGTGCATCTTACTGAAGCTGACATTGGAGTCTGGTTGTCCTTATTAAACCTGCTCTCTTTTACACCTGGTTGAGAAGGCTTAGTTTGTGAATTCTGAGGCAGAAGCCAACTGCTGCTTTATCCTTTATCCTTTGAGGTTTTATCTGTTCGTTCATAACTATGTACTTTCTTAAGCAAATATTTTGTAAGATCTTAAGTTAAAGATTTCTACCCCAGTTAAATTTTGTAGTCATAGAACAAAAAAAAAATATAAACACAATTAAAAACTATGTTTACATGATACATATAAAGATCAAAAATTTATAAAATTAATATCATTAGACATAAAATATGTATTAATGTTGCTTTATAGTGATTTTCTTGTATGATAAATACCAAGGGAAAATTTTAAAAGGATTATAGCTAATTGTAAATTACTTAATCTTTTCTTAATATATATGTTCTCTATAGATATACTTAATACATATATTTTTATACATATACACAATATATATAAATTATATAATGATAAGTTACTTAATCGTAATTTAAACTATTTGAATATATTGTAAGTATGTAAGCCAGAAGTTTGATAATGTTTTGAGAAGATAATTCCTTATCAATTGAAATAGAAATGAAGTACTAATACCCTCAAACTTAAAAGCCAGTAAATAAAGATTAGAAATAAATATTGATTATTAATTACTAGAGAAAATTTAAAACTCAAGAGTTTAACAATTCATGATTATGTCTTAACTTTTATGGATAATTCATTCTTATTATGACAAATAAGAACACCCTAAAAATAAACCATAATAATTTTGATAATATTATGTTTTGAAAATATCTTAAGCTACCTAGTTCTCTTACAATGTTGAAGAGTAACATATCATAAAACTTTAGAAAAAATATTTTCCATTCCAATGAAGTTACTCTACAGTTACTTCTACAAAACACTGCACAGACCAGAGACATAGCAATTTTTGTTTAGAAATTATATTCAACATTAACTATGATACTGAAAGAAATGTAAATAGTCTTCTTTCAGGAAATAAGCTAACACTTAGGTACAAGCTTGAGGGCAAAATGATCAAGTGGGGAAAGGATTGTCCCGTGCCCCTATCACTTACTAATCTCTTCATTGGAAGCATTTGGCACAGGACCAGTGAGATCTGCTGAGAACCACATCGAACTCCAGAGCAAAGAATATGTTTAAGCTTTTAAAGTCATTTTACGATGTCATTTTCACTCTTCTACCCTCAAATAAAATATTTGTGTATTGGGATATATCAAAATCACTCCTGTCTTCTGCCTTGTTCAGTGCTATCTGTCTTTTGCCTTTTAAAGCCAAAAAGATGTCATTGTCATTGTGAGTCATAGATCCAGGCAGATGTTTATAGTGTAGTGGTTTCTAGTGCATGAGCATGCAACCCCATGTACACTAGAAAGATTTTCAAGGTTGTTGAACAATATCAGAATTGCAGAGATTATTAGCTTTCATATACCTCTTCAAGAAATAGTGAAGCTGAGAAGCTCAGTTTAAGGAAAAATAGCTCTATATTTGTCTAAATCTGTTCCTAACATGCTATTGAATTGAGATTTAGAGCCTCAAGTCACAAATTTCTTTCTGATACATTTACTTCTTACAGGAGGCTACAGATGAAGAATGTTTACACAGATTCAAAAATTGTTTAAGAAATAATGGTGAAAAAATCCACTGGCATTACTAAATACAAGGGTGGCACATCTGACTGCGATCCCTGACTATCAGTTTGCCATGGCTTGGGAAAGAAGACTACATCCCTTTTTCTCTTTCTTTTCTTTTGCTACAAAGCAACTTGCGTTTTTTTTGATATTGCTTTGATATAAACTTGCCAGTTCTTCTGGCACAGTATTTCTGTTTTCTGAAAGAAAAATGTAAAGAAAACTATATTTACTTCATTATGGAAAGCTGACCTGCAAAGATTTTAAGTTGAATAAATGAAGCTAAATTAACTGGAAATTTGCTGATTTTTAACAAAGGTTTCATGAAAAATGTGTGTCATCAAAAAGGTTAAAGGAGATAAAACACAGGAAACATAAATCAAGTAGTAAAACCAGGAAAGGAAAATGGATGCTAATGAAATTTTGAAATTACAAGTTGAGGTTGACTTCTGATCTATGTTCAGTTTATTCTCTCAATGCAAATTTTTAATTCTGCTCTAAGGAAATAAGACTTAGGATTTTTGCATTTATAACTTTCAAGAAGAGCACTGATCATTCTCAGCTGCCTTTTAAAAATCCATTATTTTGATTGGCACATAAAGAATGACATTTAGCCAGAATATCCCTTTCTGTGACTGTTTGGAATATTCTTCCTCCTGTCTTTGAAATCCTGTAGAATGAGATTAGTGTGATAACAAGTTGTCCATATGGCAATTCAGCCGTTCAAGGATTGTCTCTTCCTCTGTCAGAGTCTATATATCAAAGATAAGGAGATAAATTTTTGTACCAGCAGCAAGGAGCATTCTGTCTCACTGGTCACAAAATCCTTCCTTGGTTGGGGTTGAATATCAGCAAGCAGACATGGTATTCAGCACTTCTGCAGATCAGAAACTTTAGTGAAGTGTGGGTGTCCATAGAAAATTAATTTAAAAATAAACTTGCTTCCATAAAGAAGAAAGGAAAGTGTGATCTTTTGTTGAAAAATCTTTAAAAACTTAACTGGGTTCTTAGCTGGACAGCTACAAATTGTTCTCAGAGGTTCAAAGCCTTGCTTTTTTTGTGTTCTTGTTAAAAGGGAAAGGGGTCTCAATTAAGTGCTGAAAAGATTTAGATATGGATCATTAGGGGTCAGATCAGGCCTTTAAAACTATCATTAGAAAGTGTAGACAGTAATCTAAAATATTCTGCCTCTTCTCTTTGTTAAGGTAGCATTCATTCCAAAAAGTCTTTCTTTCACTTTTTGCAAAACAAGTTTTGCTATGTTTCTCATTAAATTTATGCATTGGCTCAAATTGTGGAAAGCTCATAACTCTGTAGTTAGACTTCTGTTAAGAGAGATACTAAAAAAGACAAATAATTGTTTTTTAAAATATTGTTAGTATATATAGAAGCATGTTCCTTCAACTGACATTATTAACCAAATGAAATTTTTCCACATGATGAATTTTCCTTAAGAAAAAATTGTTGTATGGAAGGCTTGTTAAAACTGATAGTAGTTTTCTGTTGCTGACTTTTAATAGCCAATGGATACTTAAAATGAATAAAATAAATGTGACAGAAAGTGAAAACTGTAAAAGGGTATGTGAACTTGTTTTAAGCACTTACTTAGGTATTAGTTTCCTGGCTTATTTTAGGGTGATAACTGTTGCCCCTTCTGATATGAGTTAGAAATAGCCCTCATTTTCTCAGCATATAGTAGCTCTCAAACCTTTAAGAAAATGTGTTCTTGCTTCTCCCTTTCTATCTGCACATGTAAAGATGGAATAGCTTTTTGACTTTCATCAAAAGTTAGACCATTGTACATTCAGAAGCGTTCCACTGGAAATGCGGGCTTTCACTTCCACAGATATCTTTATTCCCTTTATAATATCTTAGAAAAAATGCACCATGCTTTTTTGGGCTGCCTGTATTTTCATTTTCTATCTAGCAAGAAAATGCAATCTTTTCATTAGGTTGTAATTAGCAAGAGATCATGTGCAAGAAGAAGCATATAAGTATCACTTAAATATTTAGGGAAAGCATAAATAAAGCTCCTTCTTATATTGCAACAGAACAAATTCTTTTTCCCTAGGTCTGATAAAGTACTTTTTAGCCTGATTATTTTTAGCCTGATATTAACTTGGAGAGCCAACAGATCAGTGCTCAAAGCTGTGAAAATACCTGCAGAAACTTGTACCCTCCTTACAGGCAGCAAGCTTCAGTTGCATCTCATCACATTCCAACTTTGGACTGTTTTGAGGCACTTGCAATGGCAAGTGGAGGACAGGGTGGCAGGCAACTTGTGCAGATCTGGTTCCTGTTCTCTGGAAGCAGAAATATGAGTATAGCTGCAGTTTGAGTAAAGCTGTGGTCAAAGAGAGAGAGGACCGATTTAATTCGACTGAGGTTTAAGTAAATATCAAAGATATAATAGTGTTAGGAACACTTATCAAAGATGGCAGGCTGTGAGAGGTGCATTTAATATTGTCCTTAAATTAGAACTTGATTTATTGATTCAGTGTGTAGAAGTCAGGAATTTCCCCACTCCAGAACTCAAATCTGTGGTTTTGGCATTATCTCACCATGTGTAACTTATCCAAGCAACAGAAGGAAGGATTTGTGTCACTCCTGGTCCTGTTTCCACTCTGCAAGAATTGTAAAGCAAGTAGGGAGTTCTGGTCATGTACTGCCTCAGTAGAGAGCAACATGTGCAACTCCCATGCCTACTGTTCAGCTGTCAGTTCCCACAGCTTTTGATCAACCCCTGTGTCAAGGCCCAGAACATCTGGTATAATTTGAACAAATGATGAAGTTAAAAATGGAATAGCAGGTTAGTCTTTTCAGTTCCTCCTTCTTAGATGTGTCTTTGTTTCTGTCACTCCATCACTTTCAGTTTTCTTGCCATCACGGCAAGATGACAGCTCTCTGTGATGGCATTGGCATGTTCATACTCTTTATGACAGTTGTTAGGAAAATATGGCCTATTAGAAAAAGACAGCTTAATTTTGCAGACTTTTGGCTTTTTGTCCTGCTTTTCATTCCACTCACCTAATCTCACACAGAACTTCCTCTGAAGTTTTGAGCAATGTTAAGGTCACTAGAATGTCCATTAGCCCATCACAGCTGCCAGTAATAGATATTGGCTATGTTAATTACATTTCAGGCACACAGAGCCATCCCAGCTCAATCAATTTATTAGGATATTGTGGCACAGTGTGCTCAGTTGCCATGCAGTGCTGTAAGAGAGTGGTTTGCAAACCCTGGAGGTGAGTCTGCAAGCAAGATGAGGGCAAGGGTCCCAGAGGCTTTGTTCAAGAAATGTCCCTTCAATCAGTGTCATGGAGAGCAGCAGCAGGTGAGTCAATATGCCAGGAGGCTGCCTGGAGAACCCTGTGACACCATGGCCACATCTCTGACTGGAAGTCTTTACAAATGCTTTACACAGCTTCCTTTATCTGTGCATGGTGAACATTTGCAGGCTTCTGCACAAAATTTAACAGAATTTCTTTCCTGAGAACAGACTCTCACTAGGTATCAAATCCCATTACATTAAAATAAACCCAGTCTAAAATACCTTTCCTCCTCACTTGACCATCCTAAATTTTTAATTTTATGTAGATCTACCTTTTGTATTTTACTCTGAAGATCACTGGTAGAAACTGGGCTTACTAGGATTGTCAATGACATAAGAGTATGGTTTTGTTTATCCTTTAATTATTCTTAGTTTGGTCTATTCAGGGCAGGGACTTGGAGGCATTGCAGCATGATGGGTATAAATTAATTGTTTAATCTTAATCAAATTATAAGACTATCATTAAGTATCAAAACAGTATTACAGATAGGGTCAATGTGAAAGGTAACATTAAATTTGAAGTTTTTCTTATTCTGTTGTATTTGAGCCAGGAGAAAGCAGATTAAGTTTCTATAGTTATTATGTGGCTGTGGTTTTTATCTTGGTTTGAGGTTTGGGGTTTCTTTTTTGGGGGAGGGGGTGGTGGTTTATTTGGTTGGTTGAGTATTTTTATTCTTGTTTGTTTCCCTTAAATGAATAAGATAAATTATGGTTATACCCACAGATGGCTTCAAGAAGATTTGTTAAACTATAACCTGTCATTTCAGAACTCCCATGACTCTGCTGTTAGGTTTTTTTTCTCCTTTTTTTTTTCAAATGAATTAAATAACCATGAAGAAAAACAAACTAATTGAAATTATTCCCCACAACATTACCTAAATTTAGAGAATGCAATTAACTACAGCATACAGATCAACACAATTCTGTAAAACACTTATCTTAGGCAGAAATATTGCCATTACTGATTATAAAAACATAATCTGCAAGAAATAACTAATAAGAATAAAATGAACAAGCAAATTGTATTAAAATGTTGAAGAAATGCTGCAGAACAGAATTAGAGGTAGGAAAAAAGGGGATTCTAACCTTAAGAAACATGCTCAATGAGTCTTCTGTTTTATTTTGCATAGCATGAGTTGGTCAGCAGTTGATTCAATAAAATCTGCTTATCAGAAAATATTAGAAACTTGCAATTCTTCTTCCTCTGCTAGAAAGAAATTATGTTTAAGAATTTCACATCATGGAATATATTCATTTAATGTTCAAGTAAACTCTAAATCTCTGTTACCGTATGTGTAATATGCTGCTGCTCAGATCCATCAGCAGGATCTCAACTTCTGCTCACACATTTGGTCTTTTGTTCATATAGACTAGAGCATTCAGCTGCAGTGCAAGTAACACCAGTTCCAAGCCTGTCTTTGCCATTTACCTGCAGTGAAAGACAGAGATGGCCACCTCTCCTCTCTCTATTGCTAGTTTCATTTAAAAGCTCTAGCAAATCACCAGACATTCCCAATGAAGGTACAGAGAACTGTTTTTGCAGAGTACATCACTCTTGCCATATATTCATGGACTTGTTCTGACCATGCCTTCAGACTGGATTTTCTTTTCCATGTAAAATTTCCTCTGCAGCCTTGCTTCCACACAAACTTCATCTTAACATTTTAACTTATGAACTCTTTGGAATAAATGGGCATATACTTTTACAAAACTTGATAAAATGGACAATTAGCAAGTTCTAAGAAAAGCTTGTTTGCTCCCATTCACCTACATTTCTTACCAAATTGCTGATGCAATGGTTTTGTTGAAGTGGTTACATTCTTAGACACTAATAAATTTGTTGCACTTTACATACATGGTATTATATTCAGAAAATTTTAGAGGAAAGGGAAGTTCATTTATTTTGAAAACACTGACACTCTGTTGTGCTACCAGTATCAACATATTGTACTGCCAATTTAATTATTAATATTAATATTATATTTTTATTCTTTTCTAATTTTTACATACAAATTTTTTATCTCCAGCCTTTTGTAGAACCCTGGGTTCTCCACCTTCTGTATATACAAATATTCTGTATCTTGTTAAGCTCTATCTACTACTTTGATTTTTGTTATTTTTATCAGTGTAGAATATCCTGTAACACTTTCCCTTCCAAATGAATTTTAGAAATAAGTATATAATTCTACATAATTCCTTTAATAGTTTAAATGGTTTTTTGGTTTTATTTTTCCCTTATATCTCTGACTTGTGAAACTTACTTTACAGGTACAGAATGGGAGAACCTGGCATCAGATTTTTCTAACATTGGCAACTGGAAATCATGGATAAAAGCAAGATTCTTTGCCAGTATCCTCTGTCAACCTGCTGTGTTAGGATAAATATTGTGCGAAAGTTTTATGCTCTATGTTTAGGCAATAAGTACAGTGTCTTAGCAGCTATGTAAAGAGAGGCATTATGATTGGATCTTGATCCTGGTTCTATGTTTTGAGTGATCAAAGCTTATGTTCTGTAATAAACAACACTAAAATATTTGAAGTACTTTGGGTAGTGTTAATTGCAGTATTTTAGGGTGCTGACATTTAATGTATTTTTAATTAGTTTCATAGTTGTCATTATGTGAAGGAGACAAACTGTTCTTTCTAGCAATCATGACTTGAGTGTCTTAAATTTTATGTTTGCCCAAAAAGGAGGAAAAAAAAGAAAAAACAACCTCTTTCTGATATCTTGCTGCTATAAGTCTGGGGACAATCAAGGCCAAGTGTAAAAACTTTTATTTTATAAATTTATTTAAATAAAATACCTTTAATACCAAGAATTCTTTCGAGGCATCAGACATTACCAAAAGAAATAGGAGTTGAGGGAGATGCTTCTACTTGTTTAGATATCAGCTGCACTGCAAAGTTTCCCCTTCCTCTTTTAAGTGAAGTACTGGGTTTTGCTGCTACTTTGATCATAACAAGAGGCAGGTATGATATTAAATGTTCTTGTCTGGATATTTATATCTGCTTATAAATTTAGAACAGTTTTTTATAACTGCTGGGCCAGGATGCCTGCTAAATTTTGTGATGCTGAGATGCATTGGTCTGTTCTGTTATGGCAAGAACCATGAAACGTTGCTGCAAACTATTTTTACTGACAAAGCACAAGTTGCAGCACTCACACTGTAAAAGTGAATTCTTTCAGCCTGTGAATGTCAGTGGCTATTTTCAAGGATACACATTATATTCTGGGAAATCTGCGTAATTTATACGACATATTAAATTGCGATGTGGGTTCAGTTAAGTGCTGCTTATTCAAGAAAAAATCTGAACAAATATTAGCATATCTATGAGACTTAGAATAGTAAGCTACATAGTTACCATAGTTCAAGAAATATTGTAATACAGTTGGTGGTCAAGACTAAAATCAGACAACACTGTGAAAGGCACTGTAATCTAATTTGAAACTGTGCCCTAATTTGACATTTCAGCATTACCTTCCCAGTATACTGGGAAACCCTACAGGTTGTTTACATGTCAATTGGGAACTCCTAGCCTCAGTAAAGAGGCTTTAATCCCTCCATGCCTGTGCATCCCGTGTTTGCCTTCTTTCCACATCTGAAAAGGTACGCAGAACTGTTTTACTACTAACTCAAAACAAAATTAAAATATAAACTACATTTTCCACTTGTTGTTGTTGAAAACTTCTTTTATTCTCCATTTCTATTTTTTTCTTTTCTCATTTTCTCATATCATCTTCATTTCTGGTACATTCATTGTCTTTATCTTAGGATCTTGTATGTTTTGATGTTTTGTCATTTGATTTTTTTGGTGGGGAGAGGGGGTGACTTTGTCTTATTTCTTTCTTCCAAATAAATTTCACTGCAATTCCTTGCTGCACAGTAGAAAAATAAGGAGGGTACTGTCAAGTGGCCACCGGTGACAGAATACCAGTCTTTGACTTAGCTTGATATGGAACTGCTTGCTATGGGAATAGGAAACATCATTAGTTTTCTCTAATAAAGTCTTTAAATGAAAAACTTGCTAATGAATACTACGTTTTTCAGAATCTGAACTTTCCTACAACAGAGCTCAAGTTGAATGTATTCCAAGATTCCTGATCATTAGTTTAAGGTCTGAGCCACGGATCTTTGGAACACACTTTATTTTCTTTATCTCATTATAGTTTTCCACTTAGGAGATGTGGGTGCCTCTTCACTGAATCTGCATTACAAGGATTCTTTCCTTTTCCTGATGTGTAACATAATATTACCATTTCAAGATCTCAGCCCACTCCTCTGATGTTGCTTTGTAGACTCTGTGTGTGCAGACTCAAGGTAAGATATATAATCTTCTCCTTGAGTTTGCTGGGCAAAAGAAAACAGTAATTGATGTAAACAGCCTCTGTTTACCCTTAGCTCTTTGTTGCTTGCAGTCCTGAAAGAGAAGAGCAAGGCATGGAGGTGAAGCACTGCAGTACAGAGGAACAGTCAATCTGCCCCTTTAAATAAACTTACTTCTGCCAATACATAAACTCAGAGAGCTAGAAGGGGCCTTGAGGTCATTCACTGGTTCACAGCTGCATCTCCCACTGCAAGGAGTTACTCTGAAGAGATGCCTCATTTATCTTGTTCCTAAATATGTCCTGGTGACAGAATGCACATAGACCTCTAACACTGCTCCTAACCTGTACAGTTTTTCACTAATTTCTAACCTGAAGATCCCAAGTGGAAATTAAGGTCCTTGCAAATTCTCCCATTCACACGGATTGCAGGCAACAGTTTGTTCTTACAAATTTTTCCTTTTCTGGAACAAAAATATTTAAAATTGTATTAACTTTGAGTGTCTAGGTCAAAAAGTACAGCGAATTCCCAATAAGTAAAGCTGCTCACAAAAGTTTACTTTAAAAGGGAAACTCCTTTCACAATTCCTTTTGTATGATATTTCATCTAATAAAGTCCTGCAAAACAACCCAAAAGGGGAATGTGCAAGCAATTAGTTTTGTAATTGTAATTCTAATACAAATTTATTTGTCCCATGTCCCAAAACAGTGTGTCACAGTGTCACACGTTTAATAAGCAGTTTGAGAGAGATTCCTCCAAGATGTATAACTGAAAATTGGCTTGATTTTTCTTGTGCTAATGTACTTGCTGCAGATAACATTAAGAAAGTTAGAAAGTTGTCTATGACTAACATTGAACAAGAAATCAACAACTAATGGAAAATTTATTATATTCAACTAAACAGATGTCTTCCTGGAGCCAGTAGTGACATAAATGTCTTTGTCATGTTATGTCTTTAAATGTTGCATGTCCTAGAGTCTCTTAATTCCTCACAGTAATTAATGAGATCCTGATGACACATAATGACTAGTAAAATGAATATGGATAATATTACTTTAACCATGTCTATATCTAGGGAGCCTCTATTTTCTTGCTATACTTAGTGTTTGGGTTTTTTTTTTTTTCACTGTGGAACATTTGGACAGACTTTCAGAGGATATTGTAAAAGATTAGACTGTAAGATACTAACTTCTGAAGATATGCCAAATACATTAACATTTTGGACAATATTAAGTATATTAAATAGCTGTGCTCATTACAAATTACAGAACCGTGTTTCCAAGAAAGAAGAGCAAAGTAAAGAGGAAAAGACCCAACTAAATTCCTTTCTGCTGAGCACCAGATGTAGCTAGCCAGAGAAGGAGCTGGTATGTTTTTCAGCTGCAAGATGAAATACCTTTTCCTGTAGAGCTAGCTCATGATACAATTCAATTGTGATTGCACATTGCATCCCAAACTTAAAAAGCACAAAATAATCTTTGATTATTTGACAGATTTAAGGTTGCTGGGACCCTAAAGGAGGCAGTCCCACAGCTACATTTATAAGGTTTTTTTTCCCCCCCTCAGGTAATTTGAACTGTAAATCAGACCATGCTCAAACTACAGACTATTTAATGAAAGCTCCAAATTGAATTCATCTTTTAGGATTAGCCCAGGTTTTAGTATGTTGTATGATACATTCAGAGGTGGTTCTCAGCTCTTGCAACATCAACCTTTTTAATATTTCAATAAAATCAATATGCTTATAGAAGCAAAACCAATTTGAGCATCTTCCAAGGTGGCAGAACCCTCATATGGCAGTTAAACAATATTTCTCAGAGCAGGAGTAGATTATTATCAGTTAATCAAGACCAGCAAAGGAAAACTCTAATGGTCGAGTAGCAGTAGGCTACTCTGCTAAAATGTACATGCAAGCATGTTAGCTTCCCGTGGAGTTTCTACTCCATTCTCTTTGTTTCCTCATGTAATATCTTTTTACTTGCCTGATAGTCTGTCTTCTATTATATTTTATTCAAGTAAAACTTTCATTGCCTTCAGTGACTTCACAGGGCAAAGACAGCAGATTTTACATTCAAATGTTAGACCTCAAAATTGCAAAGTAATTGCAGGTTAGGGCTGATTCTTATGTATGCTTTCTGAACAAATCCTGTTCAAATTTTAGGACATTGATATATATTAATTTTTTAATATGAAAACTAATTTTTACTTCTGGCAGAGAAGGAAGGGATTTTTTTCCATGGTATGCCATTTAAGTCTATTTAAGATTCATCAAATTTCTGTTATTACTCATTTAATTTTAAAAAACCCAAGGAATTTCAGGCACAAAGTACTATTTTTATTCTTCACTAAAAAACTGGCGACAGTCCTCGTCAGTAATAATGCCATTGAAAAATGTTGTATAAACCTGGCAACAACCTGTTCTCACCACAGATCTACTTAATTGCTTCTGCATTTATAATAGACACAACAGATGATTAATGCTTGGTGCATGAGCGGCAGTCTTTGGGAATTACTTAAATAACTTTTGTATAATACCTTAGGCCATAATTATAAAGGTTTATGTAACTTGCAAATGATGCAAATCATGTTTTCTGCAAATATTTAACAAAACACCAGTAGAACAAACTGTGTTTCTGAACAACTGTAAACTACTCTTCATTTATTTGGGGCATTCCATAACTTAAGCTAATTACGGTTGTTAGCTGTAGATAAACACATTACTAAAATACCCTTTAGTGCCTTCAAAAGAAGAAATATGAAAGTTCTACAGTTATTAAATTGCTCATGAAAAAAAGATTGAGAAAATATGTTTCTTTCAAAACTTGGAACAGAAGAGATGCCCCCAGCACCTGTAAATTGTCATTTCCAAATTTCTATTTTTAACAAGACAATTATTTGTTTATAACCATAGAAATTATTATGAATCCATATTGACATCTTGCGGATAACTTGGTCAAATGCAGTGAGCAATTTCTGTATTTATTCATCTTGGAATATATTAGTCTTATTGGCTAACTCATAATTAAGCACTGGGCACTGTTTATATTTGAAACTCTTTTAGTAGTTCTGTATTTCATGAAGAGGTCGTGTCTAACTACATAGTTTGTAGATGTTAAAAAAAACATCAAAAATAGATGGGAGTTGACACCTATAAAATATTGGTCTTGCCAAAACTGTTTCACATCACATTTGTTTCTAATTAGTTAACTTCAGATGGAAAAAAATGGTACTACAGCAGTCTACTCTAACCAGTGGACTCTTTAGCTTAAGTATAAGGATTTCAAACTTAAAGAGGGAAAATTTAGGTTAGATATGCAGAAGAAATTATTTATGAAGGTGGAAGAGCTTGCCCAGAGAAGCTGTGGATATCCCATCCCTGGCGGTGTTCAAGGCCAGGTTAGATGTGTTATTGAACAGCCTGGTCTGGCAAGAGGTGAATGTGGATAAGATAATATTACAATTTTTATTTTTCATATGAGATTGTGAAATTCCTTTGCCCAGAAAATTTTTGGTTTATAGAACTGCAGAATCCATTGCAACATGTGGAGATGTGCCGTGCGTCTAAACGGCTTAGGGATCATTCACAGAGTTCAAGGAATTAGCTGTCAAGAGCTCATTCAAAAGGAATGTTTTCTGTAGGTAATGAAAAGAAAAAGGCAACCGTTTTGCTTCTGATAATGACAAGAAACATGGAGCAGTCCACTTAAGAGCAATAGGAGCCAAGACCAAGATCCCCACTACACTTTTTCTCACTCTCTTTTTTTCTTTCTCTATCTTTGTCTTTTTCTCTTTTTCTCTTTCTTTTTGCTTTCCATTTTATTTACATTTTCTTTTGTTTACCACCCTCCAGTTTTCATTTCCTCTTTTTTTTTGTTCAAATAATGTGTTTAGCTGTCAAAACTTTGAAAACCTCAAGACTTCTGTATCAAATAACATAGGGTATGAGCCATTCACTTGAGAGTTGGACTTGATTATCCTTGCGAGTCCCTTTCAAATAAGAATATTCTGTTATTCTATGGTAATTTTAGCCATATTACTTAATCTAATCTGTAGAAAAAAGAATTCCTTACATAAACTACGTAAAATCATGAGATTAATATTAGGGTTATTTTTGTTGAACAAAGAGTTAGAAACAAAGAGTAGTCTGCCACTTATGGCCTGTCTGAGAAATACAGCTTACTTGCATTCTTCAGAAATTTTTAAAAATCATTGCTACAGCCAGAAATACTCTCAAATTTTAATCTCAAGTGTCAATGTTTCTTTGAGCAGAATTGTTCTCTGGTTATTGTTGATTAGGATCTGCTTCTCGTTTGCTTGACAATGAAACTGGATAGTATCACTGAAGCTTTGAGTGGGGACAGAGGGGCTGAGCTAACACTCACTGGAGTTCATATCCAGTTTAACTCCATACTGCATGGATTCTGTACTGGTGCCCTAAGGAGGGCAGGGGGAGGGATAGTGGTCTGTTGTGCAGTACTAAGAGCATCCTCACTGTGAAATAAACTGGATCTGAAGTGTCTCATTTATTTGTTTTGTAACAAAATAAACATATTGATTTATTAAGTAGCTTATTCATTTATTCAAATGTTAGATAAAAATTTGATCTGGTTATCTGAATATTTTTATGCCTTGTGAAATAGATTTCATATATATGTTTCATACACAAACATCAAATTATGGCTTCAGTTTAAGCTGGAGCAAAACTTTGGCCATGGACTTTTCCTTAGGCAATATACAATCAGCTATATATCAGCTTAAACACTGAAACCGATATCTTCATGCTAATGCAGGTTTTGACCTTTTTTAATGATCTCCAACAAATTAAAATACATGTTATCTTAGGTCTATCAAGTGTTAAGCAGAAGACACAGACCAGCATTTTCTTAAGCAACTGATATATTTGTCTGAATTCCTTCAACAGATTACAAGAAATTCTGGTGCTGTGAAGCTATGAAAATTGCCTATACAAGATGCCCTGTTCAAAAAAACACCAGAAATAACCCACAAAAAATAAATTTAAATATTTCCAAATGTTTTCCAGCAAGGATTTCTGAATTAGAATCCTTCACGATAGGCAAGATTCATATTTGTGAAACTAAATAAATCAATACCATTTTTCTCTATACCATCACATAAGTAACCAAGAGCAAAGCATCTGCCTCTCTAGGGATGCCATATGTTGAAGACTAGAGAAACCTATGCAGCAGATAGACTGAGAAAGAGAAGGCAGGTGAGTGGTTACTGTTCTTGTTCTACTCTCCATTCAACCCCCTTTCAAACAATTTATTTAGGATATCCAACTCCTTCTCCCTGTAGCTGAACTGGTTTATTTCAGTGAGTCAAGATATATGAGCTTGCTACACAGAATATGAGCTATTTACCATGACCAATATCAGCAAATAACAATAGCCAGCAGTTAACTTCTCCTCTTAAGTCATTGAAGAAAAACCACAAACCAAAACAAACAAACAAATAAAAACAAGAACAAAGAAACAAACATTCTATATTAATGTGAAAGTAATTTTTAAGTGGTAATTTTTTTTTACATTTTCCTTGGATCTGTTGAGTTTAGAGTTTCTGAAACACTTTAGTGCACTTTTCTTGCTTTGACTTTCAAGGGTCAATGCTGTGCACTAATACTAGAGTGCACAGAGTTGTCAGAGTACTGTGTTGTTCATCTACTTGGCTAATAATGACCACATATTGTTGGATAAGATGCTCCTTGGAACACACCTGTGTCAGTCTGACTCCACTCCAGTCCATTTGGGAGACTACATTAATTTTTTGAATGGAGCCAAACCCATTGGCTGTCCTTGTGGACATTTGGAAAGGTGGCACAGAATGAGCAATGGTATTTGTGTGCATGTCCAGGATCAGTGTAAGGTGGCTCCTGACAATGTCTGGCCCCAGATGCTATTTAAGTATTGCTAAGAAGGAATCTTGGGAATGAGAGCTAGACAGATGGAAAGGAAAATGAAAGGTATGGAACAGAAGGATCAGATCTTGAAACCAGTGTGGTTTTGGTAAATATTTTGGAAGATTTGAGTACAGTACAGAAATGAAACTATGTTAATAAGACATCAAAACATACATAAATATATCATTTAATGTGAGACCTAAGACCTAAGAGTAAGAAAAATTCCATGAAACATGGGGTGGAAACTGTCTTAGTCTGGTTGTATTGGAGTTAACTTTCTCCCTAGCAGTCCATATGGTGCTTTGTCTCATATCTGTGGCTAAAATAGCTCTGATAAGACAGCAGTGTTATGGCTATTGTAAAACAATGTTTGCACAATGTCAAGATTTCCTCTTTTTCACATTCTGCTGTATTTCCCTCCTCCCAAATGAGTTGGCTGGCACAAGAGACTTGAAGATAGCATAACAAGGATAGATGACCCAAACTGACCACAAGGATATTCCGTACTAGAATACATCATGGTTAGCAAAAAATCTCAGAAAAAGGAGGACAAGAAAAAAATTGAAAAACAACAGAGAGATCTCCAAGGACAGAGAAGGAGGAGGAAGATGACAAAGTAGATATTCACAGTAGTCTAAGAGAAACCCACAATGGAGCAGACTTTAACATGGAAAACTCTTACTCAAGGAGAGGAAAAGCATCGGAATGAAGAAGCAACAATGAGAAGCTGTTATGTACTGTCCATGAGCCCCAATCTCACCATTATGCTTCTTGGAACAGTGGGACAGGGCATCTATACATGGATATCTGGATGTGCAACATAAAAAACGGGCTCCTGAACAATGGGAGACTTGACTGCTTGTGCAGGTTATCTATGAAAGATGCACCATAATTCAACAAAAAAAGTATATCTGGATGGTGGATGGAATCCGTATGAGTAGGTCTGGCAGATCAATTGCACTGAACCACTGCTACAATCCACTAATTCAGTTACTGTATGCTTGCTTACTGTGATGAAGGCAAATGCCACGTGGCTGAAAATCCATGCCAGTGCCCAAAACATCATTCTGCTTAAGTCCTGTGATGACATGATACCCCAGAAAGAATTGAGTTTTGATGGACTCATCTCTGAAATAACCCCTGGGATACCTGGGCCAGGAAATACAGCACTGAGTACCCTTTCTCCCACCAGCCCCAGAAAGACTGACAGTGAATGATGGAAATTGGGGAATTGAAAACTTAGGGTGCATATTTAGCAGAGCCTCTTGTCTGATGAGAATAAGAGGGTAAGAGAAACCTGGCCCTGACCAAACAAAGCCTCTATTCTCCTACTCATGTGCCTTTCATCATTAACAGGTCATAATATATACTTATATTGTTGGAAATCAGTAGTGAAGATCATCTTTTGGTAGTGGTTATTTTATGATAAGAGGATTTCAATTGCTGTGGCAACAGTACTGTGGTCAAACCTGTCCCTGTATCATGTCTTACCATAGTTCATCTTCAGTAAGTGACCCTTCAACACTGCTAGGGGACACAGTCATTAAAGATTTTAAACCCTTTTTTCCTGAGTTCCCTTGTTTGTCTTAATTCCCACCTGGTTTTGGATTTTACTTTCCTTATTTCTCTTTTCTGTATAAAGAACAAAATTAGAATGAAAAGCAGAATCTTCATTTAGTGTAAAATTTATGAAAAATATTCTACTAAGTGATCATTTAGGCCAATGCTGTCTTATATGTAGAATAGGAATGAAGAGTACCTCTAAAAGGAGATATAAAAGAAACTGTTTTTTCTCCTAAAAATCATCTACAAAACAAGCATGGGGGCACTACACTTTAACAGTTTAATGAGCTTTTAATGAGAATTCAAATATACTACTCTCAACTTTGAATGTAAAATTTTATTATACATCTACATTAAACAGCTCTGCCTCCTCTGAAATTGTATCTGACACATATAAATACATTTCAATATTATTGAATTCTAAAACAAAATAATGGTTCCATAGGTAGAAAATGTTTATAGAAAAATATAAATTCACTTTTTGTTTGTTATACCATAGCAGAATATTCTCACAAGATCTATGCATATATGTATACTATATATATGTACACACATATACATTAATGATAAGACACTTTTTTTTTACTGGGTTGCTTGTTACTAAGCAAAATAGTATATGCTTATGATAATATATGTAAATCTATAAAGTGGAAATAATTTTTGCAAGTTAAATGTGTTCTTTGATTCTTGTAATTGTTTCTGCAAATATTTCCATGGCTCCATCAGGACTGGAGTTCATATAGTTTTGCCTAGTATTCTTCAAACATCGGACTTATGGAAATCAATGATCATAAAAAGGTACATGGCTACATAGCGGTTAAGTATGTTTCCTTAGATCAGTCTTTTATGGGTTTTGTCCATAGCTATTTTAATATCTAGATAAGGCAGTGACAAACCTTAATGTTTGTTATATCAGGTCCAATTTACATAAAGAAAAAGCAACCCAGGCACAGATCAGCCTCACCCCTGATCAGCCTTACTCAGTGCTTATAAGCACTTACCTCCTTAGCAAAAAGGCAGTGATCAAAAGGCAGATCACTCTATAAATTTTTTGATGTATATTTAATTAGCTATTTGATCTGAGTAATGGTTATGGAAATGTCTTCTTTGCTTGTTTATTTCAAATTGTTTCAACTGCCTTATGGGGAACTTCCACTTGCCAGATGATAATTGGGAGCACCACACAGCTGGCACAAACAGGTCCAGGAGAATCCTAAAACACCTGGATGATAATTTCACGATATAGGTACTAGGGGTACTAGGAAAGATGCCCTTCTTGATTTGTTGCTTGTTCAAAGAGGACGTCTCAGGAGTGGAGTAGTGATTGATGGCCACCTTGGCCACAGTGACCACAGAACAACTGAGTTTAAATCAAGTCTGACTGGACAAAGAGGGCAAGCAAACCTTCAGCCCTGGATGTGAGAAGAGCTGATTTCAGGCTGCTCAGGGATCTAGGTATGCAAGGTCTCCTGGGGAAATGTTTCTGAAGTTGCTGGAGTCCATCAGTTCTGGCCACTTTTTGAGCATCAACATCTAAGAGAACAGGAGCAGGAAATTCCAAAAGTCAGAAGTCAAGCAGATGAGGCACAGGGGCAGCCATGGAGCTGTCCTGTGCAGGGATAGGAATGGAACTTCAATGATCCCTCTGTGTCCATTCCAACTCAGGATATCTGTTCTGGCTTTACAGGCAATGAGGTTTATCAGGTCAAGGTCTTGCCAGCTCAAGCTACCTTGTGTATTTTGATGTCTTTAGTCATATATTCATGTTAAATTTCCAAGTAAAAATGGGACTATTGAGACATAAATAGCACTAAAATATAATTTAGACAAGTAAGAATGGTCAATTCTAAAGCTTTTCCATTTCAACAGAATTCTCACTTGTTCAGTCTATTCAACAAATCTATTTGTCTTAGATGGTACATAAGAATAGATTGTGTCATTTATAACAGTCACTGCCTGCAGTTTCTGAGGAGAAATTAAATTATTTAACTGTTTCTCTGAGTTTCTAGTATGTACTGAATAAATTGCAAGGATAAAATAGCATATATATTCTGATATATATCAGAAAATCAAAGAGCTTTATGTAAGCTAGGAAATGGTCTCATATTTTCATGCCTCATGGGGAGTTTTTAATTAACAGATTTTTGATATATTGTCAAATCTCAAACAAGTAAATGTAAATGTAATATTTTCTGGTTTTAAAATTAATTGTAATGAAATTTATCTCTAATCATAAATTCAAAATTCAACTTTATAAGCTGAAGATGGATTTTGATCAAGGAAAGTGTCATAATCCTGGAATTCTCAATACAATATCTCTACATCTACTTATATGCAAGTTGCACTGACCTCTGCTCTCAGAATACACAGTGATTTAGGGTATGAGGAATTTTATCAGTAATTCTTAAGATCTGATTCTTAGTAACAGTGCAGTTTTCATTTCAAGATCTTCCATTCCAGAATTGTTACTCTTAAACATTAAATGTAATCAAGCTCTTGCAAAACTCAGTTCTGGCTGAACAGCTGAAACGTATTGTTTATCTTATATTGGTCAAATCTTTTTGAAACCACAGGATTCACATGAATGAAAATGCTATGAGCCATCTCATATAACTAATGCAAAGATTAATTACAGTGGAAGGAGTAAAAGTGAACTGATTTACATACTTCCAAATGCAGCAAGTGTAAAACACTCTTCAAAGTAAATTATCTCTGACTTGATGAGCTGAGAGACAGAACCGTATTTGCCATGAATCGCCTTTATCTTCACGACTGAATATAAGAATGGCACATTTACATAAAAATCTAAACTATGGATCTCAACATTAACTGCTAATTGAATATTCCTGATTAAAATTTTAATCCTTGAAAGCAATTACTTTTTTTTTTTCTGAAGACATTTTTGATTGATTCCTTTGGTAAAGATGCTGGGAACTCTTTGGAAATAATTTTAACAGTGTTAAACTGGTGTCTCTTCACACATTAGCCCCCTGGGAATGGCTAATTATGAGCCCTATCTGCAGTCAGGACTTCAGACTGGTTATACATTTATGTGAAACTATTTCTTCCCAGCACTGAGAACACAGCTGGCAATTGAACAAAATATGCTAATGCAGCAGGCCAGAACAAGTCAAAAATCATGAACTTTCTGAGAGAAACACTATTAATTGTAGAAACAAGTTATTTTTATTTTAGCTGCTGCAGAAAGATAGGCTCCCACTTTCCGCTCACTTTAAAGTGCAAACGAACATATGCTGCAGATCATTATTTGAGATAAAGCTAAGGGAAAATTTTAGTCACATTCTATCATGAAACTCCAAAAGAGATTACTATAAACTAAGTAAGGGACTTGAAGAGTGCCACAGATTCTTGGGAGGTGGGGGTGGATGATGTTTTTGGCAACTGATGTTTATCAAATCTTTTTATCTTTTTTGTTGTTGTTTAAGGTGCAGGTTTTTTGTTGCCTTGTTTGTTTTAACTAGAAAATGGATTAGTTAAAACAGCAACTACTGGCTCCTCTACTTTACTCTGTACCTTACTCTATTTATCTTTTGTGCTTGTGTAATGCTGATAGTAGGGATTTGCTGGATTTTAAACCCAAAGTCTGATTTGGGTAAAATGAAGAATCTTAGATGCTTGTAAGGATGGTCTTGGCACATTACTTCCAGCATTATCAAAAAGGATTTTCTTCCAAGCATTCAATTTTTAATGAAATTTAGTTTATTCTTTTAATGATTAGTCTTTGAACTGATATCTCATTGTTTTTTATTGAGAATTCTGTATAAGAATTGCAGGAAAAATAGTTTTGTTTGGTGGAATTTCCTTTTCTTTCTAGAATATCAGGGAGATTTTACTGCCTCTTAAGCTAGTAGTGCCTTTTTGAAGGGTTACTGCCATTTGAACTGTAATCTAAGAAATCTCACTTAAAGTGACAATATTGGCACTCAGATTTTTCTAATAAAATCGGAAAATTTGCCCTTGTTTTTCTCTCCAACAATATACTTAACTTCCTGTGCTCATTTATATCCTCCAGATCAAGTGCAGCAAATGAAAGGATGGGTCTTTGATACTCGTTGGATGAATTTAGAAGTGGCTTTACGGCAGTGATTTTGGCATTCCCCTCTTTATTATTTAAAAACATAAATGCTTCTGTGATTCCTCAGTGCCCATGAAGTAACTTATTTTCATCTTTTTCTTGCAAGCAAAAGATTCAATGTGAATCTGTCCCTTCTTACTACTATATATTTTCAAATATTTTTAAGAATTTTAATGTTAGATGTTTTGTGGTTTGATCTTGTTCCAAAGCATTCAGAGACAGAGTAACAGACTGTCATACTGAGGGGTTTTCTTCTCCCTTCCTTAATTTTCTCTTTGCGATACAGAACAAAGTAAATCTTACTTTGAGTTCAACAATAGTTATACAGGACAGCCCATAGTGCCACCAAGAGAAGGTCAGACCATGCCAAACAAGCCTGATCTTGTATTAAGATTACTCTTACTCTAATAAAAAGTTTGAAGTGTTGCAAAGCCTAGGAAATTGTGAACAATACAGCATTTTGTGCCTCTAGCTAGGAACATTGCCTGAGTTAAAGTTGATAGAGTAGCAAAGATACATAACACAAAGAAATGGTTTCATGAACATCCAAGGGTATCTATTTTAGTCTTACTTGCCAATCTTCCTTTAGAAGTCAGTTTCTTCAATGAATGTAAATCAAGGGAATGGATAATTTTAGTTTCTGATATCTTACTTCCCACTTCCTGATTTTCAGTGATTTTCTAATTTTGTTGGGGCTCTTTGGTTTGTTTTGGTTTGGTTTTGGTTTTGTTTTTTGATAGTAGGTCTTCTGAAACATAACAATCCTTCCTCTCTTAAGTTTGTGATGATAATTGTATTGTTAATTTTTTAATTTGATCATTATAGAATAAAACTTCCTTTGCAACACAGAGAGAGTGGTAATAAAAAGCTCCTCTCTTTTCTCTGATTGATTATTCCCTTGAGACCTCAATGCTAACAGCATTGTTGTAATAGTTGAAATGGAGTATCCAGTCAAAGGGATACAGTCTGAATATGTGCTTGCATAGGATCTCAGTCTTCAGAGAGTTTAGGTAAAAGGAAGTCAGTAAAAGGAAGGTCAGGAAGTTATTTGTTTTGTTCCACTTTCTACCACCATCTGTTTTGAAACACTGGAAATTCTGACTTGGGTGGCCAGGTCTTACTGGTTATTATGTGAGACAGTAACAGCAGCTGATATTACTACTTGCAGTGATGAATAATGTGAACTTATTAAGTATGTTGTTGCCATAGAAATTCCAGGGTTCTTTAATAATTAATGTATTGTGTAAAAGAGGAAAGTATTTAAGGCATATGTTTATTGTGAGGAATTTATTTCAAGACAATTTTAAAAGCTTTTATAACAACTCAGTCAAAAATAAATATATTATCAAAATTTATCCACTCCCAAGAGCAGATCTTACCAAAAAATATATCCCACCAAAACAAATACTAATTAGAAAACATTTTTGCCTTGATTTACAGTAAGCACAGAGATTGAGCTCTTTTCTCTCTGTACCAAGGTACATGGTAGTAGTCAATAGAACACAGAATGGAAACTTTTTTCTTAACGTTGCTCTATAAAATGTGGTTATAACTTGCTATTTGAGCTATCATTCTCTAGATATTTTTATATACTATGTCTCTTCTTATATAAGCATCCACTGGAGGCAGCTGTAGTATTCTTTTTAAGACCTTCAATATTTTTTTCAGAGTTGTGCTACTCAAAAGGTCTATATGCATTAAAAAATGATGCCAGATACAGACTGTTCTGAATCAGCTCACAGTATTATACACGGAGGAAGAGAAGAGAAGAGCCTTGTGCTGTTATATGACATTCAGTAAATGTGCATGATTTGTGGTGTGGATGAGAACATCCCCTGACTGTTCTGTTCAATTTGAGAAGTATATTAAAGGCAACTGTTGTGGCTGGAATGAGAGCTGCTCAGTCATAATACCAGAGCAGAGAAACAAGATTGCATATTGCACCAGGGTATAAAATAGCTTTTGTTCTGCAGGCAACAGAGAACAAGGCAAACACCTATTTTGGATTATCCAGGACATGAGACTGCAACTGGATTAAAATCCTGCCTTTTTAACTTTATCTGTCCACCTCCTTTGCTATAACAGGTTATATATTCCAAGAGTGAGCAACAAACCTGGTGTGTATTTTTCAGCCTTCGCTGCAGTGCAGCAGTTTTTGTTCAGGCAGCTCCTGGAGCAGCGTGGCCTCACCAGCCCCATCACCCTCCCTACATGGCCACCTTCAATCCCTTGGGCAAACCCAAGCTGCCTTCAGCCAGCTGCCAGATTCACACAGAATATTCTGCCACATTCACCCCCACAGTTCCTAAAACACAAGTGGATGTAGGTTGAAGAAACATTTTGTGAAAGTGCATTAGAGGTTTGCTCAGATCACATCAGCTTCCCTAATGGTCTGCTCCAGGTGGCTTGCAGAGATTCAACAAGAGAAGATTGAAGCCTTTCATCCATTGTGAGGTAGCATTCTGGCACAGATGCGAGAGACATGAACTCATTTCTGTTTCATTTGTTTGGTTTATTTTTTGCTTAAAAGACTACTAATACTTTGAAAATAGCAATAATGTTGAGAACAGAATTTATAGAAACTTTTGGAGATTCTGGTTGCTTACTCTTGATATGACCTTTGCTCATCTCTCAAGATTGCAGGTGGCAAACCCTGGCATGTTTGATTTAACCTCACAATCCCTCCCCTTCTCCCCAAGAAATCCTCTGAATTCATCCCTCTTTTTCATAAAGTATTGAGAATATCTCAACAGTTAATTTAGGTGTTTTGCTGTATGGTGCTCAGCACTACTTTTTTTGAGAAGGGAGATTGAAAGGGGTACAGTTTTCAGATCATTGCAGTACCACCAGATTGGGTTATTATATTTTGATCAAAAGGAGAAAACAGTGTTTGATTATTCTGAATAATTTTTTGTGCACTGTAGGGATGGTATGATAAAGATCTGATCAATTTTTTTTTAGAAGTTCAGTCTATGAAATTCCACAGCATCGACTGTAAACATTTTTAATTAAGCACTTCTGCTATTTTGCCATGCATTGAAATTGTTATTTTCATTAAGCTTTATGAACGGCACTCTGGAAACAAGACACATTAATCATAGTGTTTGTTATAATAACAGATCATCTATTCACTAATTATTTACAACATGCCTAAGTCTGATCTCTGAACTTTCTGCATGGGAAAAGCCCATTCAACTGCTCTGGCTTAACCCTTGAGAATTGCTTGTGCCTCAGTGGTGAAGCAGCAAGTGAAGGAAAAGGTAGGAAAGAAGAAAACGATGGAGGACTTGATTGGACAAAGATTTGTAGTATAAAACATAGAGAAACAAGATTTTTTTTCTCTCTTTCAATAACCTCACTTTGTTTTCATCTACAGAGAGGACAGTGGTCAACTCTATAAGCCAGTAGAACAGCTGTACTTATAAACTGATCCTAACTAAAAATAAATTAAATCCTAAATCACAGGTGTTTATTTTTATACGATGACATTTTTTTCCGGGAGGGTTCTGCAGAAGTCATTCATTAATTGCTTCTGATCTCAAAAGCTGGTTATCAACACAATTAAAAAAATATGTATTATTCTTCTATTAGTGAATTCACATTGATAAAGCAGTCAGTTCTGTGACCCACAGATAATGGCCTGAATCTCTTGACTACTCTGACTTGCAGATTTAGAAACACTGCTTTAAACAAATATGAAATGATGCTGTATAAAAACTACTGAATGAAGATTTAAAATTCTACTCAATCTGTGTCAGATATGCCACCATATTTTCAGTGTGTGGTTTTACTCTTCTAGCAGCATTCATCCTACAAGTGACCACGTAGCAACTGCTGATAGAGAGCTGCCTCCTGTTTTGAGCTGAGCAGGATTATTCCCATTTCAACCTGCTATTTCTGTACTCTGTAGGCACTGCTACTGACAGGTCTGTGATGAAGGGCTCACTGCCTATGTTTCAAAATTCTTTCCTGAAATTAAACTATTAATCCACAGGGAAACTTCCAAGCAATATTGTGTTGCCTGTTTATTGTCATATTATGCTGCAATACAGAAGGGAAACTCCCGTAAAAATAAATTCTTTGCTTTGATCAAAACCTGTAATTTTCACTGGGGAGCAGCTGTTTAGTGGAAATATTTGCTGCAAACAGTCATTCTGCAGAATTTTTTTTACATTCAAGTTGGACATGTTGAAATAAAAGAAGTAGTAAGAGATTTTCACTTTCTGATGAATATCCAGTGAAGCTGTGTCTTAATGTAATTACTCCTTCCACGAGGACATTAAGGATCATCTAGTCCAACCATTCTGCCATAGGCAGGGACAGTTTCCACTAGACCAGGTTGCTCAAAGGCACGACATAGTCTTGCTTTGAACACTTCCAAGGGCAGGGCATCCATAACTTCTTTGTGCAACCTATCCCAGCGCTTCAAACAAAATCCTCCTTGTATGTAGTCTGAATCTACTTGTCTGATCACTACCTTGTAAAAAGTCCCTCTTCATCTCTCTTGAGGCCCCTTTCAGGTACTGGAAAGTGTTTTAAGTCTTCTCCAGTCTGGACAACGACAACTGTCTCAGCCTCTCTTCATAGGAGATCTGCTTCAGCCTCCTGATTCTTTTCCTGGATCTTCTCTGGACCCACTCCAGCAGGTGTCCTTTTGTTGGGAGCCCCAGAACTGAACGTATCAGACTTTCCTGCAATAACAATTAGGGAAGTAGTTTATTTATTTCAATTGATCTGTTACTTTCAAGTTAAGTTAAAATTTGTAAAAGGAAATACATGAAAATGCATGAAACAGGTTAAACAATTCTATTTTCATTAGAAAAATTGTGTTATGATGATCAGATTAGTTATTCCCCCAGACCCACTGTGACTTTTTTAGAGCAATATGTTGAAATCTTTTCACGGAATCCTAAGATTAGAAAGAGAATGTATATGTTTGAATTAGAGTTGGTTACTGACACGCAGTGAAAAAGCTGAAAAAAGGTGGTTAGCCTAACTTCAGTATTGGAAAGATATGCATATGGTAGGAGATGGGGATGGTAGTTGAAACCCAAGGAAAATTTAATTTTCAATACAATTTGAGCACGTGCTGTTTCTATTTAGCTCTTCCACAGATAAAAAAATTTATAAAAGTAATAAATTATATTTAGGCTCTGTCTTCTAAATATGTTTAAGCTGGAAACTCACATTTAACAATTCAGTATTTGTGGGCTGAGTAATAAGAATAGGCAGTGATTAATTTCTGAAATATATATTCAAAACTTTCTAAAACTACTGTAATAATGGAAGAAGTGATAAATACACTGCAGATTTGACACAATTCCAAAATAGTTTGGAATATACATTTTAGATTTGAGATGACTGAATTATCTTAAACTTCTCCTGTCCTGGCACCTGGGAAAGGGTTTTATCTTCGAGAATATTGTTCTTCAGTGGAAGTTCATTCCAATCAGATAGAGATGGCCACTAGATCATGTCACCTCTAAAACTATCATGGAAAACATTTTTGTCCCTAAATACCAGTTTATCATATTTTTTGCTCCTTTATTAGGAGATTCTGCTCCATATGGCAAATCTTATGGGTATTTTAATATCAAATGAACAGAAGATACTCTGTTTATGAAGATAGATTTAAAAAATCAGTATCAGAGAATTCTACTTAGTTCTTAGGTTTGCAAATAGAATAATGTGAATAATAAATGTCAAGTTCATCTAACTCCAGAAGGATGAGAAAAATGGACGCAATCTCTTGCTGCTCACTTGAGAAGATATTACTGAAAGATAAACAATGTCTCACATCCATGAAATGAAGTGCTCCTGAAAATATTTTTTTAGATTGAGAAAGAAACACTTCATTTTGGAGAAATTTGACATCTGACTGTCTAACAGGTAAATAGTTCTCAAAAGGGAATCTCTGGCTGTTCTGATTTTTTGATTTGTGAAAAACTGAGAATTGAAATGGTCAGACATCACAGCAACTCTGTACAAATATCTTCTTTCTTCAAAGTCTCCAGTCTCTGAAGAAGAGATAGTGAGCTGCCAAATAACAGTTCCCCCTTGAGAGAAACCCTAAACCAAAACATAATAGTCAGTATCAAACTTCTATTAAGATTAAATAACTTTTTACAGTGCTTGCCAAACAAAGCTGTGACTCCCAAATATGTATGCAAAGATATTGCACAAGCAGATGAAAATAATGCATTCTCCATACTTCTTTTTCCTGCTACAAAAAAATCCTTTTTCAGCATGAAAGGACCAAATTTCAGGCTGAGCTCAGCCATCTTCCACATGCTCAGATGTACAGAGTTGACCCTGGGAGTTGCACTGGCCCAGTGGTGAGGTAAGAGCAAAACCAGATTTAACAGAGAGCTGGGCACATTCATTATTCCTTCTACAAAGGAAACAAGATACTAAAGGCAGAAGTCAGCCAAATTTGGTCGGTCACGTAAGTCTGATGTTATCACTTCTCAGGCTGACCTCTGCAAAGAAGGGACAGCAAATTTGGAGGGGTTTTTTGGTTTGTTGTTGTTCTGTTGTTTGTTTCTTTTTTTTTGGGGGGGGGGGATTTGTTTGTTTGGTTTGTTTGTTTTGTTGGGGTTTTTTCATGAGAGATAAGAGAGTTTGTGACTAGATTATTTGAATCAATAGCAGGGTGCAGAATGCTATAGCTCTCCAGTTTTGGAGAAACTTTACTTTTTTCATCATTCTCACTCCTGGTCCTGAGAGACTGAGGGCATAATAAGGACACCCTTCTCCTATGGTTAGATGTGTAGTCTAGTCACAAATCTAAGATGACTTTGAAGGAGGATACTGGAGATCATGATATAGCAGGATGATCATTAGTAGATAACCAGGGCTTACATCATGGAAATTCACTTGGTTAGATTCCCTCCCTTAAACCATTCTGGACTCAGGGCTGAAATTTTTCTTCTCTGTGTATATCAGTCTGTATTTCATGAAATCAAAATGTTTTCCCATGGCCAGGCTTTTTAACCAAATGCACTCCATCATTTTGTCTTCCTCATTTATCATACCGCCAATGTTTGTGTCATTTGCAAATTAACTCAGCAATATTTACTTCTAAATAATTTTGGTTTTCCTTATTGTTTGCACACAACTTGCCTTAGATTGTGGGGAGAAGGGGGCAGGGAGGAGTGTTTGGTTTTTTTGTTTGTTTGGGTTTTTTTGGTTTTGTTTTGGTTTGGGGTTTTGTTTTGTTTTGTTTTAGTTCTAGTTTAGATTTTGGCTATATGTAAACAGAAAAACCCAGAAAAAAAAATTTGGATTTATCCTGTGTGAGCAATGTGACCATCCCTGTGTAGTAGCTGTTGTATTATAAAGTAGTAATAGGCAAGATTCTTTGCTGTGAATGATACATGCTGGAAGTCTATTTTGTTCAATAGAAGATTACAGTTCATGGAACAGTTTGCTCCCTATAGAAACATTTATTCAATAATTGTGTTTTCTTCAGTAGTGGTATCTGTGGTGTTCAGTATATCATCTTTTATGTTTTTCTAAATCATATTTCCTATTGTGAAAATATTTATTTTGTTTGTGTAAATATTTATTTGGTGTAAATATTTATTTGGTGTAAATATTTTATTTTTAAGCTGTGTCTGCCAAAGTGCATTTAACATTCTAGTTAAGTAATTTTTAAAAAGAGAGAGAAGATTTTCAAAATTAAATGTTAATTAAATGGGTTATTTTTTTCAGTTTCTAAATGAAGGCATTGTGTTTGATTTCTGGTTATAAAGAACCCAACCTGAACTTCTAAACACAGTAAATTTATTCATAAATGTGGTAAAATATAACTTCAGCATCTGTTGAATAGCTGATGTGTGTCATCTATTAGAAAAAAAATCACAGGATCAGTGACCTTTTATAGTTTAATAGGTAGAAAGAGATTATGCCTAATTACTCATAATATTCAATGAAGATACAAGCTTTGTGCTCCCAACTGGACCAAAAATGAAGGACTAAATACCAGCGATTTCTTTTAAAAAGAGAACTCTGTTTTTAGGGAAGAAATTCTATCATCACTGTAAGCTCATATTTGGCTTATCAATTTCTGCCAACTCTTTTTCTATAAAGAGAAAGTTTAACTTGTTTGTTTCAAGTCCCTTTGAATCTTCACTTGTGAAATTTCTTTGTGTTGTCTTTGGTTCACAGAAAAGTCCTTTTTTCTTCTTCTTCTTCTTTTCTTTTTCTTATCCTTTTTTTAAAATTATTTTTTAAATTTCTTTCCCTTGTAGATTGGCACTCCCACAGTTTATTTCTTATCATCCAAGACTCAAGCTGACCAAACTCTGTCATTTAACAGCTCTGTAGCTTTTTAGTGCACATAGAGAGAGCTTGTTGAAGAAGCTGTGGTTTTGTTCATCACACTTTTTTGGAAAGTATCTTGTCTGGCTTTGAAGCCTGCCTCTCCCTGGGTATTTTTTTAAAAAACTTCATTTTTAAGCATGTCAACACCAAAAGAAAAGTTTGGTTTTTTTTTTTTTTTAATCTATTTTCAGTTTTGTGCCTCCAGAAATCAATAAGGGCTTAACTGAGCCTTTAAGGTACTGGGCCATGCTGGGGATGGTGTGAACTCACGTTCCTCCAGCAGGCACTCTGGGAGGCATTCTGCCTCCGGTAAGCACAATACTCTGTACAACCATGGAGCACTGCCTGCTGCTCCCTTCCCTAATTGCTGCTTCCTCCCACAGCCAGCAGCTTCTGATGATTACTGAGTGGAGACTGTGACCCCATTTCATCCGCACCTCTTTTAGAGTTGCTGCTGTTAGCAGCACTAAACAGAAGCTTTTTATAGTTTATTTTTATTGTACATATGGTACATGTCAGAGATTTACAGTGTTGTGCTTCCCTAAAAGGCAGCTCCTAAGAGCTTAGCTGATTCATTAGGGCATATATGTATTATTAGAGATTTAACTCTAGTACTAAAGTAATTAGAGCTTAGAAAACAGGAATGCAAAAGAGCCAAAAGATTTAATATTTTCCTTTCACCTTCTCAATGCCACGTAAAATTTTAACAGTATGGAAAAATCTATGATTTGAAAGTTTTTAGGTTCTTTCTGGATAGAAAGGTTCTTTCTTTCTGATGAAATTTTCTAGGTGATGATGCAAAAATTTTTGGTTTGATGTTTTGGGGGGGGTTTGTTTGTTTGTTTTGTGGTTTTGTTGTTGTTGTTGTTCAACAATAATGAATAGGGGTGTCTGTTTTAGGTACTTTAGTCACCAGCTGTTAAACGGGAAAACAAGTAAGACTCAAACTGAAAGACTGTTTCTCTTTAAAGGCATCAGAATTTAATCATCTTTGAATTCAGAAAATAAATAGAGAATAAATAGAGCATTTTTTCTCACTTAGAGAAAAAAAGCTCTATGAAAACTGATCAGAAAATAGCTGAAAATAAATAAAACCTGCCAGATTTGGGGGTTTTGTTTTCTTGTGATGGTTTCTGGGTTTTTGGGGGGGGGGGGGGGGTTCTGGAGGGGGGAGGGTTGTGTTTGTTTGTTTGTTTGTTTTTGCTTGGTTTGTTTGAGTTTTTTTAAAGAGATTTGGGAATGTTCATTAGCCTTACTAGTGCTTGATGTTTATTCATATTCTTTATCTCTTCCCACAAAGGTCTATTACATAGTTCAATTATAAACAAGAAAGAAAGGACTGAGGTACAAGAAAACATAGCAGAGGCAAAATGCGCTTTAAGGCCCTATTTTGTTACACAGAAGAAAGGTCTTAACACACAGCAGTACTGTGACTATTTCAAAGGGTATAAGAATTTTATGATCAACTTTAGCATGAAAAAGAGCTGGATAAAAAATAGGTTTTACCACAGGAAATACTGGAACAAATCACTATAATATTATGCCCCTACCAGAAAATCAAAAAATAGTGAAATCACTTTTCCTTGCAAGGCACTGTTTTTGATGAAGGTACTTGTTTCCTCTGGGAGATCATTTTTATGTTAAAAATAAAAAAAAAAGTGGAATATCTCCATATCAACGGGCATCTGCAGAGTTGTGATGGAGGAGGTTGGTGATCCAGCATTTGTGGAAATGGGGCCAAGGCTCAGTGCTTTGCCCTTCCACAGGTCTTTCTCAAGGGCTGGCTGTTGCTGCTGCTGCAAGCCAACGGCGTGCCTTACACCGAGTTTGTGCAAACAAGCACTTTGTGAATTGCAATGACCCAGGGTGAGAAGTGCTCTTATGGAGATTTGTATCAATTCTCTGTCTTGTGGCTGAAAACTGGCTTTGAACTGTGAAGGGGTGTTTGCTTGTATAGGAATGATGTCCTCAGAGGAACTGTTCTCTTTGAGAGTAAATGATTGTTTTAATAATAGATTCGAGTTCTGCTCAGAAAAGATATTTTAGAACAAGTTAACTAGCTTTGAAGTCACGAATAGATACATTTTTGGATCCAGGTGTTTAATCTGGAATGTACACTTAGCATGATAGAGGTACAGACAATTGAAAAAAAAATTCTACCTTAAATCTTAAGTTTATGAGCAAAGCTGGTCAAACAGTTTTTCAGCATAATACATCACTTCTAATTTAGTGAGTTGCTCTGCAATAGTTTATTACTGTTCAGTTAACAGTAGAAATGATAACTTTCTTCTCTCTTGTGACTACTTTACTGCAATAATCACTTTTTCTAGAAACAGACTGGTTTCAAGCAGAAGCTATCAGATCTAGAATAGATCCTTTAGGTGGAACGGGGAGGGGGAAAGGATGAACAGAAAAGCAGATTTATGAGTGGCACAGAATAAAGCAATTTCAAGTTCAATTTTCTTGTTCCACCTCTTTCCCAAGTTGTTTCTTGAATGAGTAAATATTTATTTATGAATAAATAGTAGTAAGAAGGAAAGAAGAAAGAGAACTAGATCTCATCTATTACCACAGGAGGATACCAGAGTATGTGTCCAGATTGAAGCTCTTTCTTTGCCTTAGAAGAACTTTGGACATTGGCTATGAAGAAATGAAACTCTCTCAGCCAAATTTCCCAGTCTTATGTTCTCACTGAAATTTAAAAACTTTTGTAGTTTCTCATCTACTTGATTTCTAACATATCTATTGGTATTCTTTTCTAGCATTACAGGACATTTTTTGTGGGTTTTTAACATCCAGTCACTGCAATGTCAAACAATCTATCAAGTACATTTGAGGTTCTTATTGAAAATCACCACTGGAATTTCTTTGTTACAAAGAATTAAAAAACCCCAAAAAACTCAAAATAATTGGTCATTCATCAACATCTATAGAGTTAATGAAAATGACAAAAAACCTTTTTTTCCAAATACACATGTGTCATGAACATGTTTTACTCTTTCAAAATAAAATTTAAGGAATGGACTAGAATATGAATAGAACTAATTCTAGATTTTGAGTTATTTGCAGTGTTAAGAAAACTAATTTTTTTTTTCTGGCTGTTGTATGCGTAAAGTACCTGCAAAAATACCCGGCTTTGCTTCATTCTCAGAAAACTAACAGTATCTGTAGAGTAGTGAATGAAGATATGAAAAAGTAGAAGTTCTAGAAACACATCACTCTTTTAAGTATTGTTGGGGGTTAGATTTTTTTTTTCTTCTCACAGAATTTTTTCCCATAAGTTTCCAAGAGGCCTTGATGACTACTTAGTCAGAACAAAAGGGAGTACTTGAGGGACACGGCAGCACAAGGCTACACCCATTGTTTTTGAGTCCCTGGGAGTGTCCCTCAGAGGGGAGAGATGATGAGCTTTGGGAAAGGCAAAAAGACAGAGTTGGAGGAGGGGAGCTCACTCCTGCTCTCAGCACCAAGGAGGACGGTCAGGCTGCCCCTCGCTGCAGGAAGAGTTCACGGCCACCACTCTGCCTCTGTCTTGTCCTGGGAAATCTATCGTCATCTGCTCCTGTACCCGGGAATCCTGAACTCGCTTTCTCCAGCCTCCCCCCACCGCCGCTGCTTCTTCGGAGCTTTGAGGCTCTCCTGCTACTCTGTAGCCCTGCACTGCCCAGCCCTGCCGGGACACCCCTGCTGCTCCAGCTGCCAGCGCAGAGCTCCTCATCTCATCCACCAGCCCGGGACTTTTCCTTCCTTCCAGTTCGGCCTCTCGGAGCCCTGCAGGGGCACCGAGATCAAACTGCCCCGGGTTTTCTGTGAAAGCCTTCAAGGTTCTTGGTTCTGTTTATTATTGATGCTGTACTTGTTGTTTGTTTGTTGTTTTGTCGTATATACTAGTAAAGAACTGTTATTCCTATCCCCATACATCTGTCTGAAAGCTCCTTTAATTTTTTTTTTTTAATTAGAATAGTTTGGAGGGAGGGAATTTGCTCCACCTCTAGAGAGGTCCTGCCCCCTTCCTAGCAGATATCTGTCTTTCAAACCAAGACAAGTATTATTAAAAATTATTAACAATTTTTAAAAAAATAAAACCACACTTGAATATATAGGAATATATATGCATTATATATATATTACATATACATATGTGTGGGGTTTTTTTCCTATATGGAGATTGTGTAAAAGTAAAAAGATATTGAGGGACTAACTGAATGAAACAGTCCTTTCGTACGGGGATGCAAAACAATGGCCATAACAGAGTGCGGCATTGTCCTGAATGTTTCGATCCCAATTTTAAATACATGTAAATGTAGTCTGTGATTAAAGCTCATATTAAAAAAACTATGGCAAAATTAAACAGGAGTAAATTTGTGTTTTAAATGAGTCTCAAGAGCAGAAGGCCTTGTGTGTGGTAGGTGCCTGGTTCAAATTAAGATTTGCCACACACAGGTAAGGTGGATTTAGGTGCATACACCATTATCTATCAACATCTCAGTCCTTAGCACCCTGTGTCTGCACACTGGAAGCCTCTATGTGGAAATCAACTAACAAAAAGATATTTTAAGGTTAATTTCAATATTGCTGGAAGGAAATGATAAGGAGTTTATGCTGCTATTAAACTGCTTTAAATTTTATTTTGGAATAAATTCCAGAGCTGAGACCTGTCTCCTCGTTTCCTCTGGGATAATACAGTAATTTTCTGCACAGCTTAAATTAATGTGACTTTGGAATAGAAACCCCAGTAAATCATCAGAGAAATATTATCTTCAACTGAGGTGAGCCAAATTACCTCAAGCAAGAATCTTCTGCAGGGTGGATGAAGTTACAATTTAAATGCAATATCCTACCAGTGTTCCCAAACTAAGTGGATAGAAATTATAGAAATAACAGCTGACATTTAGATCCTTATTTAGGAATGCACTGGAGGCAGGTTGTTCTAATTCCAGTTGTTGTAATTGCTGTAATTGGCAGTCGTGTGGTTTGTGGGTAAGGTTTGTCCTGTGAGAAGTAATGTTTAGTTGTGGTAAACAACAATATATCTGTCTGAGTGCATGGAAACCTGCACCACCTCCTAGAGCTAGATTTACTATATTAAGGGGGCTTGTATAGACACTGGATGCAACAGTTCCAGGTCATGTTTTGAAGTCATGGAAGTAGCTGCTGCCTGTAAGGAACAGGATGAGCTTTACAAATACCAAGGAGAGAGAGGATGCTGAAACTTAAATTTAAAACAAACAAACAAACAAAAAAGCCCTACAAAAAAAAGTGAAGTAAAACTAACATTCAACAAGCTCCTTCAAACTTACTTAGCAGTATTGGATGTTTTATTTGCATAGCCATCTGCTTTCTGCAGGGGCCATCTCTGCCCTTAATAGTCCATACAGAAGACAAAATAGTTAACTGCTGTTACCCCTAGTAGATGAAAAGTGCTGGATTTTAAATGACAAGGCATTCTTCCTTGAGAGCTCCATATTTATATGTTGAGATTAAACTAAAGTAGCATCACCATCTGTTACTGTGCCATGTTGTGTTTCCACAGCACCAGCACAGTGTCCTAGGGAGTTTTAGATAGGAAAACAGGAGGAGACAGAGGACTGATGCAGTCAATAAAGCAAAAGTACAAGTTCAATAAATCCAAAGCGTGTTGTAATTTAAAGACAGTCTTTAAAACTGAACTTTTAGCATCATGCTTACTGTGCTCTAAACCTTTAATCCCAACCTTTGTTATACCTGCTTGTATGCATTAACATAAACATGTCTCTGCCTTGTTCCATGTTCTTAAAACTGATTTTTTTATAAGGTCAAGGACATGACAGGTGTCTAAGAAAGCCATGCCTATAAAATTTTCATTCTACTTATTTTAAGTGCCTCACCTAAAACTGCAATACATGTTACTTTAGAATGATGCTGAATTATGTAGAATACATTATGGTATTCTGAAATTTTGCATTAGTTTGCATAATTAGAAAGAAATCATGCAAATATCAAAGTCTAATGCTAAATAGACACTGTGGATAAAAAGAAAGTGAGCAAAATCACCTGGTTTAATACCATGACGTATATTGTGACCATAAGGGATGAATAGCATAATATTTTTTGTCTTTTACTCCAGAATGTATTTCATTTTTTAAAAATGTAATTTTATGCACATACATTGCATCTCTTTCCCTTTGCACTGATGGAGGTATAAGGCTTCTAGCAATCCTTAGGATAGAGCAGAGTGGCTGAAAATCTGCCCAGTGATAAAGGACCTTGGGGTGCTTGTCAACAGTAGTTAAACATGAGCCAGCTGTGCCCAGGTGGCCAAGAAGGCCAGTGGCATCCTGGCCTGTGTCAGAAATAGTGTGGCCAGCAGGACCAGGATAGGGATTGTCCCTGTGCTTAGCACTGGTGAGGCTGCACCTCAAATCCTATGCTCGGTTCTGGGCTTCTCACTCTAAGAAAGAAATGGAGGCGCTGGAGTGAGTCCAGAGAAGATCTGGGGAAGGGCCTGGACCACAAGCCTCATAAGAAATGTTTGAGAGAGCTGGGGTTGTTTGGCTTGGAGGAGAGGAGGCTCAGGGGAGGTCCTGTCACTCTCCACAACTATCAGAAAGGAGGATACAGGTGGGGGTCAAGATCTTCTTCCAGGCAACCAGCAACAGGAGAAGAGGACATGGCCATAAACAGCACTAAGGGAGGTTCATGTTGGAAGAATTTCTTCACTGAAAAGGTTCAGCATTGGAATGGACTGCCCAGGGAAGTGGTGAAGTCACCACCCCGGGAGGTGTTCGAGAAATGCCTGGACATGGCACTTAGTGCTGTGGTTTAATTGTCATGGTGGCATTTGGTCAAAGGTTGGGCTTGTGGTCTTGGACATTTTTTTTCAACCTTAATGATTCTGTGATTCTATAGTACTTAAGACAGATTGGAATGCTGTCTGACTTTAGGTAATATCCTCTGTGTAGAATCCCCAAGTGGTCCATAAAAACAATAGAAAGCTTGTCCAGTGCTGAAAATTGTTACAGTTAATCCTGAGTTATAATGTTCCTCATGCCACTCTTTAATGCATTTTATCCAGGGACAGTATACCACAATGAAATGAATGACAGATATGACAGGAGGACATGTGAGGGAGAAGAATCAGTCTCAGCTGGGAAAGAAAATCTCAAATTTAGTTAGTGCTTAAAATAGTACGGCAACATGATTTTGCTATTTTTTCATCTCTGTGCTTCAGCAGTAAGTGAAATTTTAAAAAGCATCCAGTGATTTATAAAGGAAATAGTGAAAGTTAGAAGCACATGAAAGGTATCAGGAAGCAAACATGAAGGAAATTATTACAGCAAGTTTTGCTAATAGCTTTGATGTTAATAGTATTTGAAAAGACGAAAGCTGCCAGTGTTCAAATTCTTGTGTTCACCCTGATTACACTTTTGTAACGGCCAAAAGGACTTACATAACAAGCTTTAACAAACTCTGTGAAGTTTACCTTGAAATAAACTACATCTAAATTACCATCAGCTTAGGAACCAGGAACAGAAATAACTTCTGAAGAGATTTGGATAACAAATCTGGAAGCATTTTCAGCTTTAAGCGTCTCAGTTGGCACCTGGGCAGGCAGACACAGGAGGAGAAAACACAAACAGAAGTTGAAACAGAATTACCTACCAGGGAAAAGCTGTTTGCACAGGTCACACTTTGCTTAAAGGTGAGGACCTGACAGGGACTCCCTGTCCTCAGATATTAAAACAAAATAGAAAAAATGTAGTTTGAAACATGCTTTACAATGGGTATCCTTCTGCTCATTTTAGATGGAAATTGGCAGGTTGCATGTCTGAATCAGCAGAATTTTTTGTCACAACCATCACCCTGAAATGAAGAGCATTTTCCTTTGGATTTCTACTACAGTGGATTCATCTGATAAAAAGCTTCAGAAGACTCAGTGCAGGCTGCCCTGACTCAAGGCCCAGCAGGGAGTATTGCATCTACTTTGACCACATCTTCTAACTTTTAGGCTTCTGTTGAATATCTGTAGCCATCTGTGAACTCCCCTACTAATCAGTCACAAACTGGAGGAGCATTAGCTTGGTTTTCATTGTCTAATTTTTTCTTTTTTTTTAATATATATATTAAACAATGTATCTTTTCTGTTTGATTTTTTTAAGTCTCCACTAGCAGTCTAGAGTTTGAAAGCAACCTTCAAATAAAAAATTCAAAATAGTATGCCAATTGCAAGGAAGAACTGTGATTGCTCTTCTACGCTTTGATTATGTTATTTTGTTACTTAAAACAGATATGGCGGAATAGCTGTGTTTTAAATGAAAATATCCTATTATTTTCTAGGACAAATATTTAGGTTACAGTGAACTAGCTTGTAGGAAATAAACCTTTCCATAGCTTTTCCAACCTGCCAGGAAAACTCAGCAGCCTGCTGCTCTCATTCCTCTGAGGTGTCCCTGAATTATTTTTTTTTGCCTTAGTTTTGCCAAAGAAACACATGCCAAATCACAATCAAAGAATTAAGAGGTCTTTCTGTTGTGCTCCAGGTGCACCTGAGCAAAAATATGGGGATTCTATTTCAAGTCCTGATTCTGAAATTCCAGAAAAATGTTTTCCAGAAACTGAGAGTCACTACAATACTTCATAACCCCATTGGAGAGATATGTATTGTGGATGCCTAAAAAAGGAAATAGTAAATATGTACTTGTTTGCCCAATATATCAGGTAGACACAGGAAACAGCTATCAGAGTTTTGCTGATGGATCATTTATTCTCTCTGTTCTTTGATGTCAGAGGTTTAAAATGAAACAGAAGGCACAGCTTCATGATGTTTTCCTAATGGACATAATATATCTCTCTCAATTGTAATGTCAGAAATTTAAGCAAGCTGGCAGCCAATGACCCAGTAAAAAAAAAGTGATGGGTTTGCCCTCCTGTCCACTACCAAAACAAAGCAAAAAAATCTCTCTTCTAAAATCTTACAGCTCTACTGCATTAGTTAATTTCTTCTCAGGTAAGTGTCTGATAAAAAAAAATCCTTAATACAAAGAATGTAGTGAAGTAGTCCACACACACATACAAAAAGTAAATCTAAGGATAATGGCTTTTAAAAGATCAAAATATTTGTGTACAGATATTGACTCAGGAACTATAAATCTGTCTCTGTAAGGAGCTGACTGTAGTCAGGAATAAAAAACCAAGTCAGAAATCATTTAGTAGATGTCTGGATTCCAGCAGTTTCTTCTGTACATTATGGAGAAATAAAGAGCTGCAGTAAGCCTTTAAAGGTTTTGCAGCAGGAGCTGAAGGAATACACTCAAGTTTTTAACATAAATGTATCTGACATTTTAATTTTTTAATCTTCCATATGATGTTAATGTGTTGTTATTTGCTCTAAATATAAACTTTATTCTTCCCTCTATTTGAGGTTTTTTTAATATCATGTTACCAATTTAAGGTGAGTAAAATTTTAGAAGTGTTTTGTTAAAGCATGAGGCCCATGTGGCACCACTAGCTTGATGTTAAGAGTAGATAATTAAAGCAGAACTTTTGTCAGCACAATTTGAACAACCAAGATATTCCTCATATGATTCAGCCATTATAAATGTCTTTATCTCAAGCATATCTTCATGGATACCTCAAGCTTGACTGGAGTCCAACCTGCTAATGGTTCAGTAGTGAATCCAAGAAAACCTTTACAAAAATATGCTTTGTCCTATCATCTCCTTCATAAATCAAATCATAAATCATAAATCAAAAGCAAAGAAAGTGTTTGTCAATTAAGACTTTGGTTTATCATGTGTGTTCTAGTTGAGCTAACACTACAATTACTTATTTCTGATATGCAGCCTCTTGGTTTAATTGCATAGTAAAAGCTATGTCAGTTAGTTCAAGTGCTTAACCACTTCTGCTATGTCTGAACAGAAACCAGATTTTCCTGTAAAAAAATCAACTCCTGAGAGAAGAAATTATCTGACTAAATCCTGTTCCACATTTAAATTGTAACCAGAAAAAAAAATACTATTTTTTTAGACTGCCTTTTGCACTTTTCTTTATTTCTTTTCTGTTTGCAATAATAAGAATATATTTTATTTATTGTGTCCTATCTGTCATAGCTTCTCTCTCCATCTCCCAAAACAAGAACTGCAATTCATCACTACCTCCTCTTACCATAGGGCTTACACTCAGATTAGCCAGTTCTGATCTTTCAACAATGCAAGGCAGTCTTGGCAAAGCAGGTGAGGCTTTGGCTGCAGGGAAAAATTTTATTTTTCAGTTTTGTTCCCTAACTGATGATTTTTTTCCTGAGCATCATAAGCCTAATCCTCTCTTCTGCCTTATTAATTTTGTATTGATATAACACATTCTTTTGATGGTGCAAGTCAGAAAGAATTCCAATTGGAAATTAATTTTTTTTCATATTTACATTTTTCTCATCTGATCATTTGCTTTCTTCTTCCATGAAAAGCTGTTACTTCATTGCCATACGTCTGACAATCTGTTTAATTGTTCAGCTGAACATGCAGAGGCAACACAAGTAGGGCAGTGGGAGTTGACTCATGCCCAGAACAACATATGGAACATATGGATCCTCAAGAGAGTTGCGAAGCTTTCATTATTTCCTGTTATCTGTCAGTTCTCACATTATAGGAACAGCATATATCTAAAGCCTGTTTGGGGGGCTTTCTTAGTTGTGGGATTAAATTCAGGTTGTAGCTCCCGTATTTGTAGCCACTCAGCAGAAGTGTTCATGTGAAGAGCCCTGTGTGGACTCATCCTGGTTTGACTAGATTGCTACTGGAAGCTATCAAAGAGCCATAAAATCCCCAGCACTGGCTTTACCTTTCCTGTGGGCATCGACCAACATGACAGTTGTTTCACTTCACAGCTGTAGCTACAGCTTTTCCCTTTCAGCTCCCCAAAGCTCTCAGCTCAGGTGAGGCAGAACCTGTCTGTTCCGACCCGCGGAGCCTCTCTCGTTTCTCTCTGTCTTTGTGCCCAGGAGAGGATCCAACACTGCTACAACTCTGATTAGACACAGGGCTCTGGAGAATGGCACAGCAGAAGTGCCCAAGCCAAAAAAACATTGATTTCTAACACGTGGATCTAAAATCTAATCAAATTTCAGTAATATCAGCCTGTGACCTTTTCTCTTATTAGTGAATTTATGCACAGCTTAGTCTCTCACTCCCTTAGCGCTCTGTGTGTGCCGGTGTTGCCTTCAGCATAATTATTGGAAAATTTTGAGTGCTAATTGAGCATGATTGAATTTTGATATAAATCATGTGTAGTGTATGTGAGAAGAAAAGCATGCCTGTGTTTTTCTCAGAGTGGTAAGGGATCCGGAAAGCAAGATTTACCACAAGACAGAATTCTGATTTTTCACGATCTAGTTATTTTTAATATAGTTCCATTACCAAGAGTCTGGTGACATAGTTCCATGTAGAACAGTACATGTTTCACTTAAAATCCATTAAATGCGTAACCATGAGACCCCTTGCAGGACTGAAGCAAAGCTCAGATAACACAGTCATTGATAAACCCCTCTATTTTTGGGTATTTAACACAGCAGTGAAATTCTGCTTCTGGCAGAAGCTTGAGTGTCGCTGTGTGTGTTTTCCTAAACCCCAGGGCACGCAGCGACATTCAGGGGTGCGACACCTTCCCCCGGGGAGCTCTCACTTCCCCACCGGGACCCTGGTTCAGCCAGTTTATGGGCGCAGAGACAAAGTGAAGACGAGACGGGTCTTGGGGTGAACTAAGGAGATTTATTACGGGTATAACTGAAGCATAACAACTAAAAAATGAACCCCAAAAGACCAGGGGCACGTGTCCTCCCGTGCGTTTTATAGACAGGGCAATACAAAGCAAGCAACCAATGAAAATGCACTCAGGGAGGGGTTTAGGGCGGGGAGTACAGAACAAAATCCAATGGGAATAGCAGAAGCAGTGTGATGATATGAAACAGCAAATGATATATCGATTTAAGAAAGACTGGCAGGGAAGGCTCTAGAAATAGAGGCAGGGGCACAGAGGATTGACACCTAACAGTATGTATAATTTAAATCATAACACACAAATGAAATAGAAAGCTAGCTTGAAAACTTAGAGTACAAAATCCACACCGCAACACTTGAGTAATATCAAACATCAAAAATACATTTTATAAAATTACTTTTTACACTTTCTGAAAAAATCTTGGTTTCCCTTTCAGAAATAATACAAAAATGATGTCCTAGAATACTTTGCTGAGTATTTTAATGCTTAATCTGTAATCAAAGATTGCATTCTTTCATCCTATTTTTTGAAAAAAATATTTTCTCTTAAAACTGATTAATTTTGCACCTATTGGTGAAGATGCTTTAGTTTCACCACTGAATGCATGTTTTGGTTAAGTAAATTAATGTGATTTAAAATAAAAAAAAAAATAGAATACTTTGTCTCAAACATTCTTGAACAAACAAGAATTAGAAATAGTAGTTTAATTCCCACAAAATAAAATACTGAAAATCACTTCTGAAAGTATTTGTAAATAATTTACTTGTCTAAAAATTTAAACAAAAATTTAGAAAAACAAATTGGTTCACAAGGTGATTCTTTGCCTAGTTTCTTTGAATTTTAGCTTTCTAGCTAAGCCCATGCTAGGTGCTCAAATAGCTCAGTTAATTTTTCCATATGAACATTCTATTGTGTTTTCATTTTGATTTCAGATATTTTGAAATTTGATAATGTTTTTTCCCTTGAAATAAAGTTATTTTTAATTTGGAATAAGGATGATTGTAGATGATAAATTGTGAAATGCACAGGCTTGATCAAGTTTTCTTAGTATGATCAAGCCTGAAGTTTAGATGAGAATCTAAACTTACATCTGTCTTTTCTGATATATAAGCTTAATAACCAAATTGATAGATTTTAAGTTACACCAATAAATATTATTTGTGATTCAAGATTCCATTTTATCCTTGCAAGTTAAAGATCCTATCTAAGAACATAGGATTTTTAGCAAACATAATTGCTAAACACTTTATTTTAAAAACTATTTTTCTACGCAGGCTACATGTTAATTTTAAAAAATATACTATGCAATTCTAGTATTTAAAACTTCAAAGAGAAGGTCAGCTGAAGTTCAGTCCCTCAAAAATATATTTATCATTCCTTTTAAGGACAACATATTAATTTTTGTAAGAAAAACAGAAGATTAAACTTCTTAAGCAAGTTGCAGAAGAGACCATGATTACAAGAGAAAGACTCTAAACCAGCTCCTCAGAAATTTAGAGACGATAAGAACTGCATATATACCTAAAAGTACATATATGCTTTTAAATAAAATTATTTTAAGGTCCTGTAATATGAATTTTTAATTCTATAGCAATTGTAATTAGCTGACTGAAAATTACATGGCTAGTTTTTTTATAAGGTCAAATTAATCCTTCAGCTTTGTTCGGATCAAGAGGAGAAATTTAATAACGTCGGCAAACATGAAGAAATAGGAAGGGAGAACCTTTTTTATTTATTCACTTTTTCTTAGTTTCCACTAAAAAACTCTAGAAATACCCAGCTCAGGACTACCTAAGAAGCTGACTGATAGACATCCATTGATGATGAAGAATCTGTCAATAGAACATCCCACACTAATATTTTAACACTTTTTAATTTATTGGTACTCTGCTAAGACTAAGATTTCTTCAGCTTTATTTGAACTCCTTCATTTTCCATGCATAATTCTTACCAGGAGGATATTCAGTGTTTCTGACTCCACAGGCTGAAGAAAGTATTGAAGACTAACTAAAATAAAAGGCAGAGACATTTCATGTCATATATCTAAAGCTCTTCAACCAGGTGTAATGAAAATCTTCAAAAGAAACAAAATACTTTGAATACATAGACAAAGTGTCTATAAAAGGTTGGATTTTAGACTTGTGCTGGCCTTTGTCTTTCTCACATTATATAGTTTCGTATTCCCCATATGAGCAGTGGCACAGACAAGGAACTTGCCTACTTCAGAAGAACTTATAAGCATTTTTTGCCATCGAGCGAGGGATTCTGGGTTCTGGGTTTTTTCAAAGTGTGTATCTCATTTTAAAGTATATCATTACTTGATAGTGCTCCGGTGTAGCCTGGAAAAAAGATGTAATTTCTCCTTAAGGCCAATGTGGTGACACCTGGTATATTCTAGTAATGGAGTCCCTCTCCAGTGAGTCCACAATCACTTACAGTCCACCACATGCAGGGGAAGAGTATTCAATGGGATGAGCATTCCTGTGATTTCACTGGGTGAAGAGGCTGAAGTCTGACTCTTTCAAACACATTAGAACTTAACATTGTTTTGCATCTTGCAGGGCTCCAAGGGAAGAGCAGTATATCATTCATTAATGTGTAGATGAAAAAGAGAGAGGGCGAAGTAACTATTCCTAAATGTAGCTATAAAGAGATTGGGATGAAACAGAATATAATCATTTATTGAAGCCACCTGGGAATAATCTTAACTTGTATGACACACAAAATATCACTGAGATACAATTGATCTGAATGCTTTGGGGTTTTGCGAATATAGAGTTATTAGTACCAGATAATAATAACATGCATAGTAGTAATAGTCAATAGATGTTACAAAAATACCATTTAAAACTCATCATGCATTATTTGAGAAGTTAAAATATGTGACTTTAGACACAGCCCTTTTCTATAATGCTTTATGCATCTAAATTGTGCTGCAGCTGGCTGCTGGATCAGATTGATATTAAGAACATCTGTTAAAACAAATTTTCTTAGTGGGGTAGAACCCAACATAGAATCATAAAATAGTTTCAGTTAGGAGGCACCTTCAAAGACCTTCCACTAAAACAGGTTGATCAAAGCCACATCCAGACAGGCCTTGAACAATTTCAGGGATGAGGCATCCACAAATTCTATGGGCAGCCTCCTACATTGCTCACCACCTAAATCTTTAAGTTTAAAACACTCCTCGTTGACCTGTTGCTACAGGCGCTGACAAAATGCCTCTGTCCATCTGTGTTGCAGGTCCCTTTAGCAGATTGGAATGCTGCACTAAGCTCTCTCTGGAACCTTCTCTTCTGCAGACAGAGTAACCCCAACTCGCCCAACCTTTCTTCACAGGAGCAGTGTTCAAACACTCTGCCCTTTCCTGCGGCTCTCCTCTGTACCTGCTCTAGCAGGTCCATATCTGCTTTCTACTGGGAACCCCAGGAATCAACCATTCTATGATATCTATTAGGAGCCTTTGCTTAGTCAAATGTTCTTATGTCATTCAAAAAAAAAGGTTAAAATGTTCAATAACTTCTATTAGCTAGTTACCTGTACAGCCCACAGTGCTCTTGCTGGACAGAAAATAATGAACAGCAGATATCATGTGGGGAGGCTGCACAGAACCTTATCTTTACCATGCACTTTAATACATTTCATTTTCAGATAAATGTCAATTTATTTTCCTTAGGCTTACAGTGACCTTGTTATATTTTAACAAAATATTGTAGCATCAAAATAACTTCAGAAAAGCTATATCAAAGGCTTTGTTGTTAATTATTCCAGTGCTATAAAGGAACCATCAGCTAATGTGAAAAAGGTCTTGATACCCAGTCTGAACTGAGAAAACAAAAATGTTCCCTAATTAGCAAAAAAACCCAAGGTAAAACAACCTCTCAAACCTGCTATCGTCTATCTCCAAAGAAAGTTATTCTTTCCTTTTTAATTTCCATTACAGTAGAAATATTGTTTCTAGTCAAGAATGCCCAAGAAGGCAAATTTCCCTTTATCTTCTCCAAATAAAAAAAAAGATAAAAGAAATGGATATATTTAAAAATGCCAAAATAAAACCATATGAAAAACACAATGCTGCAATTTTTAAAGTTTGCCTTCATGAATTTATTAAGTATCTGTAAATATATATATAGTTGTGCATTTATTTTTGTCATGAACTCAGTAGGCTTTTGAAGAAGGAATATTTTTCTAAAAAGACAAAAGCAGAAATTATATATTTTAAAATATTAAATATTTAGTTTATGTGCTATTACCATTAGGTTATCTCTAATTTCCTTTTTAAGTAGGGAAAAAAAAACCCCAGAAAAATATTTTATGCTTTCATGAAATAATATTATTTGAGCTACATTTTGATATCGGGTTAGTTAAAAGTTGCAGTGTTTCTCCTTTAAGAAGTCTCCTTTTGAAAATTTAAAAAAAAAATCAAGGGAAATTGAAGAGACTTGAAGGAAAAAAAAATGTAGTAGTACTCAGATCTTGTAAGATACCTGACAGTTATAAAGAAATGGAAAAAAATAGATGGAAATATTATTTCTCACCAGTTCACCTTTATCATTGTCCTGGAAAAATCCAGACACAGGGAGATGCTGACCTGTCTCAGCAGCTACACAGGGATGAACAAGAATGGAAATGGAACCTTGCTGGGCTTCTTTTTCAGAACCCTTTGGGGTCCACGGATATTGTAGCCATCAATACATTAAAGTAGAATTCATGTTTGTTTCCTGAGTTTTCTTTTAAACTGAAATTTGAGCAAGAGAATTGAGGGAAAAGTACTGAAAGAAAGCACCCCACACTTTCCTAGGCACTGCCCAAATGGCTGAAATTAACACCCCATGTTACTGCCTACCCACTGATAGCTGGATAAGTGAGAAGTCAGCCAAGGATTGTTGGTGATTACAGTCAAGGATTGTTGGTAATCACACACTGTGAGAAAGAACAGGATGTGGCTGGAGAAGCAGGCCCCACAGAGATAAGGCATCATTTTTCTGGGACAAATGTGCTTGTTGTGGTTTCTGAGGATAAACACAGCTCAATACTGTGCAAGTGCATGCTTGCTCTGAGTTTAGACCCCAGGACCCTGGATACCACAGCCCCAGCCAGACTCATGTTGGAGCCAGGACTGGTGATCTCTTTCTTTTCTCTTTCTTTTTTTTATTCTTTCCCTTTTCTCTTCCTCTCTTGAATTATCTCTCTCTCTCTATTCCTATTTACCCTACCTCTGTATCAAAAATCTGCTGCCACATGCTCATATTAGGAGTCAGATATGACTAATATATCAATTTCTGTGTCAAGAGTGTAATTTTTTAATAATACTTTGTAAGATTTTATGGGGGACAAAAAGCCTCTCACTTTTTTCATTCCTTTCAACCATGTGTATCCACCAATCTTGGGTGTTCCCTGCCCCAGAAGGGTAGGACACCACAATTTGTGTCATAGAGGATGTCACTGCTTTTGGCAGAGCTTGAACACACCCAAAGGACTCTGCAATGCACATACAGGATTTATAGTATGTAGTTAGGTACTTTCCATGTTTCTCCCCTCGGTATTTAAACTTCAAAATCTGTAGCATAGATATGGATATGGAAAAGAGATGAAGATTTCTTTATTTCAGACTGTACAATTCCGTCTTGCTATGGCAGTTTACTGGCAATGTCCTTCTGAGAAAAAAAAATTCCAGAGATATCACATTCAAAACAGTTCATTTTTTCACAAGAATTTCAGTTGCTCTGGAATACTTTGATGTCCTAATTTCTGTGACAAGTTATGCTGTGCTTTCCCAGCAGAAGGAGCAGAAGGTCTGGAGCAACAAGGCTGTCTTTCCTTTTGATTACTCCAAGTGCTATATTGAAATACCTTTAATGCTAAGTAACCATTGAAAAATTGTATTTTGAAAATTACTTTTTGGAAAACAAACAAATATTTTCAACATGATCTTTTCACATAGGCTAACATTAAATAAATTATAAACTCCTTTACAATGTAAGGCTGCATAAACTGAATTCCTTGAAAATAATTTTTTTAAAAAAATATGAGGTAAGTAGATTAATAGGTTAAATCTCTTTGCACATTATCACTCCAAAGTCAAACTCCTGTTTCCCCTCTGGCAAAATCACTACTCTTATCTTGCTTTTCTAAAAGCTCTTGGATTTTTCTCAGTGTGGAGGAAAGTTGAAGGACTAGGTGATGACTGGAATAGGTGACAGATGATTCACTTGTTTTACTCTGAGACTATCTCCTGTTAGCACAGAAGATTATATATTGCATTTGATGTTGTACAGTGAATTACAGACCTGCCAATAAGTTATTAAGAGTTTTCTGAGCTGTTTGGAGAAGTTTGTGTTGAGTTTTAAACAAGCCACTCTCTCTTGGCCATGTCCCTCCCATATCTATTCCCTCGTGTCAGTGAGCCTTAAATCACTAACTGTAAGATCTTATATCCCATTGCCTGTCCTCATTTTCTCATTTCATGACTGGTTTTTTTTTTCACTAAGCGCAAATATCCTCAGGGCATGTTATTTCCTTTCTTTGCTTTCCTTGGGTGTTTTAGCCTTATTACTTCAGACAAAGATTTTTTTTTTCACACCCTCCTCCTCTAGTTCCGCTTGCTTAAATCCTGAAGCTGTATTTTTTTTCCAAGAAGATGTGCTTACTCCTTCTCTACCATCACAAACTGCCCCAGTCAAATATGTGTTTTCTTTTTTGGCAAAATAATTGTTAGTTCATTTTCTTTCAGCACTTTAGATGGTTAATATTTTTCTCATTAGGGATTCTGAAGAAACCTTTCTTTTGCTTTGTGATGTTTTGAAAACCAAAGAATTGTTTCTTCCTTGTCTCAAGGACGTGCAGTCTATCAGTCTTGGCACAATTTCATATTAGATTGTGTGTCTGAAAGTGTTGCACAAAATCTAATTTTTTTATTCTGTTTTCCTTTTTTATTTTTCACTTTCTTCTCTCAAGAGACTCCTGCATTGCCAGAGTAACATAAGGGAATATATTCCTCCATTTTGTGCTTATTTAGCAGACTACTTCACAAAAGATGCTTCCTGAAATTCTTACTGTCCAGGAGGGGCCTCATTTAATGGGTAATTTCTTGGAGTAGTCTGCAAAATCTTCTTCTGTTTTTTCCCATTCTGAACTCTGGGCCAAAAAATATATAGTTATAAATAGCAATGCCCAGATAGTGATATCTGCATATTCCAACAGTTTCCTTGGGTGTCTGATATCATTACGGAGATTAAATGATAATACTGAGTTTTTGTGTAAATGGAAATGTCCTGCTCATTTAATTTATTTGGTCTATAAGTTTATAAAAACAAAACAACCAGGCATAAAGATATTTTGAGCCTGAATTTTTTGAAATAGCCAGGTATATGACATGACTTAGAAGCTCCCAAGACAAAGGCAGTATTGTTCAGATGCTTTTAATAATGTTAAGGTGATTATTTTTCTCTGTATTCTGACCACCAGAAAATACATTAGCAGAAATTCAAGTACTTTACAGTCTTTACAAGTTTCTGCTGGTTTACACTCAGCAAGCAGTGATTTTTTTTCTAACCAAGTTAAACAGTTGTTTAAGGAACAATCCAGACTTTTTAATTCCCTAAATATTGCCAATGAGTTGGTGCTGAACACCTTCACAAACTCTGTGTAACAAAATGTCACTGGAAGTAGTTCTCTGCCATGCTGAATGTAATACTATCTCCTTTCAACTACCTATCTCACAGGCAAGAAGGGTTTCTTCAAATATATTGATGGGGTCAGAAGAGATTCATGAGGGAGAAAAGCTCCCTGGAATAGGCCATAATAGGACAGGAAAGCACAAATGACATGCCACTGTAGTCAGCACTGAATGGAGGATTATGACAGAACTGACTACTTTAAAATATTGTTCCTGTCAGCTCTTCCTGCAGATATGAGAGTGAAACTCCAAAAGAAGTGAAATAAGGAAACTTTTTAGGTAACATTCAAGTTCTTTCTTTCTCTTAAATTTTTGTTGTTGTTGTTGTTTTGGTTGGGTTTTTTTGTGCAAACCTTATATGTGTTTTTAAAAGTACTGAAATAAATTCAGTAACTTTTTTACCAGGAGAGATAAATGGGAAAATCATCAAAAAAAAAAAGAAAAATAGAGTGCATAAGAGAGCAAACCAAATTTTTTTAAAAATGGATAGTTTCTCTTCCAGTTCTTTGAAATTGAAATAACAATATCAGTTATGCTTCAACATCTCATTTTAAAGAGGTGATATCTTGGTAGAGTCATGAGCTTTTCCAACATCATGTGTAAGTAGGGGATCTGTCTCAAAAGCAAAGGGAATTAAGAATAGAGTTGCTTGTGCCGACTACTTTTATGTTATCATATTGTACATGTTCAGGCTATCTGTGACTATTATCTTCCAAAAGAAGACTCATAAAAATAGGTGGAATCAGGTCTATTATTTTTTTTTTAATCTATGATGACTTTATCACTTTAGTAGTATTTAATCCATGATTCATATGCAGCTAGTTTAGTGATACCATTACAGTGGCTAAATGGCAATTCTGAGTTTTTGTGTAAATGGAAATTTCCCACTCATTTAATTTCTTTGGTTTGTAGACCAAAGTCAGAGTATTTTTCCATATTGGCTCTAAGACAAGACATGATACACCAGCAGTGGGCATTATAAAGTTATTGGAAAGCATCCAAAATAAACTGCCCTGTGACACCAGCCTCACATCTGAAATCAAATTAAAATCTAATTTAAAAGGAGCCCTAATTTAAAAAGCTCATCTAATTCCTTCAATTTGCAGAACTATTCCATTCCATTAGGCAGCTAATTTCTACCTGTCAAACGCAGAATAAAAGTGGTCCCTCTCTGGGGGAAACTTCTTACTTGTAGTAATTAGCTATGAAGAACTGGGGAAGATGCCCATACTTTGGTAGTAGCCCATGCCTGACTGAGAGCACATCAACCCATGGGTAAATGCAATTGAAGTGCCAGTTTCAATAGTTTCACGCTACAGAAGGCTAAAATGAGGTTACAGATTTCATAATTAAATAACAAAATTATTTTAATTTTTGTTAAAGAATCATGAAAAGTTACCTTTGTGAAACCCATGTGTATAAATCCCTTTTGTTGATCTATTATCCTAATAGAGACAGTATGAAGAGGTGTTAATTACTCATAGAAGATCAGAGCCAGGAGAATGCAAATAATAAACAACATCAAGGAAATAATAAACAACATGAAGCTAATAGAATTCTGCTGACAAAATAAAATTGCTTCTCCTGCAATTCCCTTCAGATTGCACCTCCATTTATGTGTTTCCTTCTTACCTAAGAGCAGGTAACAAAATAGGTGGGAAAATAAAACACATGCATAGTTTGCTGGAGGAAATGAAACGCCATACTTGTCACTTAAAACTACTTCTCTGTGCTTGCTTAGACACAGTGCAATTTTTAAGAAAGGAGGAAAAAATATCTTCATCAAAGTTTATATGCTTTTCATTGCCTGTTTTTATATAAAGAGAATTCATTTCTGGATGAGTAGGAGATTGAGTTGACCATCTTTCAGTTTAGAGCAGACAGTATTTTGTGCTTCTATAACAATATATATTTTATTGTAAGGGCAAAGAAGGAAAATAATTACAATGATTTAATACATTATTTCAATTTAAATCAAGACAAGTGCGATGTTTGTAATTTTAAAAAGTCCAAAGTGTTATAAACTGATTTGGATGTGTATGGGGAAGAAAGTATTAGGAGCGGTGGAAAGATTTGCTTTATTTTATTATCTTGTCCCTGAAGTATCTTCATTTTCTTACAATCTGAGCATTAAGCTGGCTGTAGGTCCCCTTAGGGTTGAACACAAGCTTTGCAAAGTTTAAATAGGAAAAGCTCAGTAAATCTCAGTTAAGAAAACAAAAACACCTTCTGACGGTTTCCATATAATAGGAGGAAGGGTAATTTTCATATTCCTGCAGAGTTCCTTTTATTAAATTGCATAATTATCTTGAAAGTAAGCTGCTAACAGATGAATGCACACACCAAGAATTCCACAGCATACCTTCAAGAATGGCATATTTGGAAAACAGCAACCTTTTATTTTACATTTTCTGCAATGCCTACAAGTAATTTTGTTAACGTTTTAAAATTCATTTCATCAATAGGGGGTTATGATCCCACAACATCAAATTAGCATAAGCACAACCCTTTGTGCATTTAGTCGAGGACAGAAAGGCCTTGTTAGGAATTTATGTCAGCAAGAAATAATTGTTTTGTCCTAGAGGGGAACAAATTCTCAAAGGCGCACCCCAGTTTACCACAAAAATGTGGCTGCTTATGCCACTTTTTTCTGAGCTCTTAACTTTCAGATATTGATAGAGATGGTTTTTAAAAGTGATACTGATTGGGATATAAATATAATCATTGTTCCTTTATAAAACAAATTGTATTGCTATTGTGAATTCTGAAAGACTACAATTAAGTACTGGTACATTTCTTACTCCATGCAACTAAATTTTAGCTATAGGGATATTCTTTATTCTAAGCAATGCATCAACTAACTTTTTTTTTTTTTTTTTTTTTTTTTTTTTTTTTTTTTTTTTTTTGGATGATCTTTTCGTACTATGAATATGTATGTGTCTGCATCAAGTAACCGTGCTGAAAACATCTTTATCACCATTTTCTTCCACCAACAGGCTTCTAGTAGGCAGTGAAAAAAAGAAATATGGATTAAAAAAGATTTCTAGATTTCTAGACTGAATAAGGTGTCTTTAAAAATAATTAGAATCATTATTTCTAGGCATGGAATCTAGTCTTGTAGGAAGCTGGAACAGCATTATTCCCAGATTCCTGCCTGAAGTCTGAAAAACAAGTGTCATGGGAAGGTTATATCCTCAAGAACAGCAAGGAAAAGTACTTTCTAGACATGGTTGAAAACACATTACATATAATAAAAATACAGATGTATAGACATCTTTGTTTCAAGAGATTTCAATCTCCAAAAAAGAATGTTAGAGATATTCGTCTAAAAACAAATCCAATATTTTCACATCAGATTAGTGTCAGTTTCTGCTTCTTTGTTTGGCTTTTGAATTTTACCAGCATCAGTTGTATGAATATGTTTAATTATCTATATTATATTGAATATTTCTACATTACAAAGTTTTGTCTTATTTAAATCATATCTAACTTTAATGAAAATACAGAATTTTCCTTTTATGGGGGAAAAAATGTCAGTTCTTCAGTTTGCCTTGAAATAAAAGCAAATTCCAACACAGTAGAACATGGAGAAAAAACAGAAAAGGTGAGACACATCTTGTACCTTTCTTACAGATGATAGACATTAGTAATTTGGACATATGATTTCATAAAGACAGCCTAAAAGCTGAGATTATCACTGTAAAGGAAAAGGATCTGGAAAGGAAAAAAGATGAAAACTGATCTCTATATTTACTTTTTCTCATTTTAGATGTTTCGATTTAAAGAAATTATAGAAATTGCAACTGATTTCCTACAAATTTAAAACAGAGACTAGCAAATATCTTCTAAATTTATAAACATCAAACTTGTGGAACCAATGACCACTGTGTGTCATCTGAAAAAAGGAACTTTGCCTTAAGTAGTAGGACCAGAAACAGCTTTATTATTGTTCATTCAAATAGTAAATGTCTTCTAAAATTGGATTTTCATTTTGGGTTCTTCTCTGACTTGTGTACAGAAAGGATGGGCTTCTCTGTAGTTTTTTAAATGCAAAAAAATTTCTTGCCTTTGTGTTGATTCCTTCCCAAAAATTGGTGTAGAATAATAATTCAGTTAATCTTTCAGGCAGTTAAAACTCCTAGTGAATGATGTATTGTACTTGTCACTAAAGTTTTCCTCTCTGAAAATTTTGGAAAATGTTATTAATTTAATCATGAAGTAAGAAAATCAAATTGTCTGATGAAAATTAAGAGCCCTTGCAATTTAAAGCAAAGGTGGGTAAAGGCAAATGATGAGCCAAGGAAATGAACCAACAGCTTCAAATCTCTAACACATTTTCAGAGCCAAGTTCTTATTAATATTCTGAATAAAGTGATTAGTCTTATTAAAAGTTAGCTAGCTAAAGATGTTTGTGAAGGTAATCTATGATTAAGTTATATAATATAAAATAAAAAGCTATTTGTTTTAGTCTCTATTTTGTTAGTGATCTCCTGAATAGATTTTGGAAAAGTCACCTTAGGTGTACATTAGTTTTTCTACTCTTTAAAGGACTTAACATCCAGTGATATTATCTTAATTATTTAGTTCTTTCAAAATTTCCAAAGAGTTCTTTGATGCAAGAGACAAAAAAAAGACCCCTTAAAATATGATGCAAGTTTGACTTACGCAGTGAGAAAGAAGTAAGATTTTTTGGGGGTGAGTTTTGTGGAAAGTTAAAGGGTAGAAAAAGTTATTTTATATTTGAAATGCCAAATAGATGTAAACAATACCTGAATACAGAGAACTGACATTAAGAAAGTAACCTGAGATTGTTCCCAAAATAAGTTAAATTTTAATTAAAATTGGAGTATCCCTAGACATTTCGCATCCTTGCAATATTTGACTCAGAGGATATCCAAAACCTGCAAATTTGTCATGTTCCAGAATCATCTCAAACTACAGACAAATTAACAGAAATGAAATGAAGCTAGATGTTTCTTTTGATTTCAATTGTGGCATTACTGGAGAAATGGCTACAGCAATATTTAGAGCACTTTAGAGAATCCTGACAATGACGCACATTTTAAATACGTGACAGTTGTCCCAAAGCACCTGGATGTACAATGTGTTTTATGCTGGTAAATATTTACGGAAATCACTCCCTTAGATCAATGAGATTTTTTGATTGCTAAGCCTTAATTAAAAAGCATGATGAATGAATTACAAAAGTTCATAAAAGTGGGTCTAAATATGACATTTGAAATCTCAGTTTCAGAACTGTTGTTAGACTTCCAGTATTCCACTGGGCTGCCATGAGTATCATTAGGGTCTGGAGATAGCACATTTATACTTAGGGATGCAATGAACTTTAATAAATCCTAACTTACTTCCATTTTTAAAATCAGAATAAAAATCATCTATGTTTAACAAAAACCTTCTTCTTTTAGAAGTCTTGTGATATGTTGTTTTTTTATGGGTTAATTGACCTAGGATTTCTGGAAAACCATGTTTGGCAAATGAACTTTCAGCATATACAAACTCACTTGTTTGTAAAGGTTTTAGGCATTGAGCTACAGTAGCATTATGATTGCTTCTAAAAGTCAGAGTCTCTTAGCATATGTTAATGATAAAATGATTGTGTATATTTATGCAAAACAGACTTCTCAGTCCTTGAATGATTTGAGTATCTTGCTAAAATATAGAAAGTTCTTATTAGTCTTGCAGGTGAGATTTGGGTGAATGCCTGGTTTTGCTAACAGGAAGAAAAATGAGATAAGCTAATCTGCTGAAAAAGTCACGTGTGGTCTAGCAAAGAGAAAACCAAAAAACTGTCTTGTGCAGTGGGATGTCGGATGATTTATTTACACATCTTTGGATATAAATAGTCTAAATGAGGAGTTTGCAAGTTTTGCTTATATGGCTTAGAGGTAATGAAATTCTAAGACAGAAATAATTGTTATATCAAATTTAAAATTTAAATTATAAAAAAAAAATTAAAATGTTTTCTAAAAGTTAAAAACTTAAAATCATTTTCCAGTTTTGAAAAGTGTTAGAGGAAAATGGAAATATCATGGTAAATAACTTCAGGGAGTATGTTTAATGGACATGCTTTAAATAATATCGTTAAACTGGCCACAATTAATAGAGAATGCAAATAATTCCTTTATAGTGGTTAGTATATTTTACATATATAAATCTATGTTGTCCTTGGTTTTGAGAGTACCAGCAAAATTCCAGAAGCCTTCAGTTTTTATAAACTTGTCAGGAGAATAAAACAGTGATTCCAATACTTTTGCAATAACTGGGAGTACCACTAGTATTCTTCACACAGAAAAGCCTGCTAATTAAGGAATAATCTGGAAGAAGAACACTTACTGTTAAATGTGAGGCTGAGGAAGAGGAAGACTTATTTCACTGCAATAACATGCCATGTTCTGGATCAAAGTTTCAAGTACAGTTTTGCATTTTAATGTTTATGTATGTATTCTTCTAAGCTAACAAGTAAACATTCAAAATGAATAGCTTTATTTATCTTCTAGCAAATCTATGATGGTCTTAGAACTATTTCTTGCTAAAAAGTGCCATGCTGTTCATACTCAGCTGTCATTTCAGTAAACCATGTTGATACCATGATACTTGTTTTTCCTAATCATATTAAATTAAAAAATAAAATGCATATATTTAAATGATGCGGCTTTGAAAATGTTTCATGTTTCAATATGATGATAAAATATTTAAATACCACCAGCATACTCATCATCAACATAATGGATTACAGGGGGTCACAGAATGATAGAGTGGTTTAAATTGGCAGGAATCTTAAATGCCATCTAGTCCAAACCCTTCCCCATGGACAAGTTCACCTTCTACTAGACCAGGTTGCTCAAAGCTTTATCCAGCCTGGTGCTGAATACTTCCAGGGATGGGGTATCCATAGATTCTCTAGGCAACAAGAGAAGTGCCTCACCACCCTCACAATAAAGAATTTCTTCCATATATCTGATCTAAATCTACCCTCTCTCAGTTTAAAACTGCTGTTCCTTGACGTGTTACTTCAGTTTTTTCAGAAAGCTTTTCTCCATCTTTCTTATGAGCCCCTTTTATGTACTGGCAGGCTTCAGTAAGCTCTGCTTTCTCTTCTCCAGGCTGAACAGTCCCAGCTGTCTCAGCCTTTCTTCATAAGAGAGATGTTTCAGCCCTTTGGTTGTCTTTGAGGCCTGGCTCTCGGCTCACTCCAATACAACTATGTCTTTCCTGTGCTAAGAACCCCAGAATCGGATTCACTACTCAAAGTGAAGTTTCATAAGAGGAGGCAGAGGGGCAGAGTCACCCCACCTGACCTGTTGGCCACGTTCCTTTTAATGCAGCCCGGGACACAGCTGGTTTCCAAGCAGCATCCCTGTGTTCCTCTTGGGATACATGCCCTTCGTTCCACTGCCTGTAAATTTCTTTCTTGCACTTTATTTTGGCCAGGAGGTCCTTACTTACACATGCTGGTCTTAGAAAAAAATTGCTCTTGGAAACAAGTCCTTAAAGAACCACCAACTTTGTCCCAGGGAGTCTCATCCACTAATTCCTTAAGTAACTGAAAGTTCACTGCTAAAATTCAGGGGGTTGACTTTACTTATTTCCTGGTCAATATCCTGTGAGATCACAAGTTCCACTAGATCATGAGAGCTGCAGCCAGGCAACCACCAATCCTGACCCCTCTAATTATTTCATCTGTGTTGATAAGAAACAGGTCCAGCAATGTTTCTCCCCTGGTCAGGCTTTCTGTCTCTCAGATTAAGTCATTATCCCAGACAGAGTCCAGGAGATTCCCAGACTACTTACAGATTTCTCTGCTTTTCAAGAAGGGGTCATGGTGAATGAAGCCCCCAGCAGTATCAGAGCTTGCTAGCACAGTGGTACCAACTCCTCCTCTTTGTAATCCACACTACATGTAGTGGTAAAGGTTTCATTTGGTCTCTCTCTCATGTTATAGTTTTAGAGGAACAAGCAGTAATTCCTTTGAGACATTTCATGATTGTTTCTCTGTTGGTTCCAAATATGTCATGAACTCCTGGATTTTCTGGTGCTCAAAGCTCCATCTCTTTTCCCATTAAATCTATGTTAAAGTTCTCCTTATAAGTCTGTCAAATTTGGTGTAAAAGACCTCTTGCTCCAATTTGTCATATTAATTCCATCAGCTCCCAACAAATCTGACTTCTCAAAGGTCAATCCATGATCATTGAAGTCAAAACCATTGAGTATGGCACCAGCCATGCAGCCAAGCATTCACCAGTTTAATCATTCTCTGTCTTCCTGAACCCTCTTCCTCTGATTGTGAAGATAGAGAATAACTGCACTTCAGCCATAAGGAGCTGAGTTATCGCTCAGCCTGGGACAGTGCATAATATCATAATAAATCTGCTGCTGAAACTCTCAAATATTGTGTTTCCTGTTGAGCTCCTCTTGTTGTTTGATGTAAGTAACCCTTGATGGTTTTAGTGCATTCATTGTATTCCCATGAACTGTTCCTTGTAGAGTACCATGTAGCTCTTCCCTTCTTACTAAGAATTAGGAAAAGGCCTTTCGTAAGTAAACCCCTAATAACTATTGCTTATTAAAAAACATTCATAAAGAATATTTACTTATTGCACAGATTCAAAGGAGGTTGATGAAACCAGCATTAAGGACTCCAGCTGACTATTGCAAGTCTGGAATATGAGTTGCAATAATTTTTATTGATCTGGAAAGTTGATCATGGGAGTTAGTCCTGTGCAAAGCCATACTTCTTTATTTGGTACTCTCCCAGCCTTTAATTTTGTCATGTTCTTTCTGGAAATGAATGGGCCTTGATAGTTTTAGAACTGAACCTGTCTATATGATGGTGGTACAAAGAAGAAGCTCCAGGCTGAGACCCTGGAGAACTGATTTACCCATCACTTTCAACTAGCTAAGAGAAAGCTGTTGACAAAAAAAATATTTCAGTGAGGAAGAATTCACAAAACTGTCAATGAAATGTGTTTTCTATTTTTTGGCAAGATATAATACCTAGTCTCCTGGATGATAACATACATTTTTTACCAGGCTAGACACTCAAGAGGTTTTTTGTGCATAAGATGAATTTTAATAGCTCCCACAGGGAGACATTGCGGAAATTGTCACACCATGTTTGATCACTATCTCCATCTAGGTTTGACACTCTCAGAGGAAGGAGACATACCTGCTGCTTTAAAGAAAGATAAATTCTTCCTATTCTATTCCACATGATCATGTGTAATTACTATCAGACCTGTTTGCATAGGAGCAACAAGGAGAATTTACACTTTAAACTGCAAGGTTAGATTCCGCTTTATTGGGGAAATATTTTGCTAAGCAGAATCTAATAGTCATAAGACTGCTAATTCTGTTAAAAAAAAACCAAGCCTTTTTTTCCTTCAATGTCCACTTATGGTTGTGAATCTTAGAATTTAACAGCAGACTAACAGCATAGGGGAATACATACATATCTAGGTCAACAAACAGAAGTAATTTTTTATTGATGAAAACAAAAGAAAAAAGAGCAGTTTATATTGCTTTATTCTTCTTTCAAGTTCTCTAGCTTTAAATTGCAGGAAAGGAGTGTTCCTTTTTGTTTTTCTGTAATACATGAGATTTATACTAGCTCATAAAATTTGAGCTGCAAAGCATAACATCCCTCACAGAACTGAGAGTGCTAGAAGGTCATTGAATGAGTCTTTAATTTTTTTTTCCAGTTAGACAGAACCAAAATAATTAGACTTTAAAAGATGGAAGAACATACTAAAAAGAGCAGGCTATTCCGACTCATGCCTCAGACACATCTGGGAATGGAGACAGTTTTCACAGATTTCCCAGAATATTCTGAGTTGGAAGGGACCCACAAGGATCATCGAGCCCAGTTCTTAAGGGAATGGTCCATACAGTTCTCACTAAAAACAAAAGTGTTAAAAGAGCAGTGAAGATAACAGTCTCTTCAACTTAATTAAAACTCTTAAAGGTAAACTCTAAGTTGATTTCAGAAGTCTAACAAGGATGAAAAATTTTCATTTGCAGTCCTCAGATAAAGTGACTCGACTTACTTAAGTATAATTATTAATTTTACCTGTGGAAATAAAAAAATGTACCTAATTTAACATCAAAACTGGGGGAAAAAATAGAGTTCTCTCTACAGAGTTCTGCATGGTGCTGAAAGACCTCTGAGACCATCTGTCCTATAGAACTGTCAAAAGAGAAGAGCAGCTTCTATGCAAAACGTAAGCAAAGACTGACTTTATCAAGGAGTTTGTTCTAAACAACGTGAAACACTGTGCCCCAGTTGCCTTAATTACTCTGCTGCATCTGAGCACTATCTTCCCTGCATGTTGCAGGGCTCCTGTGGAGTTCTTCTGTAGATCCTTTCCTTAGAAGTTTAGCAGCTCTAAAAGATCCTGGCATTATCTCTGCTACGGTGCTGATGGCTGCTCTGGCTCCAGTGACAGGATGGGTAACTGGTGTCACAGCCTGAGTGCAGCTGTGTCTGCAGCTGCAGCCCAGATGAAGTGAGCCTGACTGTCCTGCAAGGGTCACTCGACACCCTTGGCACACCAGTGAGGTGAAAGATTAAACCTGGGGGCTTGTCTGTAGCGTGCTATAACTCTCTGAAGGTGGAATTTCCTCTCAGGAGGCATTTTATCTGCGTGGAGCCTGTGTGCTTGTCTAAGTCCCTTTTTCTCTCACATTTTCATGTGTTGCAATTATGAGGAATTCAATAAAGAAATAAGTGAGCAGGGAAGATAGATATCATGTGGATAGGACAGAGAAATCACACTGTAGACAATTGCAGCATCACTGAGCTTTGAATGTACATTTATTTGCCTGCTAGGTAGATAAGATACATCTGAGAGAACTCAAGAACAAAGAAATTCTTGTTTCTTCAGCTTCAGTTAACATGCTTTGGAATTTCAAACCAAGAAGATTTTTGTTGTTGCTGTTGTTTGATTTTTTTAACAAAGTTGAGCCATTTCAGAGATTTTCCGGTGAGTGAGATAATTGTTCCACTGGGATTAGAGGAATTTTAAGAACTGCTTAGCAGCAGCCACCTAATGGCTTAAGGTCAAGCTGTCTTCAACCCCCTCTATAACAACTTATTTTGAAAGTGTTTCTGTTGAGTGCCAAAAAATTGAATATCCAGCATGAGGCATAAGTGAGATTTGGGAGAAGTGAAATTCTGCACCAGACTCCAGGCAGACTGCTCTCCAGGCTCTAGGGAACTGCCGGAGGGCTTGGCACTTTTCTCTCAATCTGGACACATCATCAGAAATGGAAGGGGAAAAAAAAAAAAAACAAACTGACAGACTTTGCTGCTTTGGCAAAGTCCAAACTGTCTGCACACCCTTTTTTTGATATGTCAGTGAAAAACAAATGATTACAAAATATAAAATACTCAGACAGCATGGTTTTTTTCACTCTTTGCATGCCTTTTGAGAGTGTATTCTCTGTTACCTTTAATTGTCACAAGAAATATCATGTAAATGCTAACTACCTGCAAAGAAAAAATAAAATTGACCACTGAAAAGTATAGTAAATTGAGAGGATCACCTCTTTTATGTGTTAGTAAACAAAGCACCAATTCTCTGTGCTGTAAGTTTGTTGTCTGATGACTCCATCACTCAGGAGGTTCAAAAATCTGACAGGTTATGCTTATACAAGTTGCATTAAAGCAATTAGAATATACAAGGGTTTTGAACACTTGAGCATCCTGACAAACGGTCTTGTAGCAAGAACTGGTCAGTTCATCTCCTTTTCTGCCAAGTATTCACCTTCAGTGAAAGCTATGCATTGCATTTTAATTTGTCTTAAATTTATTCATAACTAGATTAGCAGTTTCTAACAATCATTTGTTTTGCCTTTTTGCTTTCAGCCATCTCCTCTTTTTATACCACCTGCTGTATTTGCCTTCTGTTCAGAGTATGCTTTTGACAGTTACTAATAATGCAGATTAAATTTACTTACTATGACAGGCAAAACACTGTTAAAACCAAAACAATAGAATCCCATATTCTTTCCTCTGTTTAAGTAGTAGCTTAAAAGGCCAAAACCATTTTTAAAAAATTAATTAATTAATTACCAAAGTGGATGTCTTATAGGACTTAAATATTTGACAGTATGGAAAGCTGGCTATGGTAATATAATATTGCTAGGTTTTAACAGGCTTATATATATCTCACGAAAAAATATATCTACAGGACAATTTTGAATTTTTGGAGCTGATTAGCATTTCCTACTAATCAATATAGAATTTTTTTAAAGGGATGAATATTAGCTTAATTCAGGCATCTTGTTAGCCTTTTTTTTACTATTTATTTCTCATATCTAAAATATCTGTCATTCCTTCTCATTCATGTTTTAAAAAAGAAAAAAAAACTAGAAGAAAATTATTTACAGATATCACCTTTTAGATACAGTGATCAAACCCAGACAGAAGCTGTGTTTATTATGCATCTGGGATGTGTGGTTAGATAATGGCAGAAGTAGTGAGTGTGTTAAATGACTACCCTTTGTACCAGTGGGTCACTGACCTACAGCATCCTCCCCATGGCAGCCTGGCAGAACTCCTGAATTGTAGCACTCTGTGCCTTTTCCATGTATGTAACTTGGAAGATGCATGAATTACAGTGATCACACAGAAAAACAGCTATAGTGCCTCATGCTGCATTACAATAGGATTGTTCCATAATTGGCATTGCTAATGGAAAAAGACTGGGTTGTTGGGTTTTTTTGTTTAAATCTAGGTCAAGATAGAATAAGCATGTTAGACAAATTTAGCCCCCAGATGCAAATATAAGGACCCTTTTAAATGGAAATAGGAATCATTTAGAACATTAGGGAAGAAAAGATGACCTTCAAAAAGAGGAACTTCTGTGAAGACATAAAAGTTATCTTATACAATATGTATATAATAGTGATTCATAGGTAGTGATCTATGCAGAATTGCAAATTAGCTGGAAATTCACTGACTGATGTATTTTTAAAAGAGAAAAAAATTATGTGAGTATAAAATTGAAGCTGTTTAAAAATGTTATTTTTCTTTACAGCTGGGGCCTCTTCTAAGGACTTTCATTAGACATACAGATTGCAATGCATAACTTTCTGCTGTAACAAGGAGAAGAGGACTTTATTCATGGTGTCTACATTAGGCACCTAATTTGGGAGACAGTTAATTGCCTAGGTTCATTATATATCCAAAGAATAAAAGTAAGCATCTCCAAAGGGCACCTCTGAGCATCTCAATTAGGAGGAATCTACCTCAATTTATTATACAGAGAACTGAGACTTTAGCTTTATGGATCAGTGTTCTTAACCTGTGCAGGGACTGTGTATCTTACATTGAGTAACCACAGTTTCTAAGGAGGCAAATTTCCAGGAAACTGGTTATTTGTCACCAACTGCAAAGAAATATGCAGGTTTCTCTCCAGCTGTCATTAACAGAGACTTCAGCCAACACCAAGTAGCTCATTTAATGCATCTCAGTGAAGGAACAATAAAATCATCCAGACTTGAATAGTAGCAAGATGAAGGTTTGCTGTTTTTAACTGAGAACAATAATGCAAATGCATGGAGGCAGTCAGTAGAGAACATGGAATGCTAGCAGGGGAAAGAAAGCTGCAGTAAGAGGCACTAGAGCAAAGTCTAGGGTGAAGGAAGCAAAGCAGCAGCAATGACTAATTATTTTGGTTACTGCCATAGAGCTTTCAGAGATTGTGAAAGAGGAATACCAGGAGCATCTGCTGTAGTAAGCTACAGTAAGCGAGTGGGTTTTGGATCTGAGAAGCTGCCATACAACAGACAAAAATGAAAAGTCCTGGGAAAGAGCATTCACAACAGAGCTCTGCAATGGCAACTTCCACTCGTCATTAAAACAACTTGTATGATGCAGTAGTGGGTGTTACAAAGTTACAAATTTCTGACTTAAAAGAAATGGCAAAATTATCATTCCTGCATCTGTTAGTAATACAGTAAAACTCAGCAACTGCGTTCTGGGACATAATTCTAGATTAGAAACTCACAGCTACATACCTTGTAAAGTACTGTAAGGTACTTTATTTGGCAGACTGCCTGAAGCAACTTTTCTTGGCCTTTAGGGGGGGTTAAATGTGAATTGGACACGGGATGTGATAATCTGAAGTAGCTACGTGTACTCACTCAGAAGCTTTTACAATAAGAAGATAGAAAGGAAACCATCAGCAGTAAATTAATACATATGAGAAAATATTTTATGTAATACTGAACTTTATATGAAAAACAATAAAGAGACATCAGGAATGATAAAGGAAGTGCTGAATTTGGCATACTTAGTGATGACATATCTAAAAAGTGTCAGAAATGCTTTCTGATAACATAGCTGGGAGTGACAGAGATGCTGAACAGAAATTAAGAAACAAAAGCACAAAGGAGAAAAACAAATGTACCTCCTGAAGCAAAAAGATCTATGAATCTAGCCCTAAGCAATTAAGAAAGCATAGATTACTGTATATTTAGATAATTAAAAACTCATTTGAACTTGATATCAGGTGACAAAACTTTCTATCACAGTACCTTGGTCTTTGTGGACAAGTAATCCTAGTGTATACCATTTTGCTATGGCACCTGTGCAGGTAAAAGATTGCAAGGAAGTTGTGAGTCCCTGGTGTCAAATGAGCTGATATAAATGCATATACAACCCACACCAGGATGTATTCTCATAATCTGTACTCTATATGCTTTCAGAAGAATTTCTGCCTCCTCAGATCATAAGATGATTAACTATTGAGAAGTGATACTAAAGCAGAACTGTGCCTTAAAACTTGACTGTCTGCACTGAGAATCACAACAGAAATTGGGCACAGGACAAAACAGGGAGTCCAAGACTTCTGAATTTAGCACTTGAGATATTCTGTAAGTTCATATGCATCATGAAGATATATATTAATATGAAATTAATCTATTATGTCAATGCATTACTTCTACTGTCACTGAGTTTTGTTCATTTGTAAAACTACACTAGTCACTTTGTATAGCTTTGGTCACAGCTAATGGGTACAGAGCTTTCCTAAGATTTACTACCTCATTGCAAACCCTTTTTGTGTCTGTGATTTTATATCTAACTTACTTACTGACCCAGATATTTCAGAGACTCTCATTTTCTCCTAACTAGTCACAGCATTACCAACAGGTTTTGTCATAATGATTTGGTACTATGTGACATTTCCAAAGAATTCTGTTCAACATGCAATAGATGAGGACCTGTGCTCCATGAGGTCATGTTTGTCAGTCAAAGTCTTCAAGTCTTTAAAAATTTTGCAGTTGAACATAGTACTATAAAACTCATTGTTCTAATTTAAAACTGATTCAGGGCTAGGGAATTAAATACAGTCTTTAAAAAGCCAAGACATCAGTTTGGACTTCTGGATCTCTGAAGTCAGAGAAAAAAGATGACAATCAGACAAAGAATAGACAAGATAGAGATGTTAGTAGAGCATTATAATTATTAATATTTTTGAAAAGAAGTCCAAACATGAAAGAAATCAGCGAAGAAATGTGCAACACAGCTAGCTTTTATCTTTTATTTGCTATGAGAAACAGCCCCCAAAAAGAACTTGGAAAGATTCAGGCACAATAATAGTATGCATTAATAAAAAATACAACAGCAAGATGAAGGAAAAATCAAGGGACAAAGAAAGGTACATGAAAAAAGCAGAAACAAAGGAGACAGAGAATGAAGCAAAGAAAAATAATTCATTGCAAAATTTCATTCCTACCCTTTTATTTTCCCCCATCCACCTTCCTTTGTTCTTTCTTTGTGATATTTTGAGATATGAAGATTGAGTTCCTCCTTCTGAACATTGACTAGCATACTGTGATTGACATGTCATCTGACAAATGTTTTGCAAAAAATTGAGCTATATATCATGTATAAATTGTTTTGCAGTTGTCTTCATAAAATTGCTATGTTGCAGTTAAAAATCTTTGAGAAGCTACTCACAATGGTAACATCAGTCCACAGATAAGAACTGAAATGTTTTTATTTCAGACTGGTTGATTCATCTTTCATAATTCTATGAACAAATCATTTGCAGTTGGGTTGTAATAGACTCTGGTGTCATTTTTATTTTCCTTAATACCTTTCTTAGTCCCAGGGAAACATATTAGATAACATCAATTCCAAACAGAGTCAGTTTTATCTCCAGTATTAACTGCACTGAGTTCAGAGTAGTGTTCCATTTTTAAAAAAACAACCAACCAATAACGAATATAAAAAACAAGGAGGCAAAGCCCCCACTTAATAGCACTGAAGTTAAGGGTTTAGCCTTTAAAAACACATATCAGATTCATCATCCTCAAGCAACCAACCTTCTTATATACTTCTGTTTTATTGTTATGGAGTCACAGAATCATAGAATTGTTTAGTTTGGAAAAGATTCCTAAGATGATTGAATCCATCCATTAATGCAGCACTGCCAAGACTACCACTAAAGATGTGGCACTTGTGTCCCCAAGTGCCTACACATCTACACATCTTTTAAATACCTCTAGGGATGGTGATCCAAACATTGCCCTGAGCACCTGTTCCAGTGCTTGACAACAGGCAAGAAATATTTTTTTAATATCCAACCTAAATCTCCCATTGCAACTTGAGGCCGTTTGTTTTCATCACATTTTATCTCATAAAAGAGATAAGAAAAGCCTATTTTACATTATATTCACCACCTCAAGATCCCAAATGCAGAAATTCACATTTTCACTTACCACAGTCTTGATTTCCCTGTACAAGTTTAGCATCACATATATTCACTGGCCACTTTCAAAAAGATAAAGAAAGGAAATACGAAGCTGGAACTACAATTTGTCCAGAATTTCCCCCTAAATAAAAAGACACTGAAAATCTATGACAGCTTTCAATTTAAATGGATGTACAGATTGTAAAAGGACGCTCTAAAGCTGTTCAGAGATCCTGTGGATTCTGAAATGCTTGGGAAAAAAAACTTTAACAAAATAGGAAAGATTGGTGACACTGACAATTAGTTTGAAGTCTTCATATGAAGCTGTAGCCTAAAAATTTAACCCTTCCTGAATTAGGCAGTCAGAACAGAGAATTTTATGTTTTGTTTTGTTTTGTTTTGTTTTGTTTTGTTTTGTCAAGTATCTTAATATTTTTTGCCTATTGAAATCATGCCTTTTGGAAAGCATGTGTGATAACACAAGGAAAGTCTCTTACTTGTGCTAGTATATGAAACTTGGGGTTAAAAGGCAAAAATAAAATCTGGAAGATAGAGGAAATGTGAGTTAGCTTACATAACTCATACTCAAAATAAGCTAGAGTCACACAATGTTTATTTAGCTTTTTTTCTCTAGGTAAATATACTATATGTTCACTTGTGACAATGAAAATTTAAACATTTTGAAAAATTATATTATTTGAAAAAAAAGAGTTTTACTAATCTTTCTCTTTTTCCCCTTCTTTGTTTTTGAGTACAGAATTTGTTATCTGAAAGTACCCAACAGGGGATGAAGATAGAACTCATATAAGTCTAATTGCCTGAATACCATCAGGATAAAATAAGCAAAAGATGTCATTATTCCCTAATTATAGTTGTAGGTATACAGGCATCAGATGCCTTACGTCTTACCCTGCACTAAATAGAATTATGTGGCACATGAAAATTTTCAGCATCAAACAAATCTTTGAACTGCAGTCACATGGTTGCAAATATTATGTAAATATAGATAGATACTAGCAATAATTTTAAAGTATTCTAATTGTTTCCCATTATACTTGAGATTTTCTTTCAAAATTTTCTAACATATATTTAATTTATATTAGTTGTGGGTTGGGCAGTTTTGACTGATTTTTGACATATTCTTTAAATGTGTTTCTCTTTATACTAGTGTCCATAGAGCAGTTTAAAATTCATGAAATATTATTAGCCTAATACCAAGACTGAACTTTGGAAGAATCTAAATGTCCCAGAAAATTGCCACCTAAAGTCATAAAATCATAGGATATGCTGAACTGGAAAGGACCCATCAGGATCATCAAATCCAACTTCTGGCCCTGCTCAGGATACCCCAAGAATCACAACGTGTGCCTGAGAGTGGTCTCCAAGCAGTTCTTGGACTCTGACAGGTTTAGTGCTCTGAAGTCAGATGTGAACTTTGCAACCAGTTTCATTTTCTGTAAGTTTGAGCTTTAACTTTACACATGAACCCTACCACACTTTGGGTTATTCATAATATGCATCCAGATTTGCTGTTGCCGTCGTTTCCTCTCTGGTGTTCCCTTGGAAAAGAACGGGTGATGGTATTGAAGTGCTGCAATCTAACCCTTGCAGTCTGAGTGCCCCATTGTGGATAACAATAACAGTTTGGAAGGGGGTTCTTTTTGCTCTTCAGAATCCTTTTGATTGGGCTGGAATTGCTAGTGCATAATTTAGTCCTGGTGAATGGTGAAGAGAGTGTCTTTTGAAAATGAAAGAGAAAGAGAAAAACACTGATTTTCACAGAAGTGTATTAAGGATTTAAGCATACATACTTAGATTATGATTTTGAAGAACATTGATTGTTTTCTTTTGTTGAGCACACTCAGCTTCTAGTAAAATTCAGCTGAGTCTGCAGATTGTAGCAGAAAAAGGTGATTTTTGACAGGTTTTCCTTTAAGATCTGGCAAATATAAACAGTGTAGGGTCATAAACAAAGTAATCATTCTTTTGATTCCACAGCTCTCTAAAATTAATAATGCTGAAAAATATTTTCAGATTACCAAGATTAAATAAAAATGTGATTTATTACAAGTTTACCATGAAGAATTACTTCTTTTGTTCCCAAAAGAAATAAAGAGTTCAAATGAAGCATAGAACATAAAAGTTTTAATTATTAAATTTTATGCAAAGCTACATTCCTGTAAAAATTTGTGCTCTATTTTGGAGATCCTTTCTGGGACAGAGACAGCATACAAAACCACTGCAAAACCCCGCACTCCATATTTCTAGATATTTTCTGAAAATACAGCAGTTGAGTACTTTACACAGGAAAGAGATAATGAAAAGGAATGTTATTTCCATCTAGAGCTCTCTGAGAAATGTCTCTGAAGTTGTGGCTCAGCATAAACACAGAAAGAGGGCATAAAATCTATACCTTAAAATTTGAAAAAGTGAGTGATTCATTTGATTACTTATGATGGATTGACGTTGATTTCCTGTTCTAATTTGAGTGACACCACCCCAGAGTTATAAAGGGGAACAGCCTTTTGTTCCAGGGATCAAAATTCACTCACTGTGCTGCTGCTTTTAAAGAGCAGTTGAAGCTGTCAGCCACAATTGGCAAAAGAGAAAACAAATAATGAGTCCTTGAATTGGGTGTGATTCATTGCTATGGGAGACTTGAAATGCTACAGGGCGTATATCCCAGTAGTAAAGCCTTAAACAGAGCTTTACAATGCTGTATTCCAAAATGTCAGTAGTACAGTACAGTTTTGAAGTGTTACAATGCAAAACAATGATTCTTTACAAAGAGTGGCTTTGCAAACACCTCATTGCACCTGCATTCATCAGATAGGAGACAACAGTCATAGAGTCATAGAATGGCTTGGGTTGGAAGGAACCTTAAAGACCAACTACATCCAACCTCTGAGCCACAGGCAGGGGCACCTTCCACTGGACCCCACTGCTGGGTGAGCTACACCACGATGACACTGATGAGTGATCAGAGGGCAAATGACGGGATGCATTTACAATTCCCACATCTGGCCATGCTGAACCTCGGGGAATATACACCTGCATTCCCACAAAGTCAAAGTCTAAACCCTAGGGATTGAGATTTATCTAATGGCGCGTGCTCCTGTGTACAATGCTCCCTCGTGAGGCCCTTGACTGCTGTATGCCACACTTCAGTTTACATGGGTGTTCAGAAATATGGGAAATAAGAACAACTGCAGTTTTACATAACATGAAGGCCACCTAAAAAAGCATTTTAATTGAAGAAGAGTAATAAGAGAACCCTTGGAAGAAGTAACGTTAAAGTTTTTAGGTGATGATGGCAGGCATCCTTTCATATAAAATTAATGTCTTTCTTAAGGACAGTTTTGGTTGTTTTGTGGCACAAAAATCTGCTGATTATAAAAACTAATGAAAAAGTCAAAATAATGAAAAAAAAAGGAGCTTATCTATCATTATTTGTATAGTTAGAGCAATGTGCAATATTTGTGATTTGCAGCACAAAAACTTGGCTGACTATTGTCCTACTTGCCTTTTTGAAAAGAGCAAAACTATTAGACTAGAAGATTTAGAGCAGAGGTCTTAAAAATGCATCTAGAAGCTTATGTAGCAAAAAAGTTAAGAACATCTTTTAAAGTTATTAAAAACTTCATTTGAATGGCTAGAAGCTTCTTTCCAAGCTTGTTAAAAGACATTCAGAATTTGTGCCTTTGTTCCCACCAAGCCTTGAAGGCTTAGAATTTAATTTAAAATACTAAAGTTTTATTTTGTTAAGCTCAGAGGCTCCTTAAAGCCTAAGTAATTCATAGGACAATCAAATTCCCTTGTATATGACGTGACATAATTACTTTTAAGAAAATTTAAAATGATGCCATGATCTGTACTAAGTCTTCTGGCCTTCATAAACTCCTGCAGTAATTATCTGTCCCAGAAAAAGGCTTTTGGAGACATGAATTGGTTATAAATCACTAAAAGCATTCTTGTACCTTTTAATTAGCTGATTTGCAGCACTTATTAAAAGATAACTTTTCTTTTTGGCTCCTGCCTGTCTGAAATAAGTTTGATCAGATAAAAGCTTCTTGACACCTAAGAGTTGTTTTTTTGTATATTTTATGTAAAATAATTGCTCTTTGACATTGCAGATTAATACATAGTGTCAGTTGTGCCAGAAAAAATACCCAGAAAACCAAACCAAACCTCCAAAGGTTTCATTACCTTCACTACAGATTTTATACACAAACTGTTTTGATTCTGGATTGCACTGTAGGTTCAAGAGGTTTAAACATCCTTTGTTAACATGTCAGCATATATAAACCTGAGTTTATTAAAAATCTTCCTACTTGATACTGACATTACCAGCTAACACAAACTTTGCTGTTATAAAGGTGTTTATGTGAAATACAGAGTAAATATGACACTAATAAAACCTGCACTGTAATATACTGAATCTTTTAAGTCTGTTGTTTGTAAAGCAAAACTATCATTAGGATACAGCAAGGAAGTGTGCTTCATGCTGAAGATCTTTTATGATGATACATCAAAGAAACTGCCTGATAAATCTGATTCTGGGATGATAGCTGCAGAAATCTTGGCAAAGCCTTGCATTATTTGGTATACCTTGACTAGATAATGATGTGATATGAAATTTAAAACTACTCAGTAGGTGATGTAATTGGGTCTTCTTTGTTTATTGAATAAAAAATTGTTTTATAATAGGAAACAGCTATATTTCATTATCATTAATTTAACCAGCTCAGTTTTATATAGGAAGAATGTTTTGAGAGGCAACATTTTCCTAAATTCTGTTGATTCAGTAGTTAAGGTACCCCCTGGACTGGGTTAAGAAAGCCTTCTGAATATATTACTGAAGGCAAGGACATTGGAGATGAAGTATACCACAAATAAAGACATTTTGGTAAAAAAAGTTTGAAGCCAGTATTGTATGATATATTTTATATCAATGGTAAATCCATGCTAATGTAGCAGTCACTGGGGAGAGCTTAAGAAACAATAGCAGTAGGAAATGTAAAACAAATGTAAATGTCGATTTTTTTATTATTATTATTATTATTTTTAGCTTTAATATCATTCCTTTGGGACTCCATTTTCCTAATATTTTGTAGGAAGAAAATAGAGCATGCTTCAGAAACTGAGAATGTTTTTTCTTATCTTCCTGTGACTGCAATACTACAATATACTACAATACTACAGTAGCTGTAGCAACCCCTGATACATGTTCAGAAACACAAAGACCAATTATAGACTCAAAACTGATGGTGTGAATTATGGTTGTCTCTCCAGGAGAGAAACAGTGCATTCCTGTTCCTTTTCAAAGGCTAGTGGCTCAGCTGAGGTAATCTAGGTTTGTATTATGATATAAGAATCTCTCTCTTAATGACACTGTTTTACTCTTCCTGTATAAATTTCATTGCTGCAGTAGCTCATGTATATCTATCAAACATGGAATTTATGTCACTCATATGCTGGGATGTGATTGGAAATGACTGCAAACTCACAAAGGCATTCACCTGCTCGTTCTCTCAAATAAATTTATGTGCTGCTACATACATTTTAGTTCTCTGCATATTTTAGAATAGAAATTGGAGTTTGGACTCTGAATGACTGCATTACTATTTTAAAAATTATTTGTCTTCCTCCATATCCTCTTTTTGGCCCAAAATTCTGTAAACACCTGTCTACCAAGTGGCAAAGTTTCAACAGGAAAAGCAGCAGTGCCATCCTCCTGACCTATTTTGCCCACCGTATATTAATATATATAAATTACTTATAATCTCATGCAAAGGAAAAATCTATCAAGCATTCTCTCTGGAGGGTAACAGAGCTGCGGAAAAAGATGTCTCTTATCAATCCAGAATTAATATTCAGAGCTCTGGAGAAGCTGAGATAGCAGGGAAAGTTTTTGCATGTCTATGTGAGGCAATCAATAGCCTTCTCACTGTTAAACTACAAGCTGATGCTGGTGCTGTGTGATGAGCTCAGGCATGCAGCCCTTGGGTGCAGATTGTGCTCTGAGAAGAGGCTCTTCAGGAGCACCACCAGCATGCCCATCTTCCATCTTATGATGTGTTGTGTGCTGTAGATTCTCTGCATTCTGTCATCTTTCCCTGTTGTTTCCTAATTATGGCAGATTTTCAGTGTAGCCAGAAATGTAGGACTGTTCAACCATTGCTTTGATGAGGACTGTACAGGGCATGCTTCCTCCAATTTAGATAGGATAGAGTTGGGTGTAAATTTCAGCAAATTTTCTGTGACCTTAATCACTAAGTTTATTTTGTTATTAGAAATTAGGAAAGAAAGGAAGAAAGAGGGATAATTAGATTTCTCCCTGCTTCAGGCTCCATCAAAGATACATTAAAAATCAAGCTACAAAGAGATATCTTACAGTACTTTTTAAAGACAGAAAACTAGTTAAACAAAATGGATAAATACTTCCAACTTTTCCTAACAGATAAAGCCCACACTGAGTACTTTGAATTAATGCAAGAATGTTTTACATAAAAAATGAAACATAATATGAAGATCTAAGAATATGTTACTGTGCTTATCTATGTAAATTGCTTAACATCCTTCCTCTCTTCTACAAGACTTTAAAAAAATTCTGATTTCACTTTATGTTCTTTTTCTGTTAATTCTATCCTTTTTGTACCTTTTATTTACACTTTCCTAACCTACCAATAATGGCAAAGGCACCCAGCAGTCACAGCCCAATTCCTCTCCTATAGAGAACTTATAGAATCCATTAACCTATAGAGAACTTGGCCATGCAGCAGTCACTCATCCAAGTGAATCTTCTTTGTAATTACGTGTGTTGCAATTATTATTAGTTGATCACAGCAAAATGCTAATTCAGAGGAACTCTTTGATGGAACTCATTTGTTTCCAGTCTTGGACTCTTTGAAGCAGAGGTGTGACACAGTTTCATGGCATTTATATATTTTCTTTCTACCATTAGGAAACAACCTCATCAATTTAGATCAGGTTTTAATCATAGTCATGAAGACACTCAAGGCCATGTGCAATTGGCTGCACTCCCTGTACCTGAGGGGATACAGCTGAAGGACCTGCTGGAGCACAGAGATTGTCACATCTCATTGTTTGGATGTGATTGACTGATGCAGTACCAAATGATGCTTTAATGAAAAACTTTCCAAAACATGTTTTTCCTTAAGCAAATACATAATTTTTTAAAAATATGTTAAGCTTTCTTGTCTTTTTTGTCTTGTTTAGGGAAAGAGAAAATAACAGATAAAGAGTCATTCATTCTGCATAAGAATTTTCATGTAAGGAAATAACAGAGCATTAAAAATGTCCATCACTTGCAGTAATGATGCTATCTGCTACTCCTTTTGCAATTTATTCCAAAGAAAGAGAGGTTCTCATTCAGATCCTAGACACATTTTTCACTGTGCTTAACTGTTAGATTTGAAGAGGCTGCAGAGAAGTTATGATTAGTATCAGGTACAAGTAGTACTCCTGATTTCTGAAATAGTCTATGTGATTGTATTATTCTGTGATTCACTCTAGTTTTTCTAGGAGACTGTAACTCATACTGTATATGAGCTTTATGCTTAGACTTTGAGATGAGTTTACTAATTCCACCTTGTTCTTGCACTTAATATAGTTTGTCTTAGGATAAAAAAAATCAATAAGATTTCATTATTTAGGGTGCTCTGGTAAGCTGCTTAACAGAAACCAGTCCCTGAGGTGGAGGGAGGGTTTAAAAAGATGTCAGAACTTGTGCCATAATTTTTTATCTTACATCTTAGCTTTTGTCTCTTGTCCTCAAGAGAAGATTGCAGTGTATGCCAAGATTGGGGGGAAAACTCCAAAATCTTCATTGAAGGAAATTCTGAAGGTCCATTTTTACTTTATACCAGTTTAAGACATTATTCTACTCTTATGCTGTATCAGAATAGAAAATTCTAGAAAAATAAGGAATTTATAATATTGCATGTTTAAAAGTGACAATTATCATCTTTAATAGTGGTCGAAAATAATTTGTTATTTGAAGATTAACCTAAATTCCAAAATATTCAGTTGCAGTCATTCTAATCAACATTTCTTCTGTTTTAATCATTATTTTGATGAGATAAGGGCTGGAGGGTGCAAGATTCAACTAAAGTGGAAGATTCAACTAAATGCAACACTGTCATATTTGCAACACTTGCATGTTTTAAATTAAGATGAATTTCAATCTGTATCACAGAACCATAAAATCATAGAATGGCTTGGGTTGAAAAGGGATCTTGAAGATGTAGTTTCAACCTCCTTTCAATGGACAGGGTCACCTTTCACTTGACCAGGTTGCTCAGAGCCCCATGCAACCTGGTCGTGAACACTTCCAGGGATAAGGCATCCACAACTTCTCCAGGTAACTTTTTCCAGTGCCTAACCACCCTGAAAGCAAAGAATTTTCCCCTAATATCTAATCTACATGCACTCTCTTTCAGTTTGAATCCATTCCCTTTGTCCTGTCGCTGCATGCCCTTGCAAACAGTATCTCTCCATCATTCTCGTAGGCTGCTCTCAGGTACTGGAAGGTCAAAGCCTCCTCTTTTTCAGCTGAACAATCCCAATTCTTGTAAAGATAACCTGGAGAAAAAGAAAAAAATTACACTATTGAGTATGGATATCCAAATTTGATTACAAATTTCCAGTTTCAATTTTTCATTGGGTCTGGCCAAGATTTTTCATAATAGCATAAGTAAAGGGAAGATATGATGCACATTATAATGTTCTTTAGAGACTTCATAGCAAAGAAGGTAGAAAAATGTTAATATCTCTTTTCCATGCAAAATTTATATCTTACAAGAAAGATTTCATTTTGTTTTCTCTTGCTATCTCACAGAAACAAAGGTTCATGCACATTTTAAAACCTATAATGCATTCGCTATTTAAAATGCAGTCGTTATAATGACAACATATCACAGATGGCAGATAGTAAAAGGGACAGTTTTGCAAAAGTATATTGCTGAACTACATTTATGCAAACTGACAAACAAATACAGTCACAAGGTCAGTTTGTATATTCCCTGTTCACATTTATGAACACTCAGAGACAAGGGAAGCACCATTACAGTCAGTGAGATAATTCTTCTGGATAGCTCTCAGCATCTGCAAAAGGTTAATCACCTGCTAGAAATCATTTTATAAATGATTTGACAAAGAGACAACAAGGATTACAAAGGTACAAAATTTACAGTAAATAATTTCATCACTCTCACTTTTGGGGAAGTGGTATTTCATTAAAAATGAAACAAGGTTATTGCTGGGATAAATAAATAATAACAAAGGACAAAAGGGCACATTTGAAGGAGGATATAAATCCACATATCATAGTGAACCAATTGGTCTGTTACTGAATAGTGTCCATCTAAGCAAGCTCATTGATACTGGGGGAAACTGCTCTTGTCATAGGCTAATCTTATTTTTATCAGAGTGTGCAAGAAACCCTTGAAATTATCTCATTTTCTGCATCTCTATACTCTCACAGAATCACAGAATGGTTGGGGTTGGAAGAGGTCTCCAAAGATCATATCATCTCCCAGTCTCCTTCCAGTAAGTTCACCCAGAATGGGGTGTCAGGATCACATCCAGGCAGGTTTTGAGTATCTCCAAAGAAGGAGATTCTACAGCCTCTCTGGGCAGCCTGTTCCAGTGCTCTGGAATGCTCACATTAAAGCAGATTTTCATCATATTCTGATGGATCTTCCTGTGTGGCAGTTTGAGCCCATATTGCCCCTTGTCCTGTCACTGGGTACCATTGAGAAGAGCCTGGCTCCATCTTCTTGACACTTGCCTTTAGGATATTTGTATGAAATTATAAGATCCTCTCTTGTCAATCTTTTCCCAAGAAAAATAGGCCCAACTCTCTCAGCCCATTGTCTTCCCATAACAGTAAATAGAGATTATGCTTTTGTATTGAAATATCTGCCTCTCAAAGAGAATGATTATATACAGCTTCTCTCTGTCAACAAAAATTCTTAAAATTTAAAAAAAAAAGTCTTCTGAAAGTCATATAAACAAAAGCAATGTAAAATTTTAATATGTTCACCTTTCAAATCATGTTTTCTAGGATTTTTCTGACACTTTCTCTATTTGATTTAATTGCAAACAATTATATATATTTATATATACATAGATATAGATATAGATACATAAATGTTTTGTTTTCTGAGAGCGATAGTTTGAAGTCATGATGATTGACCAATACCTGAAGTTTATGTTCAGACAGCATTTAGTCAGAACAGACTCAGAACAAGTTATGTAGGTCTGCTACATCAGTGGGTCACTGTTGTTTCTTCTTATATTTTGCTCACAACAGCTCTTGCATAGTGTAAAATTTTATTCCCTTATTTTCCTTATTACTGGGAACTTTCAATGATATTGACTCCTACTAAAATTCAGGATTGTTTCTCTCTCTCTACAGTAACGGTTTAGTACATTTTTATTTTGCTGAAACTACTGTATTCTTTACTGAAAGTGTAGGGAAAATTTACAGGGTGGGAGAACTTTCATAAACACTGACTTAAAATATCTGAAGAAAGAAAAATGACCACAGGTCTCAGATTTATATTCAGATCTGGTATCTTCAGTTCAGCTTCTCCTACGAAGATTAAAAAAAAAAATCTTATAATCATGTTGTTTGTTAGTCTGGACTGCTGAACTCTTCAGAAGCAGAGCTGTTCCTCAGGAGAACAGCAAATGCCCAGGGAATTCAGCCATCTCTACAAGGAACCATGAGAACTGAGATCTCAGGCCTTTTCATGGAGACTGTAAACATGCCTGTTCTTCATCTGGAATTACAATTAAGCCAATTTAAAATAAATAAATAAATAAACCTCATTATGAAATAAAAAGTTCCACTTTTTTTCCTTTACCTCTCTGTCTCTCATCTGCACCCCCTCCACCTCCCCCCCCCCCCCCCCGCCAAAGAACATAGATAATTATTGCTGCAGGGTGAGAAAGCAGAAAGAAAGTGAAAGTTGTTAATGGTTTCTATTTTTACACAGATATAAATGATGTAACCCAGTGGGACCATATAAGAATCTAGGTGGATAGACATCAGCAATCATGTTACACAACTAGAAGGAGTAAGATTATATCCAGTGAAAATTATGAGAATATTTTATCTTTTAAATAATCTTTTGAAACTGATTACTGCACAATAATAATAGAGGGAAAGGGGGGAATAAGGATCAAGTTTTTCCCCAGCTGACAAGCCAAATAGGAATAGATAATATTAATTTTCAAGAAACTACCATTCTATTCCTGAAAAGCCATTAAAATATTGACCCAAAGGTCTCCTAAAATCAGTATAAGTACATAAGTGTACTGTACATAAAGCATTTTGAGAGCTGAACTATTTTTGGATGTATAAACATCTTTTGAAATTTTAAAGGATCCTTTGAAGACTCTCCAGATCAAGTTCCACTCTTGTTTCTTACATGGTACACATTCTCCTTTTTGCTGCTTTTGGTACATCTGCACTTTGATCCTAAGGTTACACTTCAATGGAATAATCACCTCACAGGACAAACACCACCTAGGTTTAAGACAATGAATTCAAATGTTACTGCTCTAGCATAAAGGCCAGTCCAGGCACCTGAATTCACCACCATCCTGGGAAAATATTCAGATGGATAAATTGATCTGAGACCAGTGCAGCCTACTCTCTTTCAAAGCTAGCTAGCTGAAAGCAAGTTTGGATATAGCCACAAAATCTGCACTCATGACTGCTTTTGAAGGTGTTGACATATCTTAAAGATGGTATCATCTTACACACAATCCCCAGAAGTGTTAAATTTTCTGGGCAAAAATCTCACAGGAACAGCTCATTAGTTTTGACTTAGGAGCAACCTAAGTGTCTCTTGTAGAAAAAGCCACTCAATTGGTCTGAAAAACTACTAATTAACAGGATGCTTTGTAACTTGCATTTGCAATGAGAAAGGCAAAATGGTTGAGTCTAATGGTTAATAGGTAGATCAGTTCTCTGGTGTTAGATTTCTCCTATAGACAAACTTGGAAAGGCAATATATATATTTAGTAACCTCAAAATATAACTTTTATTCAAGTTATTAAATTTTCCTAGGACGTATTTTCTGTAGAATGGAAATACTTCCTTAGGGTTTGTCTTTTTCTTTTTCCCTATGAATATTTTGGCATGGTATTGCTGCTTATAGGGTTTACAGAGAGAGTTTACTTTCAGAATGTGAGTTTCTAAATTATAGTTCTAAATGCTGGCACTGTAATCCTGAATCTTTACAGATAGTCAGTGATACCTGTTTCCAGAAAAAAACATTTTGAATTTCAATCTAGGCACAGTCAATGAATATCCTAAATTACATCCAAAAGCACCTGAATGCTTAGATAAGAAATCCAAGAAATTATATGTCTATGATAATATTGAAAGAGGAGAATCAGACTCAGTGGATTTACACTATAAAAAATGAAATCATTTAAAAAATGAAATCAGAATTTAGCTCTTGCACAGAATGAATCCTCTGCAGTCACTTCCAGTGTTAACATTTTCTACAATACTCTGCAGATGGAATACATCTCTTGCTTACATTACCACTTGCTCCAGAAGTCCTCCTCCTACTGAGTTACCTCCTCTCTTTGTGTCTCACCCTACAACCCTCCTTTTTCACTTTACGCTGCAACCAAATCCTCCCTCTGCTCAGCTCAGTACATCTCCTTGCTGTGCTCACTTCAGACTGAAGAACATTGGCATCTCAATGCTTTAGGCTTTCAGTGTGCTTGATCTGTTACTTTTCTCTCTCCCCACACAGTATGTAATTTTCTCCTAGCTATCTACATGAGTGTAACTATTGCCAGTTCTGTAAAACATTTCCTCTTTATTCTGCCTCTCTTCCTGTAGAACACTATCCCAGTTTTCATAAAGGCCTTTACAAAATGGAGAGAAAGGGAGGCAGTCTCTGTTCTATTCACTCCTCCAAACTGAAAGTCGAGCATATGCTCACACTTGCTTTCTTTGAAAGATGTGATGAGAGATTATACCTGCCATATGCACAGAGTCCTATAATGGTGATGGAAAGGAAGGTCAAAACCAGCTTTTCATGAGCTCTGCACCCAACAGAGCACCAGGTCCATTCACAGTGATATTCCCAGTATTAATAGACTGCAGAGATTCAGCTGGTCATGTGGTTCCTCTCAAATGATTTTTATCCAGTGCCATGGCAAACATTATGCCTTTCTTTTTCACCTTTACTGACAATGAAAGGTTCGACTGCATCCCAGAGCAGAACTGCAACAGATAATGTAAATGCAACCAGAAACCTCTGAAAAGTTCCTTTCTGTCTTATAACTCAGTATCTCTAATATTGTCTTTTTGTATTGTTATGTGTCTCCTCTCTGGCCACCCCTGCAAGCTGCTTAAACACAAAAGAGAACCACTTTTCCAAGACTATTTAATTTTTAAAAAATCCCAACACTTCTAAAGGATATGTGAGAGACAGCTCTGGATCCTCAAATATGACAGCATGGATTGACTTGAACTTTACCCCTATGACTTATAGAAACTGATGCATTAAACTAAATCAATATGCTGGATATTGCTTTGCCATCTACTATTACATACATCCAGCCTGAAACTATCTGATGTGGAGTGAATTCAGGGGGGGGTGAGATGAAATATTCTATACCAGAAGGCAGAAATTCCACCTGTTAATTGATGGGTTGTTAGCAAGACTTTAGACAACTTGGCAGCTGGCTGGCAGGCCTTGTTCAGTGGGTGAGCACATATGATATATTGATATTTAAAAGGATATAACCCACTTACAATCCATATACTCACACTTCTTCCTCACATTTTTTTCTACCTAGTCTTGTCACAGTCAAGAGCAAGGAGTTACAGCAACGGAAGATAAAAAAAAAAATTCTTTCTGCCTTCTTAATTTAGCCTGACAGCATTCTAAAGACAGTGAATTTCACTATTTGCCTTTTAAAGTTCTAGCTGAAGGACTAAGTTTTGTTCACCTAGAAAATACCCTTTTTCACTATCACAAGTTGTTTTTCTAATTCTGTAACATAGTAAGGAGTAAGAAATAAGAAAGCGCCAGCCAGAAAATTTAAAAAACATCAAGCAGACCAAGATTAAGAATCATTGTAGGGTTTTCTTGTTCTGGTTTTCTTTCCATACAGTACTTACTACACATTAAGCTCACTATTGTCTTTTCATTCACTGCTTCATGTCTACATGTGTTGTACAAGACCATTGGAGTAGTATAAAAGTACTTCACAGTCTTTATCCTTGCAACTACTGTGCACAGAGGGTATTTTACTCATAAGTAATGAAATGTAGCACAAAGAAAATAAGTGACTTTTTCAGTCTTAGAAAACAGAGAAACTTGAATCAAACTTCTTGTTGCAAAGAAGTGTACAAATATGGTGTGTGTTTCACTGGTTTTAGAGAGGGCTATAGAGGTCACAGTTTCACTCTTCCCTTGCTTCAGACCACTCATGTGTTCCAGAGCACACCTGCTTTTTGATGCCCAATGAATCCCTCTCCTCACCAGATGACTATCTTCTTTTACTGTGAGAAGTTACCACTGTACATGGAAAATTACTAGATGTCATCTGAGATGCTGACCCGTGTTTAGAACAGAATCATCATGTTCAGAGGAACATAGAGTTGCAAGTCTTGCTAATGATGTGGTTAAGTGCAAAGTCACTTGTTTACTTCTGCTGTGCAGTTCTGTGGATGAACAGAACTACCAGCTCTAAATGTCTCCCTAACCCCTTTTGAGTCCAAATAGGAACCTACTTCAAAGGAGACTTATCCTGCCCTACTCTCTGTGCTTTATGTCACATGGAAATGTCTGAACTGAGCTGTCTGGAAGATATGCTCCAAGAGCTGTCTTCAGCACTCCTCACGGCCCCTCACAGCACAGACAGGCTAGTCTAATGGAGGCCCCTGAAATATACCTCAGATGGATACTGGTCATCAGCACCTAATGCTTCTGACTGCAAATTAACCTCTACAACACTGAACCACTTGATTAGGGAGACCATTCTTTCAAGCATGAACTTTTTTTACAAGATTTACAAATTGAATGAACACTTATTTATAGGTCTAAGTGATGTGACTCTTATGTGGATATTCACGGCATAGTCTGAATTAAAATGGATTCCCAATGAGAACTCTTAAACAACCTTGATTATAAACGCGTGTGGGATAGAAGTGTGAGAATTAGAATGGTTCTTCTAATCTAAACAGTATTGACGGAAAATGACAATGAGTGATCTCCTTTGCCTTTCCACTGCTTTGGGATAATGAAATACATTATTGTAGCAGGATGCTCTGCCTAAATGGGGATAAAACAGCATTATGCTTACACTGCTTATGAAGAATGCTGAGACCAGCTTGACTCTGCAATCCTAAAGTCAGAAATTCTAAGGATGTGAAAACAGTGTTTCCTGTCAGAAACTGACATTGGTAAGGATATGACAAAGTTCCCGATGAAGGAACCAAGAAGTGATAGCACCAATATCTTACCTAAAACTGCTGAGCTAAAGGCTGCTGAGCTGGCACACGTAGCCTAGAAACATTTGATTGACAGTCAATCACTTTACACCTGAAAAGCTCAGTCCCACAGTTTTACAACAGTAACCTAACATTTTTCTTCTGGAGGTGAGTGTGGAGATTCCTGCCTTGAGCGAGGACGCCTCAAGGTTACTCCCTGAGGACAAGTGAGAGATTTGCCTACAGTCATTGGCATGGGTAGGTAAAATAAATCTCTACTTATTAATTATCAATCTAGCTTTGAAGTTATCAATGTAACAAATATGGCATTATACTATTATTTATAACTATCTAGACTGTGTTAATTCTGATTAATGTCTTTTTAGTCTAATTATTATAATCAGCTTAAAAATCTTTCTATCAATGTACTTAAAATAAAAAATAATATTTATAGATTTGTGTTAATATTCATGAAAGACAAATTCACGTAAAGGATCAATTATTCCTATATAGTCCTTTAAACATGAAGTTTTGGCCAAGTTTGGGACTTGGATTGGATCCAGCCATAGCTAGACTCCTCTTTGAGAAGGAGTTTAGAATGAGAGCAAGGAAGTTAAGAAGTTAAAGTTAAAAAGAGGAAAAGCATGGTCATGTTTCCCTTAGAATGGTGGGGTATTTTGGTGCTAGCTGCAAGGACTGAATATCTTCCAAACATACGGCATCCTCAATGGAAGTTCCATGTTCAGGGCATTTCAAAATTTCTCTCGAGCCATTAAATATGTTAGCAATCTCCCTTGTGAAGAATAACTGGCAGTGAGAAACTCAAAAACTTAGAAATAATATGAGATTATTAATTTTCTTAATTTACAGTTTTATGATGCAATTTCTCACCCAAATGAAAGCTCTAGTCTTTGAGGTGACATGTTTAAAGATGTCTGCACAACTGCAATAAAAATATTCAAGGTGATGAAAGACCAAGAATATGATGAGGTTATTGTAATTATGGCAGAGCTTGCAGGTACAAACCATCTGGCAGAACTGCTAATTTCATAGCAGCATATTCTCAGTGTGCTAACTTTGTCAAAAGCTTTGAAAGTCAGCATCCATTTATATTCTGAGCTACTGTTTTCGAAGGTCACTTTCTAAAGTGTTCACACAAAGAGGGAATAGAAAAAGCCTGACTGTTTGTTCACATTTTACTTGCACATAAAAGGCAATTCTGAATTTAACTGGGAAAAGAAATGTGGCACCCATTTAACAGTTAAGAAACACTGAGCTGTGGCATTTGAGAATGCCTTTAAACATACTGATGGGACAGTACTATCTTATCCTGGAATCATTAACACCATATTTTCTGAATATGTAGAATTACTTTTTAATTATAAGTATTTAATTTGACTGTCTGATGGTACATATCCTATATATTTGCTTTCTGGCAGTGGATAAAAATTTTTCACAGGACCAATGATCTGCCATAATTTTTTGATTTAAAATAGTTTAATAATTCTGAAGAAATGCTGTAGTTGTCATCAATTAATCCCTGATTCCCCAAAGACTGTTGTCTCTACAGACCACATAGCTCCCAAGGGAGAGACCAAATAACGATGTAGTCAAAACCAAATTAGAAACCGTTTTTGCTTCCTTGAAGTATGTGTTCTTCAAACTCATCTGCCTGCAAACACATTTTGTTCTTCTTATCTGAGGAATGTAAATCACATAAAGGGTATTAATTCATTATTGTTAGAAAGGAAATTTTCCTTTTGGAGAAATCTCTGCTGATAGTAATACATTTTTATACTGTATGGCCAAAGTAGAAGAGATGTTTAAATATTTCCTTTTGTGAACTTTATATTTGGCATATAGGTTTCATTTGGCAAGCATACAAACAAATCCCATGAAGGGTTTTTTTTTTTTTGCAGTGATTTTGGGGAGTTTATACCCAGTTTACCAAAACCAAAAGGGATTGTATATGTAATTAATTTGTTTGTTTGCTTGCTCTTAAGATTACCTATTCATCTGCCTCCAGATAATGATGAAGAAAAATACTTTCATCCCTGACACAATGTGAATATTTCACCCTGAAATGAGTTTTAAATATATATATAAAAAAGAATATAAAAAAAAAAAAAAAAAAAAAAAAACCTCAATAAATAGAGACATTTGCTGTTTGTAAACTGTATATTTCAAAGATATGTCAGATGGTATTCTGACTGCTGAGGAGAAGAAAAAAATTCCTCATTTTTTTCTGTGCACAAGTTGCTAAATTTAAGACTGCTATAGAGCCAATATCCATATCTGAAAGGCTCATATGTAGTGAAATATATGAAGAAGTATCACTCAAAATTAGTAACAGTGATTTTTTTAACAGAAATGTCATATTCTGCAGTACATAGATATAATCAATTCCGCACTTAAACAAAATTTTAAAAATTAATTTCAGGCTAAATGTTTCAATTAACACCAGAATAAGGTTTTAGAAGAAATACATTTAAACATATTTTTCACTTCTGCTGTGGTAGGTTTGTATTCATGTTTATTGAGGAAGTATCTGGGATTATGCTTGGAAGATTCCTGATTGGGAAAACTTGTAGGAATGAGAAATACAAACAAGATATAAAATGAGAAAAGGAAAGGTTGGATGTATAAAGAGTGAATGGCAAATATCACTAGAATTAATAGTACATGTTTCCTCAGTAGAGTAAAACATAAACAAAATGGAAAACGCTTAGAATTCTGATAATTTTTTATCTGGCCAAAAGACATGTATTTAATGCCATTGGTTGTATACATCTGAGCTAGAATTTTTTGCAGATTTTCTCAGGTCCAGCATTAGTTTTCTCTGTAGTTTTTACTTTGTAACATATGGAAATAAAAATTGATTCAAAAATCTCCAAATGGAAAACCTATGGGGGTTATAACAGAAATAATTTAACAGAGTAAAAAAAATTAGACATTTAAAATGCTTTTACAAGTGTTTTGGCCATATTCATTTATAGCAAAACTTTGATTTTTCAACACATATTCATTTTAACAGACTATTACTTCTGAGAAGGCATTTTTGTAAGAGGTAGTTTGAACCTTTAGTTTTTTGGCATGATCTATGAGATTTTAGTTCAATTCTACCGGGCCTGCACTGTTCTCTATTGACACAAAGGATGTTCCGAAGTAATATGGGAAGTGTGGAAAACCCGAAAAACTCTGCCCCTGTGTGAGTGAGAGCAGAATGATGGTTACCCCCCCCCAAAAAAAAAAGAGCACAAAAAGCTAGAGCTGAAATAATGGCAACAATTTTTTTTTTTTAGGTTAACTGATTAAATGGCAGTGGTAGCCCTGTATTCAAGGAGGCCAATTGTGTTCCTCATTCCGTGGAAGTCAAATGCCCTAAACAAGTTTGCCAGCACCATTGCTAAAGAGCCATGAGGGTTATATTTGTGCCCTGATCCTGCAAACAAGAGGACGATGAGGAGAGATGTGTGAAAGTTTATAGGCAGACCTGGCCAACCTAACTAGCCTTGTTGGTGAGGCTGTGGTGGTTGTCACAAAAACAGGCAGTGTTAATGAGTAGAGTGACCACAAATGAGTGAGAATATGGTGATTTTTTCCTCAAGGAAGATTTTCTTTGAAAGAGATTGGAAATCACTACCTGTAGAGACAGCTGGTTATCCAGGTCAAAAACAATTCAATTTTTTCTATCCTTTGGTTATGAGTATTCTTATCAAGTTGTCTAGAACCATGCAAAAGTCAGGCTATTACACCAAAGTTATGTAATTCAGAAGTTTATTAAAAATACTATCTACAATATGACTTGAACAAGCCCACCTAGTTTTGGGAAGTTTAGGTATAGCAAAACAAACTACAAAAAATAAAATGTTGTGCTGGAATTCCATAATTTTTCCAGACATCAAAGTGGAACTTTTGGACAGATTTAAAACTTAATCTATTACACAGGATTTTACAGGGAAAACAAAACAAAAAGCACACCCAAACAAAAAAGTGCTCTACCAGCATGACGAAAAGATGGTTCACATGACAGTTGCAGCATTCTATGCCAGTAATAACCAAATTAAAGATTAATCTGCAAAGAGAGCCACAAATAGCAAGCATTCACGGAGAGAACAGGAGAAAGAAGTGTAATTCTTTCATATTTGCAGCATAAATTAGAAAGAAAATATTTCCCTCTGCTTTACAAAGATGACAGATAATCTTCCAGCCAGAACATTCCAAGCAAGGAAGAGTGGACTACAGAGAAGCAGATTGAATTTTGAGATTTACAGAGAAATTTAAGAGGCCAGGGGAATATGGAGTAACATAAGATGGAGGCATCTTTACGCAGTGTGACAAAAGGCAGTAGTAAATACATTCTAGGCAGGAGAGTATCAATATACAGTTGATTTGGGGGTTTTGGGAAATATTATCAGGTAATTAGCAAATATTATCAGGTAATCAGCTGCTTTTTAAAGCTTTTGGCAGAATTTTTGGAAGGTATTTCTAATAGAAATATGAAAAAGAGATCATCAGTGCTTTGCAGAAAGTGCTTCTGAGAGTTACAAAACATCAGATAAATTAATTCTCTGCTGGAAACGAAAGATATGAGAAGCTACATATAGCATGTAAGAAGCTACATTTGTTAAAAATGTAAACTTAAAAAGAGTTAAAAAGAACTTCCAGTAGGTGAAGAAAAAAACCATAAGATATGCAATGGAGACCAAGTAAGTTCCTGATGTGACTAATATAAAACATAAGCAGAATTAGTGAAAAAATGTGACAGCATTCATTAATTTTCCATGCTGTGTTGATTCTGACAGAGAAAAAGTTAATTTTCTCCGTAGGGGCTAATAAGGGGCCATGTTTTGGATTTGTGCTGGAAACAGTGTTGATAACCTAGGGATGTTTTTGTTATTGCTGTGCAGGGCTTGCACAGTGTCAAGACCTTTTCTGCCTCTCACATCAACCCACCATTGAGCAGGCTGTGGGTGCACAAGGATATGGGTGGGGACACGGCTGGGGCAGCTGATCCCCATCTCACCAAAGGGACATTCCATACCACATAGCTCAACACAGAAAGCCAGAGGAAGAAGGGAGAAGGAAGGATTTTTGGAGCAATGGCATTTTTCTTCCCTAGCCATTGTTGTATGTGATGGAGCCAGACTTTCCTGGAGATGGTTGAACACCCGCCAGCCAACAGTGAGTGTTTAAAAAAATTTATCTCAGTCCATGAGTCATTTTCTTTCTTTTACCCTTCTGATTCTCTTTTCCATCACATGGGGGGAGTGAGCAGGTGACTGTGTGCGGTTTAGTTGATGGTTGGGATTAAAGCAGGACACATGCACACTATATACAAGTATCCTAGCTGTGAAGAAAAATCCTGAACAGCTGGATGTAGTCCCTTGTTGTCCATATTTGTAACAAAGGGATCAGCCTACTTTTGGAAATTATTGAAGAAATAATCACCTCTGAAAATTGCTGCAGAAATTCAGTATAGACAGAAAAGGTATAATATTGTTAGATCTATACCTTTGTATGAAACCACCGAAGTACAAAGGAAGGAAAGTTATTTTGTTGTGGATTGTACTTACACATTTTACACACATTTGATATCACAATGTTTTTTCAAAAAAATGCAGCTGGATGGAGTTGGTGAGAAAATTCTAAAAATGATACAAAACCTCTGTGAAATTCTCATGAATAAAACATGAGAAAAGAAATTGGTTTAACTTGAGGGTAGGTAAAAAGCAATGTTTTAAATGCCACTGACCCTCTTTAGCTGTTAAAAAAAAATCCCAGAAACTAACTAACTAACTAACTAACTAACTAACTAAATAAATAAATAAATAAATAAATAAATGCATGCATACATACATACATACATACATACATAAGAGTCTTATCATTATTACTTTCAAAGAGTAGTCATGATGTCTTAATAGGTGATATTTCCCTGACTGGGCATTGGATAGAAATTTCAGCAAAAGAACAGGAAGAAATATAATCATTAGTTCTAAATGTATATGAAAGTACAAAGAAAAAGAAAAACCCTTTTAAAATCATTAGAACTCAGTGCAAAGATTTGATGAATTATGCTGAGCTCTTTGAATACAGTACTTTGTGACAAAATCACCAGAGATGCTAATTATTGTGAGAGATGTAACTCTCAACTGTTGCTCTTGGGAAGATCTGCAACGTTTGTGACATGTATATGCCACCATATTCTTGTCTTCTTGTGCAGAATAAAATAAACCCTTTGTCTTTGGCATATTTGTACGGGTATAGAAATGAAAATAGTGAGAGACCAACTGTCAAGCATTTTCTTGCCCTGGTGTACCATTCCTCTCTGACATTAAAAAATCTATGCCTTACCTTTACAATTCATCAGTCTCTCAAAGTTGTGGAATCGAGTGATGCTTTATGTACAGGTACTAAAAAAAACACTGCAGTTAGTAATTTATATCGACTATGTAAATTTTAGTTGAACAATTTAAATTTGAAAAGGAATCGTGACTACAGAGATAATATATTCAGACTGCTTTTGCCCGTGTGGGAATACTATTTATGCTGTACTGTATTTCCATATAGTGTTTGATTTGTAAAGTTAAACATTTATGTCCTTTATTGATATAATCATTTCATGTCTTCAGAGAATTAGTGAGCACCGATCAATAGTTTGGAGGTTAATCAGTACATTACTTCTTCACTCCAGTTAAATTTAGTTCAATTAAACAGAATTGATGCTAATTACTGTCCTGATTGAGCAGTGGTTATTACCATATTACCATTCACTATCAGAAAGCTAAGTTCCCCAAGAGGTAGCTCCACAGAGCAGTTATAGTGACATAGCATGCCCCAATGAAACCGTCCATATTGTGACAACATATTTACGTAGAAATTTTCATGCTGATACAAATTAGAAACTTGTATTATTTTCAAGACTAGATAGCATATAGCCAAGACATAGATGAATGCACACCAGCGTAAAGATGGAAGAGTGTATGAATTGACTCTAAAGCAATGTTCCATTGCACACGTGAATAAAAAGACATGGTTATTTCAAGGTTCAGTTCAGTAATAAACAAAGAGACCTCTGCTCACCTTGTGAAGGAAAAATTGAGAAACTGCGTTTTCTGAAACATTTAAAAACATAATTTTTGCAAAGCGTTTCACATACAGATATATTCAAGTCCTTTTCCTTTCTTTCTCCATATTCCCCTAGGGCCTGAAGGGCAGATGCTCGTGAAGATGTACATGCTGGTATTGAATCTGCACGTGAAGTGGCATTTGTGCGACAGTTTTAACTAAATAGCGTAACAGTTCAATACTTCCTAACACTGTGACCATACTTTTTTTTATTAAAATACATACATACATAAATAAATAAATAAAAATACATACAGAAGTGTTCCCAAAAATATATAATTATATCACAATAGTATTTACTGAATTATTTATTTCATTCTGTTGCTTTTCTCCCCACACCCACTTTTTCTGAAGGAAACCCAAGCATCTATAACAGCCAACAGTGATAAAGGAGCAACACTTCATGTTTTCAAGCTGGGTAGAGACATTAAATAATTAATCCTTGCATGACTGTCTCTTCTCTCTTAAGTTAGAAGAGCACAATTATTCAATATGTTTGTATTCAGTGTGTCAGATCATCTGGTGAATACAGCTCTGCCTATCCAAATGTATGTGGTTAAAGTGAGATTCATTTATCAGTTCAGCACAAAGCCTATACACAAGAAGATGAAAATATTATTATTCTTCCTCTGATAGCTCTCTCGAAAGTTATGCTGTCCTAAGAGACCTTCTTCTCCAGTTTCTTTGCATTGGAACTTTTTATCTTTCAATATTTATGAAGTATGTGTTATATAAGAGTACTGCACTGATACGTGTGTGGCAGGGGGAATGTTTGATTTGGTTGTGTTTTGTTTTTCTTTTAATTTAGTTTAAATCTTTCACATCCAATATTATTTTTTGCAACAACTATTATTTAAGTTTCAGGTTTGATATAACTTGCCAGGAAATAATTTACAGCAGAGTTTATCTGAGTTTACTAGCTATGATCCTTATGGGCAAACAAAGAAGGTAGCTCTGTGTCTTTTGTCAGCCTTCCTCACTGTACCTTTTCTCCAGAGTCAGAGAAATCATGGAAACCAAAGAAATAAGAAATAAATACAAACCTTTTAAGCACCTTACACCCATCCCTCTCTACTTCCCAGGCTTTTCTCACAGTTTTTCTCTAATATTCCCCCCCTAGATGTGCAGCAGATGTGCAGGACTGGGCACAGGGGCTATGGTCAGTTCATCACATGTTTGCCATCCCTTCCTCCTCAGGAGAAAGACTCACACTCTTCCCCTGCTCCAGCATGCAATCCCTTCCACAGAGGATGGAAACAAGGATGTTGGTTTGATTTGCTCAAGTGCTGTAGGTAAAGATCTTTGAGGCTTTGCAACCACAGAGATGAGCTAAAGAGAAGAACAGGTAATTTGTTGCTGTTTCACTAAGACTGAAAATGTACTTTTCAATTCTGTAAATATTTAAATCACATCTAAAATTAATTTTGTACAAATACTTTGCAGTGGGACAAAATATGAAATGTAAAATATAATTCTAAGAAAAGCTGATGGTTGAATTTATACAAAAATGCTTTTGAATTCTTTCTCCATTTCTGTTTTTACCCATCATGTTTCATACGTATTTTTGGTAAATTTCCAATGTTTTCAAAGTATTTTGGTTTTGATTTTTAATATATTTTGGTTTAAGATTGTTTAAATTATCCTTGTGGTTTATCCAGAGCAAAGAGACAAAAGACACATTACAAATCAACCCAAATGCAGACAGAATCCTTGCCAAGAGACACCTCTGATCCCTTTGAAAATTATAATAAAGGTGGCCCAAAAAATGCCAAGAGACACCTCTACACCTCTGCTCCCTTTGAAAATTACACTAAAGGTGGCCCAAAAAATGTTGTCCCAAAGGAGATACTAGTTTGGATCCCATTTCTGCGGTCTCTGCTCAAAATATATGTTTGAAAGCCAGCTAATGAAGCAGAGGCCAGTCTATGGTAATTGCTTCCTCAGAAAGAACCTAAGACAACAAAGAAGACAAAATAAACCCATATCTTCCTCTCTTCTTGTGAAATTCTGCTAGAAATCAAATTCACAATGAAAATTTCATTCACTTCCCTGACACCAGTTAATTGTTTCCTTTTAGAATAACATAAGAGCATCTCTATGATAAATACACTCATCAAGCTCTCCATAGGTGGGCCTGACATGGGTTTAGTCAAGTGAACCAGACTCTCAATACAACAAACTCACTTTCTAAAGCATGAAGAGGTGATGTTTTTTGTTGGGTTCCTGATTGTCACTTTTACTTTGACAGTAATGGCAAAATGCGGATTTAGAGCCACTCTACAATACTACATTTGGATAAACTGAATTGATTTGACCTTGCCTGTCAGATTTTTTTGGAATTTGCCTTACATCTGAACTAAAAGAGAAATGCATTGGGTGAGCTTCCCTTTGAGAAATATATATATATATATATATATATATATATACATGTATAGGAAGTGTTGCAGTTGTGTATACATAAAGATGCCAAGTGATTAATTGAGGGAATATATTCATGCTGAGAAATGAGCAACACAGGATTATTGGATAGGCAGAATAAATGCAGGATATCTCAAAAGATTTTCATAATTCATGTAATCTTATAATAAGAATTAGTTCCTTTAGATACTTAATTTTATCACAAGCAACTTCTGAACCTTTGGAGGTGCACGGAGCACTCTAGTCAGAATTCTTCTCTGATGTTTAAGTAATTTAATTTATTATTATAAACCTGGAGGAGTTTGATGGATTTATAAGAAAAATATGTGCCTTTAATATAATACTTACACCTCTGGGATGTTCTAGTGAATAAGTGTTTTTATTGGCAAGATTTACTTTCTTGAGCAACTGTAATGATTTCCTGGTTTCTGAAATGATTTTTTTCTCCTACCACCACCCATTTTGTCTATTTAGGAAATACTCATGGCTGATAAAAGCGTGTTAAGATAGCACTTTATCAAAAAAAAAAAAAAAATAGAATAGGAGCTGGTTAATATAAAGCTGTGTAGTTAAAAGTTATTGTTAATACTTGTGGTTTTGATACATTATTGTTCTTATATTGGAGTCAATGTAAATGCATTATTATCATTCATTATGAGAGCAATTAGGTGAGGGGGAACACATATTTGTAGATACATATGTCATGAGCACTTGGCAGAGTTACTGAACAACCTTTGCTGGTTATGATGGTTTAAATGCATAATTCCTTATACTGATCTAATGTAATAAAAATAATTCACTTGTTTACAGAGCACATGTAACAAATACAGAAAAACTGCTGGATAATGGTGAACAAGTAGATATGACAGACTTTTTTGCCCCTCCCAATGGTGTATTTTCTTCCTTTTTTACCCTATAAGGGTTCTAAAATTCTTCTAGGGCTCCTCAGTGGTATTCTGGTAGAGAGGAGAGATCCATGTTGGCAGGAGACTGATTAAGGCATTCTGCAGTCTAGAGGTTATGAAGAGGAAGAACTGCTGAGACAAATTGGAAGAGCTGATGGTAATGTTCTAATTTATGTGGAGATTGCAACAGACTTCAGAGTAGTATCTAGTATTCTTGTCCTCTAGTATCAGTACAAAGATAAGCATCTCTGAATCTCTTCTTCTGTTCCTACATTAGTCTTTTCTCTGGGGTATTTTTGTTTGTTTGTTTTTGGGGGTGGCTTTGGCTGGTTTGTTTCTTTTTTTCTTCCAGGACATTCTAAATCTGTGGATATAAATATCAAAATGTCAGTGAAAAAAAATTATGCTTTTTTTTTTCTAGGATAACATATTTTATAATCATCCTCATGGCCCTGGTTAGCTCCAGAAATAAACAATTATGCAGTAAGTGCATCTTTTTGTACAGCAGAGGGTTTAATTTCTAGATAAACTGATAGTCAGCTGTTCTCTCAACTAATATATTGATTATATCATTACTTTAAATGCATATATAATTTCAAGAGCATGCTAAATCTATTAAGCATGTGCTTATCTTTCATTAACTAAGCTAAACTCTTCATGTGGTTATAGTTTATTGCAATATTTATAAGGTTTCAGCAATATCCCAGTGATGTGAGTGAGCACCCCAAAGAAATATGCCTACAAATACAAACTTGCAATAAGAACAATGAATTTTAAAGGAGGAGAAAAAAAAAAACAAACCAGATGATTCAATCTAATTGCTCCTTAGATTATGCTGGACACATAGTCCACTTATAAACAACAGCACCATGAGGCTTCCCACTAGTCAAAATCTATAGGTTTTACCATTTTGAATTATGTGGGTTTTGTCAAATCACTGTACTCTGTCTGTGGCATTACACCTCTTGGGGTAACAGACGAAAACTGTAATTTTTGAAGTTTCTATCATTTCAACTAACATTGGCTAACATAATTTCTTAAACTTGAAGACTGTTTGCAAAAAAATGTACTCAAGTATTAGATCTTGAGAGCAATAGCCCACCTTTATTAATTTTATGCTCTTGTCGTAATACAAGCCTGCTCTCTAGTAGCAGTGGCATGAAGAAGTCTCCTGCTCATATTCCTTCATTCTGTTGAGAAATCTGAGACAATAGTTGAAATCACTGCAGAATTTCAGAATTATTGAAGAACATCTGTCAACTGAAGCATCAGCACAATAAGTTTAACTATTTACAGTGACATCAAAAGACTAGCAAAATAACTTCCCTATTTGAAAAAGTTAAATGTATTAATGTATAATGTTAATACATTCCCAAGTTATGGTATTCTGAAGCTACATAGACTACTCCTCTGAAATACTTTGGAAAGGATTCAGAAAAAAAGAAATCATATGTAAAGCAAAGTACCTAGAAAACAAATCTTTAGGGTGGGCAATTCCTTCTATATTTTGTGTTGACTTTCATTTGCATAAAATAAACAGTAGGACCACATGATAATGGTACACTTTAGTGATTTTTTTTCCTAAAGTAATTTCCACTCCAAAAATAGAGTAGCCAGGGGCTTCCTGAGGGCTAGGAGCAGTGAGGGAACCCTCAGGCCCACAGAGGGGACATACCCTACTGCCTTGCACCGGGGCAGTCCCAGCCTTGACCACTGGGCAATTCCCTGGGGATGGGGTAGACCTGTTGTAAAAAGGAGCAGGAATGCTGTTTTCTGCTTGGAGGACAGCAAATTTTAATCCAATTTAATCTCCCAGACCACACTAGGGGGGGGAATAGATGCTAAAGCTTAACGCATGTGGCCCAGGGTCCTAAACCTTAACCAAACATATCTGTCACAAGACAGCTTCTGACAAGCACATATTCCCAAAATACCATCAATCAGAAATTTCCACAGCAACCATTCTGTGAGGAAAGCTTTCCATCTGCCATAAGACTTCATCCACCATAATTTTGAAAGGAAAAAGTACATTCACATACACAGATATTATTAACCTATGAGAAAAATGTAACTCTGTATAAGTATAAAGCTATTCCAGTGTCTATGCATTGAGACTAAGCTTTGACAGGTCAGTGTCAACTGTATTTGTTATAAAAATTACAGCACTTTAAGATTGTCTAAAAATATACACTAGCTGACAATTTTAGATGGGAATTCATGGGTATTGCAACAATCTTGGAGACTATTGCAATTCTAATACACTGAGCTGTTACAAGATTTATTTAGACTCAGTGGTAAGGAAATGACTAATAGCTTAAGAAATTCTTACAAAAAGGAGGGTGACAGAGAACCATAAATGTTCATCCAGATTCATTAAAACATCTTTGAATATATAAATTTAAAAGGTTTAATTATAAAAAGTTTAAATATCTCCATCTACTAAGGAGAGTGAAAGGAAGTTATGAGTTTGATAATATTTAATATGCTCAGGGTAGTCCAAAAACATGAGCACCATATATGCTGCAACTTACAGTTTCATTAAAGTTGTTGTATTAGAAAAATATCTCCATTGATTTGATGGCTCATTAATCCAGTTTCTGGCAATCAGTGGAAGCTACACTGGTGTAATTACAACTGAGTATGTATGGATATTGGAAATCAGGGCTGAAACATTACTCCATCAAGTTGCAAAACATAGAAGTGCCACATTACCGTGCCGTAAAATCTGCACTGATTCTGGATACATTTTAATGGGTCCTTACTTGTTCTTTTATTAGTCTGAAAGCAAAGCAAGCAGAACCAGAGTGCAGATTACTAAGCTGAAGTGCGAAGGGTCCTACACATAGTCCTAATATTTGCTTGGATCAAAATCTGAATATTGGATACCTGGTGCCTATTAGTGACTTATGACAAATGATTGTGGATTTTGGAGGTTTTAGTTATCTTTTTATATTATATGTTTTGGAAAAGTATTTCTATCCACTTTGGTTCATCTGCTCCTAATTGCTCTTTGATCTTTGTCCCCTTCTACTTGCAAACCTCATGAGTGTATTTCATGATATGATGCATGTTTCAAATCACAAGACATGTTGGGACTGGATAGCATTACTGTTAGCAAAGTATGTTGCCCCAGCAAAATGGCATATGTCTAATCACGAAGTGATTATTAAGCATCTCTGAAAACAAAACACCTGTATTTAGCTCACTGAGTATGGAAAGAGATGACAAAATCATGGTGAAGTATGTTAATTGCAGTTTGCCTCAATTATGTGTGTGTGTATATACATATGTATATATATGTGTATATATATGTATGTATGTATGTATGTATGTATGTATGTGTATACATATATGACTTATGCCTGGCCTAAGATTTTTTCCCTTTGGTGTCTACTGAGCCCTACTGAGGCCACATCTGGAGTGCTGTGTCCTGTTCTGGGCTCCTCAGTACAAGAGAGACCTGGACCTCCTGGAGTAGGTTCAGTGGAGAGCAAAAAAGATGATTAAAGGGTTGGAGCACCACTCGTGACAAAAGGCTGAAGGAACTGGGCCTGTTCAGCCTTGGGAAGAGATGACTGAAAGGCGATCTCATCCTTGGACATAATTATCTGACAGGAGGGTGAGAGAAGAGGGTGGATCCAGGCTCTTCTCTGTGGTGCCAGGCAATAAGACAAGAGTCACCAGGCAGAAACAGAGGCACAGGAAGTTCCATCTGAACATGAGAAGGAACTTTTTTACTGTGCAGGTTACTGAGTACTGGGACAGATTGCCCTGAGAAGCTGTAGAGTCTCCCTCACTGGAGATACTCAAGGAACACCCGCACACAATCCTGTGCAGTGTGCTCTGGGGTGACCCTGCTCCAGCAGGCAGGTTGGATGACAAGGCCCACTTTGGTCCCTTCTAACCCTCCCTATTCTGTGATTCTGTGCCCACATTTGGCGGGGCACAGACACTGCTCCTCTTAAGGGACCCCAGGCAGTCTATGGCTGCTTCTCTTCTGTAGGATCTGTTCAAGCTAAAGTCACTTCAGCCTCTTATAATGTTAATTAGGGATAATTTAATCCCAGTCTAGAAGTAGGAAAAACACCAGTAAAACTGTCATTGCAGCCTAACAGTTGAAGATAAAATAAGACAAAAAAAAAAAAAAAAAAAAAAAAAAAAAAAAAAAAAAAAAAAAAAAAGAAAGGAAACTGAATAATATATTCAAATATAACTTATTTTCACGCTTTTAAATGAAAGCAATTTGCCAATATTTATGGCAGGTTTTTATTCCTGACAATTTAAAAGGGTAATTGAACACTTTGTTTATGCTGTCTAGTTTAACTATGAGTTACTTGAAGTAATTCCTGTGCCTTTTGTTAGAGAGGCAACTAGACAAATTAAGTAGGTCCGCTCCAGTATATCTCTCTTTAGCCTATTACTCTTTCTGAAAGGAGGAGTTTCCTTGAATAGGCAAAAGCTTCTAGTGGAGAAAATTCTATAGAGAGGCAAAGACATTTGAGGTAACTTACTCAACTTACTCTGTCAGTCACAGGCTAGTGGAAAGTGTTCCCACCTGTTACTGTAACAAAAATGAACTATGTCCTTCTCTACAGAGGCTGGATAGAAAGACAAAAGCCTGCTCCTCCTGCAGGAAAGTTGATCACCAAAGTGATATTTACTCTGAAAATTGTGCTTTATCAGTAGAGCTGAATTATTAAGCTTCACCTATTGGCAGGGTTTATGAGTTTTACACCTGGTAGTATTGCATGGCTTCCAGGCAAAATCTGGCTCTTAATGTGCATGCTTAAAAGATACGTCATACATCTCTGAGAAGATTTATGTCCCAAATTATGAGAAAGATGAAGAGAAAAATTAAAGGCTTTTCACTGCCTATGTTTCCAGACTGTCCTCACCCATAAAAAGATTCACAAGATCAAATTAGCTCTATGAACTAGCTAGCATTTCAGAAATCTGTGTCATTAAAAAAAAAATCACTTTATACATGATATAAAAATCTCAATTTAGCTGCATAGAGAAGGAAAATTCAATTCGTCAGTGAGAGAATTTTCTATCCCACCCCAACTTGGAATAAAACACAAATATTTCATATCTCTGTAGGAAAGAATTGTACCTGTACCCCAAAACCTAGTAGATCTCATCAAGAAATTCTTGAAGCCCGTGTTCTGGAGTAGACCCTTGGACAGTACAGAATTAATTCACAAAAGATTTTGAAACCATGTAGTATTCTGTGAAACAGAACACATCTGGTTTGTTGAATTGATAAATGGCAAAGACAAAAATGGTGCTTGCCCCTTTAAAAGACAAAAGACAGCTACACTAAGTTTGTTGAAGTAAACAGAAAGACTTGAAAATAATGGCAATAAATGTCTGTAGCATGTTGCTTTAGTATTTGTAAATCCCTGCTGTGGGTTTTTGTCTTTAACCATATCCAGCAGGCAAAATATTAACGCAGAACTAAATTAGATAAAGATGTTCTTGGGTAATTTCCATTCAAATTACAAGGAAATCTGATTGCCCCTGGAAGATGCATCTGCTGAGAAAAAAAACACCCTTATATTTATGGTTTCAAAACTGAAAGTCCAACAAATCAAAGGAATTCATTACAAATCTTCAACTGAAAAGCTTCGATAATTTATTAAGTGAATCATTTACTTGATTTTTTCCACATATGTCAAGAGAATAAAATAAAGTTTTTAATCTATACTGATATTTTAGGTACAACAAATACAGCACACAGACTCAGTGGTGTTGTTCACCTGGGAATTCCTGTAAACAGTCCTTTGCTGAGAAATTTTAACACCTATTCTTTAATTGTTTTGCGTTTTTTTATTTTTTGTTTTGTTTTGTTTTGTGGGATTTTTGTGGTTTTTGGTTTTGTTGGTGGTGGTGGTGGTGGTGGGGTTTTTTTGTTTAATATGAGAGTATGGGGCTTGGATTTGGTGGGGATGAAGAGGCTTGTTGTTAGGTGGTTGATTTTCTCTCTTTCCCCCTGCTCCAATGGAGATGAGTAATTCTATCCAGCACTAAATCACTGTACAGGAGTTCAACCTTACAGTAGGGAATAAATAATAAAAACTTGCACAGGAAGGTAACAAAAATAGTTTCACTATTTTGTGAAGCTTCCTGCTACACTAGGAGCATAAGTAGATATAATTTTGGTGTCCTTATCTCCATATTACACACAAGTTGAGGGTTTGTCAATATTCTTCTACGCTCTTTTGAACATTTATCAGTCAGCATTGGCAGCTGTGACAGGATGACTGCTCACTGAATACCAAATGCAGCAACACAAAGCTCTTATTCTTCAGCAAGTTATTACTTTGAAATGATTATTTTTAAGATAAGTTTTCTACAAGTACTTAAGTCAGACTTTCCACCATCTCAGACTTCTAGGAGGATGTAAAATACTTTGATGCAAATTGTATCTGTTAGCAGTACATGTAATAGGAATCTTTCTGTGTAAGTGGATTTTTGTACTGAAAAGGGATTTGATATTTCCCTAGCATATCAAGGCCCTATATAAAAGACTGTTTATACTAATGCTTATAGCTAATAAACTTTAAATATTTTGGATGGAATTTCTTGCAGAACTTAATGGCATTCTTGGATTAACATATGTTTTTTTCATATTTATAAAAAATCCAATTTTACTTTTATTTAACAGAAAATCTGCACCACATTGAAAGCCTAGGATGTCAAGGTTAGACGTGAATAATTTCTCCAGGACATGGAAGTGCATACTTCCAATAACTTAGGAGCTGAATGATGGTGCAGTGGGAAGTAAAAGGCTTACCCTAAAGAATTACAGATGTGCATTTCAAATAGAACAGTTTCCAGATCATTATACATTTTTATATCTGAAGTGTCTTTGTTTCTGTGCGTTCTCCACTGCCGAGAGGGTAAATGAAAATAACTCAAGAGCTAGAGGTAAATCTTGTTCCCATTAAAGACCCTGATCATATTGGAAGGTTTTCTAATCATCCCACAGTAAATAAAATGTAATTACGACATTTATGCAATGCAGAAATTATCTGGCTGTTAAAAAAATGGACAGTTTTTTGTTGATTACAAGATACACTTGTATCTAGAAGATGCAATTCCATCATCCAGATGAAAAAAAGTTAATTAATTAATTGATTACATTAATTTGGGAAGATGCTGGAAATGTTTTTTATATAATTTAATTTCCATTTGTTGTGAAATAATGCATTCTAATTTAATAACGAAGATAATCCAGTTGTTTTTCTCTTAAAAAAGAATCTGTTTATATAATAAAAGAAAACGTGGTTTCAGTGTCTGAGAAAAGAAATTGCTGAAGGTTTCTAGGGAGTGGGAAAAACACACTTTTTAACAGCTATAGAAGCAGTATATGGTATAAAATGTTCCATATAGCTAATGGCATTCTTCTAGGTATAATATTCTTGCATAATATTTATCTAATTTAGAAAAAGATAGTGATAATATTTTTCCCAGTCAGCATTTCAAAACTTTTTTTGTTGTCTTATCTATTAGTGTATTTTCTGCATTCTTTAGTCTCATTACTATTTTCTTTGGTTCCAATTGGTATTGTTGCTGCTTCTTAGTTGAGTAAAGGCTACCCTTAGAGTAATTTTTTGTGAGTGTTTATTATGCTGGAACTCAAATGAATACAGAAAGAAAGAAAACACAAAGGTATGCATGTACCTTTAAAGAAAATTCAATAATAATGTGAATAAATACCCCTGCAAGTAACATTTACTCAACTCTATTCTTAATTACACCTTGACATCTGTAACCTTAACTCTGTTGCTTCATTAATTAGGCTTTTTCCTTTTAATTCAGCTTGAATTTTACTGGTTGTTTCCAGATCTCTATTGTTATAATGGCAGAAGTTTAATTACTTCTTGGTTTACATGTAAAAACGGCATCATTATTAACATTACAAAAAGGAAAACATTCTCACTCTTTAAAGTAACACAGGTTTTTTAGTCCAATTTCTAAGAAGATAATCCTGCATCTACTTTGTTTTATCCTGTTTAGAATCTTTGTTCTTCCTGAGTGATGTGCCACGGCACACACTAGCAATTAAGAGGAAAACGGGAGCTGATAGAAACCATTGATTTTGGATTTAAAACAATTAATTCCTCCAACTCACAATATGTGAGTGTTCATGTTGTTTGTTGTTGTAATTATTCAGGAACCAGTTAAGCTATTTATGCAAATATCTGTGTATCTCCAAGAGTTCAGAGGATCTTTGAATGGGTAATTAATGGTGGCAAACTTCTCATTTGAAATGGATCATTCATATTCTCACTTAGTCTTATTATCCTCACAGGGCACAAGAGCTATAGTCACAGGGTAGCACTTTTGTTAGATAAGCAGATCCTTAGAGCTGCACACAGACCTAACTGGCCAGAACAGTCTAAATGTGAGATGAAGGGGCACGTGCAGACCTGAGAAAACAAAGAGAACATAAATCTTACCAGGAAATTTCATTGACATGTCATCAGGAGTGTTATTTTCAAGCTTTTTATTAGAATTTGCATTCAGGGAAAGAATTTTGAAAGATGTAAAGGGGTCGGTTCTTCTACTCCTCAAGCCGTGGTCTCCTAAATGTGAGAAATAGTGTCTGTAAGTATTTTAAATTTAACACATGAGCAATAGAGGCAGGCATAAGCAGAAGTGGGACCCAGGAATGAGTGTAAGGTGACAATAAGTAGGGAGGGACATAGCTGTGAAAGGCTTTGAAAGTGAGGAAAGGATCTTATGCTTGATCTGTTGGAAAGGGACAAGCAACAAAAAGAGTGGGTGGTATCAAAGCTTAGAAAATGTTCTTCAGAGCAGCATTAAGAGCAGGATGGATCTGTACTTATCATCAGACTGAGGTGAGAAAAGCCTGAATATTAGCTGCATCTGAGTTTTCAAGTCCTTAAGGATAGCTAACTCTTAAGGAGACAAGGGATATATAAATTATATCTCCTGCAAGGCAGTGAAGGGAGGCTTGGGTAAAAATATCTCTTGGAGGTAGGAGTGAAGGTTTATTGGGGTTTTTCTGGTTTTTATTTAGTTTATTTCAACTGATTCAGAGCCGTTTTGTTGGGGTCAGTTCTGCAATAAAGAGGCTCAGTCTGAAGTTTTCTTTACACAAAGTGGTTTTCATGAGCCAAATGACATTTTAATAGACAAGGTCATGAAATTAAAAAAATTTTGATTAAATTATATTTCCACCAGGAAATCATTCCAATGAAAAATCTTTAACTGTCTCAAAGTGAATATTTTGTAAGCAATCAAATATCTGACAGGGATTATCTAAAAAATGTTTTTGAATGATGATACATTTTACATTCAAACGAGACTGGGTCATGAATAAATGTATAATCATAAAGAGACTGCATTTGTATATTGTTAGTAATGACTAATCTATCAATATTTAAGAAAATATCCCTGGATCTATTTTTTTTTAATTATTTCTGAGTAGTGCACAAACCATCAAAAAATTATACTTTGTAAAATTGTAAATTTGTATCTCTGATGTCCTTACCAGTTTTTTTCTTCATTACAATCACTTTTCTTTTTCCTTCCCAATTTATTATAAGAAATTAAGTACAGCAAGCACTATAACCTAGCCTACAGAGAGTAACTGTACAAAAATAATGTTGTAGGTAAAATATCGCTGAATTATTCCTGCCTTTGTGCACTATCAAGAACTAGTTAGTGACAGTATTTGTATATATTCCTTTAAGTGACCTCAGGTTGTTTTAGGAACTTTAGCCAAGATTATGCTATAGTAATAAACATGGACTCATAAATTCTGTAGATAATATTGAGAACGCAAGAAAGAACCTGAAGAAACTGGTAATCCTCTTCCTGTTCATTGAGGCTTTGAATCACCAAGTTTAATTGGTCATGAGAGCTTGCTGCTGAAGTATTGGTAATGACCACCTTTAAAGTCCTAATTTGTGATTGACTTTACTTGGAAATATTTCTCATTCTATGGCTTACCTTTCATTGAAATAGAATAATTTAAGGAGGAAAAGACCCTTAAGAGCATCAAGTCCAACCATTTACCCAGTACTACCAAGTCCGCGATTAAACCATGTCTCAAAGCACCACGACATCTATATGTCTGAAATATCCCCAGGGATGATGACTTGACCACTTTCCTGGGCAGGGCAGCCTGTTCTGATGCTTGACAACCCTTTCAGAGAAGACTTTTTTTTTCCTAATACAGATTCTAAACCTCCTCTGGCACAACTTGAATTTGTTTCCTCTTATCCTATCATTTTTTGTCTGGGACAAGAGAACCATCTTGTCTGTACAACTTCTTTCAGTTATTGTAAAGAACAGTAAGGTTTTCCCCAAACCTCCGTTTCTCCAGACTAAACAGCCTAAGCTTCCTCAGGTGCTCCTCTTTCACCAGCTTTGTTGCCCTTCTCTAGACATTCTTCAGCACCTCAATGTCCTTCTTGTAGTGAGGGGCCCCAAACTGAACAGAGGATTCAAGGTGCAGCCTCATCTGTGCTGAGTACAGAAGGATAATAATTTCCCCGATTCTGCTGGCCACAGTATTAATGATACAGGCCAGGATGCTATTGGCCTTCTTGGACACCTGGGCACACTGTTGGCTCATGTTCAGCCAGATGCTGACCAGCATCTCCATATCCTTTTCCACCAGGCAGCTTTCCAAGCCTGTAAAACTGTGTGGGTTTATTGTGGCCCAAGGGCAGGGCCCAGAACTTCACCTGGAACCTCATAAAATTGGCCTTGGCCCATCTATTCATCCTCTCCAGATCTCTCTTCAGAGCCTTCCTGCCCTCCAGCAGATCAACATTCCCACTGAGCATGGTGTTGTCTGTGAACTGGCTGAGGCTGCACTCATTGTCAGTATTATTGAAAATGTTATTAAACAGAACTGGCCCCGCACTGAGCCCCAGGGCATGGCGCATGTGTACAGACTGAATTCCATTTACCATAACTTTTGAATGTGGATGTTCAGACTGTTATCCAGAAAAGAGCACATCCATTCAAGCTATGAGTAGCTGTTTTCTCCTCAAGAATGCTGTGGGAGCCAGTGTCAAAGGCTTCACTAAAGTCTAGCTGATATCCACAACCTTTTCCACTTATATCAAACAACTTTCATGATGCACCATTACAATTTTTCTATGGTTTACTCGACTGCCGTATTCATTAGGATTTTAAAAAATATTTTTGCAGTATTTACACTATTTTGTGTATCCTTACTTCCTTCTTATGTAGTATCCATTGTTCAGACAGCCTGTTTTCCTCTTCTTTTTGAGAAGCATTTTTCAAGTATGGTTGTTGTCATGTTCTTTATCTTTTGATGTCTCTGGATATGGTGGAACTGTTCTGCTATAGCAAGTAATAAACTTCACAAAGTAATTTGTCCCCTTTTTCTGTGGAACAATTTTTTCATGGGGATGATTTGAAATATAAATGTCATTTAAATTGTCAGATATATTTTTACATTTTTAGATTCAGAACTTGCATGTACCAAAGAGAAAAATGTATCATGCCAGCACAGTACCACTGATCAATCAATTAGTGTAAAAGATCCTGTTCTGCCCTTTCCATACCCATTTCATCTTTTAAAATATGTTTTAAGAGACTCAGATCTGAAGCAGGTGTATATGTACAAGTATAGGTTACAGCCTTTGATTACCTGTGATATCCTGGAGGACTGGTGACAGTCTACCACGATGCCTGCAGACATCAATACTTCCTTTTTTCAAAGACTAATTACCTTTAGCATGATGAACTATGACATCTAGCATATAGAAATTACTACTTCAATTTAAAAATCAAAAATCAGGAAACGAATATGTTCTGCTTTTCTTTACTCGCTCGTGTATGTTTGTTATGTTTCTCCATGATTGATGATTTTGCATAAAGATTGTATTAACATATGTGAAAATGCTAACTGGAATATGTTCACAAAGTGCTTTCACTGGGGCCTCTTCATCTCAATTGCATGAGACACTGATGCATGGGATCTTTCATACTAGTGGGTGCTAAATGAACTAGGTGAAGCCTTAGGCTACACAGTACAACAGAATTTCCTAACGTGACTATATCCTAAAGCAATGCATGCCCTGCTACATCTTATGACTAAATTTTCTCATGAATATGCAAAATGTGGTTAAATTGTGGAGAATGTAAAATTATTTACAATTCAAATACCATCACCCAAATGCGTATTAAAATTAATGACTTTTGGATAAATGCTAATGAATAGGAAATAATTCTGCTTAAAAAAATATTCATACATCTATAATTGATGTATTTTTCTTTTGAAACTAAGTAGCTTCATTTCCAGTTAGAATAGAAACAATAACACACTATTATTTGTACTAAATGGTCTTTTATCAGAACTTATATTTATGCCTACATATTGCTTTTCTGTTTCTCAACATGGCCTCAGTCAGATTTGTTTTATGCACAATCAGTTTTTGCACATACAGATCAATACCTTGGCACAAACATTACACACAACTAGATTGGGCATGCTAACTGCCAAGAATTCATAATACAGGTATCGACCAAAAAGGGAAAAGTAGGCATGTTTCAACATGTTTGTGTGTGTGTACTCTTTGGGGGGCTGGATGAAGTCATGAATGATGGAAAAAAAAAAAAAACAAAAAAAACCACAACACATGAAGTCAAGAAATTTTGGAAGTTACCACTCTGGAATGCACACTTACACTAAACACTGGAATAGCACAAGCCAACCTCTACCACATGTGACTCTGGTTTTCATATTTCAGTTTCTTAACATGTGGTTTTGTGATGGCTAAGAAGAAAAATCACTGGCTACCATTGTGCAAAATGGTTAATTGCTATAGCTTTTTGGATAATTTAACATATAATATGGTTCAGTAGAAAATATCCTAAGTAGGAAAGAGATGACTGAAAAAGTCAGTCTAGTGATACAGACATGTATGAAACAAAATAGAATCACTGAGAAGCATGAAGAGAGCTCCTTTTTTCCAAATATGTTCCACTTTTCAAATTCCCAGTTAAGAATGGAGTAAACACACTACTTGAATCATTTAGGTGAACAAATGCAAGAACAGGAACTAAATGAAATAAGAATATCTTCCATTTCACTTTTCATTACAACAGATTTTTAATCACAGCTATAGGGAACGGAGGTAAAAAGGTCAGATTTTTGTAGGTAATGTAATCTGCAAAATCTCATTACTTCATGATGGTTTGGGCAGACTTTTTAGAGAGACCAGATATAGCAGAGTCATTTCCAATGAAACACTGATGGAAATCCACCTCTGTTCCTGCTCGATTTTGTCTCCCCTGTGACTCCATGCCGTGCTAGGCTCTGGTTCCCAGGAGCACTGGCTGCTAGAGGAAGGCAGCTCAAGTGCAACAGTCTTTCTGAAACAATTGCATGGAATGAGGCACCTGGGAACAAACTGCAAATTTCTGTTCCTCCTACACCAAATTGTTCAGAAATCTTTTTTTTGTCTAAATCCCATATCTGTGTTGCCTTAGGCTGCACTAGCATCTGTGGTTGTGGATTTTAGCAGACTCTTCCTTACCCTGTATATCAATTCTTTTCCCGGATGTACAAGAAAAAAACTATATATTCTGCCATCATCTTAGTGAAAAATAATAAAGTAACACCATCAGTAACACTGACTGTATTTCATCAAAAGTGAATTTCCTCAAGGCACCAGAAAGCAAATGACACTTTACAGCAATTTCCAATTATTGTAAAGTGTTCCACTCCCACTCCCTCATGTATTTTTGATATTCATGCTGTAACTCTGGTTATAGGAGTTAAATACTGTTGCAGCCTAACAAATCTATCTTGGTGATTTTAGTCTGATTGTTAGTGTTGAAGTGAAGACCATTTATGTCATAAGAGTGATTAGAAACATATTGTCTACCAAGTATGTTTCCTAACATGAAGCAATTTCAGATTTAAGTTTTGCTAGTTAAATAAAAACAAACAAAAACCCAAACAAGCAAAAAACCCAAAACAAAAACAAAAACAAAAACAAAAACAAAAACAAAACAAACAAACAAACAAATAAAAACCCCACAAACAAAAGCAAAAAAACCCCATTATATCCCATCTCACAATTTCTTCTTCTGCTGGATACACCAGCATGGTCTTCAACTGTGATTACGCCTCAGACTTAGAGTGTCTTGGTTTATGTAACCAAAAAAAAGTGTATTCTATTTCACCTGTGGAAAGCAGCTGGGAGGTGGTTTCTTTTTTCTTTATCTTTTGTAACTCCAGGGCAGAGGGGACGGATGCCTTCTGCTAATAGGCCAGCTGTTAAAACCAGGTGGGACAGTGTTTCTTATCTCTTCCACCACTGTCCACCCTCTGAGGGGAATATCTTCTGTTAATGGGCCATTAAGGCTCACCAATGCCATGACACATTACATCATCCCATTGTGAGATGCTCCATCCAGTGGGGAGGAGCCAAACATTCCCTACCCAGATAAAAACAGGGACACAGGGACACCAGGCATCCTCTTTTCCACTGGATTCTCAGAGGAAGACCAGACCCATCTTGCCAGCACTGGACCCTTTTCCTACAGGATCATCTCTACTCCACAGAACAATAACTTACTCCAGGAAGACTTATCTGGACTGCTTCCAACACCCTGACAACAGGGTGTCAGGTTGTATCTCTGTCAGGTTTTCTAGGACTTTTATTTGTTTGCTTGTTTGTTTTGTTGGGTTTTTTTTGTACTACTGCATTTGTATTTTTAGTATTCCTAGTAAAGAACTGTTATTCCTATTCCCATATTTTAGTCTGAAAGCCTGTAATTTCAAAATTATAATAGTTTGGAGGGAGGGGGTTTACACCCTCCATTCCAAGGAGAGCTCCAACTTTCCCTGACAGATACTTATCTTACCAAACCAAGAGATAGAGTCAACACATTGGCATAAAAATTCCTTGAAATTAACTGTAAAGAATTACCAATTCATATTCTGCCATGATATTTTTGCAGCCTATTCACATTGTCCGGTGAAAAAGGAATAGTGGTGCACTTGTACTGTGCAGTATTCCTTCTAAATGTGTTAACGGATATCTAAGGCTGATCTCCTGATGCATGTTTCATAAAGTCAAGATCACTTCAATGGATTTGTGATAATCTGAATGCCAAAGAACCTAAAGAATCTCTTAATCCTATAAATCACTTTCAAACTAACAATTCAAGGCATAGATGAGGCCCAGAGGTGGACACATTCCACACTTTAACTTCAGAGGCTTTGAGGCAAGTACACCAAAAAATAAAAAACAATTCCCCCAAACCAATCTCCCCATTTTTTTTTTGCAAAACACACACACACACACACACAAAATACACATAAAGAAACAAAATTTTTTGAAAGTATACTGTGGGGAAAAAAATCCCAAACTGTTGCCATGAGGTTTTTCCTAGTTTGCTGAGCGTTCATGTTGAAGGAGAGACGTGCAGTTTCTCCCGCTGGTTAATGTAAACACTGGTCATGTTTCGCTGACTGTCTTTCATTGTTTACATATTTCTAGTTGGGAGGAGGAAAGGTGATTGACAGTTAGCTTGACCAGTGTGGATTGGGAGTTGGGGATTCCATCCCCCAATCGATGGACATTATAGGAAATGTATAAAAGTGCCTTTGTAAATAAACCTCGGGGCTTCCTGCTTCCGGCCCTGATCTGCTCGCAACTCAGAAATGTTTCTCGAGTCCCTCTCTTACTGTCAGGCCCCGCGGTGATACCAAACCACCTACAGAAGAAAACAAAACCAAAACAAAAATAACAGAGTTTCCAAATAAGTAGTTTCTCTTTTGTTTCTTATTACAGCTTAAGTACTTGAAGCCTCTCAAAAAGAACAGCATTTTGAGAACTGAAAATAAAAATATACTCTCTATACGGAAAATATAGACATTTAGAGTACATTAATTCTACAAACTAATTTTCAGTTCCCATTTGAATGTGTTTCTGGCATGCTGAAGAATTTTGATGACAAATTAGGCAGGGCAACATTCAAAATCCAAAGAATTTTGTCTGTATTAAAATTAAACTAGCAAAAAATATTCTGTTTGTGACCTTGGCAAGCCTTTCTTGAATATGTTTGGCTTTCCAATATTTCCTACAAAAAAAAAAGTACATGATGAAAATATTTTAAAGAAAATAAATTAGAGCAAAGCAGTTAAATTATTTATTTCAAGGCAGAAAGGAACTATCCCATCTCAATTTTTCACTGAAAGGAAAGGTGTCTGATTGAATTTTGTATCTCATGCACCAGAAAGTATGCTTTCAGTAATCCAAATCTTTGATCAGCTAGAAGCTGACTGGAGACCATGCAGTCCTTGGAGACAAAAATAAATGAAATGTCTCCAAACAGCTGAAAACCAACTTGCTCACTTAAGGGAGTGATAAATCAGGTTTTGATTTTGATGTTTCTCATAATAAAAGTGCTCTAGTCATCTTTAAAAAAAATTACAGGACATAGAGAAATCTCATGCACTCAGTAGGTCATATCAAAAAGCAACAGGCACAACAGATTGTGAGGCTGAATGATTATGTTACTCAGAAAATGTGCTGTAGTCAGACTTCTGTGATTAAAAAATTGATTTGTAAGTGGTTACTTTCTAAAGCTAATTTCTCTGACCTGAAGTCAGTTTTATATAAAAAATGTGAACTGTGGGTATTGTGCTCCTATTGTTAGGTTTCTGCTTGCAGTTCATGTCTGTATTTTGTTATTTTTAGAGTGGAAATATGTTCAATTTAATACTAAACTGATAAAAAGTAGTTCCATCAGTGTGTGAGAGTGTGACTCAGGACACAACTGAGAATAAATAAGGGAATGAAATAAGGAGGCATTTTGGCTATTTTTAATGGTGTAATGTGGTGCAATGGAACTCAAGATTCTTTGTGGTGTTTTGTTTTGGTTTTTTTTTTCCTTTTCTTGATAGTTCTAACCTAACACACTGAGTGTTCTCTCAAAACACTGGAACGAAAGAGAATGTGGAAATTGTGCCACTACGCCTTTCAATAGCATTTTGTCAAAATGTTGTCTCAGGCAATAGTGTATGTAGCAGTAAAATCTGAAGGCACCAATGGGAATTGCAGAGAAAATATTGGTTCCGAGTGAAACCCAGAATTGCTCATTTAGCCATCATTATGCCACTCTGAAATTAGCTGAAAACAGTAAAACTGAACACACTATTGAGAGGCTGTTCTTGGCCTCCTGACCTTGTAAATAATATTTAGGGTTCCTGATGTGGCAGCAGTTTTGTCTGGGTTAGACTGGAAATCAGCTTTTGCTATGTCCTACTCTTAGTTTCAGACGTGTCCAGAAAATTAAGGTTCTTGCACTAAGATGAATAACTTGATGGAACTTTAGGAATACCCAAGGTAGTTGTTTGCTTGTCCCGTTTAAAATTATACTCTTACTGTGATCCCCTTTTTTCATTTCAGGGTAAATGTTCAATGCTCTGAATTACTTTTTCTCTGTTTATCATCAAAACTCCAAAGACAAAAGGATACAGGTGAGTGTTCAGGAATATAAATCAAGAGGGATCAACAAGAAGCCATAACTCTATGTCTGACCCAAACCTCCATCACAGTCCAGTGCAAATTAGCATTAGGTCATGCCAAATTAAAAAGTCTCTGCAGCTTTAAGTCCCTGTGCAAGTTTGCTGGGGTAGTAGCAGGCAGCATTGTCCAAATGCCTTCCTAAGAGTTAGACAACAGTATGCTTATACCTTCATCCCAGAGTGTTTGTCTGCAGGGAAGTACAGTAAAGAAATATAACAAAACATGGGCACTGAACAGATTGGAATAAAGCATTTTGCATTTCAATGTGTCAAAATATAATCATATTTATCTTCATGGTAAAAACACATTAGCCCTCCAGTTATGAAGCTTCTATCATATTTAAAGAAGGTTCCATAGAGACTTCTCATTTGATAATTTCAAAAAGGAAGAACAGCATATCTTCTTTACACAGATGGCAGTACCTGAAGCACAAATGAGCAAAATATCCTCTAAAGGTTGGATGATATCTCAACACCCAAGTTAGATAGCACAGAATGGACTACCACTCCAGTCTTCTGACTCATAAACCTTTACATTTCAGGGTGTTTCTCTGTTCTTTTCTCATTAGTTCTCTGTGATATGCTCTCACTGAATGGGAGCTGTCAACTAGCACAGAGCTTTACATTTATATAACCTTTCCCCAAGGACAGTACAAAGTTTTGAAAATAATTCTAACATGTCTTCCACTGAAACAGTTCATTAAAGCACTTTAAATTTGTAATCTGAAAGATTAAAAATAATTGTTCATGGTAAGACAGCAGCCAGAGATAATAAATAAAAGAAATTATGAGGTACATGTTCTGTCAGCAATGAAAACAAGGAAGTGAATAGTATGATTTGTCACTATACCATTGGCACTTGGGTAAATAAGCACTGTGGGAACAATCCCTTAGGGGTCAATTAAAAATGTGCCCCAAATTATGAAATGAAGCTTTAATAATGGGCTCAAACTTCTTCAGCCATAGTACTCAGTGTAATGAAGAGCAAAAATGGAAAATGTTGCTGATAAAGGGCTTTTATGTTTAAGTCCTCTACATTCAATTAAAGTGGCAAAAATAATATACACTAAGGACTAAATTCATTAGAAGGCCTAAATGCCTGTTTAGGCAATCATTTCCAAGAAATGGTATTTTCCTGTAGATTTCCTGGAAGAGAAGACTTTTATTTTGGCTAGGAGAGCATTCTGAGTAAAGGGAAAAGAAAAATTACATGAGAGTTAGACCCTTCCAGTTTCCTTCTGGCATTGGATGTTTCCCAAATTTCTATCAAGTGCGCTGTGAATGCAGTTCTTCACCAGCAATCCCTTAAAATGGCCTTATCCTGTACCTAGAAATGTGTTCATTTCTGAATGAAATAGGTTTTCCCAGGGGATATGGAAAACATATGTTAAAATGCAAATGCTAAAGAAACAGAGTAAGGTCAAGAGTGGAAAGAACTTTGTGTGATGTTAGCACAGAAGAGATACCAGGTGCCATCTAAGCACCCAGAAGATATAAATTAGAGGAAAAGTATGGAGCCCTTCTGTTAGGTAGCTAAAGAAGAAGAAAGAATACACTTCCATAATGAGAGGAACCATGAAAGATGCAGAAATAGATGCAAAAAAAGATAAAATACAATTTACAGAAAGATAAGACTTAAAAAATACATATGGCATGTTATATGCAAAGAAATAAAGCCATTGGAATGAGAAATAAAAGGATGAAGACAAGATTCAGAGAATGCCTGAAATCCTGCTGGAACACATGCTAACAGACTAGCAGTGAGGAAAAACCTGTGCTGTAGGGAAGACTTTCTACATTGGAAAGGGTGAAGACATTGTGAGCTCATGGTACTGGGCACTGGAGCGGGCTCCCCAGGGAAGTGGTCAAGCACCAGCCTGAGGGAGTTCAAAAAGTGGACAATCCTCTTGGCCACACAGTGTGACTCCTGGGGATGGTACTGTGCAGGGCCAGGAGCTGGACTGGAGGATTCTTGTGGATCCTTTCCAGCTCAGAAAATTCTACCAGTCTGTGTAAACACATCATTTCTGAAGGATTTAGCAATAGAGAGCAATAGAGAGAAAAAGTTATGAGAGAAAGCATGAGGTGAAAGGCAGAATTTCTAAGAGGGGAGAGAGAATATTTAGGTGACATGACACATGTTAAGTTATATCTACAGTCTTATGACACATATATAACTACAGCAGACCTAAATCAACAAAACGGCAACAGACTTCTGTCTGGGATTTCATACATGATCAGCTTGACTTTTGTTTGGAGCAACTGTATTTGAATAGAAAACTACTTCAGTTGTTAAAGAATTATTTCTCCTTATTCTGATACCTTTGCTACCATTCTTTTGGATTTTGGTCCACCATGCAGGAAAGGAAGAACATAAACAAAACCAGCCCAGGGAAAGTTAAGATCTATGTAACTAACACAGAGCTGTTGTGTTGGTAGAGAGAAACACACAGTCATAACTATGCACAGAATTTCCACATTATGTAAAATACATCTGGATAAGCACACAAGGTTAGGCATGATTCATTTTTCTAGAGGTTGAGGACCTCTGGAAGAAACAGAGTGCAGCTGAAAATTTTTAGGGATCTTTGCAGCTGCTGAAAGCAAGAAACTAATCAAGACTGTGGGCATGTAGGGAACATTTGTAAAATTGATGGTACCCAAGACTGGTGCAACCTCTACACTCAAGAAACAAATAAGATGAGAGAACCAGCAGTATAAACTTCCCTATAATTACGTCTCTGAGATGTGGGAAATAATGTGAGTGGAAAAAGAGATTCAGACTATAAACTTTTTTTTTTTAATGCGAGCAAACACTTATCTAGGTAATGGATCTCTCAGTTTTAAAATGTGTAATCTGTCAAGTAGACTTACAATATTAATTTTATAGAGGATCTAACAACTACAATAATGAGTTTAGTGTTTGTTGATTTCAGCCAGATTTGGACTACTGACTCAGACAGGAGAAGATTAATTTGCAACCAAACGTTTTCACGTAGTGTAGAACATGGAGATATAATTGATTATATTTTTCATAACTGAAACAAGACAACACTGATGACAATTAGTTCAATGAAATGATTTTTTATTTCCCAAACTAACAGTTGTTTTGTGGAAGTTTATCCTAGCAACAAACCCATATTTCAGATTTAGCCAGTTATGATTTTTTTCATCTTTGGCTCCCTCTAATACTACAGAGATAAAAATATACAGCAGTAACAGAAAGGAAAGAGCATTACTAAAATTATTATTTTATTATGAATTAATTATAAAATAATAAACATAAAACAGACATTCCAGAAGAGTTTTTCAAAGAGTTACTATTCAAAAATCAGGAAATAAAAAAAATGTTACAACCATGCTACCAATATCGTAATCAGCAGAGTATGCTTATTTTTTAACTCTGCTTAAAATCCTGAATCTCAAGTGATTATCATTTCAGTTCTGTTTTGCCATATGCTGTGTTTGTGGTTTTGGCTGCAACACATCTGTACATTACTTTTCTCAGCTTTAAAATAGTAATAACTGTAATTCTTTATCTCAGAGTCATAGTAATTCTTCATGTTTTAATATTTTATTTAGCATTTCACCTGGAAGATGCTCACTGGGGCATTAAAAAAAAAAAAAAAGTGTCACTATCTTTATTGCAAAGGAAGACTTAGACCACAGATCTACATCAGTCTTGGTTTTGTCCATTGTTTTAATTAAATAAATGGGACTTCTGTGTGTATTGTGGACATCTACTGAGGGTTACACAAGCATTTTTCTCATGAAATCCTCCATAGCTTCATGCACACCACAGTACAGCAGGGACTCTTGCATTGTACCATCATCTTACTTCAGCAGTCAGTGCTTGTTGACAGCTGGGCTCCAACCCCTACTGCCAGTATTGTTGATCAGAATCAGCAAGCTCACTTGGTTCCGTGGATCAAATCAGAATACCTCAACACAGCTGCTCTTTCTTTTGCAACAGAAAGAGTAGATTCTCCATACTTAAACACACCTTTTACTCTAAGTTAGCCCCCTAAGGTAAGTCCACTGGTTGGATGACATCCATATAACCCAGAATCAACTTCAAATGTTAGTGGAAGTCATGTAGGCACAGACAGCACAGAGATTTTCAGTCCAGACAAATAATAGTCTGGTTTTTTCTCCCTGTTTTTTTACATTAGAAAAAAACAACACCAAAACAAATAGACAAAACCAACAGCAACAACAAAAAACAGCCCCAACACAACAGGGGAGATGCATGATGTATCTGCCTCCAAAAACTGGAAATTGTGATGCCAGTTTGGGCTTTTCTGATATACTTCTTCCCATGTGAGTCCTAGAAAACTTACAGAAACTGAATCAAAATATACATTTCTCTTGATTTAGAAAGACAGGTGTCTGTCAAGGAGGGCAGGAGCCTCCCTTGGAATGGAGAATGCAAACCCCCTCCCTCTGAATTATTGTAATTGTCCAATTAGGGGCTCTCAGGCAAAGACATGAGGCTAGGAATAACAGTTCTCCCCTAGCATGTATAACACAGCAGACAAACAGCAATATCTATGGCATCAAAAACAAAACAGATTTAGGAATCTCCTGATGGCCTTCTCAGCCAAGATGGGAGGGGATGGAGGAGAGGCTTTGCTTCCCAAAACCCCAGGGCAGTTTGGTCCCCGTGCCCCTGCAGGACTCTGAGGAGCACCAAGCTGGAACAGCAGGAATGAGCACAAATCCCTGGATGGTGGATGAGACGGATCAGAAGCTCTGTGCAGTAGCTGGAACTGTAGGATGTCCCTGTGGGCAGGGCAGTGCAGAGCTACAGCACAGCAAAGACCCAAGAGCAGTGCCAGAGAAACGGCAGGGGTGGGACAGTGACATCCTAACTCCAGCGGGGCAGGAGAAGGCGAGCTCAGAATTCCTGGACACACAAGCAGATGGGGGAAATTCCCAGGACTGGACTCCAGTGGTGACAGTGAGTTCTCCCCACAGCAAGGAACAACTTGACCCTCCTCCTTCCAGTGCTGAGAGCGAGAGAGAGCAGCTGCCCCCAGCCCCATCCTTTACCTGCCCCCAAAACCCGTGATATCTTCTCCCTCCAAGAGAAACTCCCAGAGACCAAAAAAAGGTGTAGCCAAGGTGTTACACGCCTCTCCCCACGTTAGCAACCTCCTCTGTCTTTTCCTAAGTACCCATAAATACCCAGCAGTTAGTCTCCTAGCAACTTATGTGAAAAAATTCCGTGAGTAAAAAAAGGAAAAAAAAAAAGAAAGAAAAAAAAAAAGTAATCAAACTTCTAACAACATTTTAAATATAATTTGTTAAAAGAGAAAAAAATTCAACATTCACAGGAAATATAGGCAGAAAACACAAAATCTTCTGCACAACCTTCCATTCCTGTTGAGCTCAGTAGGTTTTATTCACCCAGTGAAAACCAGAGTGGAACCTAGATTTATAACTTTTCACAATATTTGCAGATATTTCAGACATTTTGTATGTAAAAGACGTTGTTAAAAAATATAGAGTTTGGCTGAGACTAGCTGTTCTCTATGAGAGCAAAGCCTCTGAGTATTAATCCAACTGAGGCTTTTGAGCATTCAGGAAATTGTGGTGGATTTAGGTCTGAGTAGTTAAATGAGAAGAGAGGATCCCACTTTATGCAACTGCTACCATAAATTATGCTCAACAGAAAAAACTCAAATTGTGAACAGCTTTATCCTAAACAGGTAACAAATGTGGAGTAGGTATGAGCAATCAGAAGAATGGATCAGCCTCATATAAAAAAAAAAAAGTGGAAGAAAAGACACTCCTAAAAACAAGAAGTATACTAAGAAATCTAGGATATAATGCAGAAAACAGTTGTGGTGAAAAGATAATCAGTGTTTCCAAAAGAACAATCACAAGGGAGCAATAAACCTCTTTAATCCCTCTCTAATTTTCAAAGATCTATGCTCCCTATGGAAACAGAGATATAAAGCCTGCTAACTTTAAGAATATAAAAAACATCAAAAGCATAAAAGGTCACGTAAAGTTCCAGAAGAAGCTTGAAGCTTTACCTTCATATTAGCAAAAGAAACCAAATCAGCTTAATTCTTTCATGGTAGCGACTTAGAAAGAAGCTTTTTAAACCAGTTCCCAAAATGTAAAAATGATATTCAAAGACAGGATGTCATTTTCAAAATCAGATTGGAACAGGATTACTTAATTAAAAGAGACAAATTAAAAATAGGAAATAGTACAGCTGGCGCCTAGGAAAAAAAAAAGGGGGGGGGTGGGATGTGAAGCACGTCAGTAAATGTTAAAAAAAAAAAAAAAAAGAAAAAAGAAAGAGACTAAAAAGTTCTCAGTAGATGTGGACATCAAAAAAAAATAAATGTGGGGATTTGGAAAATAATTTCTTAAAGATATGTGGGCTGTAATTTTAACAGCAGAAATTGCATTAAGTATAGACAGAAAGAAAGAAAGAAAAAGCTCGTTATCAAATATTAGCTTTGAAGTATGGAGCTGTGACAAAGGTACTGTAGTGGATGAAAGCCAGCTATATTCAAGGCTTAATAATTCAGTGTTTCTCTCCAAGGCACTCTCTAAAGCTGTATAAATCAAAACAAAAATGCATTTAGAAATAGGGTACATATGCAGAGCAAAAGACCATGAAAGCAGTCTGAATATAGAAAAGCTGGAGAACCTCCTGTCCAATTCACTTAAACAGAAGCTCTCATTAAATGTTTCCTGAATGTGTGCAACTAAGCTTATGGGCAATGTAAGATGACAATATGTAGTCTTTGTTATTTTTTATTTTATTTTTCCTGATGGACTGGGAGATGGGAAAGAAACAAGATCTTAACATTCAAATAAAAGAACTACAGTGTATAATATTGAAGGTTTCACTGGGTTCAGTAGGTCCTGTGGGACTTAATTGCAAGGCAATTAAGGTGTAAAGTGTTCAGAATTCCACCTTTTTTTTTTCATTTGATTGGGAAGTATTCTTTTTCAGCTCAGAGCTGCATAGCACAGATGATGGTGCCCCATCAGATTGTCCTGAATTACAAGGCACTGCGAATCTTGCAGCTGAACTTCAGACTATCTCACACTAATAATTTTCCTTTTCCAAAACATTTTAAAAACAAGAACAAAGCACTCCTGCTACACTTTCTAGGCTAATTTCTACAAAGCTACTGAATAGGAACAGACAGACAAGAACATTTTTTCCAAGTCCCAGTCGATAATTACTTTTCTAATGAATGCTTGTGAATGCCGAAAATTTCTGAAAATCAGGCTCTTTTTCCTAAATAACAAATTATTCAACCAAATATTTTCCATACATGAAACTCTTTCCTGTCTTTCCTGCAATCAGAAAGACCATAACTTTCTTCCTCTGCCCCTCTGTTCTTTGTTTATTCTCTCCCCACTTCCCACTTTCATCCTTTCCCCTCTACTCCCATTTTTATTTCTCCTTCTTCCATAGTGCTATTGGTGGAATTCTGTTCAGGCATCCTCCAAAGTATACCCTGCTCTGCTGAACACAGCCACCAAAGGTAGCAATTCCTTTTATTTTCTATCTTCTCTCCATCAGAGTGAGAAAAAAAATATGACAATAATCTTAGGAATCAGGTTGTTTTTTCTACTCCTCAGAGCATACTTTGACATACCAATTTGATCACAGAAGCACATGAAATGAACACACAACTTTAGGAAACTCTACATTGAACCCCTATCCCAAAAGAAAAGAGTGAAGAGATAAAACTTCTTTGACAGCATGTTGACATGGTCCAGATTCCTGTTTGCCAGCAGGATGGAAAATAGAACTATATAGAGAAAGATTTGAACAAAGGAAACTGAGGTCAAACCTTGTACTATTCCAGGACCTCAAACTTCAAAAGAGATGTAGCTCCAAGCAGCCCAAACAGAAAGCAAATGACATAAAAAACCCATACTTGAAAAGAAAAACCCAAATCTGGTTTAATAATAGATTATTTTTTTCATGGACTGTCTTCCAGTTCACTTTTATTTTTAGGAAGTTGGTATCTTAGAAGTTACTGGAGCTGGAGTTGCACACAGTTAGTTACCACATACCCAATGCAAGTCATTCTAAGTAGATTTTGGTGGGACATGTTCCAAGCTTGCAGAGGTTATTGTTTCATAAATAATTTAACATTACACAAGAAGTGGCTCATCTGTACAAATGAAACGTTTCCACCAAATACCTTGTTATTAGATTTATTATGTTCATTTCAGCTCTTTAATTAGGCATTTTGTTCCCTTCCCTTTTCTCCCTTTCAGTAATTATCTCAACACTTAGGGCAGATTACAAAGATGTCTACACAGACAGCCTACCATCAAGCCCTATGAAGCTGCCTCTTCAAACCTTGAAATCAGAGATCTATTATATTCATTTAATTAGAGCTGGAAAGTAGAAGCTTGACCCTATCTGGAAATCTGGGCCTGAGCTCTCCACCTAAGACCTTGGGCTCTGTAGGTACAAGGCAGAGGTCATTGCAGAGCCACTGAGGGTCAGACTGACTGCAGGCCCTCCAAGAGGCCGGTGGAGCTGACTCGTTGCTTACATGGAAGGATGCTGCCTGTTCACACCGGTCAGCAACATCTTGTCTCTGACAAAGACCAGCAGATCTGCCTTACAGCTTCTGCTGAAATGGTACAGGGCAGTAATACTTCATTCTGGGCAGGTACCCACCTTTCTAGCTCTGAACTCTTAAATTCTTTGATTTCCGGTTTATGGTGGATATCTGATTCCATCAGTTCTCAGCTGTAAAAAAACCAGTCCACACAGCTGATTCAGCAAAGGCCAATACTTCTACAGAATCAAATTGAAGTTAACATAAAATAGTGCACTCTTTTTTGCATGTAAAGAAGAGACAAAAGGAAAAAAATAGCTGCTGGATCAAAGAGAAACCACCTAAAGACAATCCATCAAAGAAAACCCAACCCTGTTCAGCTGGGTTTGCCAAAACAGAGTTTTATATTTTGGAAGGATGGCCCAGCAATAGTGTGAGAAGGTGCCTTGCCAGACCATTGCTGTCAGTTTTGAGAGAATAAACAACACTGCCACAAGTTCAAAACATGGACATGTTGAGGAATTCTCCAGACAAGTAACCATACTCTCCGACTACTGCAAGTCTTCCCTCTGTCTTAAGAAAAATGTTTTTCCTAAAGTATATTTGATCACTATTTTTAAAGTTAATGCAGTAGAAACTAGGTGGTTTTTGGTTTTTTGCATCTAATTGGTAACTTTTATAAATATTGTTCAGTTACTCTATTAATACAGGTTCATTTACCTTTTTAATAAATTAAAATTTTAATATTTTAGAATTTTATTAAATATTTTGTTTAATAAAACAGAAGGTTTTTGTGAATACATAATTTATATTCATATGGCCATGTTTAAATAATATTTACAATTCTTATTAACAGATATTCTCAGGATGATCAGTTGTCTTATCTTTTGGAGAAATTGCTAATTTTGTTGGAATGTTTGACTATCTAATACATGCAACAGGCAAATTTGCTTTGATAGCTTAGCCTCTTCAGGGAAGTATGTAGTCCAATCCCTGTACGTACATCCATTTGCAGAAGCAGTATTAGCTGTCACACTTCCTGAAGCTGTCGTGATGACTGGTGATGGAAGACAATGGGTAAAAGTCAGAGCCACTTTTGTCACCCTTGTTAAACTTTCTCTTCAGCAGCATATGGCACTGCAGGTAATGAGTTCCATCTGTGTCACCAGCCTCACTCACAGAGAAAAAGCACTCAGATGTTGGAGGTAAAAACTGACTTCAGAGAAGTCAAAGTTTGCAGCTAAAAATAAGTCTTTGCATTGAGAGTTCTGCAAAAATCCCAGATATTCCAGTTACTTATCCATGTTTGGTACTCAGAAAAAAAGATTTTAGCAATAGTGTTATTAAATTATCTAGTTAACTGGGGAAACTAAATGTGGATAAAAAACAATAAGCAATAGTTTTCTTCAGTTATTGAATTCATGAGTTCAAAAAGTAGAAAATTACCTTAAACTAGTAATATTTTTCTATGACAAATATTTAGTATTAAAATTAAGAAATAAGGTAATGATGAACTTTAGACACTATTTTGGAGATAAAATCCTACAGCAACCCAGTCCCTGAAATGGCTAAAACAAACAGGTGAGCAAAATTAATGCATCTAAATATTGATAACCACAATAGCTAACAGCTGTGTGCATTAATGCACATCTTCTGAATTAATGCCATAGAACCATCTGAAAATGAAATGATGATCACCTTTCACACATCAGGTAAATTCCCATTACATCCTTTCACAAGAGGTAAAGCATTTGTCATGCTGGTCAAAGCAAACTTTCCCATCATATGCTGTAAGGCACAAATCATCATAACAGAGTAGTATATCTATTCAACACCTGTAGCAGTGTCTTTTCACTGTTTTATTTTTCCTTTTTGCTAATTTTTCAGACTAGGAGAGATTTTGATCTCACACTTATATTTGCAAAAAAAAATTTGCCAAAATCTAGTAAACTATGGGTTGAAAAGGGTGTTTTGTTAGCACAATTCCATGTTATTTTCTCCTGTTAATAATAAGGTTATTCAAAGCCTTGTAGTCTTTTATTGTTTATCCAGTGTGCACCTGAAAAAGAGTAGGCTAAATAAGCCAGTCTTCAGACACACATGCTAGGAGCCTGCCTGTTCTAGTCACATTTCACTCCCTTTGTTCCAGCAGAACTCTCATTCACCTGAAATTGAAATTTTGACTAAGGACTAGAATATTTAATCTGTATGTCAAATGGTGAAATAAAGTATGTTGTTTTCCCTGACATTTCAAAATCTTTAGCTGTATCTATGTTGATGGCCCTCAGTATCACCAGGCTATATTTTTTCCCCATAATTCTTTTCTTACCAGGATTTTCTCACTGTTAATTTTTGATCAGGCTTGCATAACAGAATTCTCATGCATTATCGACTGTGTTGAATATTCTGATAACTTTCAGAAGCCTAAGTTTTCATGTTCAACAAGATTTGAGTTCTTCCTGAAATAACCAAGTAGTCATTGAAACTTTTTGCATTATACATACTGCAGCAAGGAGAGTCCACAAATTCAGTTCTCTGATCAACAGGAACAGGTTACAAAATTCCTACAGCTTATTTTAGCAAAGTGCTTATTTAGGTAGCTTTGGAAGAACCTGATAAGTCACTGGATACAGGAGTAGCTTTCCAAATATTTAAAATATAATAATAGCCACCCTAGATACCATTTTAGTACCATCTTCTTTAAGTGGATAATATCTCACAGCAGACTTTAGTATGTATGATGTTCAGATGCTGCTACAGAGGGCTTCCAAAATACTCATTTTCACAGCCTGAGTAACCTCAGAAATTGTAGTGTTTGCTATTTCTTAGTGTGATAATAATACTTACAACACAGCCAATCTTGTCTTGCCTGCTAAAAAAAACCAAAAAAAAAAACCCAAAAAAACCAAAAAACAAAACAAAACAAAAAAAACCCCTGCTGTGTTAGCATATATAGAACTGCTAACAAATTAGTTTAACCTAACTTGTATAAATTATGTCTCACTTTAGCTACAAATTTCATCTATAGGCACAGTGAATTTATTCAACCTGATATAACTGACTACACATATTTCTATAATTTCAATTTCTTCAGTTACTATGAAACATTATCATTGAAGATCTTACCCTGAAAGCTGGGATTTTTTTTCTTTTTGCTTTGTTGAGCAAGCAACATCTTTTCCAGTATTTCTTCTTTTATCATAGTCAACACATCTTATCAGCACTGAAACACATACCTTAAAAACACATACACGCAGATAACACTTTGCTCAATATTTTTCCTGTGTTGATAAGAAAAGAAGGCAATTTTAGTGGGATTTAGATACATTTTGGAAAGGTTATAAGGAGCTGATTTAAAAAAAAAAATTGTTAGTATGTAATAAGACTGTGAAAATAACACTGTCAAGTTTACTTCATGAATATGGACAGCCACACCAGGGTTAAGACTGTCTCCTTTTGGCTTCTTCAGTTTGGAGCTTCTTTTTTTAAAAAAAGATGTTCTATTGTTAAAACCATATGAGTCAAATCAGACAGTTACAGACTTTACAGCTTCACCTTCTGTATTTGCTAAGTAGACACCCCATGGGAGACTTAGAAACCCTCATTTTATTACAGTATTTGAACAATTTTTGAAGCCTTAAATGCTCAACCATACCTTGTTGATGTCTGATCAAGACCCTCATTTTAGCAGGTTTATATTTGGGGTTTTTTTTACCTTTTGGGTGGAAATTGGTTTCTATCCATGTTCATCTCAGATATGAATTTTCAACAATCTTCTGACAAAGTACCTTATCCTTCTCTGAGAGTGAAGATGAAGAAAGCCAGATAGATATCTTCTCATAACTCACAACCTAAGTTATTTCTAATATTTAAGCTAATTGTTTATTATTTAATCTACTTCTTTCTATTTTTCCACAGAGGGGATTGAGTGTATCAAAAGATGCCAAAAGTTTTCTGTCCTCCAGTATAATGTGTTATTTTCTGATCTAACAAAAAGTCTTGGTCAAAGCACAAATTTACAGTTTGCATAGGGTCACTATAAGATTTGTAGATAATACAAATCTTATACAATCTAATACAAATACTAAATACTCCACAGTGAGACAGTTAAGCTGCTACTGATTAGACTTGATCTGATGTCACAGTTATAATATCCATTTTACCAATATTGTCTCTCCATTTATTTTGGTATAATTTTTCAATGGTATGTCAGAACAGTCCATACAAATATGAATAATCCTGTTTTTATTACTATCTCTCTCCATTGTAAAAGAAACATTAATTTAAACATATATGTCTCAAAAATACCTCCGTGTCTGCATTTTTGTGTATCTCTTGAGACCAGGCTACTTGTGATTCTTCTATATTTCAAGCTGACCATGACTGAGCCCTATAGGTACTACAGCAATTATGCAATGTGAAGTTTATGCATCAACACTCACTTTTTAAAACCCATATTGGTTATTCCAAATTAATTTCAATCAACAATGTATCAGAGAATGTTTTTGCTAAATACTCTCATGAACAAAAAAGTATTCTATTGTGGCTTTTTACCTTTGTAGTCTATTTCACTGGCATCTTTCCATTTCACATCAGTCTTTCTTGACTTTCAGGAAGCTATCATATAAAAACCCACATCCTCTTGTTCAAAAAGCTTTGAATCCACCTCATTTATATTTTTGTGTCTGATAACACAACTATGTCTTATTGACTAAAACTGTCTTCTTAGTAAAGAGCAGCAATAATTAAATGTCTATTTATTTTCAGATACTAACTCTCATTGTGTTCAACTCATTTCCCATTAAGAAGACAGTAAATATGGCTATGTTCTAAAAATTGCAACAAAATTTCAGACACTCTGGATAATACTATTTTTCCCATGCACAAAAATCTGCCATCAGTAGAAAATTATATACAAAGTTGGATATTTTTCACTTAATTATTGTTTGATGATTGATAGGAATTTTTTTGTGCTCATGACTCAAACTTCTTATAAGTATGTTAAAAAGATGAGCTTAGAATAAAATTTGATATTAAAATAAGATAATGCTATGTTAGAATAACACATTTATCAATATTTACTGATGTTCATTTTTTTGACTTGGTTAGATTACACTAGGATACTTTAAATCGGGTGATTTTTCTAAATTCCTGTGTAATTTATTCTCAACTTTCTTTGAAAATGATCTCTAAAAATATAGCAACATATCTAATATATTTAAGAGTGAAGATAAATAGATGGACTAGTGGCTGGGCTGTCATCCATAACCTAGTGACTATGGAGCATGAAATAAATATGGAATAAACATGTTTAAGATTTCTGCTTTATGCTAGACATATAGTAAAAATGTGATATATTTATAAATACATACATATTCCTTTGTAAATGTATAAATACTATAAAAATATACTTTCTCTCTTGTGGCTATGTCTTATGTGGCTATCATAAAATGAGAAATAAGAAAAAATGTAAATCTTTATCCATGTGGTTCAGGTTTTGCAATTATTTCTAGCTCAAGGAAAAAAACTGACAGAAAGATGGAAAATGTGAGGAAAAATATTTTTTAAAAATGTAAGTATTCTCATGTCAATCTATCTGTAGTTAAGAAATACAGCAGAGTTTCATCAATTTACATTGACATGAGAATTGATAAAAAACTGGTCTCTTTGTTAGGATAGAAACAAACTTTTGAAGACTGAGACAAAAAAATGTTGTTGAGTACTTCAGTCTTCCTCTCATTCTTTGCTACCAGTTTTCCAGCCTTGTTTATTGGGGGAAGAGGAGATTACACCTTCCTTAACATTTCTTTTCTGGTTAATATATCTGTCCAAGTTGTTTTTGTTGGAGCTCTTCTTGTTATTTGTTGTGTCCCTTACTAAGTTTAGTTGCAGCTTCACCTTGGTCTTCCTCACACTATCCCTATACAAGTGAACTTCATCCCATACTCTTCCCAGGTTACCTGTCCCTGTTTCCATTGCCTATGAATTTACCTCTTTCCCTTTAGTTTGACCAGCAGGTTTCTACTCAGCTCTCTCTTGCTTTCCTTGCCCAATTTGTTGCTCCTGGGGATTGCTATCTCTTGCAGTCTATGACATCTTCCTTAAAGATCTGGCAGCTCTGTTTTTCTCCCTTGACCCTGACAGCACTCTCCCAGGGAATCCCTCTGACTACCTCCCTGAAGGGGTGGAAGTTTTCTTTCCTAAAGTTTAGGGGCCTTATTCCTCACCTGGCCCGTATCCCTCAGGACTGCAAATTCCAGTAGGTGATCACTGCAGCACAGTAATCTTGGTGACCTCGATTATCTTGTCTACACTGGTGCCCATCAGATGGAGCACTGCATCCCCACTGGTAGTATTGTCTATTACACGGCTTAGGAGGTCATCCTCCCTGCAGTCCAGGAGTTTCTTGGGTTGCCTACAGCTTGCTGTGCCTCTTTCCCAGCAGATTCTAGGCTGGTTGAGTCCCCCAGCAGGACAAGGTGTTGTAAGTCAATAGGTTCCCCTTGATCAGGGGCCTGTAACCTTTGTGGCCTCAGTCTCTGATTCTTATCCACAGGCTTTCAGCCTGCTCAGGGCTGGTCTTCAGATGTGACTCTTCACACTCAATCCACCTCTTGAGGTATAGGGCAACACCTCTGTCCCTCACTCCTTCTCTCTCTAATCTGAACATGTAGCCATTGACTGCTGCACCCCAGTCATAGGATTCATCCAACTGAGCTTCACTTGGATATGTCCACAGCTGAATTACTCCTCCTAAATTGTAATGCATAGACCTGTGTCTCTGATGTGAGACACACTGTACATATTTATTGCTGAAAAGAAAATCTGATTATTTAATAAACTCATTAACCAACAATCCATTATAAATCAAATACATGAAATTAAATGATCAAGTCTCAAGACCAGGTGTTCCAGTAATGCATATAGCTGATTGTTGATCACTTATTTTAGGTTTAACTGTTGAGGGGTTTTTCAAAATTAATATATGCCAATTCTTAAGATAACACAGATGCAACTTTTATGAGTAGAAGCTAAGGAAACAAATGGGCATTTGCATTCTATAATTGTCTTTAGTGTTATGTCCTGTTAGCTGAATATAAGACCATAAATACTGAGGTAGTATTTGTCAGTATCTTCTTCTTACAATTCACCCCTTCTCCCCACATCACCTAACTTCCAGATTCATCCCATGTGGTGGTGTGTTTTCGTTAAGTTTTTGTTCAGTTATTCTCACGATGGTTTGTTCCTGCTACCCCCCGAGATGTTTGGTTTTACCCCAGGTTTTCACCTCCCTTGTCCACTTGTCATTCACCCCCAGACCCACCTGTTACTTTATCTACATAGTGTCAATCTCCTCTAAAACCCCGCCCCTTGTTACAGAGAAATCCCTGTCAGTCCTAAACTCCACCCTGGAATTCCCCGTTTCCTGGAGGTCCCATTGGTGCCTGTGACCCTTTCTACACCCCTTGCCTCTCTTATTGGCTGTGAAATTGTGGGTCCCTCCCCACCCTCTACCCACTGCATCCCTGATTGGTTGAAAAACTGTATTTACCCCTTTTCCTCTCCCATTCAAAAGAGACTGTAAGGGCGGGCTTTTTGGGATTTTGCCATCGTGCCTGTTGGGGAGTAAATCTCTGGGAAGCACGTTAGAATCCTCTCTCTGTCCTTTGCTCCCTTGTGAGGTATGCCACAACTGAGAGCCGTGGAGAACAGACAATCTTTACCAATAAGCAGGGAAAAAAATAATTTCTATTCCTCTATCTATCCTTGAGCTTCTCTTGTCTTTGTATATTTGCTTCTTTTGTACGTATACATGACTTTGTCCAAAACCTAGATAAAAGGACAGCTCCAATGTAAACACATATATGTAGATGTAGGTATGTATATTAATCACCAAGGAATACTTGCACATTTTTATTAACTATAGAGATTAACCATTTGGTTGATTTGTTGGTTATGAGTGGTATGAAAATCTGCAGTATTCAGTGTTATAAAATAGTCTTATTCATTTAAGTGCCATTTAGTTCTCAGTAAAATCCATGGGTTTTCCCCAGCTCTCAAACCACAAAGACAGTTCCTCAGTTCATCCTCTGAACCCCCTTTTTGACACTGAAATGGAGGGGACTGAAGACAATGTCAGTTAAGATTCAATTTGCTTTCTTTGAGCTAAAAAAAAAAAAAAAAAAGCCTTTGCATTACAGAACTCTTTGAGAAGGTTTAAAAATATAGTTCTGAACAGAAGTTGCGCTATCCCCTGCTTATATGCCCAATTGTGCTGTAATATAATGCACTTTAACAAAATTTGCAAGAATGTTCTACAAGTGCATGTTGGAAAATTCAAACAGACTGGCTCTGCCATCTGCTACTTCTGATAAGAGACTCATCTGCCTGTTGAGCAGGTAGTGGAGAGACTCACTGAAGAAAAGGAAAGATAATGAAACACTGAAAACACGCTGTATTTCACATTTACTTGTGGACATGCATCACCTAATTGGGGGTCAAACCAATGTTATGAAGTATTTAGAATGCATTGTGGATTCAATTTGAATTAACTATGAATATATGCAGAACATTACAAAATAAACCTATTGATGTAATTTGGCCACTGAACTCAACTCCATCTCTGTTTCAGTGACAAGACTAACAAGAGTAGGTGTAACCATGAAGGGACACTTATCTCTACTGTGACACTCATAGCACAATACCAAATTCATCAGCCTGCTGGGGGCACACAATTAAAGCGACATAAAGGTTAGCTCCACAATTACAGTAAGTCTGAGCAAGGACAGCGTGCAGTTGCAATGTCTTAGATGAAAACAGAGGTGACTCATTCCCTTTTTTTTTTCCAGTAGCAACAGGAAAGTACTACAGTTCTGAGCTATTTTAGAACCCAGTTATTTTATTTTCCATTCAAAGTTGATACACATGCCAAGGCATTAAAAGCTTGACCTTTACTCAAGCCTGGCTTGATGGTTGCATCTTTTGCAGGCATGGTTTCCATCCCATGCACAATATTCTGAAATGCAGTTAGCTTAATAAGTCCTTAATGCTCTTGCACCCTTTATTTTCTTTCTTGTTGCCAGACAGACAGCCCTTCCAAAATCTAATGACATTAATGATATCTGTTGGCTGCTATGGGATAGCAGCCCACCATTAGCATCTGTTGCTCTCTGACAAGGTTAACTCTGAAAAAAGCCTGAAAAAGTAGCTTAAATGTACCCTTGTTGGTGACACCTGAAGAGGCCATATTCATGGTGAAGAAATGAAATTTAAAAGAAGAATCTAAAGCAGATTATGAAGCTGTTTAGGATGGTGGTGTTTTCAGTACCATCCTAAGAGAGGATAGGGAGAAAGCCTCACACAGATCAGGAGAGGCTAAAAAAGGATCTGTCACTGGGGAAAATGAGAAGATAAAGATAGGAACTGCCATTAGCTCCAGGTGTGGATCCTTAAGAGAAAAGATGAAATGCAGAGGAACAACTCTGAGTGGATAGAATTAATCTTTTATTTTAAGTGACTGGAACAGAGAGAAAGGCCACAATGTGTTCTTCAGTGGTGTAGAACTCTATTCAGGATGAAAGGCACAAGGCCTGGGAAAGGGTAGACTTGAGGCAGATTTGACTGAACATTAGACACACACCCACTTGAGATAAGTAATGCCAAAGGGACTACTCTGAAATGGCAAGTAGTAGAAGTATAACAAGGAAGAACTCTAGAGTAGTGAGACTTATCAAAAGACTAGTCAGGAAAGCTTATTTTTGACAGTTCTCAATAAAACCCCTCCATCTGCTTTTCATTCTCTCTTGTCCTTTCTTTCTCAGTGAAGTAAATCAAGAAGTACCTCTCTCCAGGCTGGATGAAATATTTATGTAGATCTTCCTTTTGTCTGAAACATTCTATCACCACGTTCCACAAGAGGATTTCTAGTGCTCATCTCTTCCACTGACCTGGCTGTGCCATTTCTAGATGTGCCTAGGTTTCACAGGCTTATCTGAACATTTCATGTAGTTTTGTGAAGTTTACAGACCCCTTAGACCTCACCCCCAACTATATAAATGTGAAGAGATTTTTCAGATCTGCCAGGATAATTTTAAAATACGGGTTCTAACACAGCAAATGTTACTGATGAAATTTAGTTCAAAAGATAAAATATCCAAATGTTGGGTATACAAGCCAGTCTTGATTAGAACTAAAATACATTTCCTTCACTATGCAGTAGTTTGAAATGTTAGTCGCTCTAGTCTTATCTGCTTGATTTCCTTTCAGAGTGTGTTAAAAATTTAGGAACACAGATATTAAATAAGTGTTTATCTTAATACTTTGGAAGAATAATGTTAAATTGATGCAGCAAAGTGATCTTAAAATACAGATAAACACAGTGGAAAACTCGTTATAGGAGCAAATAAAGGTTGTAAGATATTTATGTTGCATTTCTGTATCTTAGTGAACCTTTAAAAATTTAATTAGGAAATCTGATCTATTTATATTTGTTGAACTAGTTCACTTAAGAGCAATATAGTTTAGTTACCCAAGAAAAAGTGTTGCACAATGGGTAAGAACCAACATGAGAAATTACTGCAATCCTTAGTGAATTTCTTCATTTTATCACTGCATGAAATTCCAGACATGAATCACCATTGATCTTTCATGAACACTATTGAAGGCAGAACTTTAATAATTATGGGTAACAAAATGCCTGTTTTGTTCCTGTAAAACTCATGTTAAGGCGAGGCATAATGGAGAAAGAAGCACTCGTTCATAGGTAAGTACATACTTTTTTAGTAGACCAAAATAATAATGCTAGTGAAAGATAGTGAAAGGAAGCTCCTGACAAAATACAATTTAATAGAATCATAGAACGGTTTGGTTTGGAAGACAACCTTGAACATCATCTCATTCCATGGGCAGGGACACCTTTCACCAGACCAGGTTGCTCAGAGCTCTGTACAGCCGGGCCTTGAACACCTCCAGGAATGAGGCATCCACACTTCCCTGAACATCCTCACAGTAAAGACATTTTTCCTGTCTAATCCAAACCTATCATCTTTCAATTTAACCCATTCTTCCTTGTCCTGTCACTAGATGCTCTCATAAATAGTCTTGCCCCATCTTTCTTGTAAGTTTCCTTGAATTTCTTGTACAAGTATTTCTGTTGCATTAGAACTTCAGATATTTAATTGCCATTTCCATCTTATTTTCTTTGACAGTGAAGCTTGGTAAAGTTGTTGTTTTATATGGAATGGGAATGAAGGTGAATAATGTTAGTTGTACTTTGTAGTAGAAGTTATGTATTTTAAGCAACTAGACCAAGTTTTACATTTTACGAATATTTTGTGTTACTGCCATGCTCAGGCAGGTTGTTCTATGCACTCTGCTACAGGAAATCTCTCAGCTTCACTCTTTTTGGTTCTGTTTATACATCTGCTCCAAAGAGGGCAGATACTTTGCAGCTTTCAGTCTCCCCTTTCATACTTGATCCCTGGAGTGAGAGCATAAAAGCAGTATTTACTGTGGTGGAGTGACTCAGCCTGCCATAGTTTCAATTTTTTCCTACAAATGGATTGTCCTTGAATTATTATCAGAAATTACCCTAACCAGTGGGTCTTTCCAGTAGCATTCTTTTGAGTTACTTGGTACAATTTATACTCTATAGATAATTGTGTCAGGCTTTCTGCTGGCACAGAAACCATAGGCATAATAATTTTTCTTGGATTTTATCTTCAAAGTCTTTTAAAAAATTGTAAGGAGTTAGATAAGCACTTCAGTACTAGGATATTCAGAAGCTATGGACACACCTGTAATAACAAATACTGCCCCTGGTTATCACCCCTGGATATCGGCAGTGACCTTTCTTATTTGCACTACTCTCCAATATAATGAATAGAGGCTTATAATCATCTGAAAAGAACTCATTAATTATCCCTATCACCTTTTTATTCTTCAAGTTGCCTTTATCTTACAAGATCACATATGTGACTTTGGAGAATGATACAAACCCTGATCCCGATGTTGTACACACACAGTCAATGAACAGTAAACTACAGTTTCTGTGGCTATAGTAAATGGTCATTATGGATGAATATATTTGAACAGTGGTTTCTTGTTTAAATGCATTTAATTATTCACAAGCATATGCAGAATATTTGTTTACACAGTTCCTTTGTGTATATGGGAAGCCCTCCTGGCAAAGTTAAACACCTTTACATGCATACAAAATTTCCTATTTCGATTGACAGAACTTTATTAAATTATTTATAATTACCTTCTTCATTCCTTTTTGTTATGACTGGTTTGAAATAGACATGCACAAAGGCACTTCTAATTGCGTACTGCATTAATATGAATAAATATTCCAGAAGGCCAAGATTATGCACCTTTCACATATTTTTCCCCTGAGAGTTGACTTAGCAGAAAACCATGAATCACTCCATTTTTCTGATAACACAGTAAGCAGTTAAAAACATTTCCTTTTAATAATCTCTTGCTATTTTTTTTCTATTGCAACTGGAAAAGTATGAAGCATAAAAAAATAGGGATATATTTGGAATAAAATATATAAATAAAAGGTACAAAACGAAACCTGGAGGTTTTTGAAAAGTGTTCCATTGGGGTTTCATAATGGGTTTTCATAATGAAAAGACAATTTTACTGTATTACAAACTACCTGTAGTAACCATTGATATTTCATGATATTTAAAATCTATTACCTTGAGTTAAGAATTTAATTCAGTTCTTATCTTTATAGAAAATGGATTTAGATAATGAAATTCAAGACACCTGCTGAACTTTGTATTTTTACTCCATAGCTGCTAACTTGAAATCTGAAAACTTGTGGTTTGGGTCTTAATTTTAGTATTTGTAGCATTCTGAACTGAGCATTCAAAAAATCATTTCCATTCGATATACCATAATTTTACAGTTTGCAGCTTCTGAAACTGAAGGAATACAGATTCAAATTTGAATACAGCTTTGCACATTTGGGATCATCAAAGCTGCTGAGGTATGACTGAACAAGAGTTCTCTCTCAACAAACACCGTGTTTGAGTATCAGGGCTGAGTCCTCAGATAACATAAGGGAGGAAAGCGGGCAAAGATGCAGCACTGCTTAAAACAGAACTTTGCACCTGGTGCACCTGAATCTGTCCCTGGTGTGTATATGTGTATGTGTGCATGCTCTATCTATGTAGCAAACACAGGGTAGTCAGTGTAAGTTCAGAGTGTAGTGAAAAGAGGGCTAAACTAATTAAAATTACCTTGCACTTACTTGGATAAACCAGTTCACCCAGACAAAATTACTGTGGATAAGCTGTGTCTAAAACCGTTGTTTTTTTCCTGAGCTGATTTTCTGTTGTGTGTCCCAATTAAATATTAATTGTCCCAGAGAGAAAGAAAGGGTTCTTCTGGTCCAGTTGTTAAACATTGATATGAGAGGTGCCATCTTAGTTGAAATTTATATATGATGGAACATCATGAGAATTTTACCAACTTTACCTGTTAGATTGAAGTCAAGGATTGAGAGTTCAAATATCCTAATTTTAAGTATTTGTCTAAACATTAAGAAAAAAAAAAGTAGTATCATCCTCGGCATTCTTTTGTTTGTTCACTTTCTCTTGCACATGCCACAGAATAATTTTTGTGACATCTCACATGAACAGCATTTAATGTTTTGTTTGGGTGACAGTTACACATTTTAATTTGGGATTTATCTAGCTGGATTCTTTTTATTAATTTTGCTTTTAATTTCTGTCACAGAATTAAAAAATTAATCATTTATAAAAGAAATCAATGGGCTCTGGTAACTAACATGCAAGTGCTTGTGGGACATCATCCCTGTTTGAATGCCCAGAGACTGGAAAGGTGTCTTCCAAAAGTAAAATCTTAATCCCGCTAGTAAAATCCCAGTCTCACTAATTCCTTGAGACTGACTTCTGGATTCCAGCATTAATACCCCTCTTCTTTCCTAAAAATCACTCAGACTGTAGGATAGGTAGTAGCTATATACTATACACAGTATATTCATTTTTATATTTTATGTGTCTATATGTGTATATATATTCCTGTAGATGTAACAGGAAAGGAATTTCATTCAGGCATATGCCACCAAAAATTGCCTAGAGTATTAATAAAAAATTGCCTAGAGTATTAATAAAAAATCAAAGGGCCCAAGAGCATAATTGTAGTTGCTGTACGAATTTCAGGGGTTTCCATAATGCAGTTTTTATGATTACTGAAAGAATATCACTGTACTGTAGCAGAAGAAAATAGACATAATTTTTTTCCAATCAGCCTGTGAAATGTATAGAATGTGGTTATTTGCACAGTCTTCTCTAGAAAACAATTTTGGTACATGTTTGTAGATGATAGTTAAAAATCTGTGTTCCTGTACAGTCAATAGAGAGAAGTATAATGTGCTGAGGAGGTAACTGAAAGCTCAGAAGGGAAATGTCTGAGGTATGAATTACCCACAAAGCATGCAAGCAACATACCTGCACCTACGACAGATGGCAGACACATTAAGGTTGGATGTGAATATAAAAGAGAGAGCCTGCATTTCTTTATGGTCCCAGAACACCAGTAAAAATACATAAGTTATGAAACCAAATCTCTCATGACAATAATTGCGTAGGGGAGTAACCACTGATAAATAAAACAAAAGTCAGATAAGATCTGTAACAGCACAGACAAAGCCACACAATCTCAACTCATCACTTGACTAGTGATCAATGTCATTTCACATAAAATAAACAAAAGCGAAAATGAAACACTGACATTGTGAACACATGATTAAATATGGAGCCAATTAGGCTGCCACAGTTTTTAAGTTAAGAGTACAGGTGGTAAATCATATCAGTCTTAGGTCAAATCAAAGAAGAGATACAGCTAGAAAGACAAGTATACTGCAGCCAAGATGATTCAGAGAATGGAAAATTACACAGCTGTTAGCAGAACTCTGACAAGCATTAAGAATAATATAATAACTGCTTATTCAAATTAAAAGTGTTCCGTGCAAATCTGTTCACAAGGAAGTTGTAGTTGTTACCCTATACTTCTATAGAATTTTTACTTATAAATAAATTATTGCATTCACAGGGACCAATTCTTGTAACTCCTCTAATCCTCAATACTTTCTCAATACTCCCTCCATAGTGATATATCCAGTTTCCTCAATACTCCCTCCATAGTGATATATCCAGGCTGTGCTATGGCTTTTTCCTTCACAGCATTTCAGTGTGCTTTGCTGTCTCTGTGTATTCTACTTAATCTCCATTGCTATAGGATCTGGCTTCTTTCCACTATTGCATTATGTATTAATTAGTATGCTTTAGCACAGCACAAAAGAAACCTTAGCCAAGTGCAAATTATTGGGACTGGTGCAACAGTAACTCTGCTGTACAGTAGATTGAGTTGTCTGTATGTCTGTCTTGTCTAAAGATTTGTGGTTCTATCTGAAGCAGCTGATGCAAGGACATGGGAATGCTGAGACATTGATGTAGGAGTGTTTGGCATGAACCAGGTCCTCCTTATTCCCAGTTCATATCCAAGGTTTTCCTCTCTTAAGAACACTCATGGAATCACAGATTCATTTATATTGGAAAATAGCTCTATGATCAATACCAATCTGTGATCAACCACCTTGCAAACTAAACCATAGCACTGACAGGTCCAGTCACCTCTTGAACACCTCCAGGGATGGTGTCTCCACCACTTCCCTGGGTAGTCCATTCCATTACTGAACCCCCCCTTCAGTGAAAAAATTCTTCCTGATGTCCAATCTGAACCTCTCCTGGCACAGCTTAAGGGCATGGCTTCTTGTCCTGTAACAAGTTTCTTAGGAGAAGAGGCCAACACTCACTTTGCTACACCCTCTTTTCAGGCAGTTTCAGAGAGCAGTAAGGTCTCCCCTGAGCTCCCCTTTCTGCAGGCTAAACAACCCCTCTTTGGAGGACTCGGTCTCTACATCCTTCACCAACTTCATCCTTCTCTGGACACACTCCAGCATTTCAAATGTCTTTCATGAAGTGAGGGGACAATACCAAAGTGTCATAAGGACTTTAATCTCATTTCTATTTGAAATCATCAGGGAATAAGGATTTTGACATTTTAACATCTATAATATGGCATATTCAAACTGTGAAACCATGACTGCATTGTGGCTGCTCCTGAATAACTGTGTCTCAAAAAGGCATTAAGAGAACTTGTCCTTCTGCAAAAGGGTCTGACCATGCTTAAAAGTAAGAAATATATCTTTTGTTGTATTCTGAAGCAATATTTTTACAGATCTCTGGAGCTCTGACAATTGACAACTTAAGGGCCAAAATCAATAGGTGTGACATTGTTAACTTTTGTAGGGACATCTTGTGTGGACAGACAATGGATGAGTTTGTTTATGGGGTCTTTGCTCTTTATTGCACAAGTTTCAGTGTTGCTATTAGTAAAGATTTCCAGAGACTAATAGTTTTGTACTGATTTTTTATTTATACCACATGCCACTTCTTTCTATTCTTATCATTTATACCGTGTTTGGTTTTCTGACTAGTCTTGGTCTGCAACAAATTATCTTTCATCACACTTTTACTTTTGCAAGTCAAATGGTGTGTTCAGGTTTAATTAGAGGCCATAACACACTAGTAAAATCCTGTTCAGTTGGAAATAACTTTGAGAAATCTGAATTCACAATTCACTGCACTGAATTTGGAAAATGTGCTGTTTTTACAGGTGAACTGGAAATACAATTTCCCATTAACTGTAGAAGTACTGGCCAGATGGTTCTCTTAGGAATTAAGTCGTGTTTGTGTGATACTCTCAATGCAGTATGATGCAAATAGTTGTATAATTCAGATGGGCCTGTTTGAAAATCCCAGTCAGTATATTTAGCTTCTCAATTTTCTTTGCTTTTCTGAAAGACATACACTAAGTTTTAACAGCTTTTCCAGTGTAAAGCAATTGCTTTCCATGTCAAACAAAAGCCCTTATTAGTGTGAGGTAATGTGTTAGCTACTAAGAAGATTCTGGTATGCTAGTAAACTAATAAATATTCATAAATAAACTTGAACTAGACAATGCACAGATTCTCTGAAGAATGTGCTATAGTCTTAATCCAGAGAGTGTTGTAGTAATTACCAGATAAAAGGGGAGGTTCATGAAATGAATATGCAATGTCATGAAATCAGAGCTGTGCATTGATCAATGCTAACTTAAGGATTCTTCCTTAGCTGGAATATTTTGACACCCCATTTATCACTCGTACTATTTTTAGATTTTTAATTAGCAGATCACCAGCCCTTACCTCATTAACTTAGCTTCTGCAAAAACATTATTTCTAGAGATAATAGCTAGGTTAGAATAATCACCACTCCCAATTTCTTGGGCTGTAAGGAAGGACAGGACTTCAGCTTCTGTGACATGAAAATATATTTCGTACCAGGCAAATGTGACCTTGACTCAAGCACGTGTGTCTTACTTTCTGCACAATTTCTCTTCACTTTATTTTCCTAAATGCATTAACCTCAAAACATGCACCTTGTCAAAGACAACTGAAACATTTTCCTAATTTATCTTAAAGGCTTATTTCTAGCCCTCTGTTTGCAAAAATGTTTTGGGATATATTTTAGCAGAAAATTGTACCTTGATGTGTGCTTAACACAGCATGCTGTATATTTATATGGATAGGATTTTAAACACTTGGCCTTTATAGTCTTTTTATGAGAGAAAATATAATTTCCAGAAGCTAAAAAGAACCAAATAAAGACATTTACACTTAGGTTTGCTAAGTATAAAAATTTAAGAAACTAAGACGACTCAGACAATTGACAAATCAATTAAGTGTGACTTGTTCAGATGTTTGCTTCTATTTGAAGTGCCTATTTTATTGCTTATACTATTGGAAGATATGTTCCACCACCAGTCATGAATAGGAGCATAAATCATGCCATACGGTTTCAGGATTATATCATTATCTCTGCAACATGCATGTTGTATTTTCAACATGCTGCTTAAGGCTTAAGATTTTCCTGTTGCAAGACCCACAGTTAAATCACCTTAATGTCTTTTTGCTCTACTATTTGTAGCAACAATGAAAACATTAGGCTAGCCTCAATTAAATAGCCAATGAATTAGGTAGCTGAACAATATTTGCACCCCTAGCTGTTCTATCTAATTAAAATTCCTATCAAATTGAAGAATTGATTAGTCTCTTCAAGCAGAGAGGTTTGCATCATGCAAGCAGTATAAATAATTTACATTAGAGCTTTCAACACATTTCAAATGCTGCCATCTCTGCCTCCTGAAACAGTTTATGGCATCCTAAGACTTGCTTTCATTACATTCACTGATTTTGCAATCAATAGCAAGCCAGAAGCTCAGAATACAATCTAAGAAGGTCATAGTGCTGCCACTGAAGATAGTCTGGGGAAAGGTCACCTAATTATTTTGTGCTTTATGATGTTTGCAGCTATGGTCTGATATGTAGCCATGTGTATGCAAGCTCATTAAGCACTAATGTCAGCTTTGTAATGAAAGCAATCCATTTTCAAACTTAAGATTTAATTTTCTCATTTACAACATTTTTGATGCAAAAAATTAAGATCACAGGACTTTTTCAAGATGAGCACACAAAATCTAAATCTTATCATTACATAATTAAATAAATGCAACGGATGAAAAAAAATGAATTTGTGGGAAAAATACCATTTCCTCTAATTATAGGGGAATGTTTCAATTCAGACAGTCACACACATATTTGGAAAGGCTCATTCAGGCTCTTTTTCAGGGAATGATACAAAACTGGAGAATATGATAACCTTGTGCAAAAAGTTTGCAACATGCAGAAACAAAGTTGTGTCAGGGGAAGTTTAGGCTGGATATTAGAAAAGATTTGTCAATCAGAGAGTGGTTGGGCACTGGAACAGGCTCCCCAGGGAAGTGATCACAGCACCAAGCCTAACAGAGCTCAAAAAGTGTTTGGACAATGCTCCCAGGCACATGGTGCCACTCTTGGGCATGGTGTTGTGCAGGGCCAAGAGCTGGATCCTTCCAGGTCCCTTCCAAGTCAGCTTATTCTGTGAAATCCTGACAAAATTTTTGAAGAACACTGGTATCTTCATGAAAAATTAAGGGGTCTAATTCCACTGGTAGACCCCACGAATTATAGCAGTTTTTAAGGTATCTGGAGTATCTGGAGTATTTAGATGGAACCTGAGATGAGCAGAGAGGCTTTTATACAGTATGTAATCTTAGTCTCTTCACCTGGACCGACCTTGGATGTTGTGAGAGACTGAAATTGTAATGACTAATGACTCAAACAATTGGCCATTTGCTGAGGCAAAGTTTGCACACCCAACAAAAATGGAGAAGGAGAGTTTTCTGTGTGTAATGGCAAAACCTCTGAACCTCATAAAACAGAAGGGGTGCAGAACCACCACCAGAGGCTACAGGCTGGTGTTTGAGCTAAATAATGGAGAAGGCGGATAAGAAGCAGACCCTGCTGATGCAGGGTAATGCTTTTATCATGCCAATATCCTCCCTTACACAACTGGCTCCATTTTAAAACTCCCCCCTCCCCTTCAGTAGGCCTAAAAGTATTCATTCCTTCTAATGGGGCATAACTAGCTCAATTACACTGTTGTTGGAGGTAGCTGACACATCTTGCAAGGTGTCATAAACCATTAAAGACCCCTGAAGTGCCAGACTAATTTCTGGGGCCTTCCACCAGAGGACTGTCCATGATCTACACTGTTGCAATAGATCCACGGTGTTGCATCAGACTGTATAAAACTCCCCGTCCAGGGGAGGTACCTGGACATTCCACCCAAACCTGACCATATATTAACGTGTTGAGCACTTATGTTTCATGGGCTTCCCAACTCTCAAAAAACTAAGCCTGGTCTCATCACTGGATCCATGAGTAGCAATGTCTTTCTATTCTTTTTCTTTCTTTCTTTCTTTCTTTTCTTTATACATTTTCTTTAACATTTTTTATGCTTTTATTTCACTACATTTCTACAGATGAAAATCTAATTGGCTCCATGCCTCCTTTTCATTGCAATCAAATTTGAAAATTAACCCTATGTCTATATATTTATATGTGCACAGTGATCATTCAGTGTCATTTCACTCTAATCTGCCCCAAGGGATCTATTTACAAGAATCTCAGTTCTTGCCTTCAGGGGCAGGTTGTAACAGATGTACCAATGAGAAATTACTGCCCTTATATGACAGCAATTTTCCATAAGTCATGATATTTTTAGAGTCCATAAAAAATACTGTCGTTCAGAAGACAAAAAAATTGAAAGTTATCAGAATTTCACCATATTTTCATTTATGCAGATGTCAGTTCCTACCCAACTTCCTTTGGATCCAAAAATGCAGAGTTAGGGTGTTGCCAAAACCCTTTGTTCATCCAGAGCACATCAATTATTCAGTAGTAAAGTCAGGCTATTTCAAAGACAAATTTCCTTTAAAATTTTACCAATATATACTAATTGAATTTACACACATATGAAGAATTTGCCCAAAAATTGGCCACTCAGGTGAATCTTCTGAGCAAATATCTGAGATTCTTGACCCTTGCCCTATCTTCTGATTGTTCTCATTTTTTTTTTCCTAATTGTTTAGCTTCTTTTCATCCCTGCCTCACCACATGCTTGTGGGTAGAAAAGGAAAGGAGGTCAGTTTGCTCCAACATGAAAACAGTGAGATAAACTGGTGTAATTGTCCAGTATGTGTGTTAGAGTGCCCTTGTGTTCTAAAAACAATGAGTCCTGCTTCATCCATCAATCCAATGATATTTTTGTGATTTTCCCATAACTGCTGATCTGTATCCCAAGTGGGTGGAGGCCTCATGACTTCCTCACAAGGCAGATGCCTTTGTCCTGGAGAAAAGCAGGCACAGGTGAACTATCAGAAGGGGGACAGAGGGTCTATCACACCAACATCAGCTACCTTGGCACATACATTCACATATGCCATCACAACACATTTGTGCAGTGGCCCTGAAAAGACAACACCATAGCAAATATATAAAGAAAATGTTCACTTCAACTAAAGAATTCCTGCATCTTAGAGTATCTGTAGCAGTGCAGCAATCCCAGCATCTATAGAGCAACATCTAACACCAGCAGCACAGCATCTAACATCAATGCAGCACAGCAAAGGGACCTCAGATGAACAGCAGAGCTCGTGGTGACACTGCCAGTGCCACTCAGCAGCTGTTCCAAAACACTAATGAGCCACCACATTAGAGAGGGCATAAGAAGCTGCATATAAAAATAACATTGCATTGTCTTTCTATAAATCATGGGGTGCTGTAGTCTCATCATGGCTATAATACTGGTCACCTTGTCTTAGGAAATGTATTGTGAAGGCAGAGGCAGAGACTGCTCACAGAGGAGTGATGAATCATCAAGGGCATCTCAGAGATTAAGAGAGATTGAGAAGATTAGGACTGTTTACCTTGGAAATAAAAAGAGAGGACATGATCAAAGTATCTGAAGTACTTCAAGAAGTGTCCAAAAGACAGAGTGGTGTGACTGAAAATTACTCTTTTCTATGTCTCAGAGTACAAGACAAGAGTTGACTCAATTAAATTAAAATAAGGAGGAATTAAAACTGGCTCTTAGGAACCTGAGGGTACTAACAGGCCCTTATGACCCTTCCTAATCTCCCAGATGCCTTCCACAGCCTATCCCTTTCCAAATAGTCAAGGACCTCATTTCAGCTGAGCCCAGCACCATCAGTCCCTGCCCCAGAGATGTCTCCAGCACCCAAGTCACTGTATCATTGTTTTTATCTCTTTGGCTGACTCAGATATACTGCTTCCATCTGTCTGTGGTTCATGGGGCCAGCAGAGCCAATAGATATTATGGCCCTGACCTGTCCTGCCCTGTTCTGTGGAGTGGCCCCCCTCAGCTCCTGGTCCTGTTCCTGGGAGAGCTGCCTGTCTGCAGCCATCTCAGGCCACCAGGCACAGGAGGCCAGGCTCATGCAGCCCCATAAAACCCCCTACAGCCCTAAGGGCTGATGGAACTAAACCCCCTCAGGATTCTCTCTCCAGCAGTCTTTACCTAGACTGGCTGCAAAATCTAGGTCCAGAAATCATCACGTGTTTCTAAATCTGATGTTAAACTATCAAATGCATGACTGAAAGACTAAAGATATTGGAAACTCTTTAGCAAAACCAAAGCTTTTATTTGAAAAATTCATCTCAGTCACCAGAAATCACACAAGAGCCCATGCCCCATGATCTATGAATTGACATGGCTGTACTTGTCTCTGGGTATCCAAGCTGCTTTGGTTAAGAGTGTTCTCAGCTATCCCTGCACCCTACTGCTTACCCAGATGACCGCCAGGGTCTCTCAAGCATTCTGTGATTCCCTGATACATTAAAGAATAGTAGTTTGAAAATTGAATCCTTTACAGATCAGCAACTTATGAAAAGCCATCAATCTCTTCCCTTGAAGAATAAAGAGTGGGCATTATTTTTACTCCATCTCTGTCTAAGGCACTACTCTCATGAGACTTCCCTGCTCTTAAAAACAGGCCTAGAGGACAGTACTTTCCAACAGCAGAAAGTTTGAAAAGCTAGCAAAAGTTTGTGTTTCCTTTATTAAAATGTGTTGTTTCTGCCCTCTAGGACCGGAAAACCCCTGAAGGACCTTCATAAATAGTTGTAGTACTTTATATTTGCACTTCTACTTTCCAGTTAATTGATATGCGCTGCTCAGTTAAGATTAAACTCCAATTTTCACTTGCCAGCCTTTGGCTTCCTTTCACATACATAATTTAGTGGTTAAAATCAAATTTATAGAACAAGTTATTCCAATTGTGAATTACATTTTTTTTCCTTCTTATAAAGATGGGTTAATTATTAAATTAGAAGGAAGCACATCATTTTTGCTGTATACCTGGAAAAGAGGTTTGGATATTTGCTCCTGTGAATATGGCTGTCATGAACATGGCTGATTATTTTGTCAGATCTTAATCAAGGTCCATTTTTATGGCTTTTTCTGGTACATTTCCCTTTAACTTGAAGTTGTAAAATATGAAGATAGCATTAATTAATACTAGAGGTCTGAGGGGAGATAAGAATCACAATGAGGCTCTGTCAGTGGTCCAAGAAATATCTGTCTTCATAAGTTTAGCATGGTTTACCAGAAAGACTATGTATGTGCTGAACTTAACTTTGAATGTGGAAATTAAAATAAAATAAAGCATATTCTTAGGTACAAGCTGTATGTATAACTGTATGTAATACATCTTATCTGATATTCAGTGTTCTCCAGATCAGCATGCAAATATATAGGCTTTAGGATCTCAGCTTTGCTTCTGCTCATAGGTAACAAAATTCTACTCTATTTATCATTAAAACTCACACAAATGCCTATTAAATGACAATGAGGAAAAGTTCTGAAAATCAGGAGAAAATTTTGATAATTTGCTGGAGTGTTTTTGTCCAAGTAATTCTCTTACTTCGAAAGTGTCACTTAAAGTTGTCACAATAAATGCAGGAGTCAAACCGATGCTCTAAAAGAACAAACACCAATAGTCACTTAGCAGTTTTCATCAAAGAAATAATGCAATCAAGAATTGGGTCTTTTTTTCTATGACCATGGTAAAACATTTAATCCTTTTGACCTCTGTATATGCACAGGAAGATTGTTATATTTTGTAAAAATTTGTCAAAGCTGGAGCAGGACCTGATGACCCTGGACAAGGGAATCTTTAAAAGACTCTCCATAAATGTGCTTCAAAGGACTCTACTAAGCTATATTCAGATCATAGTTTAGGTGGTCCCAGGTCTGAACCAGATTAAATTGCATTAATGTTGTCCTTATCTTGCTTCAATCTAGCTGTTATTCTCATGTCATACTATCAAGGCTCAAAGCATAACAAGAATATCTAAAACCTCATAGCAGAAAGATTTTTCCAGTAGAGTGTAACTTGTGATATACAAGGACATGACTCAGGCAAGCTATGCAGAGTCTTCCATGAGACTTTTTGTATATAGCCCAATAATAGAGACCTTGAATTTAAGTGACAAGAAGCCCTTTTACAAACAGCCTCTGTTGATTGAAACAGCATATATTGATTGAAGACTTCTTTTTGTTTGCATTTATTTTTATCTGAGTACAAGGCACGCAGAATAAAAAATTAAAAAGTATGGCAAATAAAAACAAACAAGCAAGCAAAAAAGAAAAGGAAAATAAAAAAGAAGGGGGGAAATGGTAGAGAAGGGGTGACAGATTTTTGTGAGACTGTTCTGATTCCATACAGCTGTTTTTCAGTTGCACTCAAATAGCCTACCTGCAAGCTGCTTCAGAGAGCAGGAATGCTTCTCCCATAGTCATGTTTCATTGATTATGCTGGCTGTACTGCCAAAATGTTACATATATGGGAACAGGCCAAGAATAAGGGTGACGAAGAATATTATCATGGCAAGAAAAATGACATTAAACTTCCAAGAATAGCATGATCTTCAACATCTATTTTAGACAGTACATAGAAATCAGGAACAGATTCTTCAAATAAATGAATTTTTAATTTGAATCACTTTTTTTGAGTATTTTGATTTTCTGCATTTCACATGCAGACCATAGGCAGGTATTTAAGACTTTTAATTTCATAGAAGAACACATAACAGAGCAAATGGATTTTTTCCACATGGCCTTCTTACACCTTATAACTATCTAATGGACCCAATATAAATCTGCAACTTCTCAAGTCAAAAATGAGACCATAGTTCTTATGTTGAGAACACTGCACTCCACAGCCTTATTAAAGATAATGGTTTCTTGTGATGTTAAAAATTATTCAGCAGCCATCAGTTTGTGTTAAATATAGTACCCCTAAAAATCTCATTTGATAAGGAACTGAGTATAGTGTTAATGATGTTACCTCAAGGAAAGTTCAGCATTTCAAATTAATGATTTAATCTTTGAAATATTATAGCTACAAATATTAAATTGTTTAAGAGTAGTAATTATAAAGTAGATATTATAAATAACAACATATGGCACCGCTGTGAGAATTAATTCCTCAGGCTCTGGTGCCATTCATAAAACTCTCACAGTTTATGACTGCAGCTGAGTTCTTGAGTGAAATACAGCCTTGTGTTTACTCCAGGGTTATCTATTATGCTCCATGTTATTCAAATGGATTCTAGTGTTGATCCTCATGCTTTGCCTCAGAATTGTTTTCCCCCAATCATTAACGCAAGCTTATAACTTTTTCCCTTAATACAAGTCCTCATTTCTTTTCAAGGAAGAGCACATCTGAACAGAGACATTGCCTGATTGATGTAACAAATCACATAGTCCACCAATTCACAGCCTTTCAACATTCATGGCTGGAGTAAAGGGAGCAATTTTATATGGAAAGGAAGATTTAGAGACATTTAATTCAGTTTTTCATCTGGATAAGAGAACCAATTCTGGGCAGCCAGCTGGCTTTCCACAGATCAACCTTGATTCATGAAATCTAAATAATGCTATTATATCACAATGACCTTCTTGAAATTATTCTAAACATAAACCTCCTGGAAACAAATCTCATCAGCCTAGCAGGGATAGGCACAAAAAGTTATTGATGTGGAAGTCTCCTACAGACATTTAGGGATTCATACTGCCTTGATAGAGTTGCTATACAAATCAGAATAACTGAGTAGTAGGTAAAGATATTTTAATAGGTTACACTGCAGTACTATAAAGATGGTAAGAACTAGAATGCCATATATGAAAGTTTTTGAGTGTCTTCTGAGAATTGTGTTAAAGATGAATGTGGCTTTACTAAGGTAGTGTCCTGTTTCATATCTGTTTCAGAAATATTACTGGAGGGACACCGTAAACCTAACACAAGGAATCTGAATTCTTTCTGCTAAGTTGAAGGGTCTCTGTGCAGGAAGTACAAACCGACCACAGAAGTGACAAGGATGCAGTTTCTATCCCGTGAAAATGTAATTATTTATTATAAAGCACCAAAAGCTTGCTGAGATTAGTAATAAATAAATGGAAGAGTAATGTCTCTGATTTACAAAATGTAAAAACAAGGGAACACAAACAGTGGAAAACAGATTGACTTCAGAAAGATAATTTACAGCCTGTGTTCAACTGAAAAATTTCAGTAGGACTTGCACAAATATCTAGACTTTTGATTAATGCATCATCTTACTGCCATTTCCTGGTTTTGGCACTCCAGTTTGAGTATGCATGCATTGTTGTAGTGAGAGTATTTGTTCATTATTTTCGCTTCTGCTTATGCTGACAAATTAAATATTCTTGAGAAGATTCAAGAAACTAAAGTCAACTGGTCTGAAATGGCCCACACATAAGCTGTCATTCTTCAGATTCCAAAATTTGGGACCTGGGGCAAAAAAACCTACAGGAAAGTATAAATTATTTGAATGCCTTATCTCCCAAAGTATGAGAGAATTACCATGGAGATTGCCAGCTGGCATGAACCAACTAATCTCTATTATGGTATCAACACGCTATGGCCAGAACAAAGTATTTACAAGTTTGGGATGGAAAGGGGTTTGCTGGATGTAAGTTGTCTGCATCTCCAGAGGTAATTATTCTTCTTTCCCACTACATTCCCTACAGTAGGACTTAGTTTCTCCCCTGTAAGAGAACAATGCCAAAGCACACTCATTCTTAGCATTTCAGATTGTTCTTCTGATTCTTCCAGCATGCCACACTAAGATCTTGGCATACTTCCCAAACGTATGCTCTAATTTATTAAAATTAACCCCCAAACTGTGTAACCTTCTCTGCCTTCTGGTTCTGCCCATGCTGGTTACCTTCAATGAAGGTGAAGTTGAATGGGAGGGACAACCCTGTGGCTGTGGAACTGTTTTCAAACCATTATCTACATGAAAATCCAGTTCTTTTCTGTCCTGTATGATTCTGGGTCTACTAGCTTCTGTAAGCCTTAGTAGCATTTGTTAGGTTTGGGGCACCTCTGAAGTGTGTCAGTGGAGATCATTTACTTCATATTGTCTGGTTATGACATTTCTAATGTATAAATATGGCACACACATATGGTCATTTTATAGTTCACCTACTCATATGGGCTCCTAATTTGTCTTTTCTCACTCAATATAGAGTTTCTGCTGTAGTCCTGTAACTTTTCTTAGACATTCATCCCAGATTCTCAGGCTTCATTGCTGTAAAATTATCCAGACTGCAATATTTGGTTTAATTGATCAGCTTACACATTGCTGCATTCCAGAACTTGTCATTAAATAATTTGCATTTTATAAATAGCATTTTAACACTAAAACTATGCTGTCTTACAAATCAAGTTAGCTATGCTGCTAGAGAGCTTGCTATGTAAGGATTTTTTTCTGTTCCTCAGGAAAACTCGGCAGCGCATTCAGCCTTAGAAACAAAATATAGCAGCTGTAATTACTCATTACACTGTTTAGAATAATAGTCTGTATTAGGTGATCATCACCTAAAATCCCAAAAGTTGTTTCTCTGTATTTTAAATCAACTCCAAATCAGTTTCATATACCCCAACACAAAATGAGAGTCTGTGCTTATTAATCTGGATTTATGCAATAAATTCTAATAAACAGAAGATGTATCCTGTTAAGATTAAAAATTTTACAAACCTGACAAGATTAAAGGAGGTACATTTTTTTTCACACCCTTGCCTATAATGCTATACTGTTGGAAGATTACTTTGGAATGCTAGTAGACTACAAGTAGTCTGCAAGCCTCAAAAATATTAAGAGAGTGATTAAAAATTACATTGATTGTTAAATAGACTTTTAACAAAACTGGCAGATTTTCCAAGAATGAGGGTCAGAAACTTTATGTAATTGCGTTTTTTTTTTCTTTGCTATCTTGCAGTGAATGGTAAAATTGCTTTCTGAGTATTGTCCTATTTCTAGGTCTGGTGTTGAATTGCTGCCCTAAATAATGAACTAAAAATACGAGTTCATTTCTGTACTGTATTATGAACGTGTTATTGTCACAGCAGGTAATTACAATCATTCACAGTGTGAATATGGGGTCTGAATAGTAAATTGTCCTGAAGACAGTCTTCTCCTATGAATTTATGCATGTTCAATCATACCTCTCAATACTGATTAATACTGTGTCACCATTTAACACTCAGGTTACTCAGCAGGACAGGCATCATACCTCAGAAGCCATGTCAGTGCAAAAACACTTACAATAAAAATAAGGTCTTATGACAATATAATTAATGGATATTATACCTTTATAGAATGAAGATGCAGGCAATAAATGCAAGAAATCATTAAAAAAATCTTCTACTGCTGCTGCTAAGAGGAAATTTTTTAAAAACAGGTTTTTCAGGATAAGAAAAAATGTCTTTATAGTGTCACTTAGTATCATTTATCTAGGGAGGGAGGAACAGTTTTCTATAGAGAGGGGAGGAAACATCTACAGAGCAAAGAAAGGATAAATACTTCATTAACAAGACATTTTTGTACCAGTGGTTGGAAGATTTTTACTTTGCAGTACTGTGCTCTCAAGTTTTAAAGAAAAATCTGTTTCTATTAATATGTAATGACAATGCCTACCTTATAGTGAAAGATGTCATCAGTGAATTTTGAGGCAGAAACTTTTCTGATTTTCTGCTTGAGCTATGTTGTTGCGGTAGTTCAAAAGACATTCAGCAAAATAACTTACTTGAATTCTAAAGTACATCCTTGATGTTTAAAACAGGAACATGAAGTTGAGTATTGCTACACTTTATCCAATTTTCAATGTTAAACTTTTTTTTTCCTGAGGAAAATACAGATTTTTTAAAACTTCTTTTGCAGTTTTTGATCCCTCTTGTAAAATACATCCTCTTTTTGGTTTTTCAGTAACCTACACAGAATCAAACATGATCACATCATTTGAAAAAGAATTTGTATGGAAGCAATTAAAAGATTATTCTTTAATGGTTTCATTGAACCAGAAAATTTTCAACTGTCATCCTTTCAAAACTCAAGATTTAGCTTCCAGAGGTTGATGGTTGCATACACAGTTTCTTTCACTTTCAATATTTAAATTATTTTCATGTCAATTTTTTTTCCTTCTAGAAGAAAAATCTGGTTTCAGATACTGCTATCAGTATGTTGATTTTAACCCAACATTTGTTACTATGTGTTGACTTATCTTTTTTCATGTTTAAGAATAGCCTTGTAGAATGCTGAGATCACTAAATATAATTGACCTTTTTAAAATTACTCTTATGACATGTCTATATGAGTAAACCTTAGCCCTTGTTTGTTGTGAAATAATTGAGATTGTTTAAAGCAATGAAATAATATAGGTCCAGAAATGTCTTTAAATATGTAACAGTTGATGTGACTAGTAATCTCTACGCTATGTAAATGAAGTCATATGGTTTCTTCTGCAGATATTACAATCACCAAACAAGAAAAGAATATGCATAGGTTTCTCTTCCCTTTATGCCAACATCAAGGGAATAAACAATACTGAAGAAATTATTAAATAAAATATCAAGACACACAAAACTAATTGAGTCTCTCAGTCTCAGTCATTTCAGTGGAGATTAGCACCTAGCTCATGCGTGGGATTACCCCTGCACTATTTAGGAAAGGTACATTGATTTGAGAACTAATTTACTCCACTGGGACCTCTGCTTTTGACATATGATTAACTTTTTCTAGGGAAAAAAAAAAAGAAAAAAGAATCTTGCTCAATACAAAACTCTTGAAGTTGTTTTTCTTTCCTTGAGACAAGGGTCTTGGATGCTTAATTGCTGTGAGAAAAGTAATACAGCTAAGGAATACTATCTGATCCATTTGCAAGAGCTTCTGGAATAGTTGAGATAGTAAAGCATACTCCCTTAACTGTTTCAAGATTTGGAAACCTTCAGTTCAAATTTGAGAGATGACTCGTTTCCCTTTTTTTGTCTTATGCTAGATTTTTTTTTCCCACCAGAATCTTGTCTATTGTTCTTGTCTATTTACACCTTGTGCTAATTTAAACTTTTCCTAGCCTATGTGTACATTGAAAAGAGTGCCCTTTAATTTACAATTCAAAAAGCACAAAGCCAAAAAATACTGAAGGAACTTTATGTACACCATGATTAATTACAACCTATTCTCTTTACATTCTTCTATGAACAATGAGAATTTTTGTCACAATGAGCTTGCTATCGAGGCATTAGTTGTTTTGGGATTTTTTTTTTTTTTTTTTTTTTTTTTTTTTTTTTTTTTTTTTTTTTTTTTTTTTTTTTTTTGCTTTCTGAATTGATTTGAACAGAGATGGAGGTTTCAGCATGGGTAACCATTGCAAATCACAGGTAAATTCACTAGCAGATGGCATTCAGGATATTCTCTAGAGTATTTGAAGTCTTAATATAAGTGAAATACTGTGACTAGGACATAAATATTAAACAACAGAGATGCTACATTTTGACACAAGCTATAAGCAGGACTATGTAAATCACTAAATCACTATCTCTGCCATGGCACAATCTCATTTGGACCATGAAGAAGTAAGCTCCATAATGCCCATGGCACTTTCCTGGTGCTTCTTCTCAGCATTGGATTGAAGTGATGTGCAGACACTGCCTCGGTTTGTATTGTATCAGGATTTAATTTTGGTTAGCTCCCAAATGCAGAGCTTCAGACAGTAATATATACTGCCACCTCCTTCTGGAACATCAGAACTACAAGATGCATCAGCTGGCGGGTTAGCTTAGGATAATGTGATGAGAAAGTCCATTTATTTATAAAACATTATAAAAGAAAGAGTGAAGTGATAAAGCATCCCTGATTTGTTCTCTTCCTTTAATGAACCTCTAGATCAAAAGCAATGTCAATGTACTTCAAGTTCATATGCTATATTGACAGTAAGTGACAGATTCTGCTGCCAGTTGCTATTCACTTTGAGCAGTATCTTTTATCTTAGAGGATGCTATTGATGCTGGAATAGTATTTGAGATACTTAAGGATAACAGAATCCTGTATTAATGCAACACTGTTCCAGATTCAATTTGATTGCTTCTGTTAGTCACTGTGCATGTAATATTTATGTATCCTGTGTAAGAGATAGTAAGAAACTCTAAGGCATGAAAATCTGATTTCAGTTACACTATATCTGCAGGCTAATCTGCAAAGTTTGCAAAAGAACCACCATTCCCTTAGGGCCTGACCAAGCCCATACAGTCTTATCCAAAAGCAGCCTCCTTTATATTCTGAAGTGGGGAAATCTGAGGACTGCAAGTCCCTGAGCATGTCCATCATCATCAGAGAGGAATGAACAAGGCCAGAGTGTTTTGGGTAACTGAGACCGAAATGCTCTACCTTAAAGTCGTCTAGAGAGAAAGGAGGGCTGTGGGCAGAAATGGACACCTCTGTTACCAATATTAAATCCCAACACTTTGGTACTGTCTGTCTACTTTAAAATTACTAATGTAGAGAAGGCAACCGGATGGGAGGAAAGAAAAAAAAGAACTATTAAAATAAACCTCCAACAATCCAACTTAAATGCTTAGTTGGGGGAGGGGGGCGGGGGGCGTTATTTATATTTGATCCCTGTAATAGAAGGAAACTTGCCTACCCTTCTGAGAAGAGATTTAAGAAAAGGTGTTCAATAGTTACTTAGATCTTCCTAAGCAATAATCAATAACGATTTGGAGCTTATGGAGCTGAAACCTGTCTAAAGTGTCTTTATAGTTAATGGAAACCTTTCAAGTCCTGCTGCCTAAGCATAGATACCTTCATGTAGCTATAAGGTAGAGGAAGGAATAATTAGCAAATAAAGTAGTTAAATAAGAAAGTGGGTTTATTTCTTTCCTATAAAGATCTTGACACGAAGTATGTCACACTAAATTTTATCATTTGCATAGTGTTTGTCATATTGACACGAGAAAATTTACATTCTATGAGACATGGCAATATAACTTCCAAATCTGCTTTACCTCTTTTGGGAATGAAGCACAAAGTCTTTGATGCAACACACAGACACAGAGATATTTTAGACAATGTGAAAGAACATATCGCATCTTTTTAAATCAGTGGCCAACATCTAAAAGTTCAAATTGCCTTTTAAGTTTTAAAATAAAAGTGAAGTTGTAGGAGGTACTGTCTAATGTTAGAAAAAAGAAATTATTACAACAGCAATAATTTGGGTAAACAAGCAGGTATGTAGAAAGCACAGAGAGCATCACCTGAACAGGATGAGCAAACTCTTGTTACTATTTTCTTTTTAGTTTATCGTCGGGGAAGGAGGTAGGGTGGGGAGGGGTGTTAGGGTTTTCTTTAGTTATTTTTATAGGGGTTTTTTTATCTGTTATTTATGGCATTAATGACTCTTTTTTCAAAACCCCAAAGCGTCTTCTACTCTTACCTCAAAAGCTGACAGACTGACAAGTCAAGCTGACATTGATATACTTCAGATACAAAATTGTTTAAATTCATGTTTTAATAGTAATTTGTATTCAATACTTGAATCTTTCCTTTTTATTTTTTACCTGGAAATTACTGTTTCTATATCTCCATTTCTAAAGCATAGATTGCAGTGTACATGTTTTGAGGAGATGTTTAGTTTTGCCTATTTCATTGATTATTGGAAGGTTTAGTATAACATTTTTACCCAGTGTAGTTTTGTGTATAGTTGTATAGAGGACGCTTAAAAATATCTAGGAACTTAGAAGTAGATTTAGTATTTAGCTTTGTTCTTTATACATCTTGTCCTGAATGTAATCTTACAAAATATCCCAGGAGGTATGGAATAGATGTAGTTGCAGTGGATTTTAATAGGAAAAACAATAGGTCTGTCTTTTCCAAATTTTCTGGGGATTTATGTGTAGAGATAAAAATCTGGAAAAATAGGTTCAAATGAATAATTCAAAACTTTTCATTCCATTCAAAACCATTTTGTGTGAAGAAGATGTTTGTTTACAGTATTTCACCACACCAAAGGTACAAAGAGTGAGAAATATTCCCATTTCTCATTAACCAGATAAAACTTGAGGATCTAGGAGATGACTTGACTTCAAATGCTGGCAGAGGGTCCTTTCAAAGCATCATCTGAAAGTCAGAAAGATACTCCTATCCTTGACTAGTACATATTTATCACTATTATTTAATATGATGATACATTCACTGTAATAACAACTTAGAGGTCAGCTGACATCAGATGGTCATATATGAAATATGTATTTAAAAATTTTTAAAAGTTTGTTTGATTGGATCTGATATTTGCAGTTAGTATTTGATGTTTCTGAATTTTTTCACCTATGTTTGTTGTTTTTCTTGGTCATAACAATTTATCGCCCAAAAAAAGAAAGAAAACAGCCTCCCCTTGCCCAAAAGCAAACAAAATCTGCTGTTGAGTGAGCAAACACAAAAGAATTCATTGTGAAACAAAGAAATTCTATGAATAAGATTTATATTCCCCAGTTCTGATTGTTAAAAGCTGGGGGGTTTTGACCTATTCTGTTTATCTAGGCTCTCTTTGTAATGAATGCAGCATCTCTACTGGACATTCCCAATAATACCCATCTATTTACTTCAGAAAACCTTTTCAGATGGGATGAGTTGCCTTCTGAAGTGTCCTGGCTCTCTCCATCAGCTATTGAGGGAATCTAAACAATTTAAAAGCTATTAAAGAGCACCAAATTTATATAAAATGTACTTTTGCTGTGCAACTTTGCTGTTCTTAAGGTAATTAGATCAGTGATCTGTAATTCGGATGTAGTATGCACAGATATTTGAAAATGCGAGCTACATTCTTTCATGTCAATGTTTTAAACATTGTTGTAATTGTTGCATGTTGTTGGCACAAAGAGAAATCATATGGCCAATAGAAAACCATGCTAGCATTACTTTTATTTTTAGAGTCAACTTGTATGCCTGTACAGAACTGTCAAACTATGCTTCAGGCAGCATTGCAGAAAACTGCACACTACTATTCCAACTGTCCCCAAAAAACAAGCAACAGACAGATGCAGATAGACCCAGAAAGACTAAATCACATCAATTAATTTATAAAGGCAGAATACCAGGGGGAAACAATAAGAGGTCTGTTTAGTTTTGAAGCCTAAGAGATGAAAAATCTAAGTTAAGGAAAGTTTCTATGTCACTTCTGCATGGCTTTGTGCTTTTGGTTACAATGTAAAATGAGGCAACTGCTAAACCAGAGCTCATGAGATTCAGACAGACGTAATTTAGACACATCAGTTTTATTCATTTTAATGGATTTTTTTTTTTTAATGCTCATCAATTTGCCTTTGATACTTATTGAAGTCATGTATTTAATGAGCAATCAGGGTAGACAAAATATACTCAGATTTAAAGAATATAAATAAGATAGGGAATTGTAGTAATTTAGAAACAGTTTTAATAAAGGTTTTATTATTATGCAAATACTTAATTAGAAAAATAAATCCAAATTGGCTTGTAAACAAACCAAAGATGATTAAAAAATTATTAGAAAAACAGAACATCTGCAAAAATAATCTGAAAAACAAACTGTTAGTATTCTGAAATCTGCTATGAAATAGTACTCTGAAATGAGATGTAGTAACAGAAGCTTTGAGATTAAGATGGACAGTAAGCTATATGATGGCATACTGTCCATACATTTGCAAAGTGCCTACTTTGCAAATCACTTTTTAAAAATCCTCCTCCAATATGCTACTTGAAAGCTGTTAAAGTATCCTTTTTCTTTTATTTTCCCACATATAATCAGGAGTGAACAACTGCAGGAAATAATTAATAGAACTTTCACCGGGATGGTTTGTCTGAAGAAGGTTAAAGAAAGGTGTGATGACTGTTTAAAACCATCAAAAGCACTAGTTAACATCAAATAAAATATGCAACGTAGGAAGCAATGAATTTCAGAAGTCTAAGCCAAAGGTCTTGAGCACCATCTTGGCTCAAAGAGAATTATTAAGCTATGGAATATCCTCTTGAAAACTGTTTAGGCCTCATCACTTTGGTCTACAAAATTTAGATTAGTGCAATGCAAAACTTTCTAATGTCATGAAACGAGTTTCTTCATAATAGACTTCTAAGCATTATCTCTCACGGTTTCTTTTTGTGTGTTTTTAAAGACATGTATGTAGAATCCAAAGACAGAGGTTTGAATTTTATGTCTGTACAATATATAAATGCATTCCCCTATTTTAGAACATGGATGAAGAAAACCTATATTTTTAACACAATTTTCATATTATTTGAATGAATACCATAGCAGTTCTAGAACAAAAAAAACCCCTACATCTGAGAATGTGACAACTAGAAATCTGCTATACTATAATCACAAATTTAATAAAATCCATATATACATAGCAATTTGTCTTTTAGGGAGTTTGCTGTTTTTCTCATTTCTGTTTATTTTTTTGAAATAAAGAAATATTGTTTCACTCTGTTGAGTGAAATCCTGTAGGAATTTAGTGGAATAACTATGGCTTCAATAACTGGTATTTTATAGTACTAGTAGAGGATAATAATATTCTCAAGCCAATAGAGAGAGGTTTTTTTCCCTTTTCTCAACAAATGCTAGAAGTTAACTACTGCAATAAATCATCTTTTCTCAGTGTAGCAAAGCCAATACATATGAGTCAAATGTATCATAGCAAATGCCATAAAAATGGTAGCTTATTCATGAGACATGATGATTGTATATCTTACCAGCTTCAGTCTGACTTCTCTCACTCTGACTTTATAATAAAATAAGTACTTGATTAGGGAATCAAGAGGTTTTTTTAATAGAAATTTTGGGGTTGTTCACTTTCTGCTTAATATTCCCCAACACTTAGTATCAGCACATTGGAATTTTTTTAAACTAGCAATAAGGCATGTTGGTCCACATCCAAAGGCAAAAGGCAAATAACTTTTCTGTTTGACGTAGAAGGAGACACACAACATCTAGAGCCAGTGTTCATTGGGCATAAAATCACCCTGATGGCCTTAGCTGCAGTGAGCATACCAGTTAGAAAGAAAGTACAATACATTTCTGACTCAAGAGGGTTGTTTTCAGCTGTTTTTTCTCTGTGACTTCAGAACATTTTCATAAGATATATGTGGCTCTCATTGACAAATATGAGGACTGAAATATAAAAGAGAAGACATATAGATGTAGGCCAAGCTGGTTAGGCTAGTTAAGACTAGTCTATGTTTTCTGTCTCTCTACAGATGCTTGTGGAATCTCTAAAGATTACTGAGGGTACATACACATCTTTACATGAGTTTAGCCCAATATTTGCATCTAAATGTAGTCAAATGTCATCTAACTTGAGGTATTTTTTTCAAACAAAAGAGGAAAAAATTCTCTATTTGTATAAATTTAGGAACTGAGGATTCAAGGATATCTTTACATATAAAATATTCTGCTATCAGTACATAGAATCATAAAATCATTAAGGTTGGAGAAGGCCTCTGAGATCGAGTCCAACCTTTGACTAAACACCACCTTGACAACTAAACCAAGACTAAATGCAGTGTCCAATTTTTTCTTGAACTCCTCCAGGGACAGTGACTCCACCACCTCCCTGGGCATTCCATTCCAATGCCTGACCACTCTTTCACTGAAGAAATTTTTGCCTCATGTCCAACCTGAGCCTCCACTGGCATAGATTAATGCCATGTCCTCTCATCCTGTCACTAGTTTCCTGGCAGAAGAGGCCAATCCCCACCTGGCTACACAGTCCTTTCAGGTAATTGTCCAGAGTGATAAGCTGTTTTCTGAGACCCCTTTTCTTGAGGCTAAACACCCCCAGCTCCTTCAGCTGCTCTTCGTATGACTTACATATTTTATTATGTGATTATATATCCAAGTAGAAAAACATTTCCATTTTATCGGTGTGTTTGATTCCATTCAAGTTAGAATAGCATTTTCTTACAGAAGAGCTTTCAAAAGGCTTAATAATTTTGTATGGGTTTTTCAAATATAGTCCTAGCCTTTGCATAACTGAAAAGAGTTTGATCTCTTCAGACTTTTTCTCCAGATTGTATCCTCCTTTTATATTTTCAGTTCACGCACAAGAGGAACATGAATATTTCAAGAAGATCTTGTTAAAACGCAGTAATTTTGCTTATGATACAGCACCTTGGAGCAGGAAAAAAAAAACTTGAAGAGACAATAATAAAAAGTATTTCTAGCAATGAAGTTAAAGTAAACATGGTCTGCAAGGTTAATGGCATTTAAACATGGTAATTTTCTAACAGTTCCTTTTGCAGCAAATAGGTATGTAAGAGAATTATATGAAACATCAAGTTACACAGTTTGAAGGGCCAGCATTAAATAATTTTAAAACCAGAAAAACATGAAAAATATGCATGCACAAAAATAATCCACTCTGCACACTAAAAAATACTGCCCCTTCCTGCAAAGAAAGCTTTCTCTGTTGCACTTCACTGTGACAGATGCAATGACCACTGAGCCAGGTTAATTTGATGCAAACAGATTGATAAACATCATAGAGCCATCAGCATCAAATATGCAGTTGATGGTTAGTAATTCAACATACCTCTCAGAAAACTGAATCTAAAATAGGAATGCAAACCTTAGAAAACTGTGTTCTCTCTAAAACAAAGAATAGGTCATATCCAAGATCCCCCTAAGTAAGAAATAAATCTTGTTTTCTGCCTGGGAATATTAGAATACTTTTAAATTAAAAAAAAAATGTGACCACAGAGTACAATGTATTAGCAAAGTAGACCTCCCTACCATTACACCAGATTTTATACATACTATTTTTATTTTTAAAAAATTCTGCATATGAGCATGTCCTGTATTATTGTTGAAGAATTTACCCCCAAGAACTTTTATCCTCCTGCCTATATTCCTAGTTGATAACAACACAATCATGTTATCTATATCTAAATCACATGCAGAATATGTACCAGTGATTGAAGATTGTGCTTTGCAGTAGAGAGTACAAAATATTCATGGGGTTTAGAAATATTATATTATTTACATATTATTTAGGAAGAATATATAAAACATGTGATTAGAAAGTGTACATGTGTAGCCTGCAGTATCTAGAGACAATAATTATTCCTGAATGTTTTGAGACCTTTTAATATTTTTACTCTTACTTTTCATGGTATTTGCATAGATGAAAATTTTTCTTAAGTGTATGAATAAATGGAGAAAACCACTTCTGGTCTGACAGACAAGAATTTGACTGATGAGACAATTAAATTGTCACAAAATGGATTTTTTCTTTCATTACTTGCTGGTTAAGTAATAACAAAGCCAGAACTTCATTTGGGCACTGTAGCATGGATGGGAATAAAGACAAGAGAAGCCATAAGTAGGCAGCATCCTTGGGGAAGAAGAATGTTGCTGGGTATTGATCTCATTTTTGTGGCCTGCCGTTAAATATCCCTCAGAAAGCGAACCCAAATGCAACATAATGGGCTCCAAATGGCTTCTATTCATGCAAACTATAAAGATAAGTAACTCATTTTTCAAGACAGTCTCATATGAACTCATGGTCTTAGTTTGCCTCCAAAGAGAGAGAGAGAAGGTAGTTACATGATGTCTCAAACTAAAAAGTCAGCAACACTGAGTACAGTCCACTACTCTACATGAGTTTAATATTGAGCATTCATGGCATCTGCATGCCATTCTAGAGCTGGAACATCATTAAGCAAGAGGTAGAAAGAAATCTACACAACATTCAGGTTGTGTTTGTTGGAAAATCAAACATCTTGAAGATGGTAACTGTATTTTTCAAATTTACTTTGTTAGTTGAAAAAGCTCTTAGTGAATCATAACATTGAGAAACTCAGAATTGCCAATTATTTCTATATGTCTTCGTCCTGAGTTTAGCTTCCATACATTTTAGTTATCATAACAAGCATTTTACTTCTATGGCTTTAATGAATCCTATACCTACAGTATCAGACTAGTACCTGGCTATTCTTGTCCAGTTGAATTATTTTTCTTAGCAGTTCACTTGAACATTGCACTGATAACGGGAAGCTGTAACAACTAAACACCGCTATTTTATTGATTTTTATATGGTTGGGGAAGAGAAAATGTTTTGCATGTTATATCTAGTAGGAGTCAAGTTATTTTAAAGTATTTAAATGCTAAATGCTAGGGGAAAACACTGAGTATTTAGATCCTTCAAATTAAAAACCTATGATGCTATAGAAATATCAAAAATAATATGAACCACAGAACTAGGGAAGTCCCCTTGTACTCAGAACTGGTGTGGTGGCACTTTGAGTATTGTGCTTTACGAGAAAGACATTGGGACGCTGGAGTGTGTCTAAAGATCAACAAAGGATTGAAGAACCCCACCAGAAGGGTCTGGAGCACAAGTCCTGTGAGGAGCAGCTGTGGGTGCAGGGGATGTTTTGCCCGGAGAAAAGGAGGTTCAGGGGTGACTTTGTCATTCTCTCCTGCCTGAAAGGAGGCTGTAGCCAAGTGGGTGTTGGTCTCTTCTGCCGAGCAACAAGTGACACAGCACAAGAGAAAACAGCCTCAAGTTTTGCTAGGGGAGGTTTAGATTGAATATGAAGAAAAATATCTTCACCAACAAAGTTAAGCACAGCTTAACAGGCTGCCCAGGGAAGTCACCATCCCCGGAGGTAATTAAAAGATGTGTAGATGAGGCACTAAGGGGCACAGTTTAGTGGTGGGCTTGGTAGTGTTGGGTTAATGATTGGACTTGTAGATTTTAAGGGTCTTTTCCAAAGTAAATGAATATATGACTCAATATTTGAAATATAACACTTTAATGGATTACTATTGAAAATTCCATATTTTCCTATGATTTGCAAATCTTAGTGGCTTAGAACACGTCTTTTGAGCTTAGCTACTGCTAAGGAAAATATGAAACAGTATGGCACACGCACACACACTTCACACTTTAAAATGCTATTCAGAAGGTTGAAATTCTGATGATTCATAAGATTCAGATCACTGGTAAGAGTAAATATTGTATGTTTATACTAAACATTAAAGTGGGGGTTTTTTTGGGTTTTTTTTATTTCAAGTTTTTTCTCATTGAAAGCCCTTAAATGGTATTTGTTTTATTTGCCTAAAATATCAGAATGAAAAAGATGGAAAAAAGAGCTGTCTGGTGATTCTCTGTCAATTTATATTTATTACTGGTTTGTACTCAAAATTTAATAATGTAATATATAAAAGCAAGAAGAAAGAGTTATTTTATCTTTAAACAGAAGTCAGGATGCTTTGTAAGTAATCTGAATCACTGTGTTTTCATAATTTTTTCTTTCACATACTGAAATAATTTAATTTTTTTTGAGAGTTATCTTCAGCATAGCATGAGTAATCGTACCAAGATCGCTTGAAAACATTGACTTACACCTTTAGTTTTGGAAGTTTGTATGTGTATGTGTGTGACAGAGAGATAGAAAACTGAGCTGAGGTAGCAAACTGAACTGTTACAAAATGTTGTAGATTATGCAGGCAATCTTTCTCATATCATTTATTCAAATGCATGCCAGACTGGAGCTGGAAATGTATTTCCATTTTCTAAGTATTTAAGACCATTTCTCTATTTAAATGTAGATCATAACAATTTTTTTTGTGGTTCTCAGTGTGATGCAGTTTATAAGCACTGAATTAGTATCATCAATATAAGAAAATTGGAAGAAAGTAACCCGTGGTTTCCATTTGTTCACTGAATGGTCAATATCCTCTTCAGTGGTCTTTATGTCTTTTGAGAAGAGCATCTTGTGAAAAAATCTGTTCAGTCGAGACAAATCAAAGCAAAGTTTCCATTCAATCCCTTGCAAGTTCCATCTTCTAGAGTTTCTTTTGTGTGCATATTTTGTTTCACTGAATGAGATCTGAATAGCTTACCTTCCAAATAATCAATGGCTTCATTAATCACTCACTGGTATTCCCTGATGCTTTGAAATATAAATGGTTTTCAGGAAAAAAAATCATTAAATCTTCATGTTAAACTGCTTTAGCTCATTTCTCACTAAGAAGTGTGGGAAATGTTGGTATCTTACATAGAGTTCCTCAGGGTGCTATTGCAGGTTAGTCTGGTAAATCAATCTCTGAAAGAAGTTTTCATCTTGCAAATTCATGTGACATTATTTAATTCACATAATTTGCAAAATCCTAAAGTGACAACACTGTAATAAAATTTCAGCTCTCTTTGAGTATTTAAGATAATGTATCTGTATTTAAAAATTAAACTATTAAAAAAATAAACAGCAATGCATCTATATGATTAATTTGATTGGATAGTCTTTGGCATGGTTTTGTTCTAGACCAGTTATCAGTCTTCTAAAATCTTTTGCTTTGGTATTTTGCACAAGCCAGACACTTGTTCTAAATTCAGAATATAAGATTCTAATCTGGAGAAAAAGAAAAGTCAGCAATAAAGGGATGAGTCTCCTGTGCTGGTTCCTCCCAAGTGCCAGGGAGTGGTCATTAGCACATTTAGTTTCCCACTACAGCTGTAGTCCTAGTGGGATCTAGAAATGTAAATTCCCATCTCAGTCAGGAGGGCCAAGAGGACGGTGAAGAATCTGGAGGAGAAGCCTGATGAGGAATGGCTGAGATCATTTGGTCTGCTCAGCCTGGAGGAGAATGAGGGGAGAGCCCATTGCAGTCTACAGCATCCTCATGAGGGGAAGCGGAGGGGTAGGGATCAATTTTTTTACTCTCATAACCAGTGACAGGACTCAAGGAAACAGCAAGAACCTGAATCAGGGGAGGTTTAGGTTGGATATCAGAAAAAGTTTTTTTCACCCAGAGAATGGCTGAGCATTGAAACAGTCTGCCCAGGGAAGTGCTCACAGCAACAGGCTTGTGCCTGACAGAGTTCAAGAAGCATTTGGACAATGCTCTTGAGCATATGATGTGATGGTTGGGTTGTCCTGCTAAAGGCCAAGAGATGGATTTGATGATCCTGCTGCATGTCTTTCAACTCATCTTATTCTATGACTCTAGGATTCTATGACAACTAGATTAGTCATAGGAAGAGCTACTTCTGTGTCTGCATAGAAGACCTTTCTTGATCTGATTACTATATTACTTCTGATTGAAAATATCAGTAATTCATATTTCAGTTTAGCCATCCTCAAAATGGATCCAATACCCATCAAAGTACTGTAATTTAACACTGTGAATGACTGGTAGATCTGAGGAACTATCACTGTTTTAAAACAAAAATTGTATTTTTTTCTAAAATCTCTTGTGCTTTGTAAATGTGAAATCTGAGCTATAACAAAACCTTCAAAATTAAGCAATAACATGGATGTTAAATGGTCATCTCTTTTTTTCTATATTAACTATGTCTTTATCAATTCAACAAGGAAAATGGCTTTTAGTGGTTTACATGCACTAAATAGGAATATTGGCTGAAAAAATATTATCTCTTTAGAGCATCAGCAAAATACCCTGTGTTCACATAATAAATACTAATGTAGAACTGAAAATGGCCATTGCAGGCTGTAGTTAATGCTTTATGTGTACACAGTAGGAATGAGCATTTCAACCCAATAATGGCTGAGTATGCTGTCCAATGGACATGGAATGAAGGAGATTCTTTCAGGGAATGAGGTTGAAATTAATGTGCTGGGGAAGTTTGAAATGGTGATTTAGAGAAGTTTAAAACTGTGATTCTGGAAAGTCCCAGGGAGGTCTGATGACTTGTATACAACAGTGGGGCAGACCAGCCACAGCAGGAGAGATGGAACTATTTTAGAAGTCGTAGAAAGTCTTAACCAAGGAAAATTAAAAAAAAAAAAAAAAGAAAGGAAATATGATGACAGAACAACTGGGGTAATATTCCTATGATTTGCATTAAAATTAACACAAACCTAAAGAAATTAGGGACAAAACCACTGAACACTTCTGTTTATTGTTTTCTCAGAGTGTTTCTGGACATTCTCTGATATCCTCGGTCTCTTACCAAGAAAGCGTCTTTTCAAGAAAGCCCAGAAGGTCCCAAAGCACAATTTAGAAGCCATGGCACAACTCAGGAAGCTCTGCTCTAATCCTCCTACAAAGATCTCTCCTCAACCCTGACTAAAAGAGTGCTTGACTTTCCCTAATCAGGGAACATCTCCAACAAATACTACAGATACCTGGGACAAGAACATCAAGTCATGCACCTCAGAAGCTGCTAGAGCCACCTCAGGCCCAAATATTTGTACATTCCTCATGAAGTTCCACAAGAGGAATAGTAAAGTCCTGCACCTGGGGAGGAACAGCCCCATGTAACAACACATGATGGCAGTGACACAAATAGAAAACAGCTTTCAGAAAAGGTCCTGGTGAACAGTTTGAACATGAGCTGCCAGTGTGGCCTTTTGGCAAAGAAAGTGAGTAGTATCCTGGGCAGTATTACACATAGTATGGCCAGCAGGTTGAGAAACATCATCCCTCCCCTCTGTTAGCACTGCTGAGGCCACATGTGGAGTTCTGTGTCCATTTCTGAGCTCCTCAGTACAAGACAGACGTGGAAAGGGGCCAATGAAAATCCTCTGATTTGATTATGGACCATCTCATCTATGAGGAAAGGTTGAGAGTAGTGGGACTATTAAGCCTAGAGAAGAGAAGGCTTAAGAAACATCATGTTAATGTATATCAGTTTCAAAAGGGAGAGTGCAAAGAAGATGCAGACAGACTTTTTTCAGTGGTTTTTAGTGACAGGACAGGAGGCAATATACAAAAACTGAAGAACTGAATGTTCCATCAGAAAATCAGTTAATGCTTACTGTGAAAGTGACTAAGTGCTGAAACACGTTGCCCTGAGATGTTGTATATTTAAACAATGGATTTTACCATTTCACCTAATTCTAACCACATAAACCAGCTTAGAACCTCTTCTGTAGTCAATATAAAGAAATAAACATGTCTGAAGCATCACTGATCCATGTATATATATATATATAATAAACTGTTCTCTAGAGATACATCTGTCATTTTGTCAGATACAGCAGAATCAACGCGGCTCTTAGATTTTATATGAATGCAGTAAACTGAGATGAATTCTAGCTCAGCTATCCACATATAGATGATGGAAGTGCTGAAAATTAAAGAAAAGCTGAAAAAGCACTTTGAACAGTGTAGTAGGAAAATTCATTGTGTTAAGGTATTTTATTCCACATGTATTGTCCTTGTCAGTCAGGAGGTGCATTGTTCTTATGATCAGTTTAATAATAAAATTATGAAGTGTCAAATGTTGCCCTCTTTAAAGTAATAGAATTAGTGGCTAGGCTGCAAGTTATGTTTGGCTTTGGAATTCTGTTAATGGCAATCCATTGGAAATACTAACTGTACAGTTGTCACTTTCCAAACAAGAAAAGATATGCAAATATTTTCATGTGGTTGTTTATCACCGTGGGGCCTGACCAGAAATGAGACTCAGAGACGGATCTGGGTTCAGAGCATGCAGGGCAGGAAGAGACCCGTTTATTTACAAAACCCCAGTTTTATACATTTCCTATGAGGCCTGTGGATTGGAGGATGGAATTCCCACCTCCCCACCAGATTGGCCAAGGAGGCTGTCATTCAACCTCCCCTTCTCCTTGAGAAGGAATTCATAACAAGGGCAGTGTTTACAAAACATGGTCCTGTGTTTATATTCACGAGCGAGAGAAACTGCACATTTCTCCTTTAATATGAACGCTCGGCAAACCAGGAAAAAACCTCATGGCAACAGTTGTTGAGTTCTACAGTTTTCTACTGCAACTTTACTGGTCTCCCAGACTGAAACTTGACAAATAGAAATCTAAATAAAAAGATTATATTCTTATATTTCTGATTTATTTTTATTGTAGAAGAAGGTTGTTGTAACAGCACCAAAGAAGGCATAGATATTATTTTTGCAATCTAAAAGTAGGTAGTGTTTGGAATATCTGGGTCAAAACTTCTATTTTTCTGGTTTTTTTCTTCTAGTCTATTGTTTCCTTCATGTTTCACATAAACATGGTTTCTAATTTCAACAAAAAAGTTAGTCTGTGTATAACGTGCATGATACCATACCTTCTTTTTTCATTTCTCTTCCTTTGTAGTATTTTTGCACTCAAATCATGGTGGTGAGCAAAGACTAAAGAAAAAGAGAATAGCATTGCAAAGGCTTTACTAGTTTTGCATGAAACATGCAAAACCAGAATATAAGCCCTAAAGGTCTTAATATTATTCAGTTTCATTGGCTATGATCTCAACATACCAGCAATATGATCCTTCAGGAGTATTCTGCAGAGTCCCATATTGATAGAACCACATATACTTAAGATGAGAAAAAAAAGGCATCTGTATTAAGCATGAAGTAAAATGGTAGCAACTGGTTCAGAGCTTTAGCTGTATGTATAAATATATATAAATAATATATAAGTGTAAATTAATATATATAAGTATATATATATAAGTATAAATTTATATATATAAGTATAAATTTATGTCTTATAAACATTCTTCAGAAGCCTAGATATAGCTTTGACCTCAAACATTAATTCTGCAACCCTCCACTATAATTGCTATAAATATTGAGAAATTAGGAATATGGAGAAGAGTAAAATATGGAATTCTTCATTTCAAAAAATAAAAAAAAAATCAAGTCATAGATATGGGGATTTGGTCAGTCACTAAAAGTAATTCTTTTTCAAAAGTAAAATCTGCTTGCAGGAAAAACTGATGATACTCTCTAGCCTTTAGTTAATCTCCTTTTATGAATACAGAACAATATTTGAAGCCATGATATTTTACCTGTGTTTCTTACCAACCTACATTCATATGGATTAAGCAACCATACACTTTTTAAATTGAAAGTCAAAGCAACTTGTCTTCCCAGAATTACTTGACATTTCTTCACACTGTCATATTGCTTATATCTTCCTGATTTTTTCAGGCTTTCTTTAATGCTTTTTCCTACACTTTTCCAGCCTCCAGTTCTCCTTCTCAGTGCTGTTTTGCTTTTGTAGGGCTCCCATACAGTCATACTGAAATAATCTATAATGCTTATATTGGCAGAATCACTGTTCCTATATCAGTCTAATTGCTTAGCTGACTTTTTTTTTCAATCCTTACACATCCAGAATTAATTTGCTTCTTCTGGTGCTTCCTGTAAAAATATGAATTTTATCCTTTTGTGCCTTACAAGCTACTCATACTGTAAGTATCTAGTAAACACCCATGAAATAATAAATACTTTGCTGCAATTCTGCATGTAAAGTCATCTTAATGGGCTTTAAAATAATGTTGCAGGATGAAGCTGAAAATTAACTTTATTCCAAATGAATCAGAGACTTGTATCTCTTTGCATCCTTTCCCATCCATTTAAAATATATCTTCGCTTTTCTCCTGTGTATGCTGGGAAGAAGAACTGAGATAAATCACTACCTCCATATGAAATTTTTTTAACCTTTATTTTTAGGTACATCAAAGCCTTATGCCACTTACTTATCCAGAAAAATAAAGTACATTTTTTTACAGTTTTAGTTTGTATAAATTTATAAATTTTATCATCTGATACCAAAAATGGCACTAATATAAAAATAAATATTGTAGTCTTGATAAAAGAAATTGGTTTTTAGAAGAAGGAGACAAGGCTTTCATGAGCAAGGAATGAGAAATGTTTCTAAACATAGGAAGAGACATGGAAAAAAATAGCAATGTCAGAAGCTCAAAAGGCAGAAGATCAGAAAGACCCAAGAAAAGAGCAAGTGAATGGGGGGGAAGGGGGGGAAGATCAGAAGCAGGAAAAGCGAACAACAATTTGTGGTAAAAGAAAATCAAGTAAATCCTAGTTAATGAATGTAAGACGGAAGAAATCATGGTACAGTGGTTTTTGCAGTGCAGTGACACCGTTATGAACATATAGATAAAAAGGGTGTAGTCAACTTAATCATATATAAGCAGAAAAGGATACATCTAAATACATTTTTATCTGTTCTACAAGTCTGTGAGACCAACTGTGGAGATTATTCCATCAGTATTTCAAGTGCTGTCATATTATTTCTAGATACGTCATATTATCTCTAGATACATCAGTACATATAACTACCAATTCACAGTTAATAGCAAAACATTTTAATTTTCTTTAATCATAATGTACACTTCTAGTGCTAATGAACACTTCTGCAGGTAATGCAGAACATTGACAGCAGAAAAAGTCTCAATGTGTGCCACACAGACATGCTGACACACCCAGAAGATCAGGCACTGGTTTTCAGAGTTAAAAATTCAAGTCCAAGCTAGTGTGAAATGATACACCTGAGGTATTCCAAAACAGATATGCAATGGAGTTCCCCAATGCATGTACATGAAGATAACCTTATGCAAAAATGTGAAGGCACAAATGGATTCTGGATTCACTTTTTGAGATTTGGGCTATAAATCTGGCATAATGGAAAGGAATTAACTTCATTTGATTTTCATTCTTTGGTGAAAATGTTGCAAAACACGACTGTTCACAAAACAGACTTTTACTTTTGTACTCTTATTCTCCTGACACTTTTCTGCGATGATTTTGTTGTTTATGGAGAATCAGATTTATGCTTATCTCAGCAATTTCATTGCTTTTTTTCAAGTGCAGATGATTCATTTCCAAACTGCAAAAATTGAAAGGTCTGACAGATCTAAAATATATCTTCATCCCGTATGGTCTGTAACTGCTTCTCTTTGCACTGGTTGTAATTCCCAGAAGTGTCAGAAATCCTTTTGAAAGATAGCAAAATGTCAGAAGTGGTACTAGAAAAATGCATCTATTTCAGGGTGAGACACTGCAAAGTGGCTGTAATCAGTGAAAGCAAAAATAAACAGCAATTGAAGAAAGCAATTATGATCAGTTCTTATGCTCTTTCCCAGAAGAAAATCTGCAGATGGCAGCCCAATGCCTACCATGGAGAAATATGTATTAAAAAGTGAGAAAATCTGGGAAAATCCAGATCTACATATCATTATAGAACAGAATTGTTACTACGATACTCAATATTCAGTATGAGACACCTGATTATCTGTGGTCTGTGTTCAGTTGTATCCAACTACAAAGTATGTCACTCATGCCACAGCAATTTGATGTCCTCACTATTTATTACTTTCTATCCTCTTTTTACAATCCCTGTGGTACATGAACAAAATAAGCTTCAAACATGCATTTACTCTTGCTTAGAAAGATGAACCAGCACTGCTACCTTCCAAGAGTAATTTCTGAAAGATGTCTTCCTAGAGAAGGCACTCCTGTGAACAAACTTGTGCCCTGATGGAAAGATGAATGTGGTGGTTTCATTGGGGAAATCCCTGTGGTAACAGGAGACTTGTCAGCTTTTTGGGAAATAGGTGACAAGGCAGGCACAGTGGCTCACTGGCAAACAATGACTAGAGTACGTCAAGACCCTTGTCTGGAGAACTGCACTGGATGGCTACAAGCTCTTCAGGAGAGATGGGAAAGGGAGAAGGGGTGGAAAGGGGTGAAAGAGGTGGCCCTTTATATTAGGGAGTTTTTGATGACATCGATATTGAAACATCCTATTGAGGGTCTGTTATCATCCACACAACCAGGAAGAAGAGGTGGACAACTTATTCTATGAGCAGCTGGAGAATGTTTCAGGATCACCAGCCCTCATTTTGTAGGTAACTAACCCACCAGACATCTGCTGGGAACTTAATGAAGCAGAGAAGAGGCAGCCCAGGAAGTTCTTTGAGTGTGTTTAGCACAACTTTTTGTCGCAGCTGGTGAGTGAGCCCACCAGGGGAGGGACTACATTAGACCTGTTGTTCACAAATAGAGATGAGCTGGTGGGAAATGTGGTGGTTGGAGGCCACTTGGGGCATAGTGATCATGAAATCACAGAGTTCTTGCTATTTGGTGAAATGAGGAGGGACATCAATAAGACTTTTACACTGGACTTCTGGAGGGCAGACTTTGGCCTGTTTAGGAGACTTATTCTGAGAGTTCCTTGGGAAGCAGCCCTTAAAAACAAAGGAGTCCAGGAAAGGTGGGCATGCTTCAAAAGAGAGATCTTGAGGACACAGGAACAGACTGTCCCTGTGTGTCAAAAGGTGAATCAATGAGGCAAATATCCAGCCTGGATGGGCCAGGAGGTTTTGAAAGAACTTAGGAATAAGAGGATATATCATCTTTGGAAGGAGGGTCAGGTCTCTCAGGAAGTGTTTAAGCAAACTACTGGAGCATGTGGGAATAAAATTAGGGAGGCCAAAGCTCAGTTTGAACTTAAAATGGTGACATCTGTAAAGGATAATAAAAAATGTTTGTACAAATATATTGATGGCAAAAGGAAGGGTAAGACCAACCTTTGTTCTTTATTAGATGTGGGAGGGAACTTAGTAACTGCAGATGAGAAGAAGGCAGAGGTGCTTAATGCCTTCTTTGCCTCAGTTTTTAGTGGAAAGACAACTTGTCTTCAGAACAACTGTCCTCCTGGGTTGGTAGATGGTGTCAGGGAGCAGAATGGTCCCCTGTTATCCAGGAGGAGGCAGTCAGAGAAGTGTTGAGCTGCTTGGATATTCATAAATCTATGGGACCAGATGGGAACCATCCCAGAGTGATGAGGGAGCTGGCAGATGAGTTTGTGAAGCTGCTCTCCATCATTTACCAACAGTCCTGGCTCATTGGTGAGGTTCCAGATGACTGGAAGCTGGCCAATGTGACTCCCATTCACAAAAAGGGTGGGAAGGAGGATCCTGGTAATTACAGGGCAGTTAGCCTGACCTCAGTACCCGGTAAGGCAATGGAACAGTTTATACTGAGTGCCATCATGCAGCACATACAGGATGGCCAGGGTATCAGACCCAGCCAGCACGGATTTAGGAGGGGTGAGTCACGTTTCATCGACCTGGTCTCCTTTTATGACCTGGTGACCCACCCAGTGGATGCAGGAAAAGCTGCAGATGTTGTGTATCTGGACTTCAGCAAGGCCTTTGACAGTGTCCGTCAAAGGCCCTGCTGGATATAGGCTGGATATTGGGAAAAAGCTATTCATGGAATGAGTGATAAAGAACTGGAATGGCCTGCCAAGGGAGGTGGTAGAGTTGCCTTCCCTGGATGTGTTTAAAAAAACACTGGATGTGGCACTCGGTGCCATGGTTTAGTTGAGGTGTTAGGGCATGAGTTGGACTCAGTGATCTTGAAGGTCTCTTCCAACCTAGTCATTCTGTGAATTCTGTGAATTCCTCTGTGGAGCAAGCTCAGGACTTGAATAGATCTTTTTACCTTGACTGGTGTTAGTGTAAGGGGTCACAAACCTGTTTGTCCTTCTCAAGGTGTGACTACTGTGTGTAGGGTGAGATGGAGATGAGAAGGGTTGTTGAGCCTCTGCATCTGTGGTAGGTCAAGATTGCAGCACTGCTGCCACTGGAACCGAAAGTTTCATCCATCGCATAGTTTCTAAACAGAGGGGAGATGGGAGCCTAGATTAGAGTCAGAGCAACATCACACAGTGAAATCTGCAAGATAAACCAGCAGGTTCCCTGTCTGAAGGTCTGTGCTTATCACTGGTTAACAGGCCTAACAAAACTGGGCTTCTGATTGCTATTAAAAACATGCATAAAAGCTACTGCCTCATTGAGCTTTCTTTGCCTGCAGAAAAAATGAGAATTTATTTCTTCTAAATTCACATCTGGCTACTGCCACTCATGCCTCCATCATTCTGACACTGCCTTTCTACAGTGCATTTCATCTGGGGCAACATTGGTTTATTTAATCAGGAGATTCAGTGAACTGCAGTGAAGGCACTTAACAGTCACTTAGCATGCTGAATCTTTTCACTGTTAACTTTAAGCTCACTTTCCTTATAATCCATGTCCTAGGAATATTCAAAATGTTTAAAAGCTCAGATATTAATACTAGGAGTTTGAAATATTGATTTCATATCATATTTTAACATCAGAATTACAGATATGCTCACTTGAGTTGCAAAGATATTAAGTAAAAAGTTCATAGTCACAAGCCATATATGATTAAATATTGCCAACAAATAATTTTGAACCATTAATCAGCACTTAATATATGTGTGAAATATAACATGAAGATTTACAGTGCTTATTGTGCTTTATGCTTCTGTGAAACTGCCTTATTTCATCCTGATGGATGGAGGTAAAGTAAACAATGTCACCTTCATATTTCCTTGTGGATGTGCTGTATAAAGAGCTTCGCTTTTTCTTTAAATTTATATGGCTTTATTCCTACACAGATGGTCATCAACTTTTCCCTACTGAACATTGCATTTTAAAAAAATAGATAATTCAGTTCACTGCTTATTTCATAGGATTTTGGGAGTACCTTTAAGTGTTGGCTTGCCTCATAATGCATAAATGTCCAAATTTAGGTTTCATGATTTCTATGAAAAAAAAAAAAAATGAGGTTTCTTAAGTCCATAAATAGAAAAATTTTCAGTTTAGGAAAGGACAGAAGAATCATCTTATCAGCATACAAGTGGCATTTCTTCCAGAAATTTTTGGCCAACTTTTAAAGCTACCAACAATATTAGTTAAGGGATAGTACTTTTAGAATGAAAGTATTCTGATATGAGTAGTTAACTCTTCTTCCAGGGATAAACTATGACCAGAAAAGATGAACACCTTTCATACTAACATAAACACACCTCCATTAAGATTTAGCTCTAGTCTATAGAGGCTCATTCATTCCATATGCTGTTCTAAAATTATAGTTTAACATAAACCTGTTAGCATGCGTATTCCTGTAATGTGAAATGTTGATGTTCCTATGAAACTTGAAATTCCATGTATTTGGTTATAATTTTTTGATGGTTTGAACGTCAGTCACTGTAAATTAGCACATCCCAAAATAGCACAATTTTCATCTTGCTCCTTATTTATAGCTTGCTCATAAGAATAATTTATAGAATAAGGGGCTTATTTTCGCTATGACATAAAGTCATGTTTTACAAAGGTCAACACCAATTTTAGCCATGTTTCAATAAGCTGCATAAATTAACTATTTCTGAGTAAAAGTCACAGATTAAAAGGTGACTCCATTGTCATTTCTATAATTAAGACACTGTACAAACATTTCACATCCAACAGAAAAAGAGAGCCCTCTATGAGATCACTTCTTTCTCATGGCTTGTTGTTCAACAAGCCCAGCAGAGCAATGCCTGGGGCTATGAAGAGATTGTTGAAGATCACTTAAAAGCATGCGTAGTCCTGCCATCATCATAGAATTGTCCATTGCTTCTGAAGCGATTAAGGCAAATTTTTCAGATTGGTTTTATCTTCATCTTCTTCTCCTCATTAAAAGAAATATTAAAAATGTAGAAATGCTAGTTAGAGTCCTATCCTGAAATTTCAGCAAGTAACACAGAAATAAATATTAATGTTGGCTGATAATTCTTATACTGAATCTCAATCGTCATTGGAATGAACCTTTCCTGATCATTTTTCATCTGGTCTTGAATGTGGCCTGTGTTGTATGACTGGCAGAGGACAAAACAAATTCCAAACTGGGTTTTTTTGGTAAATAGGAGGGCTGTGTGTTTGCTCTTTAACAGTCATCATATGTAGCTTCTCATAAGGTCTAATCTCCTTGGGTACAAAACAGATGGCTGAAACTTAATAAAAGGGATACTATGGGGAATACAAGAATTACTTGTACCAAAACTAACTTTATGCTCCCTTATAGGGCCCAGATGAGCTATGATGTGAATGTGAACTCTGATACGGCAGCCAGATTGGCCTCTAATCCTGGTAAAGAGATAATGCCATTAAACTAGACTTTTTTTCTTTTCCACATCTGCCGACTTGAAAGTCTCCATTACTTCCTTTCACGTATTCCCCAGATTAATATGATGTTTTTGCCACTCAGTGCTGTTACTGTCTGTGTTACAGGGCTCTTGGACAAGGCATAAGGAGATTCATCCCTTTGGAGGGTATTGCTACAAACAAAATACATCACATGAATTGTCTAGGTTTGTCAAAGTCAGTCATTAGTTTTTAGTTTTTGCCTAGTATTTTCACTGAGAAGTCATGAATCCCCAGTGTTTGGGTGTCACCATGAGATTCTCCTACTTTTCTGAGCGTTCATATTAAAGTAGAAGAGTGCACCTTCTCATGCTCTTTTCATGTACACAGGAGATTGTGAATTATAAATATTACCCTTGTTTTCACAGTCTTCTCCAAGGAGAGGAATGGTTGTGTGACAGTCCCTTTGACCGATGTGGTTAAGAGGTGGGAATACCACCCTCCAATCCATGGTCACCTTTCAAAAAGTATATAATAGGAAGTAATAAACAAAGGGCAGAGATTCTTCTCTGCTGATGCTGCTCTCCCAAATTCCAACTCTGTGTGTTACTTGAGCGAGGCTAACAGCGACACTTAGGGACCAGAGAATTTCAACTCTTGCACCATTTAGGAACATAACTGCTTCTGGACAAATGATTTTGAATATGAAAACTCAGTCTTTTAAAGACCAATTCCGAACACAGACATGAATAATCTCTACCTTTTAGTCTCCATGTCTTGTTTACTCTCTGCGGGGCTTTGGGCCAGGACCGATGTGCTAATGCAGAGATGCCAAGGATGAGCTTTGCAGGCAGGATCCCATGCATTCTGGTAGGCAGATTCAGGCAGCACCTGCAAGTCCATTTCCAGATTCATTGCATGCATGGAGAGCAATCAGCTTTGGTGTTAGCAGAGCTTACCTCCCAGAATATAGCAGAGGCATCAGCAGAGACCAAGCTGACACCACAAGAGACAGGCCATCATTACAACTAATTAACAGAACTGCATCGCTTCAACTACTAATGTGGAATGGTAAAGGTACTAGGTTGAAGCCTAATCAGAAACCAAAGGCAGAACAGAAAACTAAAAGTCAGATTGTCAAAATCAAGGAAAATAAGAAGAGCTCTGGCTTAGTTCTGAATCTTCTAGGTCTTTGTAGTATATCAACATGTTGATTCTATGGTTGCTAGCATTTTATAAAACCCATTAGGTTATATACAGTTGTTAAAGCATTTTCTAGTCACCTAAACTATTCGTTTCTCTTGGATTTGTCGTTCAGTTTATATTTATTTAATAAAAATGCTCTTTTTTATATATCTTCTTTTTTGCCTGCTGTCATTTGGCAACTCATTGTTCTAAAATTGCTCCTTTGGCAGACTTTGCTGTCAAATGGGTTTCAGCTGAACTGCTCAGTAGTTGAACTTGTTAGCAGTAGGAACTCTATTACACACAAACCAGCAAGACACAATTAGCAAATGTCTGTCTCAGTAGGAAACACTGTCCAAACCACACTTTTCAGTTCCCAGGCAATTTTGTGTGGTAATATTTTTTGGTGAGCTGATGCAATTCAAATGGGTACATTTTGAATCCAGTCCTCCAAAAATAACTCAGAATTTTTATGTGAGTGGAACAACAGAAAGGAAATGTGTAACAGTGTTATAACCTTAATACAACAGAGACAAAACCTTGTATCACGAGTGGTATAATAAAGTCAGTCCTAAAAAGCCTTTATGGACAATTTCTTTGGTGAGTGCCATCTTTGGCAAAGAGGTTGAGTGCTGCTATTACTGTAAAGATTGCACTTGCCAGTTTTGTTTACTATTTTCTCTTAGTTATAGTATTAATAAAACCAAGACAATTCCATTTTTGAAATATCTTTTTTCTTCTCCTTATCTGAGGTAGATGTATAGCTTAAAAATAAACAATATTCCTTGAAATGCCTGAAAACTATAATCCTTGAAGTACATGGGTATCATTTTAAGTGATAAAAAATAGTCTTTTCAATCATTAATTACGATTCAGCAAAAAGTCTTTCAAGTACCTTCAAGTGCTATGTTGCATAGTAACACAGAAAGTTTCCATGGTAAAAGCAAGCTAGCTTTATATTAAGTGGACTGTTGAAAAATAAATTCTATCTTCATGATTTAAGAACATGCTGTCTCCTCTAAACTGACCTCTGCATGTGGGCATTTCCTCCAGATTCCATATCTCTGCATCTGTGCACAGCCTTTGATGAGATATTTTGTAGAAATTCAGCATTGAAAAAGTCCATTTCTAAGACCATGTACACTTATCTACAGATACAACTGGTTGCAAATGGCAATTTGGAAAGGAAAATTTTGCCTTATACTGATGATTTTTCACATTTTTTTTTTCAAACATGTAATTTCAAAATAAGTTTGTTATGTAAACACTCCCTAGACACAAATATGTATTCTGAAATGGTAAAAGTTATTTTAGTGAGAAATAAACTTGGTTCAAGGAATAGACATAAACAGTAATGTGGTTCTTGGGTTTCCTTTTTATTGTCATTAAGAGAACTTGTTTTATCATATGATACAACTTGGTAATCTCACCTATTATGGACCTTCAATATTTTTTATGTTATGTAATTGAATTTACCTTTAATATACAACTAAAATTTTATTAACATTTAAATCACTGACTTTTACAAACAATGTAATGCAATATAATAAACTAAGTAGGAAATTAAAATTATACTAAATACAATTTGCTCTATTCACAGTTTTGTTTAGTTCATGCTAGCTTCACAGATAAGAAAAATAACTGTAAGGAACAGTGCAAAGATTTTAAATATATGGGAATTAAAATAAATATGACTGCATGCTTTTTTTTTTTTTTCCATGTAAATAATGGGTTATTTCTACTTTCTTATTTCATTAACGAATAAGAACAAACTCCCTGTATACAGGCAGCAAGAAACTTTAACAAATTTCTGACTTCATTCTTGTGACTCAGGCCTGCCTGTAGTTAATTTAAAGCTTAGTTCATTGTACACTCTGTGATAAGAATAATAATGAAAAGTTGCCAGCCCCAGGAATATCCTGGAACAAGATTAATGTTGCATTTAGAAATTGTGAAAAGTGTTTATTTCACTGAAAAGTTTTACAAAAGCCTTTTGGGTGCCATTGTTTTATATGTGAGATTAGAACAAAACAAATTGAAATTGTTTAAATCAATAACAGCTATCAGACACAGATCTGCAATGATGTTCCGAAGCAGTCACTTTAGTTCCTGGGTTCACAGCTCTGGGTTATCAAGAGATGGAAAATGACAGATGGGTATAAATTATGCACAGTTTCTAAGCTTTCTTCTTTTCTTTTAAAGATTTTTAAAATTTACTCAGCTCTGACTTCTGGCTGCCTGCAGCCTATTATTTCCTAATCCAAACTGTGACTATGCAGCAGGAGAGTAGAACATGTTTAAAGCAGTTTCCTTTGATGCACAAAGAGTTTCTTCTTCTCCTGTCCTTGTTGGCTGGGATTAAGGCTTCTGTAGGAACAAAAACAGCAGCACATGACTCTGCTGCAGAGCAAGGTTCCCTCCAAAGCTGGGAGAGCTGAACTTCTGTGCTCCCTAGGTACTATTTGACAGAAGTGTAGGTTGTCATACATGAAGCTGGAGTAGTAGTTATATAATTGCTTTGAAGTTTCAAACATCTGTATTCCTAGAATTGTGAATCCTGCTTAGCTCCATTATGTAAATTGGTGTGAGCTTGCTTAGTGCAGTAGCTCATTTTCTCTCTCTCTCTCTATAAATATGTGTGTACATATATAAATATATTTGTACACACACACATACAGAGAGACACAGGGAGAGGTTATATATGTGCACAATTGATACAGAGTATATGCATTGTATTTATCTCTATGTATGATGTATATATACACTGCTATGTGACTTATCTGTGTCTTGATATATAGAGATGCATAGATACATATATAGATAGATAGATAATTTCCTTTCAATTGCCAACATGTTTTTCTGTTTTTCTTTATTATTTTGGAACTGTAGTGTTTTGCCTCCTCCTGTTTTCTTTTCCCATGGCCTCCACATTTGTGTAATCTTCTACCATCTATCTTAGCACAACTGCTCTTCTCTTGGCTCAGCTGCTTAGTAGTTGGCACTTACACCACTGGAACTTCCTTAGGCCTGGATTGAAATGGTACTGTTGGCCTCAGTGTAAGAGAAACTGCAGCCAAGATAAAGTGTACAGATATGATTGGTTAAATAATGGTATCCAGAAAAGCATTTAAATTATATAGTTCTTTGCTATTTATGTAAGTTGCTCACTAAGCAGTATCATTTGGCCATAAACAGAGCTTTTGGGGAACTGGCCAGGTAAAAGCAAATGCCCATCTGAGTGATTGAAGTAATTTTGTAGTTCAAATATAGAGAGAAAAAGCTTTGTAAAATGGACTAATATTGTGGGAAGGGAAACAAGAAATAAATTTTCTGTTTGGAACATTCTGGATATAGTATGACCCAGAACTCCTTTTCTTATGTCTGCTATCCAGAGTTCTGCTACTGAGAACTTCTCTAGGAGTTTTTAAAAGTCTGATGGTTTTTTTGATTACGTTTGTAAGTATTTCACTTTTAACTGACTAAATAGTCTTGAAATCTTGTGTAGAGCTACTAAGGTATCACATTATAGCAATGATGATTTTTATAGCCTGTACAATCTCAACTGCCTATTCTTATCGGGGGAGATGATTACTTCACTGTTTCCCAATCCTGCTTTCATTATACAAACTGGAAACCACTTTCTAAAAAGTTACTGGTTATTGTGAACCAGAGCCTTAATTAACCACACAAAAGTTATTAGTAAACGAAGATTTTTTTTCTTATTAAAGTATTATTAATCACTTACGTCTTGTTTTCCCCTCTGACTGCAAAAGTCTATTTTATTTCACAGAATGAGTTCTTATAAATTAAGCCAATGCATTTCTATGGTTGTGCCTCAGATGATTTCTTTGATTTTTGGTAGTGACTGAAAAAAAAAGCCCAAGTAGTGATACTCATCTCCTTAAAGTTTTCTCTGTTGGCAAGCTGTTAGCTTCAATTGATTGGTGAAGCGTGCCATAGGAAAACACAAAATCAGTAAAGAGTTACAGACTCCATGGTTTACAGCTATGAACTACATAGTTTCATTTCTGCTACTCTTTCACAAACTCCCTTTCTCAGAGTATCTGTCTTTGGAGTATGGCCAGCAACAAAAAAATTAAGCTCAGAAGATCATATAGCTAGATAGATCTAGCTGGAGTTAGGATGAAAAAAAATTCTCTCATTTTTGTCTTTGTGGAATGTAATTATTTGAGAATTTAAATGAATTTATAGACAGAAATCTTCCTTCTAAAAATGATATGAGAAGATTAGCTGAACTCCTAAGACAATACCCTGATATGTTCTCACAAGTCATTTTCTTCAAAAGACATATCAAGTAACACATTCTTTAGAGCATGGAATATGTTATGATCTGTTCAATGAGAAAAGTTTGAGCACCAGCAAACAACATAATATTTCATGGTATTTTAGGACACAACGGGAATTTGGAGGCATGATTCATGATTCATTTGGCCACCTGTAGATCTCCAAATATTATCTACCCAAATGTCATGAACTGTTACCAGTGGAGAGAGACCTGTACTTCATGAGGGTGATTTATTCATAATACACAAGATCTGAGTAAACCACAACAGTCGTAATGAAAATGTTATACTTTCCTTTTCTAACTATAAAGGGAGCCCAATGACTAATTTGAACAATATGCACATTTTAGCTTTCTAAAATTACAGAATATCTAAAAGTAGATCATATGAATCCCAGGTGTGAAGCCCCCAAAAAAGTGGAAATTATTTAGACATAGGTTTGCACATCTCATAAGTATTCTTTCAGTACATGTCAGTTGATTGGTCTTAAGTTTACTGCTAGCTGGTATTTTTTCTTCCTTGACTGTTTTCCCCTGTATGTTAACAGAAGCTCATACTTACTTTTCAAAACATTAGACTTGTAAACTCTTGCCTAAAAACAATCAGGTAATAAGCATCTAGACAGTTCCCAAGACTGCACAACTGTCTTCTACTTTCAGGACACCATGTCCAAAACAGATAGAAACCTCTTAACAAATCAATTCCTCAGAAGCTGGGGAAGAGGTGGCAGCATAGATGACGATCTCATTTATCAGGTCTTCTGTCAGCTGATACTGGCATGATGTCACTTTGGGGTTTTTGAAATTATTGTACAGCATTCTCTGGCTTCACTAACAGAACATTTCCTTATTGGACAGAATAGAATATTTTTTTTAATTGCCTTCATCTACCTTTCACTACTTCTATGCAGTTTCTCTTTGCTGCTAAGAGTGGTCCTGATGGAATTGAACCACAGCCTTTTCTCAGACACTGTCTTGATGCCCTGCCTTTTTCTGGGAAAAAGCTAGCTAGTTTCCCATCCATGTCTTAGCCACTGCCCTGTCTGGTTTATCCTCACCTTGCTGTGAAATCACATGAATGTAATGAATTAAGCCTTTCCTTTTTCTTTGTTCATAGAGAGCACAAAAGAAAAGATGACAAAAAGGGCTCTGGTTTGACTCCAGTTTGGGAATGCCAATACAGATACACACAGGAAGATAGATATATAGATATACAGATATATAGATATATAGATATATAGATATATATAGGTACAAACTAACCAGAGATACAGATGTTTTACAAAAAGTGCAAAAATGCAAAAATTATTCTGAAGACAACAAAGTAAACATTTTCTTACGGAATAAAAGCACACTCATGTCGCCCTTGTTTTTCTGAGTTTTTCTAAAGCATTCTGCCTGGTTCATAAGATGGAGTCAGTTTTTAGTTTCTGCACAATATTAGGAGTCAGTTTTTCAGTTTCTCAAGCCTTGGAACATAAACAAACCTTCTTGTTTCTGTTCACTGTGTTTTGTTTACATATTTTCTAGCCTGAAAATAATGTTGATTGACAGCTGGTCTGGCCAGTGGAGTGAAGGGGTAGTAACCCCAGCAGCCAATCGACAACCAGACCCACAAATGTATAAAAATTAAAGAAATGAACAGGCTCGCTGTCTTTTAGTGAAGCAGCTCTTGCACTGCAGACCTCTTGCCTCCGTGTTGTCATTTCACATGTTGGTTGTGATACACTCACATATATAAGGTTCACTCCTATGTGAGGTATTTGTTCAAAAAAAATTAGTTATAAATTACAACCCAGTCCTAAAGATTTACCAACTTAAATGGACAGCAAGTTGAAGTCCCTATTACAAAACCAGTCTCTCAAATAATTAGTTAATAAGGTTTTTTATTAGTTTAAAGAATCCCTCACATCTGCTGCTATTCTAACTCGCTGTTTACTATCAAGTAATCTACCACATTTTCAGAGATGGAAATAGTGTTGCAATTTTTGAGCATTTGCATGACCTTTAAGGTTGTTTTTTAGTTGATTACTGTGTGCAGCACTATCACAATACAGAGAAGCAGCTCTGCAAGCATGTAAATGAAGTCATTTCTCATTTCAGTTCTCCTCTTTCCTTCTGAGTGGTTCAGAGGAAGAACTTTCAAATGAAAATAATTACCTTGCACTATGTAAAACAGACATGCTTAATTCTGTTATTTATGCCACACTATCAATCACTAATTCCTCTCTAAAATTTAATTTTATGACTGTCCCTTATTTTTATATATTACCCATCTATCTTAAATATCAAATCATTATTTCATGTGAATCGTCCTGTACATGCAAATTTTTGCAGGGTTCTGTTTGACTATCTCAGTGCAGAGATCTATTTTCAGTTCAGATCATTAAATGTTTGTGTTTTCTTGTTTCTTAGAGTCTCTCAAAATTCCAGGGAAGCTATTGACAAGTACCTGGGGGTTTAACTTTGTTATAGAAAAATCTCAAATGATTTGAAGTTGCATTTAAGACATCTTTGTGCAATAGTGTCGACGGGGGACCAGTAATAATAATTTGGTGTCAGAAAATCAATAAAACACATTAAGGTGGTTTCAGTTCCACTTTTTTTTTTCCTCAAGTCTTGTTACATTCAAAATTGAAGTCACATAGACAAGATCAAAACTCCAGGAACAAAGCTAACCTTGAAGGCTTTACTGATAAGAACTTATAAACAAAAGATTTAAGATTCAGCATCCAAACTAAGCTTTACTAGTTCTGTAAACACTATTGACTTCCCACAGATTCCTTAGAAATATTTAATCCAAACCCTATTTGTCCTATGAAAATGAAGTGTCAGAGTTGATCCATATTTTCAGTTTACAATATTGAGGTCCATAGGTCAATACACTAAGCAAACTGCAGACTCTGGGGATTTTATTCACTTTGTAGGCTATGAGAAAGACAAGCATTTAATTTTTTTCCATCACATGGTCTTGCAGCAGAAGTGTTTGTCCTGCATTGAATCTAAACATGTGGTTCTGCATTGCAGTAATATTCACTATCTTATTTAAGTTGCATTCTGTTTCTGAGATAAAAGCTTAGGCTGTAATATGTGAATTTTCATTTCACTGCTTAACGTCAGGATTCTGAAGGGATAGAAAAAAGTCAAACACCAATTTTTCTAACTTTTGTTTGGGTTTTTTCAATTATCATCATAGCCAATTATAAGGAAATGCTCCTTTTTGAGAGAAAGCCCAGAGAAAGATGAATATTTAAAGGTACATTTCCAAAATAAAAAATTATTTGGGATTTAATGTCAATTAACTTTATGGAACAATTCTTCTTTTATTTAGCTTAAAGCAGGATGTACATTATCCCACTTCCTGCTAAGATTCATTTATAAATTATTAATGGTTACATTTGCATTTTCATCAGGAAGAAAAGAGACAGTCATTGCATAGATCTTTCTCTAGACACTGATATATTATTTAATTAAATACAGTTCATGATTTTGTACAGGATCTGCAGAGTTTTGATGGGAAACAAGAATAATTGCACAGTAATTGTTCAATGGTTATCTTTTTCTAAATCACGTTACTGGCTATTTAAATTTGCTGTATAAGCAGTTAGCTGTGACACAAGCATTTACCCAGCTCTAACCTTCTTATGACCCACCAAGATACTGCCTAACAAGAAATATTTATTGTTTTCTGTGGTGATTTATGTAGATGGTTTATTATTTTTTTATTCATACTCATGATTGTAAGACCTGATTATGGGATCTGTAAAGGTCATGCCCCAGCAAGTTAATTTGGTACCTATATGCCCTCTTGTTCTTGACTATGGCACCCTGAGACAGAAAGTATTATACCAGATTAAAAATATCTTCTTCAAAACAGGGCATTATTTATTCATGTAAAAGTAGATAGTGTGCAAAGTAATGAATAAGACCAATAAAGGACCACATGTATATTTTTTTCTACTAGCCCCATCAGCTTTCCAGCTTGCCTGTTCAGCAGTGGCTGAGGGAAATTGTCTGTTTCGAACCCAGCTGGAAGTTATCATTGCCCTGTGTCATTATTTTCTGATGCACATCCAACACCACCACCCTTTTCAAACCAGCATACTTAAGGGACAGGCATGTTTTGAGTCCAAATGTGAGTTGAGAAATATACTTTTTACCACACTTAGTATTGCCAGGCAGCAGTCCATAGATTTCCTAAAAAAATCTTCCTTCTCCTGTCTGGAACTATTTTTACTTTGATTCTACTTTATTTCATGTGGAATTTCTTTTCTTGTCCTTTTTTTTTGATTTATCACCATGCACTTAGTTAGGAAAATAGCTGATAGGTAAACTGAGTTTCAGAATTTATTTTTAAATTAATATCCATAAACGTCTATTTTCTCCAAAAGAAGTTGATGGATGATAGTTAAGTTCAAGTAATCATACAGAAGGCATAAAAGGATAATGAAAAACTCCTTGTTCTAGGAGTATGATGAGTCAGTATTTTGTATCAAAGAAAATTTGTAATGATCTGCAGTTCAGCAAAAGTAGTTTTTATTATCTTTCAGACTCACAAAGGGCTTTTCCATTTCCTTCAAAATTATTTTTCTTGATTTTTTGGGCCAATCCAAACTACCACAAATGAAGGGAGGATGCAAATAGACATGGCAGCGTGTTTGTAAAATAGGAACATGTAAAAACCACACTAGGAAGTTATACAGAAAGGAGGTAATGAACCCAAAGACCATCAACAGCCATTATAAAAACTGCTGGTTTTTGGAGGAGGGGCATGGCTGAAGTGGGACTGTAAAATGCTGTTTGGAAGTAAGAATGTAGTGGGTTTCAAGATCTACCCTTGTACGAGTTCAGTTGTTTGAGGTGAAGCATAACCATGGGATACGAAAATGATGTGTGTCTTTATGTGATGTGTGTCCTTCAGCTTCAGACTCCAAGAGCAGACCTTAAACATATGCAGGGCCAACTCCATTAAGTTAGGTGGTCTGAAAAAGTGGGAGAAAGAATTGAAAATTAATCTTCCTGTTCATGCACAAGGAAGGGAATGTGAAGAAGCATAGGAGGGACAGTACAGGAAGCTGTTTATAGATTAAACTGGTGAGCAGTAGTGGCAGTGCCTTTTGACCAAGACAGAAAGGACAAAACAGACCTGCCAAGTGTCTTGGGAGGAGAAAATTGAAATAAGAAATTTAGTTTTGTGGTCAGAAGGAACATGTTAATGACAGAGCTTACTCATGTAAGAGAACAACCTGAAAGTAAACTTTTATATTGTATTTGGTATATGATTTCCCATGCAAAGGAGCCTTTAGAAATTAACATTCTTACTAGACTTCCTCCAAACTTGATATTTTCTTTAACAAATAGAGATGCAATAGAACAGCAGAATTTCCAAATTACATGTCCTTTACCTAAAAGCAAGGCTTCTGTTCTTCCATGCTTAATGACAAAAATGTTGCCTGAATATGCCTATAATTATTTTTTTTTTTTTTTTTTAAGAGAACTCACTTTGGCTAAAGAGCAATTTCTAGGAAGATCTGCCAGCATTGCTTTTTCTGGTTTTATTTGCTTGGAGTTTTTTTCATATGAAGGAAAACATTAGCACATAGTGCACTAGCATGTAAATCCAAAACTTTAAAGAGGGCACCACTGCACATTCCTTGTACACAAGTGTTGATGTTTCAATTAGCAATAAACCACAAACTGTTGCCATAGACTGCAACTATCTGGTGGACTATTAAAAGAAGAAATTAACATCTTACAGATATATGGAACTTCCTAAAGAATAATTTCCTCGTGCAGAAATGCTCAGAGTTGCAAGTCTACCACTTTCATTTTTTTTTCTAGTAAATAAATAAAGTAAGTAAATGAGATACTAACAATGTGATAGGAAATACAATATGAGATGGGACCCTTGAGGTCTGAGAGTAGAGGTAGAGCTCGGGTAGTGCTCAGTTCTCTTACTGGAAGCCAATAAGACAAGTGTATTCCAGAGGTAAATGTTATTGAATAGACTTCATCTCTTATAATAAAATGACACTGTGTGACTGTCAGGTATAAATGACATGGGGTTGTGGTCATTGCCTACTACAGAAGCAGGTTGAAAGTACTTGCACAGATACACTTCTTCAAATCTGTTGGAACTCATGATCTGAATTTCACTTCAAAGTATTCAGAGAAGCAGTTGATTATTAGGGCTTCAGTTTCAGGGTAAACATATGAAAACATAATGCTAATTGTTAACATCTTAAAGCCTATGAAAGAATTGTCCAGATTGGCTGTAAACTCTTAGTGGAGGTTAGAAAAAACTTCTGTTAGGAATAATATAGGTACAGTTCACCCTGCCTTCATCCAAGGATGAAATAGGTGAGTTTTCAAGTGGTTTGAAAATTCTGTGGCTTTAGAAAGCATCATTCTGATGGACCGATATAGAAAAGAGAAAGCAAGCTAAAATCCAGTTCAACTTAAAAAGGCACAAATTGGCTAGAAAAAATATCTAAGTTATGTCTCAAGAAGTTAAAGAAGTAACACACAGAAAAAAAACAAAGCAAACCAATACCTTCTTCTATTTCATGTGTCTTCCTTATTTTTCTTTATCTTGTCGCATCAGCAGATATCCCATTATGTTGCTGCAATACTTTGTTGCAATATAAATGCTCAAGTTTGCTGTATTTCCCTTCTACTTTTATCAAAAGTACTTTAACACAGGAATTGTGTATTCCTTTTTGTCTCTGAAATACATCTTCAAATATAAATAAGCCATTATACTTTAACATTTTTCCCAAGGGAAAAAAAAAAAAAAAAGCTACTGATTTGAAATTTGACATCTTCTATCATGGCTCACCTAATTTAATTTAATATGGTGCAGATGTGAGACAGTGTGATCATAATTCAGCTTGAGATGGAAGGCTTTTCGTGGTCTTCTGTCAAGCTTAGTCAATAAGCTAACTGAAGCACTATATATGCAACCATAGGAAAAAGAAGTAGGTTCTGTAACCAGTAAATATATTTACTTTCTGTAAAATGTAAGTTTCATTTATTATGTTTGCATAGAACTATTTCAGACAAAGTGAAACCATCAAGTTAATGGAGTCAAAAAATAAAGACTTACTGCTAGTTACTCCAAGACACCTTGTCTTGTCAGAAATCTTGACATTTATAACATCAATATTAATTGAAGTATTTTAGTTTTGTTCCATTTCTCCACCATTTTTAAAGTTGCTCACATTGCAGATGTTCCTTAACTGGAATCAAGCAAGACCAATATGACTTCAATCTCTTCAACTATTACTTCTTCATGCAGCATACTTTATACTTTGAATGTGTTGATATCCATGCCTCTGCTACTTTTCCAGCCTTGAATGGTCATCTGAAGGTTAAGTCCTTTAATCCATGAATTGTGAATCAGGAAGAAAACACTATAGGGTTACATAAATAAATGCATGCACTAAAGAGTATAAAGGAATTAAATCTACTTTTTTCTTTTCAGTTCAGCTTCTACTTACATAGAATAAAACTATAAAATAAATCATTAAAATAAAAAAATAAAAAGGAAATCGGCAAAATGTTTGGGACCATAACAATGGAATCTAGTTTCTAATATCTAACAGTCAGTTTTTTTGTTTTGTCTGTGAAGCTGAACTGCATGCAAATCTTTCATAATAGCCACCTTCAAAAGACAGATCTTCATTTATGCATCTGCAGTAACAACACAATAGCTGTGTTCTGGAGTTCTTTAAACAATAGCTACATTCAGTGATTTGTGTGTTTTTTCTAATTAATTATTTAAATATTCTGTCAGGTGCTGCAGTTAAGTCTTAATCATTTTGTAAACAGAGGAATAGAAAGAGAGTTTAAGTGTCACGATCACATCAGAATGCATTAGCGGTATGATCACAGAGAGGAAAGTCATGGGTGTATGTCCAGGCAGGTTTTGGGATATCAGTGCCTGTAACAATGAACTCTGGAGGAAGTTTTTAAGTCTGTCATTCAAGTATGTTGGATTCATCTAACGCCAGCCGAGGAAATATATTACAGCCGTACTTAATGTTTCAAAACCACTATATGTTCTTATGACATTACAGAATTGTGTATGTGTTTACTCTGATTTAAACCTGCATTTGTGTGCTGAGACCTAAGATCTTTTGGGTTCTTTTAAATTAGCACAATTCATTTCAAGAGAGAAAGGATAACTATTGAAAATAATACACAATATACGATATACAGAAGCACTCCTTTATTCTCTATTCTGTTGTTGTAGAGTTGATGTTTCATCTTTAAACCTCAATTTTCTGAAGTCAGAGTCCTCTCATGAATCAAAAAATGTCCCAGTTCAGAATAGGTTGTATCATTAAATGTATTGGCAGAATTACCTATTAATTTTATGTATATCAGTGTGTCAATTAAGATTATGAAAGCAATTTGATATCAAATACCTCTCAGGAAAAGAGAAGCAAAGTCTCTACCCCAGAAGTCTGCAGTCTAACTAGATAAAGCAAACAAAAGAGAAAATATGGTTGAAGATGAAAATATTTTCTCAGGGTCATGAAATAAGGTAGTGGCAGTAAGAACAAGACTCTAAGCTTTCTGTTTCCAGTCTTCTGAGCATCTTACCTATTTTCTAAATTGTTCTTCCAGTTCTTTTCAAATTTCAGCAGGAGATTAAAATTTATACTTAGATCTGGTACATGTAAGTAGAATATTACTGATTTGTAAGTAAGCTGAGATGGGAATTTTCCTGGTGAGCTACACTTCAGTACAAAGAAAGATATAAAAAAATGCAGTACTTCACAAAATTTGATTCAAACAATAGTCTCACAAGTTCCTTTGTTTCTTCTGAGATGCTCATACAGCTGTCAGAACCTGTAATGCTATTGAGCAATGCAAAAAAAAGAGAGCTATAATTGTGTTTGCCCCAAATAACAATAAAAGATCAATATCACATCCTGCTTGAGTGCTGCAGCATCTAACACCACAACCATTGCTGAAAGAGAGGTGTTATCTTCAGAATTTCCATTGTTCTCCTCATGAAATAAAAGGTAAAAAAACAAGTCTGTAAGAATAAAAATGTTTAATTAAGTGCAAAAAAAATCTTGTGACCAACAAAATTATCAACTCACAAAAGAAGGAAAGTATATCCAGCATTTTGCTCCATAAAACTCGTGAAAGCCATTATTAGGGGTTTCAAAATACAGAACCAGATTCAGCCTTTAAACTAAGAAACCAAGACTACTGCTGTAAAGAAGGAAAATTTGTCAAAATATGTCATGTCTATTGTTGTGTTCAGCTTTTACAGTGGTCTTTTACATATCTCTATATGTAAAAGATTTTATTTTATATATCTACCCGTCAACATTTAGAAACAACCTCCACATCCTCACTTTTACAAAAGTGTTGCAACATTATGAAGAGATGAGATCCCTTTGCACTACATAAATGGTACAAAGGAGCAATTGGCAAGGTATGATGTTATACTAATGTGGTGACTTTAAAGAAACCAAACCCAAAACATCACATAATTTTGCCATGACATGATTGTATTATCTTCATTACTGTCTTTGACTGTGGCCTGGTCTGGTCCTTTGCCTCCTTTATTTGCAGTTAAACACTGGGGTGAAGGAGAAACATTTCTTATTAATTCACACATTTAAGGCTTAATTGGAAATGTGTGGGTCATGGGACAGAAGTCACAGAGGCTAAGTGTTTCTGCCTTCTGTGTGCCTGTGTAAGAGAGGAATCTCTTACCCTGAGTCTCACAGCTGCCTCAGACTCTTTCCTCCAAAACAAGGAAAGTTCCATTCCAATTGTTTTCTTAGGACTTTAATAAAAGCTTGTGTATTTTTTAATGTGTTCACCTAAAGCCGACCAAGTTTAGAACATTCTGTCCAAGGATGGGTCCCAAGACTCTCTTGAACTCCCATCAGTCAGCTAGGTAGCAGAAAGTAATAAGGAAAAAAAAAAACAAACACACACACACTCCTACCTGTGCTTCCCAACATGCTAGTCACTCCTTGTCCAGCACTTGAAAGCATGGGAAATCTTTATGTTGTTTTGACATTTCAATGCATTTTTAAGAGAAAAGTTTTGTATTCATTACCCACCAGAAAAACCTTAGAAAATTAGAATTGTTCTCTTGAAATACTGAGCATGATTTCCTAATGTTGCAGTAGTATGCTGTCACCTCAAAAGAAGACTGAAGATACCAGCATGGGGAATGAACATGTTTATCAAGCAATGACATTTAAGTAATGAAGAAATGAAGAAAATTGTATTCTAAGTCTATGCGAAAGCCTTCCTCTTTTTTCCACTTTTGATCCCTTTTCCAGGCAGTACTCAGGTTGATTTCTAATAATAATGTAAAACTCTATATTGTTGATTTATTAGCTACTTTATAGTAAGGTTACTTATATCCTCAGTTTGATAATGTTATATGGCATTTGATTTTCTCAGACTCAAGAAATGGAAATGGAAAATTATTTCTTATATGTATGATTCCCATGTTTCCTATACTTTCTCCTTTTTAAAACCTTAACCTCCTTTTATGCTTTTATTCTGTTTACTTCCTGCTTATTCCTCTTCTTTTGTCTTCCTAAATCTTTTTTCTTGTATGTCAGTCCCTTGACTCTATTGCTCTTCCTATTTGAAGTCAAAACCAGCAGGATTCCTCCTGCTTCATCCCACTCATTTCTGATTTTGACCTTATGTTTAATTCAAAATGTATTGAGTCTTTCATGAGCAGATATGAGATCCAGTCTGGGTTAGTCAACACACATCTAGATCACAGATGCTGCAAATAACAATGTGAGCAAGACTCCAGGTCACACACCCTCACAGTGTGCTACTGAATTGAGCCTCTTTGATGCTGATATGAGACCAGTTAAGAGTGCTAATAAACCCTGAGTTCTACAGCAAATAGTGATTTTCTCCTTGAAATATGAACTATTGTATAACTCTGGTCTGCACTCCCCCCCTCACCCCCACCTCAAATATTTAGACACAGGAAAGAAATTTAGTAGCTGGAGATGCTCCTGTTGCACCCTCTTGACCTTGGCTAGAGCCTTAAGGGAAAGAGGGGCACAGTCTCTATCTACATGGACATAGAAATTTGGAGTATGAGAAGGGCACCACAAACTGAGGTTGTCACCACTGCAGGAAAGAATTCAAAGGATTTGTCAGGTGGGACCAAATGTATCTCCAGGGCTGCCTTTTTCTGGAGCTGAGGATTTTACTCAGGGCACTGGAGTCCTATTCTAAACTCAAGCCTGCAAAAATTCTTTCTGAGACATCAATCTTTTAAGGCACACCAAGCAGGAACAGCATTTCCCAAATTTTTATGAGCAGATCATCTGTGAGAGGCCAGTGTTAAAACCCACATAAGTTATTGAAGGCAGTGTCCTTACCGGAGACTGTAAACCAGAGTGGAGAGGGTAGTACTTTCTACCCTGACTACTGAAGTTGGAACACTCAAGAGAAATAAAGAATTTCAGGTAAAAAAGATAAACATTAATAATTATATATCCCCAGTGGTGAGAGTATTTATCTGCAAATAGGCTGACGAGAATTCCAGCCCTTTCCTTACTACATTCTTCATTTTAATGCAGAGAACCCATACTAAAACATACAGAAACATCTCTAAAGTAAGAACCAGAATACCAGCCTCCCAACAGATGTGAAAGCCTTCATCTTTCCATGCCATCTCTCTGATCTTGAGTGATTTGTAACATAGCACCATCACTTCTAGGCAGAAAAAGTTTTCCACTATCTACTTCCTTCAAACATTTTATTTAGGATGTCCTCCCAGAAAATTAGCTATGAGTTTCAAATACTTGAATAAGGATGAGGAATGAGGACACTGGTCTGGCTTGCCTTTAGTAAATGGAATAACTCCTTTCTGAACAACAACCACAAGTGCTTTTCTTTCAGCATCATTGTGCCATCCACTTAATATATTTTGGGAAGATCTAGGTATAAAATAATATATACCAGAAAAAATTTAATCAGAAATTGAGGCAGAAAAAAAGCCTTATTCTTTGTTCCCTCATGGAATTAAATGGCAGTAGGTGGCAAGCTGATGGACATGACATTCTCCCCCAAATGCACAACAGCAGAGCACCTTGAAAACCCAGATTTGAGCAGTGATGTAAATATAACTGAGCAGCAGGTAGATTACATTTCATAATTTTAATCCTGAATCGTGCCTGAGTATTTCTGTAGACAAACAAGTCTCTCAATGCAGCTGTCTGTAACTCAATATATTAAATACACATATTTCTTGTAAGAAGCGAAACTGGATAAATATATTCTCCCGTGACAGCTGGGTGCCAAGAGATTGGAATTGGCACTTTCCACAGGAATACATGTATTCCTTCAGGGCCATTGACAGAAAGCAGCAGGCAGCAGGACTACCCTGGTTGTTGCCCTGGCAGGCAGGTGGCTTGCTTGGCTGACCAGCTCCCATTCTGTCCCTCTGGGCAGCCAGGGAGACAACCAATGTGGGAGCTTGCCAGCTTCTTGGCTGTCTGAGTGGCAGATGGATTTGCAAGCTGCCTGGCTGGCTGCCTGCCTAGCCCTACGTTTGCCTGATGGCTGATTTACCTGCTGCCCAGCTCCCCAGATGCCTGGCAGGCTGCCTGCCCAGTTTGCCTGATCATGGGTGAGGTTATGGGCCCAAAATAGTTTGTTCTGCAAAGCAGGAGACTGTAGTGTTGGTGTTTTGTTCTCATCGAATCTGGAATGTCCCATGAAGCAGAAATTCCCATCCCAGGAAGCTTTAGTAATCAGTTTACAACATTTATCCATGTATTCTGTACATGGCAATTTAGACTTCTTAAAACTGAAGAAACACCTCCCTGCAAATGCTTGCATAATATGTGCCTGACTTGTTTCAGCTTCTCAGATTGCTTTGTACAGATTTTCTCTAGCAAAGTCAGGAAAGATTTTTAGACAGGCTTGTAATGTCATATTAATCACTGGCTCTATTTCTACTGAATTAAGCTACAGCCCAAACCATAAAGTACCAATAAACTCTAATAGAGACTCATGAAAAATCATAATGATTATGGTTCTGGATATGCGGCCAATATATGTGCCAAGTGGATTGGACCTTTTCTTACTTACAAAAAATAAAGCTATAAATTTCTATTTGTCATAAAGATGGCAGGAGTCTGCCTTTTCTCAGAATACCTTACCTTTAATATTCCAATTTCTTTTTAATCACACTGTCCTAAAGATTTCATTCTGCTTAAATAATGAAAAAAGGTGTTATAAAAATTGCATGAAATCAGCTTGCCCCAGGACAGGTTCTGTTGGATGTAATTACATATGCTTCAACAACTGGAGCAATGTGTTGTGAGAAAGGCTTTTAAGGTGATAGAAGTTAATTGTACACGTTTTAAGGTAAAAAGAGAGTGGAGAACAATGACCAGCACACTGAGAAGAAGCTGTTCAATTTCTTAAAGCTCAAGAGAGTAAAAAGGTTATTAAATTATAAATGGACAAAAAAAGAGTGGTAAATAGGTGATATACTTTTTCATATAGGGGAAATAAAAACAGACTCTGACCTGGTGGAAAGAATTTTACTCTGGGAAAGACTGCCAGATACAAAGTTTTTATGACATACCTACATATAAAATAGGACAGTTGCCTATAAAGAAGTCTGTGATATTTCCCTGGTGACACTTCTTTAGAAGATAGTACAAAAAGAAATGCAATTTTTTTTCCTGCAGTACCGGTAATGACAATACATCAGAATTGAAGTCTGAGGCTAAGGAAAACATTTAGACTTCTTTTTTCCCAGCTGGAATACACTAAGGTTTTTTTAAAGAACTCTCTGGGGGACATTTCTCGAACTGTGAACTTGTTTTCCTAAGATATGCCAGATAGTACAAGGAGGACAAAGGGACTGTGCATGCCTGTAAGTGGTTTATTAGAATTAATAAATATATCAAAAAGACCCTATAAATGTTCTCATCACCTTATACTGTGCATATGATATAACAGCTCTTTAAAACATAGAATACTTGGTGTATAATTAATCCTGTTCTAGTTCATGATAAATAAAATTTTAACTTCATATTGACTTCCAGATATTTAGGTATCAGGTCTCCCATTGTGAAGGAGTCACTAGAAGCACAGTAGGTTGTTTTATTAAGCATGATTTCTTGAGTTACAGACCTTATTCAAGGATATTGCTACCAGTACATTAATTGCTAATAATAAATTAATTATATTGCATTGAAATACTTAATAAAATAGAGGCACACTCAAGGAGTGAAGGATTATTGTTGAATTTTAATGTTAGATTCAAATACATCAACTTTACAACTTAGTCTTTCCTGTTCTATGGCCACTTGATTTTGATGAGCTAGAAGCATGCTAAAGTCCTACAGGCTGCTTAAGAAGACAGCAACATTTCACATGGGGGAATGCAAGGACAATACGCCTTTCACCCACAAATCTAGCTGACAGAACTTGGAAAATCTTTAATTTTCTTAAAGGTTCTTAATTCTTAGCTCTTCTCCCCAGGGACCTCTGGCTTCTCCATGACTTGATTTTTTTCAGGTCTAGTCTGTTCTTTCTTCTAGTTTAAGTTTTATCCTGTTTCTCATTACTGGTATTGCTGTAAATAAATCTCATAATCCGATTTCTTCATTAAGGTAACAGCATGTATTGGTGTAGTCCCTAAGACCTTCTGGAGCAAAGTTAAGGTATTAATGTCCAAATCCTGAAATGAAGTGCTCCTACACAGGGCCAGCAGCCTGCCTTTAGTCAGACCAGAACTGACTAGCCAGAACTGTGACTTTAGTCAGTCACAGCTGAGGTGAGACAAAACCCCCACAGCCCTGTGACTGGTGGGCACTGGAAAGCAGGTCTTTTTACAATACTGAAATTTGGCTCTAAAATTCTTCTTATGTCATCCTTTATGAATATAAAGTCACTTAAAGATGCTCCTGCAAGCAAATAACTGGGTGAAGTATTTGAAAGATGGGCTTCTTCCACTCCTTTCATAGCTTGAGCCTGAAATTCTTTCCATGTGACTGAATGCCTAATGGTTTTGGTTTTTTTTCCCATCCTTGTCTTGGTAAGATGAGTGGTTTATAGTCCAAAAAGTTCCTATATACTGTATATTATCAAAGTCAATAAAATACCAAAAATTTGAATAATTTAATATATCCAGTATCTGAGGCTGAAGGGGCAAAATATAGGTGGTTTATATTTTTGCTAGAGCTTGCTATCAAGTAGATAAAACAAATTTTAAAGACTAAAGGATCCAGTCTTATGAAGATTACTTCCCTTTTATTAGGATGAACAACTCTGTGGAGTTCTGCTGCCTATAGCTTCACTTTCATAAAACTCTTATACAAATGTTTTATTCCTGGACTCAACCTTGATGTAAACAACATCCTGGAAAATATCCTCTCCAAGATATATGAAAGACAAAGACATCTGTTTGGTGCCTCTGCAAAGGCATTTCTACCCTACAAGTTCACAAGGTACTCATGTGTTTTGCATTTTTCATGTTTTTTCTTGATTTTGGAGAATGTTCATGTTAAGATCGAGACTACTTTGACAAAAAGCTGCAATTCCAACTGTAACAAAAGTGGTAATGAAGAAGGGCTGATTACAGCAGTGGTACCTAGAGACCTTGATTAAGTTATGCCTCAGTAAAGTGGATTCATGGCCACAATTTCTGAGCTACTTTTTCAGTATTTGTGAGTGTGTTTTTATATAACATGTCCAGCTGACTTGCATCTTCTCCATATCAGTTCACTGGCTTATTTTTCTGATATTAAGAGAATATCTTCCCCTAAAGAAATACAATTTTTCATGAACTTTTGGCTACCATAATAATTTACTGGTTCACTGAGCTTACTCTTTGCTTGCTGACTTTTAGTTGCACCATAGGAAGCAATATGGGAATAGAAAAGTCACTAAAAATGAAAAATAACAGTTAGAAGTTCTAACAAAATACATTTTATAGATCCTTGATGCTTATTATGACAGCACAGTAAGTCACAAGCTCACTATGTTGGTGTGAAGCTATGCAAAAACACAAGGACACAAGTGATGTTTTCTCTCTTCACTGAATGAAAGGCAAAAGTGAACATACTACCCTTTGGGCAAAATGCCCCTAATAAACACAATGTTGGCATTAAAATATGACAGAATGACAGGCACAATTAAAAAGAAAACTTGAGTCATTATTACTGCCTGAGACATGTTGAAGGTAGTGTATGAATAATCCAGAGAAGGTTATGCTAGATAAAACATCTTTGTCAGTTTATGGCTAACATGCATATTGATTCAGTTCAAACTTTTAGAAGTTGGTATTTGAGTCCATTGGAAACCTGAAAGATCAGTTGGATCCATTAAAAGCACTGGGATTATCAGTAATTTGTTGAATACACAAACACTTTTTACCTCTGAAACTGATTCAGTGCATGACTTATGCTTCTTACAGAGCTTGTTCATTAATATTTTGTCAGTTTTCCATATTTTAACCTAAATATTTTTAAAATATTTACTTACCAGAATCTTTAATATTTTAACATTTTTTTCATTTTGTTTTGTTTTGAAATGCATCTGCAATAACTGCAAACATTCAGCTTGGTAGGTTTTTGTTTTAAACCAGAGAAAACAATGCATGTGGAAATCCCATGAGCAAGCTATCTCCAAAATGTAACATGCTGTAATATACATCTTTGTAACATTGTGCTATCAATTTTATTTCAATTTAGTGGCGGATGTTCAGATGTTCTATGTACTGAAATAAGCAACACAGAGACGATAAAGGTGCAGAGAATGTGCCCAGCCTGTTGCTAGTCTTAGTAACCAGAATCCACTTCTGAAAGCCCGTATCAGTTTAATCTGGACTGTAAGGAAAACACAATGTCCAATCACACCAAATGTTTGCTGTTTCTCCACAAGCCTGTGGGTAAACACATGATTGTTCAGTTAGCAAAGAATCATCACAGTACACCTTCAGTTACTTGTCTAGCTGAGAAATACACCAATAAATAAATAAAATCTCTCCTAATTCAGACAAAAATTGTTTCCTTGCAGCATAAGAAAAAGCAAGGAAACAAGAAACAAGAGTAGATATGCAGTGAAGCCATATATATGCTCTTTTAAATAAAACCCTTTGTATTTCTGGTGGACACTGAAATCTTACTGAAACATCATGTCCCTTCTTAAAAAAAAAAAAAAAAAAATGATAAAGTGTTTACATTTTGACTGATCATGAGTAAAGTTCTTCAGCCAGTAATTTGGTTACTTTATCACCTCAAAACCAAGAGAGGCATTTCAAAGCCATTAAGTTGTTATTTATCTTTCTCCCTCAGTATCAACCTATATTGAAGGAACTTATGCCAACTGGAACAGCTTTGACAGGGAAGACTGACCAAGTATCATCTGATGGTTTGCTGTCCCAAATAGTGCTAATATTTTTGCATATTCTTTATGACACCCAGCAATAAATAGATAATTTGAAGTTCAGTATCCCAGTGTTAAAGGAAAAAAATCAAATTTTGTTTTTGCAAAACAAGGAAATATTAATCTGTCCTCATAATATTTAAAAAAAATAGTCTTTTGTTTTAAACATCTCCAACATATTTATCATATGCAAAAGGGTGACCTTTTTATTTCTCCCTTGAGGCAGAAAATAAAAAAAAGAAGGAATATTAGAAAAACAAAATAGTTTGAAAAGTTTGCCTCCACATAATTTTCTTCACTTTGAACAAATTATCTCTGCTCTACCTCCTTTATACCAACCCATATCTTGCTTGATCAGCAAGTTGTAATAAAATAAAATTAAACCATACAAGAGTTTCTTACTTCCCTTTATCTTATGCTAAGCCAGAAAAACCCTAAACCCTGACATACATTTTATTTAAACTTTCCTCTATTCTCATTGTTTCATTCTAGCATAGGAATAAATAGTGCTAAGATGGGTTCTATCTACTTTATAAATAAAATGAAATACAACATACAACACTTCTCTTTCTGATTTGTGGTTTCAGGTTTTCTTCCTCCCTTCTTCAGTCCTTAGTAAAACACATGCTCAGAAAATAATAAATAGATTGCTAAATAGTTTCGGCCAGGTCTTTCAGAAACCTTTTTTCTAGCTTCTTTTGTTACAAAAAGCCTTTCCAGTTTAGAGCATACCAGAAAATTTGTACTTTTGACCATGTTCCTCTAGTGTGAGAGCTGTTGAGAAGTCAAGAGTGTATGCCTGTAAAGCATCCACGGAATAAAACTAGTCCAAACATCAGTGTGTTCAGTTAAAGCAGAAACCCTATCTTAGCCCTGAGAAGCTGTACAAGTTGAAAGAATTAATACCATATACCAATCAAATACCTTTAGCTTTCACAGCAACATCATTTTGTAGCAACTACCCCTTTCAGAGCTGTCGGTAGTAACAATAAATACAAAATAAATTTTTAAGGCAGTTGGGGGGAAGAATTAGCAGTAGGTGAATCTATAGAATTTAAAGCTGTTCCAGCTCTAAAAAATAATTCTGAAACTTGACGATGCCCTTAAAGCATTTTAGAACTATTCCAGAAAAGGTATATTTACCTAGGGGTAAGCCAATTGCTGTCTTCAATACGTGCTTTTCAATTCACACAAGGCTTTTCTCCCATGTTTTAAAGGAAGCAGCCTGTACATTTGCACCAGCTCCCCTTAAGCAGTCAGCTCTGGGCCTCACATCTTCATGTCTGTGTCCGTAGTTTCTAACACCATAGGATGGAAGCCATATCAGCCCCTAAGAAAGAAATTATTGGCTAAGACTTAAGACATCTCTGTGGCAAACCATCTGCCTATTGTTGGATTTCTATGGCCTGACTTCCTTTAGAACAGTTTGACTTTGTGCAGCATGGGGAGGGTATGAGGATGCTGTGGTGCTGTGGTGCTTCTGTAGACAGCATTGGTGTGGGGCAGGTATAGCCTATGCTCCCTGTCACAAGGGAAAAGTAGAAGGCCTGCTCTATTCAGGCTCCAGCACTATTTATTTTGGTGGTAAGGATGATTTTTCACCTATGAAATCTCCTCTATTTGCATCGAGTCATTTATCTTCAATACAGTTTAGATAACCTTCTCAAACTATTGAAAGTAGGTGTAAATCCATGAGTGTTGTGGCATAAGAGTGATTGGAAATCATTTAATTATGCTATTTGAAACAGTCTTCACAGCAAAAGCCTCCTTGCAATCAGCACAGTAGAAATACTTTCCTCTGAAATTAGTGTCCTTAAATGCAGGATATAAAAATCAGTGTCAAGCAACTATTAATATAGAATCTTATATCACTAAGTCTCTCAGAGCCTGCTCTGCTGCACCACAGAAATCAGGAATTTCATATGAGGAATGACAAAGTTTTGAAACAGAGAATGCTTGGACCTGGGTTATCTTCAGTAGCATTGGGTAGTGTTCATCAGACCTTTCAGGTTTTAGGCTGCAGCCTGAGAGTATGTCAGAAGTTGCTCTTTGGTCACCATCAATTCACTGTGTCAAAGTTTTTTCCAGGACCAAACCTTTAATCCATAACCCAAAGTAAAAGTCTCATTTTGATGGTAAAATAGAATCCTGTGTGATGGGGTTGGAGTACTAATTCATTTGTCTACACATATCCACATCAGTCAGTAAAATAAATATTGTTTGACAATATCAGGGGTTTTTGTAGATAATATTGGCCTTCCAAGTTTACCTTTTTATTTCCTCATATTCCTGAAATTATCAGTGACATACCAAAAGGCTTTTTCATTTCTTATTAGTAAAAAAGCAACAACAGAGTGTAATTTAGAATCAGTAGCTTAGATAATTTTCCATTCAAGTAGGAGCAGCTTACAACAGTGAGCTAATTTTCTCAGTATGGACTGCAGATGAGTGATAACCAAGCAAGGAATTAGTTATAAAGATAGGTAAGCTATGTTTCCATGTGAAGCTCAGTAAGTCTATATCATTGCCACCCAAACAGAGGTCTCCCCTTCTCCACATGTATTTTAGCTCCATTTTCACAGTTCCTCTCCTCCTTTTCACAAGCTCTAGGACTCAGTAAAGCTTTCCTGAAGGTCATTCAATTCATAGTGCAGAAAAAACTTCATCTTTTGAACCTTCTTTGAACCATTAGGCTTTTGAAAAGCTTTATGTGAACTGAAAAAACCTTCATTCTCTGTTTGTTTTTTCTGTACTGTCCTTTTGCAAGGTAAGTGGATTGAACCAGCACACAGTGAAGTCCAAAACTGATGCAAAGTATGCAGCAGCACCAGCAGCATGTGGTCAGGAGCGGGAAGGAAGAATGAGGAAAGAGAGTGGAGTTACATTGGCTGGGATGAGCAGAGAGATCTTTTCACGCTGCCCCTGGGAACCTTCTTCTTAAAGTTAAGTAGAAGCCATGTAAAGCATACAAAATGGAAACTGAGCCCTGCTTCTTACCAAAACCTCCACGGCACTATCTCAAAAAGAGCGAGTAAAGGCTAGATTAAGCTGGGAGGGTAAAAATTCCTCCTTAGAGCAATTTTACACAGGTGAACAGAATTAGGACAGGATAATTTTTTCCCCCTGATTCAAAATGTGCTGAATAATAAGTATGTGATATGATGTGTCAGATCATTGTAGAATGCAGTGTCATATGATGTCACCAAATATACATCAGCACAGAGGGATTTCATCTCAATTTGTACTCCTGCAAGATTATATTTCCCAGCAGTTAATGACAACTACCATGTTTGGACAATTTAAATAATTTTAAATATTTTATCTTATAGTCTCCTACCAGAAAAGAAATCACACAGGTCAGAGGACAGAACTTTTGTTTGCCTTAAAAGGCCATGTCCAAAAGACGAAAAATAAGTAAATGCATATCTTAGTTGTAATGGATTTATATTTAACTGTTGTACAAAAATTTATCTGTTTTGTGAAATGTAACTTTGCGTCTTAAAATACATTGAAAAAACTTTTTTTCCAGCACAAGGTTGCCTCATTTAGTGCCTTATTTACAATATTAGACTTAAATCAGGCTTGTTTATGAGATTTAATACTAAAGTAGTGAGTAATAGTTTCTTGGCACTGAATTTCCATACAAATATGAAAAACACCAAAATGTGCTCAAGCAACTTTTTAGAACATATGCTGTTTTAATTATTCTTTTCCTGTGCCAAGAGCTCACTACATTCACACCACAGTATGAATGTATGTTTTTAGTACCAGTCAATGGAGACATATCCACATTTAAGGTAAAGGAGCTCTCCATTCCTATTCAATTTGCTCATGAAACTCCAGGGAGTGAAAAGGGAGAGTTTCTTATTTCTGCTTGTCCTGCCAGGAAAAGAGTATGAGATCCTATTGAAGTACTCAAGCCTAATCCAAATAGTGAATGTTCCACAGTGAATCCTGAGAAAATACTGCTCTCTCTTATACGTACTGCTATCATTGGAACACACCCCTTCACAGAACCTGTGAGTCATGGCCTTACTAGGACCCTGCTGAACTCTCTCATGCTTTACACACTTAGGTGACGCTCTAAAATTTTAGCTTTTATATTTCTCAAATCCTGTACTTCATTAGTGTATAAACTCCATATAAAGGGCTAGTTAATTGTCTTCATATTTCAGTCAGACAAAACAGTTCTTCTAGGCCTGAAATTCAAGGACACTCTACAGCCTCAGGCCCTGAAAAGTATGAACAAAAGTGAATTGGGGTGAGGGGGGGCAAACTGGGGGTATATGACTTCATTACCTGAAGCTGTAATTGGAGGATTAACCCCTGATATGTAAGCAGACCACACTTATATCTGTCTGAAAAACTCCTGACCATCGTACATCTTGAGTGTAGCCTCTGGGAGGCCTCTGACCACCCAAGGTGAACCTGTTTGAAGGCCTTTGATAAAGGCCTTCTTACCCTGCTTACAGGCTGCTTTTACCCTGTTAATCTTGTCTAGCCTCTGTGTCAAGTAGCCATTCTGAGGCATCATATGTACCACATAGGTACACACACCACGGGACAGCAACCTCCCTGCCCTCCCACACACACGAGTATTGATGCAAATCTGTAAGATGGAAAAATGGGGAATACTTTCCCACCGACTGCTACCTTTTTCTCTAAAATGCCTCACCAAAAAAAAAAAACAAACAAACAAACAAACAAACAAACAAAAAAAAAAAAAAAAAAAAAAAAAAAAAAAAACAACACCAAACCAGTAAAAATCTAGTTTCCAAGGGTGCTGAATCAAAGACACCAAGATGTATTCGTTTGATTTAGTTACAGGACTGAATCTGAAGTATTTGGAGAACATTAAACAGTCATGTGAGCAGCCTCAGAAATATAGTGGCACTATTTCACTTAGTTCACTTCAAAAGACACTCACATGAGGATTCAATGCACTTTAACGAATACACTTTAAATTCAGACCTCAAATAAATTTGATCACCAGGTAGACAAGTTCTTAATTGGCCATAAAATACTTTAAACCCTCTTTTTTTCTGAAACCATTGCGGTATTGCACAAAAGGTGACAACGGGCCTCAGAAGCATGGGTGGCTCAGTCTAAGGAATTTTCCATTGGACAGAGCTGAATGGGTTGCCCACAGCAATATTCAGGATTGATGGGGTGGGTGCAACATATCTTGCAACCCAGGCTCCTGTGAGCAGGTAGCGATACCTCAGCACTGCACATTCACACTCCTGTGTGAAAGGCACAGGGCTGTGTCCTGCTGTCCTCGGCTAACCTCATGTTGTTCCTGAAGACCTTTCTATCTGGAGCTCCCTCAGTGCTGTTTCACACCTCCAGTGCCCCTGGATATCCAGGGATCCCCTGGTAGCTTTTAGCCCTGTAGCATCCGTAGCTAATTCTGTCTTCCTCTCCTCTGAAAGGTCGGTGCTGCCCCAGTGAGTGCTGCTGCTCAGAGGAATCTCTGTGTCCTCAGGCCCTCTCAAACACTTACTTGATAGATGGGTATTTAACATGCTTTATGAAGTGTTGAAATAAATGGCAAACGACAGATAAAATGTTGAAAATAACACGCTACTTCAACACTTTATGCTTCATCAGCTTTTTATTTCAACACTTTACACTCAAAGTGTGAATATGATAAGGTTTATCAAGTGTATTTATCTTTGAGTTATGTTAGCATGGAGGATTGTGATATAAAACATCCATGTTACTCGCAGTTACAACACGCTGAATATTCAATGCACAATTTGAAAAATTTGTTAAACCCTGATTACTTTCATGGTCTTTTTTTAACCAAGGGCGCATTGTGAACATTTGTGAGCCAGCCAGCAACCAAAGGTCCTTCCTTCTCTTAAAATAAATAGCAATACAAATTGATTGACTTCAGAAGTCTTGGTGACTGCTAAATAGGAAACTATTTTATGTGGAAAAGCTGAAAGAAGAACCAAAGTCAGCTTCAAGGTATGACAGCTGAATTAGATATTTTCAGCACACTATTTAATCAGTGCAAAACTATTTTTGTGAATTGTTAATTAGTGGAACTTGTATCACAGTAGTATCAGACAAAATTCTGTGTTCCATCACTCCAGGAATCAGGAGTGTAGAACATTTAAACACTTTGCCAAATAAAATGATATAAAAAAATAATTTTTTTCATAGTCTCTTTAACCAATTTGTCACTTATTTCTCATCATTTATAAATATCACAAGAATATGGTCCATAGACAATGCAGAAGCTATGTTTGGTGTTTATTTATATTAATAATGCATATAATAATAAACCATTATTACTCTTATACACTATTAGTCCAATGTACAGAGCCATCTGAATCATCTGTTTTTATTACGATTCCCACAAGGGCATAAATATAATTTCTACCTGGCAGCACATTAGAGGATGCAGTAATTTCTGACAGGAATCAATACTATCACTAAAAAAAACCTTTACTTGCTCAAAAGCAAGTTTCTTTAGAAATTCTACATGAAAATGAATTGTTTCTCCCAACACAATTATACCTGTCCCTCTATTTCAGTGCCTAGTAAAAAAATCTTTGATCACACCTTCAGAATGGTGTGATCTTCCTTCAGGAAGACAGAGGATGTGGTAGAAGTAGCCCAAGGAAATGAAGAGCCTGAAAGCACTGTGAGTTTCCTCTGGGACAGTTTTATTTGCCTAAGAAAAAAATGCATGAAAACTATTTTTTTTAAAGTTGCTGCTTGATTTAACATTTATATTTATTTGAGCATAACACCAGTAATTTATTTGGCATAGCTGAACGAATTTGTGAGCTTTTCAAATATTTAAAATGTCTCTTTGCACCAATATACTTTCTTTCAGATGCAAAAGTCTTTTTTTTTTTTTAAACTGCTGCACTCGTCAGTAATGAACAGCAGTGATGTATTCCAGGAATTGTATTTTCAGAGTGCATTGTCAAAGGTACTGTTAATAATTTTGTGCCTCAGCCATCTTCTCTACACGTTATTGATATAATCATATAACACAAATGAGCTTATCTGCATGAGGTGATTCAAGATCCCACAGTGCTGGGTAGACACCACATTTTGCTGAGCTCTGTATAACATCTGTCAGCAGACACAAAGCTTTGCAAGTTGCTGGGAGCAGTGGGAGCTCAGACATGTATCCATGGGGAAAGAAAATGAAAGGAGATAGAAATATTATTTTCAGAATATGTCAAGTTTGTAGGCTTTAGATTAAAAACAGATTACAGGATTTGGAGATAGTGTGATGTTATGGAAAAACTACACATTAAAAACAGGGTTTACGTGGTTGAAACTTGCTGGTAATGGAATGAAAATCCCTGTGAACTTGATTTTCAGCTGGTCTCCAAGAAGACTTTCAATATACAGTTCTTTACCAGGTCCATACTACTGAAAAAAATCACTCTGAACCTGAATGTACTTTAAAGGGTTTTGGACAGATATAATTTGAAACAAACAAAAAAACCCTGACATCAATGTCATATATTTGCAAATCATTTTCACAAATAAAAGAACCTCATTTTGCAAACACAGTATCTGAGCAGAGAATATCACCCAGCTGTATAAACAGATAGTTTAGTACACTACAGCAAACATAAATATATATTTTTATGACCTAAGGTATAATGTAACTTCTGTGGAACCATATGGGTAATCACTTCATACAACAGCTTGTGAGATGCTTCTTGTCCTTAAAAAGGGCAAACTTTTCCATGCAAAGTCTTTAATTTGAGATTCCGTGTTTCTTCTGTAATCACCTTGAGAAGAACAAGGGAACTGCAGTCTCTAGATTACTTTTAATTGTTCATCAGCTATTATAAAGATGTGCAATAACTCAGACTTTGGTCTTACCAGAAGGAAAAAAAATACTAATTATATATTATATAAATTGTACTGGACCTGGATAGAGTTAATTTTCTTCAGAACGGCTCATATGGAGCTTAGTTTTGGAGTTTTGACCAAAACAATTTTGATAGAACACAAACTTTCAGGCTGTTGCTGATCAGTGCTTGCACAGTGTCAGAAAGCCCCTCTGTTTCTCTGTGTCCTCAGGTGAATAGACTGGAATGCTCTTCAATATGTTGAGAGAGAAGACAACTGGGCAGATCACCCAACAAACAGGAGGGCTCAGGAGGCTTAACTCTGTTCTTCTCAGGAGCTGGCTGGGCATCAGTCCACTCCTGGCAAGTGGTGAGTGACTTTGCATCACTTGGTTTGTTTTATTCTCTTTTCTTCCACTTACTCTTCATTTATTTTATCTTACTATAACTACTACTAGTAGTAGTATTAATTATTGATAATAATGATTGTAGTAGTAATATTATTATTAATAATAATAATATTTATGAAGATGATGTTGTTGTTGTTGTTGTTGTTGTCTTGTCTTGACTCCCCAAGTTTTCTCGCTTTTGTTTTCCATTTCCTCTTCCTCATGCTGGGAGAGAGAGGGTGGGGAGAGGGAGTGTGCAATCAGCTCTGTGGTGTTTAGCTGCCTGCTGTGGTGAACCAACAGCTTATAGAGAGACATAAATCTACAAAGTTTTCATTAAGGTTCATGCATTTTCTCACAGACACCTGAGTAACAGCATACCCTCAGAATCCAGCTTCCTACTCTATCCTTCAATCCCTCTGAATCATCCAAAGAAATGTTTTTGTATCTGTGCAGCAATTAGTGATTTTTTCATGTTAAAAAATGGGTTTTTCCCTACCTTCTCCCCAGAATATCTGTCACTGACACAACAAGAGGGGTCAGTAACTGCAAAACAGGGGGTCTGGAATAAGGTGAAGAGGGTATGCAATTAGCAAATTTTATTGCGAAGAAAAAATTATTTTTTTTTTATTATTATCCCCTAAATGCCTTTTATGATTTCTGTCCTGTGCAACCTTACATAAGCATCTGAAATGAATCAACCCCTCATTATGTCAAACTCTCTACAAATAAATATCTCCAAAATTATTTTAGCCATATCAGATATTACAGTTTAAAACTTGGAGAGGAAGGTACAAAACATAGAAGTGATTTTATCCCTAGGGGTAAGTGACTAATAGAGCTGGGATACAAGTTCAATTAGCCTGGTGACTCCTTGTCCATACAACTACTATGAACTACTAAGAGATCTTCCCTTTAACTCCCAGAGCACATTTTTACTGGCATTCAGCATCACAAAAGACTGAAGGTCAAGTAACCTCTTCAGGTCAGAAAGCTCGGTATGAAAGACAGAGAGCATACTGTTCTTGTCAGAAATCTCATACATACTCTGGTGGCTTAAGACATGATTGTTTGGGGTTTTTTTTAATTTTTATTTATTTGTCTGTTTATTTATTGCATCTCTTTTTCATATCAAAAATATTTGAGGAAAAGTGAGTAAAATCATGTTTTCTTCATCATTATTTTACGAGATTTTTTTGCATGAAGTGCTACTTAACCTTTTGAGTTAACCAGTAAAGAAGAGCAAGCTTTAAAACATTTAAAATATATATTTTAATGGTTGTTACATAAAACATTTTCAATTAAGTATTCTATGAACAGATTATTTAAGAAAAACCTGCTGCTAACTGTACAAACTATGTAGTTTATTCATTGCCCATCTAAAGCAAAATGTGTCAGACTGCTATTGGAAGCAGGAATGACTTGTTTGGAAAATGTCAAATGCTGTTCTTTAGAAAGCTTCTAGTCTTTCTAAATTTGTGCAGTGACAAAAAAATACAAAAAGTTTGCAATGAATACTTGTCATCAACAAAAAGAGTTTGGGAACATTGAATTAAAGCTCAGGCTTCTCTGACTCTTGAGCTCCATATTTGGCAGACCATTTCTCTTCTCAGCAAAATGCATACTGACAGGGAATGAAAGTCATATGTTCATGATGTGCCAAAATTTTTGCATCCAAAATACTTTCTCTGTTGTCTTGCAACTTTTGTCCTTTCTGTTTAGAAATGCTTCATGGGGCAGAGCTAGGAAAAGGGAATTTATGCAATCAAATAGAAAAAATGCTAGGCAATCAGACCAGACTTGTGAAGCCATGCATCACACTTAAATGGTTCTGAATAAATCATCTGTAAAATTACACCTGTTTATTTACAGACAGTGTGCAAAGAAAGGAATAATAATAAAAAAGTTCTGAGACTGCTTGACCAAGTTTTTGCATAAAGTAGCCAGCATGTTTAAAACAGGCTTACACGCTGAATCATAGGGCCTGAAAGGGTTGTTCTGCAGTATTGTAGTGAGTATGTCAGAGTTACACACATGCAGATTTGAAATGAAACAAATTGGGTGCAAAGAACTTGACTGCTCTTGATCTTTGCATTTGCTCTCATTGAGGTCCTGGAGATCTGCAGCAGTGTGTCAAGGCTCCTATCAGCTCTCCATGTTGCCAGTGTTCTCCTTACATAATAGATTTGAGCTTGCTTGGTTATGTTGTAGGGCAAGTATTACACGTTTTCCAGAATTATGCAGCAAGTTTCAAAGAAATATTTTGAAATTTTAAGTAATATGTGAGTTTGAGTGAAGAAAAGGTGTTCATTTCCAGTCCTGCAAATGTGTTTCCTTCTATCAAGTGAGTGAGAAGACTGAAATATCATTAGTAGCTGATGGTACAAAATGGTGTACCTCCATGCACAGTCCTTGACAAAAAGAATGTGGTGGGGTTTTTAAGTTGCATTCCTAAATTTGCAATGGCAGGTTTTGGTTAGGACAGAGTTAACTTTTTTCAGAGTACCTAGCATAGGGCTATGTTTTGGATTTGTGTTGGAAACAGGGATGTTTTTCATGTTGCTGAGCAGGGCTTGCACAGCAAGGCTTTTTCTACCTCACCCCACCTCACCACCAAGGCGGCTGGAGGTGCAGAAGGAGGGGACACACCTGGGACAGCTGATTCCAACTGACCAGAAGGGTATTCCAGACAATACTCATATTTGGGGCATATGGAGCTGGGGGAAGAAGTAAGAAGGGGGGCACATTTAGAGTGATGACACTGGTAATCTATTGTGGTTTAACCCTAAACTGGAACCCCAACCTCACACAGCTTCTCACTCACTCCCCCACCAGTAGAACCAGGGAGAAAATTGGAAGGATAAAAGCTACAAAAATAATGGGTTCAGGTAAAAAAAGTTTAATAGGAAAAATAAATGCCAGATGCACAAATAAAGCAAAACAAGGAATTAATTCACTGCTTCCTATGGGCAGGCAGGTTTTCAGCCAACTCCAGGATAGCAGGGCCCCAACACACATAACAGTTATTTGGGAAGACAAACACCATCACTCAAACCATCAACCCCTTACTCCTTCTTACCTTCCACTTTATATACTGAGCATGATTTCATATGTTCAAAGGAATATTCCTTTGGTCAGCTAGGGTCACCTGTCTTGGCTGTGTAACCTCCCAGTTTCTCACCCACCCCTAGGCCTCCTTGCTAGCACAGCAGTAAAAATAAGTGGAAAAGGCCTTCGGTCTGTATAAACCCTGCTCAGCAATAACAAAAACATCTCTTTATTATCAACTTTTATCTCTTTATTATCTCTTATTATCAACCCTGTGTTCAGCACAAATCCAGCCCCATACCAGCCACTCCAAAGAAAATTAACTCCACCCCAACCAAAACCAGTACATATTCCCAAGTCATCATTATCCGTGATGGAGCCTGGATTTCCTGGGGGTGGCTGAACACCTGCCTGAAATTGGAAAGCAGTAAATTATTCCTTGGTTTGCTCTGCTTGCTTGCATGGCATTTTCTTTACCTATCGAACTGTCCTTATTTCAACCCATGAGTTTTCTCTGTCTTACTCTTCCTATTCTCTCCCCAGTCGTGCAGCTGGGGGAGTGAACAAGCAGCTGTGTTGGACTGAGTTACTGACTGGAGTTAAACCACAAGAGAGAGATGTGTTCTGAATTTAATATTTTTCCTCTAGTTGTTATGAGGCATGGCTTACATTATTGAACCATTGGCAGCTCAAGAAAGACTTAAACTGATAATATATATCCCTTCACACAGGACAACCGGATTCTGTGGATCCCTTCTGAGCAGAGATGGGGTGGATTAAGGAAAAAAAACTTAAGCAATGCTTAGAAAAGGACTCTGTTGACATCTAGGTATTTTAAACTTTCCTCATAGGAATTATTTCAGATGTCTTGGATAGTTATTGGCCTCACATCAATCAGAAAAGTCTCAGATGGTAAGTAGGACCAAAAAATAATGAAGAGATGATCAGATACCAGTTTTCTTATAGCTCAGGAATCAGTTTTCTCACAGCAAAAGAGCAATGTAGCAGAAGAGCTTAAAACAATTCTGTGTGAGGAGAGAGAGAAATGAATCAATTCATTTCAGAGGATATATAATCTGAAATATACTGAATACTGAAACTTAGGATGTTGAGAAGAAAAGCAGTTAACAGATGCTGATACACCTGAAGGACTAACTCTGTTGCAGGACATCAACTGAACTACCTGCTATGACACACTGACATAAGGAATGGGAGAAGGAAAACTGCTGCGTGTGAAACCTCTTGCCTCAATGTTCACCATGCTCTTGAGGCCCAGCTACATGGGTCTCCCTTGCAATATCCATAGAATACACATATTCTGGAAACAAATTAGTACGTGGTCCTTTCTTTCTTTTTGTTCCTCAATTTTTTTCTTTTTTCCCCACTTCTATATGTGAGTCTTTTCCAGAAAAGAGAATATATCAAAAAGCACAAGTCTAAAAATGTCTGTATTTTATGTAGACAGCTAATGCTATATGAACAGAAGTGCAGGGCTGGTGAAAATGAGAAAGCCTTTTCTTTTTACCTCATATCTACAGTAAATTAATTACAGCCCAAGCCCATCCCCACAGAGTGAAGCAGCATTTGCCTGTACTGTAAAACCTGCAAATATCAGAACCAGGGTAAAGAATCCTGCAAGTGATGCATAGTATCCTAATCCATCCACTACACAACAAGTGTCTTTCAAATTCCCCTATGTGAGATTCACCAGAAGGAGAGGTTCTGTGTTTTCACTGTTTAAAACCCACTAGGACGGGGGGAAAAGGCTCCTCTTGCCAAATTCCACTCCACTAGAAGCATAAAAAAACCCTGGAGTTAATTCAATTACAAATTCAAATACTGTCTCGGACAGTATGTCTGAATAAGGAAAAGATCCCAGAGGATACTATTCCCCTCCGTTTGTGTTGAGAAGTTAAATCATTTGTTCAGAGAATGAGGTTATCCATTGATTTTGTCCATTTCTCATGTTTTCATCACAGAATATCTTTTCAGACAAGAGGCTTTATAGGTCACTCCTGCACAGGCCACCTTTTATAAATCGCTGATTTAATATCAGGTAACAGAGCAAGCACTGGGCTCTTTGGTGAATTTCCATGATTTAGTGCAGCCTTTTGTATAGTTATGTCTTTTCAATATATCCAATGGGTTTCCTTGGCTTCATATAGAATTTTCCTTTTATCTTCTTCATAGAAAATCTTTTCACTTAATGTTTACATTGTCTCACTTAACACTAATCTTTTCAAATTTTACTTTAAAATGGTACAAGGCCAGCTTGGACGGGGCTCTGAGCTAATTCTAATGGAAGCTGTCCCTCTCCATGATAGGGCAGCTGGAAGCAGAGGATTTTAAAGGTCCCTTCCAATCCAAAGCATTCTATGATTCTGTGAATGCTCAACACCTTTCAAATTGTTCTAATGCCAAATTCCTCAGTTGTTACTCTCACATAAAGTAACTGCTTCTGGCCCATAGAGAATGGTGCCTAGGAGTGCACAGATGTGGTATTTTTGCACTTTGAGAAGTAAAGTTTTTATCAGCTTGTAGTTTCCTCAGTTCCTGTGAAGTACATCTTTTTTTATTCTCATTTGTAAGGCAACCTCAGCAGTGGTCAAGGTTCCTCTGAGCACACAAGATTCTTGCATATTCTTTGACCTCACAGATGCTACATTTCACTTGCCCTTCCTATTTCTTCTTTTTCATGTTGCAGCCAGTTCATCTTCTTGGCATTTCTTATGAGTCAAAGTTGACCAAACCAATCTTCCAAGGTTAATTATTAATTTGATTCATCAATAATTCAAGCATTTTTTTCAACTATGTGATGTCATCTGTGTTAGTTAAGGACCTTAACTTTACATTATCTCAAGTCATGCCCTCTACCTTATTTATCATTCTTACTGTCTAGTTTAAGAATATGATGAAAAGCTGATTCTATGTTTTCTTATATCAGGCTTTGGACTTGTTTAATTTTTCTTTTTTTTTTTTTTTAACAATGCTCCATGAGTCTTCAAACACAACTTTCGTACTTGCAATTATATTATCTAAATGCCATGTGACTTTGCAGCTTTCCACATTGTTTCCAACCAAGCTGAAACAAAAGCTGGTGAAAAGTACAAACGTCATTGTTGGCTTCTTGCTTTCTTGAGCAGCTAGCAAAGCATGCATACCCAGTCAGAGCAGATTCAGTCTGGCTTGCAGACTGCCCTAGCTGTCCTCCCCTTTTACTCTTTAAAATGGCTTCTATCTGCAAATTATTGTGCTCACCATGACTTTCCTGATTTGCATCTCAGCAGAATCTTTTTTACCAGGTTGGTTCATGTATTAATGGTAGTTATTTCTTTCATATTTCTTCTTCCCCTCATACATTATTCCACCAAAACTGACTAGCAGTTTCTTTATCATCAGATTTTTCTTTAGCCACTGTGATTATTCTCAACTTAACCATTTTGTACATTCTTTCAATTTTTCATTATTCACAAAATCATAGAACGGGTCAGATTGGAAAGAACCACAGTGGTTCATCTGGTCCAATCTCCCTGCTCAAGCAGGCTCACTTGAGCACATAGCACAGGGTTGCATCCAGACAGTTCTAGAATATCTCCAGTAAGGGAGACTCCACACCCTCTCTGTGCAATCTGTTTCAGTGCTTGGTCACTGCACTGTAAAGAGGTTCTTCCTCACGTTCAGGTGGAAGTTCCTGAGAGTCAGTTTCTGCCTCAGTCTCCATTGCTTCTTGTCCTATTGCTTGAGATCACCAAGAAGAACCTGCATCCATCCTCTTGACACCCTCCCTTTACATATTGATACACATTAGTGAGGTCCCCTTTTAGTTGTCTCTTCCCAAGCCTAAAAAAGCCCAGGTCTCCCAACCTTTCCTCATAAGAGAGGTTCTCCAGTCCCTCAATCATGTTTGTCTACATGATCCTTGAATATCAACCAACACTCTTGGACCCCTCTTAAAGTACAGGCACTTTATAGAAGAATTTAATTCTGTCAATATCCCAGTAGGGCTTCATAGGGAGGCTCCATAGCCCTGTCTTGTGGTTATGTCTTTGGCTCTTTCCACTTGCTCAAGGTTTTCCCTTGCTATAGTTCTCCCCTTCCCACACCTTATCTCTTTTGGCCTTGTCTCCATCCGCCTTTAAATCTAGTTTAAAGTTCTAGGTTCCTGATCTCTTTAAACTGAGTTTTCTTTCCTTTTATGAGTCTCATTCTAGAAATGCTTTCATTCCTTACAATGATGTCATCGTACTTGCAGCTTTTCACAGAATTATGATTTCTTTCTGTATCTTAATCTTTGTAAAGCTTATCCAGCTATTTCTGTACTTAGATCTTCCAATAATTTTCTTTCCTGCATTTAGTTTTGCTTCTCTGAATATTTCTTGCCCAGTCTGTAATGAGATTTCTTCATCAACAAAAATTAATGGACTGAAGAAATGTCTAAATGGCACCTTGAATGCCTTCCTCATAGAACTTTCTTATCATCAAAATTGAATTTGGTTTCAACTACAACCAATTTTGGAATTTCAAAGTTGGGGCTTTTTTTCACTTAACCCTCTTTCCCACAGGGCTTTCATGAACAGTGGCATTTTCTACCCTCCTATTTTCAACAGCCAGTGCCTTTACTAATAATAAAGAGCTCTCTCTTCCTTTTTGTGTGGGTAAATGGTGAATTCCATAAAACCTTCTGATGTCTTTAGAAGAAATCCACTTGCAGCCTGTAATCAAACTGTGCATCTCAAGGCAATTCTGAACTTTGCCCTTGACAATATGAGAGAAAGAAATGACTGAGCAGGGATGCAGTAATGTTACCAAGAATTACATTGGTTTTAATATTTTTGTCAAGCAACAGAATAACATCTTTTTTTTTTAAGTAACAGCCCCTTTTGAGAATTTTCAACTACCTACACTGACAAAAATTCCTCTCTTCTATTAAAATAAGATCTTAATAATCCATAAGGGATAATTGAAATAATAATAAGTTAACAATTTGCAAGAATTACTTTTGTAATATGATGATTTCATCATTCAAATAATTACATTTTTTAAATGATTAGCCCTCACAGCCCCTATTTAAAAGTAACTGTCTATTGTTCTTGAATTTCTGATCAGTTTTGTCTCATGTAATGGGTGGGTTCTGTCAGATGTTTGGCAGACTACAATGCAAATTAAGTTTTTTAGTCTGTGGAAATACCCATTAACCATACACATTTCCAAACTTCAAAATGCATGCTTGAAAATTACAGCTGATTAGATGCATTGTTGTGAATCACAGAACAAAAGCTGAAAATCCTGCTCTGCTTTTTATTTATAATTTCAAACAACAATTCCATTCCACCATCGTATAGCATAAAAGGTGTGTTCATGTTTGAAGAACATCCTGTCCATAAGGTTTAATCTGCAGTCTTATATTCAGAGAGGTTTGTAAATTGATTCTTCACTAGATGCTGTAACTCTTGTCGATTAAAGATAAATGGCTGAATTCCAAGAGAATACAACACAAAGAAAACCATTAGCCCTGTCAATTCATAAACAAAGTACAGAATATTATTCACTCCTTGTTCTTGTAAAATAGTACCCAGGTTTCAAACAATATAAAGGAAGCTCACTTAAATCGTTGCAATTATTTAGTCAAAATGAGTTTGTTTATGAACAAATGTACCGAAAGAAAAAGGATTGGTTTCTTTATAAGAAGTAAAAAGAGGAACAAGAGGCAGGAGAAAACTTTGTCATAATCCAAACAGCTATGTTAATAACTATAGCTTTGTTCTCAGCCTTTTTTCTTTTATTATCTTCTTGCTGACCTATTTCTTCACTGAAAAAAGCATGTCTGAAACACACTGAATGCTTCTAGGTCAGAGGTTCCCAGTGTCTGTGCACCGTGCTGACAGTCTCAGGAGATTTTCAACCAGTCAGAGTTTTCACAAATCTCTCATGAAAACCTTTGGGTTACCGGAGGCTACAAAAGTTTGGGCTTGGTGTGGGGTTTATTTTGCACTATATGCATTTGTCTTCAGCCTTTGTGAATTTGGGATTCCCTGGATCACTTTGCTGCCTAGTCCCAGAAATTAAAATATATTTTACTTTTCTTTCTGTGACATTAAAAATGCATTGCAATGAATAATATAGTAGGGCTGTGTATAAAACTAAAGCTTCTGCATTCCTTTTAAATGTTTGTTCTTTAACAGAGATTCTCTGAGGGAAACTTATTGAAATGATGAACACTAATTTAATTTTTTATCATATGCATTAGTGGAAAATAAAGGACAAAAGTACTTTGCAGGGCTGAAGAAATGGAAAATATATTTATCATGGGAAAATACAGCATCCAGGCTGAATCTCTGGCAGCGCACATTCTTTTTTGTTCAAAAAGTGGCAATAAGGAGATTAATATTTAGAGTCTAGAAACATTTTCTATTTATGTTGTAAGCAGCAAGTACTGAAGTAACTTACCATGAAAGTGTGCTTTAAAAAAGTGTATAGTCAACAGATGAAAGCAAAGCTTTTTTGAGAAATCATTTTTAAATTTTGAAAAGAAATTCAGTAACTACTGGTTTTCCCCAAAAAATATTCTGGAAGAATGTTAAAAGTATTAGCAGGTCAAATCATCAACTCATACATATCAGTATTTCTGATACAAGGAAGACCTGCACTTTTGGAAGCCATCAGAAAACTGTTGCAGGAATTTGCCAGTTGTTCAAAGATTTGAAATATCATGCCACATTACTGCAATTTCATGGAGAAAATTTAAAATCTGCTGTAAGATGTAGTAATTATTGAAATTAAGAGACATATAAACTCTTCAGTTCACGTACCATTTTTAATGTTCTTATTCACTCATGCACAACTTTTTTCTGATATCAGTGTGAACATCTGCATAACAAGGAATAGGTCTTTGTAAACTGCCAAATGGCAGGAAAAAAGATAAAAGCACTGATGTTCTCCCCCCTTCCCCAAAAAAAATCATCTGATAAATTGAAGTCTAAAACTACAGAATCAAAATATTAAGTATTTCATTTTCTCTACAGATATCTCATGAACTGACATCCTTTATAAAAGCCAACAGACAGCATGGTTTCAGTAATTCGAAAAAATTCATTGAGGCACACACTGCCATTCCATTTCTGTATGACAAGTGTTATCCAGCTTTGCAATTCTTTGCATAAAATGTAGATGAGCTTCTTCTTCAGAACAATCTCAGACCAAGCCCAAAGGTATTTTGAGATTTTGCTGAGCTATGCAGAGTATCCACCAAAAATATTGTATACAGTAAATTGTGAATAAAATACAAGAGTTTTTGAAGTACTCCTTTAGAAATCCCATCTGTAATAGTCAATTACTAGTGAAAATCAATTTCTCCCAGTTGTAGTAGACACACATCTTTTTTTCTCTCTCTCTTTCTTTCTCTCACTCAATACACAGAGACATGGATAAGAGAAAAATAATTTTCCTGCTACAAATTAAAATAACTATTTTGCCTGCCACTGTATCTCAAAAACATGGCTCTTCTCTAGCAATTTACCAAAACTTGATAATGCTAAAATAATATCTTGCACATACTACCCTGAGACCAAGAAGAGAACTGAATTCCAGAAGAAATTCTTCATGTATTGAAGACACTTGACACTTGACACTTGAATATTACTTCATAACAAGAATATCTCCAATGATGGGAATTCCTATGTGAACTGCTTCCAAAATCCTAGTTAATCTACACTAAAATTCTGAACGTGCTGTTAAAAAGTGTAAATTCTTTTATTTTTATCCTTGATATTATTCTAAGAACAATTATCTAATTTTTGAGGAGAAATGGTATAATGAAAATTGTGTAGTATTCAAAGGCAGAAAGCATCAATATTTAGTGCATGCCTTTTGCCTCTCCTCTCACAGCAAATCTTGTAGAGTAGCAAGGGCATAAAAATGACAGTGGCCCCACCAAACCTGCAGCATTCTGCACTTCAGTTTACCAGATCAGCAGCAGCTGCAGGTTAAAAGCAGCATGCCTAAGGCAGTCATGGAAAATGCTTTGCACCTAGTCCCCTCCAAGATATGGGGATGCCTCTCAGCCACGTGCAAAGGAATGAGAGATTGGTACGGCAGACCTAGTTGTGCATAACTAGGAGTGAATTCAGGCTTCAGAACACCAAAGCTTTCTACATAGCACATCTCAGTTATATTACTGTCCAGCCTTACATTTTTGTGCAGCTTCCTGATGTTTTGAAGGCCCTCAGCTTGCAATTTGTATTATTGAAACCTTGGTTTGAGAGGCAAGGTTTTGCTACTGCTCTTTCTCAGAAGAAGGGCTGTGCCCAAAAAAGAAGATTTGGTTTTAAATATGTCTTTGTCTCATGCAATCTAATTTAACCACTGATTCAAAGGTTCATACAGAAAGATTTTGATCCTGAAACAACTGGTATGGTTGCATATTTCCTCAGTGCACATACATGTGTTCTGTTTATGTATATATGTAGTCATGAGTTTTGTGGGCACAAGATCAAATAACCAAAAGCACAGTGTATATTCTACTGATTATGTTTAATATGATGAAACTAAGTAGAACAGCAGAAGTAGTTAATCTAGTGGAAAACTTAGTTTCATGCCACAGAGCTGAACAAGTCTTCTTGGAAGGAGAAGCCCAAGAAAATAAACAGTTTTACAGGTTTTATTCTTTCTTAAGAAAAAATGTGAAATCAATTTGGGAAGTGAAAGTACAGTTCACAAGAAAAACAGGTGAAGAGCAAAGAGACAGAAGGAATAGTTGCATAGAGGAATGTCAGGTAAGCCTATTTTTTGAAAGCACTTGAAAACACTTTGGAAAATAACACTGGTCTCCAAGGATTCCTGATGGAGAAGTCTCATATTTGGTAATTTGCACTGAAGGTTCTCAAATACAAGCAGCAACTTGAAATGTCACCTTTTCTCATCTCTAATCTCTCCACTGGATGTCCAGCTAAGAACCTGGGGATCTCACTGCAGCTAAGCTGTTAAACTTTTTGCACTTGAAAAAGTAAACCTTGTCACTTTGAACAGGATTTTCTTCATGGGCATCCAGTATCCTCTGGATTGGAGTCAGGACTTTTCTGTTATTGCAGCCCAAAATGCCAAACCCAAGTGTAAAAATTCTGTAATGAAGACATGCAGCAGGGAAAGTACCTCCAGAAGAGTGAGGAGCACTGGAAGATTAGTGCTGTTTTAGACGTTCAGAACTTGCAAACTGTCTCGCCTCTGACACTGTGCCTTTGGGTAAGCAGCCTGTCATTTCTTCTTTATCTTCTCTAAATAAGGAATTAGCACACTTTGGTGCCAAAGAGTTTTTAAGGTCTTCAATCAATGCATACACAGTTTTGAGGATACTACTTTTTGTGGATGCTAAATTGATGCTTTGATATTCCAAGCTGTGGTTTTATTTCTCTCCTTTGGTAAATGCCAGTGACCACTCTGTACATTGGGAGTCCTGAACAGTTCACAGAGTCAACATAGAGCAGGACTCTTTCATAGATAACCCAATATTGAAGGCACTATGAAAAAGGGCTATAGAGTTGAGGAAATTAATGTGTGGAAGAGGTAGGTAATGAATAATTAGGAATTAAATGTAAAAAGACGAAGAAGACATCATCCCATTAAATGGTAAACTATAACTCACCACTGCAATGTGCTGTGAAAATCAAAAGCAGAAAGGAGTTTGAAGATGCATTGCATTAAAGAGAAGTAGGAAATATAAAGAAGACAGCCATTTGCTTAGGCATAGCATAAACGGCTGATTGCCTCAAAATGAGATTATGCTGTCTGAAGAAAGCCTGCCTTACACTTATGATCTTTCTTAACTTTTTTTGCTGTGCCCCTGCCTGGTGGACATGTGATTCTGTGCAAGGTGACCCTTGGCTCTGATCTAGCTGAGCAATTCTTATGTTCTCACACTGCAGGATTAGCTCCCACTGGAAATGAGAACTACAGCACTTTCCCTCTTTCCCCTTCATAGTGGAAGGAAGAAAAAGTAATGGGAAAAAGGACATGACTGCTTGTGATTGCAGGCCTCAAGCCAGCTCAGTAATGCTTCTGGGAAGGGAAGAATGGGATGTGAGGTGGATGAGAGACTGTGCAGAAGAGGAAGTCCCTGCAGACTGCATGCATGAAGAGGAAGTAGCAAATAACTGGACCCATCCTCTGGGTATGGGTAACCTACCATCTAAGGTTCCAAATTATGGTCTAGCATCCTAATACCCTGTAGACAAGAGTCAATGCTCCTTGAATCCATTTAGTCACATGGAAAAGCAAGCCTGTCGTTTCCTAGTGGATACAATAGTCTCAGAGCAGTTAGCTAAAAGTGAATTCAGCTTTAGAGAACGAGAGAAAAAAGGGTACCACCTCAGTGTGAATCCTGACTAAGGCTATCACTAGAAATGTCCATGCTGCCTACAAGCAGCCTTTTAGCTCTGGTCTCAAGGGTTGTTTTCCTACGTAATGAGAACAGCATGAGGAAGGAAAACCGTAATGCAGGTTCTTGTTCTATTAATTTTTTTGAGCACAGGCCTGATGTCTGCAATGTTTCACAAGCACTAAAGGTACCAAACATTTTTGACAGAACATAGAACTTTACTGCAGAAGAAAGATTTTTCCCATATGAAATCTATACTGAACAGAAACCTTTATAAGTCTAGGAACATCTGGATAAAAATTACCTGAATCTTTTTCTCACTTATTCTGTAAGACTCTTTGTCCAGCTTCCCTAAACGATATTTTGATGCTGCTGTTTTGGTTTTTGGAGGTTTTTGGGGTGTGTTTTTTTGTTTGTTTTTTTTTGAGGGGGTTTTTGGGGTTTTTTTTGTTTGTTTGTTTGTTTGTTTGTTTGAGGTTTCTTTCTTTCTTTCTTTCTTTCTTTCTTTCTTTCTTTCTTTCTTTCTTTCTTTCTTTCTTTCTTTCTTTCTTTCTTTCTTTCTTTCTTTCTTTCTTTCTTTCTTTCTTTCTTTCTTTCTTTCTTTCTTTCTTTCTTTCTTTTTTTTCTTGTTCACAGATCATGCTATGCTTTAACGCAGGTAACAAAATTTTACGTATCACTTTATACCTCTTATTTTCTCTGTCTGATTTCCATTAAAGCGGGGAGAGAGCATCACCGCGGGGAGCGACGGGCAGCGCTGAGCAACAGCTCCACCTCCCGCCCGACCGGCAGCACGGCGCCGAGGGAGCCGCAGGAGCCGCCGGCATCACCGCCCCCCTCTCTTCGGACAAAAAAAACACACCCTGAAATCTGTATTTAAAGTATTCTTCTTAGACAATTCTGACGTTAACGTCTCAGTCTTTTGCAGGCAGGAACTGAAATGGTGCAGAAATCTACTTAGATAAACACCCAAAACTGCTTTTAAAACGTTGTTGTTATACATTTAAGCATCTCCAAACTAGGGAAATAAGGTGCAAATAATGCCACCCCTATGTCTATATATATATATATATACATATGTAGTTGAATACCTAGCAAGGCTTTTAAAATATGCTGCAGACAGCGACAGACAGAGAAGAATGAAAATAAAGAGTATTTTTATTTCAAAATCTTCCTTAAATTGTGTGAAATCAATACAGCAAAAGAATGACATCTGTATGAGACTGAAGGATCATGACTAAACTTCAGTGCTAAGCACTTCATTCTCTGGAGTAGGAAAGTTCAAAGAACACCATAGTCTGGTAACCACCAAGCAGAACCTTTCACTGGTAATGTTGTTTATACCTGCATATTGAAATTCAGTCATAAAACTGTTTCATATGCATTTCTCTGGTAGAGGCATTAGTGTGCATTGAATGATTTCTGTCTTTTGAAATATGTCACATCCTGCATTCAGCTCTCACCATAAATTCCCTAGAATAAAGTGGATAATGGAATTGTTCCTCGGCTCTCCCCTTACATTAACTGAAGCATTTCTTATACTCATTGCCACTTTCTGTTTTCTGGCTTTCAATAGCAACATTAATAGAAGTGGAGGTGTATTATCTTATCTGGGCTTTATATTTTCAAATATCCAGGACGCTCTCACATTGTCTGCTTCCCACATAAAAGCTGACTTGGAAAAGAGAGGCTTTTCTCCCCACAATCAATAACTGAACAAGTGCTATCCAGCAAAAACATCTATAGTCTAGACATTAAAGCAAACCTTTCAGCAGCACATCCTGATTTCTGCTATGTAGCATGACCATGGCAGTTTATTAAAGCATCTCTTTCAGTCTCTAACTTAATGCTTTGTACCATGAATCCCAGATCTTGGAGGCTCTCTTCCTTGCAAGATAATATATAAGGCAAAGCATCAAGCAAATGAGAGGTTTGGATTGAGATAGAAAAATGTGACTCAAAACTGCCAATTGTCATGTAACAGTACTTGTAATCAGGCACTGCAAAGAAGAGCCCACAAACCCACCAAAACAAGGGACTAGCATTAACCAGCCCCTGCAAGACAAGAAAAACAGAAAGTTACAAGTTTTCTTGAAGACTTTTGCTTTTAGGGAAAAGCATAGTGTACGAAACAAAAGCAAATACCATCTTCCCCATGTGAAGCCAAAGAAAGCCCTTCCCACTAGTGTGGCCTCTTCCTAAATGGTGCCAGAGGTTTTCTTTTGCAGCTCAATATGGCTCATTTATCTATAATGTCTTCACAAACACCAGTACCTGCCTCCTTCACCTAAGCTGACAAAGGAGCTGAGGGACTTAACACCCAAACATGCCATGGCTTTCAGAGTCATAGGAAGGAGGTGAATGGGGAACGTCCTTGAAATTACTGCTTAAGAGAGTGAAAGGTGTCCCAGTATGTTTTCAGACATTTTCTGATTGTTTGTAGACTGTTTTCTGTTTTACTACACATACAAATTAATACTGCCATTTCCAGTCATGCCCAGCATTTTTTACACAACAAGGGATAACAGAATATGGGCCCCTCATCGTTATATTTAATGTCATTACAGTGAATGGCAAAGACATGCAAGTGAACTATTTAGCATTTTCTTTGCAAGGACACAGGAGCTAAAGATGGTGATTACAAATCACTCTGGGGCATGCCTATAAACTCCAAGTAATCCATTGAAAGGAGATAATGCTAACATATAACAGGAGCAAGGAGATCAGTATTCCCTTTTCACTGTAATTCTAGGAAACATCAATATGCATTGCTCTGCTAATACAATGTGTGTTGTTTAGCAAAGTCAGAACAAGGCAAAAAAAAAAGAACAAGATTAGAAACCACAAAAGCGTGTCCTGTGCACCGATTGGCTGGAGAGCACTTTTGTGCTGCAGCTGAGCAGCTAAAATCCAGAGACTTGTTTCATTACTACCAAACTGGAATGTCAAAATCAGAATTTCTCTCTTATCGCCTCAGAGCTAATTCTTACCAAAAATCACGGCTTTGTTAGCATGTACAGTAATCTTTGCTTCCTGGAATCTCACAGGCTATTTTTCCTCCTAATAATTAAAGTCTAGGATGTTACTAAAGCCTGCTAAAAACCTCCTATTTCCTAAAAAAACTTTTCTTACTTCTAGTCCTCTAATCTCCAAAACAAAATACTGCTGCACAAAATACTTGGAGGCTTCTTGCAGCAGGGTAAACATCGCCACCCTTGGGCTGACATGAGCTTGTAGGAGCATTGTCTGAGAAGCAGGTAACAGCTCTTTTGAGACTGCATCCACAATTCTGGTTTCTGTAGCCTAGCAAACTGTGTAAAAGGCTTATGTTCATGCAGAATTTCAACACTTTCAAAGGAGAAATGCAAACATTTTTTTTCTCCTGTTCTGCAGACCTTAAACAGGTATTTGTTAATACCCTCTATTCCTGTTTTTAGTTTGCTAAGTGTCATATGCATTTTCTGTGTCCCCACATTGTTTTTCCATTAACTTATTTTTACTGGCACTTTTATTGCCCTTCTTATGTTATAATTTCCAGCCTCTATGCTCTGAGTACCTGATGAATAATGTTTTATTCTTCTTTCACAGAGGAAGAAACCATGTCTATATAACTCTATGAATCATGTGGGAAAATAAGTTTTTATTTGTTTAAGTTCAGCACTTAACAGAAGTCAAGTAGTGTGGAGTTAGAGTAAATTCACATCTTGAAATGTGGATTAAGTCTATAAAAGCATTAAAATTTATTTTTCACTGGAGAATTGTGAGGTTAAGTCATTAACTTTGTGAATTTGCAGAGGTTTCCCAGAAGCTTACTCAAATCTAGTGTTTGTATCATGTTAAATCTATTCTACTTATTACCCTAATAGCAAAAATGACCACTCATGCAATGGAGAGTGACAAGATTTTCCTAACAGTGCCTTTGAAAATTCAGGGTCACTTTGAACCAAGGTAACCTACAGAAACAACTGTATTAAAACAATATGAGTTTTGTGAAGCTGGTACTCTCTTAGGGACTTTTCCAGTTATTTGGGTTTATGCATAAACTGTCAGACAATCCAAAACAGCCTTTGAGTGGTAAACACAGGGAAATTTGTCTTTTCTGTGGCATGTGTGTTCTTTTGGTTTTGCTTTGTTTTTAACGAGGGCAACAATAATGAACATAACAAGCACTCTAAAGGACAGTGATGATGAATACAGAAACTCAATCATCATTCCTATCATCATTTTTAAATGTTTAACAAAAGAACAAGTCTTTAACATATTGATTTACTTTTGTTACCTTCTTTGGGCATACCTGAACACTATACTCACTTCCCATGAAAATTTAAAAACAGCCTACTAGTTGTTCTGTATTCTACCATCTGAGGAATGTTGTGTATCAGCAGGGACCCCTTTCAGCTGGCCTCCAGCGTGGCAACAATAAAATACAGGAAAAATTCCTTCACATAATTAGGCCTTTCTAGCCATTTGGGAGGTACAAGGCTGTTCTACATTGAAGAGGTTATACAGTCCTTCACATTCAAGTGCTTCATACTGGAGGTCTGAGAGATACAAAAGGAGTCTCCACACTCAATCAATGCATTTCTGAGCTGAAATACTTACTTTAGAACTTGTAGCACAGACCTTTTTGTTGTAGAACAAGAAAACGTGAGAAAAGTTTAAAAAATATTTCATCTCATTTATGTCTTAGAAGTCTTGCCTTAAATCAAGGTCCTGAGAAATAAAAAGATTTGCTCCAGAGTCTTGTGAGGACAATAGGAGGGGTTTTTTTTCCCCATCTACAGAACATTTCCTGAGGACTTGAAACCGTAACTAGCCCAGTTGCAAATTTCTGTGAGAACAGGGCTGTAGGTCAATTGTTTGTCTGAAGATCCCAGTGATAAAAAGGTAGCAGGAAAAGAAAATAGGCTTTCAAAAAATGTACTTTGTTAAGCCTATCAGTCAAAGTCAGTTCTTAGTCTTTGAAAGATCCAATATGGAACTTTACATTGCAGTATCTTCTAAGGTGAGTTCAGACAGCTGAACACTCATCTGAAATTGTCTCAAAGTGTATGTGCATCTAAAACCACTCAGGTTGCTAGAGAATTTCAATTACATATATTTTTTAGTAATTATTTCTTTTCTACAGTAATGCAGAGTGCATAATTGTACTCTTGCATCCAACTGTGGCTTAATTGCAGCAATATTTGCTGGTAGCAAAAAGGGAAATTATTGATGGAGGGAAAGGTATTTGCTATGTTGTACCTCCCTCAGCATTTTTCTCAGCAAGGTAGAATTAATGGGGGAATGGGTGACCTCTAAATATGCCTGAACTCCACTACATTCTGAAAGGATCATTGTCCAGAAGGCTGTTTAAGATAATTTTCTTAAAAGGCCATTGGCAAGTGCCTAAAACCTCTATTGATCCTGTTCCAGCAGGAAATATCTTAACTCCCCCAGTCTGAGCAACTAAAGATTTGCAAACTTCTTAGCTACACATGTGGCCCGAACTGCTTAGAAGTGAGAAAAGCAGAGAAAATGTTTCCTGCTAAATATAGGGAAAGCAAAATCTTGATGATTACAGATATCAGCAAAATGCTTGGCAGAATGAAAATGTGCCTTTAAATGGATGGTGGTTGAGAGCACTCAGCCAGTGCCAGTCAGGAACATCCTATGAGTTCACTTATTGCATATGTTTTGATAAAAAAAAAAAGAACAGAAAATGACTGAGGCTATTAAAAGATTATCCAGCAGGAGATGAGACAGTCAGTTAAAGAAGATTCCCAAGCACAAAGGACAGAGGAAATGAGTTATTTAGAAAAGAGGTATTTATGCCTGCTGTGGATCTGTCCATAAGGATTATTTAGACTAGGAAAATGATGAATCCCAGTGTACAGAGAGGAATTTTTATATTTTTTAAGGCATTTCTTATATTTTGGACATGTCTAACTGATATATAATCGCACACATATTTGGAACGTAACCACAATGTTAGAAACTGAAGTCCAAGATTTTTTTACTTCGTTAGCATTTTCAGCAGTCCCATTCAGGTGATATGTGACTCTGAGTGTTATCTTTCTGGCAGAAAGTCTTTCAGGTTTTGATGCCTACACCAGCCTTTTAGCTGCTGCCTAAGCCTATTTTGTGTGTGGAGCACAATTCTGTGGTCAAACCGTAGACCCAAAGTGGGAACAAAACCTTCTGCCATGAGCAGCTGTACACCTCTCTGTGTCCATCATACCCAGCAGTGCCATGATGAAGGCACCCTCAGGAGTAAATGGCCTCTCATCACAGGATATGAAGCATCATTTACGACACCAACACATCAGAGGCAACTGCATCCGATCCCATTCAGCTATCCGGGATCCTGTAAGTATCCATCAGAAGAGCTGGTTTCTTAACTCCACACTTACTCTTTATCTCAAAGACTGTACAGTTGGGATCATTTAAAAAGGCACTTTACCCACCCTAGCATATCCCCCAGGCTTGTGGTTTAGGCACCAGGGGGAACCACTTCAGATCACACAGACTGGATATGTGAAGATATTTTTCCATTTCCTAAGTGGCTTCCACACTGCCTAGTGGGTATCACCAGGTGTAAGTGATCCTCCTCGGTGTTTTCTACAAGAAAGGCACGTCTGACTTAGCAACCTAACTCCAGGGAACGACTAAGAAACATCAGCATCTCTTGTTTGTTAGGTCACTTCACTTCTCTGTTTTGAATTGTTCTGTTTCTTTCCCTCTCCAAAACAAACTTTTCTAGGAGGGGCTATCTCTAAAGACTGTGCAAGCACAAACTCGTTTGTAAGACTTCCTCTCAAAGCTCAGGAAGGATCCTGCCCCATCTTTTTAGCTGTGCAGTCATAACCTTACTGATTAGTCTGATTGGGCTGCTGTGGCTTGTGTTCAGCAACAAACTGCTACAAACAAGGTACTGAAACCCATAAGTCATTTACTAACTCAATGATCATTCAAAGCATGCTGTTCTCAACAACCAGCAGTGTTATAAAACATAATCACTTTGAAATACCAAAAAGCTATCCAGTGTTTGAGGCTGGGGGGAAGAGTGATGTTACTGTTGATGGATCATGAAAAATCAGATCTTACAGCCACATTATTTCAGTGACAATGACTTCTCTCATCTATATTATGTGCTTTTAGACTAAGATACAGCCTTTGGACCAGACATGGTTTTCTGTAATGACTTCAGACATAAATTTTAGTAGATTATCTCATTTGGAGCTAACATGAGACAGAGCCTACAGACTCCTTGCTTCCTTGTAGGACTAATGTCTATTATTCATAAACATTTCCATTTTCTTTTCAATAAGGACAGAACTTTTTTTTTGCTTTAATGACATGAGTAACAATCCTCTGAAAAACTGACTCACTGTCAGGATTCCTAATGCAAAAAATAGTCAGAGGTTTATGGCCGTTTTTAAATTTAGCTTACAGCTTTGGCAGAAGCAAGATGTGCAACAAAACAAAACATACAATAAATAATTACTAGTTAGGCAGTAAAAACAGAGACTTGTGGTAGCAAAAAACATTGTTACTAAAAATAAAAAATATGCCTCCATATTTACAGTTTAAAAAAAATCTAAACCTAAAACTACTCCAAATTTAAATGGATTAATTTTTGAATGTTCAGATAGGTCCCTATTGCTTTGGTTCCATGTGAAAAGCAGCAAGTCTTCTAGTGGTAGCCCAAGTACAGCCAGAAAATTTGCAAAACCTTGGCTTTTGGACAAAAATATCAAAAATTCTGTGCAAGCTTATCCTCTGCTAAGAGACTTGACTAAAATATACTAAATAATATACTAAAATATACAGTAATTGTTGATATATTCATTATTTATATAAGGTAAAGCAAATTCAACTGCTGGGAAAACACCTAGGAAGTTGGAGAGTTAGTTCAAGGTCCTGCTTCAGGGAACAATTCATTATTTATACAAAGTGAAAACACGTTTGAAAGAGGCTGGAATAATCTGTTTCCATAATACCTGATAAACTGATAAGGCTATCCCTTGGGAAATGGAACATAATTTCAGAATGCAAGCATATTAACTGTTTGGGACATCATCTTGAATCATAATACCACACACAAAATCTCATGAAAAATACCTTTTTAAGACTTCAGTGTTGTCTGTTCCAAACCTAATCACTTATTTGGCTGGAATTGCAGACCCAACATCTAAAATAAACCAAGCAAGCATGCAGGTGCTTCCAACTGGCTCCTAGTGGTGATTCATTAACCAGTGTCTTGAAATCCTGGCATGGCTTGCACCCCTAGGAGCTACAGATGCCTCTTTAAAGGTGTTTAGGCACCTAAAGATGCAGATAAGAAGCTGGAGAAGTTGTAATGATTAGGCACCTCTTTGCATCTTTAGGTGCCTAAGTACCCTGAAAAGCTTGGCCCTGAGAGCCATGCTGCAGGCTCTGTAAGCCACAGGCCCCCTTCAGTGGCTTTTCTACTGATTTTATTTATCATTTGGAAATAACAGCTATCCATATCTTTTCCCAGTTTCCCTGATTCTCTTATTTGAAATACATAATGGTTTTTGCATGCATTACATATATGACTAGCAGAAAAAATCTTGTACACATCCTGGTTTTATATTGGGGGCCATTGATCCACCTGCAATTTCTGGAGACCAGAAACATCAGGTGTTTTTCATGTAGAGTGATTCACATTCATTTCTACTAGGTTCATAATCCGGGCTTACCCTTCTTGGAATAATACAGATGATAAGCAACTTCTGAGACATCTTTTCTTGGATAATAAAACCCAGCAAACCATCAGTTTTCTCCTTATCTCATGCAACATTTACAAATGTGTAGCCCTTCCCATATTAAGAAAGACAAGTACCAACAATCATCACAGATGTCAAACATAGAACAGGGAAGACCTGGAGTAGAAAGTTCAGGAGGTTATGTCTTTTGGTTTATTTTCTTTATATATTTGGCACCTAAAGAAGCAGCTATCCTTGTAAGAAAATGATCTTTAGAAAGACATTAGTGTCTTAAAAAGTCTGACATAACTTACAACTTACACTCAGTACGATATGTGCTTGGTATTTGCTTTCCCCTCTCCTTTCCAGCTTTGCTCTTACTCTGTGGCAACCAGCACAATATCGGTCATGCCTGATGAAGACCCAGAGGCTCAAGATTTTTTCTATACAAAAGTTAATATGGACATTTTTAACTTTATTTCTTTCTACTGCCCTTTTCCTTTCTACCAGCAGCAATTTTTGCCTCCTTTCAGTGTATTGTGTACTGAAGGAAGGACAGCCATATCATCACTAATGAAACAACAAATTGCATTTTACTGAAGTGCTCTATTTCACAGAGGATCTCTTAATAAAAATGAGCCATAGTTTATAATGTTATGACTAATCAAACATTAACATCTCTCTCTGCAGATTAAACATCACTTTCAGTGCCTGTCACTTCACTTTCCCATAAGGTTTACTGGCTTTCAGTACAGATCATGATTGATGCATTGTTTATATGCAACATTAAACCTGTGCTTTGCCTGTTTCTGGTAAATGAAGCCCACTTCTGTTCCAAATAGTAAAACTTGTATCAGTGTTTTACCTTATCCCCACCACACTCCTTTCACAGACCTAATGTTACATATAAAAACCTTGCTTTCTTTCCTCTCTGGACTGCCTAAAATTTAATCATTTCAAAGGCAAAATTCAATGGAATTAATAGCAATTTGAGGCTGTGGCAGATGAAGGCCTAGATTAATAGTCCAGTCAAACTTTTAATTGTCTTTGAGCACTTGAGGCACATATGCTTTTTCTTTGACATTCTCAGCTACTCTATTTGCCACATACAGCTGAAGAATTTCATTAATTTTCAAGTTTAACGTGTTGTCACAATCCTTTAAATTTAATTTCTCTTCTAGAAGGACTGTTGGCTTAGAGGCAGAATCACCTACCATTTGTAAAGGGGTGAAACATAAAAGAGTCTTTCTTTATAAAAAGTAATGCTTTTCAGTAGAAACATGCCCCAAGGGTGATTTTATACTGAACACTAAAAGCTGATTTTTTTTTTCTATGCCAGGTGATCGCCATGAGCAACCAGTTCTGGCAGACTTAGCAGCTAATCTAGGTGCTGAAATGATAGGTGATGCTGGATCTCACATCAGGTGTCCAGTGGCTTAGTTCCATACTAAGGGAGATGACTCATGTGGTGGAAGGCTGCACCTGTGTTTGCAGGTAGTGCAATGAAACACAGAGAGAAAGTTATGCTGTGCATATCTGTGGAGGCAAAGTGGACAAACAACCATATCATAACACTTGAAAAGTCCTGCTAGAGGATAAAGCTCTCATTTATTTACGCAAACCACAACATTTTTCACAAAAGAGACTCAGAGAGACCGATCCTGGAATAGTCAATTACCTTGTCATCAGGATCATTCTTCTACAAGGAGAAATTCAGTTCGAAAGGGTCAGAGAATGGAAGTGAATCTGAATAATTTATATACTAAAAAGTAAACTGGTGGACTAATCAATCAAATGTGCAATTTTTTCCTCTGTTCCTATTTGATGTTTGATTTCATCACAATGAGTCAGCTCGAGTAAGATAACAAACTTCAAGATGGGATTTAGTGACATAAATCCAAAGACAGAATTCTCCAGACTATTCTTTGACAGATGAGCTCTGTCAGACCCCACCTGCCTAAATCATTTTTTCTTAGAAATTACCAGGCCGATAACAGAGGAAATAAATGCAACTCCTATCCTAATTTTTGCAGCATCAACCCAACATCAGAGGTATATCAACACAGAAATGTGAGATTTTCTGTATATTGTTTGTTGCTGGTGATGTTTGTCTCACAAGTGACTTTTAAAGAACAGTCAGGCACTAGACCTCTACTTTGATTTCTCTGCTGAGTTGTGTGGTTCTCTCTGCAGTGTGGTTTTCTTTTTTTTTTTTTTTTTTAACTTTTTTTTTTTTTCTTGAGCATCATATATAGAGAAAACCTCTCTGTGCATTTTGGGATGACTCTGGCTTTCCAATAAGCTGTGTTGTATCTAAAAACTGTGCATAACATATTTGACCTTCCTTTGTTCAATGGTAAATGACTACAGAGGATGTCTTGATTTATCCTCTTTAAACATTCATTATTGGACATAATTGCCATATCTCTTATTTTCATTCCCTTGAGCAGCCCATTTTAATCTCATACCATATGGAAGTGATTGCAAACCATCAACAGTGAAGGAAAACCTGAGGTAGATTTGCATTGAGATAAAATGCATCTGCTCTAAAATTACTGGAGTAATTTCACTGAAGAATTACATAATTCTGGATTATGTCAATAGCATCAGTGTGTTAGACTGGGCAAGAAGACATTTGCAGTCACCTCTATGTAAAGATATTGATCAGATGAAGTTAATGACCAAGTTTGGTGATGGCTAGCCTAACATAATCCTTTGTTTTATGCATTAGGAAATTTGACAGAGCAAACTATGTCTTTATCTGGCTGCAAACTCCCTTTTCTGTTCCACAGTGTCATTATGTTTTATATTTTCGATTCATTTATTATTTCTCTAAGGTGTTTAAGTACCTGCTTTCTTGAGGCTCAAGGCTTAATATGTCATTAAATTATAATCACAGAGTCTTGGTTTTGGCCAGGATAGAGCTTTGGGACCAAAACTCTGGAACTCTGGAGGGAACTCTGGAAAAAGGCCTATTGCAGTTTAACCCCAGCCAGCCACTAAATACCACACAGCCATTTGTTCATTTTGTCCTAACTCTGCTGGTGGGATGAGGACAAGTGAAAAAAAGGTAAAACTTGCAAATTGAGATAATCACAGTTTAAAATAATAATGATGGCAATAATAATGATAATGATAATACCCAAGAAAAACAAGGGATGCATAGTAAAAGTGCCCACTACCAGCATACCAATTCCCAACCCATCCCTCAGCCAACTCCTACCAGTTTACACAGAGTAGGATGCTCTATGGAATATTCCTTTGGCCATATCAGGTCAGCTGTCCTGGCTGTGCTCCTCCACACTCTCTTCTGCACCAGTTCAAAGGCAGAGCAAGGAAAACTGAAGAGTCCTTTACTTACGTAAGCTCTACTTAACAACCAAAACCCTCGGTGTTTTATTAACATTATTCTCATACTCAATCTAAAACAGAACACTTTACCAGCACTAAGAAGAAGATCTAACTCTACTCCAGTTCAAACTGGAACACACAGCAAAATTCTTAGTGCAACATTCTGAGGTTATCTGTTCTACCTTACCAGTCTGCATTCCTAAGGTACAATGTGCATTCCAAAAAAAAGGATTGACTGGAGCAAGCAGTGTGAAGAAAAAGACGGCAGCAATCTCTTATTACCTTTAAGTGCCCTATGTTCACGGAACTGGAGGGAAAATAGAAGAGTGACTTGACAGAAATTCTGGCTGACTTTGGACTCACAGGAGCTATGAGGTCAAATTAAGTTAAACAGTCCACTAAACAGAGTTTTCAGAAATCTGTAGAACCACTTCCTTGAAATACTATGGCTGTCCTTGTGCTTCACTTCCCTCACCTCCCTGTTACCCAAGAAGCCTGGGCTGAGAAGACTCTAGACAGGACTGTGGGAAGCAAAGACCTCAGAGAATGGTTTTGGGATACCAGACGGCCAAGAACTCAATAAACAAGTTTTGTGGCTAGCAGTGAATGCCAAAGAGCATAGGTAAACATTGAAATAGAAGAGATCTAGGAACCAAGCCTGAACCTGAACTTCTGGTTATCTGCTTCATTTACAGTTTTGTTCCCTGACCCCACTGCAACATGCTCCAGATAGCATTCCTCAAGACTGATTTAATTCAGAAGGGTCTGCTCCTTAAAATTTGTGGCTGGGTACCAGCTGGTACTTCTTGGCCTTGGGACCAAATTCCATGAGAAAAGAAAGTGACTAAGAGCTGAGAGAACTCAGAGAAACAATCCAGTCCATGATGACTAAGTAGCTATAACTACATCCTTGTGTCATGGACTGGCACCACTAAATTAAAAAAACAGAAATTAAAAATAAGAAAATAAAAAAATCCCAAGGCTGGTCCAGAATATAGCTGATGTCAAATAATCTCATTATGTTATTGAATCATATTTGTTAGTAAGTCAGTTTTCTGAATGCTTGATTGCTCCATTCAATTCCTTTTAGCAGTTTCTTGAGAGCCTTGGAAGTCATCATAACTGTTGATTTTATGGAATCTGGGGAACCTTAAAGGAGACATTTTCATGTATTGCAAGTATTTTAATTCACTGTGAAGTAGCTGAAATCCAAAAGGTCTATAAAATATTGACCTTGTTTACTTGTGGAGAGCTGTGTCAGGAATTCTTGAACTAGGTACCAAGGCAATTAGTACGTCAGATAATTCCTTAATTAGATTAGAGGGTGCAGCTGCTATATGTCAAATACCTACTGGTAAATTAAAAAGTCTGTCTTGGGTTTTCCTAAGAATGTAAGGTCTATTTATTTGTCACATAGTTGATTTAAAACTACTTCTAAAGGACTATACTGTTCAGGAGACTAGCTAGGTAGGTTAATCTGACCTGAAAAACCTTGAAACATTTCCATTTTCTGTGTGAGCCAGGGACATATTTCAGATCTAAGAGATTTTCAGATCTAGGAGACCCATTTCCTGTCACCCTGTGTGGCAACATGCTAGAAAGAGGTAAACATCAGCTCATTGCTAGGCAGCACAGGACAGAGTATATCTTGAAACCTCTGAGTTTATAAGCCTAATACCAAAAGGCAGCCACTTGTGCAACATCAGGTCCCTGACTAGGAAGCAGCTTTGATCTGAGTTATTTTATTGACAATTTTATGGTCATTGCTCAGTGCAGTACTTTCCAGATTTTTTCATCTGACTCCCTGCCCTCTGAAGTCTGACAGGAATTATTGAAGCTGTATCCCTTCTTCCAGCACAAAACCCAAACCTGTAGTCTGAAAACTATTCTGGCTAGAATATTTTCCTCCCAAAAAGGGACTTCATAGCACAGAAAGGTCTCTTTTCCTCTTTTAGCAAACTCTAGGCATTTGAGCAATTCAGCTCAATGTCAATTGAATTGCACCAAATTCTACTTCAGCTGAATTTTTTTCAATGAGGCCTTTCAGTGACATGTATGTGTAACACACCAAATGCTTGGTCATAGCTCTGGAACATGGAGAACATTAGTATTTATAGAGGCTCTCAAACCCCCTTCCACTTTGCCATATTTATAAATAAAGCCCCTGTTCCCAGTGCTTGAGAGCTATGTCCTTATTCTGCAATTGAATAAATATAAATTATATACTTGTATATATACACATATATATATATACACACATATATATGCATACATATATAGCACACCTATCAAGCCTGTGATAATTTTTATCACAAGACAGCTGTTGAGAAAAGGTTGGATTTTTTACCAAATCATTTAGGATTGATCTGATCTCTGTTAATGTCATTCAATGAAAAGTTTATAGTGACACTGTATTCAAGATCTTTACAGTTTAAATGAGCATTTAAGCATTTTGAGAGTATAAGCTGTGTTGTTGCTTTTAAGGGCTTAGTAGCTGAAAAGACATTCCCTGCATCTACATGAAAATTGCATCCAGTAATGAACTTGTCCATGAAAAGCACAGAGCACTGTTTTGTCACATGGACATGTTGTTACTTTTTTTTTTTTTTTCTTCTTTTTTTTTTTTTTTTACAAGCGAGACCTTAGAGTAGGATGATATATGGCCAGCAGGATTACAAAACCACAGAGTGAACCACTCACCTTCATATGTTCCAACAGTTTGTATGAAGTAATGAACATGACTACAGAGCTTTTAACTGCCTCAGGCCCTGCGCTAGGCACTCAGAATACGTGGAGGTGAGATGTCAGAAAAGAAACAATACTTGATTTTGAAATAATGAATTTTCTAACCATCTTGTACCCACCACATCTATGAATTTCTTACATAATGTGAAAAATATTGAAATGCATGGCCTTCTGTGGGCTGAACAGTAATAGAATCTGACAACACAAAGCATAAAACAAAGCCTTATTGAGGCAGTAGGAATGATGAGCATACAGCAGCTCACCCAGCTGCTGGTAGCAGATACAGGATCATGAGTGATGCTATGGCTCTGGTGGACTGCCAGGGACACTTGGTGTCTGGGGCACATGGCAGCAACAGCCAATCCTGCAAATGCCTTTTAGATGCACTCAAGAGTCGTGCCACTCCTTGCCTCCACCAAAGAAAGTGATTTGTGAGAATCATACCTTACATGAATAACGTAAGGCATTCTGTCTGCACTACTGATTCTGGCTAAAGACAGGGTGTCAGGATGCTGGGTGTCACCTTTTATTTAGGAATAGACATTTATGTGTATCTATATATGTATATATATATAAGTTTAATATTCATACGTAAAATTTGTCTGAAAATGCCGTACTGAAACTGGGTGACTATGTAGCTAGAAATCTCTCTATTGCTGTTGTTATGTGAAGAGAGTATCATGTCTCTCTTGGAGAGAAAAAAACAGACAACAGTCAGCAATTGTCATTCGATGCTCAAGTATCAGTCTACCTCTAAGGCTTGAAAATACATTTTAAAACTGCTAAACTTTAAACATAAATTTGAAAATTGCACAAGCACTCCTTTTCAACTGACTAGACGGAAAACTTGGATCCATCCTTAGACTTAGTGATATTTATATTTTACTCACCATGCAGGGTGATAGTGTTAACAAAAATAATTGTCATAATAGCTATTTTCCATTCTCTGTGTATTATAAATATGGCTAAAAGAAAAATAATTTTCCATTGGTTTGTTTCTTTTATTCTCTTTATTTCCATCAGCTTCCTAAAATGATAAATGAATTGTTTCTAGAAAGGAATGACAGTGTTGTTCTGTATCCTTCTTTATATGAGGCAAATCTGTTGATCTGTCACCATTTAGAAGAGCAAATTTTAAGACAATCATCTAAAAACCTCTCTTCATTTTTCCAGCCCACCTATAATTACTGTTAATTGTATCATTTCAGAAATTGGTGGAGCATTATAAGAAAGGGAAGCAGAAAAGGAAAACACCTTCACTAAAGCTCTTGGAACAGAGAGATTATGTTTGCCTAAAGGGCATATGAGGAAGTGTGATGCTGGGAGCCTGCAGCATGGTCTGTTACTTAGATGACACACTATTGATAACTGAATTAGTCATATTATCATTATTCCCTGTGATAAGAAGATGTGTTCTATTACTTGAGCGTGGAGGTAAAAAATACATAATATTTTTGCTCAAGACCTGAACAGGCTAGGGCTAAGGCCTTAGGACTAGCTCCGTTATATTAAAAGATTCAGTATATATGATTGTTCAAGAAGAAGTCAAAGATTTCAAGAATGAACCAAGACTCCAAATAAATTCTTATGTCACAACATAAATACCTGCAATGAAGGTAAGCTACCCCTAAGTTTAGTTTGCCCACTCCTACCAGCTTTTTCAACTACTATAGCTTCATCAAGCTGCTCTTGATCCTTACTTGAGGAAATTTAGATCATAAGGCTCCCTGTATTTCCTGTAAATACCTCATTAGACCAGCTATCAGGGAACTGTTGTTGGTGTCTCCAGAGAGTTGATTTCCATTCCTTGGACTTCAGCTTTAAGACCCAGGCAGTGACACACTAAAGAGAAACATCTGCAGCTGCTAACCGGATGAGATCTGGCAACAGGTGTTAGCAGATCAGCTGAAGAGCAGGGGGGGTGCAGAAGTAACAGGATCATTCTGATCAACTGCTCCTTTCTACAGCATATCCTATGTTAACAATTATGAAAAAAAGATTTTTAAAAGTGTATAAATTGGCTAGATTTCAAGAGTATATGACTGTGTTTTTTGCACCTGTTGATGAAGAAAAATATGAGGTGTGATTAATTGATGAAATATATTGTATTTCAACTGAAATAAAAAAATTAGAAATGTGTTCAGCTGCTTATGTCTTTATCGCTAAAGCACTGGGCTGAATTTAGATTAGAAGGACAATGTTTGATATGAACACTAATGAAAGGGACAGTTTTGGGGGGTAAGAATTTTGGTTAAAACATGGAAAACAGATTTGGGTATATATCCAGCCTCCAAATTACAGTAGGAAGATTTGAACAAACAATAGAACTGCACATCACCTGCATGCTATTATACTGTTCATAGCCTTTTTAACAAGCTTATTTTAATCAGGAGTAAGTAGTAGAAACTATTTTAAACAGAGGTATCAATGCCAAGATGCAGAAGCTTTCATATTTTCAAAACAATATCCAAAACCTTGTTTTTAGTAAGTAGTCAATTTTAACAAAAAATACATATGCAAGTTTATAGGCTAATTCACTCACAGTTGCATAACTATCTTCACTAATCAATGCTTTCTCCATTTTTGAAAATGCAAAATCAGCACATGTAAACAATGCAAACCTGACAGCAGTCCATGACGATAATCATCCAGCCTGGCAGAGCCACGTGCCCCCAGTGACAATGGACATGAAAAACATTAAGATGGTTATATTTCCTTCAGGCCTGAAAAACACACACAACCTGGAAGCGTAGGCTTCTGTGGGAGAGTTAGTAATGTGACATCTGTGTATTTTTAAAACACTGCCTGTTTTCATTTCCCAGCCACCAGTACTGCCACAAAGGCAGTTATAATAGTAAAGCAACAATCTTCTCTTTCAAGAGTCTTGTTATTTAGCTAAAACAAAACATAACAAAAAACCCTTCCAATTATAGAGATTAAACTCTTATTCTGCTTGTTTAGCATTCCCTACCCCAAACCCTGCATAACTGAAATTATCTATCACCATCCTTAAGTTTCACTCATAACAAAAGTAATTATGAAAGACAATAGAGAGCGGGTTTTTCTTTTTGTTAGTGCTCTTTGGTTTTTTGTTGTTTTGGAGAGGAAAGGATGCAAGCAGAAAGAACCTTTTCCTGTTTACTCTCTCAGTAGCTAGCAGCCCTGTGACTATGGATAACACAGCCCTGCTCTGGCCAATAATCTGTGATAAAAAGTCCTATCTAGTGGCTGTGTGCCATATGTATGTGGCTAGATGGCTTCTGCTGGACTGAGGGCACAGGTCTGCCCGTGAGTGGCATATGTTAGATAGCATTACCTGGTAACATCTGCCATAATAATTACATCCTGCTGAGCACTGGCAGTGTCTCCTGCAACAGCTGCTTTCATTCTGTTCCTATAGGAAAGCATTCATGGAGAGTAAACGGTTACCTGACTTCTTTTACAGGTCTGCAGGGGGAAGCAAGTTTCTTTAAGGGGAGTCAAGGTCTATAAAATCTTTCTTTCATAGCTCCATGGTGGATCCTTGTTAGTTGTTGCGTAGAAGAATCCACAACAGATACTGAGCATCTGGATCATAAAAGGTTAGTTGCTGGTTAGAGCTGGATGCTGGAAGGGGAAGCTTTAATGAAACAGAGCAGGCAAATATCAAGAAAATATTCTATCTCTTGCTCCATGTGTAAAGCACAGTTGTAAGAAAAAGCAAGATTTTAAGCCCTTACAGCTAAAAATACATGTTTACTGGAGAGGAAGCCAAAGAAAGACTTCCTTTAGGTGTTTGGAACTCTTAATTCGAAGGACACTTGAAAGGAAATACAGTGATTTTTGTTCCTGCTTCTGGTTGTGAGGGGAGGGTCCATAGACAGAGACAGAGGGAAATGAAAGCTTCTGGCAAAGTGAAAGTTATTGAAATTGATTTCCTAAGAGAAATTTTTAGAGATATATTCTGTGTCAGCTTCCCAACTGGACTCTTGGCTGTTCTATTTCTCTTAAGCACTAAACCCTTTTGAAAATAGTCTTAAAAAATCTATGAACTAGGCCTGCATGGATTTTTTTTGAACAAAGACCATTCTATTTATGAAAAAATGGCTCTTCCAGCCATTTAGCCTTTAACCAACAAACACATATTCTTCTGTAGGACAGGTACCCTGAATCAGTCTGTCAAGGCTCTTCCTGAGTGACTCCATCAAGCATGTATTTATTGCATTCATTCATCCATCCATTCACTATTTATTTATTGCCCAGTTTGTTAAAAATCTTTGTTCAGAAACCTTTACATGTTAACAAATGACAGGACAAAGCAAGAGGAAATGGCCTCAAGTTGTGCCACAGGAGGCTCAGACTGAATATCAGAAAACCTGTCCTCACCAAAAGGGTTGTTGAGCATTGGAACTGGCTGCCCAGGGAAGTGGTAGAGTCACCAGCCCTGGAGGGACTGTTTAAAAGACATGTGCCAGTGGCACTTGGGCTTGTGGTTTAGTAGTAGAATTGGCAGTGTTGAGTTTATAGTTGGACTTGATGATTCTAAAGATCTTTTCCAACTTGGATGGGTCTATGATTTTTGCTCTTTATATCATTGTACAGAATGGTGTAAGAGAAAAAAAGCTATGACTGGTTGATTAATGACTGGAGGCTGCAGCAAGTTAGAGACCAATTGTGGTAACCCAGCTGAGGTCCTCCTTTCAGAAAAATCCTCAAAACAGGCACTAGATACCTGCTTTTGCTCATATTACAGATCCTAGAACTTGGTAGAGAGTGATTAACAAATGCCTCTAGCTGGTGCCTGCCTTTCTTTTTCTTTTTCCTTCCTCCTCCTTCCTCCTCCTTCCTCCTCCTTCCTCCTCCTTCCTCCTCCTTCCTCCTCCTTCCTCCTCCTTCCTCCTCCTTCCTCCTCCTTCCTCCTCCTTCCTCCTCCTTCCTCCTCCTTCCTCCTCCTTCCTCCTCCTTCCTCCTCCTTCCTCCTCCTTCCTCCTCCTTCCTCCTCCTTCCTCCTCCTTCCTCCTCCTTCCTCCTCCTTTCCCCTCCTTTCCCCTCTTTTTCTTTCCTTCTCTCCCTCTTTCTCTCTTTATTTCTCTCTTTCTTTCTTTCTATTAAAGGCAAATATAGGATTTTAGAAGCTGGTAGGAATGTTAATAAGCAGAACAGAAGACATTCAGTATTAAAAAAGTTTGATAATTGTTCTCCTTCAGTGGTCTTTGAAAATAAGTGATGTGCACTTACTTTTTTTGTAAATTAAAAGGTTCTATACACTGGCCTTAGTTCACATTTTGTTTTATTCCCTGAAGTAATGTTTTCTGTATGATAATTTTCTTTCCCTGGGAATACGTTATTTTCCCCGAGGTGCATACTTAATAAGGGACAGACAAGAGTAAAAAAAAGAACAGAAATCTTCAAGCCCTTTGAAGGATAAAATCAGAAGTTCACCTTTTGGAAGATATCTTTTATACTAGTGCCTGCTTATCAGGTGCCTGAAGATGTGATATCTTCATCATTCCTGTGCTCGTATTTAAATACTTATGAACACTTCAATGTTTATTTATGAAAACACCTAACCTCTTTTTTTCAGATATTCTGTTTAAATTATTTCTTTACAATTAAGCCTGAGCCAGTGAGCGTTCCAGCATGTCAACCTTTAACTGCCTGTGAGAGTGGTAATTAATGCATTAGCATTGCCAGTCACAGGAAACCACCACTGTAGGAGCAAGAGCACTGATGTAGGAGCAGCACTTTTCACCCTGAAACAAAAGAATTAGGGCATTGTTTGTTTGTTTTCGTTGTATTTTTAAAATCAGAATAAGTGCAGAAATAACAGATCTATAATTATTCCTTGAGAGGTGCTAACTACTACATTTCCATGCTGTTTTTCTTCATTTCCTTTGGTTAGCCATTTACAATGAAATGGGAGTGAAAAATGGCAGCATATGGTGGTGAGCAAGGGCGAGAAAACAGAAGTGAGGGAATGTACCAAGGCAAAAATTAGTAAAAGTCAAATCTGTGCTGCTGGGTCATTTTCTCTCGTATCTCCTTGCAGTTAATTAACAGCAAAATATGTCTTACGCACATTAATGCGCCCACTGAGTCCCAGAGTAAGTGATTCTGTCTTCATCCATTATATTACTGAAATAGCTTGTGTTTCTTAGCCTTGAATTTTAACCAGAGCTTGAAAAACATAAAAGAAGCAAACAAATAGAATTTCAAATTGAGCCTCAGAAGCGTTTTGGGCCTTCAAACTATGTGACTTGGTGTATTTGTGAGTCAACAATATGATGTTGGAATACACTATTTTGACTGCAGCTGGAAAAGAGATGACTTGTACTCCCTCTTTTTAATTCTGTGAAAGGCCAGATACTCAATACTTTAAAAAGTTATTTCCCTGGTCCAGCATGAAAGGGCAAAGATGTTGTAATTCCACAAATCTGTAGCTTTGTAGTTTGTGTCATCTGCTCCCTTTTACTTCCCTTGTAAATAAATCCCTGATTTTACTACAGGAATAAAACGTGTTCTTTTCTTAAATTAAATTTAAGGGAGAAAGGAGGAGAACGTGGCTTTTAGTCTTAAAGAGATGTCATTTCTGCTGTTGACACACATGTCAGTAAAAGCAACAGTTTTGTTGCTGGTACAAGAGCTGCTGTGCTTTGACTAGCAGATTACAAACAGTTTTGGCAGAGTCAGTAAACTGTGACAGCAAGAGATTCTAGCTACAGTAGAGTACAGTTAGGTAGGATGTAGTGCTAAATGCCTGGGGGATGAAAGAACACTCGTCAAAGTTCCCCGCAGAGATTTTGGATCTAGCACACATCTTGTAGTAGGACTAGTGCTGAAAAGGATCAAACTCTTCAATGCAGTGCATAGAGTCTGCTCTCTTTTCTCTCTCTCTCCTCTTCCCCCAAAAGGCAGATTTTGGTTACTTTGTGCAAGAAGCAAACCTAAGATCATTGCCATAAGTATACACATACTTTCTTTCTATAAAAGAGATTATCACTTCAGGACTACTTCCTATTTGTGTTGAACAGAGTGATGGTCATATTTGCCCACTGACTCTAAGTTTATGAAATGCTCTGATATATATTTGAAACAAAAATTAACAAAAGTTAACTGTAGTCTATAATAACCTGGTAATCTCTTTACTGTCTTACTTCTTTATTTACAAGGACATATATCTCCTATTATCTGGGCATTTTTTTAATCTGTATTTCTGGTTGCCATTTCTTTCTTAATACTAAGTGCTCAGCTAATAGTAATCTCTTACTCATCAATGCAAAACTCCAGTTAATTTTCCTCACCTCCTTTACCTAAGCAGTAACTGTCATTTTGAGACTAAATGTTAAACTGTGTAAAGCAACATATCTTGTGTTCAACTATGATTGATGACATAAAACTGGACTTATGTTTGCCAGTGTTCTGTGGCTGAGGTTTTTACTCCAGGTAACTGCTCTTATTGACCTGATATATTCTGGTGTCCAAAACCACACTATTTTCTGAGGTATTTTGTTTCTTAACAAGAAGTAGAACTGAATTCCAGCCTCTCAAATACTGAGAATCTCTCTTCTAAAATAGTGGAGGTTTTTGCTTAACACATGATCAAAGAGTGGAGAGTGCTTCCTACCATTCATCTGGTTCCTACATGCAGAAATGTTAAGGACTTGCTCCTCAGCTGATGATGAATTAGAGTAGTCCAAAATGTTCTCAGGACAGCTTAGATATTTTCAGAAAGCAATGATTTGCCATCATTTTCTCTGTGCACTTTCCACTTAAATGGCTGAAAAGAGAAGAAATAGATAGAAAAAAACCTGGTCTAATTTGATGATATGGGGAAGTCTCTGCTGTGCCACAGACTCCCTGTGTCAGCAGAAAGGTAGAGCAGCAAAGGAATAACATACCATCTTTCAAACAGATGAGATTGTTGTCATAAAGGAAAAGAGGGAGAAAACCAGACTGCTTTAATTCCTGTTCACAGATTTTGGACTTCCTTATCTTTTTGGTTGTTAATAACTCTGCTAACATATGATAGCCTTCAGAATGGTTGCTGCTGTGCTTTTGGAGCATAACCTATCACACACTGTGTTGGTGTCTTATGCTATCACTTGATTTAAGCACAATGAATACCAGAACACCAAAGGCGTATTTTGAGTTGTTCTGACTGATGTGTCTTCTGATGGTGTGCATGGGTAAGATGGAGGCTAAAGGTTAGTTCCACTCTGTGCATCTGATGATCTGACTGACAGAGATTAAACACAAATTTCCATGGGCACAGCTATTGTGATTATCCCTATGTATAGGGGTAATAGCCTCAGTTTAGTCTGTAAGTCTCCATCTAGGCTGATTATGCTATTGTAGTTTATTTGTGGCACCCAAGGTGTTGCCAAAGGCAAGCTTTGCTATGTAACAGCATTCCTTGCTCTCCCCAGGGAGTTCCCTAATAATCCACTAATACTCCAGAGCTCTAGAAAACCTCCTGAATGTTGCTTGATTTTGTGTGGTTTTTTTCTCCTCTTTCAGAACTGCTCAGTGTTGCTAGTTGCTTGGCATGCAGTTTTAAAGCAATTCCTGTATTAATCAGCTGTACAACAAGGAGTGTCTCCCTTGGGCTGCTGCATGGCACCAGGTAGTCAGTGGACAATGGGACACAAATAATGACTTACTTATCTGGACCATTCAGCTGAAGTGCCACTGCTCTTCATACCCACGTGCTGCCTTGTAGACTGATGGGCTCAGGTCTCTGATAATTTGGATATCTCTACACTGTAACCCTCTGCAGAGTATCCCATGTACTGATATAGTCAGTAGCTGCCAGGTAGCCTGAAGAACTGAGCTGTAATTGCCTTTCTCTAATGAGAAGAGATCTCTGGCAATATTATGTAAGTCCATAAAGCAAGAAAACAAAAACAAACACATGATAGACTTCCTACTTTTTTTGCATCTACCTTCATTACTGCTGGTGAACTTGAACTGGAATAAGTCTGATTCCTCTGTTGCCTATGCTTCCTTACTTGTGTGAAATGAATATTTTTGCTCGCCTCAGAAAAAATTTCAAGTAAAACTCTGCTCAATCAAACCACAACATTAGTACTGCTTTAAACAGCTCTGAACACCTCACTTATGTGTCCTTGTGCTTTTCAGCAACCACAAAGTGAAGAACAACATACATGCATTGACCTTAATATTGTTCTTTTGCTAAAGTTTTTTCTCATTTTCCATTGAGTTTGGGTAATACAATCAAATAAAAGCATTTAGCCCAACTGAGCAATATTTCTCTATTTTCTGTCTTTTTCATCAGATTGAATTTCGTGAAACTAATCAGTTATTCCAATTATACATGTGAGGTGTACGTTTCATTTTTGCTACAAATTTGTTTAATGAAATTTGTTTAACAAAATGGCAGATTGGAAAAAAAAAATCCTCTTTAAAGATATTGATGATTTGGGGTTTTTTGGTGGTTCCTCCTTTCACCTTGCCACCCTAAAAATACCCTGTTTATTATAATGTAGGAGTAGGCATAACCAAACTTAAGAGAATTGACCTCTAAAGTAGAATAGGAAAGGCAGAAAAAGCTTCTTTATAGAAGAGACATCTAAGTTCTGTTTTATCTTCACAACAGGCTACACTTACTTTGCAGTTTGGGGGAGTGTCAATAGAAATGCTTGTCTTTGCTGCAGAATTGTCTAAACCTCTGTAAATAATTTAATTGAGCTGTGAATATTCAGTGATTGAAAACTAATTACTTTGGCTTAATTTGAGTACTGCCTGACTGCTCTAGAGTTGCGGGTAATTTAACAATGTAGATAGTGCGTGAACATGGAATGTTAAACAGTGACTGGGACAGAGTTAAAAATTAAAAAATAACTCGTAGAGTTTACAAGTATGCCACGGGCTGGGCTATTTGTACCATCCAAGGGCTTTATGCAGGCAGTTTTATGGGCAATGCTTTCTGAAACATCTATTGGAATATTTTTGTACATCGTTAAGTAATTGCTTTCCACTCCCCATAGAATTTTGCCATAATTTTGCTCATAAAGATTAATGATGTAGCACAATGAATCGCATTCACTCATGTGAGCCTCAGCTTTCAGTTTTAATCATTGGTTAGGTATAATGCAGATATTTTTCCTATGAGTTTCTTTAAACATTTCCACCACGAGTCTCATTGTTCCTGGAGGGAATGTGATGTCTGCTTTTCCTGAGGAGGCATTTCAGTCATGTTAAATTGCACGGTATGCAGAGCTTCTTTATTTTCATTTTGTGGTGCTGATACCTGTAAAATGCAGACATCATTGAATATTCTTCCTACACAACTTTAAACCTTGTTTCTGGGGTCATGGCAAATCAACACTGTTTTTCTTCTTCTATATGATTACATGCTTCTAGTTTTCAGCTGACTTGTAATAGACTCCTAATACGAATGTCTACTGTTAAATTATATAGAGAACTAATATTTAGTTGCCCATAAATTAGTAAACTTCTAAAGAAGGCTGCATTTTAAATTGCATTCTTATTTCTTTATAAGTGATCAGGCAAGTTCAGGGAGTGTGTGGAGGGAGTTAATTTTTTTTAAAAAATGTGTACTATATACTTTCCAGTGGAAAGCAAGGGAAATGAGACCAATGGAAAAATGGAAGAACATGAATAAAGATTATATACTATGCTTGTACTGTTCATCTATTATTCTGTGAGCTAATCATCAATAGTGATGTGGTCAATAGTTTACTAGCATTTTACTAAAATGAATAAATAAGAGTTCCAATTCATATATCAGTTTATTATCTAATTTTCTGTTCTATGTTCACAGATCCCAAGGAAGATGTATAAGAATTGTCAGGAGAATGGGTTTAAGTTATCTGTGTTTCATGACAACTAACTGAAAGAATTTCAAGATCCTTTTCTACTGAGTACTGTGATGGTAGAAATATTTGTTTATTTTTGTTTTCTTTTCCTAATTATTTTACATGAGTAAAATGAGTACTTTTAACAAGAAGTTCTCATCTTCAGTAAGTTAGGGAAGCATCTTGCCTGTCAAAGGCCTTCAAAGGTAACATGCATTATGTTAGATCACTGCATAAAACTTGCAAAATAAAATCGATGAACATAGTCTGAGCAATTCCTGAACCTGAAGAGAGGCTGACTGTGCTCTTTTAAGAGGAGAATTCTCAAATAACCTCTGAGATGGGTTTCCTGTGAAGCTGAACAGTGTTTAGTGCTGCTCTTGGTCTGCCTGTGACACCACAGGGTTAGTTCTTAGGAATGACAGTAACAATCCTCAAAACTTGATGGAAAAATAGCCAGCTAAGCCATGGGTGCAGCAGGAGATGTTTCACCTATTAAGAAATAAAAATCTAAAATCCAGACCAAAATCAAAGCAATTCCACACAAGGTCATGATTGGCTGAGGTGTTATGGTTGGATCTAAGCTGCATGTATGGAGAGCTTGCAACCTGTCATGCTAATACACAACAGTCACCACCCTGGACAATAGAAAATATAATGGTTATATTAAATATATACAATATATATTTTTTAGTATTTTTAGTATTTTAGTATTTGTATAAGTATTTTTATATAGGTGCAGTAGGACAAGAGAAGAGAGAGGTATTCAAAAATTGTCCTCCATGGAGCGTCTGCAGCCTATAACTTCCAACAAAGCTTTTTAGACTAGGGCTTGTCTGTGTGCAGCAAAATAAGAAAAGAGCACTCAACTCATCCACAGGGCAGAGGAGAGAATAATTCATACCCTGAACAGTACCTGAGGACTAGGAAGGTCATACTTCACTAAGTTATTCAATAAACAGTATGCTAGCTGGATCTGGATCAAGGATCTAATAACTAACTTAGTGATATTCTTTTACTGCTCTTATTGTCCTCGTTTTGGCCAAGGAAAGCATTAAATTTTTGCAGCAGCCAGGACGGGGTGGAGCTGGAGCCATGTGGGAGTGACCAAGACCCTGGTACTATTCAGTAACAGGTCATGATTGGGGGTGGGAGGGCGAGTCTCTTTTCTGGGAAGAGGGCTGTTTCTTTCTGGAACCTGGCAAAGTGTGGTGGCTGGAGGTTCTGTCTGCCATTCTTTTCCATTTTCCCAGGTTTGGTGAGCACTGTGCAAAGTAAAGTACCCTCTCTTTGTACATCAAAAGTTATTAGTGTTTGTTTTCTCATTTCATTGCTGTTTTCACTAAATTGTTTTTATCTCAGGCTGTGATCTTTGTCTTTTGTGCTTACAGCTGGAGGGGGAAGGGAAGCGTGTCCTGGCACAATTTCAGTGGGAGCTATGAATTGGGGAATACCATTCTTAAATCATGACATTTATTAGCTTTTCCAGTATGTCACAATACATAGTCCAAAAAACCCACAGGCTCTTGAATTTTAAAACATATTCACTGAAAAAGTTCTCTGCACTCTAGAGGATGTGAGTAGTATCTCTTTTTGATTCTTCCCGCTTTCCTTCATCCACAAAGTTCTCTGTTCATAAGAAAAGTTTCTGGCACAAGGGGATCTGAATCTTTTTAGGGTATGCTTGCAAATGTTTTAATCACATGTGGTTTTCAACTTTGAGGTGAGCCTGAGGAATGCCTTATAAACAATTTATATATCCAGTTTTCTCTCCTGGGATTGTCTTCAACCCTGAGGAGATTGTTCAGAAGTTATGTATATCCAGAGGGTGGGCCCTCCAAATTCTCTAAATGCCACAAAGTGCAATTCCTTGACTCCTGAGTATAAAACAATCTAATGGTCCAGATGTTGTTTTCCTAAAAGCATTTGGCAACCCTTGAGGTACAGAGCCAAGATTAAATACTTTTTTGTACTGTGAGGCTACATAGGAATACAATAACTTTCCTAAGTCTATCAATATAATGAATATTTTCTGGGTTAGGTTTTAAAATCTATAAATGCTCTTACAATGAAAGCCATTAGACAAGTACTCCAGAAATCCTACTTTTCTTGGAAGTTTTTCTTCAAGTAACCCACAAGTTTAATCCAGATAAGAAGTTGTCAGACAGCTTTAAAATTCTGTTGAAAAGTAGGACATGGACAAAGGTTTTGTTCTCCTGTGTTTGAGAAGGTGGAAGGAAGAGGCTAGCCATAAAAAAACCCCCACATATTTCAAATTCTTTTTGAGACAAGGCACTATTATTTTCTACTGTTGTTATTGCTGTTGTTTAATTCCACCACCATCAGTGGGAGAGGAGCTGCAGCACAGAGAAGTACAGAGAATTCTATGCATTCTGTATCAGGTGGATAACTGATGGATGGATGTGTGATATATCTCTTCAGTTATACAGCAGAATACAGAAGTCTGGAGTGACTGAACAGATTTTTATATTCCCAGTGAGCTAAAAGCAGAAAAATAGGATTATCCTTCACTGTGATTTACTTTGCTGTATGAAGAGCAGTGAGATCAAGTAAGGTCCTAGCAGTAAATCGGAGCACCACAGTGGGTTTGCAGCAGTTGAAACACTTGTCACCATCAAAACAGGTTCAATGACTCACCACAGCTTGAGTCCATGTGCTGACTAGTCAGTAAATGAAGTGCAGGAGACTTCAGACTTCCTGAAGATTAAAACTTGTTTCTACCCAGCACCTTGTTCTCTAATTAAGCCAATCTTCTTAAACGTAATGTTACTAATGGCATATTCTCAAATGGAACAGATGGAGAGAAGTCTAGGAGACCATTTGTTTAATAGGAGTGGAAACTGTGAAAGTGAGTGTACCACAGGATTCAGCATTAATAGCATGTGATAAAAAGGAGGAAGTATGCTGAATTGTGAAACTAACACTTTTATTGAAATCACAGAAAAATTAGGTTGGAAGGGACCTTCAGTCAAAGTAGAGGCAACTTTTAACTTACATCAGGCTGCTCATTCCAAATATAAATCAAAGGAAGTCTTGGCAAGACAGTGAAGAAGAGTCACATATGGATATCTTCTTTTTGTTTCTCCCACAGTCCTGAGGAATCAGTCCATTTTATTCACAAGCTTCTTGAGGGATGTGATCAATTGCTGCTTTAAATACAGGAGTACAATGCAAGACATGGCCACAAACTGTTACATGCTGTGTTTCTGTTCTCAGTCCTCCCTGGGTCTTCTTTCCTTGATGTGCTTCTGCATAGCACAGGGTAGGTCACAAGAAAAGTACTCACAAGGGAAACTACAGGTATCTGAAGTTGACCCAAGCTCTTCTGTTCTCTGTGAAGAGAGAGGCTTTGGCAGAGCACCTGAGGTGAAATCCCGCTCTGAGTTGTCCTCTGGAACTCTCTGTCTTTTCTGAGTAGAAGACTAATTTCCAAATCTAGGCCACTTTGAAAAGTGTGAATGCCTCCCAGGATGCAAGCTGGTGTCAAATCAGAATCCCAAAGGCCCAAGGAACCTTACCATCCAGGAGGTCACATATTCATAGCCAACTTTTTGCATATTGTCATTGTCTGTTTGCTTGAGTCTTATCTGGATAGTGCAAAGATTGATCAGGTATTTATAAACAATCTGACCTAGTATTGTAAAGACCTTTTACACACAGTGAGTTGTTAATTTGAATTCAGTGAAAGGAGTTATTTTTGTCCTGCAAAATCATCCTTTCTTCACTGATTTTTGTTTGTTTGGTTGGTTGGCTTTTTTTGATATTTCTAATTGTTAAAATGCTTTGCTGCTCTATTCACTTTTCAGCATCTGAATAAATGATAAGTGGGAATATTCAATCAACAAATCTTTCATATTTGTATTTTTCTTGCTTTAGGAAGACATTCTTAGTCAGTTTTGGAAAAGGTACTGCTGCTCCTAGTATGATATGGTTCTTGTACGAACATCTCCTTCATGTAAGAAATTATGTCCAAACTGGCTGCATACTGAGAGCTTCACTTCTATAGGCAACAGCAAACATTGCTTTGGAAGGCCTGAGAAATTATGTGACTTTCTCTGTGCTTTTGCAGCCTCTCTGAAAGGAGGTTCCCAAAGTAATTGGTGTTTGATGGAATAATACAAGGGAACTTTGTTTGCTTATACTCCCTTAACCCTTCCTATACTTAATTTGTCTTGGATGCTCACCCCACATAATGAAAAAATAGCAACCATTTTGACTTCAAGTTATATTTTCCGCTTTACTCTTAGACACTTCCAGGATGACGCCCTGAGATTCAGATGAACTCTTTCCTACTCACGTTGCTTCGTGAACTGTTAGTTTGGGAAGCATGTAAAAAGCCTTTTTCTTTTTTCTAATTTCCTACCTTCACAGGCATACAAATAGTCTTGTTTGCCACAATCATATTTACAAAGTAAATCTGTGTGTAAGTTTAAATTTCTTTTTTTTTTTTCCTACAATGTTACCTTCACACAGAGGGAGACTTTCAAGCTATCAGTAAATCTATGAAGAATTTTGAATGAAATTTTTCTTTCAATTTGAATAGCAAAATGATCACTTGTCAAAATTGATGATCATTTGCTTTAGGTGGAGATGGGCAATGGATAAAGCTGGAAAATATGCTCAGTGTTTTACACATCGGATCTACTCTTCACACTCTTGCAGCAACCATAGAGTAGCACCTGAGTAACTACATTGTTTCTTTCCAGTACACTAATGAGGCTTCTATTCCCGGTTTCAAACACAAAACCTTCACTTTGCATGGTACTGATTACTCTTCCACTAGGATTAGAATTGCAGTCATGCAATTTCACAAAGAAAAGGTGCTTAAATATGGCATATTTTGACTTATATCTGATGGATTTGGGTGAGAGAAATGTCCCCAAAGGATACTTGAGACGGGCAAAAAAAAAAAAATATTCAGCTTGCTCTAGAGCTTGCTGACAGTGGGCAAACTGTACACACTGAAGGGGAGTCTGCCTACAGGTTCAGTAATGGGGTTCCTGGTGACAGAGGAAGAGAATTCAAACCACTTTATCTGGGAGACTTTTCTCTTGTTTTACACTGGCAGGTTTGCCAGATCCTGGACAGTCTAGACTACCTTGCAAGTCCACTTATGCTGATGGACCTTGGTTGGTCAAATTCCATCTCAAACAGTATTCAAGTTTCAGATTATAGCACCGATTCAGTTTGCCTTGATCACTGCCTAGTAATCATCCACAGACATATGCCAAGTAATAATTTTATTACAAAACTTAATTTTCCCTATCACTGCTTTAGGATTAGAAATAATTTCAAACTCTGACATGTAGCTATTAGCAGTAGATATTATAGAAGAAGATCTTGCATTTATAGTCCCAATTATGCAACAATAAATGCAATAATACTCCTTGATTAGTCCAAACTATGTGAAATAAGTGAAAAAAGCTTATTAACACAAAGCTTGGTTTAAGGTAAAATCACCTAAGGGATCTGAGAGTATAAACCTTTTTTCTTAATATTAAGTCTTTTAGTAACACACCATGTTAAAACCTTGTTTCTGAACATAAGGCAAACTCAGAAAAAAAGAGATGTTATTTATATTCTTCTGTGCAGCTATTTCTGCTCTCAGTTATTTTTTTCTTTTCTCATTTGCTAGTCTGCCATTAATCTGTAAAGCTCTGCTCTATATAATTGTTTTCTAACTTTTAAGACATAGATACAATCAATTGTTTAGGATCTTCTTACAACTCCAGGGGAAAAAATTTTGATACTTTATCCTTCTGAGTGCCATAAATAAATAGCATCAGATTGTGAAAAAGAGAACACAAATACTTTCAGGCACAGGAAAAAAATTAGAAAGCCCTATCATTTTTACTGTGTTCTCTAGTCTTTCCTTTTAACCTGATTATGCCTGGAATTGTTATGGGAAGGTAAATTATCTGACTGTGCTTGGTTCTCTTCATATGTCTCTCTAAAAGCCTGCAAACATTAACAGTGCTCTGGAAGCATTGCAGCAATTCTGAAACAGGGTTTTTTCTTTTTCTATCTTCATACATATTCCAAAGGATTGTGCAAGGTCTCTGCACAAGCTGTTTTAGGAGATGACTGAAAAGACCTTTGTCTCAGCTTTCCATAACAGCCCAACACAGCTAGTGAAGGAATGCTGTACAACATTAACAGTGTACTCTCTTACACTCACATAGTGCACAACACCGGAGATAAACATTTTGGGGATTTTTTTGAGGTTTATTGTAATATTTCTTACCAAACAGGATGGGAGGAACTCATAAGCAGTTTTATTTAGATAAGATCTCATTTGAAATGCAGAAGCACACAGGCTATTTTCAAATCAATTATTTATCAAGTGTGTTTGGGTGGTTTTATATGTTTTCTAACTAGAAGTACTTACACAATCACAGAATCATTAAGGTTGGAAAAGACCTCCACGATCACCAAGTCCAACCCTTCAACACCACTTTGTCAACTAGATCATGGCACTAAGTGCCACAACCAGTCTCTCCTGAACACCTTCCGGGAGAGTGATTACATGACCTCCCTGGACAATCTGTTCCAATAAAGAAGTTCTTCCAGATGTCCAGCCTGAATCTCCTCTGGCAGGCCCTGGGGCTGTCTCCTCTTGTTCTGCACTTGCAGTACAGTGCACCCTTTCACAACGTCTAAGGAAAATTTTTTTACAGAACCAGAATGACTGTGATGAGCTTATTCAAATAATGTTTGATAGCAACATGAGTTTTCTTTAAATCTAAGTTTTGGAGGTATAACTGAAGACCCCAGATAGATTCCTATTATGAAGCTTGGTCACAGGAAAGCGTAGAGAAAGATGGTGACATTTTTTTCCCTCCAATGGTAATTATAAGATTGTCCATAAGTCAAAAATAGAGTATGACCTTGTTTGAGAAGATTTTTCACCTTTTCTTAAGAGTTGTCTTACAAATGTCATATTTTTGCTATATTTATAGGTGTCTCCTTAATAATTATAAGGTATCTCAGAAGAGGTTATAAAGTTAAGTATTTCTATACTCTTGCAACTTCTAGTCCATTGGGTTGTCAAACTAGCTTATTATTAACAAAGACAATTGCAGTATCAGCATTATCAGCTCCACCTTGTTTGTGTTAGATTGCTGGTCACTACATGTTTATTTAAACAAAATTCATAGTCACCGAATAATTAAGTAGGAAGGGATCTCTAAAAGCCATCTGTTCCAAATCATGTTCAAAGCTGGACAAATCAGGTGAGGTTGTTTAGAGTGATGTCCAGTTGCATCTTAAGCACCTCTAAAATTCCCAGCCTCTCTGGGCATCCTCATGTTCAACCGTACTTGAAAGCTGTTTTGTTGGTTGGGGTTTTTTTGGTAAGTTTAAAACAGCAATAATAATGAAATAATCAGATTTTCCTGTTTTCTAGTTCATGCCCATTGCATCTTCTTTTGTCACTGGGCACTTCCAATAAAAGTCTGGAAACCTCTTGTCTGTATACTCTGATTATGTAATTATAATATCTTTCCTTAGATCTGCATGAAGAAAGGTTTTCATGAACACTGTCAGTAACAATTATATGCACTGTTCATTGTTCATCAACTTATTAATTGACTATTCCTGAAAACAATTAAGTGGAGGCAAAAATATATAGGTTACATAAGTTCCAATTATTTCATTAGCTTATTTATTCACTCTGTTTTGTGAAAAATAAATTCTAGAAAAGTAAGAAATCAACTAGAATTCAAAAAGCTTCCAAAGCTTTATAAAATATGAATTCATTAGATAATTTAGTCCTAGGAAATAATTTAGCCACTTTGATTTATAATGGAGCTTGGAGCAGGGAAAACAGTACCCTCCTAACAAAACTCAGGCAGATTGGTTCCTAATTACAATGTTATACGTTCCAGAATCATGTAGTCTTCTGGGTTTTGTCTGTATTCTTCTCTGAGAAGAGACATCCATATAAAACAGCTGCAGCTCTAAAAGGACTTCAAGTGGTAAATTGATTTGATTGATTCAAATTTGATTACATACTGGAAACACATTTAGTTCAAGTTAAGCACATTAGCACACATCAGCTAGAATAAAATTCCAATTGCTTCTTTGTTATTCATTAATGGAACTTAATGGCTCCAACAAAACATTAATGAAGAAAAAATATTGGCTTGCATAATTCATTTGGAAAAATTAATTAATTGTTGCATTAAGGGCAGTCTATTCCACGGAGTAATTACTGAAGCTTTGGTGTGGAATACTTCATGATATTTATTTTTCAAGCTGTTGTTTACTCCTTTCATTTCACATCGATTTTGTTATGCAGATAATATAGTTTTCCTGCAGAAGGAAATGAAACACACTTTGTAATCATGTTCCTAACTAAATATTTGTAATGGATAGGGTCACCACAGTTTAACGCTCAAGCTGTTAACATGATGTTTACTACTTCCAGCATCTACTGGGAAGATGAGGAAATTTGTCAAGAGATAATATGCAAAGTCAAGAAAGACCTTTGATAGAGCCAATTCACCTGTTCTAGTGTACAACATAAATAGTCACTTCTGCTCAGCTGAAACTTTCAAACAAGTAGAAAATAACTCCTGAGGCCATATTTTCTTCTTACTGACATCCATTAAGAAATACATGAGAATTTCCCATAAATCCTTAATATTAAGACAATGACAGCCTTACCTAGAAACTTCTTTTTTTCTTCTTTTGGCCTATAAGTTATTCTGTAAAATAACCAGATAGAAGTTCATGGTAATTTCTGCTTTCAAAGGAGTCTTAGTTCTTTACTGAAGCTTATCCTCAGCTAATAAAATTAATTTTAATTAAAAGATGACAAGAAAGTGGTTTTAGGTGAAGTAGCAAATGGTATCATGCAGCAGTCTTGTTGACAGCAATAACAAAGTTTACTTGGAGAGACATAGTTCACTGGAGCCAAGTGTCACTTACCTGACAATGGATATCTAAGAAAAACAATTGTAAAATACCAACAGCTCCTTTAAATGTTTCCCCAAGGGCAGTAGGATTTTTTTAATTGCTTGTTTTGCTTTGTTTGCTTGTGTGGAAAAGATATTTTATCAGTGTTAGGTGAAAGGGAAATATGCGAGTGAAAATATTGCATACTTCTAACCAGAATCTCAGAAGAGCCAGTTCACTGAGCACTTGGAAGGCTCTGCAGGCTCTAGATGTAAAGTGGACCCATATGTCATCATATTTATAAAACAGCACAAAATAAAGCAGAGTTTTGTTCTGTACCTGGGTCCTTGTTGCTGCTTAGAAATTTGGTGGGTTTAATGAACAGTGTTCGGCTGTTTAAGCATTCCTTCAGCAGAAAAGCAAGAGCTGTTTGTTTATATGACTTTTGGCATTTTGATCACAGACCATGCCCCATGTATGATTGGGGTTTTCTTTTTTTCCTCTTTAGCAATTAATTTAAGCAACTTCTGCTGTCTAACCAGGAAAGAAACTGCCTGACCACCACAGATATGATCCAAAGCTTACTGTCAATTATGTGATCTTCTCTCTGCATTTAGTAGGATTTGCATTAAATTTTGTACTTAGCAATATGCATGGAACATGGTAGGGTACAAACAGATGGTGGAGATGTGTTAGTTTAGGTGGTCAGAGATGAAATTAATCACTAAAATCCTCTAGAAATATTTTTTAGGTAGCAATATTTTCAACAAATATTAAGTCCTTTCATTAGTACTACTGAGGAATGAAACAAAATAGTGCAAGCAATCTTCCTGTGGTTTGGATAGGGAAAGAGGGTCAAGAGACAACCTTTTTCCATTACTTTTATGACAACAGAGAAAATGACACACTATTTCTGTAAATTGAAGTAGAAAATGAAACTCATTACCAAACAAAGACAATTTTCCTTCATCATAGGTTAAAACAAAACAAAACAAAATAAATAAAAAAAAAATAAAACAGGTTTAGTAGAAGTCTTAAACCTTCTGTTCATCAGCTTGCGATTGCTACTAGGTAAAGCTTTCCAGTGAAGCTGAAAATGATCCACAATATCAAAGTCTCAGCAGCTTCTGTGCCTTCTGCTGTTTGGCAAGACTTTACTGTCATGACAGGCTGGATTTTCTGAGTTTTTGAGCACAAAGGACAAAACCAGGAAAGAACCAGAAGAAGAAAACTCTCGAGTGCAACAGGGCATTCAAGCCTTCCATCTCTCTCCTGACAGTCAGTGGCAGGCCAGCAGCAAATGAAAAAACAAACAATGGACAACACGCCTTTGTTTTTGCTGCTAATTTTCGATGCATGAACACGTAACGTGCCACACGATGGCAGCACAGGCTGCAAAATGCAGAGGAGATGCTGTACACAATAAAGGGACGCTTTAACACTGAAGCTCCTGTCTTGCAAATGCTTCTGAGGGGCAGGGTATCACTGAACAACACCTCCCTGCAAAGTGAGGCTTTCCTGTACACAGGTCATGTCGATAGTGTTCACTTTTCTAGTCAAAACCGTCTTTTTGAGATAGTATAGGTATTTCTTCTCAGAATTATCAGGAGTTTATTGTCTCTAATGACCTTTTACTTTCCCACTGCCCCAAATTTTCTGTGCTTTCTTCAAACAGAAGAATGCCTTCATCTCAAGAGGCACTGCTGCACTCTGTGATCTGCTCCACAAGGTAAAAGTTACAGCTCAGCAGTGCAGAGAATACTTGAAGGCAGAGAATGGACCCAGCAAAAATCTTTGCTTTCTGCATACAGCTGTCTCTGGCACCAGTTCAAAGATTTCAGGTTTCAAAAGGAAAAGCAAAATGAACCTCAGGAAGGAGAATAAGCTATAATTTTGAAAGCTGATTGAAGGCAGGCTTTGGAGCTGTGATGAAGAAGGGCTGGGTTTGAAAGCTGAACAATGTCCCCTTCTCTGCTGCCTTTTTAACTTCCCCTTTGTTTTTTTTTACTTCCTTTCTGTCCCAGAAATCCCGAACATCTGACTTTGTGCTCCTTTTTCATCTGTCGGTGATTAAGTGGTATCTAGCAGATAAACACACCAAGTGAAAATACAAAAACCATTACATTTACAAAAAAGAAATAGCCAAATAGCCATCTAGAAAAAAAAAAAAAAAAACAAAAACAAAAACAGAAACAAAAACAAAAGAAAAAGAAAAAAAACCCCACCTGAATACATCACTTTGTCTGAATGTGGGATTATGATACCTTTTAATTCTATTTCATCCTAAAATGAATTTGGGGATTTGTAACTGCAGCGTTTAGTCTGGATTTCGCTTGTTTGCAGTAGCCCGGGATGCAGTTGGGGTTGGAAATGATTATTCGAAGCTCTCTCTTTTCTGCCATCGCTTGCTGCCATCCTGAGGCCACTTCCCGCAGTGCCTGGAGCAGCCGGGGCTGGCTGTGCCGGGATGCACAAGAGCTGTGCACCCCTGCCTGCTGAGACACCACCCCAGATCAAAGTCTATTGAGTCTACTGAGAATCATCGCAGTCTCAGAGGTAGCTCAAGATGGTTTCTTTTTTTTTTCATTTTCACTCCGAGGAGTTAAATTAAAATTCACTTGTTGTAAGCACTCAAGTTTATCGTGTACTTTTAGTTCGTATTTTTCAGTCTGAAACCATGTAATTATTACTTTCACTATTTTTTATTTTTACAATTGAAAGTTAAATTGGTGTAGTTCTTCACTTGATGAATATAATTATGCCAGGCACAATCATTCTTTGCCTTTTCCGGATCATAGATTATCTGTCTGTAAGTGCTGTATGACTCATCACTGGTTATCTTTGCGTCCTTAACGCTGTCCTAGAATTTGAGAGGGTGAGTGCATCACCTTCATAGCTGCACACTCGTAGTGGATGTTTTGATCACAGGAAAATGCCCTGAAATGAAATTGGGTGTTGCCAAGCTCTGGGATAACACACATGAAGATGAGTGATGGCAGCCAGGTGATGGATGCTGAGAGACACAGCAGGAACTGGGAACTGCTACCATTAGGATAACAAAGGGCATGATGCCAGCCGTGTGGATGGGCATGGAGAAAGAGGCAAAGACTAGGGAGCAGGAGTGAGAATGTTGCAAGACTGGTGCAGAATGTTGCAGAATGGTGCAAGGTGAGACTGTGAGAGTATAAAAGCCCGGGGGTTCCTTGGTTGGGGATCATCCTCAAAGGCACCAGCTCAAGCTGTTTCTGTGTTACTACACTGTGAATAAATGGCTCTAGGGAACAAGACATCTGAGACTTTGCCATGGGAAATCTGGAGTTGAACCAGTGAGGAAACCTGGCCTGACTGTGTGGGTGGGGGATGTGAGAAGCCAAATGGGGACCCATTGGGTCACTGGAGCTTCCTACTGTGAAGGGGCTTCAGTCCCAGCAGTGAAAGTCTCTGGCATTGGGAGTGCAGATGGTGGAGAACCTTGTGAATGGTCAGACTGGGAAGTTGCCATAACATGTGCGCCCCACAAGTTTCTGTTATGGCTCACAATGACAGAATGGGTAAAAATATTGAGTTCAAGGTGAAATTTGCTCCTCTGTTCTACTGCAGATTCCTCTGTGTCAGGGAAATCATCCCCTTTGGCCCCGATAGGAAGAATGAGTGTCAAAATGTAAACTGAGTCCTGTTATAGACTGAACTCGTAATTAATGTTGTCCTGTATTGTGTTTCTAAAATAAATTGCAGACATTTTAAATAATGAACCATAAAACTAGTTAGTTGTTAGTAATAAAATTCCTTGTTTTCAACTAGTGTTGGTCTTCTAATATGAAGCACAGTTCCTTTAACTGTTGTCTCTGACATGCTCCCCAATGCTGCTGCAGTGTTTTCTTCTTTGTGTAAAACATTAGATGCTTTAGAACTAATTGCATAAGAGAAAGCATGTCTCCATATGGCTCACTGCAATATTTAATTTAAAATATTTTCCTGTTTAGGATCAGTGGATGTGTTCAGGATGGAGCTTTAGAACATGCACTTTCTATAGAAGGATCCAAGTTTCCCAGGTTCCCTTTCAATCAATAACTGCCATCAGGATCCCCAAAAAACACTGAAAAAAAAAAAAACCCAGATAAACTTCTTTTCTGAGATCTGACAGCAGAAGAGATGGAAATGCAGCAGTAGAAAGTTGTAGGACAGGAGAAAGAGAACTTTCAAGCTATCTGTACTTACTGTTGTGGAGTACACTGAGCTGTAAAACCGATTCAGGATCTTTATCCTGTGATCCTAAGTTAAACCAAGAATGCATACGGCCTGTACCTAATGTCCTTTTTAAAACTTCTGCCAACAAAAAATACATTAAATACAGAATTCTAGTGTACTTTTCTGCAGGGATTTCTTTGGGAAAACTTGAAGGGCTAGATCTAGTGGAAGTCAGTTCTGGAACTATTACATCCCCTTTAAGCATGAATTGGTACAAATATTTTTTATCTCTGTAAGTACATGTGGCTAGATTTGCATTGATTTTCTTTTTTTTTCTTTACAGCAAACTTGTGATATGATTTAATTCTTGCCTATTTATTTCTTAGGTAATAAATTAAGAAGTGAGCTTGGAGAAAAGCAGCTTGTAACAAATTAGTGAGAATATTATAATTAAAATATTAATGGCTTGTTGGAACTTGGATAATTATGCAAATCAATGCAGTAGACACACTCAGTTGTCATATACGAATATTAGGATAAGAGGAGAAGCCTATATTACCTCAACTGAAGTAGAGAGCAAATCTTTCCATTTGTAGTAACATGAAATAAAGAAACATGAAGTATAGGAACAAGTGTTTTCCATAAATTATAATTATCATTCTGAGGAAAAAAAACTCATGTTTTTTGTAAGATGAATGAAAATAGTTACACTCCTATGAGTACAAGAGAGGAACAGTGTAAAAAGTAGCACCATATGATAAAATCCAGGTGGAACACTGAGGGGGTACTACATCAGTTGACTGGAGAAGCACCCAATCGTGTTAGGCAATGCTGTACCTCCGACAATGCTGCCCTTCACCTTTCAATCAAATGCTCTTTTGGTTCACTTCTGTCGTGGTTTAACCTCGATAGGCAGCTAACACAGCTACTTACTCATTCTCCTGCAGAGGAGTAGGGGAGAAAATAAGAAGAGCGAAAGTGTGAAACCCCATGGGTTGAGATAAGGACAGTTTAAAAGGGAAGGCAAAGGCTGTGCACACAGCAAAGCAAAGCAAAATAAGGAATTAATTCAACACTTCCCACTGTCAGGGAGGTGCTCTGCCATCTTCAGGAAAGCTGGGCTCTATCACACATCAAAGTTACTTGGGAAGACAGATTCCATAACTCCAGATGTCCCTGGGTGCTCTGCCCCCAGTTCTGGCCAGCTGGGGTCAGTTGGGTGACCCCTCCCAGCTCCTTGTGCACTCCTAACCTCCTCACTGGTTTGGTAGGGTGAGGAGCAGAAAATACCTTGGTCCTGTGTAAGTGCTGCTCAGCAATAACAAAAACATCCCTAACTTATCAGTGCTGATTTCATCCCAAACCCTTACCATAGCACCATTCATGCTACTATACTCCAGCCCAGCCAAAACCAATGCAATTTATTAGAGTACACATGCTGTAGAGTAGGCTCTTATCATTTGTTATCTGCTTGTACAGGGTAAGCACGGTCAGCCTCTGACCCATGAGTCTTACTAATAGCTGGAGTAACTTCAGACACTGCAGTCTTGGGCTACAAAGCTGTTACCAGCCCTCTTATAGGAATGGAGGATTGAGGCAAAGAAAATTAACTGGTGCAATAAAAAAGCATAAATACTGTTTCTCCTTCATGTCACGCCATTATACATTTTTACTCTCGGTCTTTGTTTCAGTGGTGCAAGTCCACTTTCTAGTGTTTTTCAAGCAGCTGGAATAGTTTATGCTAATATCTTAGCACAAGAGTTTGTCTTAGCCACTGCTGTTCTAACTGGTTCATGTTCACTGGGAATACACCCAAGAGATAAATGCTGCAAATCTGAAAGAGGACAAAACTTAGAGAACTGCCAATTTGCTCTTCTCTGCATTTGTATCTTAGATAGTGAAGTTAATGCACTCCATCCTGGTTCACTTTTCCTGTGAAGATGAAGAGTTACTGCTTAGCACTAAAAAAGATTTTTGCCATAATTTATTTTGCTTCTAGTCTTCATTTCCTCTAATACCTACTATACCACAGCATTATTTTATATATGAACATCATGAAACATTTGTTAGGAACAACAGTGAAGAAAAGTGATGTAGTAAACAAATAAGAACAGATATGTAAAGCAAATTGCCTCATTTTGAGGGGCAGTGTCCACACTACAGGTGTGTTGGGGAATTCATGCTCAGCTGCAGCTATTCTGACCCCACAGCCTGTGTGTTCCTGTGTATTTCATTGCTCAAGGTGAGGGCCAAAGTCAGGACAATGAAAAAGAAAATACAATGGAGAAACAAAGAACTTTGACAAGCAAGAAGCAGAGATTATGCTGATGACGTGTACCTAAGCAAGCTAAACTAAAGATCCACCCTTCAGCTTCTGAACTCTTGCTTCCAGGCATTCACTGATCACATTTGTAGTTTGGTGTTCTGCAACAGGTTATTCACTTTGAAGAGCTTAATCTTCCTTAGAGTTTAATCTTCCTTTCATATATGATTTTCCGATGATTGTGTTGGCCCAGTTGCCTCACAGGACATTGTGTTTTAATGTTCCTTTCCAGAAGAGTAAATTCAAGACTCATGTCTTTTGGCAAAATTAGCTTTACTGGGTGTCTCATGTGGCAAGAGTCAGCTTTAGTTGCTCAACATTTCTCTTAGTCTATTGCATTTATGTTTGATCTTGTTCACAACTGAGTCACTGTTGAGGGAAATTTTGCAATCATTGTTCTTTGAGAGTTTTTATTATCATAGCAATTTTGTTGAGAGCCAATTAAATCATGTTGGTAAGACATGTTTGGACAGTAAAAGGAAACTGCCTTGTAGCAGCAGAACAGTACTCAGTAAGAGTGTCAAATCACATCAAGTAGCAAACCTCATGAATAGCTATATGAATTTCAACTTGCTTTTTAAAACAGGTTGAACACCAAAATAGAGGCTAGGAAGCATGTCAGTGTAAACTAGATATTTGTATGTCTGCCAATGGATGCAATGCTTTTAAATGTATTTCTCTTTTATTTTTTCTTGTTGCTCATCTCACTTCGCCCTTCGTTCCTCATTTCTTTTCACTAATTTTGTTCATTGAACAGCTAATAATTTTAGCATTTTGAAAGGGTTGATGGAATACATGTTTTCTCTGCTCATTTCACCTCACAACATTTCTTTCCTGTGTTTACCTGGAAGATAAAAGAGTATTTTATTTTAATCACAAAGATAAATACATGGGAAATACCATTTTGAGAAAAAGAAAATGTTAATTTCAGAAGATGAGGAGAAGAAGACAGTATTATTCCTGCAAATATGAGTAATTTCTTTCTCAGTGCATTAAAATGCTAATGATTTTTTATATAAGCTCAAAGATATAGCTGATGCAATATTCCAACTTTTTTTTTTTAACTTGGCTTGAAAATTATTTTGAACAACTCATATTCACTATTCACACAGCCATTATCTACACTTAAGCTAACTAGTTTTGATATGTGCCTTCTGCCTTGATCTTAACTACTTTTAATATTCTCTTCATTCTTAGTATGATGCTATCAGTTGTCCCAGATTCTGGACCTACTATGTCATCAAAAGTTTTCTGTGCTTCACTAGCAAGATGTTCACCAGTTTCTGCACAGCTACAGACTTACAAGTTGATCCAGACAAACAAATCCTGTTTTCCTTGTGCATTTGAGTTTCACAGCCTGGGGTGAATATGACCTTAACTTAAATTATATCAACAAATTTGTCACTTGATGGTTTTAAAATATTAAACCTGTCTCTTTTCTGCTTTTATTGCAATGAACTTGTCTTTCCATGTGGAGTGACCCAGATAAATGTGATAGCTGTTGCTGAAGGCAACCAAAAAAATATTATACCCTCATGTATGTCTGAATTTAGTGAAATATGGTAAGAAGTCCTTGATGAACCTCATCAAATATGAATTTCGGAATGACTTCTTACAGTGTCAGACAGAAGAGAGGTTTATAGCAGATGCCAGGTCTCACATGCTTTTGACAAACTGCTGGCTCATACATATCTTGCATTGGGCAAGAGTACCCCAGTCATCAAAGCAGTTTCTACACTGACGTTTCTCTCTAGAGTACTTTGACATAAATGTCCAAGTCACCCCTACTTACTGCATGCCAGTGCAGTTCTCAGACCAGTTCTGGTAGCAACAAACTGAATTTGTCTGGGAGGAAACCCAACCAAAATCTCTGCTCTGTGTACATTAAATACACTCATCACTCCTAATGATGATACAAAGCTTCAACCAGTGAACAGCCCACAGAGGGCCTTTAATCACAGGAAGGGGATGTTCTGGTTGGGGAAACAGGTTAAATCTTAACTGAGGTCACATGAAATTGCCCTAATCATCCTCCATCCGTGTGTAAGCAGAGGCCTTGGCACCAAGCATTTTAACCTACTGATCCAGTGTTGGTGTGACAGATCATTTGTTGATGTAAAATTAATCTGGAGCTCCCACAGCCACTGCAGGATTAGCCTCTGGGGCTCTGGTCACTCATTAATGGAGTGTGCAGGGTGGTCCTGGAAAATTCACCTCATGCCAGCAGTTTTGAGCACTATTATGCAATGGTCCAGCTACTGGAATTTAAACAATATTTTCAAAGGATATACTATTTTCAAGCAATTGTTCCCTTTTAACCAAGCAGATCTATGCAGAGGACAAATCATTTCCAAATTTTATTTTTACTCCATATCTGTCCTGTCTTGCAATAATTAACTTGTGCAAAAATACTTCAGTTTACTTTCAGTAAAAGGGTTGAGCGTGGTTTCAGATTTAGGTCTGTTTTCATGCTGATTACTGATCAAAGTCCTCTCTGATTCATTCTAAGACACATTGTATGTAGATGCTTACTAAGGCATAATGTTGAATTTTTTGCCTATATTTTGTTCCAATGGGCCACACAGAGGAAATCTATGTTTTGCATATTATGTGATGGATGTGATGACTATGTGTCTTTTATCCTAATGTCAAAAAATCAATTAATTACTTGCATTTTTTAATTTGAATTCACATACATCATAGTACATTTATACTTTATTATACCAATAGCTGAATAATATTCTGTTTCCTGTCTTTTGCAGTTCCTGTTTTGCAGTTCCTGTTTCTACCATAATATTGTTCTCATCCTTAATGGAAATAACTCTCAGTCATAGCTGTGGTCCTTGTTAACAGTAACAGCACAGCATAAAGAACTTCACACACAGATGTCAGGAAAGGGAGTTTTCTGTCAGTCAGGTCTGACAGACTCTGTACTCAGATTTTTATATACATAAATCTGTGTGGAACTGATAGTCACCATCCCACACCTGGTTACAAGTCCACAGTTGAAAACATAACTGCAGCTTCCAGAATCAGCTGATTGCACAGGTTATCTCCTGCTAAAATCAGACTTTGTGGTTTAGCTGCAATAAGAGCAAATAGTAGTTTAAAAGTAGTTTATTTTATTACTACAGCTGCCCTATTTTTTTTAACCAATTAAAGCATTTTTTCTCTTTCAAGTGGAAGTTCCTGCTTTGCAAGTGCTTAACTGTCCAATAGCTTTAAAGGTTCATCCTCCCTGTTAAAATCACAGCAAAGATATTCTTCACCCCATCTACGGGTTTTTTTGTGGTTGTTTTTTTGGTTTTTTGTGGGTTTTTTGTTGGTTTTTTTTTTTTTTTTTGTATATATAGTTGTGTGCCTGTATAAGTCCCCGTAAAAATATAAAAAGCATTTAATGGTCTAGAAATTGAGTTCCAAACTTCATATTTATCAGAAGAGTGGCCTGCAGCTTACTCTAGCACACTGTCATAGGAGACATTAGGCTCATATGGTATTAGGAGTTCCAGCTTTTCCACAAGTGTATCAAGTTTCAGAAAATATACAGTGCTGCACTCTTGACAAGCATGTAATACATTACTGGCTGCATTCTGCTTGTCCCTACAGACCCATTCTCAGAAATGTTATACAGAGCAGAGCTGGTGTGTTCTCCCAGGCTTGGCACTTCCCTCGATGCCTGCCCATGGCTCAGCAGCAAGGCCTGCTTAGCTGGGGCACAGGCTGGGAACGGTGTGGAGATGTGCAGCCTCACTGCAGGGAAGGATGAAAAAATTGGGGCAGATAATGCTTCCAGGAACTCTCATTCCTGCCAACAAGTCATCCTTTAGTGAGCACTTTAGTTGACCTGTCCTCTCACACTTCTTAATTGAAAGGGTGAATACTGCAAAAGTGCCGAGACCAGATGATATGGGTTTTTTGAACACTCTGTTGGATACTTGGAAAGAAATGCATGCTCCTCCAAAAGTGATGGCTCAGAGATCTTCACATTGAGTATTATACCTTAATCTGACACGTGAGTATTGAGATAGGGTGCCAAAGCAAACATCTAACAGAAACCAGAGCAGTTTTTGGAAAAATTATATGTTTTTAATAATAATGATGAGGGAAACAAAGTTTCATCGACTCAGTGTTTACACCTGGTTTCATCCAAAGACAAGTGAGCCTTCCAACAAATAAAGAGGGCACAGCTATTTCTAACATCTTCCTGACACCATTTCTCTGGTAAGAGCAAACTATGCTTTTTTTTCCATTTTTTTCCTGATATTTATGTGAATGTTCTCACATTACCAGTGTGATCCATGCTATACTGTCACCAGTACACAAACAGAGGAGACAGCTGTCCTAGGAAATAAATTATATAAAACATCACTAGTTAGACAAAAAAATGTGGTTTTTCTCCTAAAGATAGAATAAAATAGGGTTAATATTTTATCAAACAATTTTCCCCTCATACAATTTCTGTAAGATAAAAACTAATAAAGCTAACTCTGCAAAGATTAAGATTGTTTGTAGTGCTACCCATGTAATGCTATGATCTTTGAATTTTAATTCTGATATTGTTGTTTCCTTTATCATTATTAATTGTGAAAGATTATCTGTGTAAATTTTTGCTGGCTGTTAACAGCACTGTGAGTCTGGAGTTCTAGATATCTGGTTAATTTGAGAGAAAACAGCTAAAACCTTGGCTTCAGTAACAGACATCCTCAGGTCATCAGCAAATGTTTTTTATGTTACTACAGGATTTATCAGTAGCATGAGAAAATCATGTATCCTTTGATTACTACCTAAAGGCTTCCTGTGTTTGCTTTGTTAGTGTTACATACTTAACTCCTTCCCTTTAGTTTTGTTACTGATGTAGTGACTGACTGAGCTGTGTACATAACAAAACCCAAGATAAAGGGTGATCTTAAAACCATGTCTTAGGAAGGCAAGGAAAAGGTGCCAATCGCTTTTGTGTTCTAGAGCACAGGTGGATCGTAAACCCTCACCATACACTCTTTGATCTGGTCAAATTACAGCCTCCTTAGCGTGGGAGGCAAGAGTTGGGACTTTAGGATCCCATTTGATTTTTAGCATTTATGTGATAATTTTGTCATGGTTTGATTGTAGTTAAGGGATGGCTTAATTATAGGTTATCCAGCAAAGTTACCTATATTTAAAGAGTTGCGTAATGCTTCCTTGTTTGCCCAAGACTACTTTTAGTCAATTTCAGTCACAATTTCAAGTGATAAAGATCATTTGCACTGAAAATCTAAGTTGTTTGGCATTAGGTGGAGGCTGACATTTTACTCAACAGTATGTTTAACTTTAGCTAAAAAATCAAATTCTTTATTATAAAATGAAAAAAAAAATCACATACACGCACACACAACCCTTCCTGCTCAAAATTTTCAGTGTTTTTTTCAATAGAAGTCTGACTATTTCCATGGGGTTATTCTACTGTCAGGTATACGTCTAGTGGTATCATGTCTGTCCCACTTGATCCCACCCAAATTGTGAGTCTGATTTGCAATTTGCAGTCAGCCTACCAGTGTCTGTTGGCTCATATGCAAAGAATATTTCTAAAACGTGCTTTGTCTAAAGATCTTTGAAGCTGACCAAGGCTTTCCGTTCGGTTGCCACTGTAACCATAGGCCTTCTAATTGAAATTTTATACAGAGGAGGGATTCATTTGACCAAATAGAAACCTTTATCTGCAGGTTGAATGAATCATGATCCCAAACTCCATTATCTAAATCTCTGCTAACTAGAAATTCACTGCATGACGATTACCTCCTTTGTAGATGTCTACATTTTTAAAATGTAAGTTATGCTAAGTTTCATTCCTTTTCCTCCCAAACCCTGTACTTGTGTGCAAATAGGCCACTCAGATTCAGATTACACAGAAGCTGGACTGCATGAAGAGAGGGCAAATTGCAAAACAGGTGTTTGACATATGAAAAAAAAAAAAAGCCAAAACATATCTTTTGAGAGGTAAGAAATTATATCAGCATTCACACAGAGACATGTCCTGAGGCCAAGGCTGAGAACAAAAGCAAAGGGTAAGAGAAAACTAGGATAAGAAAGGGATCTGGAGGCTAGGGCTAAAGAAGAAAAGTCCCAAAATAGTATGAGGAGGCTGGGATCAGACAACAGAACAAATTGCTTGGGGAGTTGCTTGAAAATAAGTAATGTCATTTCTCCATAACATATGACGCTAGTACTTTGGAGTTGCAGATTTCTTCAAGGTATTTGCTGATAGAAAGCATTGCATACAGAGTTTTCAATGTGCCTCAGCCAAAATAAGATTCTAGATGTTTGAAAACTGCTTCTGTAGATCTCCTTGTTTAACTTTGCTGATCATCAATATTACCTGGGCAACTTTAAATCCAGAAAATCTGATTTTTATACATAACACTTTTTTTTTTAAGTCACAGAGTTATCTGAAGATATTACAGAAGTTTGAATGAATATTGAATATTTAAATGAATATACTTGAATATATACTGAAGGGTAATAATCAATAAATATTTCAGTGGAAATCAACAATAATTCATGGGAAAACACACTGTCCCCTAAAAAAAAAGATAAATCACGGAAGTTGTAAGGCCAAAATAAAAACTATAGCAAACAATGATAGATGTTTATGGTAGTCTATTTTCAGTAGCAACTCTGTTAGACAAGGTGGTGCCCTTCTCATCTCAGGTACATTTTTGTTCTAATGAGATAGTCCTTTTAGCCTAAAATGTTTGTCTTATCTTCATTCAGAAGGCTCTGAATGGGATTAAGAGAGCAAGAACAGCACGTTATGTAACAGTCTCCTGATAAAAGAATGTTTTGCCCCCTTACTCTCCCCCTAGGAAAATACATAAAACCAGGAAAAATGCAAGACTGTTGAAAGACTTTGAATCCCATTTTCATTGTTATACATAAGTATAGCCCCAGCTTGAGGTTGATTGAGGTTGACATGACTCAGTTTCAGGTCTTTTTTTCTTTCCCCTCCCACCTGTTTCTCCACAGCTCAGTTGCCCCAGCAAAGAGGATGGAACCACCCTCCATCTCACAAGTATGGCCAGCACACAAATGCTGAGCTTTGATGCAGCCCTCTGATGCTGTTGCTCGATGAGGCAGCATGGAGTGTCACAGACTCTCTCCATGCTGCCTGTGTGACCTCACTCCTCCTCCTCTTCTTCCTCTTCCAGTCCCACAGCACCAAAGAACACAGGGCTGGAAAGAGGGGCACCCTTTGTACGAGCTGAAAAACACCAGTGGCACAAACACTGACAAGGAGTGAATATTAAGGCAGGTTCACTGCCCTCAAAGCTGAGGAGCGAGGTGTGCTCCCAAGAGAAGCATCTGTGCCCGCTGACCCTGAGCCATGCAGAAGCACCAGGAGGAAGCAGTGAGTGGGTGACAGCAGTTGACACTCTGCTTCGAGGGACACATAGACCCAGCTGCCAGTCTGACCTGCTCTCTAGACAATTTTGCTGCTTGCCCACTGAGAACTGATGAGAGAGGATTAAAGAGTAGACAATGTGGGTGACAAGGTAGTGAGTGCCTGCTATGCATCCCCTGACCAGGAAGAACAAGTGCATGAGGCTTTCCACGGCCAGCCAGAAGCAGCCTCCCATCTACAGACTCTGGTCCTCATGGGGCATCTTACCCATCCTGACATCTCCTGGAATGGCAAAGCAGCAGCTTGGCTGCTTGGACAGCACAGCTTGGCAGAATAGGACCTGGGGCTCCTGGTGGGTACCATGAGTCAATGTGCTTTCACCACAAAGGAGGACAAAGACATTTTAGGCTGCATGTGGAGTGTTGCCACCTGGTCAAAGGAAGCGATCCGTCTCTTATAATCAGCACTAGTGAGGCCACGCCTGGACTGTTGTGTCTAGTTCTGGGCTCGTCAGTACAAGACAAACATGGACATACTGGAGACAGTCCAAAGAAGGTGTAAAAAATTATGAAGAGATTGAAGCCTCTCTCTGATGAGAAAAGGCAGAGGCATGTAAACTTCAGCCTGGAGAAGGTTCAGGGGTGATATTAAACTATACCTGTACCTGAAGTGAAGGTGCATAGGAGGCAGAGCCAGGCTCTTTTCAGTGGTGCCCAGAACACAGGCAGCACCACCTGAAGACCAGGAAGCACATTTTTACTTTGAAGGTGACTGAGCACTGGAACAGGTTTCCCAGAGAGGCTGTAGTCTCCATCCTCTGAGATACTCAAAATCCACATGGTCCAGAACAACCAGCTGTAAGTGGCCATGCTTGAGCGAAGAGGTTGGACCAGAGGACCTCCAGAGGTCCCTTCCAATCTCAGCCAATCTGTGAATCTCCCTTTACCTGAAGCTGGATAACCAAACTTACATTCCACTTGTCTCTTGATCATATCATAACCCCCACTATACTGATATTCTGCAGCTTTATGTGCCAAGCATGTTAAAATTTGGGTTATCTGCTGCTGCTGGTTTTCAGATCATTTTTATGAGGTTTTCAAAGCAGGCACTGTGTGTATTTTATAAATTATCAGCAAGATGACAGAGTAATGCTTGTACTTTTAATATCTTGAATTTGCCAAGTATAAACTTTAGCTAGACCCACCCCCTCCTCAGCTCATGCTGCAAGGACAAGTACTACTTGCATTACAGCACTATAGTGGCACAAACCCACTTGCATTAAAATTTAAAAATCCAATCCCCTTCAGAAATAGGCATATTTATCTTCATAAACTGGAAATGAAGAGGTTTTATAGAACATTCTTTTATTTTGCAAAAAATTTGTTACTCACTGTTGTACAAAATATACCTAAAAATATGATGTTAAGATAATTTTGACACAGCTAGGTAGATTGCAGATTACCTAGTTGAAGGGAAGAAATCTTCACAATTTTTAAGGCAATTCAAGACAGTAACAACAAGTGAATTATATATTTTGAAATATTCCATTTATAAGATTTACACAAATGTTACCTGGTACTTGGTATCTGTAAACTTTAATGCTTTATACAAAGTTTCCATTCACAAAATTAGAAGATACAATGAAAATAATGTTTTGCAGTTCTTTTTTTTAAAGCATCTCACTTCTAGTCTTGTTTTTACAAAAATAGCTGGTTCAACTCAGAATTTTAGATTTTAAAAGAGACAAGAGAGTAGAAGTGATTCCAGATTTCTACTTTGTTTAAAAATCGGGGGAAAAAAGCAATTATCTATGCTTGCTGAAATGTAAAAAAAAAAAAAGCAAAACCAAACCAACCAAAAAAAAAAAAACCAAAAAAAAAAACCTAAACAACAAAAAATTTAAGGTAAATTAGACTAGAAAAGCATTATTTTGATTAAAATAATGTGTTATTTTAACTCTATGATGGTACATTGGCAACCGTCTGCTTAAAACAGCCAACACTGATTCAATTAAAGCTCATACGAATTTGGTCTGTTCTTTCAGAAAAGTACTACTAATATATTTCATGAGGAAAGAAACCATACTTGCAGGGGTTTCTCTACATCACCCTCCAAGTAATTTTCAGAAGAATGCAATTGTTATTTACCCTAGGCCCTTCTGAACCATAGGATTTTTATATAATTTAAAATACAAACAGAAACACCACCAAACATTAAGAGAGGGAGGGGGAGACATTACTATTACCTTAAAAAGTGTATAGCCAATAACTAAACATAAAGATGCAAGACACAAAGCAACAAGAAAATCACTAGGGGACAGGTCTTCACCTGGCATAAAGTCAGCATAGCTCCACTGGCATCAGCAGAGAAATTCTGACTTGTATCAGTCACAGATCTGACTGTCCATGTACAGAAAATTTTGTTTATGTTAGTGATAAAGATGAGCAGTGTTCAAAAGAGAAGTGTGAGCACACATTTTTTAAATGAAGCAAGTTCGTAACACCTTGCTTCTCATCTAGTATTTTGCTGCTGAAGACTGTCATTCTTGCTGCTGGCAGTGTATTTACTTCAGGATTAATTCATTACCACTTTCAAATGATACAGGAAAATATATTTAACATTGGTCTGTGAAGTTCTTAACCACAGCTAGTTCTTACCAGAAATATTATGAAGCCCATTTACAGTGTAAAACATCAAGTTTTAAAAGTACTGTTTTATAATGTTGGTAAGTTTTTATAATGTTATGGGTTTTCACTGACCATTACTCATATGGAATGAACTGCAACCAGTGGAAGTCAGCAGTAACTGAAATTTAGAGCAGCATGACTCTTGGTTGTTAGCAATTATTCCTTTTACAGATCATTAGCTACAGTAAATTTTTAAAAATATCTCTAAGGCGTATGTTTACAGAGCAAATCCTAAAAGCAGACTTATAGCTACAGAAATAAGTAATTGCACAAGTTTCTCATAGGCACCGAGATGTTCTTTTAAGGCACAAGAGAATTCCCAGAGTGCAGAAGACAGATTACTTAACCAGGAGTGCAAACATTAAAAAAACACTTAAAACCTGGGAAGCAGAGGTGGAATCGCACCTGCTGCTTATGGCAGCATTCAAGTCCCACTACTGTCATCTGCCACAGGTATTTCAGACTTGTGTGTGTGTGTGTGTGTATATATATATATAGTGTATATGTATGCTTAATGTAGTACAGTAACAAATGGGATTCAGATGGTTTCTGCCAGAGATGTGTGTAAACACTGATCTACAACTACCCCAAATTACACTCAAAACAGGCGGTTTCTTCTAGTATAATTTTGTATCTCAATAAAAAAGTAACTCCAAAATACATTATTTAATGCACTGTGCTCAATCCATTTGAGCCGTATCAAGCTCTGTTTCCAAAAACAAAGTTTAATGATGTCCATAACAGGGCAAGTAGAAAAGGTAGTGGTAGCTACACGGGATAAAACTCTGGGCAGTGGTCATCATTTCTGCAATGATACTATGTCAAAACTCACAAGAAACTGAGGTACAAACGTGTGTGAAGTAAACATGAGATTTATATTTCATTAATTTGAATCATGATAGTTTCCTCTATTGTGTGATTTTTTTTTAATCTCTTATTTCCTTAAAAGAAAAATACATCCTTGCATACAATGCTGATACCCTATGTGGTGATGCCATAAATCCCTTAGGATAGTAAGATTGATGGGTTGTGACCCATTAGGAGAAAAATATATTTTTGAACATTATTTTACATATATACAATATATATATATATTTAATTTTCAGTCAAAATGTAAAGTTTTCTAATATATTCATGAGTATTTTTACGTCCAAAATGAAAAAATATTTTGTATCTCAGTTCATATAAGTTAACAAGGTATTTGATATCCACCAAAAATATGATTTGCTTCATTTCTACAAAATTAAAAGAAAACAAAGAAACAGTGAGTTATAAAGTTTTCCTTCTCCAAAGCCAAAGACAATAAAATTTTGAGGCTGGATAATTCATTAAAAGAAGACCAAGTTTTGCACTGTGAGCAATCACAAAGAATCCAAAATGTAATCTAAGTAGAAACTAGCACTACTATATTAACCTAAAGCTAAAATATCTTGAATCTCTTTTTTCTGATAGAATGCATCCAGTGTAAGAAAACGTCAATTTAAAGCAAGAGTTATTTACACTCTCATCAGCCTATCTTAATTTTGATATGCCTCTACCCCCTTCAATTCCAAAGTACCTAATATCACAAAAGTATGACAGCCACTTATTTACAGGTTTTTTCAGCACTTTGAAAGGCACATTTATCTTTTGATGCATGTTTCTGCTAATGTCCTAAACTTGGGCTCCAACTGATCTAGGAAGTCAAGTGCCTCTTCTTCATGCTGATCACTGCAGCAGCCTACAGAACCAGCCAAGGATCCTTTTCCTTCATAGTTATATGAAAGGAGATAATCTTCAGAATGCTTCAGTTCTTCATCCTGTCTGCATAGGTGCACCTTCTGGATAGGAACAGAACAGATCTTATTATTTTCTTAAATTGTTATCCTAAACATATTGCAAAAAAAAAATTTCTTTTTGATTTACCTTTCATTCAATTATTTTTAATCAGAGTGTGTCCTCTAATGGATTCCTACATACAAAAAATGCACATGATTGGTCTATATCATTACGACTACAAAATATAAGTATTTAATAAAGAAATAATTTCTACTAATCATGTATGTAACAATAAAAGAGGAAGAACCTGTTTAAATAACCTGTCAAGCAACTAAAATTCCCTGAACATTAAAAGCTTGATTTTTACATAACTAGTTAGGCAAGCAGTGAGAGTTTTTTGATCTCCAAGAAATGGAGTGACTACATTTCTAATGCTGTACATTCATTCCTGCTCCATTGCTAAGTAAGAGGTTTGAATTAGCACAAAGCAAGCAGTTAGAATAAAAGCAAACAGACATCCTCAGAAAACCCCAAAAAAGCTTCAGTAATTATTCTAAATTATTCAAAATGAAAAATAGCACACTGCCTATAGTTTAAGCCAAGAGAAGAAAGTAATTTACACTTATGTCTGAAATACGTCAAGGATTACTCCTTGAAAGGGCAATATTCCAAAGGGCATGCAGAGGAGCAAAGGAGAGAAAAAAAAATGAAATTAAACCAACCCCAGAAAGTCACCTTTCTAGCACATGTACACATTCCTTGAAAAGCCTGTATATATTGACCATAACCTACACTTCAAAGCAAATCAGTTTCAGAACACTTACTTCGCCTAAACGAGGATGTGTGAAATTATGCCACTCTGAGTAGGAGTATCTACAAGTATCCATCATAGGCTGTCCTGCTTCTTTTACTGATCCCAGAGTCTGATGTCCACCTCCCTTGACTGATTCCAAGGTATGCCCTCTTCCTTTTACCATTTCAAATGTTTGCTGGTCTCCTGTTTTCACTCCATACCCTCCTTGATCACACGTATTTTGTAGAGGAATTATATTGTGATCCTAAACAAAACACACAAAACAAAAAGCAGTAATGAGGACATCTTTTTTCCTCCTCATTTCTTTTTCCTTTTTAATTTAAAAGAAGAAACAGCAATCAGAAACTGTTACAACGGAAATTTGTGAGGTCTCTATCTTGGTACTGTGACATTTTGAACAAAAGGCTATCCCTTAGGACTTTGTGTCTTAAGATCAATAAATAATCTTGGGAAAGGATACTATGACAAGAGAGAAGAAAGGACATCTGCATTTAAATACGATATATCAAAAAATGGAAGTCTTATCCCAGTGAAATGTGTACAATCCATATTCTAATTTATAATGGCACTACATTATTCTTCATAGGCAACAAGAAAGTTGCCTCTTGCCACCATAGTGATTTCTTGGTTTTCAACATGAAATATTGTTTTTAAACTTATCTCCTCTTCTTGGGGAAGACAATGTCAGGGGGTGGAAAATGACAGAAAAGAGATAGAGTGTAAAGAGCTAAGTTATTCTGCATGAACACAGTCCCAGACTGAACTATGTTCATGGTAGACTGAAAAAAGTTTAGATGCCAAAAGCATCATTAACATGGACTATTCATGAAATCAACTGCATTTGAGGTAATTTTTCAGGGGAAGGGCAGAAATTGCACCTGCAATTTACACAGCCATCTGCTAAATATAAAAATCCTTCTCCAAGGAAAAATAATCTTTTTGCCATTAACACATTTTCAGCATGGGAAAAATAATAATTTTCCATTCAATCTCATTGGTAAAAATGACTTGAAATGTTATTAAAACGTTCACCTGAAGCTTCCAACCAAATCCTTAAAATCTAAAGAATTACAAGTAGCCAGCCTAACGGCTACAAGGTATGTTTCAACGTATACCACCTACCACCTCTGCCTAAAGTAGGAATTTTCAAATTCTTGTTAAATAGCTAAGTATATCTAATGATCCCTGCATTGATTGCTTATTTTCTTTTATCAAATCACTTACTTGCAGGTGGTCCTGTTCTCAAACTGCAATGCTACGGACATGTCAATAGCAAGTTTCTATATTGAAACAGACAACTTACCATCACCTCTTCTCCTGGAGCTTCTGTGTTTGAAATGATTAAATTGTGATTGGCACAATCATCAGTCACCTGCCTGTGCATTACGCCACCGCGACAGCAGCCACAAATTGTGATCAGAATTACTATGGAAAAGGAAATAACAGTATAAATTTTACCTCACAGTGGTATCTACTTATGTTGGATAATGAATTTGAAGGGCCTAAGCATCAAGAATGGTTTTAAAAAAATCATTTCAAAAAATGCCCGTACTTAAAGCTTTATATATTTTTTTTTTTTTTTTTCCAAGAAATACAGGGAGTAATCACTGCATTGTTGAATTATTTCATTCTTCTAAAACACATCTGGTTTTTCCAAAAGAAATGCAAGCATTCTATATGAAAGCACCGTGACTTACACAATTTCACAGTGAAATGAAAAATGAAATTTGGGACTACATTTTTCATTTTAAATGAAAAAATTAGTTCAAACTCAGGTGAAAAATCATGTCTTATGCCTACAATTAGGTTGTACATGAGATATTTTTCATGTCTGAATATGCAAATGTCTAATTATATCATAAGGAACTAGTAGGCAAGCTAAATGTCCCAATACCAGAAACTTACGCTTCATAGGAAACATCAGCAAAACCCTGGAGGACTTCCAGAACTGTGCTATAAAACAATCTTATTTAATCCCTTGTATTCATTTTATTCCTCTTAATAATACTACTTTTTGTTGTCAGAGACTCACCCAGAAATTACTCTGACTAACAGAATCATGATCAACTAATACCTGTCCTAAACAAATGACTAAACCTTTCATTAAGAGAACCAGCCTGTTTTCTTCACTTTTCAGATTGTTAGCTTAAAAATAAAGAAGCCCACGAGGAAGAGAACAGTTTTGCCTAACTGCCCACTGAGCAATCTGATCTCTGAACATATAAACTTCTGTGAAAATTGGCCAAGAGCCACTTTCAAGCTAATTTAACTTCTGTAGCATCAGCTGTCAGAGAGATCAGCATCAGTGATTCCAGCAGGTTGCCTCCTGATGCTGACAGATGGGAAGAAGACATCCATGATTGCACTGAGCAGAGGATACACAGGGTAAAACCTAACCACAGTAAAATAAGGGGCCTCTTTTTAAGTGATGCAGTCAAGAGGCAGTGAAAAAGAGGCAGGTGATGTTTCACACAGTTCCTCTACAGCGTATTTCCCACATCTGAAAATTCCACCTTCAGGATATAATCCCTAATTTGGGTACCTGCCCCACTGAGATAAAACACTGACCTAGCTAGCCTTCAAAACACGTCCAGGTCCCAGTGTTCTAACTGTTTAAGTAAGAATAGCTAGCTGAGATTAAACAGAAACAAGACAATTTTACTATGTCCAGAAAAAAATGGGTAAGAAAAAAGGAAAAAAAAACCCCAACAAATTCTGAAATACTAGCTACTGTAGCATGTCTTCTGTGGTTTTTAAAGATGTTATTAGTCAGACTATGTTTGATTTTGCTTTTGCTTTTATATATCACCGTCACATCTCACTGGTTAACAGCAATACTACTCTTCTCAGAATCTGTTAGGTTTGGGGCAGCTCCAGAAGCACAACACATACTCAAGGTTTTGGTCTGTTGTGAACTATTCAACCTGTCCTTTCATGTTTCTGCACCTCAGACAGGAGAACCCTGGATGTGTGTGTAGACTGGGGGAAGAGATGCCGGAGAACGGAGCCGCGGAAAGGCACCTGGGGTTCCTGGTCCATGGCAAGTTGAACACGAGCCAGCAGTGCCCTGGCAGCCAGGAGGGCCAGCCCTGCCCTGGGGGCATCAGGCACAGCATCAGCAGTGGAGAAGAGAAGATGAAGGGGAGACCTCATTGCAGTCTACAATTTTCTCAGGGGAAGCAGAGGGGCAGACACTGAACTCTTCACTTTCATCACCAGTGACAGAACTCAAGGAAATGGCATTAAGCTCACTCTGGGAGGTTTAAGTTGGACATCAGGAAAAGGTTTTTCACCCAGAGGGTGGTTGGGCACTGGAATAGGCTCCCCAGGGAAGTGGTCATAGCACCAAGCCTGACAGAATTCAAGAAGTGTTTGGACAATGCTCTCAGGCACATGGTGTGATTCTGGGTATTCTGTGCAAGGGCAGGACTTGGAAGCAATGAAGTCTTTTGGTTCAAGTGCTAAATGCAGGTTTTTTTGGCCTCACATGAACATACAGAACATCTCACACAAAAGGTACTTAAACAAATGAACAAAAATCCACGCACAGTAGCTACAGCAGAAGATGAGAGCAAGAAGCTTGTGATGCTGATAAAAATAGAGCACGTACATTAAGTCAGTAGTGACAGCTATACAACCACCAAAATAAAAAATGTTTGAATCAAGTTTGAATCAGGGTTTCTCAGCTAATTTTATAATTAAACAAATTGCACTTTGTGTTTAAAAAAAATGTACTTACGCAGCAATAATAATGATCCTAAGATCATTGCAAGGATGGCCCAGAGACCAAGGGTAACATTTCCACCAGAAAGCTGACGAGTTCTGCCGTCACATTCCGTAGGAGTAACACAATCACAGAGGTTAACTCTCACGGTGTTCTCTCCTATCTTTCCTCCATTATCAATCACACTTACAGGAATTTCGTAAATTCCATATGGAATATCACTCTTTGGTGAAAGATACCAGGAATTATCTGCAAAACAAAAGACAAAACCCAGTCTAGGGTCAATGATACTTGGAACTCAATTGTCACAAATGTGACCACAATCACAATTTTCCCTTCTGCTGGAGCTATACTGCTACCAAATCCACATTAATTAGTTTCAAGTTAGATTAAATGTGTTGATATAAAACCACATCTTGAAAGGACTTACACTTTCAGCGCCTTTTAAATGTTAGAACTGACAAAACATACCTTATACAACCCTCTGAAAACATATGATTTCAAACTCTGAAATTGATTTAGTTCATTATAGGAAATGACACTACTTGGGCTTACTAGTAAAGATCATCAACTAAACTGACATTTATTAAAAAGACTTTTGGTAGTGTGATTGGAAAAATTAAATATAAACTTAATGTATACCTCTTCTTCTCTTTATTTATATTGCTGTATTTGGTGAGAATGACTATTTCTAGTGGGGGAAACAAATTCATATTATCTGCTGCCCTGTTAGAGGCAACAATTAATGACCATATTCTTTAAGGGGAAAAAAAAATTGTAAAAAAACATACAAGACTGACACTGACGGACATAATGGTTGTTTTATGATGAGCTATATATGAAACAACATGTATCATCCAAAATGTGATTTTCAATTTGCCTGATAAAAAATTTGAAATTCTTAGATGTCTTTGCTTTCAGACTTTGCTGTCTTTTGTCTTTCTTAGTAAATATCTGATGGAATGCTACAGAATCAGATCCTTTGCAACTAATTCATGGCACCATCATAGTAAATGTATGTGCTGCTCTTTTTGCCATCATCAGGCAACCACCAGGAAAGCACCATCACCTATAACTTTTTATATCAACAAATTTCAGGAAACAGTGATTCCTTTGGTAATAAATTGTTTATCTACTTCTATAAAAACTATAAAAATAAAAAATATATTAAAGGAGATAGTCAGGCTTTCTTTCACCCAGCTCAGCTTTACAAAAAGTGTGCTGGGTAACAGCAGTAGTAACAAAAAAACTTCCAGAACTTTTATTTGTCAGTCTATAATCAATTTTAGGTAAAGTTTCAATTTCCCAGTTCTCCACCATAATAACAGACTAAGAAAAGTTCTATTTGTCTTTGGAATATGAGCCATTTCACTCTTAAATTCCTTATGAATTACAGATCTATAGTTCCTTTTCCAGGTGTTGATACAACTCATTACATCAGGGTTTGTTCCTTCTCCTGATCTTCCTACATCATAATTTCAGACAGCAGATGATCGCTGACCCAAGGATGCTAGGGACAGATTCTTATTTATGCTTTAAGAGACAGATCTTTCTCCTTGCCTTTGAGATGCCAACAGTGTCATCTTCTCTATGGGTCCCTTCCCACTAGAGGGGAACTAGAGGGGAGCTCTAGTGAGACCATCAGTGAGCCCTGAAGGAGCTCCACTGACTACACCAACTCCAAACAGAGATTCATCCAACCTATTCTTGCAGACCGCCCAAGTGAGGGACAGCAAAGGCTCCTCTGGCAGAGTGAGGAGGAGGAAGTTTTAGCATACCGTCGTGTGGAGTTAACTTCCACATGGAAGCCAGGTTCCGGTCGGTTATGCGGTACACAAAGGGCGCGCTGTAAGGAGCCTCATCGCCGTCCTCTGCCGTGAGGCAGATCGGTTTTCTGTCTCTGCACATGATGTACTCTGTTTGAGTGATCCGTGGGATATTCTTGTTGCCAGGCACGATGCAAACCTGGATAGTTCCAGTGCCTGTTTTGCCATCTATGAGATAAAAATACCCAGGTTTAACACTTCCTTCTAACATTCGCACATTAATTTCTAGTCCAAACTTTCACAATTAAATATCCTCAACTGTAATATCCATGTTTAGAAGTGAGGTGGAAAGCAACTGCTGATTTAACCAGAGAGAGGGGGAGTTCTCACAGCTCTTTCTTGGCTGCTTCTCTTTGCTTGGCTGGTTGCAGATGCATCAGCAGCTCCCACATCTCCATATTCTGCATGTGCAGACTGTATTTTGTTGAGCCTGTGTGTCTGTGTGGGAACACATACAGAAGTCTAACAGAAGGAAAAGAGGAGGAAGAGCTCATGAGCCAGGAGGAAAAGACACTAAGACCAACAGAGACAAGAGCAGAAAGTGAAGTTTTCCAGCCTTTTAACTTCTGGAAGGAGAAAATTAATTACACTTCCCCTACTTTCACCTCCTCTGGGAACACACTAAGGAAACAGGACTTTCTTCTGTCCTCTATCTTTTAAGTCACCTGGCATTCATCAGTGCCACACACTATATCACCAAAGTCTACATGCAAGAAGTGAATGAAATCTTCCACCTAATTACAGTTTTTCCAGTACACAAACATTCAATGCTTGTATATGCATTCCAGTAAAATTATATGAAGTTTACTTTTTAATCCTTTCTCTAGAAACAGTTGATTGCAGATGCCTATATCGTATTTACTTTATAGACAACAGAAGTTCTAAGCAATTTAAATTTGTATTATTTACATTTAACTTTAATACACAACTTGGATGGAGTTAGAAATTTTTGCTGCAAAGTCAACTTCTTTTCAAAAAGTCCTCTGTACTTTTTCTGTTGTCTAGCTCACAGCTGCCAAGAGCTATCACTTAAAAAAGAATAGTCAAGGAATAGAAGAAATATAATCCAGAGGAAAATCTCTCAATTTAAAATTACTAGAAAGATTTTAGATGGGGCAGATAACTCCTCAAAATGTTGAGTTCATGCCTGATTTCTAAAGGCTCTCCCTGCTGAATAATAGTCCCTAAGCACTTGACAGAGCTATCACAAAGACAAGACAATGGACTAGGTGGGTCTGAACCACTACAGTTGCTCCCACACTACATTTGCACATAAACTTCTGTTCCACACCACAGAGAACGCCAACAACATTTAGTACTCACTTCTGTCTATTGCGAGGACTGTGACATTGCATTGACCCCGTCTCATTTCTCCTAGGTCTCGGTCCAAGACCCTAACAGTTCTGACTTCGCCTGATCTGTCATCTATGTTGATCCAATTGCACTGGCCAGGTGGTATCCGGTATCTGTGAAGAATAATTTGTCTTGTCAGAGATCCCAAACAGAGCACACACATGCATGTACACACACACAGGTATTTAGGTACATGTATTCATGTACACTGACAGGTGCACACACCTACATACAGCCTCAACAACTATACCCCACTTCCCATAACCCACCCATGCTGTACTCCAAAAAAAAAACCTAGTATTGAGGTTGTTTCATACCTTATGCCCTCACTATTTCCAGTTTCTGGATCTTCTGCTACAAATCTCCCAATAGCCGTCCCAACATCTTCGCACTCTTTAACGTCTAAGCGCAACAGGCAGGGTTTGAACACCGGCCCCTCGTCCATATCCAGGACATGCACGGTGACAGAGCAGGTGCTCTGGGAAAGCTGCTGTGAGTGGGGAGCCAGCACGTAGGGGGCCTCATTGTTGACTCCAATCACCACGACCCTTTGCTTGGCAGCCTCATAGTCCAGCCCCTGTAACAAAGATGAGGCGGTGTTTTTTTCCTTCAAACCAATACAAAACCTAACATTGTTTTCACCGCGCAATTATTACAGCTGAAACTACACAACATTTATTTACAAAAGCCATATGTCTTCAAATAAGCCATCAAGACAGAGTAAAAGGACATGATTTTTTTAAAAAAGTGAAGTTTTAAGTTTGTCAAAGAAAAGGGTCTGAAAAATACCCAAGCAAGCAGTACCACTGCAGAATTTTGGATAAATATTCTGAAAATGAGTTACTGAAAGAACAGAAATCAATTAAATTTAGTAGGAAATTTTCTTGCATACTTAGTCAGTCATTATTTTAGCTTACATGTATTTCCTTTTCACCACTAGTCAATCATGCTTCTTTCTAGTAGCTACAAATCTGTCTGAGAATTTATGGAGTTGACAGTAAGTAGCTACCATTTATTTTTCAGACATGTTCTCCAAATTCATTTTGTGCCTTTAATAGAGCTAATATTATCCTAAATTCATAATATTTTCTAGTCTACTACAGCACTACAATAAAGGTAATTAATTTCAACTGTGTTTATATACCAGGGACAGAGATTTAGAAAAAGTTCTAATGATTTCTAGGGACAAAAAAAATTAATAAATAATATTAATTTTAAAAATTACTCTAGCATCTCTACCACTGCAATTTACATTTTAAATTTTAATATTAATCTTTTCTACTCCTTAGAAGTTACCTCCTATAGCAGTTACAAAAGATAATGAAAAAGAGGCAAAGGGATGTGCTGCAGTACAGATGCAATGGGCCTTTTACCTCAAATCTGTAAAACACTTATAACAAATAACTAAACGCAAATTCTTATATGTATATAGACTTCCTCACAGGCCAGAAAAGCAAACCTGGAGTCAGTAAACTGCAAAATAAAACCTGCAGAGCTTTATGCTGAAAGAGGAAGTTTACTTAACTCCCAGAGAGAACAAGACTGGAGAAGGTGCTCAATCTTTCCCTTCTTTGCCACTCTCATTTCTGTTAAAAACCATGAAGCATTCCTCAGTCACATCCCTAAATCTAAACAACTCCAACTGTAGAGCCACGCCAAAGCACCAAGCTCTTCCGAAATGTAAAACCAAATTCTTTGGGTTCTGAGCACACAAAATTGAGGAACAATCTGGAAGGTGAGCTTTGTGTGTTATGTTTTAAAACTAACGCGTGAAAATCCGTAATTTTTCCCCCAGCCCTCCAATTTTTACTTACCTTAACAACACACAGTATTCCTTCATTTGTATTTTTGTCTGTTGTAATTTCAAAGGCCTGATCATCATTTCCTCGTATAATTTCGTATACTGCTCCTGAGCCAGGTGAACCAGGTTCATCCAGATCAACAACAGAGACTCTCAGGATTTCTACATTCACTCTGTTTTCCTCCACTCGTGTTTCATACTTGGAGTACCCAAAGAAAAAAAAATTAAATCAGAGGATCCTGTTCCACAAGGCAGGACTAAAGAACACTGTATTTAAATAAGACTACTTCAACTTAAGCAGACCAATTTACCATGCTGCTGTAATGATTTGTTTCCATGCCTTAGCATATTTTCCCCACTCTTCCCTTATACCCTGCATCAAACAGTAAACCTTTCCTGATAGCACAATTGAAATCACAGCTTCTTCATACACTCAAAGTATCACTGATCTAATTAATTCTGGAATTCTCATCCCAGGAAAGACAAATTAGCACAGTTTCCCTCCGTTACATCAGCTATAGATTGTAATTTGCAAACATGACCAAGCTGAGAATTAGAAAAGACATTATGATAAATTAAAAAATATATAAATAAACAAACCAACAAGAACTTGAGGAAAAGCCAAGAAGGATTAAATACCTCTCTACTCAGACGGCAAAAGATAAAAGAATTTTTTGTATTTATTTTATCTTTTTAAAGAGCTGTGTTATTATGTACAAGCTGAAGGATAAGAGTGATTCTCAATTAGTATTACTGATGATACTCTACAGTAGTGAACAGAAAGGGTAAATTACATGTATTCTTTATGAATGATAGATTATTTTTTCACACATTTTATAATACAAAATCTCCTGTGGTATTTGAGATGCATACATGGCTATTTAGACCTACTCTTTGCCTGAATCATACACATGGCTGGAATAAGCAAAGACATTTATATTGCCATTAACTGGCATTAGACTTCATATTTGAGGGGGACTGTCCATCAGGAAATTAGAAAGGGAATGAAAATATTTTATTTTTAACCTTTATACAGACATTTTACTTATGCAGACTTACTTGTAACTGTTTAAAGGATGGTGCATTGTCATTCATATCTTCAATTTTGACGACAACTGTTCCTGTAGTGCACAAACCAAAAGGCTGACCTGCCATATCTCTCACTTCAACTAACAAAGTGTAACTGGGTACAAGCTAAAAGGAAGAATAAAATCATACAGAAGTTTGTCATACTCACTTTCTTAATTGCATAGTTACACACAGAAGCAGTACTTAACATTTCACTCCTGTTGCATAATTCAATGCTTCCCAACAAAATGGGACAATTAGTTTTGGGGCTTTTTGCCCTATAGCTCAAAAGGAAAAGCAGTAAAATAATTTTCAGTGGCTAAGCAGCACTGAGTTCAGCATATGTTAGTAACATGCATGCTTTATCCTGTATCAAATAAAGCTTCTCACAACGTCAGCTTTATTTTCCAGAACCTGAAGTTTTGGAAGACAGCAGATGACACACTTTCATCTGCTATTTGTCTCCCCTTTGGAGACAGCAACCCCTCAGGTTGCCAGCAGGTGAAGTGCTTCAATGCATGTCTCATTTCACTGAGGGTGAGTGAAAATCATGCTGCAAGCAGCCTCTGTCTGGGCAATACAGGATAAGGTAATGCCTGTCATATGGCGGGGTCTGGCACTGGAGTCAGTGTCCTTATCAGCTCCAAGGGGCTCCCCAAGGAGCAGCCCACTTAAATCCCTAACTTGAACCAGAACACCAGAAAACTTCTTTTAATGTGAAGAACCAAGGGAAGGGGAACCAGGAAAAAAGAAGCATAGGCAGATGGGAGGGGAGGGAACACAAGACAGTACAGATGGATTAGGCGTAAAAAGAGAAAGTCTGTAAATCAAAACAATAACTCCAGTTCTGCATGCCTGGAAAGTAGCATTTGGTTTCTCTGGTGCAGGAATGAAATCTCTTGTTCTACTTCATAAGTTTATCTCTAAAAGATAGGCAGTGGACTAGCTTTTCAATCCCTCCTTCTTTCAAGTAGTCACTGTGAAAGCTTCCTTAGTAGTCATGGTGATGCTCACAATCACTGCAATTTTCTCTTGCTAAAAAAACTGAGCACTGTATCTGCAAGTGCAAAATTTTGCAACATGATGTTTTAAGTGGATTGTCAGCCATGAAACAACACAAGTATGCCACAATATAATTTCTTTTCTAGTCAGAAAAGATGTGCCTGCTGCAATGTTTCCTAGAATGACTGTCTTATGCTAGAATTAGGATTTTGAATTACACACACCTGTCATTTTTTCCTAATGAAAACTATCTCTCACATGACATTCTGTCAAAAAAAAAAGAAATCTTGTATCTTATTTGCTTGAAAGCTAGCTGATATAAATAAATGGGTGTCACATTGATTTTAAGAAATGGTATATTACTGTTTTAAATTTCAACTATTGGAGGTATTTCTGGTTAATACAGGATGATTTACTACTTGCAGAGAAACCGGTTCAACTTCTCTACAAAGAAGCAAGAAGCACCACAAATGGAGCTTAATTAGGAGGAAACAGTGGCTTGTGGGATTCCTGAACACAGAAATTGTTCCATAAAAAAGTAAAAAATCCGTAAGTTGAACAGCTGAGCAGTAGGAAGTTCTCTGCCAAGGTTAGCTAGAATATGGTAATCTATGCAGAAACGCTCTGGCCTAATTACAAGTCTCTGAAAAGCTTCAGAAGGTCCTTAGAAACATTAACAAAAAATGAAAAGGAAGCTATGTCTGTTGATTCCCATGCCAGCATTTCATAGAATCACAGAATGGCTTGGGTTGGAAGGGACTCTAATGATCACTTAGTTCAGACCTGTCCATGTCATGGGATTTCACCCCCATGAGCTTCCACCCCCTAAATCCATTTGCTGAGGGGACTGTACAACCTGGCCCTGAACACTTCCAGGGATGGGGCACCACAACCTCTCTGGGTAACCTGCTCCAGTGCCTCACTACCCTCTAAGTAAAGAATTTCTTCCCAACATCTAACCTAAATATCTCCTCTTTTAGTTTAAAACTACTTTCCATTGTCTTATCACTATCTGCCCATGCAAAAAGAAGTCACTCTCCTTTTATATAAGCCACCTTTAAGAATTAAAAGGCTGCAATGAGTCTTCCCTAGGCTGAACAGCTCCAACTCTTTCAGCCTGTCCTCACAGAAAAGGTGCTCAAACTTTTGGATCTGAACTTCTTCACATCCCTCCTCTGGACCTGCTCTAACAGATCCACATGGTTCCTGCACAGAGAAGCCCAGACCTGGATGCAGCCCTGCAGGTGGGGTCTCACAAGGGCAGAGCAGTGTTAAGCCATCTGTGTGCACTAAATGGCAGCTGAGAATGCTTCAGGAACATCACCTCTCTGTCCAGCTGTGGCAGTAACACAGAGATGACACCAGTGTCACCATGTAAAGAAAATGCTGGGGTAATTGGTGGGGTTTGTGACACAATGCGGTATTTCAACGTGGTGTGCAGAGTGTAAGGCTCATCTCTGTCCTCTGCAGTCACTTTTCCAACAACAACACCTGTGAACACAATACAGCAAGTTTTAGTTCCAAATAGTAAAAAGTTGTTTGAAAAGGTATTTCTGTTTTAAACATGTGAAAAGAGCTGTTTGATCATTTACTGCTGCTCTTTGCCAATTCAGCCCTTGCTGTAACATAATACTCCCCAGAAAATCACGTTGAAATGTCTTAAAAGGCAGGATCATACCTAGTCATACTGGTATGTAACAGAGCTGAGCAGTGGTGTGTTCAGTGATTCAAAACATTTCTTACCAGGTCTGGAATTTTCAGGGACACAAAATTCAAAAAGATCTTGTGTAAAATATGGAGCATTATCATTGTCATCCTCTATCCTGATTGTATGCACAAGGGGTACTTCTGGTGAATAACCATCTGGAGTGGTTGCAAAGCAAATGATCTGTAAGAAAAATGCAGTGCTTAAGCAACATGCAGTATTATTATACTTTTAGTTCAATGGAGGAGTCAATAAAATGAAATGAAATACAGTGTGCAAAGCACATCCTTCTCAAGACCAGGGTCTTCAGGCACATGGAACGGGACATTACTGATACCTTAGAGTGAAAGCAGAACAAAACCTTTAAATGCTTTCCAATCTTTCCCCCTTCCATTCCTCATACACTACAAGTACTTTAATCACTTTCTCCCTGACCTCTCCTCCTACTTTTTCCAAGTCTCCTGAACACTTTTTTTCAGGTGTTTACAAGGCACCTCAGCTACCAAAATTTAGATGTATACATTGTTATTTAGAACAGAACAAGAACGAGAGAAAAAACAATTTGCCCATTATAAAATAACCTAATAAAAGGCAACAATAGGTACTCAAAACTACATTTTAGAAGCTGTTTCTACTATTTTCCTTCTTACACTTCTCAGCCAGTAGAGAGAGCAGTGTACCTTGTTAACAGAACTGAACAGCTTGAGAGACTCAGCTGAGAACCACAGTTGTCTAGAGTTTACCATTATTTCAGTTTTCTGCAGACCTTTTCAACCTTCCCTGAAAAATTCTTCCTAGAAGTAATGGAAATCCAATAGCTCACTATATTTATGCTGCAATTAGAGATTAAGCAGTGAAAAGCAAAACTGCTCTCAAGATCTAGATGACCAGCTATTTATTTATTTGCTACTGATTTTATCTCTTCAACACCAAGGATATTACTCAGAATAGACAGGTGATTGCAGATCTTGTTTGCTGCCATTTCCCCTGCAACCCAACTGTCAAATATACGCATGAGAGATTTAATTTTTTTTAAATTATATTTACACAACATAGGCCTGTACCTGAAAACTTGGATACTGTTCACGGTCTACCGCACGAGTAGCAAAGATATTTCCAGTTTCTCTTTCTATGTAAAACAAACCCTTTGGATCTTGATCAATTCCTGGTCCACTTGCAGAATAATAAATGGTGTAGTTCTGAGCTGTGTCTGACTGGACCTATAAGAAGACATTTTTAAGTCCAAGGAAAAACAGCAACAGCATCTCAATATATTTTCCCCTTTTCATGATCATATTTACTACAAACAAAAACTCCTAAAACAAAAAACCAAACCTGATTTACTATTTGCAGAATAGGAGAGCAGCCTGACATGTAACTGCCTTCTTTCATAATGAGAAGGGGAGTTAATTCAAACTCATAAATATTTAGAACTATCAAATTAAAGAAATGACAGTACAAGGAAAAAAAAAATTTGAAACCAAATCTCTCTAGAATACTTCACACACGAGGCATATTCAGATACAGATGGCTTATTTCTGGACCTGTTCAAGAGACTTATGTTTTAGTGCATTCACTGAGAATGTGGTTTGCACCTAAAGAAGAAAAAGTGAAGGAAGGAAAGAAGAAAGAAAGACCACGTAGAGTATAGTTCAGAGATACGCCAATTCAGATAGCATCTGCATCTCATTATGAGCACCAAGGAGGCAACATCAGACTTATCTATTTATAAACACTCTTCTCCCAAAATACTTTCCTTATTTACTGGATGCCAGAAGTTAGGAGGGTAAGATTAGTAGAAGAATGATTGCTCTGCACAGACTCTGTTATTACACTTGTCTCTACACATCTGCTACCAGACACTCTGTAATCTAGTGAAGGCTAGATGGATCCATGATAACTTTAGTTCTTGCATTTCTCTTTCACGCCTACTTGTTTTCTCCCAGTAAGTACTTTTCTGAATAACATAGGCCATACTCAGTCTTCAAGGCTGAAGGCACACACCTCGAGCTCCAGAAAGGATATAGACAAGCAGGCAAAATTCACCCCAGTCTGTGTTTACAAAATCCTTTTCTAAGCAATGTTTAGTGGAGGGTTATTTGCTGTTGCTTTTCCTTTAATTACACACACTGATTTCCAGGCCAAAGAGCTCTCTTTGATAGTATGTCTCCCTTCTTTTTTCAACTTCTGCACAATTCTACTTCACTCCAACAACTAAGATCACAAGTTATTTCAGGTACAAGATCATGAGATATACAATAAACAGGACGGAACAAGACAGGAATGTCATTGGTAGAGAATACAAGACAGCTCATTTTCTTCATCATAAAACTCATATACAGAAATAGCATGGGATAAAAAATTAAGCTTCATACAAAATGTACCTGCTGTATTTGCAGTGGGAAAGGTCCCAATGAGTTCTCTATCATGACAGATGGAATAGGGCCCCACCTTCTTTTGGTTCTCTTGAGAATTGTATCTCTAGCATGCCTGGTCTTTGGTGTCTGGGTCAAGAAGATAGAAAGACAGATGAGATTACATCCATATATTCTTAACTGCGTATATTTTTGTTTAACTGCCATCCTGCATCTCCACCTTTTTCCCTCCGTTCCAGTCTTCCTACTAACAAATTGTTTTTCCAAGGTCTTCATTTCTGATTATATCTGTGTTAATATTCCAAGCTTTTTCATTTCTTGAAATACTGTGCTTTAATTCCTCAAACATAGCTTTTAAGATTCTTGACATTCCTGATCATGCTGCTTGCTAGAATCTCCCATTTGAGAAAGGAAATCTGCTGACTAAAGCAACACAGTAATCAGCAACTGCTAAATAAAATATACTCTACACCAGTATTTTGCCTGATTATTTGAATTCTAAAATTCAACTACAGATACTTAGTATGAAGCTGTACTCTGTGAAAAAATATTTTAAATTAAGTAAACCTAACCTTTTTTTCTTCTTTCACCAAGTCAACGTGTATTTTCTTTTGAACTTGTTCTTGAATGTCCCTAAGCAATATAGTGAAAGTCTTTTTCTCAGCAGACAAAGAAAGAGCAGATGTTGTATACACAGAACCATCCTCTAGAACCTTGAAGTTCACATCACTGGAACTGATAAACTCTGCAGACGGAAGGCATTCTTTCAAATCAACTGTAAAAAAAAATCAGACAATAACTCAAACTGCAAAAAACAATATCCCTCATAAAACAAAAAACAAACAAACAAACAAAAAAAAAAAAAACAACCCACAAACAAGAAAACCCAAGCCCCAAGTAAAAATTGTATTTACTGACAGATAGACTTGAAAAGCTTTTCATTCAGTATTTAAGCATCACAAATACTGATTTTAAAACCCACTTAACATTTAATGAAGTTTTCATTAATTTCCACTCTTGTGCTCACTAGTATTTCCTAAACGACATGGGTGCTTTATGGATATAGCTCAACAAAACACTATTACACCGGTAAAATTATTGAAGCATCAGAGATGAAATGATGCACATTTAAAAGGAAAAAACATTGCAGACATGCCCCTTACTGGGCCAGTAGCTATTCCATCTGCCTTGTACTCCATGCCCTACAATATCAGTGAAGACGATTAATTAATGCAAATGCCCAATGGAGATTTTACATCTTGGAAGTTTTGCCCTCAGGAGGAAAGCACCGACTGGTACTAGGTGATTTAATACTCTTGGGAGGACAAAGGCCTTTAAATTATGAGGCAGACAGATGGGAGAGATAAAGACTAACTCTAGAACAAATGATTAGCAATTTTTTAATATGTATGTGAAAGAATCCCATACAGGTAAATTCAGCATATTTGCCAGGTAGTTTTCATTGTATTTCCTATCACTTGTGGCTAAAATAGATTTTTTGCACTTCAATAAACTGAGTTCACCATCAAGTAGTTTAGCACTACAGCTGGAGAAAACAGCTCTAAGAAAGAATGATTTGGCACTCTGAAAAGGATGAAAGTCAGAGACTCCAACTCCAAAAAAATTATCATTGCAGAGTACAAGAGGTGTGTCATGGTCTTAAAATCAAAACTTTTCAATCCTCTTTCAATGGTATCATAGTGGGTGGGACTCTATGAAAGCTGATTGCAAAATTCACGAAGATTCAGAATTTCATCCTGTATATGTAGATGATATTTTCAATACAATAAATTTCATTTTGCTTTCAAAATAGCAAAAACAGATGGGAATCATAATTTTAAATACAATGTTATTTCATCTTCCTCTTAAGTCTGTCGTTCAAATGCACAAATAAGGATTTCCTAGGCTTTCCATGGTACTGCAGTAGTGACTCCTAGTCTTTTTCATCTGTACAGTGCAAATGGAGTATTGAAAATAACACCACTGCCTCACTTAAATGTGCCTCATACTCGGCCTATTACAGCACTGAACTTCCAGTGGAAATTTCCAAAAGTACCAGACTGGAGATATTGTTTCGGATGGTTATACAAGTCAACCCTATGATCTGTTACCTATAAATTTGTGGGGATTTTTGTCTTTAAAACCTCTGGCGTAAGATACAAAAAATCCTTATGATAAGCAGGAAAATTCTGACTAATTTCACTGTCAAGGTACAGTCCTTGTATCAATGCAAAATATTTCTCCACAATGCTTAAGTCATGTCATCTGAGCTATAATGGTTTCATTAAAAGTTTTGGGGAAAAAACATTAAGTTCTGTGTTATGCAATTTCTTTCAAAGCACTGCAATAACATGAAGTTTTATTTTTATATAAATTAAGTTTATTCACATAGAGAAACGTTAAAGTCTATGAAAACACATAGCTGTAGCAGCCTTAATTTTAAAATTTAAAAGTAAAATCAAGGAATTTTCACTATAAAGCTAGATTTTTTTAGCAATTGTGATGAACTACCAATTCACTTTATTTGTTCCTTTTATAGAAATATGGATTAGGACTGCAGACTTGGAGCATGCTTCTCTGTTGTTAGAGGACTCACAAAGGGCACTTCTGAATCCTCAAATTCAGTCTCAGGCAGCACAGAATCCTTCAGCACCTCCTATGCCACACCTTTCAAAGAGCTACTTTTGAAAGACTGGTCTGAAAAAAAAAATAGGAGTGGGATGTTGTCTGGTCTCCTCTGCTCCTCTCTGTCACCTGCAAGCTGCCCTAGACTGAAGCAGACTGTCCAGTCAGACGGGAGCACTCCCCCAACAGAGTGTGTGTGCAGGACACTTCTGCAGCACATCCCCATGTGTGCTCTGAAAGCCTCAGCACTGCTGAGCAGTCACATCCGTGTTTCACACAGCAGCAGCCTCTTGGTGCCTGGTTAAGCGAGTTTTGTCTTCTTTTTCTATAAATTCCTTTGTCCAAATGACTTACTCTCTTCTTCATATGACCGTGGGTTATGAGTGCAGTTTGGAATATCAAGCCTTTATTTAAATAGCAAGCCTTAGATTCCAAATTTTGAAAACATTCAATTCTGCCGTTTTAGTTTTAAATTAAATCCTGTAACCTGACAATAGCTCTTTATGAAAAAGTCAAATGGATGCATGGAGCTGGTGTTCAAATCCATGACAAACACAGGGTGTATCCTTCATAAAAAGGCTGATCCAGCTGTTTAGCTGGCTCTCCAGTCATCCATTCATTCCATTAAAAATAGTCTCCTCCACTGTTAACAGCATGTCCAGCAAAGGTGCAATGCTGTGTTGTTAAGCTGGGAATCATAGTTTCTCTCACCTCTGCCAACTAACGTGTCAGCCTCTAGTTCAGAAGGAACACGAAAAATTACTTTCTTGCAAGCTTCACAGCACAAGCTCAGCACCTAGAAAACAAATGAAGAAATCAGAAAAAAAACCCCACATAATTACATGGTATTTTGAACTAGACACTGATGCTGACTTTGGTTGGTTTGTTTGCTTCGACAAGCAAGTGAAACAACACAGAAAGCACTCCTCCCAAAAAATTCAGGTACTGCGCAGCACAGCATACAAAGTTTCAAACTGGAAAACTTTCAAATCTGCTCCTGGATTTATCCATGCCTCATGTTTTGTTTTTTTTTTTTCTAAAATCACTGCACCACTGACATTTACAGCAAAAATTCCCTTTGACTACAAGGAGATTTTGCCTACACTATTCCATCGGTAGAGAAAAGAAAAAATACAGCTTCGCTGTGTGCTCCCTCCAACAGCATTCCTGGCAAATGTAGACCCAAGGTCTCTAAGTACTAGGGTTTAATCCACCAACACTCAGTTTGGCAGAATTGTGGTGATGCTGAACATTAAAGGACAAGTGTCTCATTAAAACCACATGACGACACTTGCACTTATTACTTTGCATCTTAAAAGTGCATCCTCAACAAACTAATTAAATGTAGCTTCACTAATTAGATATGACATAAATAAAATGTCGTGTATCACAGCAGTCCACTCCCATATAACTAGTTACAAAGTAGGGTCCTCCTAAAAATTCAAATGAGTAGTAGATAACCAGACCTTTTTCTCAAAAGAATCACATAGAGCTACAAAGATTTGCCTCAGCACAGAGCAAGTGAATCCTGATCTCAGATTATATGTGTGTGTTTTGCCTAGTTTCTATCACTGTGTTTAAAATTGTAATCCAAAAATCACACAGACAACTAAACAAAGACATAGAAAAATGTAAATAAATCTATCCACCCTTTTATGTGCATTTACTCTTTCAGGATGAAAGTCTAGCAAAAAAGGAAAAGCATTTTTATTTTGCACATACTTTTAGGATTAAAGGTATAAAGAAGTAAATAACTAATGGAAATCCTTAAAATTACTTGTGATGCTTATTAAGAAAATATTTAAATAAAAATACTTTAAACTCTGAAAGACATTAGGACCCTTTAGAAAAAAAAATGCTGTGTCTGCACCATAAAAGCTCTTCATATAGTTCCTTATATATACACACAGATATAAAATTACATATATACAAATAATTTAAACATCCCTGATTATGTATTAGTAGGCTTTCCTTATTAACAGACACTTAATAAAACTCTCTCTCCTGAAAGACATTGCACTAATTTTTAAGTTATTGAAATCCCAACATCTTTTTACACTCTTCTGAAATATTTTAAGAATCAATGACATCTAATTTTTAAATAGTAATGCTAAGCCCAGTCTGATGTCAGCACAAAGAACTACTGAGGAGTTAAACAAAAATAAGTGGTAGTTATTCATGGACATCAAGACATAAGGAAATATCAGGCAAAAATAAGTTGTGATGTCCTTTCACTTTACACAAAGAAGACACCTCAGGATTTTTTTTCCCTTGAGTGTTGTTTGGTGTTTTTTCTGCTTGACAGAAGAATTCTTTTTTTGAATTCTTTTTTTTTTTTAATTAGATGTGTGAGTAAAATTGCTTGCATTTCTTTGGGTTTTACTTTAATATCTTCCAAAGGCTCACACAATGTCTGAAATAGTAACATTTTCATTAAAATGTGCATATATAATTAATATTAAAATAATAAATTCAATGCTTCAACACTACCAAGTATTTTTCTTTCAGAGGCTCAAACAATCATCTGCTCTCTTTTTGTGAATGCAATGTTAATAGGGAGGAAAGGAGCTAGGAAACAAACGACAAATCACTTTTACTCATCTACTATAAATATTTAAAAAATAAAATGTGACAGAGATCTCCCCTGCTCTCCCCGCCAAAGGCCTTTCTGGAGCCGATAATTATGCACAAATACAGCAAACTGAAGGTAATCGCTGAAAAGTGTTCCATGCACAGCTAACTCAGAGGAGCTCAGCACGCTCCACACTACGACACAATCCTTCCCACGGAGAAGGGAGAACCAGGTGGGGAGAGGTAGAAAGGGAGATTTAAATAAAATCAACTGCGGCTTTTTTTTTTTTTTTCCTATGAATAAACAGCAGCAGCATCAGCGATCCGAGCGTGCGGCCGTCGCGTACCCTCAGGGCAGGCTCCAAAGGGCACCCGACCACCTGTCCCACCGCGGGCTGCGCACCCCACTGGGGCCCTGCCCGCGCCCAGAGCCCCCGCGCCGCTCTGCGCGCTCCGCAAGGCTCCCGCCGAGGAGAAGCCCGACTCGGAGTGAGGAGCCGGCCAGAGATCACCCGCTCGGATCTGTCCTGTGCGCTGCGCACCCGCGGTGCGCCAGGAGCGGCGCGCAGAAAGGCGCGGCCGGGTGCGTGAGCGGCCGGCGCGCTCCGCTGCGCTCCTCCGGCGCCCACCCACTCTTCCCACTCATCCCAGTGATCCCGCTCCCCCTCTCACTCACCAGGAGGCCGAGGACGAGGCGGGGGGCTGCTGGGGCCATGGTGCGCGGGGCTAGGCGGGAAGGGGGGAGCCGCCGCCGTCGGTGCTGCCACGGCGGGCGAGGGAGCGAATGCGAAGTGGCGGCGGAGGTGGCGGCGCGACTCCGCGGGAGCCCGGCTCTGCTGTCCCCTCCCGTCTGCCACGGGAGCCGGCCGGTGGGGAGGGTGGGACCGCGCGCGGCTGCGGCGACTTTAATTAGTGCCTTTTTTTTTTTTTCGGCCTTTTGGGTAATGCCCGTCCCGGGCACGGCGCTGGAACACCCCGCCCGCTCACCGCCCACCTCCGCGGCGGGGCGCTGCCCGTCCCCTCCCCTCGCCACCCCGCCCCGCCGCGGCGCCGGCTGCGCGCAGAGCCGTGCGGAGCCGCGCCCGGGACAGCTCTGCCCCCGCCCCGGCGTGCCGCTCCTGGGCGCGGCACCCTCGCCTCCCCTCCCTTCTCCCTTGCCTTCCCTTTCCCTGCGGGCCGCGCTCCGCGGGGCGCAGGTTCCGCACGGGCGGGTCCCGTCCCGTCCCGTCCCTGCCCGTCGGGGCGGTGCCGTGGCGGGCCGAAGTGCCCTGCGCTCAGAGCCAAACTTGGGGATTTTCTTTTCGGGACGATTGTGCTGATCTGTGTGAGGCCGCGCGTGCTCGCCTGTGGCTCCTGGGTTTCAAAGTGGCTTCAGGTGAATAAAATCCGAAATAGCAATAACAAACCCGGAGACTCGGGTTGCACACGCAGGAGGTGGGCTTCCCACGGGAACAGCCAGCGTTCAAAAGACCTTTCAGCCTGAAGCAAGGAATGGTGTTTCTATTGCTGGCTACATTTCATTCCTCCTTTTGCTGCAGAAAGAATTATTGCTGAGTTGTTGCCAGTCCCAAAGCACGCAAAAAACAGACCAAGTAGATTGCAGTATTAGTTGACGTTCGTATACATTGAAATTCACAGTTTAGGAGCAAAAATTCTGAAAAATAAACCTTCTGTTTCTTACAATTTTAAGCTAATAAGGAGGGATCAGTTGCATCTGACAGCATGAGACATTCACTGCTGGAGGTCACCAGTAGCGATCGTAGGTGGCAAGAAGATAGGGAGGGGTAAAACCATCGGGCAGTGGTAGTGGGATGTGCACATTTGTGTGGGCATGTGAATGCTGGGATGCCTAAAAGCATGGCCATGTCCCCCCTCTGGTCTTGCGGGCATCCACCGAGGTGTGTGAGCAGCTGGTTACACACGAGTGCACTCTGGGCACGGGGCACTCTGTAGGGTGACATGTGGCAACCTGTGATAACATTCTCAGCTATGTGCTGCAGTACTCCATGGCATGTTAGTGTTGTGGGACGGCTCTGCTGATGGTTGCACCATAAACATAACAACATTGCACTGAATTCCATCATACAGATTCAATGGGAGCAAAGGAAAAAGGGCTGTAACATTTCTTTTTTGTTTGTGTTGTTTGAACTGGCAAAGCCTGATTTTTCTTGAGAAGAAACCTCACATCCCTGGCTGTCCCACTTCAGGTGTTCAGATAAACAGAAAGAGCCCACAGGCCCCTGCAGACCTCTGCAGCTGCACCAGGCCCTCCACTTTGCCTTAGTGAGGTTTCCAGCCTGGTGGGAAGCACAGGGTCTAATTTCTAACTATTTTAATTCTTTATGCTCCATTCAAGCACTTGTGGACATAGAAAAGGAAAGAATTGTCTGGACCTGCAATGATTTCCATCCAAACCTAATAACTCTTTTTACCTTGTGGTCAAAACTTCATTTTTGAGCTTTTGAATTCTTTATTTAGTGTCAGTGTGGTACAAACCCACATCTGTCAGAATAGGTGCCTGGATTGGGTTGACCCAGACTGCCTATTCCAAAGCCCTAATTAACAATCTTAAAATTCTGGCCTGGCTTCGTACCACTCATGTTTTCTCCTCCTACATGCTCTTCAGTATTTGTAGTAACACGCTGGACCCCTATACTGAACGTGATGCTGCTGCTGTGGTTGAGAAAGCAGGAGTTCAAGGGAAGACAGGGCAAATGCTGGAAGGAGAGATATAGACAGGAATAGTAATGAGATGGGATCGTGGTACCCTCAGCCCAAGCCTGTCTTGCTCTTACTTTTTTGGCTGTTGGCTTACAGCCACAGCTGGAGAAGACGCACTGGGTTAGAGAGGCCATCGACTTTGACACAGCTTGGTTGGGCTCTCATGTGCTCTGGTGCTACCATGAGTTTCTCCCAGAAAATCCAGGGTCTTCCTTGATGTCAGTTGCATCAAAGTTGCTCAGGTGTTCAAAAATCCAGTTGGAAATTCCACCTGAGTGAGTAAATGCCTTTTAATCACAACGCTTTTTAGAGTCTTCACGCCTTCCTCATCACCAGGAAGCATTTGTACTGCAGAGAGGTATTTGACAATGGGCTGTCCTGCCCATTGGAAGAGTTGTATTGTGTAACTGCAGTAAATCCCTGCCCTGTAAGCTGTGTGCCCGTGAGCTTACACATAGATTTCAAGGCTTTGGTTTGATCATGAGGAATCTCTCATAGCTGGAGGTCTGAATTAACATTCTTCGCACACCATGCTTTTGACCATAGGTGTGCATGGATATGTTTATATTTTAAGTTCCTGTGAGTGCATTCTTAGGTCTAGAGTCAAGCAACAAGAATGTGAGGTGGGAAAGCATCCCTTTGTTTCACTTTGGGCACAGAGACCCTACAAATTTCCATAACAGTGTCACAAAATTGCAGAATAAATCCTCCAATAGTTTTACTTAAAACTTTGACAGTATTTGTATGCATGATAGTCTTGGGGGAAAAGTTAAAAAAAAAACTTACTTCCAATTTGATTATCTTGGAGATCAATTAGTATAAGGGATTATTGAAGGGTGGGCTCGGTGAGCATGTGAAGACATATGAAATATTGGAGAATAATTAGTGTGATTCTCATAGAGGGCAGTTATATCTCAAAAATCGACCAGAGGGTAAGACTGAATTCAATACACAAATTGCTAAATTTCACCTGTTCAATGCAGGAATTTCACCCAAGAGTTTGATAAAGCCTATCACCAAAAAATGTCCTAAATTAATTACAATAGGATTAGAGGTTTTGCTGTGATGGTAGGTGGTTTTAAATGGGGAAAAGAAGAATTATGTAAATTGTGTTGTAGGGGAGGTTGCTGGACCTGATCATCTTTTCATAAGGGATGTGTGAAAGGAGATTAGTAGTAACCCAGTAACAATGGAGAGTTAGTCATATTCATGACAGCTATATTTAAGGCTGGCTACTCAAAACAAAAAATGTTACCATGTTTCACTCATAAGTGAGTGAAAAGATGCTAATTGATAACTGAAATTTTAATATATTAATGGAACTAAAGTGATATGAATAGAATGGCAAGATCTAGCCTTGCTACTACCTTGCTGAGAATAGATTTTATATAGTTCTCTGCAAACATCTGGAGCTCAGTGACTAATGTCAATTAAAGAGAAACAAACCAGCAGTAATTCTTTTGAAAGAAACAACATAAGCCTCTTAATATTTAATGTTATATTCTCTGTAACCACAAGTACCTCCATATATTGAAAAGAATGTATTTGCATTTCTGTTAAGCTATTTCAGGAGAGGAGTAGTAGAACAAAAACAGTACCAAGAAATGCAACAAGAAAAGCAACAAGAAAAGCATGTAGTGATAAAGACTAAGTAGACCCGATTCTTGAGCTTGGAAAAAAGAAGGAGTATGTTAGAGGTATACACAGTTGGTAACAATACAGAGAAGATGAGGTGGGAAGGACTGCATGATTTCTCATAATCTAAATATCAGAATAATTAGATCTTGGATTTTAAAAGCAGTCTCACCTTTGGTTCAGGAAGTTCTAAAATGCTGATGGTTGGAAGCTGGAAGAGATTATATGTATTTTTATAGGTAGGAGGGATTGTTGAATAATTTATGATTTCTACTCTTTTTCTGTAAAAAACCAGCTACTTTCTACTGCTGAGATAGCAAACTATGGAGTCAGAATGGCAAGCCATTCCTTACTGCTTCTTTTGATAGTTCAGAGTACTTTTCTGCCTGTCTGTGTTTAGTTCCTCACTACACATGAAGCAACACCAATAAAAGGTTTGGAAAACATGGAAGCCACATTTCCCTGAGCAGAAGGATGGCGCAACCTTTGTTAGTCGAGTAACCAAGAACCTGCAGCAAATGTTTATGTTGGAAGCATCCTTGGACGTGAAATTTGATTCCTTGGTAGGTCACCTCAGAAGACAGAGGCACAGCATATATTTTGGTCAGGAGTTTCTGTTACTGTGCATTGTTAATAAAATGTGCAAAATATGCCTAATTTAGGTCAGGCATACTTATTACCTTAAGAGTACCTCAACAATAAACAACAATGACCCTTACTGAGAAACTAATTAGCTTTGAAAATTTGGCTTTCTTAATCATCAAAGAAGATGGGTTAAAGCTCATCTTTAATTTAGAGAATAATTATTATCAGTGGTCTGAAGCTTTCTACATTACTCATTCTTACATGAGGATTGGATTGGATAAGGCTCTAGTGCCTATAGCCTTGTATTTCTGCACTTCTGTTTTTCTCATATTAAAATACAAGCATACACTGAAATTTTCAGATTAAATCTCCAATTTTGAAATTGTTTTCATTTAAATGTTTGTCTGAATTTTCATTTATTTCAGTTTTACATCACAGAATAATAAAATGCACCTTCTGTACTTAAGCTAGCTTTTCTTGTTTGCACTTAGTAATTCTCATTATTATTCTTATATGAAAACCACTATTTGCCTAGCAAAAGGTGTACTTTTCATGTTCTGAGTATACCTGTTGTCACAGCAGATCTTGATTTTCATGTGCTTTTTTCCAAAGGAGAAATAATCAGGAATTCATTGTGCAATTTCAAACAAATGCTAGGTAATTTCTTTCTTTGCCATTTAAGCATATATGCCTCCAGATCCTTATATTAAAAGATCTTTTATGAATTTAAACATTTTATTAAATAGTTCTTGGTTTAGTAATTTTAAATAGAGATAATGAATCTTTAAATTAAATTGAAATAGTTTATTTAAAACTGCATGAGCATTTTTAACACTTGGTTGAAAACGGTCTCTTCAGGTAAAAAGCCAGGAAAATAGTGGCTGCTATATCAGTTTATTTGGAAGTTTATTTCTACCTCTAAGTGACAATGAAAGAAATATTATAGTAGAGGGGTTTTGCCATGTTCAGGCTAAAACCAAGAGTAAAAAGGAAGCAAAAAGCTCATATTAAAAGTATTTTTTTTTTCAAAACTAGTTCGAAAACTTCGTCCAAATCAAACGATTTTAAAGGAAGTGCTAGGTGGTGAAGTCATAAGCTTGACTAATGAAAAAATTGAGTAGTAGATGGCAAAATATGTCTTGTAGGTAGGAAAGTAATGCAGCTTCTTTTCTGTGTTTAACAAGTGTTTAGCCAACTGATCTTCACTATTACCAAAATATAAGTGATTTTTTTCTGCAAGCATCCACATTTGATCCTGAGTTGCAGGAAAAAGTGTGTATACCTTTTAATGCAGAAACCCCTCGTGGTAAAGGATTTTTTGTTTTTCAGAAAACCTCAAGTCATTACTCATCACTTGCTTTGCATTACTTGAAAAGCAAGTAGAAACTCAAAACTGATTAGGAAAGGAAGAAGGGGGATTCAAAATTGAAAGCAGAATAATGTCACTGTGTGAAAGCAGGTATTTACACTGTGAAAGTTCTGCATGTTGACCCAGGCATCTCAGAAAGCACCTACAGGAGGCAGAGAAGCTATCAAGAAAAGAACTAAAAAGTAGTTTTCATACAATGAAGCTAAATCCAGAATCAACAATGGAGGGCACAGGTAGTAGGTTAGATAGGTGAGGAAAAGGACTATGACAGGGATTTGCAACATAATGAATAACATATGGACAATAATAGGGAATATTTAGTCACAGTTTCTTGTAAGCTGAGAATTGAAAAGTTATCAAGGGAAATGCCAAGGCAGTAAGATAAAAACAAATAAAAGCATGCATGTTTATTTTTATAGTAAATAATCAAATGGTTCACCTTAGTAGTATCTTACTATAGAGGAAAGAGATATAAATATGTCAGAAAAAGGATTAGAAATAATAGCACAAGATGTGCTCATCAGTGATTGCTAGAGACACGGTCCTGAATGCTTGATTTTGGAAATCACTAAACACTGATTGGCAGAGTTGGAGAGTGTATGGGAAAAGACACATGCTTTGTTTCTTATACTTCCCACCTAAATATCAGTTTCTATTTGCTATGAGAGATAGTATGAGTGTAATGGATCCTCAAAAGGGTGTGGTAAAGCAGGTTAATTTTATTTTTCTCTCATAATGTCTGTTGTATTTTCCTAGATATCTAGCAGAGGTGAGGGCATTAAGTGTTATGAGACAAATGTTTTCGTGCTTCTTGTAAAACACATTGGGTACATTTAAAGGCTTGAATTAGTTCTCTATCATGCTTTCATCTCTATTTTTCTAGTTACATATATATAAATGAAAAACATAATGACAGCAGCTTGTCAAATACTTTGAAGCCAGATGTATTTGTTCTGCACAGCTTTATTCTGTCTCACATCAAAGATGCATAATAAAATTGCATAGGAGGGGCTGATACAAGAGTTGCTTGAGTGTTACTCATCATACCTTTTTGCATGTACTATCTTTACTAATCCTATGACTCCTTTTTGCTCACAACATGTGTCAAAACTGAAACTTCCTACAGTCATATTCCTAGCATGTAAGAGCAAAATTAGAGAATGAACTCAAAGATGATTTTAAAAAAGCCAAGACTCCCTAACACATTTTATAATCTGCAAAATGGAGTTGTATATGTGCTAGAAGACTCTTAGAAACTATGAGAGAAAGACATATATTTCCTATTCATGATTTTGACAAAAAAAAATGCTAACAGGTTACAGTATTAATTATACCACGATAGCAGCTTGGATGTTCTTGGAGAAAATACCAGACAAATTTCTTTATTAAGAAGAAAAAGATAACTGCCATGTTACATTTATTTTTAAAAGCTGTGAATCTTGATTCAAGGGTGGGGACTGAGCAGAGACAAAAGTAGCTTGAGACAGTGTTCTTGGAATGAGCAAGCACAGATAGGTTCAAAACTCCCACAACAGGTTCAAGTGCAGGATAGACAAAGAATGGTAATAATTAAAGCTTCCACATTTTGAGGCAATAAAAGCAACTAAGAGGCACTGATGGACAACAATGTAAATGACACATGGAATCACAAGAGAAAATTTCAGTAATCTGGGTTTGAGTTTTAAGCAGAAGAATGTAGGAAAAAAAGAACTATGGACCTGCCTGGACCACTAAACACCTCAAACAGGACATAGTAGGTAGGTAGGGAATTTACTGAAATGAGATTGTCTATCAGTGTGTGGGTCAGAAAGTACAAAAATAGAGTCAAAAGTGCAAAATATCTGTCCTAGCTGGATCCTTCAGAGAAACTAAATGAAATTCTGAGATTTCTAACCACAGTGCTGTAGAAATAGTATGAAGGGGACAAGCAGGGTCATATCCTGAGAATCAGACAGAGATTAGGGGACACTGAATGTCACACATCTTAATACTTAGCCCCAGATTTAATTCAAGAAATTATATATAGGACTAAGAAAATATTATCCAACGAGAATAGGAAACGGAAATTATAACATCCATGGTGAATTCAAAAATAAGCAGGTATTGTGTGAAATCTGAACAGCCTGGATAATGTCCAGGAACAGTTATTTTAAAAGAAGGTGTAATTTTGGATGTGGTACTTTATTGCTTGCCATTAGAAAATAGTGTGATACATGTATCTGATAAGGAAAAGTGAAATATCCAAAAGAATTCCTCATTTATCCTTAATAAAATATGCAGGGTTCGTATGGAAGGGTAACCAAGAACAGGGTGTTTAAATAAGATGACATCAATATGATTTTGGCAAAATTAAATTTTATTGTTTTATAGTACGTCTTTCTTTATATCCTTCAGGTGGTATCAATGAAGTCAAATTAATAATCTATGTTTTAGTTAAATAGTGACCCAAAGGAATTAAAATTGATATCAGAGGAAAGGAAATGAAAGTGGAAGTTAATACAAGGACTATGGAATGATTAACATGATAGCTGAAGAGAAGATTACAATGATAAGAGTGTTTTCCAGATGGACGGAGGCTAGAAATAATATTTTCCAAGGATCAGTCTTAGAACAAGTTCTGCTTAATATCATTATTTCTGACACTGCTTAAGAAAAATTTGGCTTTAATAAACCATGGTGTGGATGATGTAACACTTGAAAAATCCAGCCAATGTTGACAGGAACAGGTGGACTGCACACTGTGAATAAGAATTAAAAATGTAGGCTAAAATACCATAACAGAAAGTAAAGCATATAGAGACAAAATATAGAAGTTGTAGTTTAAATTGAAGGTTTATCAACTGGAGTTGGCACTTAAAGAGAGGGAACTGGGTTTACTGAAAGATCACAGGAGAACTTTCAGTAAAGACTGAGAAACTTTAGCATTACAGTGCATGGTAAAGAAGTTCCATGCTTATAAAATAATAGAAATATGGATAAAAATAAAGAAAGACTAATATAATTATCGAAAGAGATATTTTAGAAAGTTTAAAATGCTATTTAAGCTATCAAGGTAGAAGTTTTGGGGAAGATATATTTATTTTTTTAAATTCACCTGGATAACCTCCAAAGATGGAAAGATTTTTTAGGCATAATGATCTTACAAAAGGCATTGTATATATAAAGTCTGTAACTATTTGAAGAGGGAAACCCTGTATGTGCTTTTCAAATGAAGAGGTAGGCAGGAAACCCTCATTGTTTAAACATAGTGCTTGTGAAGTTTATGAGGGTTTTACAGACTCATACTTGACTTTAAAATGTTGGAAATATTTACTGTGGTGTCCTTTATTGAGTTCAGCTTATCCCATGGATAATGGATTCAATTAATTTGTACATAGGGCATGAAAGAATTTTTACAAGTTTTGATGCACAGTGTAGACTCCAGGGAAATTTTAATTCCCTTTCTTCCAAGTTTGGAAGGTATCAAAGATAGGCAACAGCAAGGGATATCATCAATTACTGACTTAGAATCAGAAAGTAACTTCTCCTCAGATCCAAGTAACATAAGCCTTTGTTTTGGAGTGCCTCATTTGTTTTTGCTTTTTTTTTCTTTTTTTTCTAGAATGCCTGATATTTTAATTCCTTGGATCAGATTATTTAAGAGTATTTTGCACTCTCGTTTTTTTGTATCGCAGATGGAAGCAACATTCCTTCTCTCCCCAGGGTGAGAGAGCGTGCCCCAAGATACAGCTTTTTATTAAAAATCTAAATCTTTTTTAATAAAAGCCAAGAAGTCTCAGTCATGTTCTCCAGCTGATATACAAAGGACAGGTAGATGAGCTAGATTTTCTAATGGATTCTTCTGAAATTAACATTGATTATAGATTGTAATAGCATTCTCCATTGTGATACTGAGAGCTAGCTAGAGTTTACAACAGAAGTGGGTCTTAATTTCAGTTCTGTGCTGTAACTTCCTCATGAATACTGCTTTTAAAAGACAGTTAAGTTTTGCAGAAGTAATTTGGAGATACCCAGATATTTTCTAAGCAATTTTTGCTGTGGCAGAGCCTAAAACCATGTAGTTACATTAGAAGAGGTTTTAATATGAAGAATCTAAATATAAACATCTATTTTAATAGTTCTGATCACAATATATGTGACAACTATTATAAAAGTAATGAAATATACAAAAGGCAAAAGTATCAGTCTGACATTGAATGCTAGCCAAAACAACTATTGTTCAACTCCAATTAATGAATCAAACACAATTTGTTAAGGCAAATGAGGACACTAGTTCAAAGTTACATGCTATTATTTTTTCTGGTGAAAGATTTGGCTAAGTTCCTAATACATTCCTTTGTCATTCAGACAGGTTTCTGTTGAAGACAGAGCTGTAGTTTATGTGCATTTCATGGAACTGTAGATATGTTCCTCTCTTCTCCCTCCTGTCTTTCCTACAGCATCAGATGAAAACTTTTCTGGAAAACGAATCTTCCTAGAAGGGGAACTCCCTAAGGCAACCTCTAGTATTTTTATTGAAACAGTAGTTTAAGGAAAAACTCAGGAATTGCCAATGAGAATAAAAGCCAGAAAAAAATTAGTAACAATCATTTGGCATTATATGTGAAAATACAGAATTGCCCAAGGATGTCTTTCTCTCCTTTCTTTTTCTGTGCAAATTTATTATTTAGGTTCATCAGATTAAGAGAAATAGTTACTTTAAGAAATGGAAGTATGAATTTAACAAATTGCAAGTATGCCTTCAAACTTTAATTTTCTTATAATCAAGAAGAAAAAAATTAATATTCTACAGAAAAGAGTATTTCGGTGATGTTTATATCCTGTGCATGTCAGGAAAAAGATAATGTTGCAGGCACAATGGAGAAAGTAAAATGACTAAACAGGTTTTGAAAATATTATTACAGCTGATACTAGTTTTGTAACTTTACTGTTTTGTAATTCTATTACTACATTTTCTACTGCTACATCTAGTACTGCTATGTCTGGTCTGCTTCCTTGCTCTGCTGAATACAAATATCCTAGGCAAGGGTATTTATACTTTGTTAGAGAAACTATGTAAATAGTATAAAGAAAATTAAAAATGTGTACAGAAATGTAATGCTTCAGGTAATGAAAGGCATGCATTTAAATAGCCTTGAGAATCTAAAATAGTCATTTGCCAAAAAGGTCTCTTTTGAAAGCTGTGTATAGACATTTTCATTCTATTTTCATTCTATTTCATTAACTGTTGAGTACTGCTTTCTCATATGTAGATAACGGTAGTAAATTGATGTGTTTGCAGGGTATTGTTTTACACCATTTCATCTTTTTTAGAAGAAAAGAACTAAGCCCCAGTGCTTTTTTTGGCTTCTCTTGACAAAGAAGTTTGTGCAGCTCTAACTTATTTCTTCATTTACCTCTTGCCCAAATAAATACATTTAAAACAGTTTTCTAGGACATGTCTCCCAAGAAGTGCCCTTGAATGTACCTTCTCTGGGAACAACATAAACCCCAAGGGCTTACTTTTTATTATTATTATATTTTTTTCTTTATTTTTTCCTGAGGATTAGTAAAATATGCCTTTATTGATGATTTTTGAGAATTGCAACATTTTAGAAGTCTCTGTGCAGGGGATTGGTAATTGCAAAAGGGCAGTAATATATCTTGTGAATGAGGAAACAGATAATTGTTAATCTCAAGGAGAAGAAAAGAAGGGAACAGAAAAAAAATAAGACTCAATTTCCAGTGTTGTGCTACTGAAATAAAAAATAGTGATCGATCCTTCATTTCACAAAGTTTTGACATATTGCATAATGTTTCCTCCTTTCTATTTTTTTTTTTTAAGCTCATGTGAACTTCTGTAAATGTGTGTTATTGTCATTAGGCAAATTCAGTTAGTGTAAATAGGAATGTCGATGAAATGTCACTGACATATTTGTTTTAATCAAATGGAGCTTCTGTGAGTACAATTAAAAGACAGAATGGTACCAATGCATGTGACAAATTAATATACAAGCAGTACTTTGGCTTTCTTACTGTTACTGTTCTCTATGCATCTAGAATTGTTACCAAAAGTAATGGAGAAGGTTTGCAAAGGAGATGCTGTTTCACTAAATATGGGATGAAATCATTAGGGCTTTCCTAGAGTGTCAATTAGATGATGACTAGATGAGATGAGCACTCTCTTTATTTCTTTATTTCTGTTCAAAAGCATGCAAACTCTTTATCGTGATCAAACACTTATGTATCAGTGCAACAAGTTTTAGGGGAAAGTCCTGCAGAGAGTTTTTCTTTATTACCTTCTTAATTTAACTCCATAATAGCAAAAAAATACTCTCTTTAAATGGTACTATGGATAGTTTCATTCTGTGCTGTGAAATTAACATTTTAAGAGAAAATATAGTTTGTGATCTTGCTAATGCTACTGCGCTATCCACAACATACGAAAAACTTGCATACCTGATTACCTAATGTGTCTAAAAGAAAATTTCCCAATTAGATTGTTTACATTTGGATTCTCCTCAGTCCTCTGTGGCTAGTAATTTTGTTTACATTTGGATCCTTCTCAGTTTTCTGTGGCCAGTAACAACAAAAGCAATTAAAATATTTAGAGAGATTACTTCATTTCAAGTAAAAGAAACTGCATTATTGATTTAAGAAAGATGAGCAGATAATACATCATTTTAGTTTACTAATCTTAACTTGAATGATTTGGTGTCAGGTATAACCAGTAACATCTCTACTTTCAGAACCAGTTTAAGTCTTTAAGGTTATTTCTGTGTATGTTTACCCAACTCTTTAATTGGCTTCAGCACTGCAAAGCAGGGTTTGCCAGAACTGGTACTAGTCCTATATATGTGATCAACACTAATCTGACAAGGTGTGCAGTCTGAAAAAACCCAAGATGGATGTATACCTTCCATATACCATGCATTCTGCAAGGCCAGCTATGACTCTAACCAAGACCATTAACAATCATCCTTTGGGAAGACAGGGGAAATTAAAGCTGCTTAGCTGGATTGTATTGAAATGTAAAATTCTTTATCCTTATGCGTGTCTCTTACACATTATTTAAGAAAATACAGAAATTATTCAGAAGCTAAGACAGCACTGGCATTGGTGTTCAGAGTCAATCAAATGAAGTCTTGAGTGTATATTCTTAGAGATTTATGTAAAGATGTATTATATTGTGTAGCTTACATTGAAAATCATGTAATGTCCTCACTGACATACCTGCAGTTGGATGGGTGACTTCACTGGTGGTTAGGGTATATTGATCTCCTGCCAAATTTTGCTACACACAGGAATACATGTAGCATATTTCTTATTCCACTGATTTTCTTTTAAATTACATCTATTCCTGAGTTTTACAAATGCTTACGGCACAGCTGGCTTTAGGATATAGCAAAATAAGCAGGTACATAAGGTGGCAACCTTTTGGGGCAGTGTTAAACAGCCTTTGTAATGGACAGAGGAAGCGGATGACTGTACAGGCCTGTCTACCTACACTAAATTTGGTGGGTTTTCTCTCCAAAGAACCACTTCAAATCAATGGTCAGCAGCTGGTTTCAACTGCTTCTTGCAACAGCTGTTGTATCTTGCTCTGCTCATCTCTCAGGTTTTATTTGAAGGTCATCAGCCCTCTTCTTTCCCTGAGCCCCCAGCCCAGCCTCATCCTTTCCTGTTTCCCATGGCAGGAGCAGTTGTGTCTAGCACACAACATGGCACCAAGTATGGGAGGATAACACATATAACCCTTCAATAAAACTCTGTATGGGAGGTTATGTTGGCTGCTGTCTGTGATTTTTAAATCAGCTTGCAAATGGGGGAGGGTTTCAAGGATAAAAGTGGAAAGAGAATTCTGGACCCTTTTGACACTACGGCCTTCTGAAACCTCCATGGCCTGTCTAAGGCCTCTCCCCATCTTCTGGGAGAGGAAAGCCTGGAAAGTTGCTGAGCTCTCACACCCCCCCATAATCCCCACAGGCCTTTCCTGTTTCCTCTTGTGCTGTTTCCCTAGTGTTTCCTGAGGCCCTCGAAACCTTCTTAGCTCAGCAGATATACAGCTCCTATTGGAACTCCCAGATTCCTCCAACCCAACTCACTTGCATGTGAAATGCCCTTTGCCATCACCTAGTTTTGCCTACATTGTTGAGGTGCCTCAAGCCAATTCTGAGATTAGTTTTGAGATATACATGCCCAGAAACATGTTGCTACCCAGTCTTTATCCTACTATAACTCAGACAAATAATCATCTCAAAACAGCTTTCATAAAACTATGAATCATTTATTTTGTTCCCAGTCACCTGAAATTACTAGAAGCTTTTAACTCTGGTCTGTTTTGGTTTGAGAGACTGTCCAAGAGTCTTTCTTCTGAAGTTTAGATACTGAATTCTCTATAAATCATAAACAAATTATCCCAAGTTCCTTCACTCCTCTGTAGGGTAAGATGGTTCCCCTGCAAAAATGGTTGATGTTGGGGGGATTCACCTGTGAGAAATGCTCACCTCTTCTCTCAGTCACTACTTGTCTAGGGATTCCATCTTATTGTCCTGTATTAGATACTGTAAAATCAAGCAAATATCTCTTTTATTATTTGCGGGGGGGGGGGGGGGGAGGGGGGGGGAGGGGAGCAGATAAAACAATAAAATCTTAAAAAATTAGCACATAAACTTTTATTTTTCCTTTTTAGTAACTTATCACTCCTACTTTCCCTGTCACTTTACATGAAAGCATCTCGTACCAAGCTTTCAAGCTCTTCAGTCTTCTATCTTTATTGTTGTCCTGTTATTTGTTCTTGCCCTAACATGTTTGGTTTTAGATGTTTCATGCATTTCTGTAACAATTTTTTACAGGAATTGAATGCCCTTATAAAATTAGTTGTGGTATCTTAGGTCAACTGGCAACTAATAAAGACTAGGAAAATTACCTCTGAAGGCTTTGAAAGTTTTCTTCTACTTGTACCATATCTTGAAAATAGAAAAATAAATTACATTAAAATAAAAGGTGCCTATTTGTTGGAAGAACACAGTTAGGCTGCGCTCAACAATGTAATACTATATCCTGTCAATTACTGAACCTATATCCTGTCATTTACGACACTACAAAATCACAAATTGACTGAGGTTGGAAGATACCTCTGGAGATCATTTTATCCAAACCTCGTATTCCGAGCAGGGCCAGATGAAGCAGGTTTCTCAGGACTGTGTCCAGCTGGATTTTGAATATCTCCAATGAAGGAGTTTCTACAACTCTGAGCAACCTCTGCCAGTGCCACTATTCTCATAGTAAAAAAGCTTTTTCTTTCACTTAAGCAAAATTTCCTGTGTTTCATTTTGTCACTGTCCCTTATATCACTGAGAACAGCCTGGGTCCATTTCCTTTGTTCCAACCATCAGGTGTTTATGCACATTGACAAGATCCCACTTGAGACTTCTCCAGATTCAGAAGTCACAACTCTCTCACCCTGTGAGTGCATGTCAGAGTCAGGTCACTTCTGTAGCCCTTTGCTGGACTCTTTGCCCCTGATCCATCTGGATGGTGGCATTACCCTCTTAAGTGTATCAGCTCCTCCTCTGTTTTGGATCATCTGTAAACTTTCAAAGGACACACTCTGTCCTACCTATGACTTTTTCCCAATGTCCAGGTCACTAATGAAGATGTTTAGCAGTATCAAATCCCTCAATGTCATCCTGAGGTACCCTGGTACTGCCTGGCCTTCAGATGGACTTTGTGCCTCTGATTACAATTTTTGAGCCCAGAAGCTGAGCCAGTTTTCAATCTACCTCACCGTGCACTTATCTAGTCCATACTTCAGTATATCATTTAAGGATGTAATGGGAAATAGTGTCAAAAGCCTTGCTAAAGTCAAAGCAAAAAATATTTCACAGGGTTTTTTCCTTGTACAGCAAGGTAGTCACTTCATCAGGTTGGTCAGACGGGATGTCTTTCATAAATCCATGCTGACTCCTTCCAGTCATATTCTTATCTTTAATATCTTTGGATATGGCTTCCAGGATTACATGGTCAATCATCTTCCATGGGACTGAGGTGAGTTTTACCAGCCTGTAATCCTCCCGCTTGACCTTCTCGCAGATAGGAATAACATTTTCTTTCTTCTAAGCCTTGGGAACCTCCCGCAATACCCACAACCTTTCAAAGATTATCAAGAGTGGCTTTGGAATCTCATCAGCCAGCTCTCTCAGCACTTGGTGCCATGGATCTGTGTGTTCAGTGTGTTTAAATGTTCCTTGACCTGATCCTCCTCCACTGAAGGTAAGCCTGGTCTCAGGGACATGGGATTGCTGAAAGCAGGTCTTACCCATAAAAGCAGGGACAAAGGAGGTGTGGATTATCTTGGCCTTTTTCATGTTGTAGTAGAGGAATTAAACAAAAGCAAAAACTGAACACAAGTTTCCAGTGCTTGTAGTCAACAAAGCAGAGTTAATATGACCCTAAGATATAATATGGAGATTGAGAGAAAAAGAAAGTTCATATCTGTATCCAGTGCTGGTAAGGACACTACTAGAACAAAGCACCTAATTCTTATGGTAAAGAATTTAAATGCAACACCTAAAAGGCTGTATTTAGGATTTGAAAATTGGTAGACACCATGCATGGTGAGAGATTGTAAAAGCTCAGCATGCTAAAAAAGGAGGGGTGAAGGAAATGAACTCATGCTGCTGAAGACCTTAAACCAAGACCAGAAACCTTTAAGAATAATTACTTCCTAAGCCCAAAAGTATTACTCAAGCACAAACTACTGAGCTTATTGGTAGTGGAGTTGACCCAAAATGTGAGAAAAGACAAAAGGTTAGGTACTGCAGCATTATTTTCTGTTTAAATTCTCATAATTTTGAATGGAGATTGACTGTTACATTCTGAACAGTTAACATACTATATGACACCAAAGACACTGACCCCAACTGAAACATCTAATAACAGTAGAAGAAAGAAGAAACATTTTTATGCTTGGCATAATTTTATTATTAGATAACAGTATATTCACTGGGATATTCAGCTTGGAAAAGAGAAGGTTTTGGGATGACCTAATTGCATCCTTCCAGTGCCTGAAGGGAGTCTACAAGAAAGATGGAGAGAAACTTTTTACAAGGGCATGTAGTGACAGGATAAGGGGAAATTACTTCCAACTGAAAGAGAATAAGTTTAGATTAGATTTTAGGAAAAATTTTTTACTGTGGGGGTGCTGAGGCACTTGAACAGGTTGTCCAGAGAAGTTGTGAATGCCCCATCTGTGGAAGTGTTCAAAGCCAGGTTGGATGAGGCTCTGAGCAACCTAGTCTAGTGGAAGGTGTCTCTGTCAAGGCAGGAGGCTTGGAACTAGAGGATCTTGAAAGTCCTTTCCAAATTAGCCTATTCTGTGATTCTATGATGTGACTGGTAATCTTTGGTGTCCCCAGTGCTTCCTGCAGTCTTGGCCTTGTGCTTGTCCCAAGCGATATATTGTGACCTATTGTCATACAAAGGGATGTCCACATGCACAGGTTCCCATTCACTGGAAATCAGGACAGAGAGGACAAGGAGAGATGGTAGGAGCATGGGATGATTTCTTTTTTTTTCCAGTAGGACATGGCTGGGGTTCTCTACTTGATGTTGGAGCACTTCTAAGTCTCCAACATATATGCTAGAATATACATAGGATTTTTATACTCCAAAATGTGTTTTCAAATTGCATAACAAGCATATACTTCTTGATAACTTCACATATTTCACCTTGACTATAACTTCCAAATTACTTACATTTAGTCATTTTTTCCCATCTGCTTCATAATGCTCAAAAAGAATCTCCAACTATGTACCCAACTTTAAAAAAAAATTAATATTGCCTTGCATTAGTAAAGCAAAACTTTAAACATGGAATTAGATATCTCAGTTTCTACCTGATGCTTTGGCATTTGTGAACAGACACGCTTCCTACTGTGGTAATTTTCAAGTCATATAGAATTTTGTTGTGACATTCTGGTTTGGTGGCTGCAGAAACCACAAAAGAGGACACTTTGTGACTTCTACATTATGTGGAGTACATCTTGGATAAATTTATAATTTCAGAAGTATTCACTTAGAGTTTCTTCATCCTGACTCCATCTCATATTAAAATATTGCAGTTATATTATTTTAATGTCATAAGGATCTTTCCTGTAAAATCTCAGCATGGTGGCTTGCATTCACAAGAATTGTTAAAACTCTGGCAATAACAGAGTAATTAACAGATGAAACACTTGTTTAATTAATGTGTTGATCAGATCTTATTCTGTCATGGAAAGAGGAAGCTGACCGGGTCCACCACATCCACCCTGTGTTAGTGATACATTAATTTAATATCATCACCTTAAGTAGCTTATACACACACACATACAATTTTCTTTCACTCACTCACGCTCTTTCATGCTATTCAGTTTTACATGCTTTACAAGGATAGGTGTGGTTCTTTCTTTATTTCTCTAATTCCCTAGCCATGTTCTGTTTAAATTATTCCATTTGTTAGCATAGACAAGTTGATACATGCACGTTAGTTTCAGCACACTTTTAACATCTATTATCTTAGATGTTTTTTGAGATTATAGAGAAAGATGGCTGCAAAACCAAAACACTTTTCAGTCTAATTAATCTATACCCTTTCTTGTAATCAGTTTGGTTTATGAATCTTTTTTCTCTTTCATTTGATCTCTTCTTTTGTCTGATATTCAAAAGAATGAACATCTTACTTTAAAAAATAAAATTAAACTGTATTAATTTACTCCTTCATTGTGTTGCTATGAGCAAATGACATTGAAAAGCTTTTATCTGTACATTGTTGCATTATTGACTACCACAGAATAAAAGAGCTTTAAGTAATTATGAGAAAATTAGGCAGATCTATGTTTGAATTATATTAGAATATCATCTACTATCAATAATATTATCTGCACATTTATATCTCTCTCACTGATATGCAGATCCAGCAGACAGAGACCTGCATTGTGAGGGTGCACGACTGTATGGACAGCATGAACTGTCCATTACAGGGCAATTAATGGAGCCTCCTGGGATTTTCCACTTTGAAACTTGTTCTAGAGTTTTTGTATGAAGAATTAAACTGAACATTAGAACAAAGGGTTGGTCCTTCAGATTTCAAGTAATGTCATAAACCACTATTTTGCTGGATTTCAGTATCAGAAATATGGTGATGACAGTCCTCCTTATGGGCCTGGCACTGCTTCTTGGAGCTTTTAATAGAAATTCAAATCTTTGTAAAATAAATGCCAATTAGATGTTCTTGTTTTATGACTTTGTCCTCACTTTTTAGAAAACAAAGTAAAAATGTGAAGATGGTTGCGTATGAGCACAGTCATGTCACATGTTTCTTTCACATAAAAATATTAGCAAAAAAGTTTTTAAGGGGACAGACATTTTTTCATAGTTTTCCATTACAGAGAGCTGCAACAAAAATGCACAAATCAGGATGCAGGAAGAAAGAAAAGGAAGACAATATGAGTGAGTAATAAATAACATACAGTTGGGTTTATTAAACCACCCAAAGAACTGGTATTAGAAAGGAGAAAAAAAAAAGAAAAAAGGATGAATACAGAAACCAGACATTATTGACATAAATGGTGGTGTTCAAGCACACAAGTAGAGATGCCTGAAATGACTCATCAGTATTACTAAAGTATTTTATATAGTATCATTTATCTATCTGTAAAAACTAAGCCTGTACCTGCAGTAAGGAAGTTTATATCTCAGACATTTAAGAATAAAAATGTTCTCTTTTCCTGTTAAACTTATCTGAACTGAGTTTGTTATATATACATCTTTTGCTTGGCTATTGTATACTGATATTGGAATTCATGACAGAATTCATAGCATTAGACTGATTCAGACTCACAGATACAAAACTCCCCCAGCCTTACCAGCTGATGGTCAATGGAAGCCAAAACATTTATAGTGCCACCTTATTCAATTGTTGATAGTCATGGTGCTTGAATTCCTCGCCTTTATCTATCATCATCTTTACTCTCCAGCCCTCCAGTCTTTCCACATCCTTTGTGCTCCACCCAATGGCTTTGGGGAAGTCCTCTTTCATGTTTTCATACTTCAGGGAACCACCATCCCTCCGAGGCTCTCATTATCCTAGGAAAGGAGGTTGCTGTTCAGTATGGCGTACTGTGAGTCAGTCAAACTGTGTTTACGGACTTTGCAAAGATAGCATTTTTTTTTTTTCCTGTAGGACAACAGTGTGCTCAAGTCAACCTTCTTCCTCATTTTCTCTCCTCCCAGTCCTCTCCCTTCCCATCCCCAGGGACTGAAAGGCTGAGCAAGCCATACAGGACACTGCTTGAAAATTATGAAAAAAATAACTACAGAGAAATTAGAGGAGGGATAAGAGTAAAAGGGGAATGTGAGAGAAGAGCTGAATGAACAAGTGGGGAAGAAATTCAGAAAGGAGACAAAAGGAATGAATGACTAGAGAAAGTGAGGTAAGAAGACTGGACAAGTAATAAAATAAAATAATCAAAGAATATAGAAATATGAAAATATTACAAAGCAAGAAAAATTGTACCAAAGAAAAATAAAGCTCCGTTGAAAAGCCAGCTTTAAAAAAATGACTTTTTTCTTTTTAGTGGTGGAGAAGAAAGAAATACTCCTTTGAAAAATATCTCAGCCTAAGCTAGGGACATGATTCACAAAAACTGAGATATGAAAACAAGGAGGAAAGTTGCAAAAAAAAACCAAGATGGAAAGTTGCAAAGGAAATAAAAAGAAAGGTAAGAATGGAAGGTAGTAGTAAGAGGAGGAGTAGTGAGGACCTTTTTCATGTTTGTTCTGCCTCCTTTCCTTAGCAATGAGCTGGGAGTGTTTGTCTGATGGAATCTCAGCCCCAGGGCAGACAGGAGTGCCTCAGCTCACCTGGTAGCCAGCACCTCTCCCCATTTCAGGAGTGGTACTCACAGGCTCGAAAGAGACTCCAAGAGAACCCCAGCACATGCCAGCAAGGAGAGGTGAACACCTCTACACCAAAATTCCTGCCCCCTCCTCTTCTGAACAGAAGAAAAACAAGATTGTTTAGTGTTGGTGGTAGAGTTCAAAAAGCTTCAGCACTTCTCCCCTGTGTGTGTTAACATAGACCCTGAAGCATTTTTATAAATGTGATGGGGAGGACCAGTTTTCTTCATCACCTGTGCTGTTTTCAGCTGATATAAAACCACTGGCCTCGTGGTAGCAACTGCATTTTCACCTCTCTTGATGCCCTCTGTTGCCTAACAGGGCACTACAGAGTTAGGCCAACACAGTGGTTTGTGCATTATTCAGTAGTCCAACCAATTTAGTTAAAGTAGTTTCCAGTCTGTAAGCAGGCGAGTAGACTGTAAGGAAAACAAAGTTCAGGTTAGACTTGTCTTGTCTACAGAAGGCAATTTCAAGGGTCTGTACTGTCATTAGCACATGCATATATTCTTATGACTTTGGTTAGGTAAAAAAAAAATACAAAAAAAACCACACAAACAAACAAGAAATTATAGTATAAGGGTTTTCTCTTTTTATTTACTTGATCTTCATGTGAACATGTTTAGTCAAAGACTGTCGAACTCCCCATGTACCTCAGCATGTGTATGCAAGTGAAACTGTCATCTCACACTTAATGGAACTGGACAAATGCACAGGTGGTTCCCACAAGCTTATTTTCTTTTTGAATGTGCTATATCACATCTGCACAGTCTAACCATTAACAACAGAACACCATGAGATTTTATAAGTGCATCTAAGTGCATGAGATTTTATAAGTGTATAGTATTATTTATTCTAATAAAATCTAAAATATATAGTTTTGAAGCAAATACATTCAGTTGGTAAAGAGATGTTTTGAACAAATTTGAGAGAGTTGCAGCAAGTGATATCATTTCTGATGAGTTCAGCAAGGCAAGCTCAGTCATGCCAGCTGGGTGAGAAAGCTGAACCTCACCCAGCTGTGAGATTTTGCACTGGAACCTCAAAGCATCATGAGCAATTACGTTTGAATGTGGGCAGTCATTGCATCTAAAGCAGCAAAATACTTGGTCAGGGTGAAAAAGCAATCTGCCTAACGTTAGCTTAAGTGTCGTGGTTATTTTTTTACCCAGAAAGAGTCATTTCTGCATACATGAAACATGGTGAGCCTTTTCATGGGTCTACAAGAGGGGCTGGTGATGGCACTGGGGGGCCAGCATAGCTTGTGGCAAGTGGAGGCAAACACAGCCCAGGTGCAAGAACAGCATCAACTGTTCACAAGAGATCCTATCCTGTGTGCATGTAAACAGTCTGCACCACTCACAGTTTTAAGAGCTAGTCTTCTACAAAAGCAGTGAGAGGGCAGAGCTGCCAAGTTTCCCTGTTTTCAAGGCTGACTCTGATGCAATCCACTGGTAAAGGAGTCCTTCAGAAAAAAAATGAAACTTCCAATGCTGGTGTTAATGACACTTAAAAGTAGCTTTTAGCAGAGACTTTCTGCAAAGGCAGAATAATGTGACAAAAAGATGTCTTTAAGGGCTGCCGATTTTCCAGTGATTAACAGCTGAGCGATTACCTACCACAACCTGTTAAATTCCTCCTCCCAGGTTCAGCCAGAATTTTTGTGGGAATGGCTAAACACCTGTAATGTACTCGGCTCTGCCAGGGTAACCATGTAAGTACATAAGAGAAGTATTTACAGGTCAGCACCAACAAAGTAGTCAAGTAATGGTAATAAGAAAAAGAAGAGCACATCAGTTATGGTTTTAAATTCTATAATTAAGAAGAGTGGACAGAATTAGAAGATTTGTCTCAATGCATACTTAATTTACAAAACTCTCTTAACTTTCTCTTTTTTGGATAATTTTTCACATTTTCAGGTCATCTTTTCTGTGTCAAAAACTATTATTAAGACATATATGTCTGAAAATACTTTCAGTATATCTGTGATAAGAAATATTCCTTAAGACTTAATGTAAATCAAATTCCTATGAAATGTGAAACTGCTCAATATAGGTTCATTTCAAGGGCTTTTCTAACATGAGCAATATTGAGACTCATAGTATTGTAATATGAGTTAAAAATACAAACTTGTTGAGTACAGTTATACAGAAGAATTTCAAATGTCACTTCAAAATAATAGACTATTGCCATGGTTCTAATTGCAGGTATATGCAAATGCTTAAAGGTCAGAATTATAATAACAGCAGCTTTTGAAAACCATTCTTTCCTTAGGAGAAATGAAGTCACTTGGAAGTGTTCAGTTTTTGTGCATTTATATTGTCAATAGAGTAATAAAGCAGAAAAGCATATTAAACACATTTGGTATGGGGTTTTTTCACAAATAAAGAAAAGCTAACATTATCATTCTGCTGTTGTCTCTTATGAGATGTACATAATTTTTAAATTATGTTGTAAATATGGTATTAAAGATTATACACTTGCACAGAAATCTGTGTTATAATACTGCATGATTAAAGGGGAAATGAGAAAAAATGCATGACTTTATATTATTTCAACATTTAATGCATGCTTCTAATTTGTTTTTATTGCATTAATAGGTAGTTCAGTATCAGTTTCCATTTGTCTGTAAATTAGATGATGTACCTTTAATGTTCTGAAAATGTTAGTGTCTTGAAAATAATTTATATGAGTATGAAATTCATACTTTTGCATACCCTTAAGAGACCTTTCTATTTATGCAAAATGTTATTTTTTTAAAATACTGTTTCTTATATTGAGTATTTTCTGAAAACAAAATTATGAATTCCCATTATTGGACACAGCTATCAGTTCAAAACATTTATAACAAGCCCCAGCTAAAGTTGCTGGCTATATAATAAATACGTGGCTGTGTATAAATAAATGGCCTTTTGAAGTCACACTCTAGCCTTCAAGGGTGATATGCAATGTCATTTAATATTTATAAGGCAGTGTTTTCCAATCTTGTATCAAAGACATTAAAATAATTTGCCATGGAGCATTTGAAATATTAGTGTTGATTTAGAACATATTTAAATACAGGGGACATTAAAAACATCAATTTTTGCTATTCTGAGGAACAATGAGCTTGTTCTTTTCTAGAGATGCCCAAAGCTATCATTCCTCTTGGAATGCCCACAGTGCCCACAGAAGACCAAGGCAAGTAGACAGGTACTTAACTAAAATAGTTATAGGATATCCTAAATTAATGCCTTCCCCAACCTTAGCAGAAATAAGGCCACACGTTTTTTATTTCCTCTACAACTGTCCTAAATATCAGGTTAATTGGGGTGGGGCCACTTTTCCTATTGAGGCTGGGCCCTACTTGGTCAGGAATGGACAGTGTGAGGAATCAAGAGGGAAGTCAGTGATTAAAGTACTCAGAGTGGCCTAGTCCTAATAGCCAGTGCATTCTGTACTTTTAATTTATGGATCATTGGACACCAGCATATTTCAAATAGTAGTTATGGGCTTGATGCAGATTACGGAGTTTGAGCCTTTGTGAAATAATAGTCCCTTCTGACCTTGAAATCTATGGTAGGTTAATGATTTTGAATATGAGTCATACTCCTAAATTTCTAAAAATGTTTTTACAGACATGATGAAAATATAGTTTATTACTTCATATTTTAATCTAAAACCCACATTGTTGGAACTGTACTTGGTTTAACTGCTCAATTGCTGATTTATTTCTATTTATTTGGGTATTTCAATTGCAATGTAAGCAAACTGAAATTGTGAAAATCTTTGAAAATTTTTCTTGTGGTCAGCAAAAGCTCATTTCTAATGCATCCCTTCTTTGAAAGAAATGTGCTCAACAGCTGGGTTTATGTAGTGGATCTATCATCACAAGTCTGTTTTACCTAATATTCATGATCTTAAAGATGTCATAGAGTAAAAAGAAAAATCTTATAAGAGTTGGGGATTTTTCCTGACAAAAGTATAAAAGGAGTTCGGTTTTGGAGAACTGAGGTTTCTTCAGGATTCTGTAGATTTATTTTTGAGGGGAAGGAGTGAAGACTTTATGTGAAAGATCTAATGGAAAAAAACAAGCTGTTTATTGACAAAGTGAATTTCTACAATTATATGCATGTACATACTACTTTCTTGATCTGAAAGTTTGTACCAGTGTCAGATGAATAGTTACAAGAATCAGAGTATGCTGAAGCTCTTTTCTTACAAGGAACCAGCTCTATGATATGGAAATAAGTTTGGTATTGATGTTTCTCATGGGCTGCAAACCTTCACACGTGAAAGCTTATACATAGTCCATTTCATAATTTATACTTTTTGTAAATTATTCCATGAATATTGATGCAATTTAAATTCAAGCACACTTGTGTCCTCTAGCTTTGAACACATTTCTTCACATGCTAAACTGAGATTACTAGTAGTTCTTATGCATATCATTAAATGTTTTCAAGATTAGGACTTTTTTGTCAGAGAATTCAAAAAGACAATTTACATATACTTTAAAAATATTGTTATATTGCATAACATCCAAAGCTGCATAAAATGCTGGCAGAACATGTATACTGAATGACAGTGAGAATCCATGCTGAAATATCTGCTTTTCTTATCATGATTTGAATGAAAACATGAGCAGTGATGAAAAAAATGTTGTTTGGAACACATAACCAGGGTACCTAAATGTCACAGAGGAACTAAGAAATTTTGAAAATAGTTCTATTTCACCTTTCTGTGACTAGTAGTAACAAAAGGAATGAGAAATATTCTGAAGTGCCTTCAAATTAAACACGGCTCTTGACACTATCTCTTACTTTGTGTTTCTCTTCTCACTGTTAGAGAAATGTGACTATGTGAAGAGGTATCTGCAATGCTGTGGTCACTTGCAAATTAGAGATTACAGACAAGAGTGAATTTTCAGTTAAAAAATGGGCAAATGTTTACACTTTTAATGTAATACTGGAAGGAGAATTTGATCAATAGGTTAGCTGCCTTATTGGATAGGCAAGAGCAATAGTGTCACATCCTCTTAGTATTGTACATTAGGCAAACAATTTTACTGTGAGTGTAAAGCAGATCATTGGAGATGTTATTCACAGCACAAAATGAGATCTTCCTTTTATCTAAGGATTAATGGGAAAATTATCTCTGACTATGCTACTAACAGGCATTTACAATGTATTCGGTTGGGAAGCTGCTGTTCAGACACCAAAGTAAGATTACAGTTATAGTCTTCATCTCTATAACATTTATCTGCTAATATACTCAGTTGTAATTAAGCAGTTATAAGTATACTTAAATTTGTACCTTTTTCTAAAAAGGATATTATTAAATAATGTAAAATGTTCAATATATAAATGTATGTAATTTTATCGTGTGTTGTCAGCTGCCTTTCAGGGTCTTACTGTCCATCTCTGTGGGTGTACAGCAATTGTCCTAGCAATAGCACAAGAGGCAATGGGCAGAAACTGATTCACAGGAAATTCCAGTTCTTCTTGGTGGAAAAGTGACCTTCTTCCACCAAGTGTGAGGAAGACCTTCTTTAATATGCAAGTGACCATTCACTGGAACAGGCCGCCCAGAGAGGTTGTGGAATCTCCCTCACTGGAGATATTCAGGAACAGTCTGGATGCAATCTTATGCCACATGCTCTAGGATGATCCTGCCTGAGCAGAAAGATTGGACCAGATGAACCATTGTGGTCCCTTACAGTCTTACCCATTCCCTGATTCTGTAATTGCCTATGTTTAAAAAAAATACCTTTGAGAAGGGTGTCCTGTAGCTGAAAATGAAAACCCTGAAGATGACAGAAATCTCCATCTGTGGCCCTCATAACAATAAGTATTTTTATTGCATATTTCCACTAAAACTGTTCATATTGGCAAGTATTGTAACAGTAGGCTATACCAGCGCATTTATGTGAACACTCCATCAATATACCCACACACACTGAACTTCCTGGCACATATGCAACAGTCTGGTCAGGAAATTAGTCTATGAAGATATGCCTGTTGCATTATACATCAAAACGGATATGAGGGTTTTTCAAAATACAGGTGTAGTTTGTAGCACATCTACCACAATTTCTAAATGTCCATTTTATGCAAAGTGTTAAAAATCCTTAAGTACAGAATGGTTTTAAATAAGTTATGTGTAGTATCATAGAATCATAGAATTAGCTGGGTTGGAGAATACCTTGGTTATACTCTAGTTCCAATACTGCTGTCATGGATGGGGACAACTTCCACTAGAACAGGTTCCTCAGAGCCCCATCCAACCTGGCCTTGAACACTTCCACAGATGGGGCATCCACAACTTCTCTGGACAACCTGTTCCAGTGCCTCAGCACCCACACAGCAAAGAAGTTTTTCCTACTGTCTAATCTAAACCTACTGTCTTGTAGTTTGAAGCCATTTCCCCTAGTCCTGTCACTGCATGCCCTTGTAAAAAGTCTCTCTCCATCTTTCTTGAAGGCTCCCTTTAAGTACTGGAAGGCCACAATTAGGTCACCCTAAAGCCTTCTCTTTTTCAGGCTGAATAATTCCAATTCTCTCAGTCTTTCCTCATACGAGAGATGCTCCATACCTCTAATCAACTTGGTGGCCTTCCTCTGCACTCATTCCAATTACTTCAGATTGTCAGGAAAAGTATTTTGAAGTTTGAATCTTAAGGTTAATGAATGTCTTTCTGATAAATATTTTGTGCCTCTTAATTGGTGGGGAAAGGTTGCTTTTAACAGTGCAGACTCTGTGGGTAATCTAGCGCTTTGCCCAGAAGATACTCTGTCAGAGAGCCAGTCTGCTCTTTGTTAAAATTTATTGGTGTTCACTTTGAAGTTTCAAAGAGTTTGGCCGTCTTTGCCAGGAGGAGTATTCAAGTGCTCATTCTGTGTTACACCAGGTTTGATTTTGCCTTTGACTGGAAATGTGAGACGTCACTTCTGTAGCTGTTCTGTCCCCAGCTACCTTCCCTAGTACAGGACCAGGGCTGGGCACCGTCTGAGGGCAATTGTGCCACATTTTATAGTGAGCCATAATTATAGCTCAAATAAACTATTGGGTGATTTTCTTGTGATGTCTCAGAATACAATTCTGTACCATTCCCCCAAAAGAATTTTATAGCAATGGTCTGGTCTAGTTGTATCTGAGCTCATTAATCCAATCAGACCACATTGATACTTATATTTTGTAGAAAGGAAGGCAGCAGCCACACCTTCCCCTGGGTAGCAGTGCATCTGCTAAAGGCTTTATCCCGGGAATAGGCAGCCAGGTGAAATCTTAACATGACTCACGTGCTCTTGCAACTGAATTATTCACTGTAGGTGTAGCCACTGTACAGAAGCTTGCCTCTCAGTTCTGCAAGACCAGATTTTGAAATGGTAATAGTAGCATGTACATGCCAGAAATATTTTATCAGATATTTCATGAGGATTCATGAGATTCATGAGGAAATTTCATCCGTTGTAGTATTTCCTAATTGTGTTTAGTACTTTAAAGCTTTTGATCTCTTTATTTCATATCAAGGGTCAGAAAAATAATTAGCAAACTTCTGTATGATTTCAAATATTCAAATATTCCAATATCTGGAAATACACATGGATTCCTACTAAAAGGAACAACAGACAAAGCAAGATCAGTGACCCCTGTGTTACTTTATTTCTCTCTCAGAGATCCAACTCTATTGACAGACCAATAGGGTCTATGTAAATATAGTTATATAGAAACTTAATTTTGTGATTTACTACTAATTATGGACAAAATTTTTGGACAAAGTACAAACTTTTTACTATATATGCATGAAATCAAGAAAGATATCTGCTTTGGAAAACTGTAAGGAAATTCCCATTTAAGTAGCATCTTATTCCCTCATTGCTAACTATGAAGTTGCTACATGCTAATCAGTGGAAGTAAATAACCTGGTAAACAGTCTGTACAAACAACTTTGCCAGAAAACATACCTTCTGGCAAAAGAGGCTCTTTAAGAGAGAAATCCTTTTTGAAAGTCTTGATTATATATTCTGTTACTAAAGTAGGACTCTTAAACCATCTTTAAGTCATGCACATTGGAGTACAATACAGTTTATACAGTTCTAGCCATTTTCCAGGAGAGGAAAAGGAGCATTATATAAATATTAAAATGTTTCTTTGGTTTTAAGATGTTTGCTAGCTTCTATATCCCACTGTCTTATTGTTTTACTATCCTTATCCTGCATCTATCAGACATAGATTCACATCTTGATTCCTTTGACTTTAGGAACAAGCTTCAGTTAGCTTCAGACAGAGACACAAATGAAATATATATATCCTATATATTCTAAGGTACCCTTCAGAAGACATAATACAACAACTGCCCTGAGAAAGACTTGTGATATGTTATGCTACTGTCATAATTTTCCAGGCATAAGTTGCTTTTCAAATTTTACATTCACAGATACACACACCTCACCCCTAAACTTAAACCCACCTTTCCTACATAATTACAAAATTTCACAGAAAAAAGACAGTAAGAGAAATCTTGAAACTTCTTCTTGTAATGCTGCCAGCAGTCCACTGTTTCTCTCTCTGCCGTCTTCCTCCTGTCATGCAGGGTTTTGTGTTCTCCTGCCTCCTCAGCTCCCTGTGCACCCTGCCCCTAATTTCCCTGGAAATCCTCCTCAAGATCCCTATTTTCACTGGAATCTGTCTCCTTGTGGTGAGCCCGAAAAGAGATGACAGGAATTGATGCCATCTGGCTTTCTCCTATGGGATAATCCCATAGGAATTTCCTGCATCACCATGATGAAAATTGTGCATCTCTCTTCATGCTTATTGGGTGTGTTGAAAAAAGAAGGATCAGTGCAGGAAAAATAAGGAGCAAAACATGGGCATGTGGGAAAGCCCTGGGAATGGGGGGGGGCTCACCATAAGCTTGTAGTTTTACTGGAGAGATTCCAGAATTGCAGGGCTTAACCAGGTCTATAGGGGTGGACCTCAACTTTGAAGATCTGGTGCATTTCCATTGTGAAATGAGCAGTCCCTCTTCCAGCCCTGGGTAATTAAGAGAAGGTCTTTGGAGGTCCACATGAAGCATACATTTTATACATAAGTATAAAGTTAGAGTTTAGACTGGGTTAGAAAGTGACTGGGGGAAACTGAACATGCAGGCAAGCCTTTTGTTTCTGGGCATGGGACCTGAGCTCAGCTTAGAAGGTGACAATTTCATTGGTTGTCTTTTTATTAATTTTATACAGGGAAGGTGAGAATAGGCTGGAGCCCATTTAAATCTGTTTTTACAACAATTTGAGTATTTTAACTGAACATAGATAATGCTTTTACAGCTACTCAGTGAGAGAGTGATTCATTAGTTCTCTGCTCTTGCTTTTCTACTACAGACTTGCAGAAACAGCTTTAGTTCCTAGGAGAGAGAGCCAGGCTGGGTTGGAGTGAAGAAAGGATGTTTAAGGCCTCTTCTCAGAAATGGGGCGTATGCTGCAGCTGTGCTTGTTCCTCCTTAGCCCTGTGTTTGCAGCACTGTCTCTGCCAGGTCCAGAACTTCACAGGATTATGCTCTGAGGCTGTCCTAGCTTGTTTCAGTTTGCCCAGAGGAAGAGAGTGTACTTGCCATTTGGCACTGTGGTTATTGTTCAGCTTCATTTCCAGTGCCATTAGTTGAATCCTGTATTTTTCCAACATTTCTTATTCACTTTTCATCTTTTTTTCTGTTGCTTTTATTGGTTTTCTGTGATCTGATTTGAAAAAAGAACACATTTTTTTAAAAAATCTGACAAAAAACAATGATTTCCACTCTACAATTAATGTTTTCTACAGACAAGGTATATTGTAGGAAATGCAAATATTTCCTAGGTTGTATTTCCTTCCTTTTATTGGCTGCACCTTGAAACAAACACATTTCATGGGACTCTTTGCATATCCTCTGAAGTATAGAGAGACTGAAGTATAGAGAGTGATGTGCTGTGTGTTGGTAATTTTAGATTATTTTGTTGTTCTTTTTTTGTTTTTCATATGAATACCAAAGTATAACAAAGAATATATATATATATATATATATATATATATGAGATATATATATATTATTATTATTAGCAGAAGTCTCATCTTTCCAGTCATGGTCTCGGTGGCACCAGAGAAGTATAATTTATAAAAGGTCTTTGTAGTTTTTACTTTTTTTTTCTGTTTCCATATATAATTTTTGTATCCTTTTAATCTGTGTCCTTTTGAAGACAGCTGTGTTAAAATGCATAATTTAACAGGTCCCTACTTGCTTTCATGACACTAACTGCATTTCAGTCATGGCAGCTTTTTCTAAGGGTTCAGCTTTATATTGATGCCCAGTTATGATTTACAGTTATGTAATTTCACACTGTATTTTTTTTCAAAGTATGTAGAGGCAGCAATTAAACACTGAAGTGGAAAAGCAAAAATCACAAGTATATAGCAGTACACTGTACAGCATTGGATACCCTTCCCCTAGCTTGTACATGTAGCTCATTGACATGATAGGTATGTGCTTCTGCTTGCATTTGTTCTGTTTCTCATGTGTATCCAACAAAATACGTTTCAGGAGATTGTTTATTATCTTTCTATATTTCTCTTAACTAGGGGATTTCCTTCCTTCTCTGTTTACCTTTAGAAATAACCTAATCAACTCAATTCATCATGTAAAATGACTTTGTTAATAAAAAATTAAAAAGCAAAATGATACTTTCAAACTAGCAAGTTACATGTTTTCTTTCTGATGTTACACAACACTTTTGGCACAGTCTCACCTGAATGCAAGTGTCTTGCATATTAGCTAAAAAAAAATTAACATCAGTTTCTAATGGTGAGAAGAAAGGAGATTGTAAGAAGAAAAAAATCACAGGTTTAGATTATTTTTAAAATGGGTTAATCTCTAAAACACTGAAGTCATCAATTTCATGGCACAAAACCAGGAATTGTGGTCAGCATTATATTTTAAGGTAAAAAAGTGATTTACAGATTATGTATAAGGTAACAATGATTTAAAAGTTTAGTAACAAATTCTTGCTGCCCAAGCACATAGAGTTTTGCCAAATCCATGTCCAAGCTGTTCTGCAGATTAGCCATGATAAAACCCAAATGATGCCTGAAGAGCCATAAGGCCCTTGGGCAGAGGGTTTGTTTTGTACCATTTCCACAGGGCACCAGGCACAACCAACCCCTTCTAAGCAGGGACAGAGAAGGAATTCACAAAGAGAGCCAAGAAAAAGGCTAGCGAGTATACAAGCCCCAATGCATGTTTGTTGAGAAAAGACTTGATCTAGGACTGCCCTGCAGTTTTGGTCTTTCCTTTCTAGAAAAGTGTGGGTTTCCCTGCAATCACTCCAATTTGGCCTGAAGGTTGTAAACAGAAGTGGTTGGATTACACCAAATTAAAACACTAGTCATGCAATCCTTACTAGTTTGGGGCAAGGCAAAAGCTATATAAATTCAGGAGCTTGTTTGCCAGCCCAGTTTTGTACAAAAAGGAAAGAAATTCAGGTGTTAGGAAATTGTCATTTTTAGTTATGAACAGTTCATATGCACATCGGTTCTTATCTCCTGTATTTTGTGAAGGCCTTCACTGTCCTTCAAAAAATATTTTGAAGAAATTTTGCACAAAAGTACATCTACTGAGAACACGTTTTTTCCACCTGTGATCAAGTGAGTTTCAGATGTCCTATTACGTAACTTTTTGAGCTTCTCTGTCTCTTTATATCTATTCCTGTGCCTAATCCTTAAATTATTAGTGTTGCAGTTGTTCAAAATAGGCCCCAAATTTCTCAGGGCAGGAATCTCGTCTAAATTTGTGTTTGCAACCTCCATCCACACAATTTGCACCTGGGGCACCATAGGGACAGTAAATGATCATGAACCTACTTAGTGAATAACAGATGTGACTAAAAATCTCATTCAGTGAACTCATTCAAAAAAAAAAACAAACAGCATTTAAAGTTTACAATATAAGTTATAGCTGGAACGTAAACTAAAGGTATTTTAATATTACTTCTTTTATCAATAATTTGATTTCAAATGTAGAAACTGCAAGCAGATTTCAATATAATTATCATTTATCTTTCAATAATATTTCTTTTTCTAACTGTGTTACTTCTACCATGAGGTAAGGAGGTATTGTTCGTGAAAATGTCATATTTTTAAACATAATTTGAAATCCACAAGGATAGGAAGATATTAAAATCAAGTGCTTTGCCTGGGTCTACAGGAAAAAAGATGCACCTCTTGTTGTTGGCTGTGTACCCTTTTACAACTCCACAAAATTTCAATGCAATTACTCTTGATTTGCACTCTGCTGTAAGAACCAAGCATGTCACGTTTTTCCTGGGGAAGTCACTGTGCCAAAGATTGCTGTAGGCTGTAAAAGTTCATTAGGAACGTGCCACTTTATACCTACCTTGTTCATATATTCTCCCCTGAATCCATTATTTGGCCATTATCAGAAAGGGAACTGGGCCAGCTGTGGTTTAATTTGGTACTGCTGCTTTTATAACCCTCGATATCTCTGGAGGACTGAAGCTCATCCTCTAAGGTGAAGACCAAACAAATAAAATTAAGACAATTGCTGTTTAATAATCATTCCTGATACTTTTTGGGAGAGTCAACATGATTTAGAGGACTTGTTTCCATAGGAAAAAAAGCCTGGAGATACTTTTTCAGTCTTATCTGACCTTCTGCAGCAAACCTCATTGGATTTGATTCTAATCTGACTTTGCAAATGAGAAACAAACATCATGGAAATGAATGGAATGCCATAAAACTGGATTTTAAATTAGAATTGGGCCATTAAGACTGTTTTAGAGGATTGTAACACAAGTGACTTCAAAGACCTCCTTATGACCCAAACATGAAGACGTGGGGAACTTGCTTTATTGACCTAATTTGAGATTTTAGCTTGAAATGAAACAGAATTTAGAATTTTATTCTACTTCTAGTTCAGATTTTAATCCAACCTAATTACAGTCCTATAGGTGTGCAAAAAACAATGAAAAGGCACAAATGTGGGTTCACCATGGGAATTCCTTACCAAGGAAAAGCCAAGTCTCTCAAGCACTGGATTTCATGGGATTTACCAGACTGTAGAGTTTGCAAAGTTTATGTAGCTTTGGCGAACATCATGTATAAGCTGTAATCTGGGGACAATGTGGCTGCCAGAGCTCAATTTCCAACTTGTCCTCAGGCCTTTTTATGCTTATGTATGCCCCACCTACAAATGTGCTTAACTAAAAGGCTGGTACTTATGAGTGACGTTCAGTCAGCATTTTCACACGATTACCTTGCCAATTAAAAATGGGCTTGGTACTGAGTTTAGAAGTTAACTCAGATACTCCTAGCTTGGGCAGAGAGTTGCTTTCAGGCAGGGTGAGGCCAAGTCTGATTTTGTAGGAGATGTCACGCCTGCTCGGAGAGACGCCGTGACTCGCCAGGGAGCTCGCTCCCTTGGGCCTTTCTCCTGGCCCGCAGCCAGGGGCAAAAGCACCGCTGTGAGACTGAGGCGTGACTTTGATCCAGCAAGTGGCTGCAGCTTCGCCCAGTGCTTCCTCTCTGTTTACTCTGGTTTCTTTTCATATCCTCAGTATTGCTGCCATACTGCCTATGGTGTTTCAGAAAAAGAAAAAAATAATAATTGCCATCATCAGTTTAAATTATTTTTAAAAATCACTCTGGGCATAGCCTAATTGCCTGTTGTTTCCACCGTAAGAGGAAAACTGTATGTGTCTGGGATTTGATGAATGTAGAGTGCAAGAAAGAAGATTTACAGTATTTTAAGTATATTGTGTATATATATATATATATATATTATACTAAGAGAAAAGGTAGAAGATACCACAGTGATGACTTTCCTCTCGGTGACATATAGACAGGACAGAACAACAGCTGTTTGTCTTTAGAAGTGCACCTCTGGGTAATATTTGGGGAAGGAAAATACTTATCTTGGAGATCAAAAACATGAAAGTATCTGGAAAATAGCAAATTATTCAGATGTGGTGTTGCACATGGAAAATGCACACTTCAATCTGGAAACAAATTGGTTATTGAATGTAACTAATTATGCATATGTATATGACATTAATTTGAGCAAATAATTATGATAACTGTCAATACAAATTAGATGTTTGTCATTTGCACATATTGTGTATGATATTTTGCTTGTGTGTTTGCGCATTAACATGAGAAATGTTGCGACATAAGGAGTTACCTTTTTTTTGAGTTCCTTATGTAATAAACACAAAAATGTTTGGACAATCAGAGAACAGAGCTTGATTATTTCAAACAACTGCAACAATTACATTTGGTCAGTAATAACATTTTGAATCAGTCTGAATAATAATGAAGAAAATTTTATTCCCCTATCGCTGTCCAAATCAAATAGCAATACAAGTTCTCCCAGTGGCACTCGTGCAGATATCACTTGTCAACACCTCCTACTCTTTGCAATTGCTTGAAGGGCCTTATCTTCTGTACAAGATGGAACTTGATTCATTTACATTTTCCCTTTTCAAAGCAATGAGTAGTAAAAGCCAGAAACTCTCTGAGACCTACATTTTTTATGTTCCCTGTCACTGTTATTTGTAACCTCTCACTTAAGTTAGACATAATAACCATATTTTTCAGAGAAAATAACACTTTGAAGAAACACTGCATGTTTGTCTCTGACCATCTCACTACTTTAGCTTTGTTTAACAATGTGGTCCAGAGCTCTTCGGTGGAGTTATTTTGCTTTTTATGGTGTTGGAACATTTTTTGTGTTATTGGTGTTTCTATAAGGCAAAAAAAATCCACAAATAAAGTTAACAAGAATCAAAGGCCATCAGATATTCTTGTATTCCAATCAGTGATTTTATTACTCTCAAAAGCTTATCTATTATTCTCCAAAGATTATATGTGGATGTTCTTAATCAAATGGTGGAAAAGGTCTGTACTGTTGAGGCTTAAATTACCTCTTTGGTTCCTGAGGGAAATCTTTTCTCTTCTGTTTAAATACGATTTTCATATTGCATAGCCTGCCTTTTTTAATATTTTAAAATAATGTAGGTAATCCATAGGTACAGAAAGTTCAGAATAACAAGTAATATTCCATACCAATTCATACAGATTAGTTGGTCTAGACAGGAACAAAACTTTAAAAAGTAAACCTTCCGTGGTGAGGCTTTCTGCATACCAGAGTGCTCAGCTCTGAAGTTCATATCATGGTGAAAGCAGAAACAAGGTCCTGTAGCTTTTTCCTTTGTTGAAAGTGAAATTTGGGAGCCGATTTCTGTCTAGTTATTCTACTGATTCTCTACCACCAGTAAGCTACAGAAGGCAAACACACCCCATCAAATGTAAGTTCTTCATCTGGCATCTATTTTCTGTGCATCTCTGAAGTGAGTGCCACTGTGCCTCAGGTGCCGCTCAATAGAAATGCTCCATCTGCCTCTGTCATCACAGCAGGATTGTTAAATTAATCACTGAAGGCTGCACTAACCACCCCTTCATGCAGCACCTTCTTCCTTCCATCACTGATACTACCTTTTTTCAGTCAGTCTCACTCCACAAAACACATTGACTGACCAATGTCGATCACATATGATTGATTTGTGTATCCAGTGACATATCCAGGGCTTTGCTGTCTTGAATATTTCATCGGTTTGCAACACCACATAATGATGTCTCAGAGACTCATCATTATTGGGAAGGATTTTTAAATTGCCTGACACTTCAAAAATTTTTTTCAACAATTTTAAAACACTTAACATGGAAACTTTGATCTTATAAATCATCCTATACTACCTACCAACAATTTTGTCATTCCCATCACTACTGCAGCTCAGCAGTTGTACTCCTTCCATGTGTAATATATGTGGATTTAAGACCATAAAAACTTAACTGCTAACTTTTGTTTTGAAAATGTATTAATAGGCCTGGTAATTATGCGTAATGGGGTCAATGCCTAGATGTGGAGACCAGTGATGAGTGGCATTCCTCAGCGGTTGATACTGGGACCTGTGTTGTTTAATATCTTTGTAAGTGTCACGGACAGTGGGATCGAGCACACACTCAGCAAGATTTCTGGCACCAAGTTGTGTGGTGCTGTTGACATTCTGGATGACAGGCCATCCAGAAAGCCTGAAGAGTCAGCCCATGTGAAACTCATGAAGTTCAAGGCCAATTGTAAGGTCCTGCACCTGGGCTGGGGCAGTCCCAAGTAAAAATGCAGGCAGAGCAGAGAATGAGTTAAGATCATCCCTGAGGGGAAGGATTTGGACTGTGTTGGTGATGAGAAACCTTACATTGGTCCAGAGAAGTTGTGGGTGCCCTGTCCCTGGAAGCATTCAATGCTAGGTGGGATGGCCTTTGAGAAATTTGGTCTAGAGAAAAATGTCCCTGGCCAAGGCCATGAGGGTTGGAACTGGATAATCCCTAACCAGCCAAACCATTCCATGATGAAAAGCAGATAGCAAAGAATTGAAGGTAATACAGGATAACAGTGATATGTTTTCAGTGATCAAATAACACAGTAAAACTATTTAATTCCTTTTATAAAGGCCAAAGAGGGACGGGATTTTAATAAGCAGTCAGAATCTGCTTGATATTCAAAAGGCTGACACGTTCGAGCAAATCTTTGTCCTTGTTGTCTCCAGTCTGACTAAATGGTGATAAGTTCAGAGTTGACATTCATAATATAAGGCTATAAAATGCATTTACAGGTTCACTGAGTCCAACTGGTTGTTGTAAGCAAAACATCAGAGAGTTCCTTTCCCCAAAGTTATCAAGTTCCCATCTCCTAATAATTAGATGTGTTGTTCACTGTCCTTTAATTATAACCTCAGTGACACTTCAGAAAACTGGTCCCTTCCTTGTTTACATTGCTTTAATTCATGGAAAAATAATACACCTTTGGGTGGAACATGCACAGGTCTCTCTCCTTCAGATACTGTAATAAACCTCTTCTAATACTTACTGCAACAAGATGTAGTTAAAGTGTGCATTACAAGACCATGGGATTTCTGCTATAATTTGTGGTAATGGTGTATGCCCAGCAATTAGTACATTTTTGTAATACAGCTTTGTAAAGAAATACAAAAAAGAAGAAAAAATAACGACTCTTTTAATCTTAATAGTAAATAAATTCTGAAAAGTCACTTCGCTTTTACAAGACAAAGCCAGAAATTTGTCCTTGACCCCTGATATAAAAATAGCAATCTTTAAAGGGAGATTATATTTCCTGGTGAGAAGAAGGTATTGCTCAGAGGATTTCTGTTACACCGAGAGGCACAATAGTCCTTGAAGGACATCAGTCCTCCTGGGCTAACAATTGGGAAAAATGGGATTTAGGGTACATGCTCAATTTTTGTTTGTCTATTTGATTGACATCTATAAGTGTGGTTTCTGTCTGGCATGGTAAATAGAAGTTAGAATTGAGGAAGTAATAAATTCCTAAGTAAATAAATGTTTCTGATTTCAGTGGGGCTGACTTGTTAAGTGTTTATATCCTGGGAGCTCAATTTGCCTGAAGTAGCAGACCTACAGAATTCACCTGTGCTGGAAATGACATAAAGTCTAACAACTCTGAGGTGCATCTAACTGGATAGAGGAAGGAAGGGAACAGAGGAGAAGATTTTTTTCATCTGGCGTCCGTGATAAGGATTTATTTCAGGTGTCCTTCTAAAACAGAAGTTCAGTGATTTGCCTTATCTTGCAGTCACTACCACTTTGCTCTAATCTTTTTTCTTTCTTTACTCAATGTTACCTGAACCTGAGAAGGAGGGGAAATTTTCTTTCTAGTTTAGCTTCTTATATAATCATCCACATTTTTTTCCTTATTTCAAACTTTCAGAAAGGTTTGGTTACCTTTTTCCCTACATTACAAACATTTCCTGAATCATTCTTGCTCATTTTCTTTCTCTCAATATTTTTTCTATGATTCCCTTTTCTACAACATGTTAAACTCAGTCTTCTTCAGTGTTAACATGATTCACCCATCCATTTGCAGTTTTGGTTCCCTAGAATTGCCTTCCTCCACATACTTCAAAGAATCACAGAATATTCTGAATTGGAAAGGAACCACAAGGATCAAGTCCAAATCCTGGCTCTGCACACCCCAAGACACACACACCGTGTACTTGAGAGTGTTGTCCAAACTCTTCTTTAACCCTGGCAAGCTTGGTGCCATGACCACTTCTCTGGGGTGCCTGTTCCAATGCCCAACCAATCTGGGTGAAGAATCTTCTTCTGATATCCAATCTAAAACTTCCTTGATACAATTTCAGACCATTCCCTTTGGTCCTGTCACTGGTCACCACAGAGAAGAGATCAGGGTCTGTCTTTCAGGATATTGTGGCCTGCCATGAGGTCTCCCCTCAGTCTCCTCTTTCCCAGGGGGAAATGCCGAAGTGACATCAGCCGCTCCTCAAATGGCCTCCCCTCGAGGCCCTTCACCATCTTTGTTGTCCTCCTCTGGATGCTCTCTAATAGGTTCATGTCTTTTTGATATTTTGTCACCCTAAACTGCCCCCGGCACTCGAGGTGAAGCTGCCCCAGTGCAGAGCAGGGCAGGACAATCCCCTCCCTTGCCTGGCTGCTGATGCTGTGCCTGATGCACCTCAGGACAGGGTTGGCCCTCCTGGCTGCCAGGGCACTGCTGGCTCACCTTCAACTTGTCTGTGACCAGGACCTCAAGTCCCTTTCCACCATACTTCTTTCCAGAATCTCATTCCCCAGTCTGTCTGTACATCTCAGATGCAGAATCTGGCCCTTTCTTTCCCTTTGTAAACCTCATATATTTAGTGATTACCCAGTCCTCTGATTTATCAAAGTCCCTCTTCAGTGCCCCTCTGTCCTCAACTTGCTCTCTTTCACTTAATCACCTGTCTTCTAAATGATTACTTCATCTTCTCATGTATCTCTTCTTTACAAAAACAGCCTCTTAATCTTCTCCAGCAAACTTCCCCTGCAGAGAGAGAAGCCCAACTCTACCTTCATATGATTTTCACCTACACTTTTCTCCCTCTCCCAAAAGTCACTAATTTCTCATAAACCAGTGCTTTCACAGATCGCTGCCTAGTGAATTTTTGAGAATAGTGAAACACTTCTCTTGATTGACAGAGTCTTCGTCTTATAACTTTTGATAGGAGACTTTTTTTTGGTGATGATCGATCTACTGAACACAAAATAAGAGACCACTGTTGCTGGGTTTTATTTTGATAACAGCAGTTTTTCCTGCTTGCCAGTTTGAAGCAGTGTGCTGTATTATAGCTGGTCCATTGTTTCATTTCCTCCAATTTTGATATGATGAAAGAACACAGAAAATGAGTTAATATAGAACAAATAATTTTATTAGGATATGTTGTCAATGTGTTGTTACACATTCTTTCTGTGCAGAGTGGAATATTCCCATTAAGTAGAACTGTGCTTTAATCTGTCATTTAGTGTCAGTTATAAAATATTATTGGTGAGGCTAAAACAAAGGATATGAAGTGCAAAGGACAATCAGTTTAGGACTAAATTCAGAAAGTAAAACTGTTATTGAATACAAACATTAATAGCAAAGCAAACCATCTGTATCTCAAAAGATTTTTTAATACTTTTTTATGTTTTATGCAGTAATGAGTGTTGTTGGTGTGCAAGTCTGCATGCAAGTTGAGGTACATTAAAACCTTCCAAAATAAAGGTTACTCAGACATTTGCTGTTACTTTTTGAGTCTGCTACTTTTCAAGTCTGTTTCTTGTTAATTAATTAAATGCTATTCCATTGTAAACAGCCTGGGTCTTAACTTATGCTTTCTTAATAGCTGGATAATATGAGCAAAATATGAGAAAAGAAAAGGCACATTAGAGGCATGACTGTTCAAAGTGTTGTTTCTTTGGGGAGTGAACAGTCTTTCCCCTCCAGCATCTCCCCAAGAGGTTGATACTCCACCTTGTCCCATGTACTGCCCTCTGGAGCAGTCAGAAGCCTTTGATTAGCCTAGTCAGATTTCTTTGACACTTCCTGCTGAGTCATTTGGGGATATGTACTATGGGGCCCGATGGCAGGAGAAAGCGCTAGAGAAGGAACTGCTGTTCATTGAGTAGCAGTGCTAGAAATACCAGTTGACATCTCGTTTCATATATTCTATTGCTACTGTAGAGATACTTGTCTATTTGCTACTGTTGATTTTTAGTCCCTGTTACCAAGGCAAATACTTCCCTCTTCCTCAAAGAAAGTAAGAAGCAAAGGAGGTATAAGTCCTTTGCTTTCACTTCTGCGAAAGTGTCAACTTTCCCAATGACATGGGGAATGTGTTTTGCTCGTTAGATTCACATTACCTTTACAAACACACCACTGACCCATCTGAATTATCATTCAATCATAGAATGTTAGGGTTGAAAAATACCTTAAAGATGATCTAGTTCCAGTCCCCCTGCCTCTGGCAGAGACACTGTCCACCATACCAATGGCAGGGGGACTGGAACTAGATCATCTTTAAGGTATGAGATCTAAACCCCATCCAACCTGGCCAGCCATTTCCAGGGATGAGGCATCCACAACTCCTCTGGGCACTGTTCCAGTGTCTCCTTACAGCAAAGAATTACTTCTTAATATCTAAGCCTACTCTTTTTCAATTTAAAGCCATTCCCTCTTCTCCTATGTCCTTATGAAAAATCCCGCTCCAGTTCTTTTGTAAGCCCCCTTTAGTAACTGGAAGGCTATTGTAAGGTCACCCTGGAGTATTCTTTTTTCAAGGCTGAACAACCCCAATTCTCCCCACTCTCTTAATAGGAGAGGTGTTCCAGCCCTCTGATCATCTTTGTGGCCTTTCTCGGGACTTGCTACATCATGTCCCCATCCTTCCTATGCTGGGGGCCCCACAGTTGGATGTAATATGCCAAGTGGGATCTCACAAAAACAGAATAGAGGGAGATAATCACTTCCCTTGACCTGCTGGCCACAGCACTTTCAATGCAGCCCAGGATATGGTGGCTTTCTGGGCTGCCAGCATGCACTGCTGAGATATGTTGAACTTCTTGTCAACCAACATCCCCAAAACGTTCTCCTTCGGACTGCTCTCACTCCATTCTCTGCCCAACCTGTATGTGCTTGGGATTGCCCCCATCAGGGGCACCCCAAGGTGTAGGACCTTGCACTTGGCCCTGTTGAATCATGAATCTGCACAGGCCCAGCTCTCAAACCTGTCTATGTCTCTCTGGATGGCATCCCCTCCCTGCAGCTTGGTGTCAGCAGCTAACCTGCTCAGGGTACCCTCAATCCCACTGTCCATGACACTGACAAAGATGTTGATCAGTGCTGGTCCCAGTGATGGCCCCTGAGGAAGGCCACTCATCACTGGTCTCCAACTGGCCATAGAGATGTTCACCACAGCTCTCTCAGTGCCGTCATCCAGTCAATTCCACTGAGTGGTCCATCCATCAAATACATGTCTTTCCAAATTAGAGACAGGACATCCTGTGGGGCAGGGTTATGTGTCCATGTAGTCTGTCCCCCTTTCCAGCCCAAATCTCCCAAAAAACCATGAAATCATCAGAACCAGACAGATGTACTTAACTATGAGTTTAAAAGCAGTATCAATTTTGCAGTCCAGTTTTCTGCTTTCAACTGCAGAGTGATTTCACCTGCCAGATAAATAATGGAGATCCACCAGAAACAAATGAATGCCCTCCCATGCAGTGTCTCACTGAGGTCTCTCAGTAGCATACCCAAATGTTGAATTTTCTACCATGAATTTATCAAGTAAAACACATACTTAGAAGTCATATTTCACGATCAAAATCAGAGTATGTTTCACTAGATTTTCAAGCAGGTAAATAATATAAGAGGTCCAAATAATAGCTAGCAATTCTACCTGTATTACAGGTCAGACTCTTCAACCTATAATTGTCTGTTTTCCCAGTCCTCATTACATACTATTTCCATTTCCAATATAATTACTTTTAAAAATATATTTTGGTACTTAATTTCGTTGATGGGGAAAAAGAATGCATTTTGATAGCAATGTTAAAATTTCTTAAATGTTTTATACTATAATGGAAGACTTAGTAAAACTCTACATGTATATTTAAGCTACAAACTTTTGGCTAGTGTTTATGTTTTATTTCATTTTGAAATGCACATCACACTATAATAATTCATATTTTATTTCTATTCTGACAGATTTTCTGCAATGTTTTTCAAGATGTAATCTTGAGACACAAATGCATAATTATTGGGTAGGTACCCAAAAAAGTACATATGTGCTGTATAAACATTCAAGATAATCAATTAATAAACAAAGAACATAAGAATAACTGTGCTGGACCAGATCAAGATGATGGATAGAAGAGGATACCAAGTGAAAAATTATGAACACAGGGCAAGTGAGTAGTCGTGCTTCCCCCAAGCATTGCAGCAGACTGATTACTTGCAATGTGGGCGGTTCACGGGCACTGTGTACTCTGTGACCCTATAGATATCTGTTTCACGAACTGTTCCAGTTTGGCCTTCCACCTGTGCAAGCTTTAACTTTCAAAAATTCTTTCACAGTAGCGCTTAACTTTAACACATGCTGCATGAAAAAACCACCTCATTTTTTTTCTTTTGAACCAATCACCTATGGATTAATTTGATGTCTCTGATTCTGCCACGGAGAGACACAATGAGCAGGTGTTGCCTATTCACCCCTACCTAATGCCACTCCCAATTTTTACGAATTTATCATATATCACCTCAATGATCTGTTTTCCAGGCTAAATTTCCTAGTTGTTTCCTAATTGCCTGTATAATTGTTCCTGCCTTGGAAGTCATCTTTGAACATCTTTATTGGTCTTCTCTCTATCTACTACACCTCTTCCATTTCCTTTTTTTTTTTTGATGTGGGAGAATCAGGGCTACATGGAATATTCATGATGCAAGGATAAAGCAACACATTGATAATCATAAGTATTATTTCTCAAACAATTTTAGTGTTTACTTTTATTAAAACCTTTATTTCTCTTGGTTCCTTATTACAACCAGGATTTGAAATTCAAGATTGACTAATGAATACTGCTTTTGGCATAGTAAATTCAAGTTTGTTTTTAAGTGATAGAGCTCCAGGCTAGAATATGTTTGCAAGCTAGGTTTGGCTATACTAAAACCAGACTACCAGATCCAGTTCTACCTTTGACTATTTAGATAATAATGATTCATGCTAATAGAGGTTGTCTAGAGCAGTTCAGCTCACTAAAGAATTTATTATAAAATATGTTAAACAGGGTCATAGACACAAGTGAGTCATAGATGTTAATAGACCAGGGCAGTCCAATGTTCTAAGGAGCAATGTGAGCTAGACATGTCCTCTTAAAGGGGTCCAAGCTCTGTTGATAGCCCAGCTGAGACTACTTGTCCTATATTATAAGACAGCAAGGCAAAACAGGACACTCTGGAAAACATTACCAGACCTGTCCCTTGCCCATATTCTCATGCAGTTACTCAAAAAATATTTAGTGTAATTTCATCCCAGACATCTGACAGACCATTCATGAATATAGACAGAATCAGCTCTTTCTGAATGTGATGGAAGAATTTGACTCCATTTTTCATTTAACAGCTATAATTCTACTAGAATTATAAATAAATGACATCTTTTACCCTTTTCTGTGCTAGAAGTATAATTGTCTTTACAGGTTTTTGAATATATTTAAGAAACAGGTGCTTATCCTATAAGTTATAATATTTTTAAAATTAAATATTTCATCAGATTATTCTCAACATAGTACATATTTTAATTTAGTCAATTCATTTTTGATCATAATATTTCATGACTTGTCAACACAGAGAAGTTTCAACATATAGGCATGTTTTTTTTGAATAAAATCAATTGCTACTTCTAATTTACAAGGATGTTTTTTACTTTAGGCATTCTTGTGTTTCTTGGCTTTCTTACTGGATCATTTTGCAAATTTAAAACTCTGGCAAAGTTTCAAATTTTTTTACTATCTGCTCTTAATTATGCAGAACTTTTATTTCCATAACAATCTTAAAGAAGTATGCAGGGAGTCCAAAATGGATATGTATTTTAATGAACATTTATTTATTTCTATGCATAACTTGAAAAATTAAAGCAATAAGAAAAAATGTCAGTTCAACATTATGACTGAAAATTTGAATTAAAAAAATGTAAAGGTGCTTGAGGTTGAACATGTGAATAATTTGGAGTATTTGGTGATTATCACATTGCTACAGCAACAAAAATACTTATCCTAAACTTTGAATTCAACAAGAAATTAGTCAATTAAACAATAGAACAAGAGCTTGATTTTTTTTTTTTAGTTTGGAACTGTGAATTCCAAATTGTGAAAACCAGACACAATAATCTCAGTACAATAGACCATACCCTGTGCCTAATAAAATATTACCAAATAAGAACATTTCTTAAACAAAAAAAATGTAACATCATCTAACAATTTTTTTTCTAAATAAAAGTTTAATAAGATGCTATTGAAAACCTTGTGGAATCACTCTGAAACTCCAGAACACATTGCCAGTTACAATTTTAAATGTGTAATGGAGATTGACACATCTTCCAGGCAGTGACTTCTTTCTTGCTGGACAGGTTTGAGCTACCATGAGTACTCCACCCATGCATATATGAAAGACTAGCAAGGAAAAGAATTGCTGAAAAATATAAGCTAGGACTGCATTAGTAAGTGAATGACATGCACTGAGAATGACATTGCTTTGAGAGGAAACAATTGAAAATGCTCTGCACTGAATCAGCAAAAAATGTACCAAACTTTTCCCATGGTCTTTGAGAATGGGGACAGCATTGTACTGAGTTCAGTACACACTGACTAATATTGCACTCCTCTCAGGCTTGCCTGTCTTTTCCATTCAAAGGTAGACAGAAATTTGTGTAAATGGAGCCAGGACTATGTTTACTTCCCAAGTGGCATACAGGTTGCATCTGTTTAGAGGAACATCAACAACACTGCAGTAAGAGAAGCCGTTGAATGTGTTGCAATCAGATTTTGCAAGACATGGGAATCATGCTGGAAAAGCACAGGTGATAAGACAGGACCTACGCAGAGCGTTGCTCCTAGGAAAGAGCTGATAACCGTGGCCAGCTGCATGTGACACGGGGTCAACAAAGGGAGAAGCCACCTCTACGTGCTACAAACCCTGAGATGTCACTGGGAGGGGACAGGCAATGGGGGCCAGAAGGGTGAGCAAACCTTCACTCAGCGCGTGACTTGACAGGTCTGGACAGGCTGTAGATGAATCCTTCAAAACTGTAACTTCCTTGTCAAGGAATGAACAAGGAACAATGAATGTATGGGAGGTGCCGCGTTGGGATCGTGCATCTTTCCCATGCAATCAATTAGCTGCAGTTTGCCCCAGGAAAGGCCTAACCACAGTCCAGTTTTATCTAGTGAATGACTACACACCACCTCTTGAAGCCAGCTGGCTGTGTATAGGGTGAGGGCCATGTGGATATTTTCAATTAAACCTGTAGCATGGTAGCACAGCAATAATAACATTATATTGCACACAGGACACAATGCCAGAGTCATGTTTCATGAAGCCCAGCTATCACCCAATAGCAGGAATATCAGTGGTGCCAGCACCATGAGAGAAAAATATTAAAGATGAGCTGAAGTGAGGCACTAATAAAGCTTCAAAGGTCTGTAGCCTACAGTGTAGCCCCCACAATGACAAATACCTGTTCTGCATTATGGCTGAGGTAAATACACTCTGATGTCTCCTGAAAGAAAACCAGAGCTGATCAGGCCTTTGAACAGTTCTACCCCACGAAGCTGATGTGTGAGAAACTGACTATTTTTAATCAGGAGTTAATGATGCTTTTTAATTCTATTGTATCTAATTATAAATTATATAGTATTATATTCTAAATTAAAATGTTGCTCCATAAAATATTTACCTTTTTTGTTTTCCTCTTATTATTACACTATAGTGATGGATGAGCACCTGTCTTACTCTATTACCTCCCCAAGAAAGGATCATTTTAGGTAACAGCAAAGATTTCTGTAGTCAGCAATCACAGCAATTTATATGACTGACTTGTGGCTGATATGTGCACAATCTGTAATAAAGCTTTTAGTCAAATGAGGCTCAACCAGCCCTCTCATTAGAAAGAAGCACTTGGTGAGTGAAGTTCGTTTGCTCTTTCTTTACTTTGTCATCTATGCTGGCTAAGGCCTCAAGACTCCATGGTCTCTGAGCCTTTTGTTTCACCCTTCTATTCATAATCTCCATGAAAATACCTCACATCTTAGGACATGTTCCATCATTGGAGATCTCTGGCCAGCACGATGCTGAGATTGACTCTGCAGCACTGCAGTTAGTGCAGGTTCAACTGCTGACCATCAGAGTTAGTGATGGTCCCTAACCACCAGAAATATGCTCATGTAGCACAAGTCATGTAAAAGTCTTTAATGTTCATTTCATGCCATTTCACCAGCAATAGTACACACAGTCCTTGAATAAAATGCTGACTCTTCCAGTAGAATGTAGATGCAAAGCTTAAGATCATGTGCAAGGATCCTAAAGGAACAAGGAGCAGCCCTAAACTGACAACTCAGAAGTATTCAGGAAGAAATCTTAGCAGTTAATCCATGGCTGTAAAGAGGATTAAGAAGCCATCTATTTGCTGTTTGAATTTCCTCTTCAGGTTGGGTGCTTCAACCAATTATTTCTCATAAAATGTGAGAAGGCAAGGTATAATCAGCCATCTGTACTACTCGGGCTATAGTACTTACTCTAGTATTTAAATTCTGCCTCTTTTCTGTACTACCCATGTGAGTGCCCAAGGTATTAACTGTCTGCAGTGAGAAGTTTCAGGTGTCTGATGGTTTTTCCATCAGGAAAATATTGGGAGGCTCAGCCTTGAATCCCATTCCAAAGAACACAATGTAACATATTTAATGTTTACTTGTAAATGGAGACTACCCACTTCAAATCTGTGTTTTGTGTACCAAGAAATCTCTTCTAAGAGACTTCAAGCAGGTACTCACAGAGCTGACTCAGGGTTTCTCAGAGACATTGTACTACTAAGATGCCTTTCCATATCCAGCCTAACTTGCCTCAAACCTCAGTGACAATGGTGGATATGCAAACAACTTTTCATCCCATTTAATGTTCAGATTTGAAATACTGTGGACTGAATGCTTTAAAAATATTGACCTATACACAATCTTTTGTTTTCACAAAGAGATGTCCAGCACCCTGTGGCTATCACAGCTCTTGTGCTGTTGCTGCTGCTTTACAAACTGCTGGCTAAACACAGAGCTCAGCTGGAGTACTTACAGTGTAATCTAAACCTTGATGCAGCTAAGCAATTTGGGCAAAAGAAAGTAATAGCACAGCTGTGCTCCTTCTGCTGTTCAAATCAGTGTGTTGGGCCTCATGGAAGATGCTGAACAGGGGAAGAGAAAGGGAAGGACAATGACAACAGTAAAAGCGTTCTCCTACTCTTGTTTTGCTAGATGTTGCACAGCTCAGCATGACCCAGTACTTCTAGTAGATTTGAAATCTCTGAACCTTCCTGTGTTTTCTGTTCTATCATGTCTTTATGGGCATGTAGACCTATCCCTGGCAGAAAAGCCTGCTCTGATTACAGCCCGTGTGTCAAGTGAGACACTGTACAAGGCTTTTGAAATTGCTATCTAAACCCTAGCGAGCTTCCCTTGGAGAGGAGAGTCTTCCAATGCCTCTCCCCATATCTTCAGGAGAACTCAGACCTGACCTTAGCCATTCACATAAACAGGATGTATGGAAATACATGCCTCTCTAATCTTTTTGTCCTCCAGTGCACAACATAATGAATGCTGTGAGAGGAATTGATACGTCTACTTTGAAACTTGGAACTGGTCCTGAAGGGCAGGTTTCACTCAGGTCAAGAGACATGAGCTGCCTTTCCCTGTCTCTATCTTATGTAGAAAACAGTCTCATCTCTTCTCTGTTTTGCTCCTCAGATAAAACAGAAGTGGGTGTAGAAGGGAAATTAGTGAAAATGTCTGGGAAAGAAAACAATGGATTGCTAAGGGTAAATTTCCTATGTTTTAGGTGTGTTCTTGCAATAATTGCCCTGCAGGATAGGACAGAGTACTGAAATTCATTAGTGTTTCAAAGCTCAGACTGGATGGTTACTAGAGTGAGAGAAAGAGCTAAAGGGTTTTTTTAATAGATAGATATATAGAGCAAGTCTATGCTTCAGAATTGATCAGAAATAGCAATATGATCCCACTAAATACTTGATTCCTTAACAAGAACTTATTTTCTGTCCTCCACTCTTTCTGTTTCTTGATCAATTATTTATTGATAAATTTCAGGCATCTACAGATATTTAGTACTATTTAATATACTTTTATGGTCAACTTTCAGGCAGGTGAATCTGAAATCAGTATGCTTAACATTAATGGCTTTAGATAAATAAATCTGCATCCTTAATACATTGGCAAGTTACTTGAAGCTACGGGAAAAGGTGTAGGAAATACTTGACACTGCAGGCATGTAAGCAGCATCTCCAAAGCCTGTCACTTGCTGTCACCACTGGCAGTAGCTGCATTCCTGCATCATTACATTACCACCAGCAAAGACCCATTGGCACCTACAAGTCTGACGTGAGGACTGCCTGTAATGCCACCGGGCTTTTGTCATACCTGTGCCTCCTGCGTTAGTTTGCCAGACTGGGAACGTGGATCCGGGGAGGGCTGCAGGCTTCGGCAAAACAGGAAACTGTCTAGGTCAGTAGGCTGCCAATTAATCACTATGCTGTGTGGGTGCCAGGGAAAGGGCATCAGATTTTCCAGCAGTTGGCATGGCTCAAGTGACCAATCCCTGTTTTTGTTTGGAGCATTTCATATTGTTGTTTCGACTGACCTAATGGTAGATCAAAAGGAGAGCAATTGCCTGTCTCTTTTCCTATTCCCTTTTCCCATTCCCTTTTTCCCAGGAGCCATAAAGCTTTAACTCCTGAACTCCAGGATCCTTTTCTAGCTTTCCTGTGGGCAAGAAAGAAACATAAAGACTCCATCAAAATGTACTCGTGACAAGAATATCAGCAACTTTAAAAAAAATTCAATCTCTACAGGGAAATACTAGATAGCAGTTCAGAACCAGTGAGAAGGTCAGGTGACGTTTATGGCAGGTATCAGCAATGAGCAAAAGGCTTGTATGGTTAAAATGGTTAGAAAAACTGCAGAAGAAACTCTAACTCATTATTATAGGAAAATGTTTTCATGGTGTGGTAGGATGATTTTCCTTGAGAGTTCCTTTAGCAGTATCAGACAGCAAGTCAGGAGTCTGGTAATGTTCACCAGAACTTGGTAGAGAAGATGGAGCAGGTAGAAATATTCATTGATATATGAGACAAGAAACACTGCCTTCAGCATGCAGCCAAGATGACAAAAGACAGAGCAACTGAATGATTTTGGTGTTTTTTCAAGCTCATTGCCAGACAGAGAGAATACTGAGCATAATATTGAGATCAAAGGACTTTTGAATATTACCAGTCTAGCATTGAATAAAGTTGTCCTTCTAGAAAGAGGTCTAGAAAGATGTAAATTGCAAGCCAAAGTCTCAAGTTTTAAAGCAAAGAGCACACTGCCAGAAATAATCTTTGGTTTTAATTTCTCACATAACTCAAGAGTACAAAATTGAGACATTGTACTTACTGCCAAATGGTTTACATTTTATCATAGAGAATATATGGTACTTTTCTTATTGAGAATATTCTGCATATAATGCAAGGGAAGTAAGTTTGTATGTGTTTTAAACATCTGGTATAAAAAATATATGTCCTGTACAATCACCTATTTTTTGTGCCTTAAGTAAATATAACTCTTAAGAAAGAAAATATGTTCTGGTTTCCAGAATACTGTTGATTTTTTCAAAGTTTGGAAAACAGGAAGATGCCCTTGAAAAAGCTCACACTGCAATCAAAAAAAAAAAAGTGGAAAAAGCAAACAGGACCTTGATAATAATATAAAGACATAAGAATAGTAAAAATTCTTTTAATAGCAATTTAGTTTGTATTTTTTTCTTACATAGAAAGATGATAATTTCTTTTACAGTATGATAGTATAAAACATCACTTTTTAAAAAAATTTGGAGAGAAAACTTGCTAAATTTATTAAGATAAAATAAATTATTACAATGCATTAAATTAAAATGAATAGTTGAGGTCAATATGTTAAAGACATTATATCACTGACTAGCAGATAATAGTCCAATTTGCAATTAGTTCCCCTTGGGCCAATCTACTTGATAGTCAAAACCACATACACCTGTGAATGTATTTATGCGATAACAATGTGCCTCCTAATATCATCTTAAAATGGATAAATACAAATTAATGTCATTCCTTTACCATGAAAACTTTTATTCCCCATAGCTGATTTTACAGTTTTTCTCTTTCATTCATCCTTGCTGCTTTCAGTATCATCCTGGAAGATTGTTGTATGTTCATTGGTGCAATATTTACTTCTTTTGTGTCTTTGGAGAGAGGATACCTTTTATTATTTTGCTGGTCTCTATATGGCTGATAACTGCTGATAAGGCAGCAGCATATTCTCCAGAATTGTCTTTTCCCATTTAAGGTTTTTCAGTCTCTCTACAATTGTGTAGCACAGCAAGTTTGCCAACTTTTGCCAGCCACTCTATCTTGGTTTTGGAGTGTATTCTAGCTCCTGTTAAGAGTGCAGATGAACTCTCCAAAGATTCAATGCTTTTTCATGGTCAGCGTCATAAGCCCTTATGGGATGACCTTGTTGTTTCTGTTCTTTTCATGGCTTATTTGTGTTCCCTCATATTTTCCATAGGGACACCAAAAGACCAGTGCCATATCCCTTGCTCTGAACCCTAGCTGTTCAACTTGGGTGATCACAGGGTCGTGCTTGCACCACCACTGCCATTGGAGTATCTGCAGGACCATGGGAATACACAAGGTTTTCCACATCAAGGTCAAGCATTCTCTGTATATTTGTGTTTCTTGTTTGGGGAGAGTTTTATCATTGTGTCTAATATCAGTGTGTTCCTCTTGAAATTAAGCAGCTTACTGTTAAATCTCATGGGTAGATCACAGAAAAGTCACTAACTCATAGTTATTTATATAATAAATGTATACACAGGAGGGACAGACAGGCATAGAACAGTATAAACAAATGAAGCCATGTGCAAGCACAGTGGGATCCATGCATAACACAGCACGTTTTGTTGGAAAAAAGGCAGAGGGCCTGGCAGTAATGAACATGGAGAAATACTGGATGTTTTCTCACTTGTATGGTTCTGGACCTGAAATGAATCACTGCCAGGTCACGTTGGGTTTTTTTTAATTTCATTTTTATACCCAAGCAGACAAAATCCAGAGGGCAGTTGCTTTGAACAAAGAATGAATGGTTGAAAATGCCATGTTAATGCATTGTTCATGAAAGGAGAGTGAAAGCAGTCCTAAAGACAGACATTACTGGATCTTCTGCACTCAGTCACGCTGATATTTGTGACACTGATTGATGGGCAGCTGTTAAAATCAACATGAGGTTACTTACTGGTTTGTGGCTGTTTGTTTATAAGTAGTATCCTTCTCCTGAAACTTCCTGGAAACACCTCACAGGGCAGGAATGTCTATAGATCATTCTATAGGGAGGAAAATGAAGGTATGGAACCATGAAGTGACTAGTCCAAGGATGTGGTCTGTGCTGAAAAGGCCCAGGAAAAGATTAGGATCAGTTGAGTCCCAGTATAGCCTTTGACCCTCATCTGATTTTTCTTTTTTAAAATATTGGATCAAGATTAACTCAAGCCAAATTATTTGTGTCTGCTTTATATTGAAAGTAATCATTACATCTTATTTCTTGGAGAGTGCCATATGGACAAACCCACTCCAGACTTTGTCAGAGAGCTGGCACATGAGCTGAGTTATTGAGAAAAGCCTTTTTAAAAAATAGCACCAAGGATACAGTGAAACAGTTTTATAGTCAGCATCCCTTTTGCAGCTTACTTCTCCATCCCTTACATGCAGTGGTGCTTGTTCAGAAAACAGTATCCCTCTGTCCTGGGTTTGCTGCCTCGGGATGTCCCTTCTCTGGTTTTATTGTAGTTTCATTGGTTGCTCTACCAAAAGCCTTACAGCAAAGTGGTGTTGCTGTGGCAGCAACTCTGTGCCCAAAACCTTGCTTAAGGAAAAAGAAACAAATAATTTCTTCTGGAGCAGCTTATCCCTCGGGCCCAGTTGCACACTGGGTCTTGCTTTGTCTGATGATGGGGTAAGACAGTTTGTAGGAAGCCATCACAGTCCTCAGCAGCAAGTCAAGTGAGATCCTTCACTGCTCACATGTGTAGTCAAATAGGTGTGGGTTTGTCACAATCTGCAAGACTAGGAAAACTGAACTCAAGTCCTTGCTGAGCCTTGGAGCCATCTCTAGCTGGAGAGCCAAACAGGAAAGAAAAGTCTGAGATCCAGAGTCCCATCTCAAGTCATAAGATAGCAGGCTTAGCTTACCCACACTCAAGCCATGAACGATAACAGGGAATGTGTTTTCTTTTATTCATTTCACTTACTAGCCCATCCCTTAAAGAAGGAAGAAGGAGGTGGTACAAAATATTAATCCTCTGGGTCTATGATCCCAGTGCTAAAGCATGATGTCTGTAAGAAATGTTCCTTAGATTAAGAAACACCTGGAATTAACCAATATATTTTGCACATATTCCAGATGCTTTATGCAGTATTCATGTTTTAAAATTACTCAGTGTGAATCTGCAGATAAACAAAACCTTATGTACAACCAGGAAACATGAAAAAGCACCTAAAACTTTAAGATGCATAACATTACAGGGGAGTCTGTACTGTGTAATAGAGCAGAAATCCCTGGTGTATTACTGAGCTAGTACTGTTAACTGCATCGGTTGCATGTTGCATTCAGACTAATTAGCTGGAAAGCAGTTACGCTGTTTCAAAACCTTACCTAGTGTTTCTTCATGGTGCTATTATGTGTCTGTGAACACATTAGCTCAAATATCAATCACTGCTAGCATCATATAGATTTGCTTCTAAGCATATTGGGGTTTATAATTTTTGAAAATACTATGTCCTTTTGCTGAATACTTTGTGGAACATTCCAATACAAAGCTGTATTGAATTCAATCAGGAATGGTTCATTATCTCATAATCTAGGTACAGAATACTTTGAACAAATAGTATCAGTAATTATTTCTGGTGGCAGATTAGGGGCTTATCACCATGTAATAACGAGAATGCTAAGATGCAAGATTTTAACTGTTTGGAAAAAAATGTGCCATTTTTTTGTTAGAAAGCTGGAGCAAGAAGGAGGTAACATTCAGACACTGAAATGCACTAGATCACTTATTTCATTTTTTATTGCTCTTTAACTACTAACTGACAGGCTCCTGTGCTTGGCATGGGCCTTGCTTGCCTAGCTTATATGAGAGTCCAGTGCTCATTAGTGACCAGTTTTGCTTTCACTCCTTGCTGCAGTGATGGGCCTGGGCTGGCAGGTGGCCAGGACATCACTGCTTCTTCTGTGCTGCTCTCCTGGACAGGCTGGAACTGCAGTGTGAGCTTGAGTTGAAGGCACCATCCCTGTGGATGAGACACTCTGCATCCATGGTTATGTCTGCATCACAGCAGGGGTACCTCTGAAGGGGTTGTGGCCCAAGGATAAGTCCATGCAGGAGAAGGTATACTTGGAAGCATCTGTGGTTGTGGATGATCCATGCTGCTGCAGGTGCACCTTGTAGCACCAGTGGCTGTGCACGAGGTTGTGCTGGAGCACCTCGAAGAATGTGGCCATGGATAAGCCCACGACAGAGCAGGAACACCCCTGAAGAGCCCACAGCCAAGGGTGAGGCCATGTTGGAAAAGGTGTTTCTGAAAGGACTGTGGCTGTGGGTATGGCCATGCTGGAGCAGGTCCATCTCTGAAGGCACTGGTCCCTGGAGAAGGACCTGCAGGGCCAGGCACCTCCAGGGAAAGGTGGATAAGTCTATGCCACAAGCAGGTACACCCCTGAAGAGACAGTGTCTCACAGACAACACACGGTCCAGGTACCCTCTGAGAGACTGCAATCTTTGAATAAGTCCACATCCAACTCAGACTATCCAGCTGAGATCTCTCCAACATGGAAAACTTTTGTTTCAAGGTGCTATAGAGCTGAAAAGTTCTGTTTGTTTTCACACAAAATCTCTAGGTTTTTTAAACAACAAATTCTCCCTGCCCTTCCTGTTCCTTGCAGCCTTTCCTGAGTTTTTCTTCAACACCAAACATGTATTTGACTCATTGCAATGCTTTAATGGCTTCCACTGTCTTTTGGCCCCAAGGTGAAGGACAAAGGAAGGACTTACATCCTCACAATAATTTGGCTGGAAGCAAGTAAGCAGGGACTTCTTGGTCACCTTTCAGGTCAGCTGCACACCCACATCAGCAGTACCCCAAATGAGACAGTGAGCATCTGGGAGGTACAATCACATCTTGACTTCTGCCCATCAGCTACAAGGACTTTATTTTATTATGCATGCCCTGTAATCTTCAGCCCCATGACTGTTTTAAGAATCCATGGTAGAATCTGTGTTAAACTGCTGAATGGGCAAATCTGGATGTCATTTGTAACAGTACTTTCATGTTAAGACTTTTATGTAGAAAGAATGACAGATAATATTTGCTGTGAACTTGGAGAGAATGGATAATGCTTCCTTCATAACATCCACCTATAATGTCCAATCTTATAGGAAGTTAGAACTATAGACACAATAGTAAGGGATGATTTTTTTTAATAAATTACAGTAATTCACATAAAATTAGGTTGTGAGCAATGTGCTGTAGGTGACTCTGAGTGTTGTGTGACTAGATAAACTAAAAATAATTATTAATGGAATTCAAATAATTATTTCATATCTTCCCTGATAAACCACCTGTCTCCTGGAAAAGCCAATCTGAAATATGTATAGGCATACATACTTGTTATATAGTTATATGGTATGTTATATGTTATATGGTATGTTATATGTGGTCATTCCATGGGTATTCCTTTACAAGAGTATTACTGATTAAAGTACTGACTCAATTTTATTTTGTTACCTTATAGTATTAGGTCAGTAATAGTAGGAACACCAAGGAGTCACCTTCTCGTCATGTAGGTCTTATTGTCCTCATGGGATATTAAATTTAAGGTGCAGTCAGTCTGTAATGTAATGTCTGTGATATTTCATTGTCTGACCTACAAATGTAAAAACAGAATCCATAAAATGTATAAACGACAGTTATGTTTATCTTCTAGCTAATTGGGAATAATAATGTGAATTAGTGTGAATGCATTAATCTTTTCCTCTGTTGAAATGTGACCTTTGATCTTTGGTAATCACTCCCACATGAACAGCACAGGACAAACATCAGAGGATGGTGTAAAGTTTCTCCCTCCTACTGCCCTGATATCTGCAAAGCCCCTTATTTGCCTGCACAAATATTTTTTGAATGTTTCATATATTTGCTCTGGCATGAATTTTTCATTTTTTTGCTAGCAATTTGACTCTTTATCCGTATACTTTAGCAGACATATTCAGAGCTTATTTAGGGCAGGTAAACAGGTGGAAAACCACTAATCTTAAACCACTTTATGCCAAATTGCTGTGCATGGTCCTAGGGGATACACTTGGCTCCTCAGCTTCAGCTCATCTGAGCAGACGTCAGGGCTTTACTGTGGCCACCTGTTTACCACAGACACATCAGCCTGCTGCAGATGTACGGACACAGGACTGCCCAAGCCCACCAGATTAGGCTTGACCCAGTTCCCAAATTCTTGCTCTTTCTCACAGCCTCAATATCAATGGCTTTCAAGCTGTATAGATCATCTTTTCAAAGATAAGCTTGATTTGAATCACACTGGCGTATTTTTGGCAAGGGTTCAGAATCTCATCAATCTTTATCAAGCATGAGAAAGAGCCACTTATCCAGACAAAATGACAGCCAGACAGCCAGCCACATGTGCTTTGCTGCCTTTGCTGATTGCTAGGCAGTTTCTTAGGTCCAAGGGATACAAAAGCACTTTCCTTTCTTTCAGTTAAAAACTTTCTCAAAAACACAAAGCACACTCTCATTCCAGCAGCAAGCATTAGGATCTCTCACATTCTCAGTTACCAGTGAGACGTCATCAATATGATCCTGCTTTTATTCCCTTTACAGTGATACTCCAGCATCAGTCTTCTCAGAAATCTCCTCCAGGTAAATGCATTTAGTTTGCTCCCTCTGGTAGGCTTTAAAATAGAAAAATGTGTGTATCTGGTGCAAAAGCCAAATCAGTATAAGCAGTCTTTGGCTTCTTATGAATAAAAACATTAGTACAAGAAAAAACACAGACATTTCCTCTGGGGAGAGATATAGACAAAGGAGCCACACGTGAGCCTGGTACTCATATTGCTTAATGTAACTCTGGAAAATAATTACACAGGCACAACACTCAAATGTGGGAAGAATGGCATAATTTTTTTTTTTTATTGTCAAATACATGAAATATAAAAGATGCTTTAAATTTAATCTGATTAACTTTTCTGGAGGTGCTGTATTGGAAGCACAGACTTATCTTAGGTCCAGTGGAATAAAAGCATTATGTCAGTTTTACTTAGAAAGACACTCCCTAATTTATCATACCATAACCAAATTAAGCTTGAGAACTACTAATCAGTAGGTGTCTATTATACAGCAAAGCATTAGCCTTAGCATGTACAATGCCTTCGGCATTCAACAGGGCTGGAAATAAGATTTCCTTTGTCATTTGGCCAGGGAAGCAATTATCTTCGTAGTTCGTGATTTGTATAATAATCAGTTAAAATGAGGTGTGTCGTGGGCAGAAGCTCATGAAAAAATTAAAGTTCTGCTTCTTATTTAGCACCTTCAACTTCTTAAATATTTGCAAATTCCTGAAAACACTGACTGCCTATTCATATAACATAGTTTCTCTTTCTGCAGTGCTACTGCTCCCTCCTTTCCCCTCCAACATACACAGCTTCAAAAGAAAACTAGAAATCTCCAGTCATAGTTTACAAAATTCCACACATTCCAGTTTTCTTTCACCAATCCCACATATGCACATACAAACATGTTCACAGGTTTATGCACATCAACTCTTTGCTCCTATTTCCATACTAGCATGAAAAGTATTTCAGGTCAGATCTGTGAGCCAGACATGTCCAGAGAGCTCTAGTTCACCCTTGGATACCCTCAGGAGGCATGGTGTCCCTGAGGGACCTCTCTGCTCCCTCTGCCTCTCCCTCCTTTCCCTTTTTTTTCCAGAGGAGGAAGTGACACATATGCTGTGGACAACACTATTAACAAATTGTGCCATCTTGTTATGCTGTTTTATATGCTGCTTATTTAGAGATATTTACACTAAATCAAGTATAAGCTATTATAAACACTACTTATTTAGTGCTTACTTAATCTCCACCCATCTGAGTGGAGTTACTGGGCATGCAGGCTGTTATAGTCCACATACATTTGAGTCCAAGGTCAGGTAAGTTATACTTAATTTCTTTATATAGTATTTGCTATAAATTACAACAGCATTTTGCTGTTAGTAGCAAAAAAGGCTTCACTGATGGCATGACATCAAGTGATAGAAACTACATTTATATGCTATTTTTCCATGCCATAATTTTACTGAACAGAAAAGGACTAGTAACTGATATAGATTATCTAATAGATCTAATTTCAGACCACCATCTATATGCTTTCTTCACAAGCTGTTGCCTTTAACCATTGGGGATTAATCCATATTAACAGCCTCCACAAAAGCTCGGAGGTCTCATAATTGCTCTGATTGAAACTTTGTTAAGCATTTACAAGTCTCATATAACACACAAGACCCAAAATAGAAATTATCTCACAATTGAGAGTTTAAAGTATTTAAAGTTTTTATTTATTTCGAATAACATTATTTCTGCATCCATGCCAGGGCCATATTTGTTAGGATGAACCTCTGATCAAATGGACCAAGACACTTTCATGTGCCCCTTCCTGGGATCCCAGGTAACTTCTACTTCCTCTTCCAAGCTGATGTCACTTACAGAAGTTGTTCTGATGACATCATGAAGAATCATTTTGAACGTGCTGTTTTCTGTAGGACTTCAAGAAAACTGTACTCTTGCCAAAAGCCCAGATGTAACATAGTGAGGAGAATATGCACATAAACACATATGCAAAATGGCAGGAAGAGTAAGCTATTATCATTTGAATTCTTCTACATCATCTTGTTGAACTGAAAAAAAAGTTAAGGACACATCCTTCTGCTCAGAAAGTGATAGAAAGTGCCATCCAAAATCTAGTAATACAATATTTTTCCAATTACATAGTTCATACATTGGAACAGAGGAAGAAATTGATTCATTGATATAGGAAAAAAAGAGGTATCTTTGTGATCTTCTAATCTGATACAAATAGCCAAGATTATGCACAAACTGAACAAAGGGGAGAACCACACATCAAATCAGAATTACCTGAAAATACTGTGTTTGATTTATTACTTTATTTTGAGTCTGCTGAAAAGTCGAACAAATCTTTCTCATTGGTATCAAAAGTATTCAATTTACTTACATTTCAACACATATTCCATCTGCCTGAAAGGCTGAATCCTGCAAAGCCACAAAACACAGAAACAGTTTCTGTTTACCTATTCGTGGGAGTTATAACCACCCAATAAAGTTAATTGACTAAAATGTTGTTTCTATGCAGGGAAAGAGGATACTTGCCTACCGACCTAAAAGAGGAGGCCAGTCTTTGGTGGGCTGTGGTTATGCCAGAGCATCCTGCCCCGTGACCCAGTCAGCCTCTCTCCATGCAGCAATAATAAACTCTTAATAAGTACATGCAATATTTTATGGCAGGTAATACGTTGAACTAGACACAACATTATTAGCACACCCTTTCTGATCCCAGCAAGCTCTCACATAATCACTAGTACATATTTATCTTTACTAAAGTATCTGCAGTATCCTAGCTCATGCATCATGACACCTTTCTAACAAACATATTTCGTTGATTTGTTGATGTTTACAATATTAATAGAAGATGACACGTTCTTCAGATGTCCTCTTGTGTGAAATCACTACTCATTCCTGAGTCAGTTCCTGGAAATTGTCTTCCAGGAGAATTTTTACTGAGTTTTAATCTCAACTTTTATTACCAAATTCAAATATTTATGCAAATTGACTGTTTAGTTTACCTACCTCTTGAAAACCCTAGATGTGGTACATGTTGATATTTTTCAGTACTATCAAGATATTTCCAAAAGGCAGGTATAGAAATACCAGAAACAGCAGAGAAGAGAAAGAAAACTTATTTCGAATGAAAGCGAAAATAGACAGAACCAGTGTCCCCACAATCTCAACTATTAAAAGAAAAAAACATAACTTGTTTAAATAAAACATTGGTAACTATTTTAAGAAATGGGCTGCTAGTGTTGACAAATAAATTTTATGTTCTTTATAGAGTTCTTGCTCAAATAATTGAGTAAGGCCCATGAATGTTCCATTTGTATCATTAAAAGCAAATCCAGGAGAAAAGATTGAAAGAGCATACAACAAGAAGCAGGATTATCTCTGCTTGTTTAGCTTCCACTTGGTGCCCAGGACAGAGCTATTGTCTCTACAAAAATGTCACTGTTTTTCTTTGCTAATCCTCTGTGTAGATATAACAAGGACAGATGACTGCAATAAATCCTTTGTCTTTTCTTGATTCAGACTAGAGCGGCCTTGATCACAGTTAATGACTCACAAGTAAATAAAGGTAGAGGCCATCCTTATAAAATATCTCTAAGAGTGATTTTTAAAAAAATGATAATATTTGGTGCACTGTTAAATTAGTTATTTTATTGCATGTTGTTTCACACATTTTGGTCATGATCAAAACAAATATTTTTAGTAGATTTGATCATTATGAAGTTAAAACATTGAGCCATCTCTACAGTATTGGGCTTTGGCCTAATCACTGAAATTGGTTTTAATAACAGCTCAGCATGAGCTCAACGTCTTGGAAACTCCTCTCTGCTTCTGGGTGACAAAATTACATTCACGTGTAATCTGCAGCTCATCAAATATCTCATAAAATCTGTGAAATTGTTTTAGATGCTGTAGTGTGTCATATAAAATAGCTGAGCTTAGGTAGTGTCTTCTCTAAAATGTCTACCAACCAAAAGGTAAACCGGCCTAACAGGTCTCTGGGGTGGGGACTTTTTGTGAATAATTAGCCTTGAGCAATGAAACTCCAGAGCCACACCTGGGCTGAATCTTTGATCTGTCTTTATACAGCTAGAACCAAGTTAGAGAGTTTATGCACTATCTTGATGTTGCAGGTGATAAAATCTTTGCTCTTGCATATATACTGCAACAAATATACTTGTGTGTATGTGTATACATGTATATAGGTATATGTATATAATATATGTATATATTTATATAGTAAAAATGGTTATTAAGGATCACCATTCAATTGTGTTTCTTCATTGTTCATTCTGGTGTGGCCTAATCACTTTAAGATTTGTTATTTTTTTCTTTTTTTTTTTCATGTAAAAGATGAGACTCAGTGACACACTCTGTCTTGATAGCATCAGAACAATATGTACAACAATCACTATGCTGACAGAGCAGAATCTTTACCTGACCTATTTTGTAGGCACAACTGTCAAAGGCTGGAAAATAAAATAAATAAATAATTTGCAACATGTACCGTTTTGGGGGTTTTGCACATAATACCCTTTTTTTTGATAAAAGTTTTATTAAATAACAGAGTCAAGTTGTCTCATGTATCTGATCTAGCTTCATATGGTCTTTACTGGACATTCTACAAGAACTATGAACACAATGACAACCATTTTGTCCTCCACTTTAATCCTTGAGACACCTCCAGCTCTACCTGCAGCTTTGGGCAAATCCATGAATTTCTGTCTCTCTCTTACATGTGAAATAAGAACAACAATAATAATGATGAATGAATTGATTATTTTTTTGCCATTTTAAAGATTGTTAGCTGCAGTCTTCTCGTGTTTATACTAACGTAGTATCCCAAGTGAATGAATTTGTAACTGTGTAATCTAGAAAAACTCAAACACAGATTGTGCTTGTCTAATGTTGTACATCTCTTATATCATTAGGTTCTGCAAATACACATGGTTGTTTTGAAAACTCTCAAGAATAAAAGACTTTACTTCTTCTACCCTGTGTAGTTATAATTGCTTCTGATTAAAAAAATAATGAACATTTAGCTGACAAACTAGACTCAACACATTGTTGTGAGTGTGAAATCTTTGCTATCAGTAGTCCTTGAATAAAAGCAACATGTATCTGCAGAGCTGGGCTGTTGACCTTGCTTTAGTCACACTCCTCACATAAATATTTAGATTTACTGAACTGATATGATTGATACTAGTAAGAAGTAACCATCTCAGTAGTGAAAAAATCATTAGGAAAGTACCTGTTATTTGTAGTTCTTTCATATGTTATGGAGTGCTGAAAAAAGTCAGGCTAGCTTGCGCATTCAAAGAGAAATTCAAGATGAGGGAACTTTATTTATCATCTTGCTTTGAATATTGGCATGCTAAAAGAGTAACATTTGTTACATACCCTGACTTTTTATTGAAATTAATCTATTTTAAAAGAAAATATTTATGAGATGGATTAATTCAAAATAATAAATAAACCTTCCTTTCTATATTTTCAGAAGTTTTAATAAAGTAAGTGCTTTACAGGCAGGAAGAAGCAGACTTTTAGCAACACTGTCTGAGCCTTAGGTAATGACCATATTGTAATGACCTTGCCTCTGACAAAAACACACTAATATCTTTCCTTATACACAAAAAAAGAGAGTGGCATATACTCCTATTTTCAGGTAAAAATCATGAACATGCATGTATTTCTCTCCAACAAAGTTTTATGTGGCTGTAGCAGAAACAAAACACGGTTTATCCTCTAATGCCAGCTATAGACAGTCCCATACTAGGCTTAGATGAAATACCTAAAAAGGGATTAAAAGCATAATGCTGCTTTAACACATTAAATTTCACCTTTGTTTAGTAGATGATTCCTAAAAAAATTTAATTGTTCTGTCCATTTGTATCTCAAAAATAAACCAAAACAAAAGGCACAATTCTAATGACAAAAAAACTCCTGATTTTCTGATCCCATTGACTCCTGGATACCCTGAATAGAAGACTTTCTCTATTTTTAAACTTCAAAGAAGCTGTGAATCCTTCTTCTTCCACCCTTTCCTTAGCAATGATGGCTCCACCACATGGATTCTCAGGTTTGGGACTTGTCAAGGAAAAGTTGAGCCAGGAGGACACCCTGGGTGGGACCTTGGACTTACATTCCCCCATCACCAGGGCTTGTTTTTGTGCTCAGACTCGTGGCTGATTCCCTGAGAAAGTCCAACAAATCTCACATCTAAGTGAGGTTTTAGTCAAAACCTCAAATAGCATTGGTTTGCAATGTTTACAGTGCTGTGGTTTCAACTACAGGCTGAGTAAACAAATATTTAATGGGCAATAAAATTTTCAAGATACTTGAAAAGCAGGGGAATGTGGTTTTGTTTGGCTGCATGCTGTGTCTCATGCTGAGACACCAAGCAAAATGTTCACTATGTGGTTTCTTTTTAAGACCTACACAAGATGGTTTTGGTAAGCTGTTAAGATTCACTTAATTTGGCATTTTAGTTTGGGACTCATATTCAAGCACTCTAAAAGTTTTGGTAACAGTGTTGATGGCAAGAGAACTGGAGGACCAGATGAGTTTTCCAGTGTATAGCTCAGAGGTAGAATAGTACCCAGGCTTCTCATTAGCCTAATTTCCAATCACACTGCACAGCTCTTCTTATAGCCCTCTGTCCTGCTGTGGGTGTGCTGTGCTTCCCTATATCTCAAGTATGGTTTTAAAAGCTGTGACGCCAGCATGAACTTGCATACTTAAAGAATCACTTTTTCTATCTGTTCTTCTTTCCTCCTCATTTGCCCTGTTCTGCCTAACCCCAGCCTATGAAATTCTGTGTTAGTATGGCATATGCTACAGTGAGAATCCTAAACAAAACACAATTCCTGCTTTGTTATGGGTCTGAGAATAATGGTACATGTCAGCAAAAAATCCTAGTGGGAAAAGAAGAGAAACCTCCCTAATCTATAAAGAATAAGATAACAGGTGTAAGAATTTCTTCTCCCCTCAGATTTCTCACAGTCAGCAAGACTGGGCCCGTGTTTGGCTGCTGTAATTCACGGTCGGGTGCATTAGCCAACATCCACTTTGGTTGGCATCACTACGCTGGGCTGTGAACTGCCATGCCTGAGGAACTGGTTCACATCCACTTCTGTGACCCAAACACAAGCAGAAAGGTGGGGCAGGCATCCCCAGTGCTGTCCTTATAAAATGTCTCTGCTGTATCTTCCTTTTTTTTTTTTTTTTTTTTTCCAACATAAGATCTTGTAATTCTACAAATTGCTAAAAAATAGACACCACAATAGGAGTGAGAAAATGAAGGAAAAGGGATTAAGGTTTCAGGCTTCAATGTAAACTATGCCTTTTACTCTAAATAAAACAGAACTAGTTAAACAAGTTAAGCTGTTATTTTATCCCAGCTGTTTTTTCTGTAAGAGTGTGAAACAAGATTGGCTTTAGAAAGGGCAGATTGTGCCTACCCCACTGTGGTTAGCTAGGCCACACTTCATGGCTCCTCTTTACATATTCCTTTGGTGTAATGCTGTGATCACCCCTATAAAGAAGCAGGCAGAGCTGATTGCCAGGCTGTGATGATGTCTGCAAATGAAAGCTTCTGAACATTCACCGGAGGCTCAGGTTTCACCTCTGTGGTGGTAAAAGCAATTCAAGCTTGCCAGTTAGCTGACATATTTGTGATGTTTTATTGCATAGGTGATTATCACCTTCAAACAGTAAATACAGCATGTTAGTCACCCAAGTTAGTTAAAATTAGAAATATTTTTATATTTGTTTGAAAATGTGTCTGTTACATATGTACTTTGTATACTTATGTAGAACATACACGGGATATATGTGAATAAAAATCACAAATAATATAAGATTTCCTGCATTGATAAATACATCCTCACCTGAAAAAAAAAAGAATCTGCTTCAATTGGTGAGCAAGAATGATTTATTTATTATTATATGATAAGTAGATTGTATACTAACCCTCCTCCCACTCTATTCCTCAGGATAAACTAAACTTCCAAGTTTTCACTGGGAAAGTGTACAGATTCATGGCCAGTTTTGTCCTAGCCCCCCCATGTGGGTTGCCAGAGCAGGGCTCAGGGTGCATTAGTTGCTCTGTTGCCTAATTGTTTAGTGTTGCTTAGTCCTAGGAGGAAAAAAAAAGCTCTACATTGTATGTGCAGAGGGCTAGAAAATCTGGAGAGAGGGCTAGGAAAAACCAGAGAACACTCAGCAAAACACAGAGCTGCTTCTCTCATCAGTATGATACCAGCTTCTGTAAAAGTTAAAGTTCACAGAAATAAAAAGCAATTTAATTATTTTTGAAAGAATGGGTTACGTAAATGGCAGAGTGATTGTATCCCTTCAGCCAGCAAATAAAAAATTCTATGTTTCTACAAATGCAAAAATTAAGATACCGTAACTTTTTTATTGTGTTCTGGATTGTCCATGTAGCTCACAAGGGAGGATTGTTTTCTCAATTTATGTTGAAATGCATCAAACTCTCTGTACTTTTCTTGAAAGCAATTGGAATGTGTCTCATAATGGCAATAAAAACATATGAAGAAATGCATTATTCTCTTTCTGTTACTAAATAGATGGTGGCTGTAAAAACTCACAGTTGCAGTCCTTTCTGTAGCATTCTCACTAATTCATACACTTTTTTATGGTATAGTCAATAGTATATTGTATAGGCAATACAATATTAATCACTGAGGATATATGTATTTTCTTTAGTACAGAGCATAATTTCAATACAATTTTCATTGTATTAGAGATTAGTGGTCAAAGTTTTTTACATAAACTTGAAAGTAATCAATTAAGCTTGCATTTACTGCAGGAAATCTGAAAATTTCTTTTATGTTTAGCAATTGCTTCCTTCCAGGTATTCAAAAGATAAACATGCCTGTCAAAAATTGATTTCAGTGTTTGTCCGGTTACAGTCCAATGGCATTTCAGTCTTTATCTGTTGTTTGATTACTCTTTATTAGCCTTTAAGAACAGTTGTTTCTCAGCTGAGTTTCCTGGGACAGTTCTGAGGCTTGAGATGCTGTCTTTTAGTTCTAGTCATGTTGCTAAATGAAAGATTTTTTTCTCCAGGTGTGACAGCACTTTCACTACAAACTGAAGCCAAAAAATGGTTGGTGGCACAAACATGATCGGAGAAGAAGCCTCTCAAAATGGCATGGCATGGCATGGCATGGCATAGAAAAGAATGGAATGGAATGGAATGGAATGGAATGGAATGGAATGGAATAGAATAGAATAGAATAGAATAGAATAGAATAGAATAGAATAGAATAGAATAGAATAGAATAGAATAGAATAGAATAGAATAGAATAGAATAGAATAGAATAGAATAGAATAGAATAGAATAGAATAGAATAGAATAGAAGGGACCTACAGTGATCATCTGGTCCAGCTGCCTGACCACTTCAAGGCTGACCAAAAAAGGAAGTGTGTTGTTAGGGTCGTTGTCCAAATGTCTCTAAAACACTGTCAGGTTTGGGACATCAAGCACCTCCCCAGAAAGCCTATTCCAGTGTTACACTACCCTCTCAGTCAAGAAATGCTTTCTTGGTTCATCCAGTCTGAACCTTCCCTGGTGCAGCTTTGAACATTATCTTACAAGATCATAAACTCTTAAAGTTTTGTATTATATGTTTCATCTTTCATTTAATTATGGTCAACAAAGATAGTTTATTCCCATCTAAGAAATTACTCTTAGGAAATAGTTAATTACATATAAGATTTCAGTAACACATTTTATATGAATAATACTGGCTATTTTTGACCTTATTTTTAGTATAATTACTCAGGATAATGTATAATGAACAATTCTGAGCCAACCAGGGGCATTGTTCTGCACACATGCTTTATAATCATCATCACATTGTATGTCATTGGTCACATTAGTTTTTCAGGTAAGAAATGCTTTAAAGAATAAAAAGGAAGTTGTCTCCAGAAAAATTTAACTCTGTTTGCAGCACTCCAAAATATTTTGATTGACACAAAAAATTGACACCTCTAGAATAAAGAACTGTAAATTAGGTAGTCATTTTTTCTCCTGTGGAAAGTGTGCAGAAAATAATTATAGTCATGGACGCTTGTAATATGAAATATATAATTGCTACTTCTCACTTTATAAGTGACTCTACAAGGAAAGACAGAGGAGAGAGTAATGGAGTAAAGAGTAACTACTTAATGGCACATTCAGTGAACAGTTGTAAGCACAGTGGGCCCTGTTTCCTGATTGTTTGCTCCTTTTTCATCTGCATAATACTGTTGATCTTTTTGGAATGGGTCATAGTAACTGATAGTAATGATGTGAACTGAGAAACAAGCCTACTCACTATCCTTTAAAAATATTATTATGCATGATGGAACACACTGGATTGCATGCCAATCAAGTAAAAAGTAACTTGTCAAGACTATTTTTTGTGTGTTTCTTGGACTGTCAAACCTAAGCAACAGGCAATATCTTGTTCTGTATTTAAAGTCTGCATGCCATAAGCTTCTGCAAAATCTCTGAAGTTCTCCAAAGCTTGCTGATACATTACTTTGCTATTTACCATATTTACACCATATCAAACCACATGAAATCTGAAGAAGACAACTTGTCCTTTTCACTGTTTATGTTTCCCTTGTGTGTGTAACGCTTTCAAATAACAATTTCCCCGAAGAGCACACAAAATCCAACTTAAATCTGAAACAATTTGTTGCCCTTTGTGCAGTTAAATGAAATCCAGGAGGAATGATTTAGTGATCCAAATCTACTTCCAGGCAGTTTTCTGACCCTTATTTTTCTTTTTTTCTTCAAAAATCCAAATGAAAACAATATTACATTTAAATACTAAATGTATTCAGCCTTCAGAAAACTATAAAGACTGAAAGCATTTTTTCCACTTTCCTTCCATTTTTCTTTTTTTTTTTAGAGATGTTCGGATGCATTTTACTTCTAAACAAGGCTAATAGGTACTGAAAAGAGCAAGGAATGCTCTGATCCCTGTGTAGTGTAATACTAGGAAACCCAAGCTGCAACATGCATGCTGTTGTACAAATGCTAGCAGCAATTTATTAAAATTATTTCCACATACTCAGGTACTCCCACATTCAACTCACTACAACAGATGCAAACACAAAATACACACTGATGTTTACTACTAGAAAACTTCTATCTACGGAAACAAATTCTTTTCTGTGTCACAACAGTAAGTTTGGCTTTAATATAATTCAGCAATACCTGTAGTTTTAAAAGTTTGAGAAAGGTAATAATCTGACCCAAGTAACTTAAAAACATTCTACTTTTGCATAAAAAATATTTCATTTTACAAATAAGAGACAGACAATGGCTATCTAAGCAACAAATAGGCAGAATAAGTTCTTATTTTTTGGGGATCACAAGTTAAATTGGATCCAAGGCTTTCAACTACTGAAGAAGAAAAGCAGCCTGTAGGAATAACAAAATTATCATTATCCAGGTAACTCCTATACATAAACAGAAGCACTGTTTGTAAGACATAGAACCCAACTTTCTGACTTCCTAACCTCTAAGACTGTGGGATGTTTGTAAGATGCCTGCACGAGAGAGACAAGATTGATCAAAGGCCTGGGAAACTTGCCCCAACAGCTTGACAGAACTTGTGTTGCTTAGTCCAAAGAAGAAGAGACCTGGAGGAGGAATCATAACTTGTTCAAAACTTCTGCAGAAAGAGGAGAGTAGAAAAAGAGGAAGGTAATTTCAGGACATATAAAACTGTGAGAGGATCCATGGGAGTGTCTCTATACAAAGGCAAAGTGGTCTGAGACAAAACAGAGAATGATCTTTTTTCATATTTGTAAGAATCTCCCAACCCCTCAACATGGGCAATGTGCCTACCCAGCTTCCTTTCCCTACCTTCACCTTGCTGGACCATCCCTCCCATCCCTCCCTAGCTGACGGAGAGTTGGAGCTCTCCAAGGGCACCACTGGCCCCACTTGACATGGGAACAGCTTCCTACTTCTAGTCACTTTTCCTTGCCTTGTGCTTTGCTCAGCCAGGCAACAAAATTATCTCCTGGTTTCGGACAAGGAAACATTTGCACAAAATATTTCTTCCTATTAGAAGATACTAGAAGGAAAGTTGTTATTATCCCACGGGTTTATTATCCCAACAGCTGTTTGGATTTGTCTCCCATTTCCATCTTCACTCACACTGTTTTTCTTAAATTCAGTCATTTAAAAAAGTAAAAATAATCCTGTTACACCTGATGTACAGTACTGCCAGAACAGAAGTTGCAGTCAAATGATAAAGCAAAAGGCAATATTTGAAAACTTAACACAATTGTTTCAGATTCAGAAGAGGGAATATTTGAAGGTGAGGCTGTATTTGTGTATTTACAGCATTAAGGGTCTGTCCTTTCTGTTGAAAGTAACTGTCCTATATGTGTCTCAGACTTCTCTCGAGACAAAGCAGTTGATGCCTGATAGCATCCTCCCTTTCTTTGATGGATCCAGGAAATTTCCTACAGAAGTCACAAGAAAAAAATCCTCTGACTTGAGCGTGGAGCTTTCTTGGGTTTGTGGTGTAGTTTTGGACAAGACATAAACCTTCTGTCCCATAATTAATTTAATTGCATGCTTCTTTCAACACTCTAACAAGCCAAGTCATTAGTGCGTTTGGAGTGGGCAGGTTTTTTATGCTGCATTTCAAGCAATTCAGAGCAAAGTCTTTTTTTAGATAACTATATATAATTATAAAGCTGTGATCATCAGATGTTAGAAACAGATAAGATCTGTAGGGTACACGAGGATATTCCAGAGTTGTTGGGGTTTTTTACTGGAAAATGTATTTATTATCTGGAAAATGTAGAATATATGATAGGGAGTGGCTAAAAACAATTATAATACTTTTCATTATATTTGCATCTTTTCCTTTATAATAACTTAAAACTTTATCACACATGGATGACCTAATACTGCTTTATATTAATTTTTTAAAAACTGAAAGTAAGGAAGGATTAATGCTACTTTTTATAAAAGAAAAAATAAGCTAGAAGCCTTTTCTTCTGACATTCACTAAGTTTTAGACAGGGAAGTTGCAATATCTGAGAAGATTTATAGGAAAAATAGGTAATTATATATTTATGTATTAATATATGTATATGTGTATATAGATATATATATGTACAATTTTTATTTCAGCTGAAAGAAAATTTAAGGTACAGGGCAAGAGTTGGGACAATACTTGCTTACAAACCCAAGTTGAAGCTATATCCTGTAACAATCTTATTACTCACATCAAACAGAATCAGGCTTGATGACCAAAAAGTATCTAATTGTTTTTGCAGTGTGGGCCAGGTCTGTTTGGTTAGGAGGATGGGAGAAAATTGGTTAAGGAAGCATTTAATCCTTGTTCCCAGGCACTCAAGGTAAGTATCATAACCTATCCCTGAAATTTAGGTAATGTGGGGAATTGTCTGAGACTCATCTGACTAAATTAATGTTTACTACAGCAACACATATATATGAGCTTGAGCTCTTTTATTATCAGCAAAGATCTGGCCAACAGTTGATGGATATGTCTCATCCTAAACTCAGTCCCTATGTTTGTTCAGATTAATACTTCACTACGTGGCATTGATTGTATTTATTCTACTTTGACCGACAACAGATGATGTCTTGGTGACCCTGGGTTGCCTGTGTGACTAGCTGAGATGTAGATATCTACACCTCAGACATCAAAAATTGCATGAATGAATGCAATGTCTTTTGATATTGTGAGCACTGTTTTTGTAAAGTAACTCTTATATCAAACACAACTAATACCAGAGCAAGATCAAGGCACAGTTTAAAATAGCCAACTGATTGGGTTATTTCTTGAAAAAGGAAAGACTTTTGGACAAATGTTTGTTCTTAATAATTCAAACTGGAATGAAATAAGCATATTTTACATTCTATAAAAGTCTGATAACTACAGGGCTACCATAGTGACTATTCTGATGTGAATATCCTTTAAAATTTTTTTTAAGAATCCCCTTTTCAATCCAGTGTGGTAAAGGACTTATTTGAAAAGCTCTAATAGTACAAAGAGATGGAAAAAAGGTGTTTTGCACATTTCAGTTCCACACCATTTTTTCATTCCAGTGTGCCTCTAAGGCATAACTGAACACCTAACCCTTTTGATACATCTGGTATAATATATACATGGAGTGAACTAATTTAAAAGGGGTTTTGATCAACTGTGATTTACACATTCATATAGCTTTATGCTGCCTGCTTAACATGGCACACCTTTACCCAGTCCCTTGCCACACTAATTAAACCAGCCTTAGATTGCCCTAGAATTTCTTACTCTTAGACAATGAAGGATAAATTCAGAGCTGGACTACAGATGAACAGGGAATTCAGTGGGGCTATAAGGCGGTTTACATGCCCAGAAAATTAGCTAAACTGAGATTACCACCAGAATTCTTTCATTTTACAACTGCAGTTACCTTGAATTTACACAAAACTTCATTCCTGAAAGTGGCAGCATCCTGGCTAAACCTAAATACAGTCTTCAATGTATGCAAAATCCTAGAACATCACTGTGAAATTATAAGTGTTAGTTTAACAGTAGTGCCACATACGACTTTTAACACGTATAACTGAGTATGCTCTGTGATAGCAGTTGGTTCAAGTACTTCCCATATCTTTCTCTTGAACTGTAAAACTAAAAGATGTTTTTTTCCCTTAGATGTCTTTCAGAACTTCATGCTACTATTCTTCATTAATTACTGTAAGAATTGCATACAAAAAAATATGAATTTGGAATATTTTTGCCTAATTCTTCATTTTGCAAAAGTTATTTTACATAACACAGGCACTTTAAAAGTAGCCACAGCACAGAAGTTTTGTCTTCTCTGCACACTTTAAAAATCTCTTCATAATGTGAAATGAACACTGTAGGGAGTCTCCACTTGTCTGCAAAGGGCTCTTTATTGTTGCTGGGTTTTTTTCCTCCACTTTATTCCTTGTAGTTACTACCAATACGTGCGTAGACTGGATGGTTACAGAAAAACAAGGGATAAGGGTTTCATCCACCCGTGTCCCTATATACACAGAGGCACGAATCAAAATTTTTTACATAGGCAATATTTTAGAACTGCCTTTAGTAACAAACACTTGAGATCATACTGAAATCAGAGGGGAAAGATTCCATTAGGCTTAAAGATCATGGGATAAACCTTTTCTTTGGCTAGACTCATATCAGAAAAAGCAGAGAAGAGCTACAGGTTGCTGTTACAAAGTCCTTGGGACGGCCAGAGGGAATTTCACTCTGTCCCTAGAGGAAGACAAGCTCTACTTCATCCCCATCTACTCAGAAAAAAACAGGCTTTTCAGATAGGGTGAGTCCAACCTTTCACACTTGGGTAAGCAGGGCAAACCACCCCATGCAAGATGGCATTGCTATGGCAAGGTAAAGCAATATGTGGGCACGTTCCCTTGTGCTTCCTCCTGGAAGAATTTACATCATTCCTTAGTAACGGCTACACCTAAACGTTGCAAACTACTCCCTAGCTCTTCCTAGCCATTTTCTGGTATGCAAAGCATATTTTCCAGTCTGAAAAGACCTTCTCCCTGCTGTAGCACAGGCTTTTGGTCGGCAGGTTCCTGGAGCAGAAGCCTTCAGACCAGTGTTCTGTATTTGGGTTTCCGCTCCAGGAACCGGACAGCTGAAGGGAGTCACCTGGATTCCCTGCACCTCTCCCAGTGTGCTGCTCTCTCTCAGAGGCACCCAGCAGCCATCCAGCTCCATAAAGCACATACTACTTAACTAGGAAAAAAAAGCACTTAGGAGAAAGCATCTTAAAATTTTTTGAAATAGTATGAATAATACTTAGCTTACCTGCTTGTCATGGTTTTTTCCACATCAAAATCCTTTCAGGGGTTTGTCTCTGTCTTGCTCAGTCTTACATCTCTCAGTGATGAGAGAGGTAAAATGCCTTTTCTGTCATGTCAGAATGGAGATTCACCACATTTTCAGCTTCTCCATCTTCTTACACTTCCCAAACCTGACCAAACTAGTCTAAGCTAGTCCTACAGGGCAATACTTCAAAAGGGTTTTTTCTGCTTAATTTTAGTATTGCAATTTACCCTCATTATTTTTAGTTCCTACCACAAACATTCCTTATGTTAACAGGCAAGTAAGAAAGGCTTTAACCATCAGCTCTGTAAAAATGTGTATATAACCTGAGTAAAGTCAAGACAATGAATGTGCTCTGCTCCTGTAATATCTGCACTATTAGCACATATGAAATGGCACTGGTGCTGGCCAGCTGCTATTTGTGCTGGGAAGTTTCTGATGCAGGATTTCACTCCAAAAAATTTTTATCAGTTCTCTCTGGCAAAAATGCATCTGTCAGAGATCCACTGCATAACCCCTGGCCCCATCCAAGGTAGAATTCTGCCAAGACAGAATTAGCTCATCCCTTGTGTGGTTGCACGACTGTCAGTATTATACCTGTGGTTTTGTTTTTACCTTGGCCACATTGCGCTCCAGACCTGCTTGGAGACTGAGATATGAAGACAACATGTCAGAATATGTAGCAAAGAAAACTGGAGTAACTGAGAGGCATTACCTCAGCTGATAGCAAGTGTTTCTGACCTGCCATTCTTAGTAATACGGATAAAAAGAATTCTTTCAAGAAGAAAACATTATATATAACAAAGAGCAAAATTAAACTGAGTGGAAATTAGTCTTTTGACTTCCTTCTGTTTCTGAAATAAGCTTAGACTTGTAGAAGAGCCCTGAGTGTAGCAGAGAATATAAACTGGGCTGTGCCCAGACACAGGAGGGTCAATCACTAGAACAAAATCCTTCTTCTGCACACTTCTGCAGGGGCAGCTTGTCTGTGTCCCACCTCTGTGTCCACTCATGCCTGTGCCACAACACAAAGAGAGGGGAAGCACACCAGCTCTTTACTTCTCCCTCCACTGCTTTCTCACTAAAGTGCAATACTTTCAGAAATCTGTTTTCCCTCTGCCTTGAGCTTTCACCAAGACTATGAGTAGATAAGCCATAAATACTTTACAGACCATTCAGATTTAGCTGAGTGATACAAAAGTTCAAAGTTCATCCAGTTAGTTGCTTAAAAGCCTTTCCAACAATTGATTTAAATCCTTGTATTTTTAAATTAATTTAAGGTTTTGACAGCTTCACATGCCAGATGAAACTTTGCCACTGTATATGACATGGCTGGGGTGGCATTAGTTTTCTTCATGGTGGCTGGTATAGAGCTGTGTTTTGGATTTCTGCTCATCATATTTTGATGAATAGAAGTTAATCTGATTTATTAGAAAAAAAAAAGTCAACAAAATTGCACAATGAAGCTTTTTCAGCATTCATTGGTTAAAAGATGTCCAAGATTGTTTTAAAAGTGGTAAACATAAATGTACATGATCTCTTAATTACAAACAGAAAGCTTTACCTTTACACCTGGTTGCTGCATCTACAAAAAATATTCATTATATTTTTCTGACAATGTGAAAGCAGCTAGAATTCGTCACAGAGATTTTTTCCTGTTAAAATTATAAATGACACCTTATAAGAAAAGATACTACAAGTACAATGTAACCTTCATATTAAAAAAAAATCTTTTTAATCCAGGTGCTTCTGCTTGATGATCTAATACACATAAACAGATCTTTTCAATTTGTAAGTATTTGCTTTTATTAATCTAGAAGTAACAAAGTATTGTGCGTATTTATTTCTGTGTTCAAAAACATGTCAGTTCTTCTACTCTTATGGACTTAGAGAAAACCTCCACAGGAAGGCCTTCAGTTGTATCTGAATCTCCAGTATCAAATAGCTATTAGGCTTTCATGGGAACTGAGAGCTTCAGAAAATGGCTTTTAAATCAGGATGACTTGGCTTGGGAGTTTACACTGGCTCCCATCCAAGTAGAAATATCCAAAAGAGCAAATTACACCTCCACACCCAGTTAGAAAGTCTTCAGGTATTAAGTTGTTTGTTAAGTAGAGTCATTGCGTTAGTAATTTTAGCTGTGTTTGTTCTTTGTGGAAGGCAACAGGCTCTTCCAGATAGTTTCAAAACACGGCAGGGCAAAACTTGATCTTATTAAAACTAAGTTTCTACATGAACTGTTTTTTCTTGTTTCACAGGCTTCCTCCGCTCTTTTCAGCCAAACTTATTGCTAGTGTATCTTTCTCTGTAAAATTTTTTTTTCACAAACATTTGTTTCAGAAACTACCTTAAAAGCCTTTGCTTTAGGGAAAACAAGCAAAATCACAATTTTCACAGCAGTCTGATTTGTTTGTCTTTTTCACATTGTTATTTTCTATTTCCCACAAATGGAAGAAAAACTACCTCTCTCTGCAGAAAAGTCCTGTTACTTTTTTTTTTTTTTTTTTAAATTTTAAGTTACAAGGTCAATAAACCTGATAAACGCTTTTTAAGCTTCCTTGGACTTCTAAATAGAATCTATTACTTAAAGCTGTAGCTCAGTTTTATCAATGAACACCTTTTTATAGAAGTACGTTAAGAATTTATTTTCTGAATATGTTTGTCTTCAGCAAGCAAGGGTGATTTAATGATTACACTAATAAAAATCTGTTTCACTTGGCCTTTTGCTGTCATACTGGGAAATTTCTCTTGGAACTGCCATCTTTCCTCTGCATGAGCAATGAAACTTCCCAGCTGGTTTCACTGAAGTTCAAGGCTTTTCTAACTCGCAGAGGAGCAACTGGAGGTAGAGTTCAGCTCAAAGACTGATATGTATGTAACCTACAAGCCCAACCTGTTCCTCTGGCTGCAGGGGACTCCTCGCAGGAGGAGGAAAGGCAAGATTGTGTTTTGCAGAGGGAAAAAGTGCTTTAGCTCTTACTGGATGAAACCACAACACAACCCAAAGGAAGTCTGCTGTGCAGTGCCTGGTGAAGATAACCTTCCCAACAGAGGACTCCAGTGCAATGTCATGCCCTCAGTCATCTGTGTGTCTTCAGGGTGTCTGGAGACTACTGACATACCTTGTGAGACATGGAGCTGTGGCAACCAGACATGCAGGAATTGCAGGCACAACTCTTTCAAACCTCCTCTGTCTTGCATGCCACTGCAGAATTGCTCCTTTCCCGTCACCAAGGAGCTCGGCTGTCCCTCAGGCTCAGTGGCTGCTGCTGACACCGGCCAGAGCAGTTTGAATTATGCCAACTCTCAGGGGTGATTCATCCTTCTCTTGTCCATGTCTTAAAGCATGCTCAAAATCGGCATATTTCAACTCACATATGGTTTCTAAGCCAAAAAATTTTCAGCTGCCATTGCTGCGGCTTGTATGGTTAATTTCCAAGAGGCATGAATGCCTCCTTGTTGGCTTTGTAATCTGTAAATGACAGGATAGGTTTTCATTTGCCTTCTCAGACCTCTGTGGAATTTCTTGTAAATTCAGCTGCAGCATAGACACCAGAGCTTGTTTTGCAAGATATGCAGAAGAGGGCTGGTAGCATAACTAAACACAGCATAAGCCTTGAGGCTTCTTTCCAGCCAGCTGTCAAAGCTTTGAAACTATCATGTGTTTAAGGCACTGAAAGGACTGTGGAGCATGAGCCTGATGGAATGCATGGTATTCATTTATCTCTGGAAGCTTACATGTCCTGCTTGATGAATTGGAGCTATAAAGTGACAAAGTGAAAGAGGACAAAAGCTCCAAAGGAGTAAGAGCTTCTGCAGTTATAAAAACTGCCTAAAAACTTGTGTTCACCGAGCAAAGCTTTGACTGAAAATACTTTAAGGGGTGAACACCTGATCTTGTACCTGACCAGATTGCACCCTGATAGTGCTTGACTCCAGTATAATTTCTAACAACTGCTCTAGAAAACAACAATATTTTCCATTTCATGGATAGTGTGAGCACTGAAGCTGAATCATGGGTAGATGTCTGACCCTGTGTCATAGAGGAAGGGTAATAGGAGAGAGAGTGAGCCAGAAGTACACCCTAATCACAGAATCTTCTGCTTTTTTAGGTGTCAGCTGTAGCTCTGTGCTAAATGTCCACAAAGTTTTGCAGATGACTAGGCAACCAATTTGCAGCTAATACTATATGTAAACAGCCTGTACTGCAAACTTCTTAAGAGTTAAGAGTGGTTTATTAATTTGTGTACTTGCTTTGAATTTAGCCAAAATGGCAATATGATGCTGCAAGGTGACTGAAAAGGCTGCTCAAGAATTCATTTAAGCATCCAGAAAACAAGGTTTAGAAGTAGATCTGCCATGCAGCTCACTTAAGTCATACAACATTTTTTCTGTAGTCACACCATGTGGAACAACTTCTATAAGCAGAGAAATACATGTATGGTGTATTTCTTCAGAAATAGATGGAAAGCCAGCTCACTGTAGGCATTCAGCTGATGCTCTGTCTTGCTGAACATCATCAGCCTGTGCTCCATCTGTAGTCACTGGGAGGAGGTAAGTATCTCCAGCAAGTAATTGAGAATTTGGACACTCTGATTCATCATCTACCGGAGACTTCCCATCCAGTGGCTGCCCGGGGAGGCAGTGCTCCTATTTGCTTTACCCAAGTGAAGTGTTTAAAGTTAAATATGCTAAAGAGTTCTCCAGACTTGTCAGGGAAATCCCAATGTTTTCTTCCCTCTTCATTTCCTTTTCTGTCCTGGAAAGCAAGTTACATGGAATTTGTATTTAAAACATGTGCATTCCCTTCTGCAATTGAGAAAGACATATCTAGACTGCCACAACATCTTTTTCTCACAGAAATAATCAGGTTTATTTTACTTATTGTTATCCCAAACTTCACTAAGACTTTATCCAAATGATTTTTGGAATGGTTTGGGCCTACTTAGCTCCTTTCATTTTTAGACATAAATTGTATGCTCCTACAGCTGGAGTTTCCAGTCTTACTGATGGATTTAGTTTAGGGGGTAGAAGGAGACAAAAATCTAGAAGGAAACAAAAACCTCCCACTCCTCCTCAGACATGCATATTGCCTTTCTGGTCAGCTCCTTCTGGGAAAATAGCTTCTCTGAGCGGTCACCTTTCCAGTGAAGGGTTGATTGCATGAGGAAAGGAGAAGAGTGAGCAAAGCACACTGTGGCCTGGTGTTCAAGGGATTTATGGTGGGTAGAAAGCAAATAACATAGGAGTGTTTGGATACCAAGTCTAACATCTCCTCATCAATCACTCTTTGTCACTTACACTGATAACCATTTATAAAGAGTTTTTGAGTAACTGTTGACCACCTCTTTTGCTTCTCTCCTCTCAAAGTCTGTTGTTGGTAGCATGTAATCAGCCATCTATGTATTTAAATCTAATTGCATATTTTAGATGCAAAGAGAAGGAAAACTGGGAGCTCTGGATTAAAATATGGAGATAGCTTTTGCAAACAGAGACTGAGGAAAATGTCTTGCAGCTCATGACTTCCAGGAGGGGAGCAGCAAGTTGTGCCTGTTGCTGGTGTTACAACTTGTGACTGGGGGCAGAAAGGTCCGTAGATATTTTCATGGGCCACAATTATGTACATGAGTAGAAAATTTGGTCATTAGAGGACTCTCTAACTTCAGTAAACTAAGCAAGATTTCAAAGCTGAAATCTATACCAGAAAAACACAAGTTGTAAATGCAGTACCAGTTTTTCAGATGGAAGTAAAATAAACCTTAAACCAATAACCATGGGGAGCAATGGAATCTCCAGCATGCAACAGCCTTGCATCAGTGTCCTGGGGTGACTTTCTGATTATTGCATCAAAAGTCAGGAACAAATAGATGTATTCTGAATTATGTACTTTGTTTCTAATGCATGACAAGTAAAATTATTGTAATGGTCCCCTCTAGCCTTAAAACTATGAACTGCTTCCTCTGGTGCAGCAACCTAACTCAGCAGGCTGATGGAAGAAGGAGTTTATTGCACCAGCCATTGCTCTTAAAACCACACCCCAAAGGAAAGGTGCTTGCGAGGAAATTGGTGTGGTAGGTTAATGAAAGGCAACAGCGACCAGCACAGAGAGAGGATTCTTTCATCCTGCTCTCTGAACAACCATGGTTTGCACCAGCTGGGGCAACCAGGAGAAGCATCTGGAAAATCACAACTGAGAGTGAAAGCTGGGATTCAAGAATGTTCTCCCTTTGGTGTTGGTGGTCCAGCTCTCTAGGTCTGCATTCTATGTCTGTGCAGAGACACTATCCAAGCGCCACCTTTCATGAAGGGGGTGTCTTTCTTCCCCAGGAAAAAGTTTCAAGTGTAAACTTAGCTCACAGCGCCCACCATAAATTACTTATTTGCAGATTCCTCAAACTTTTCCAGATAGTTTCTTTCTACTCAAAAGCTGTTTGAGCGTGAACTGTGTATTTTTCTGAAGTAAGGACTAAAGACAGATGTGATTTAGAAAAATTTGAAGGTTTTGATTATCTATCTTAAAACCATTTAAACTTTATTGTAAAATGTTAATTTTTTTCCATAAATTGAGAAAATCCAAGATTGTGCTAAGAGTTATAAATGCATCAGATAAGATTTTCCAGCCATTTCTGGGAATCAACAGCAAAGAATAGCCAATGTAGTGTCCATAGTGGGAGGTGGTGGGTTTGGTAGAATTTCTTTTTGAAGTATTGGCTACTTATTCATGATTAATCATGATTGAATTTTAAAAGAATTCTTAGAAACATTGTTCCCCCCTCTAATCTATGGATTTGGTATAAGTGGAAAGGGCTGTGTTATTAAAGAGAATGACAGTCTGCTTTTTGCTTACTTAGCGATTTCCATACCAAACTATCAACTGTGTCACTGTCTTTCTCAGCCATTTCCTAAGTCCAGTTGTACCAGTAGAGTGAGGTTGAATTATTAGCCTTCTATTAGCTTTTTTTGACAGCTGTAAAGAAAAAGACTATTAACTTATTTTAGACAATCATGTTTTTCACATAGAGGGAATCAATAGCATCCATAATATACTAAGTTCTCCTATAAGCTTGTTATAGGCACTTAGTCCCATTATCCAACATATTCAGCATTCCTTTATTCTGCCAGGGTTTTTTATAGATTCTTTACATTTATGGTTTTGTTTGCTGTTCCTTTCAAGTCTCAGCAATTTCAAATCCTTTAAAATATTTGAAAAACTGCTTGGAGTGGAAAAACCCCCAAATTTTTCCTTTAAAGAAAGATTCTATTGTACACAACACAAAAATTTTCATGTTTTCAGGGTCAGAAGTTAGACTCAATAATTTGTTGGAATCCTTTCAATTCAGGTTGTTGTGATTCTATGATTTCCCACTATGATTAATTATTATCATTATTAATAATATTGTTACTGTTATAAAACAATTATACAATACTGTGATTTTTACGAACATGACAAAACCCAAATTCTCTTCCACAAAGAATTAAAAAACAGAGTTAGAGATGTGCACATGCCTTCAGGCTATGATCCTATTGACATCATGGAGACCAGAGGTGTGGTGGAATGGCTCCTATGACTGGAGTATTGGAAGGGAAGGGAAGGATGCAGGTTCTTTAGGAAGAACAAGCAGGGAAGAGAAGGAGGTGGTGTTGCACTCTAAGTCAGTGACCAGTTGGAGTGCATGGAGCTCTGCTTGGGGATGGATGAAGAGCCAACCAAAAGCTTAATGGTCAGGATTAAAAGGTGGGCAGGGACAGGTGGTTTTGTAGTGGAGGTCTGCTACACACCATGGGAGCAGGAAGACTGGAAGATGAGACCCTCTATAGACAGATAGGAGCAACCCTACATTCACAAGCCCTGGTGCTCACAGGGGGGCTTCAGCTGCCAGTATATCTGTTGGAGGGACAACACAGCAATTCAGGAGGTTCCTGGAATGGCATCAATAGTGAATTCCTTCTCCAAGTAACAGAGGAGCCAACAAAAAGAGGTTCTGTGCTGGGCCTTTGTTCTGCAAACAGGGAGGGGCTTGCAGGGAATGTGAAGCTCTGGGGCAGCCATGAATTGTTGTCATTTGAGATCCTCATTGCAGTGAGGAGGGTGCACAGTAAGTTCCCTACCTTGGCATTCAGGCAGATTTTGCCCTCTTCCATCATCTTCTTCATAGAACACCACAGAATAAATTGCTGGAGGGAAGAGAGGCTCCAGAACAATGGTTAATATTAAACGATAACCTCCTACATGATGATACATCCCAATGAAAAGGAAGTCAGACAAGAACACCAGAAAGCCTGTGTGAACAAGGAACTCCTGGACTAACTCAAACACAAAAAAGAAGTCTACGGTGGGTGAAAACATGGAGAAGTAGTCTGGGAGGGATACAGAGAAATTGTTCCAGCAGCCAGAGATTAGGTTAGGAAAGCTAAATCCCTGACCAGAGATTTAGCAAGGGACGTAAAGAAAACCTTCTATAGGTAAGTCGGTGATAAAAGAAAGATGAGGAAAAATGTGGGTCCTCTCAAGAAGGAAATGAGAGATCTGGCTACCTGAGATATGAAGAAAACAAGTGTACTCAAGGACTTCTTTGGTTTCAATCTTCATAGCAAGTACACCATCATCCAAGTCAATGAAAGTAAAGGCAGAAACTGAGAAAATAAAGAACTGCCAGCTGTAGGAGAAGATCCGGTTCAAGAACTAAGAACTAAGGAACCTGAAGGTGCAGAAAACCATAGGACATGATGTGATACATCCCCAAGTCCTGAGGCAACTGGATGAGGAAGTGGCTAAGTCACTATCCATCATATTTGAGAGCCTTGGCAGTCCAGTGAAGTTGTCACTTATGGGAAAAGGGGAAACATAATCCAAATTTTTAAAGAGGGAAAGAAGAAAGACCTAAGGTCAGTCAGTCTTAGTCAGTGCCCAGCAAGACCATGGACCAGATGATCCTGGAAACTGTGATGAAGGAACTGGAAAATAAGAAGATGATTGATAACAGTCAACATGCCTTCTTTAAGGGTAAATCATGCTTGACAAACCTAGTGGCCTTCTACATCAGAGTTGCAAAGTTGGTGGATAAGGCAAGAGCAACTGATGTAATCCACCTGGACCTGTGCAAAGCATTTGACACTGTCTGGCACAACATCCTTTTCTTAAAACTGGACAAACATGATTGTGAGATTGCATTTTATGGAAATGGTTTGCTCCTGTTCACCCCTGGAAAATGTATGGTTTATCTCAAGTCTGTACCCTCCCTGCACTATCCTGTATCTGTAACCTCATTGGCTGGAGAATGTTACCGCGCCCCTTTGAACCTCGGTGTTAAGAGTGCTAATGCAGGGGTCTCGCCCTCTTTGCCCTTCTTCCCCCTGGAGGCCTCCGGACGCTCCCCTTCCGTCTCCCCCCTTCCATCTCTCCCCTTCCCTTCCCCCCCCTCCCTCAGTGATCCCATGCTCCCTGCCTGGAGTGGGACTATGAATAAACCCTCATCTCATCAGATCCTCAGCAGACATCTGAGTCTCTTTGCCTGCCAGCACGGGAACACCCAGGACCCTAGAGCCCAGGGGGCTCCCAGGGGATCTCCCCCCCTGGGGACCCCCCAAAAATTTAACTACAACAATGATGGGTGGTCAGTCGGTCAGTAATGAATTGGCTGAATGGTCACAAATGAAAAAATTGTCATCAACTGTGTTTTGATGCCTGCATGGAGACCACTGATGAGTGACATTACTCAGAGTTGATACTGGGAATAGCACTGTTTAACATCTTTGTCATTCTCACCCTCAACAACTTTGCTGCTGGCACCAAGCTGGGTGGCACAGTCAACATAGGGAAGGGATACCATCCAGAGGGGCATGAACAGGCTTGAGAGGTGGGCCCATGTGCAACAATGCAAAGTTCAAGGTACTGCAAAGTGCAAGAACCTGGATCAGGGCAATTCCAAGTACAAATACAGGCTTGGCAGAGAATGGATTAAGAGCAGTGCTGAGGAGAAGGACCTGGGGCTGTTGATAAGTTCAATATGAACTAGCAACATGCTCTTGCAGCCTGGAAATCCAGCCACAATGTGAACTGCTCAAAATCAGCATGGCCAGCAGGTCAAAGGAGATGATTCTGGCCCTCTGCCTGCTCTTGTGAGACACCACCTGGAGTACTGCATCCAGCTCTGGGACCCTCAGCATAAGAAGGGTGTGGACCCATTGAAGAAAATCCAGAGGAGGGCCATGAATATGATCAGAGGGCTGGAAGACCTCTCCCATAAAGACAGGTTGAGAGAGTGGGAGTTGTTCAGTTTGGAGAGGAGAAGGCTCCAAGAGATGACTTATAGCAGCCTTTCAGTGTCTGAAGGGGCCCTGCAACAGAGTTGGAGAGAGATTTTTTACAAGGGCATGTAGTGATAGGACTAAAGGGAATATCTTTAAACTGAAAGACGGTAAGTTTAGATTGGATATATAAGAAATTCTTTACCCTGAAGGTGGTAAGGTACTGGAAAAGGTTGGGTAGAGAAGTTGTGTATCCCCCATCCCTGGAAGTGCCCAGGTTGGATAAGGTTTTGAGAAACCTGGTCTCATGTAAGATTTTCTATCCATAGCAGGTAGGGTAGAACCAGAAAATCTTTAAGGTCCCTTTCAAGTCAAACCATACTGTGATAAGACGCTTGCCATTAATTAACAAAAAAAAGATAGACACAGTTACAATCAGGTCACAGTCCAAAGGTGGGAGGGCAAAAAGAGTATATATGGTTAGCAGAGTTTCCTGTCCTTGCAGAACACACAGTACCCTCTGTGTTTCTTCCTGAAGTTACAGTCTCCCAGTCAACTTGAAGTCAATGCTTGGTTGAAGTAGACCCAGGTTTCACACATCTTTCTAAAGCTAGTTTGGCAGATCTACACTTCTCAGGTACACAGCTGAATCAGTGGATGAAGCGTTCTGCCTTGCTGGAGCTCAGCTTATCACCTTGGATGTGGAGTACAGAAACTGTTTATCACTCAGTTTCCTGAGTGACTGGTTGTTTTCTTAGGTGTGTGCCAGTACTCAGTGCACTATAAAGCCACACCTCTACATTTTCACCACTCTCATTCCTTGTCTAATTATGTGTGCACTGTCATATCTTGTGAAACCAACTGGATAACTTGCTAATATCATGACAATGCTTCCTGCTTCTATTTTTTGTTATATTTTTGAGGCATCAATTTTATATTTAACAGTGATTGAGATATTTTTAGTGTTTAATCTTTGCTTCTTCTGACATCATTTATGTATCAGAGCCATAAAGGTATAAACTGCTGGTAATGATTTACTTTTTACAGAACTAAACACTAGTGTAAAATCCAATATTTGAATACTTATTCTTAATACCTGCTTTTCTTTTGTTGGCGTCACCTTCCCGTCCTTAGTCTTTGTGTAAAAGAAACTGAAAGGGTTTCAAAGTGCCCTGGAAGCTCAGCTCAAAGATGGCATGTGAGAGGGTTGTGTGTTTTTTCAAAATTTGCTACAAGAGGCAGCTTTCTCTCGAAGTTCAGAACATACCTAGCTGAGAAACTGTTGCAGAGGAAAGGCAAGGAAAGGATGACTATGAATTCAGTGAAATGGCAGACAACTTAATTTTGTCTGAAGTTGCATAGGTATCTCAACATCTTTTGGCAGATGCAAGGTGTTTATACATTCCCACCACACTGACTAATTTCTGAATGTGTGTTCAAGTACACTGTCGTATTTCATGCATGGATTAGATACACCAAATGATCAGAAACAGCACCTGTGCATCTTCCATAGCAGCAAGGGAGCTCTCCTCAGCAATGACACCAGAAGAGGAAGCAGTGGGCTGGGAAGAGTGGGGGCCATGGTAAAGGTCTGGAGAATGAAAATCCCCACTGCAGGTACCAGGGGATGATCTACCACAGTGACAAGGTCTGCCCTAAGGGACACCTCTGAGATACCCCCTAAGATGCCACAGGGCTCAGCACCAGTCCCTGCAAGCACTGCAAATTTGTACTGCCACTGGGAGTGTGTATCAGGCGCTAGCAGAAAAATAGACTCTTTTAGATTTGCATGGCTCAGGTCTGAAACATTTTAGCCAAAATGCTATGCAAACAAAATTAGAAAAATCCCTATCTGCTAGTTTTTAAAGGGTTTTTAAAGGGCCTAGATGCAAATTTTCCACATAAACCACCACAAAGGGGGAAATAGGAAAAATCCCCCAACTAACCAACCAAACAAAAGCTAGATTAGTCAACATGGAGAACACCTATTTCCCTAGATTTTCTCATATACATGGAATGCTTGTTCAAAATATTTAACTAAGCATGACTTAAAAATTTTCATGTTTCCTTTAGATATCATACACAGGGTGAGTGAGCTCTTGGCATCATCTGCTCCCCCCGTGTTCAGAGGCAGCACTGTCATCATGGGTGTTGGGAGCTGTGGTGTCTGTGAAAAGTGTGAGTAGACAACAGAAAGCAGGGAGCTTTCACAGGTGTGGTAAAAGATGTGTTAATTAAACTGGAGAGCAGTAGGATCTAAAACATTTCACAGGGGCAATATCTTTCCTCCATGTGATGGTGACCAAACTAGAAAATTAGTCTCTTAAGATTCAAAAGGAAACAGATCTGGATAAAATGCAGAACTTTATAAGAAATCTAAATTGCTGCATTGTATATACAATTAAGGCAAATTAATAGACAAATATTTTTGTAAGAAGTATTTTTTAAATGAAGCTTCAATAAATACTGAAGTGGATATTTGCTTGCACAGAATCTTGGTTGTACATGTAATCCCAGTAATTGCTTCCTTTTAATTAGGCTTTTAATAGGCACCCAACCCAGTCTAGATGTTCTTCAGCAACTTGTCTGAGATGTCCATGGGCCAGATTGCAACAGAAGCTGACAGAGGAACAATGGAATAACACACCATGAGCCTGCCCATCGTCAAATGACCAGCCCAAGGGTTGGTCATATCTTCAGCTCATGCAGAGTTTGGAACTCAGGCATAGATAAATCCCACCTGGCTAACTAAGTGTCTGCCCAATAAAGGCAGCACAGAGTGTGATGCTAGAAGCACAGTCATTTCAGCTTTCTCAAGAGTCAGAAAGAACCATCTCTGGAGTCTCATCTTTGAGCTGCCTGGAGCAGATGACACTCTAAGGACAATAGAAGCATTTGGGATGCTGAACTTAGGCAGATGACATGAACCTAGGCCTTGGAGGGAGGTAGGGAAAGCTGGTCTACACAGCAGATATGATAGGCATGGGAAATAGTAGACAGATAGCTTATTAAATGCTTCTCCAGTCTCAGGTGATCCCCTTAGGCCCTGGGGGGATTTATTTATTGGACTTAGAGATGTGAGAAATCTCCACCATCTGCTCTTCAGCAGAGAGTTGGCAAGGTCTAACTAGACAAGTGTTCAAAAGTACCTGTGTCAAAAGAATCAATTAAAAGCTTGATTCACATAATTTAGGACTACAGCTTCATAGATCTGGATTCAAACCTCCTGTAGAGATTCTTCTTGCTATACTATATATGGGGAAACCCATTTCACCCACAGAAACAGATTTCCCCTCATGAGACCTATTCCAAAGTTCAGGAAACTCAAGGACATTCATTCCCATTAATTCAATAATCTCTGGGTCAGTCACTTCCCAGAGATGAAAGATGGACTCCAGAACAACCAGAAAGATAAAACAAGCTTTATTATCTTTATTTCCAGCAATGCACCACATTAATTCTTAATGGTACATAATGATGGTTATTCACAGGGAAGGCTTACTCTTGATTAGAAGTTTAGTTGTCATTCTTAGAAGGTATGCTCTTTATTTTGTTGTGTAAGGCCCCATTGTAAGATGCCAGTAAATGACCTAGAGAAGGTGACTAATGAACAGCTACTTATTGCTCTCATAACAGAGTACATTCAGTGAAATAATCGGTCCTCATGTTTAAAACAAGAGAAGGAAGAACTTTTTCACATTGCATCTAACTAAATCTGAAGAACTCACTGCCACAGGGTGTTTTGGTGGTACAAAATTGTTCAATTAATGAAGAGAGGTGCATCAAATACTGTTATGTATAGCAGTATGGATGCAATTCCCAGCTCATGAAGTTCCTAACCACCAATGACCCTCTTCCATGAGCTGCTTTCTGAACTTGGCTATTACACCAAGCAATTGCTGTTGGCCACTCTCAGACTCAAGCTGTTAAGTTAAAGGGAACTATGGTCTGATATCTGTGGCTAGTGATGTATTTTTACATCATTAAAATGACACAATATGTTTATTAAGTGTCAAGTGTCAAGTGTCAAGTCTCACAAGTTCAGTATGCAAGCATAGAACACACAAGGATCCTCAGACAGACATAATACTTTATAGGCTTTGTCTGAAACATAAAAAGAGGTCAGATGCCAACATTACTAGTGCTCATGTAAAACCAGAAAATAACAATGCCACCACACTAAAGAAGTCGATGTATAATATGTTATGTAAATAAAATGTAAAACAGAAGTATTACATTATGGAAAATATTAAAATACATATTCCAAGACTTAAGCCTGGCCATTGGCTTTTTCATCCAGAAAATTAATAAAAAATCTGACATCCTAAAATATTTGAATTTTACTTAGCAATTTTCATGTTTAATTACTAATTTTTAATAAAGCACTGTGTTGGAAATGTGATTTTAACCTACTGGTTACAGTTGCCAATGGCAATACTGTAATGATGATTGCTAAACCCCATGGCTTCCACTTTCTCATTGACCCCTAACACCCAGATGCAAGCTACACCACAAAAATATGCCTTGAAAAAAATGACATGGGTATCCATGCACCAAAATTATTTGGAGGGGCAGGGCAGCACCTGAAGTCACTATCAACGTCATGACTAAGACAGTAAAAAACATCCAAGCACATGGCTACTTCTTCAGGGACCCAGTTCATACTTGAACAAGGCTGGATTCAGAATATCTTTGTGCTATTAGTCATGCAATTCACACAGCAATCACTGCCTGAGCAGTCAGATTAGACAAGAAACTGCATGCTTTGCTTGTAGCTCACATACCTGGACTATGTAGTCAGTTGAAAAGAAGCGATCACACTCCCAGAACTGTCCTGAGAGCTGGTTTGTTAGTGCTGTGGAAGCACAAATGCTCCCTGAGCTTCAGCAAAGGGAGCAGATGAAGATTGCTGACCGTGCCCTGCAGCAGCATCTACAAATACCTGGTGGTTGCTATATAAAGGCTGCACTGGGACTTCTCTCATCACTGTCAGACATACCCATTAATTAGAGAACAGGCTCTAAGGGCTAGAAGGAAAGGCACTGCTTTCCTTTCTCTCATTTCTCCTTCCATTCTTCCCAAGGAAGAAGGGGAGGTTGAGGGATCAACTCTCCTCACAACACTCTTGAAGGCATTGTGAGGAGCATTCAGGCAGCAATACTGCTACCTCTCCTCTAGCTCCACTGCAGTGAGAGCTGGACTCAGCTGGCCTGCCTGTCCATCTGTCTCTCATCTGCCCATCCTGCTTAGCAGCTTTCAGGAGGAAGGAAACACATCAGGGTGTCAGATATAAAACAGTGGTCCTGCAAAAAGGACTTTGAACCAAAATGGGAATGCAATGTCTCTTGCCAAGAATTGAAAAAAATTGGAAGTAAAAGCAGGATGAGAGCACTATGCTGCAGGAGTTTACTTGCTTTTGGGTACTGAAAGTATTAAGACCAAGTAAAATATTGTTCAGGGTTTCAAATCCATGAATGTTTTAATATAACATACTTAGAGATGGTGAGATTTTTTGTGTTAGTTTAGACATACATACTAGCTCATTTGGGGCCTGAACATGAATTTGGAATTATATACAAAAAATATATGTGAATATTTATCTAAAAAATCCAAATTATCCTGTCACAAATGTTGAGCTTCTCAAGCTTATACTCAGACTTTATCCTTGCTGTTATCTTCATATCATGTTAAAAGTTAGCAAGTCAGCTGAGGGAGAAAACCCAGAAGAGTGAAGCAGGGCTCCAGACACAGTTTTATAGCTTTGCCTTTTTTGCCCAGGCATGTTTCTGCTGTTCCACTTGTTTATCTGAAGCCAAATCTATTGAAAACAATACCTAACTTTTCACCATCTAAATAGAATTCACCTTTAACTATCATAAGTATAAGGGTTCATGCTTCGGCTTTGCAAGCCAAGGTTTTCTAGTTGTTGGTTTGTTGTGCTTGTTTGGGGTTTTTTTACTGACTGCTGAAATTAGATTGCTTAAATCATCTTCTTTTGAAGTGATGCTGTGATGCTGTTCCCCAACATGGCTTTCTAATTAGCAGGCCTGATTTCAGCAGCACTGATCTAGTGGTGCTTGACAGGTTTCAGTGTCATGCCACCTGGATGTGTGGATGTGGTTTCACAAGTCTGTTAGTTGGTAAGAGTTTTTAGAGTTGTTGCTTAAAGTTCAGCCTGTGCTTGTCGTAAAATTAGTCCTGGGTAGCTCCATATTGTTCCTATCCTCCTAGATCTTTATTTTCTTGGCACTTTTTCCCTTAAATCTAGGATTATAACTGTTCTTTGTCCCAGCACAGAGGTTCTCTTCTTTATGTCTAAGCAGGATAGCTCATGAGATTTCTAATTCATTTTTAGTTCAAGATATACTGGAAAAGCAAAATTTCCAAATTAATATTAGTATTTTACTCACTAGGCACTAAAAACTTGTTCTAGATAGCAAAATATAGAACATATTTCAAACATTATGACAGAGTTTTATTTATCCACACTGCTTTAGTCACCCTGCTCTTCCCCAAACTAACCTTAACTTCCTTTCCATGTACTTTACTGGTTTTTTTCTGTTTGCCTGGCATTTTTGGAAATTTCTGTGCACAAAATGCATTTTTTTTGGCATTGCTTAAATGCCAGAAATATAATCAGATACCGCTAATTATCTTTCCCATAACACCAATGATTCAAAAATGTGAAATAAATAATTAAAGACATAATAATGTTAAAATATTTTTGATATAAATAGTTGATCATTTCTGGTTTCAGACGGATGTTTCACTAACATTACTGTATCTTCAGTTTTGACAGTCTTTCATTATTTATCTAGGTACCAATATGCTACAAAGAACAACTTTTCAATAGCTCTAATGAAGTAAGGTGTTTTATGAAATAATTCCAGAAGTATATGAGTTGGGGTTTTTTTTACAAAACTGCTTTTTACTTTTTCATGTGTTTTAAGGGCAGAGATTGATTGCCCTCCAACGCTTCTGAAGTCAAACAAATAGCTGTCTTCCCTTTGCTCCTCAATTTTGAGTGTGGTTCTTTGTCTCCAACCCCAAATCGAAATAGAAATTTGCACTGGATTATATTTGGATCTTCAAAATGTTGTCAAGACATTGTCACAGCACAGGGAAATACACCAATTTCATCCCTACCCAAAGCAAATCAGGCGAATTATTAGCTGAGATACATTTATAAATTGGATGCTCTTCATATAATATTGTTAGATCAATGTCTTTGATTAACAAGAAGGAAGATAAATATATGTTGTAAGTGATGTTTTAAACATTATGTTTATAAAGTAGTAATATAAATCATTTAGTTTACACTCACATGACCTTCGCTTACTGTCTGAATTGAACAGGTTTCCTCTGTCCTATTGTATCAGAAAATTTTAGTTTTATTTCTTTATTTAGTAAACTAGGAGAAAGCAGACCAACATACAGGCAGCTCTGTTCTTACACGCAGCATCACAGATAGGAGCAACCTGCAGCAAAGAAGGACACAGGTCCTGCCAATGACCTGTCCAGCATTCTTATACTAAGACCATTTTCTCCCTCTAGTAAGCAACAAGTACGCTTCTCATTTGGTTCCAGTTCCTGGCTGAAAAACATCTTAAGAAAAAGCAGCTCTAAGGTCACCATCACAGGCCAAAGCCAGTGAAGGTATGGATTCATGATGACTTTGCTAATCCCACCAGGAATACAAGATGCTCGCCTTCCATTATACGAACAATAAATTTCAAGGATTATTATTTTCTGTGACACCTGAGTAAAAACTGCGGAAGTTTCTGAACATCTCCCTTCTTTTGTTTGACTTTGAAGTAAGAGTTAGGCCAATGCTCATGTTGGATGCATTCAGAATTTCTCTCTGTACCGGGAAGTCATTGTCTTCAGCAATCTCCAGCACTTCTGCATCCTGCTCAGAGCAATGATCCTGGGACTCTCTGTTGCTCTCTCTGCTGAGAGTGAGATAAGATCAAGGCAGAGTCCACTCTCTACAAACCGATACTCTTCCACCAGAAACAAAAGCAAAATCTAGTCTGGACAAATACCAGAAATCTTTTATACACAACTGCATCTACTGTTTTGGAGACCCAGGTTGCTACAAAGCCAAGGCCAAGCATCCTTAGATCTTGCTGGAGGGAGGCAGCTGCATCTGGTTTCTGAAAATCAAAGACAGAAAAAGTGAATCAGGAGCAAAATCTAGGAAATGAAATTAAGGTGATCATGATCCCTGTCTTTAAAGGAATAATTTATGAGATTGGCCACTACACATTAAACTCACTAGCTGAGCAAAGATCTCTTTGATCTTTACTGCTCCTGGATTGCTGCTGCTGCTCTCTAGAGTCTATTTGATGTCTATTGCCCTGCCTTCAGTTCTTCCTTTCTAGGCCTGAAGATACGCTAAGTAAACTCAATGAGAATAAGAATCTGCTTAGCCTCTTTTCCTCTAAGACATAAAGAAAGTGAAGAAGCTTGGGATGATTTCAGTAGTAAGTGAATTCTACCTTCTCAATGAAGTCTTCCTTTCTAAGAGATAATTATGAATGACAGAGGATAGTTTTGGGGTTGGAGAGAGATGGGGAGGGCTATATTGTCCAAAGACTTTCTTGAGTTTCCAAGATGACACTGAAGTTCTCTGAAGAACTTCTCTGGCCAGCACCTCGTCTATTCTCTGATTTCAGCTTCCAGATGCTGCCATGCCAGTGAATGTTCTATTTTACACCAGAAGTCTGTGCTCTGTCACAGCAGACCTGCCTTATGCAGAAAACTTCAGGGAGTAGCATGGTTTGGACATGGGTCTTGGAGAGTTCCTGGGCTGTGCAGTCAGGCCCAGGAGCTGGGAAGTACTCCCATGATTGTAACAGTAGAGATGGCAAGACTGTCTTTCAGTGGTGGGACTCATCATTTAGGGGGAGCCGTGGCAGTAACTCGTTCAGGTATCCGTATCCTACGTGCAAGCCTAGACCAATCTGCAAACCCCTGTGCCACTGAACTTGGCTTCAGCAGAAGATAGAACTTGCTAGCTGTTCATTAAAAATAAAAGGAAAATTGTACCCCAGAATGGGAGAGTAAGAAGGCAGCCAAGAAATGCTAACTGCTTGAAAAAATAGCAAATGACTGACTGCCACTCAGAGCTCTTAGGAATCCAAATATTTTTCTGTTGCTATTGAATCCAAAGGTTTGACAGAGATGACAGGCATAATCTCAGAGTGAGCAATTTCGTGATTGTATTGCTCTAGTCATTCTTATTTCTGCACACTTTTTCTTATATATATTTTCTAGTTTAGTTGCAAGGCTGTCTTTCTGATTATATTCCTAGGTTTGCCCCATACATTTTCAGTAATTCAGAAACAACATTTTTATAATTGTGATTATTATTATCAACACTCACTAGCAGCAGTAGGCTGAATGAATGGGCTGCAAAAATCATCTATTCTGAGGAAACTGAAAATTGCCTTTGGCATGATCCTGCCAAAATCAAATTTTAACATTCAATTTTATTCTCAGACAGATGACTTGATAATATAATGAGATAAATTCTTTTGCACTGATATGTATGCTCAGCCATGTAAAATAATGTTGACAGGAGAAGCCCATACTGCATAAAAGTTTTCCCAGCAAAAAATATGGTCCTGCTGATATTTGAGATTCTCAAAATATATCAAAACGTAAATATATGATGAAATAGAAACCCATGTATTGTAAGCATCGCAAAGCGTGTCTGTGTGCCTTACCTGTCAAACAAGTCCCAGGAGCTTCAGCTCCATAAATGTAAAATAAGGTATATCAGAGGTGAGTGCACTGCCATATGCCACTCATAAGTTATCTTCAAGTGCACCAGGTGAGCCAGAGTCCTGCCCCTACTTTGCTAAGATATTTCAGACAACACACTGCATTTTGCTGTGCCTTGGGTTCCTCATATTAAAACAAGGGGCATCTTGCCAACATCATCACACGCTGCTTTGATAGAGCACATGGCATTTCCATTTTGCCTTCTCTTCCTATTACAGAAACTCTCCTTTGTAGCCTTCTGTATAGGTCTGAATGTAACACTGATAAACTAATTCAAATCCACATTCCTGGGTGTTTGCCAGAAAAACAGTTCAGGACTGAGGCTGGATTTCTCTTTCAGAATGGAGGTCTTTGTTGACTTAAATATGACAGATTCTCCAGGTAATTGCTGAGTAAACATGCTTCCTTTAATCAAGAGGGTAAAGCTAGAGCAGAAAAGTTTAATTGTTTCTGTTGTTGGGGTTTTTCTCTTCCCACACAGGAAGGTTAATTTAAGAGTGCAGTATTAGGGTGTGTGTTCATTATTATCTCATGTAGATACAAGACCCTCGAGGGGGAAATTGCTCATTGCTGACCTGGATCAAAAGCCTCTTCTCCAAACCCCACAACAGGTCATGAGTAATATTGGGGACTTTGTGCCAGGAGGGGTACAGGACCAAATATTTTCCTGTGAAATGTTCAGAAGCCTGACTGAAATGTGTGTATATGTATATATTTGTCTGAAAAAGCATCAAATATGGATGAAGCAAGTTTGAAATCAGTTGCAGGCTTGGGCTTTTGCAATCTTGGAGACCCATTTTAAAAAACTGACTCAAGAACTGTGTTTTAAAAGTAACAAGACCACTACCATAGAAAAAGGATGCTCTCAGAAGCACTCGAATATGTCAGCTAATTCCTGAAAATGAGAGTTACTAAGATGTGGACTCTTAGCTGGGTCTATAATATCAGTAGGTGACTGGTTGAATTTTCAGATAAAAAAATTGAAAAATCTTTCCATGAAAATAAAATTTTAATTAACTGCATTATACACCAATTATATTTTTAATTATGCATCTCTGTTTCCAAAATGATCCATAGCCCCTTCCTGTACTGTTTTGTAAGGTGCTAACAGGAGTAAGAAAAAAAAGATAAAAAACTTCACCCAGAATATAAAGGAGAGAAAAGCACCAACAGTAGAAAATTACTGTTATGTGGATGTCTCTAGTACTCTTTTATTAACTCCCAAATTCCAAAAGGGTAATGATCAGCAGATTAAGATTTCTTCTTCAAGCTGCATCAAACTACTGTACATTATCAGTAATTTTCATTTAGACTAAACTATTTTTTAAACATTTTAAATGTGCAAATTATATTTTTAAAGCATTTATTTGGAAATCCTATTTGAAATTTCATTACAAGTTTTCCCATTGAAGAATTGTTCTTATTTGTCTTTTCTCATAAGTCCAGGTCCGTCTTCAAAATATGACCAAAAAGATACAGTGTAACAGCTGGTACTTTTGTTTTCACTTCTGCTGAGGCTATTTTTGTTGTTTGAGGCATTTTATCATCTTTTGTAGATCAAATTAACTTCTGTTATAATAAAAAATACTTAACTCAGGAAGAGATATTTTGGTCTGTAAAAGAACATGCCAATTTTGCAGTGGCAAGAAATAACCTCTTCTATCCAGTGGTCAAATTAGAATTTCAGCATTGCCAGGAGCAGTTTTGAGTGATATGTACTGTCAGGCTTTCTTGGCTATCAGTCTGGTGTGAAAGAATAAAAAATACAGAAACGATGTTTCAAATTCTGCAAACAAACAAACAAACAAACAAAATCCATCCAAACAGAACAACTAAACAATCTAAAAGTAAAAATTTTTAAACTTACCTTTTTTTAATATAGGATTAAGCAAAAGTTCTGAAAAAGGATACTTGGGTTCATAAAAGAATATGCATATTTTATATGTACAAACAATTAACTTTTTACTTAAGCCAAAAGCAAATTTCAGATTGTTGAGATTTTCTCAGAAAAAGGAAGCATTGCTTGTCCTGGTCTGCCTCACTGACTCACTGATGGGCATGTTGAGGTTGGTACCAAGAGCTGTGACAAAAGGGGACACGCTCGACTGGCTTTGGCAGCCCCAGCCAAGGCAGCAAGTGCCTGTGCTGAGTGGCACGGAGACACGGCGTGCTGCAAAGCTGCTTACCCAGCAGGAGCATGGGACCTCACCCTGGCAGGGGCTGAGCAGCCCCAGAGGTGCTGAGCACCCTTTTCCCAGCTCAGGTCCAGCCCTGGGAGATGCCAAGCACCACGGAGGGCTCAGCAGGCTCAGGAGTGCACCACTGGTGTTGCACTTTTGGGGAAGAACTGTGCACCCCCGCCCAGCTTCAGTCACAGAGCAGAAGAATACTCTAACTTTTCCTTGTCCATTAAGGGGGGTCCAGGTGTCCCAAAGACAAAAGGAGGCACCTAACAACACCTGTGCTGCAGAACAGACAACAAGATGGGGAACCCTTTTTGATTTTTTTGTCCCTCACACAAGTGTGCCCTTGCCATCAAACACGAGGCCAGAAACGAGCTGTGCAGCACATCCTCTCTCTCTTCCACTACCTGTTGTTTTGAGCAGCTCTCCAGTTTCTCTAACACTCTCCACTGTGTCAGCGAGAGCACAGCCCATTGGAAAGGAAAGGTACAGCACGAGGAGGTTTTGCAGTCGGTAAAGGAAGAAAATCTTCCTCTGCATCAGACACTCTTGCTGCCTCATGAATAAAGCACTATATTTTCCCCGAAATTAATATGATACCTCTTTAGTGACAACCCCATTCTGCTCTGAGCACTTCACTTCAGCCAACAATGTGCATGGAACTCACTCCTTTTTGCCTGGAAGTAAACAAATGGTCTTCTAATTTAAATGAATAATTTCTTAAAGTCCGTATTCTTTATGGTAATACTCATTAAGTTCTTCTTATACAGGGTGCAAAGAGAAAACTAGAAGTTGCATTCAAAGCAATGATAAGTTACCATTTTAATGATTCCTTATGTTGTGAGTAATTTATAAATCACTCGGTATCTCCTCAGCGAAGCTTGCCTTCTGTTTTTAAAACGTACCTTTTAGTATCCAACAAAGGGTTTCAGTGCAATAAGAATTAAGGTGTGTCTCTCAGCTTTTACCTGCAAGCAATAATGATGTTGTCAAGCATTTCAAGTGAGACCAGCCCAGGATTTTGGGGTGGGGAAAGACACTCTGTTATACAGCATCTTCAGTTCTTCCCTCAGAGGGAGGCAGAGGCACCTTGAAGGGCTGAGTATAAGGACATATACGGAGTGTCTTTTTTAAATAGTCACTAGAGCTGGGGGGGGAGGGGCACAGGAACAGGCTTGTAACCATAACTCAGTTGGACTTGTTTCTGAGAAGGCAGATGCCATGGATTGGCTCCCTCACCGAACGGCTGCTTTTCTGTTCCTTTTGTTGGTAAGTCGGATTTTAAAACAATATTTGTAAACTCTGTGACTACGCCAGTTTCATCTTCCTCAGCAGACCATTACATTTTACAATGTAAACTATTCCCCAAAAATATCTTGTGAAATTTACCATAAAAACTAAAGCTCTGCTCATTTTAAACAGCACTTTTGCACATCCTGTAGAATTAAATTAGCTTTTCATTAAATACTGACAAATGTTTCTTTCTAGACTTTTGGCAATCTGTTGGTATTCAAGATGTGATTTTCTATGTTTAATGCACGATTTTTCAGGCAAATGTTTTCTTTGGCTGCTATTTAAAGGTCATAGTTATTGTTAAAATTCTTATAATTATAAAAATTTTAATGGTTGGATATAGTTTGGTTCTATGTCTTTACTTTTTTATCAGTTGAGGAAATACCTTTTTCTAAAAAATTCAAGTCTCTTTCTTCTAAAATTATTAAAAAGATCACTTCAGAGCTGTCCAAATCCTACAACTATACTCAAGAGAGAAAAAATGACAAAATTTAGTGACCTCAGCTAAGTAAAAATCAAGACTTGGCCTATTATTTCACATTGCAAAGGATTCCTGTGTTGTTGTGCAATAGTGTCTGAGTCGCCATGTGCTAAGCAAGTGAATGCATGATGAAAGTGTTGCTCTTTGGGTTTGTTTTTCTCACTGTAAAAGGGAAGTTGTGGCTATGGTCAAGTGGCATAGTTGTTCAATGTGTTCATCAACGCATGGAAATTACCCAGAAGGGACTTTAAAGGGCTATGGGTGAACTACTGCCCCTGCAATCTGATTTTTGTATGGATTAATTTTACTCACTCGTGCTGACCTCTTGAAATCCAGTAGAGGTTTAAGGCCTTGAAGATTGAAAAGAGCAGGATTTCTAGTATAGTTATGTCTGATTGTTTTCATGCAATTTTACGTTTTACGCAGTGTATTGGTATTCGTAAATGTTTGTTAACTTCTCATTACTGACTTCTCTAAAAATGCTGTAGTCTGAGAAAAAGTTTGTGTTATAGATTAAGAAATCCTAAAACTATTATGAAAATACAATCCATTAATTTTAGGTGACAGCTCTGCAATCAGTAAAGTAGAACTAATTAATACAGAGCAGCTGCCAAGCAAACAAGGGCAAAACTTGGCAAAAGCAAGTTACGGTTCGGATAAGTTTCTGCTTGTTCAAGGCAGCAGAGAGGTATCTGAGACAGGCCTGTTGCACATCACACTAACACTTCTGGATTTTCATGAAGCACTAGTGACTATTCATTTTACTCAGCTAACTGGTGATGCACACTCCCGGTGTGTCAAAGTTCAAAAACCTTGACTGTTTCATGTCCAAGATGTGTCCACTCAAAAGACATTTTGCTGCTTTAGTTCTCACAACAACTCTGGAGCCATTTTCATTCTTTCAGTATATTGTTTTTACAATTGCGAGTGATGGAGGGTAGGTGTTGGGTCAGAAGAAAAGAGCAATTCTGAAAAATGCCATTGTGTTTTGATGACTATCAAATATCTGAACTTTTATTACCCAGAGGAAACCCTTGTTCTTGTTCTGAAACCCAGCAATGTTCATGATGGCCTGTACGGCTTCATAGCATCTTTCAACGCTTTATAGAAAGATGACAGACAAACTGTTGAGATCAAATAAATTATAAATGTATGTATCCAGTTTTAGTGTATTCTGAGAAAGAATTTTGGCTTTCAGCTTAACTAATCTTTCATGAAAATCACCTGTCTGAATGGTGTGTCTGGTTTAGTATATTGTTAATAAGCTGCATCAAATAAAATTACCATGGAGTTATACATATTTTAGTACACTACTGCATTAAAAAAAAAAAAAGAAACTTACCAGCCCTGAAACAAATAATATTCTCTATGGATTTCAACATTGGTGGGACTGATTCTGCAACCCTTGCTCATGTGACTTCAAAGGCATTATTCTCATGAGTAAGGGAGTTCTGTTTGTGATACTAGCACAGACACGTTTTATGGAAATAACCTGTTTGATCAGAAATGATTCTTCTCCTGCCAGCTATCATGTGACAGCCAATAATTTTAAATTCACCACATCTCATATGCACTTTTGTCTGGATACATTTTCCCATGTGTTATCTAGGCTTATTTTTTCCCCCCAGTTGTAAAGCTATAGTTACACATCCTACTCGTATCTTCATTGCACATAAAAATAGTCAGAAGCCAAATCCTCTCCTTGTATATGCATTTGAAACATCTGCCATGATTGAATCAGGAACCTGCAGGTTCTTCTGCCAAATAATTTTGTTGTAGAAATAGAAACTAAAGCAATTCCACATCCAGGAATTATCACCTAAGATTAGGTATTTAAGCCTGCAGTTTTACATACCTAAGAAAAATGGCCGTTAAGCAAACATGCATTTGCAGCCAGAACACCCTGTCATATCAGAATTCAGGTTTTATTGAGGAGATTTATTGAGGGTACTTAGCATGACTAATTTGAAAAACTCAAATTTTAATGATAATGGCATACACCCTATATTGAAATTACTTTCCTCTCCATTTTTCTAATGGTTAAACTCAGTTACTCTATGGAAATATATTGTATCTGCATACAATAGAAGATACAATAGCAGAACAGAAACAATCTCAATGGAAACTTACCCAAAGTGGTCAGTTCTTTGAGTAAACTTATTTTAAATTAAATAAAACTTCAAAGTATATTCTTCAGCCTGACATGAGCATTTTCATAATTCCTGGATTATTCCTGTCACTATTGTTGAAATAGTAATGGATTCTCTATCTTGGCTGCAATTCAAAGTAGTGCTAACCTAGGAAACACCTGACCTCTTCTTAATTGGGAAACAAAATGCCAGAAAAATCATCCAGAAAATCTTTCCCTTTAAACTGGATGAAGTACATTCATAAGTGACATATGAAAAGGTGAAGTATAGAAAATGAAAATCATGTTTCAATTAAAAATTATCAAATGGCATATTTTTTAAATATCAGGGTTTGTCTTATATTTGAACTCTGCTTCTCATTATTTCATATGCACTGATGTATCATTTTATTAAAGAGATGCAGAATGAATAAAGAGGAAGGGTTCATTATTGCAACCCTTTTCTAGTCAGGGCTTTGGATGAGTAAGAAAGACGTAAAAGCCCCAAAACGCTGACAGTACCAGCGCTACCACAGCAGCCTGATGACTAACACAATACGTGTGAGTTCTCAGCACTCCTCCCATCCAGGCCAACAACAATGCCACTGTTGACTTCAAAGAGAGAGAAGCAGATCCCATATGAATAATGCTGGGAAGATGTTAAAGGCGTGTTCAGTCATTTAGATTTGAGTAGGTGGAGGAGGGAGGATTCCATAATTACATATGATATTGCTTGGTACTCAATTAATGATTAGTTAATTCTTGTTTGTAAATTGCTTTGAGGGTGCAAAGAACAATACACATCCTATGGGCCTAATTCTGCCCCCAGTTTCATCAGAATAAATCCAGAATAACTCCAGTGTGACTCTAAGGTGACATTTTGGACACGGGGTCCAGGTATCGTTACAACAAAAGACAATAAAATCTTTCAGATAGAACACTGTGCAAATGACAGAAACTATAAACTTATTACCTGCCAGCACATCTCCCAACCCAAAACAGAAACAGCTTGTGCAACCAGCCTCTAGATTCTCTGCAGCTTCCTTTTTTTCACAATCTCTCAGAGACTAACAGGACAGCAAATCTTGGCATCATTCTGACCAGCCTGTCTACCTCAAGGTCCTCAGGATGCATCCCACACATTCCAGTGGCTCCTATTGCTTTAATTATTGTTTATCCCTATGTCTATGGAAAGTACTGTACTTGGATAGGGGTTTAGAAGGGAATTTTTTTAACTACCTAGAATTTTGCTGGGGTTAGATGCTAGGAGACAGAACTTACCTGCTGGAAACAGCACCAGGAAAAAAAAAAAGTTTGCATCCCTGAAAAATATTAAAAATAGACAACTGGGTAAGGGGAAGACTTCTAACTGTTGGTGACTGTCACTATGAGATTTCTTAGTTTTCTGAGTGTTCATATTAAAGTAGAAGTTCTTACTTCTCACGCTTTGTAATCTTGTAAACAAGAGATTTTTGTAAATACTGCCATTGTTTTTGCATTATTCTCTAGGAGAGAAGAGGGTTGAATGGCAGTCTTGTTGGCTAATGTGGTTGAGAGGTGGGAATTCCAGCCTTCAATCCATGGTTACTTTTCTAAAAGTATATAACAGGATGAAATAAACAAATGAGGGCTTTCTGCCCTTGCTCTTCTTTCTCTCAACTTTCCGAGTCTCCATGTAGTCATTTCAGCATGGCAAACAGTGACAGGTGACAGTGGAGAACCAGAAGGCATTAGCTGGAGAGGTGGAGGAGCCTCTATCCCTGGATCAAGTAGGATAAATGTAATTTCAAAATTGTTCAGGTTTACCTAGTGAACTGGACACTTTTTGCCTGATGTCTGCCTGCCCTCCTTCCTATACACCACAGTCATAATGGAAAGACCAAACACAGCCACCAAGTTCATTGAATCAGCCTTTTCAAATAACATGCGGTGTACTAAGGACTCTAAATTCAAGATCTTCCATTACCAACAACTAACAAAATGTGGTTTTCCTTAGCTATCACAGGAGAACCGTGAAAATGCAGGGCCTAAATTTACAATCTCTAGCATTACCAATGGACAAATTCCTGATGTTCCCATTACCAGTTCTCAAAAACAAAGAATGAGATTCCTGTGTAAAATATGTATCTTCCACTGCTTAAAAGCAGGACTCCCTATAGGCTGGAATCAAGAGGTTTATGAATATTCATGTCCTTAAGTAATAGAATTCTTTACAGGTATAATTCTTATTTCAGAAAAATTTGGAATAGTTTTTCAGAGTATGAGAGTGATGAGGCTGGGTGTGAAGTATTAGTCTCACAGTTAAGTAACAGGATAGGCCACAGGATGCAGACACCAGACAAGATTCACTAACATTGCAGTGGGAGGTGCATACCCATACTTTGCCGGGTCAAGACAATTGTCTGCATGCCAGAAGGGATTTCAACCTAAGGGTGGGGAGGATTTCATTGTGCTCACCAGAGGAGGTGGGATCGACTGATAAGAGACATTCAATTAGTGTTATTTCTGGTGGACCTCATCACTTACGTTCTCTCGTGAGGGTGTAGTCTGTCCTCCCTTTGATTCTTTCACGTTCTCCCGGGCTTCCACGGGAATTATAAAAGAACAGGACTGAGCTCCCACTGGGGCAAACAAACCCTGCTATTCACATGGAGTCTGAAATTGTCCCTTCTCTGAGATGAGGAAGGCCTGCACATGAATTTGAACCCTATTCTGAAGCTGAAGATTTAAACAGTCATAAACATAAGTTAAAAGACATATTGATGCTTTTAGTGCAACATGAAAATATTGTAGTGATTTTCCTGCAGAGTATTTTTCTTAACCATTTTAGTACTTATCTTAACCAAACAAACAAGGAAAAAATCTTCCCTCTGTGAATAGTCAAAAAGATTTCAAGCTATATGCACATCAAATGGGCAGATCCACAGTCTAAACTCTTTCATTCAGAAGCAGATTAAAGCATCCATAATAGGCCAAGGTCTCAGGGAATGCTTTGGGTAAAACCAGATCATTGGAAACATTGTTTTGTAAGTGATATATGGTGAACTCTTGCAGCATAAAGGTAAATGGGAAAAGGAGAGAGAGGAAGTAGGGTGAAGATGCTGCTCAATAATCTCTTGCATGTAAGAAGTTGTCTTAACATGAAGTAAGTGGAAAAAATTCTGTGTCCATGTTCCAGTCTTGCCAGTACAATGCAATAAATTTGAAGTGAGGAAAGTCCCATGATGTCATGTAGGATAAAAGATTGTCACAGATTTTATCCAAGTATAACTGACATAAAACCCCACAGATATATCAGACAAAAAACAAACAAACCAAAACAAAAAGCTATGGGAAATTATAAGGAAGTGAAATATTCATAACTGCAGCTGTTGACATTTCTTGAGAAAAGAGAAACACTGCAACAATTTTAGAGTCACCTGGATATTTTGTTTCTTGCAATGATGAAAGAAATAAGAATCCAGTCCTGAAAATCCCACATTTTTCACCCTTTATTGTCTGAAGAGAGCAGAAGGAGATTCTAAACCTGAAAGAGATGCTCTGAAGAAGGTACATTCAGCATGTGAACTTCAGTTTCACACCTTATTTGGGAATAAAGTTAATTAAACTGTGCCTTCTTTTAAATTGTGCTAATGTAGAAATTGAGGCTCTTCTCATTTAAATTTTAAAATAATTATATACTGCTACCTTTATTTACTCAAGATTGGTTGCATGGTTCAGTCTCAAATCTCAGTTGCATGGTTGCATGGTTCCAGTATCAAATATACTGCACACCATGGATATTTGCCTGAAAACGGCAGGTGGGTTTCCATCTTACACTGAATCTCTTCAATCTCACTAGGAAGTTTCTAAAAAAACTTCTTTTCATTCTTTTTGGTTAAATTACATAATTAAGTACTCCAGGTTTATTGTTGATTTTGTAAATAAGAAAAAAAAATGAAAAAAGAACAACTTATTTGGGATAAATACTTCTCTGGTTTCCTAGACAGTTTGGTAACAACTCTTGCAACCATTTCTCTCATCAGCTGAGGTGTTAAAAATCTGTGTGAAAGCTTTATTTTGATGAAGCTTGAAAACTAGCTTGAAAAATGCTCTGACATATCCATTCAAACTCAAAGTTTTGTCTTGGAAGACAGAATGGACTTTGAATGTTTTAACCGTCAAGGAATTCAAGTGCTGGATATAGGAAAAATTGAATTTCACAAACTCTTTTGTGGAAGTCTTGCAGCTAGATAAGGTATTGCAATAGGCTTGAGAAAAGCCCTCCTTCAGGCCTGCAGTATAGCAATGTCTTGCAGCTGGGTTTTGCTTGCTGCATTTTGCCTTGCATTTTTACCTGCCTTTTTTTTGCTGTTCTTGCAGGTACTCTTGGATTTCAGCACAGGATTTCATGTAGAGGTAATATATATTTCTTTAGAAACTCTCTTTCTGATTAAACAAAATGCAACAAACTAAAAAATCAAGTGGGAAATACTCAACTTAGACACTTCTGAACCTGATGTTTGAAAACATATTTAAATATTAAACAGCTGCAGGTAATAACATGCTCACCATCTCAAGAGAAATTCACCCAAATCTAAATTAATATCTCATACAAATGAGTAATTTTAAAATAAACATGTATGCTCATAGAGTTTGGAACTCACAGATGTGAAAAAGCACATGGTGAAAAAGCACATGGTAAAAAAGCACATGGTCTACAAATATCTCTTTTCTCATTGTTGTTGGAAATTATAATTGTCTGTATTTATTTAAAATGGTTTGAGGTCATATGATACTGGAACTCTCTGTCAAAGGTAAAAGAATGGGATGAAAATGGAATGGCAAGATGGAAAACCTTTAGAAGGCAAAAACGTGAATGGATCAAGTTTGCTGCAGCTTGTAGAGAAGGAGAAGATAATTCCAAGAGGAATCCAATAGCCAGAGTAAGTATAAAGAAAAACACAGGTATGCACTGACAAGGAAGTTTTGCCAAAGACAGGCTGATAAAAGAAGAGAGATTTAAAAGTGTGTATGCTTGGAGTAATCAAACAAGTGTAGAAGAAAAGAAAGATGATGCAATATTCCCAGATTTGCTGAGACAGTATGGTAAGATGAACCCATGTGGGTGCTGAAGAGTGACCAGAGGCTTCTTAGAACATTACCATGAGTCTACTTCCCAGGCAGGCTCCAACCAGTGTTTTTGCTCTAGATCATGACATCCTTCTCTCTCTCTCACCCTGAAAAACCCCTGAGCAGAAGTTCAAAGATTGTATATGACCTGCATGAAACAGAGAAAAAGAAATACCTTCCTGTTCTCTCACTGTGACCATGCCCTTATTAAGGTCCAGCCGCAGTATGATACTTTTGGAGGTTTCCCTCTCCACTCCTTGACAGAATTAAGAGAAATAGAAAGCCTATCCAGCCCTTCAGGGGAGATGGATGTCTAGGTCGATGTTTGTACAAGAGTCTTCTATTGATTCTGTCAACTGAACCTTGTAATTAGTGGTTGAGAAACTGAAGTTATACAGAATTTTTTACAGGAACTAAGACTAGGAGAAAAAACTCTGCAGGTGTCCTTGGTAAACTGGCATAAATTTTACCCTCTGTCACTGTAGATCCGATCTGATTGTGAAGAAGACAACCCAATCACATACAGCATCTCTGGAGTTGGGATTGACCGTGCGCCCTATGGAATATTTGTTGTTAACCCAAGAACAGGAGAAATTAATATAACATCAATAGTGGATAGGGAAGTAACGCCTGTATTTGTTGTAAGTATTCCCCTTTTTCTTTACCTTTATAATGATGGATCCAGGGTGGGGCAGACAACATATTTGTTTGTTTCAGATTGCTACTTTGCTTACTTAACTTTTGGTTTTAAAACAAGTAAATCTCTTTATTTAGATACGTTGCTTTGCTAAACACTCAGTGACGGGTATAGATTTGGAACCACCTCTTGAACTGCGAGTCAGAGTCCTGGATATAAATGATAACCCTCCTGTATTTGCACAAACTGTGTTTACGGGATCTGTTGAAGAGAGCAGCATGGACAGTACGTAACTACGCTATCCCTTTTACCATACTGCTAGTGAAATTCACAGAACGCAGTTAATATAGAGCTGGGGTGCCCTTTCTGCTTTTCTTAGGCAATGACATATCTTGGCCAGGGCCACTGCAGAGGAGGGAGCAGCAGATGCTTCTCCAAGTGCTGTTTGAGCCAGGGCCTGAGCTAATTGCTATAAATTAAACAGCAATGCTTCCTTCTCCCTTGCCTCCCACACAGGATTGCTGCATGTTCCAGTTTCTAACCATACCATCATGCAAATTCTTTCAGATGTGAAAATGTAAAATAAATAATTTCATTCTTTCTCATTAGAATAAAAATATCATTACACTTATTTCCTTTGAGGGTAATACACATTTTTCCTCGTTTTTCTCTTTCAAATATTTGTACTTGTAGCCTGTGTATTTGCAATTGCAGTAGAATATTACTAAATAATTCCATACTTAAACCATTAAAATGGTTCTTTTTACCAGAAGTGCAGCAATCAACATTAGACACACAAATAGCACTGAGGCAATGGTGCCTAACACTCATTTTCTTCTTTCTAGAAATACTCATTAAAAGCTGTGATTCTTATAGTAGTCTCTACAAGCTCAGTACTTACTGTATTTGCATATTCCCTATGGTGATTTAAAGAAGTTCAGTGAAAGTCTGTATTATTCCTTCTGACTTTGATTTTTAATTCATTTGAATCATTAGCATTGTCAGAATCAGTACTACAAAACTAAAGTTTTGATTTTCTTTGTAAATGTCAAGGAATAGATAGCCTTCTATCATTTTCATACACCATTTTAGCATTGTCTTGATGACTTGTTTGCAGGAACTCAAGAGATTTTCTGAGGGTTTCTCTGGGTTTTTTTCTTTGTTTGTTTTGTGGGGTTTTTTTAAATTATGATTATTATTTTTCTTTTTAGACACACTGGTGATGAAAATCATTGCAACAGATGCAGATGAACCTAACCATTTGAATTCTAAAATTGCCTTCAAAATAGAGAGTCAGGAACCTTCTGGCCCACCCATGTTCATTATGAATAAATACACAGGAGAACTCCATCTTGCAAATTATCTTGACAGAGAGGTAACATTTCCCATACCAAAGCTAAATGACATGATGTTGTAGCATATATGTGCTATGAGAGCAAGAAAAATATAGAAGAGAGGGAAAGGTTGTGGTTTTTACAAACATTAATGGAGAAATGCATGTTTTTGATGTGTCACAATAAAATGTCTAAGTCAAATTCCTGCATTAGGAAATAGCAGCAAGCATGAGTTATTTATAAGATCCAGTGATGATCTTCTAACATACTCATTTCTCTTTTCAGCAACATAGTAGCTACACTCTGGTTGTGAAGGCATCAGACCGGGACGGGGCTGCAGATGGAATATCATCCCTTTGTAGCTGTAACGTGAAAGTTATAGATGTTAATGACAACTTTCCAACTCTTGCTCAAAGCTCTGTAAGTTTCCAAAAACAAAAGCAGCAAACGTGATTTAAAGCCCTGTTTAAAAGCCCCATTGATAACAGAGCCCTTACTAAACCATGGAGAACTTTCCCATTTACATGCCCCATGGGATTTACAGGGTTGTTCTCTTGAAACATGCTCAAAATACAATCTGTCACTTATGCAACAATTCTGCTAACATACACATAGATCATTTTTGTATTCAGAGATGTCAGTCCTGACACTGTCAGGACTGACTCCTTTGTATTCAGAGAATTCCTGTCATTCAGGTATCCAGATCCTTGCAATACGGCCAGATTATGCAGAATAACCAAATCCTTGGAAGATCATGTCTTATACAAAGCATAAATCCTTTTCCTCTAAGATACCTCTGCAAACCTTGGAGGTGATACAGCTTTTCAAATCTGCAACCATAATCACAGTTTGCCCAGAACACGTGTTTTTTTATTAAATTGGTATTGTGTGCAATTATTAAATTGGTACTGTGCTCAGAACACCCTTCAAAAGAATCTCTGCATACAGCTGTGGTTTCCTTGCATATATGTGTGTGTATATATATATATATATATATGTTTGCTAATAGGTATTTATCTGTCATTTCAGTTTTCAGCAAGTATTTCAGAAAATTCACTCAGTTCAGAACTGCTACGAATACAAGCTCTGGATGCTGATGAAGAGTTTACAGACAACTGGTTAGCAGAGTTTTTCTTTATATCCGGTAATGAAGATAACTGTTTTGAAATTGTTACAGATCGAGCTACAAATCAAGGAATCCTTAGAGTAATTAAGGTATGGATACATATTGTGATTCAGCTCTTGACTTAAAATTTTAATTAATTGATAACAGAATTAAATAGGCAGTAAAAACACTGTCACTCAAACATTTAAAATAAAAATCATTTTTAAAATATTAAAGGAGCTTTTATGTATAATCCAGTTTTCTGTGGTTTACCTTTTAGGAACTGGATTTCGAACATATGCGAACTCACTCACTGATGATTGGTGTCAGGAATGTAGCTGCCTTCCACCACTCTGTTGCACATGAGTACCAAATATTTGGAACACCCCTCACAGTCGAAGTAAAAAATTTGATCGAACCACCAAGATTTCATCCATCTTCAATTGTGTTCTCCCTGCCACAAGGCGCAAGAGTGAATTATGTTGTAGGAACGTACACAGCCATGGATGAGGACACTAGAACTATTGCATCAAACGTTGTGTAAGCTCTGCTCTGCTCATCTCCCTGGGTAGAATAATCCTTTTGAGATTCCAATGGGATGAAGATATGTGTTTTAAAGGATGCTTTAAAAAACAATGTTTATTGATTAGCAATAGAAAAATGGCAATAGAATAGTATATAATATAGTATCATATATTGTTATGTATTATATAGTATTATATGCTAAAATATTATAGAATAGTATATAACCCATTTTTTTGCTATAATTCTTTTCTTTCCTGACTATTTTCCTTAGACTTATGCACAAGATAAAGAAAATATCACTTTTCTAACAGGCTGTAACTTAAATAGACTAGAAAATAGTGTGTTTTTTTACTCAGCCTAAGAATGTTTCTTCTTGAAACATTTGCTACAAGGAGGGAATTTGTTAGCATCTCGAGAAAAGCAGGTAGAAAATCCCAATAATTGTCAATATTACCCAATTAGAATAGATCCCTACTAGCTCATTCTCAAGTAAAAAAAAAAAATTACACTTACTACTCTTGAAAGTATCAATAACTGAGACTATCATTTGCTTTTAAGTGGATGTAGAAATAAATACAGCCTATTTACAAATATTTGAAAAAAGTATCCTAAAACATAGAATTGTGTCAGCAAATACAACTGTAGAATGTTATAGGAAGAGCTGTGGATTTAACTATTGATATCAGCAAGGGTTCTAGTAAAGATTTACAGGATCCAGAAAATTTTTACTTTTACACCATGATGCCACTTTCAAAATAAAATGGACTTCTACACATTTGCTTTATTCCTAATTACTTTTCTGGTCTCCCTCTTTTGGAATCTACATGGATTTTGCTTGACCTGGGTGAAATGCAATAGGATCTAGCATAGCCTAAAGAAAAATGCTCCAAAGTGCCAGATTTTATCTGCAAAATAAATATGTAATACATATATTCGTATCCTAATACCGAATATTTTTTACTTCACCAAACACAGCTATAGTATAGGACGTGATCCAGCTGCCTGGTTCAGAATCAATCAAAACACTGGTGAAATCACTCTGAACAAAGTTATTAACCGAGATTCAGTCTACATAGTCAACGGGCAGTACCAAGCAGAGGTTCTGGCTATCACCAGAGGTAAGAAAAGATTAAGTTTTCCAAAATAAACTCTTTCTGTTACAGATTTCTCTCAATATTTTCTTCTGTTTTCAGTTTTCCAACCCTAATTGCATTATTTATAGTATCAATATTGATACAAATTTTACCACAAATATCTTCTTTTTACAGGGGTTCCTCGATATACTGCTACTGGCACCGTTGTGCTTTCATTAGATGGCATCAATGCCAATTGCCCAACTATTAATACTGAAATGAGGAAAGTGTGCATGCATTCCCCATCGGTGATTATCTCAGCAAAGCACAGGGATGGTGATCTCTATGCTACCCCCTTCACATTCAGCATACATGGTGAACCTCAGACTACATGGATTATCAGACGAATAAATGGTAAATTAACCTACATTTTATAACAAAATAAATCATAGTAATAAGCTCTTATCTAAGCTGGTTAAGATATTACTTTATTAGCAAACAAAACACCTATTAGAATCTATTCAAATCTCAATTAAATATGAATCTAAGAAGTTACTCCAAATTTGAATATATGCAGATATATATATATATATATTAGAATATTTAAATCAGAATTATAACGTGTTATATTTTAAAGGAAATAGAAAATTTACTGATAAAATCAGAGCAGCAAACTGTACTTTGGGTGTAACTATGACAATAGATTTTACTGGTCTAAACATAATGAAGTCATTCAAAAGGAGTAATTTGATTTTTTTTTGTGTTATCTGAAAATCCTAAGAGTATAAAAAATCTCAAAATAGTTTAATAAAGTTCATAGTTAGAAGAGCTTTACTTTTATGAGAGGTATATGAAAAAGGCAAATTAAGATTACAACTTTTTAAATTCATTGTACCAGTTGTGCCTACTTTTATTTTAAAGAAAATTGTTTTAGTCAGTGCCCTGTGAAGCTTTGCCAGTTTTCTTCAATACCACATGGCAAAACAATGAATTAATCAAATCCCATGAATTACTAAATGACAGAATTTGCATAACTTACTGTATACATAGACGATTACATTAAGTGGCAATTATCACAATCGCAAGTATTCTTGAGTCTCCTACCTGTCCTAAACAGTTGCAAATATGTAATTTTAAATATTTTAAACCTACTGAAAAACTTTTGGAAAAACATATATCAGTTCCTTGAGAGAGGAAAAAGAAATGCATAAAACTTTCAACTTCTATTTTTACCACTGTGTGAATAAATTTCAGGGAAAGCAGCAGTGAAAATCAAAAATTTCATTTTCTCCTTTTCTATTTATCAAGTTTTAGAAGTGATAACTAGACTGATTTGGCTCAGGTTTTGCAAGGGAAATAACAAGCATAGATGAGTATTTTACGTTTCAGCTTTGAGTAAGTACTGTAGATGCATAAGTAATTGAGGTGCTTAGAAAGGGAACAATTTCTTTCATTCTGTTCTATGAACGTAATACACAAGTAGTATAGATTTGTAGAACACTTATAGTCAATACCTTCATCCAAATATTTTTCTCTTTTTTTTTCCCCTCCAAGATTCCTCTGCAGAACTAGTGGCCCAGAACATAGACTTTTACCTTTATAGGATCTATGTCGTTGTAAGAGATAGCCAAGGTCGGCGCTGTGCTAGACCACACATAATTCCTGTGCAAGCTTGCCAGTGTGATAGTAGGAATTACTGCACCAGTGGGGCCACAAGAATAATTATCATAGGTGGTGGTGGCTCTGGCGGTGGCACCGGTGGTGGCACTGGTGGTGGCACAGGTGGTGGCACAGGTGGTGGCACTGGTGGTGGCACTGGTGGTGGAACTGGTGGAGGTGGCCAGGAAGATGGAGGAGGACAAGGTGGTGGTGATTATGACCATACTGGAGGAGGAGGAGGAAGAGATTATGAGGACAACACAGACTGGCAGGGTTATACTGATGGCTACGACGGAGGTGAGGATGGATACACGGCCTCCACTGACGATGGTTATGGAAATGAAAATTATGGCAGACAGTTCGACTCAAACACCACACTCAGCGGTGCTGCCATTGGCCTGATGTTTCTTGGTGGATTAATATTTGTTTGTAAGTATAAAATTAAGAAAACAATTTTATTATTTTTCTAAATAATGTAAATAATGCATTTTTAAACTCTTCTAATATAAGGTTATTTTTTCAGCTGGTTGTTAATCCATTGGTTTCTATTGGACAGAGAAAAAAATTGTCTTTTAAACAAAAAGAATTTCCATAAATTTTATGTTATACGTATATACATTTTTCATTCAAAATTAAGCATTTCCTTTCTAAGACTTGTTATCCAATTCTTAGAGCTGTCCTGTCACTTACATTTTGCAATTTTTATTTCCATTACATTACTACAAGAAATGGGCAGTATCAGCTCCAAGTTGGGTATGAAAGGATCTAAAGAACAAGATTTCTTTGAACTCAAAGCCAGATTCAGTAGTGCAGCAATAAATCATATATTTTGAAACTTTTGGCTACTCCTTCCATACATAACATCTAATGAGAAACAAGTAGCATTTATGATAACAGGATCAAAACAGGACATTAATTCATTTGTCCTAGCATTCATGAAGAACTATGATCTTCATGGATTCAAGTTAGAATTTATACAAGCAATTATTTCTCAGACTACCACAATCGTAGATGATCAACCTTCTTTCATGGCCTGAGCATCAAGTAATCAACATCTAAAACTTCCCATTGCAGAAATACTGACTATAAAACCTGAGGACACTGGGGTTTTTTCTCCTGCTTTTTTAAGGAGGGAGGTTTGCTTTGGGTTTTGATCTTTGTTTAGTAGGAATCAACAAACACAGAATTTCGAAGCTTCAAAAGGCTGTTCAATTTGTAGTCCCCAGATGGTTTATCTTACAAGACAGACTGCCTTTCTGCCTTTGGAATACTCTTCTCATAGTCTGGACTAAATCCATCCTTAGTAGTGCTGTATGAGGCAGCGCTTTGTACATAGTATAGTTCTTTCCCCTTTTCATTTCACTTTGATGTTCAAGTAATCAGAGGGCTGGAGCAACTCTCCTATGAAGACAGGCTAAGAGAGTTGGGTCTGTTCAGCCTGGAGAAGAGAAGGCTCCAAAGGAAACCTTAGAGCAGCCTTCCAGTGCCTAAAGGGGGCCTGCAAAAGAGCTGGAGAAGGACCTTTTACAAGGGCATGTAGTGATAGGATGAGGAGCAATGGATTTAAACTAAAAGAAAGTAGGTTTAGGAAGAAATTCTTTACTGTGAGGCCGATGAGACATGTTGTCCAGAGTTGTGGATGCCCCATCCCTGGAAGTTTTCAAGGCTGGGCTGGATGGGTTTTTGAGCAACCTGGTAAATGGAAAGCGTCCCATGGCAGAGGGGTTGGAACTAAATGGTAACTAAGATCTTTTCCAACCGAAGCCATTCTATGATTCTGTGAATTAATATTGCATTTCCTTTCTAAAATAAGCAGTGTTTTTGATGCTGGCCATTACAAGCATTCTGCAATTTCCAGCACTGAGTTCTTTACACAACTAAGCATAATACAGCACTCTGGGAAAGCTGACTCACTCTACGTAAACATTAATTGAAACTAGGGCTTGGGGTTTGCCCCTACTGCTTTTTCAAATCAAGCAACATGTGTATATAATGTGAAAAATGCAACCGGAGCCTTAGCCAAAGATCACTGCAGTCAGGTGGATTCTCCACTGATTCTCATATGTCTATTATTATTAATGTGTATTTATTTTCAGTACTTAAAGAGAAAAATGTATGCTTATATATCAGGAAAGAATGGCACTGAATGCTATACAAAGCAGCACTGGTTCTGTTTGTTTAATTTTCATATGCATGCAACCTTAATTGGTTTAGCTGAGATAGATCAAAGTCTGTTCCCAGGTGTATAAGCATAAATTTGGAGTAAGAGCCCCACCCCTGCCTTGTTCTGTTATAACTAAAGGTACAACCTTTAGTTGAATTTCTGAATTTCCAAATATAGGCACCTCCATAAGCAGCTAATGATTCTGAAAGCCAGACTTACAGGCTGCTTGGTTAGAAACATTTTAAAGCATATTTTCAAAAGTTCATGAGCACCTGCCCTCTGGGGAGAGCAGCTATTCCTGTGAGGAAGAGCTGTCCTAAATCCTTCTTTCCTGTTCCTTTCCTGTTAAGTGATTCCAATTTTGATGTCAATGAGTGACTGCTGTGGCTGTAGACGCGGCGCTGCAGGTGGAGTTGGAACTGGATTTGAACCTGTACCTGAATGCACAGAAGGTGCAATTCATCCATGGGGAATAGAAGGTGCACAGCCTGAAGACAGGGTCAGTACATCCCATGTGTCTAATACCAGAAGTAACTCATATTTAAAGGCTGCATTTGACTATAGAAAGTTATAGTAACACTGTGTCATCTAAAACCAGTCTGGCATTGTCAACAACTGCCAGGCAGATATGAAAGATGATTCTTAATTAACATTCGCTGATGGGGTTTATGTGTTTTAAGCAGTGGTCAGTTAATTTGGCACAACAGTTTGGTGCCACTTTTCCTTCAGATGAAGCATAATAATTAGCAAGTTTCTTCAATGCAAGTTTAGGAGAAAGGAACACAAATCATCTTCACTAATCATTGTTTGTGTTGACAAGGAAAAGCTTGTAGTTCCTTTTTTGTTTTGTTTGTTAATGGAGATAGTGATAATGGTTATCATAAACAGTTTGGACTGCTAATTCTTTAACATAATTCACAAAGTCTTGGTCTTCATATGGGAATTTCAAGGTAATCGTTCAAAGAGTCAAAATGTTTTTTTCCAGGATGTCTCACACATTCTTGCCCCAACAACTGCTGCAGGAGGTGATTTTGGTGAACCTTCTGGTAAGCAAATTCTTAAATCTTCTATGTTATGCTGTCATAAAGCTGTCTTTCAGAACTTGATGCCTTCACATTCATGGAGTCCTTTGGTTTCCCAGCTATAACCCAACCCTTCCAATCTCACATCTGCAGATAGTCAAACTCAAGCTGGTAGGACATCCAGTATGAATAAAAAGTCTGGGGTTTGAGCTTTGAGCAGTTTAATTTCTGCAAACTACACTTATTTGAAATATCTGCCAAGGCTTTCAAATCCCAGGCAATTTATCAGCACAGCTACTGAATGGAGGGCCTTTTCAAGACACTGGTTTTAGCAGAAATCAATCTTTAGCCAGAATAAGGATATTTGCTTTCATAACTTGGGTAAAATCTTCAGTTCTTCCCAGCTTCCTGCTTCCCACAAGAGAACGTGTCAAGTAGCTAGTTAATTATTGACAATTTATGCATTAACAGACAAGCTGATACGTAACACAGTAAATGTATGCTTCTGAGATAAGGTTCATCCAGGAATTCAATGACCATAGGGAATAAGCCCAGCTGTGCAGTGCCACTTCCTCCTTCTCCCCCATTCCTTACTTCAGAAGACGAAGGAAGGATGCTGGCACAGATCCATTTTCACTAGCTTCTGACAGGAAGAAATGCTACTCTGCGAGACAACGTCTGTGCTGTTTATTTATTATACAAGAATGTTCTCAGATTTCTCATTTCATAAAAATGAAAAAAATATATAATTTAGTCAATGTTTCCCAGTGTAACCATAGTCAAGACTACTGTATGCAATTTTTTTATTATGACGTGTTGATCATTAAGAAAACTCTTCCCTTGTTATCATGTATTCAAAAAATACTGAGAAGATAAAATTCTTTAAGTATTACTTTATAACTTATTTTAAAGACCATTTCCATTCTGGATTATAAACTGGTGGTTATTATGATCCATTGATGTTCTACCCTAAAAAATCTCACTACTAGAAAATGGGAAAGTACTTACAAAAGTCTTTATTTTCTAGGATTTACAAAACTCTTTATTTTCTAAATGTGTAAGGGAAAAAATTTAACACCAATGTGATAATAAATATGCATGTATGTATTTGCATAAATCAAGGTTATCTGATTTTCTAACACAAACCCTATGACAGCATATATATACATTTGACAGAAAAATCTTTCCAGCAAATAATAGAGTAAATCACTGATTTTCTAAAACACATATGTACATGCTGCCTAGCCTCAGGAATAAAATCAAGTGCTTAGATGTGTGTTAATATGTATTTAATTATTACTGCAGTTTCAATGTTTGGTACATGTGCATGTACCTGTTACTAAAATTGGCTAAAATACCTTTAGAAACACAGTAGTGTATTATAGCATTTGTAGAAACAACTGACAAATTGTGTATAAAGCTTCACAGAGCACAGGAAGGATAACTTTTTCTATTTTCAGACATATATAATAACACATATGGAGGAGGAGGAGTTGTAGCTTCTGGTGTTGAAGAAACTACAGGTGTTGGCTATGGCACTGGTACAGGCTATGGAACAGCTGGAGGAATTTCTGGAACAGGGGAAGTAAAGGGGTCAATTGGAGGAACAATAAAAGAGTATCGAGAAGGAGGAGTGAACATGGCCTTCCTAGACAACTATTTCTCTGAGGTAATTAGTTGCTATTCTTCAAGTTACATCTTTGAGCATGCTTTCTGTTAGGTTTTCCTTCCCAGGTTACATGGTGGAAATCCACATTAAATGTACTCAAATTGAAACTGCCATGATATAAGACTGCTGTGAGAGCAAAGCTGACCACACTGGTAGGAAAAGTTACAGCACTAGTAGTAGTACTGTCTTTTGAGCTGCTGCCATAGTAGACGGATTGTTCAACAGCCTTTTTGTAAAACTGATGGACACACTGCAGGTAGGGGTGGGAAGCAATTAAATTATTTCAACCTCATAAGTACCCACCAAATTTATGTATTTTCTACCTTTCTTAGTCCATAAATACATAATAACATTCTGGAATTGTTCCCCCCTACTTCTTGTACAGCTTGTTTGATGAAATAATTTTAATCCTTAAAGAACTTTAAACATCAGTTCTTTATTTTTATTGCCATTTCTGCTCCCTAAAAGACTTGTGAATTACCAGTGACACAATATGCAGTTTTTCAATTGGCAACGCCTTAATTAGCCTTTACATATGGGATTAAAAAAATGGTGTGGAATTTATATGATTAATGGTTTCATGGGCTATATTTTTATTCATATGCATGAACCGTGAGGCATAAATGTTATAATTGCATGTCATCAAAATATCAATTAAGATACAAGGATTGCTATATTTCAAAATCCAAACAAAGTTCAGTAGAGGAGAGAACAGGGCAGTCCTGACATTCTGAGCATGGGTTTCTCCCAGACTGCAATCTTCCTGCCTAGGCCTGGAGCACTATATTAATTGTCTGCCAGCCATAGGCCTCCACATACTACTCCTGCTATCCTCCTGGACTATCTCAATCCCCAAATTCTTTGAGTCTCCCTGCCAGTCCTCCTCTTCCTTTTCTGCTTCCTCCAACCCCACTCTGGATTCACTTTAAATTTTCCTCTTTCCTGCCTGATCTCCCTGCAATGACCATGCCAGGATCCCCAACATCATCTCCAGCTGGCTATTTCCTGTTTGCTCAAAATGGAGTTCCCTCTGGACTCACCAAGTCTCCCCCACTGTGGACAATCCTCCCTCGCATTTCCTCTTTCCTGTTCTTCATTGCTCCCCTTGCAACCCTGCTTCACTCTTCTTCCAACTACTTTATTGAGATACTGCTGCCCAAAGAAGGATGTTTGCCCGTCCCTTTTGCCCCATAGGCAGAGCCACTGACGATAGACCAAATGCAAGATGCTATGTGCTGGCAGAAACAAGAATAAAACACAATAATATTTAAATAAAGTTATTTCAAGGTTAAAAATATTGATGGTATAGTCTGTCTGTTGATGTCCTATTTTTCAAGTCAGCTGGGCCCTACTGTGGTTAGGGAAACTTTACTGTGGTTTGAGTATTCATGGTTAAAAAACTGACAAAACTCACTCTCTTTTTCTGTTTGTTTGGTTGCTTTTTTTTTCTTTCCATTTTTTTGTTTTGTCAAACTACAGAAAGCATTTGTGTATGCAGATGAAGATGAAGGTCGGCCAGCAAATGACTGCCTATTAATTTATGATCATGAAGGAGTCGGTACTCCTGTTGGCTCCGTGGGTTGCTGCAGCTTTATTGGAGAAGATACAGATGAAACATATTTGGATACATTAGGACCAAAATTTAAGACCTTAGCAGAGATCTGTCTGGGCAAAGAGATTGAACCTTTCCCTGACGTCAACCCACCCTGGCCAGGCGTCAACATTCCCTTCCCCGGCCCTGAAAGTGATCTCAACCTCCCACCACCTGGCACCACCATCGTTGTCAATGGAAGTGCACCTATGCCTCCCCCAGTTGGCACTACGACGGTTGTTACTGAAAACACCTACACGTCTGGGACAACCATACAGCCCCCGAGGCCAGCGCCGGATCCCTTGCTCCACGGCAACATGACGGTGACCGAGACCTACACCTCGGGCCCCCCTTCTCTTTGCGTTGACCCTCTGCGTGCATCCAACGTCGTTGTGACAGAGAGGGTTGTTGGGCCTGCGTCTGCCTCTGATTTGCGTGGCATGCTAGATATCCCCGATCTCACGGAGGGCTCCAACGTTATCGTCACGGAAAGAGTGATCGCGCCCAACTCCCGACTCCCGGCATCTCTGAGCATTCCTGATTTGGTAGATGGGTCAAATGTGGTAGTGACAGAAAGGGTGTTCAGGCCTGCCTCCGGCATGCCAGGCAGCCTCATAAATATCCCCTCAGAGTTATCTAATGCCCACAATGTGGTAGTCACAGAGAGAGTAGTGTCAGGGTCTGGGATGAGCAGCCTGGGAGGAACAAGCCTGGGAGGAGCAAATCTGGGGGGCCTGAGCAGCACGGGTCAGATGCTCAGTGCCGACTGTCATCTTGGCCAGGGAATGGGCGCGGCATCTCCAGGCACCTCCCGGAGACGAGTGACAAAGTACAGCACCGTGCAATATTCCAGTCAGTAAGGCCTCTGCTGGCTCCCCTTCCTGCTGAAATCGCCATTTGCACCGACACTTATTAGCTGCCACCCATCAAGAATATTGTTATTATTTATAACTAAGAAATAGCGCTAAAATTTCAGGGATTCCTGCTTGTGTGAGAATCTCTGACGGGTGCCCCATTTTGAGGTCAAATGCAGGACTTTGTCAGTGAAGGGAAAATAGAAGGTAGCTTTAAATTTATTTCTTTCTCTCCACCAAGCACTGCAAGTGTGTAAAGAGACTAGTATTTTTGGAGAGATACCTGATGACCAAGAAGAGCAGTGAGAGGGGATCCTTGTGTGCACACAGTACCAGCATAAATTAATGTCATACAAAAGCATGTTAAAATACTGTGCAGCTGAGTGATCTCTCACAACAAGAAGATTTTGGTTAATAGGCCCTCACTGACGAGAGGAAAAGAATGTAGTTAATAATTAGTCAACTCAAGACTAAATAAGCACTTTCAAACGCATCATTTTACTTTGCATGTAATTCAAGAAGCGCTACAAAACGGCACTTTCAACTATTTCTCCCATCACCAACAATAGTTATAAATAATAATTATATAAACACAATACACTTCCATTGCTTTCTGAAGTTCTCAGTAAACAAACACCCTGACACAGCCTTCCGTGCTGTTCCTGTCCTGGTGAGGAGCGATTCGTCGCAGCTGGTGCTGCCGCATTGACACTGTCACCCAGGAAGATGTTGGCTTCATCCTTTCTCCATTGCCATTACAGCTTTGCTTAAATCTAAAAGGACTTCAGTGACAACCAGGAACTTTTAGTCAGATTTTTGTGCCAAACTATACCCTTCAAATTGCCAGTGTCAGGTTGTATTAAGAGGGCTATAACACACTGTGCCTATTCTCGTCTCAAATACTGATACAAAAAGAAAATCTTGGAAGCTTTGCAACGTGAGAAGGCAATAGCAAGTGTTGTATTACTGACACTGGTAGCTGAAGTCTTCCTGAAAAGAAAAAACACTTGGAAGCAATATAAATTCGCTAATAAGCAATGTGGAAAATTTTTATTTCATATGCCAATGTATTTTGCATTGATATTTTGAAAGTTTATTTGAATGTATTAGTTGAAAAAGTCTTTGAGTCTATAAACTTAATTAAATCTGGCTTTTATTTTCCCATGAAAACAGCTCTACCGGACTCTATTATTCTAATAATACCTTAACATGTCTTAGAATGTGATCTGAAGGAACAAAATACTGAAATATATCTTCTATCTCATTTTACTTCTGTATCATATGTATAGTAACCATAGCGCACCCAACATTGCTTCAGTGTAAATAAACTAGAGTTATAGGGAGGGACTAGCTTTTTTTGCTAGACCACCAAATCAGTAGTTTCACTAAATTTTGCTTCTTTGGTTTTGACAGGTTAGTGAAACATAGGTTAGTGAAAAGTTTAAGAGTTGTCTGTGAACCTCCCAGTCTATAAAATGGAAAAGAAACCCAATTGCGTATCCAGACCAACTTAGCTCAGAAGGAACAAATGACGGGTTTCTGAATCTGATACCAAGAAAAGGTTTTTTAAAAGATGTTTTTGGAAATGCAACTAGATCTGCTGTCAACAACAGCCTGCAGTGTCCCCTGAGTCAATGCCACTGTCAACATCAGTAATCCTAAGGAGTTACAACCAAATCCAAGGCTACCTCCAGGAAAGGTCCCTTCCATACCTTCAGGTTCTTTTCTACAGCAACTGAGCATGCTAGATGCTCTCCCCCATAAAATCTGATGTATTGCTGGTCTTGCTTCTATCTGTAGCCTTGATTATCTTAAGTATCACTAAAATTGCATTGACTTCAAAGGTATTAGTCTTTCCTATAAGTTATGTACCAACTCTAATTATGGTTCCTGGAACCATTCTTTAAAGAATGAAAAGAGGTACTAATATATAAAGCTGTACCATTTTACATCTGGAGAATCTGTGCAGAAATTCACAAAAATGCTGACAAACTCCCTTTCATTTTCCTAACTACCTGTTCATATAAAAAACCAAATATTTAAAATATGTATGACTAGGCATATAAAAAGCCTACACAATACAGCCAAACCCCACTAGAAAATATTTTAATGTAAAAAAAAATAAGTTGAGTGTAAATAATTCCATAATCATCTTAAGCAAAGCAGAAATATTTTTCTGAATTGTGTTCAAAGTAATGAAACCAGTCTTCAGGAGCACATGCAGAATTCCTTGAACAAGAATGCTATGTGAAGTATGAGTGTCTGAACTATGGTCTCTTGCATGTCTAGAAACAGGGGAAGAATTACTAGAAAAAATAGAGAGATAGGAAAAAAATTTGAGAAATAGAAAACTAATAGAAAAATTGAGGGAAAATGTTGTTTCAAAGGACAGATTTTGGTTATGTGGTGGTTGTCTACTTCTAGTACTTTTACCAACTTTTTAATTATTCATTATTATGTAATACAATTTCTTGAAATATTTCTAGCATCTTTAATATTGGTTTCTCACAAAAACCAGCAATGGCATTATCCAGTGCACTTCTGAATATTAACTCCTATTGCTGTGTAATTTTCACAAACTTTCTAAAAACTGTTTTTTTAGTGAATTGAGGATTCTTCTAGGTTACTACAAATTGTGGAAGAAAAAAATGCATGTGAAGATGTGAACAAATATTTGGTACATGTAAAATTCTGTTCAAATTCTTTTCCTAACTTCATTGTTTAAAAATAGCATACAGTTTAATTCTGACCAGCAGACATTAGTTTTGTTTCTTTTCTTCCAGTTGTAATTTAAAAGCCTGTTTGCTGTCTTACCTTTAATCATACATATTGTTCAATAATGAAGAAGAAATGGTTTTCAGGGAAGAAAGACAGTAGTGATAACAGTTCTGCTCTAAACCATTCAAGAAAAATGCTCTTACTTAGAGTTAGCAGCAATACCAAGTGTATGGTTTGCCTTTTTTTTTTTTTTTTTTAACTTGGGTTTATTTGGGAATAGGATCCTACAGTTTTAAACAGGCTCTTTGAGATCTTGGCATGACGAGAAGTCCACAGGAAGAAAAGAGAGCTACAGGCTGAGGGTCTCATTAGATTTCTATCTTAGGAACACTGTCTCAATTTGAACTGCAAGTTTCTATACTTTTTACTCTGTCCTAATTCTGTGGTAATAAATAACACTTTAAAACTGTTGTGAGCAGTACTTTACTATGCGTAATATGAAAAGGCCACACAATTTAAGTAACAATTTGAAAAAATTCTGCCATTTTTCAAAATTTCTGTTTGAGTTAACATAACTGCATAATTCAAATGCTCCTCACCATTGAGTCACCAAACATATCATTTTAATTTTATTTAAAATGTAAGTAATATTACTGTGGGCTTGTGTTTTCGTAAATAAAAAAATTAGAGATTTGTTTGTAATAATTTCTGAATGGCACTGAAAAAATACAATAAATGATCATTTGAAACGTCATGTTTAACATAGAGTGGCTCAGGATATTTTTTTCCATTTATCAGTAGGAAATACAGTTTCCTTAAAACTGACGGGTTTTTTTCAGAAAAAAATCTTGTTCTTTCATGAAAACAAAAAGAAACAGAAGGTGTTGATTTAGAAAATCAGGTCGTTCCAAAACAAAATTATTTTATGTGTCAAATTGACTACAATACTTTATTTCAGGTTGTCAAGCAGAAATGTGTGTCAGGTCTCACAAGAATTACAGTACAATTTCCTCAACCCATCATTCTCTGCATTGTTCTCTCTCTTTAGACAGCCTTTTCTGTGATACCCTTCTGTTCTGCAACTCTGAAACAGTGCTTCAGAGGAGCTATAAATTAATGCTGGACTACAAGCCACAGAGAGAAGGAGAGCAAAGGTCTCTAGAAACAAAGTATTTGGACAACACAGGCATCACAGGTACATTCACTGCATACTGGTCAAAATGAGTTGAACCAAAGAAAAGCACTTTGGCTCTAAAATCAAATTTCTTTCTAACATTCCAGACCCCTGTTCATGATAATAATTATTTTTTGTGCAGAGATTTTTCTGAACTTAGTAAATTACTGCTTTTATAAAAACTATCATGTAGTAAGCAAATGTCATTTAATTATCTTTTTTTTTTTTTTTTGCCTTAACACTTTGACATGTTTTTTCTGCAGTTTCATACAGAATGATTATTGGCACTCACACAGATTTCAGATAATGATTCAAGTGTCTTTTCAGGAAGTTAAGTTAGAAGAGAAAATTATCCATCTTCAAATTTATAGCAACTTTGCTATCAGTCTGATAATGTTGCCAATTCCAGTGCAACAAAGATAATTTATCATTTATCTTTTGTATTTAGAATCTGCCTAAACAGAAATGAACCAAAACTATTTTACACAACACTAGTTTTTATGCTCAAGAAACTTTAGTTGAAATACATGGGAGCACAGATACAAGTCAAAAATGGGTCAATAGACAATGTTATTTCATATTCCAAGTGCACTTAAATTTTATAAAAAGGAGAATAATGACAAAATTACAACTGGTGACAGTTTTGGATGTACATTTATATAATGATGAATCTCTCATGTTTTCTTATTGTGACCAGTTGTTAAACAGCATCTTGTAATCCAGGATACAGTGCAATAAGTTACGAAATAGAATAGTCACAAAATGACAACTTAGGAAACAAAAGCTGCTTGGTTGACATCCATCATGTACCCCAACTTCTGATGTTCATCATGTGCTGTTGGGTCTACCTGCAAATTTAGATAGTTGCACGTTCAATCTTTTTATTTTTCCTACTTTTGAGGAAAAATCTAAAAAACAACAAAAAATAAATACATATATTATTACAGGCTTCCTTCCAGCTCCTTCATTTAAGATTTGTTTCAAGACAGTCAAAATCTAGGTAAAACAAGTGGTAATTATATACCTGCAGGTTTTGATTTTACAGTGATCCAGTACCAAAGATCTAGGAGAAGGTCTGTTCCTCTGCCAGTCACTGCAGGCTCAGGTTGTCAGGGAGGTGAATTGTGACACCAGAACTCAAGACAAAGGCTCCTCAGGATTCCCTATAGGATCTCGGTAAGTGGTTTATTTTTCTGAATTTTCTATAAATTGTCTTTGAAAAAGGGACTTGCAACTTAATCTCTTTCCCTTAGGAATATGATTACAAATTCATCAATGACTGCAAGATGCTCAGGTGTCAAAGTGTTTTGGTAACCCCATAAATACACTGTAGCAATGTGCCTGAAGCACACATGCAGAGGGACATTTTGAGTCTTTGATGCTGAATGTCTATTATAATGAATGCTATTTGACTATAAAATCCACTCTAGATCAAATGTTTGAATATAAATAACAAGATAACAGCTATTGGACATGCAAAATTTATAAATACTAGTAGGAAAGTAATGCTTTTCTTGTGTTGTTTCTGGACCCATGGTAAGCTGTAGGTGCACCAAGACTCCTAGAAAGGGACTGGAGAAATTCATGTGTAACACGTCAACAAATACAAACTAAGTAGCCCCATCTGGGAGAGTACTAGAGGATGAACTGCAGTGTCCAGGCATGTACACACTTCCTAAATGGCATCTCCCATTGCCATTCTCAGAGACAGAATGAAAAGAAATGCACCCATTTTCATTCTGAGTCTTATCAGTTCTGCTCCACTGTCATGTGGGGGTTGCTTTAAATTTTATTTCACCTAAGTTCAGAGTTTAAACTAAAAATGCAGCAGGATTGCCAGTGATTGCAAATAGCTTTCCTCATCATCTTTGAAAACCCAGATTGTCTGGGATTCACATTTCTTATGGAGGAACCATCTGAAAGCACCTGAAACAGGCAAGCCTTAATGGAAAGTTGTCAGTCAACACTAATGTTAACCGATATGGTTTGCACATTCATAGATATATAATTACTGGGGAAAAATAAAAGAAAATGCAGCTCTTGGGTTATTTGGGATTTTTCTTCTTTGCCAGTAAAGTCAGTACATATTTTGATTCAACAGAATATCAGCGGTCTTGAAGTGGTGGGATACATATCCTGTAACCATCCCACACAGAAGTGTGCATGTCCATGGACCTCTCTGACAGAAATCTTACCAGAGCAGCTCTTACTTTGTTCTATCACCATTTGTGATTCACAGAGTAACTCACTTGATATTTTAAGCTTCTGAAACTAGAGCTTTGTCACTTATTATTTTGTCACTTATCCTGAAAATACTTTGTTATTTAATTTAGCTAAGATTAAAGTATGTTCAGGCCTTTAACACTAATATTTGGTGACAGGAATGAGTCTTTTTCACAACATTGCCTCTTTCCCCTTTTGTCATCAGTGAGTACTTTTAAACATTTTTAAAGTTGGTCACAGGAAAATCCTATAGTATGAACAAAAATAAGTGAAAAGTGAATCTCTTCAATCCTAGATTCTTGTAAAGCCCACAAGCGATATTCAAGAGAACAGGGGCCAAGGTGCACAGTTCATGTAAAACTAGGCAACATGGAAAATTCTTAGCAATATTATTCTTGTTTTGATTTGTAGGTTAAAAGTGAAAGAGTAGGTGAAAGTACAACTAGACTTTTTCCTAGGAGGGTCGGGTGCGACTGAACAAAAGAGAGAGAGAAAAAAATCTAATTCTGGGAAGTGCTTTAGACCACAGCACTATCCATTCAATTAATTACAAGAAAAAAACAAGTGCACACAAAGTTATAAGGTCAGATTTGGCAGAGTTCCCGAAAGCAGGGCCGCAGGGACAAGGAAGGGTCCCGGGGTCCCAAACCTTTGCAGTTCCCGGTTGCAGAGACAGGAACCCTCACAGACTCTCCAGCAGCCCCAAACAGAGTCCCGGGGCAAACGCCGCAGGGGAAAAGGGAAGGGACGGGATCGCAGAGGCAAGGAAGGATCCCTGGGGTCCCGAACCCTCGCAGGGGGAAGGGACGGGACCCCAGGGCCCAGATCCTAGGCTACCTTTAGAATCCCATCCGGCTCCCTGGCAAGGCTCTTTCCTCAGGCTGCAGGAGGTGGAGGTTGGATCGATTGATCAGATTGATCACTCGACCAATTCTTCCAATCCGTTCCCCTGACTGACTGACACAGAGGCTTTTTATCCTAAATTGCAAAATGCATATTCATATTTTTTATCTACACACTAACTAATCTAGGTACAATTCTAAAGTTCGTGAAACTACAAAAATCAGCGTTAAAACCTACGCACATAGCATATCTATTAACGTAAAACTCTATCTTACTAGCATAAGGTTCTACCTTGTTGTACATAAAACTCATACTAAAAATTATAAACAGTACCCTACTCTATTTTTGTTATGTCTGTACTCTGTCACTAGGCCTGAAGCTGTGTCCTTCTACACTGAACTAGGACTTAGGGCATGTAAAGCTTAAAGCTAAGGGTTAGATTTCTACTTTATGCATTTAAAGCTTTTATATATTCTAATTTTTCTAACGGCTTTAATTCTATCTCTGTACTTTTCACTCTCTGTAGAGGATCCATGGAAACATGGACTCCGACAGTCAGAGTTTACAGCAGCCTTCCTGCTGTAACCTGCTGGAACCTGAAGAGGACCTAGAAGAGGGCTGGAGAGGGATTTTTTACAAGGGCATGTAGTGAGAGACAATGGAGAATGGCTTTAAACTGAAAGAGGGTTTATATTTGATATTAGGAAGAAAATCTTTACTGTGAGAGTGCTGAAACACTATGCCCCATCCCTGGAAGTGTCAAGGCCAGGCTGGATGAGGCTTTGAGTAACCTGATCTAGTGGAAGGTGTCCTTGCCTCTTTTTGCAGGGCTGCTTTCCGGTCACTCCTCTCCCAGTTCATACTTGGACCCAGTTTTACTCCATCCTAGGTGCAGAATCCAGCATTTCGACTTGTTAAATTTCATTCCGTTAATCCCTGCCCAATGCTCCATCTCGATCTCTCTGCAAGTCATCCCATCCAGGGAGGTTGAAATTAGATGATGTTTAAGGTTCTGTGATTCTACATCCCCAATCACTAATAAACAGGACCTGACTACATCAGCAGCCCCTCTCATGTCACCAGGAGACACTGAATAGGAAAGCCTGGTGCTTTAAAGGACTGGAGTTCACTGTCCCATATAACTTGTTTGTGTTTTATTCAGTCAAACTTGAATAATGCAAATGGGAACAGAAGACAGTCAATAAAAGATCAATTCTAGCACTATGGCCATCCTAATCCTAAGAATTTCCAGTAAGGAGGATTCAACAGGCTCCCCATTGTCTTTTTATTCCTACTGGAAAGTTCAACTGGTAGCTTGCTTAAATCTTCCTTTTTTGCAATTTGTCATTCTTTGTAAATGCACAGAGCACATAAGTCCTTTCTAATGTACCTTTTAAAAAATTGTGGAATCATAGAATGTATTGGTTCAGAAGGTCTCCTAAAAAATTATCTAGTCCAGTCTCCTGGGCTTGTGATTACTGCCTTATTGAAGTTTCTGTGAGCCTGTAAGGAAGGACATGGGAACAAAGATTCCTTTTTATCTTCAGACTGGCCACTTTATTAGCATGAATCATGTGACTCCTCCTGAGCACACTTCTCACTTTATCAAAGACTTAGAAAACTTGAGAATGTGTATATATATTGCATCTTGAGGGTCTTTTTAGTTAATTTTTAATTATTATTATCAATTTATTATTATTATTATTGTATTATCATATTTATTATTACATTATTATAGCTCAATCTAGTTGAAGATATTCCTGTTCATTGCATTGGGCTAAATGACCTTTAAATGTCCCTTTCAACCCAAACCATTCTATGACTCTACAAAAATGTGATTTTCTGTTATCACCACCAGTCCATTAAAAACTGGCAAACGCATTACAGAACCTCTTTTATGAGCTGACTGAAACCTGTCCCAAAAATCCATTGAGTTCTCATCCCTGAATTTCCAAGCAAGACACTCCAAACTCCACCAATCATAGTTCAACATTCCTCCAACTTCCAGCCTAAACTTCAGGTCAGTTGATATCTGGTTTCCTGCCTGCATTCTTCTTCAGTTTTAAAATGGAGGCCTCTTTTTTTGCTAAATCAACCCCTTCTAAGGTTACTTACTGACACAGCATAGAGTCACACACAATAGTTCTATGTTTATTAGCTCATGTACCTCAGTTGTAACAGAAAAATGGTAGAATAATACTCTTTTTCTTCTGAGACTGGGAATGCCACATTCCTGTATCCACAGTTCCTGAAAACTTACACTGTACCATTGCAGCTAATACTGGACTTGACAGAATAGATTAAGATCAGCAGAGATTTTTTTCCATCAAAGATGCAACTTTCTAATATTGTCTTTCTGTTAAATATAGTTCAGCTCTGATGAAAAATCACAGACCAAAAAGAGGCTAATACACAAGTATAACATGGGAAAGGAGTGGTTGCCGAGCAGTCCCTGCAGAGGGGGATCTGGGGCTGTTGGCTAGCAGGAGGCTCAGTGGGAGTCAGCAGTGCCCTGGCAGCCCAGAGGGCAACCCACAACCTGGGGTACATCAAACAGCACACCCAGTCCTTTCTCGAAAGGAAATCATTCCCTTGTGTTCAGTGTTGGTGGGGCCTTACTTGGAGCACGGTGTGCAGTGGCCCTACATAAGTCAAGAAAGATGTGAATGTCCTTTATTGTGCCCAGAGGAAAGCAACAAAGCCGGTGAAAGGGCTGGAAAGAACTGCTCTATGAGAAGTGTCTGAGGACTTTGGGTTTGTCTATGCTTGGAGAGAAGGCGGCTAAGGGGCAACCTTGTTGCTTCCTACATGTAGTAGCGCATTCTTACACCCAAACAGGTATTTCTATATAAGGATGAGTTTCAGCTTACCTTGAAACATATAAGGACGTTAAACTAGAATTTTTTATAGCCTGCTCATTGTAACTGGTTCAGTGCCAGCACAAAGACAGTGATTGGGCTTTGGAAGTGTATCTCAAAGCCTGTTGCCAAGTTCATTGGGCAATGTGCCAAATAGCCCACCTAAACAATCAAGTACTAAAGGGACAGCACAGTGGTGCTCAAGACTTTTTTGGAATGCCTTAGCCAGTTTAAGAGTGGTTTCTAAACTGTGTTCAGTTTGTATTTCTTTCTTTTATAATGTTTATTATTTTTGTTGTTATTAAAACCTTTTATTTTACAAAGCATATCCAGAGAAGCCATCTCGCTATTTATTAAGCCATTTCTCTGCAAGGCTGGACCCTCGGAGGTATTGAGCCTTTCCAATACCTAGAGCCTCTCAAAGAGAAGTGGAGAGGGAGGTGTTGATCTAGTCTCCCTGGTGTCCAGTGACAGAACATGTGGAAGAGCTCAAAGCTCCACCAGGGGAGTTTCAAACTGGACTTCAGGAAGCATTTCTTTAACGACAGGCTGTTCAAACACTGGGATAGGCTTCCTAGATAGAGATGGTTGACACCCCAAGCTATCAATAGTTAAGAGGCTTTTCAGCTGTGCCCTTAATGAAATGCTGTAGCTTTTGGTCAGCACTGAAGTGGTCAGGCAGTTGGACTGATTGTTGTAGGACTCTTCCAGCTGAACTATTTTATTCTATTTATTTTGTTCTGTTCTACTAGCTGCACAGCAGAGCAATCATTTATTTGTATCTACCTAAATGCTCTCTGTTATGGGTCTTTCCAGAAAGAGAGCCACACCACCTTGAAAAAAAGTCTACAGGCAATTTCAGAGCAGTGCCAGTTGCAATGCAGAGGGAAGCAACAAAAGGGTTACTCTGCCACGCCTTGTTTCACACACACATAAAAGACCATATATCACGCTGTCAGTAACAAAACGCCTGTGTTCAGGGCAAGATCTGCCTGGCTATTTTACAGCTCTGCCAATCCCATTGCTCACAGCTCAGCAGGCTTACTCATTCCCACAGCTGCACCTGGCACCCGAAAAGTTAAACAACCTGGCCACACCAGAGAAGGGGAAAAAAAAAAACAGAGGCAAGTAGCAAATAGAAGAATGCATATAAGGGAAAGAGCTGAAAGACAAAGATAAGGAAAAAGCTATTAAGTAAGAGAGAGGAGGTAAAGCAAGAGAAAGGTGAGGATTATTCCTGCTTGAATTTGTTTAAAGTGCATGACAGGAGGCATGGAGAATTAAAAACATAGTTAACCCACACAGGAACAACAGTGACTCCATTTTTAGAATGCGAAGTGTTTGCTTAAAGTATCAAATCCTGGTGCTAATCTACTCTCCTCAGTTAGAGCATTTTTGCCTGCAAAAAATGCAGGTGCTTGGTCGTGTGAGCACTTCAAAGTTGGTAACTGTACCTATTGCAATTGCTCTGGTCTCAAGAGCTGTCTGGGGGTTAGAAACCTCTGTGATATGTATAACGTTTTACATATTATGTATTATCCATTACCTATTTTGAATAAATAAGTGTTATTTTGATATATCCGTGCACTGCCCTGATACACTGCTTTCTACTGGGATCTCTTCCCAAAAAAATGAGTGACATCTGCGACCATACTGCAGTAAAGAACCTTTAAACAATGCAAAAAAGATTAATGGCATAATCTCAAACAATGCAAAATATATTCATAATAGCTTCATGTGAATATAAATGAATTCCAACATTTCATTACTAAGAATATACACTGGATTTTCCACCTTAACACCACTTTCTAGGTAATGCACTTGTCTCATTTGGTTGAGTCATTTGTTGAAAAGAAGAAACTGTATTGTTCTAGAAAAAACAACAACAAAAAAACAAAACCCACAATTGTCAAGTTAACATTGCTTTTGCAAGAAGCAGAGATGGACTCTGCTGCTCTGATCCAGCATGTCCTTGTCCTCCACCCCAGGGAAGCCAGAAGTTTCCTGGCAGTGCTGTAAGGAGGATTAATCAGCACGAACAGGGAGCGGCAGGCAGAGCTGGGGGCAAGGCAAGGTTTCGGGGGAGTCACCAAGATCCAGCCACTCTGGCAAGGGTGTGATGGTAACTTGCTGGAACACCTGTGCCTACAACTGTTCCTCCTGAGAGCAAACACTCTCCCTCCTGACACAAGTTAGGCTGTTTTAGACGATAATTAATTTAATGTTAAAAGTTTATCAAGAGAAATTAGACAACTGTTTGTACTTTGAGAGAACAGCAACCTGGCACATGCCTCACACCTTGAAAGCCCCCCTCCTCACCAGGCACCAAGAAGGGCTCAGTTGCTTTTATGGTTTGAAAAGCAAAGATTAACTTTCTCTTAGGTCTGCAGTGTCAGTGTACTCCAAATTGCTGCTGTCCCCAGCAGGAAAAGATCCAATGCTCAGTGTTTCCTCCTGTGCAAACTGATTGCAGGGACAGAACTGCAGCCTGGATGTGGGAGGAGGAGTGTTTAGTTGCTGCCAAGTTAAAGTGAGGGAAAGGCAGAAAGAAATTCAGCTTCAGTAGTTGCTGACACACTTACTAGCTGTTTTAAAACAAAATTGATACTGCTTGACATTTTTTTCCTAACAGCAGGCAAAATGTTTTTGTAAAATGGGGATAACAGAAGTTTTTCATACAAAGCAGCCAAGTTAAAATGAAAAAAAAAAAAACAACAAACAACTATTTTATGATAGCTGGGGTTCTTGTAGGATGTCCAAGACACGTAGCTGGCCCACACTTAAGCTATAAGCAACTTAAGAACAGATATCTAAGCTCTGGCAAGATAATTTGCAGAAGAGCTCCTGTGCTATTCAGCTCTGGGAAAAGACTATTCCAATCATTTCTCCTGTAAGCACTTGTGACTCCAAAGGGAAATCAGTGCTAAGGATTTTTCAAAAGAAAAATTTAGGTTTTTACTCGACCATATCAGCATTTACAGTTGGCAAATGGTTGTAAATATATAAATATGTGTGCACATATATATATATACTATCATCTCATTAACAGTGTGCGGGATCAGCAACAAAAAACTGTTTCAGAATTCCACAAAGCAACCCACAGATTGAGAAGAAAGTTGCAAATCAAGGCTCTTCTCTTACAGCTTTTTGATGTAAAGAAATACTTAACCATTCCGTCTAGGAAATGTAATATACATCTGAAAGCAGAATCTACTTCTAAATCACCAAATTAAATGCTTGTAATATGAATGCTCTCCGAGACATGCTCTGCTTCACTTATCTCAAACAGAAACAGCTAAAAGAAAACTTCACAGTACTTCTATTCCCATTAGCTGCAGTAGCTACAACAGCTGTTAAACCTGGGCCAGGTGAGACCCCAAAGAAAATCCTCACAGGATCTCAGTGTGCACTGCTGTGAACGTGCATAGTTCTGTGTGGTTACAAAGTGATCAGCCCAGCACACTGACTCAGTGAAAGAATAAAGAATGCATACAAAAGCCCCTAATCCTGTGCATTTCACTTATATTGGTTCATTTATGCCTTTTGTTTTCTTTAAATTAAGACAACTATTTTTATGCAGGAGTATCAGCTAACTCTGTAAATTGGGATATTCTAAGTAAATAACACAAACACATATATGTCACTTCAGAAAACTTTTGAGGCAAAGCTCTTGCCCTCATGACGGCCATGGAAATTATAATTGTTGCAACTGTCATTGAGTTATTTATTGTGCATTATTACAACATCCAATAAAGGTACATAATGTGACTGGAAAGACTCCCATAAGGCTGGTTCCCCTCTCCGACTCCAATAGTAAGTATCACAAATAGTATCATAACCAGCAGCTTCTGAAGTTACTTACCACAGCTGAGTGTCATCCTGGAAAGACTAACTAGGTAACTGCCTCAAAGAAGAGAGGAGGTACAGAAAGCACATTTAATTGTTTCGCCATCATGGAGAATCACTTATGCCTTCGTAAGCATCAATTAATCAGGTGTATCCAGGAAAGATCTCTGCCAGATAACCGTAGGAAGGATATGGCTCGGAGCGCATAAAAAAATGAGGATTACAGGGCAGGTTATCCTAAAAACGCCCACAATTTTATTTCCCCGTGAGACTGCGCTCCCTGTATCAATTACTCCTCAATGTCTCAGATTGTCGTGGCAGCCGCTCTGCGCGCCTCCTGCACGCTCGGCTCGCCTTCCTCGGCGGAAGCGGGGCAAACAAACCTCGGGGCAGCCCGGGGCAGCCCGGGGCAGCCCGAGCGCTGCCCCGCGCAGCCTCCGCGGGCGGAGCCCGGCGGGCGCGGACGGGACTCGCCGCCGCGGGCCGGGCGGGGCTCAGGGCCGACTGCCTCTTGCCCCCTCCCGGCGTGAATCCCGCCCGGCACACTCCACCCACCCGCGGCTACTTGTGCCCCCCTCTACAGGCCGCCGGCATTCCCGTGTTGGGCGGCCGCAGGAGCGGAGCCTGTCCCGGGCCGGCGGTCATGTCGCGGGGCCCCGTGGCGGCGGTGCGGCTGCTGGCGCTGCTGGTGAGTGCGGGGCGCGGCTTTGCCGCGGGGTCCCTCGGTACGGGGGCCCTGCTTTGCCCGGGGATGGAGCCGCGGGGTCCCGAGTGCGGCCGCCGCAGAAAGGTGTTCCCATCGGGACTTGGCAGCCCTCCCAACGCCGGCTGCATGTGGCTACTGGCAAGGGGGTTTCTCTTCTTCTTTGGGAATTAGGTAAAAGCCATCACCGTTTGCTGCTTGAAAGCAGGTGGAGGTAGGGAACCCCGACAGGAACGGTATCTGGGATGGGTGGGGCTGCTGAGGCGCCGGGAGGAACAGGAACGCACTGAGGAGTTCACGTTGTTGCCGTCTTCATGTTCAACATATTCGCTATACTAAATTGCGTTTCCGTTCTAAGGGATCAGTGCCAGAAGGGAAGGTGAATTTAAAAAGTTTGGAAGTCTTTATCGCCTTGGAAAAATTACATCAAATTCTTAACAATCCAGGACACTTCAGGCTTTCTCCTGCCCTTCCCTCACTATTTTTAACCATAAGCCTTTGGATCTTCCATCCTATCAAATACTTTCTCAGGCTAAAAGCAACGACTGTCTCATAACAAGCTGAGAACAAAACGTTTGGTTTGTTGGATTTGGACTGCTGCTTTGTAGCTCTTTCTAGGTGGTTTACAGAAAACTCTTCGTTGTATCTGCGGCATTTTCTTTTGCTTTTCGTCTTTCCAGGCTGGCAGAATGCCTGCGGAAGCTGGGCTGCCTCCACTCAGACAAAGGTGAGGGTGGAGGCCGTGCCCTGGGCTGTGCTGGGAGCTGCCGAGCAGCTGGGCAGGGATCAGTAGTGTCTCGTTGCATGGACAGAATGGAAAACGCTGGGGGTCGGGGCATTGTTCCCCGAGCTCAGGAACCTGCAAAATCAGATTTGTTATCTGGAGACCTGTTGCCTGATAACTTTAATACAGACATATGGTTATGCATGAGTTGGCCAGCGACAGGTAAAACTGATTTTACAGCAAGCTGGTAGTTGAGGTTTGGTTGGGAAGTGTTTTATCCTCATGTTGTCCAAATCAACGATGGAAAATGTGGAGTGCCACTTGTTTTTACATATTCTCTCTGTAATACCTGAAGCCACACACACCATCATCTGTTTTGATGGGCTTGCACTGGCTCAGGATGCTCTTAGTTTTGCCTGCATCCTCAGTTTCAGCTAAGGCTGAGTTAGGATATGATGTACTGAGTCAACTTAGTTTGGCCTAAAAGACTCATTGTTGGATAGAATATTAGAGTGAATAAATCTTCCTTAGTTGGCTGGTGTCAGACGAGAAAGAGAGGCTGGGTTTTGCCTGCTGGGTTTTGAAATTTTGAGGGTTTTTTCCTAATCTGGGCATTCATGTGGTAAAAAGTAAAGCTTCTTATTTGCAAGTATTGGATTAGGATCATTTATTTGTTATGAATCTTAAGAAACTTGGTCCAAAAGTAGTACCTTCTCGAAGCGTTTTCTACTTTAGAAGCGTGAGGGATGGTAGGTTCTTCCTCTCCCAGTTTTTCCTGGAAGTATCTCTCAGTGCTCCCTCCCTGCCTGCAGGCTGCATCCCTGTATCATCATCCCTGGGTACCTCACAGCAGTCACTGCAGATTTCCCCAGGCCCCTGCCTCCGACCCTTTTCCAGGAATGTTTGGCTGTGCTGGATGGTGGTGCACCCAAAGGGTTGGGCTTGACTTGGAGCGTGTCCAGGGCACACACCCAGAGCCATGGGCCTGCCAGGCGGGCACGGCTCTCGAGGATTATTAGACTGGGAGGTTTCTCGGTCATTTCTAAAGGGGGTGGACATCTTGTCTTCAAGAGAAGTCGTCTTAGAACACTTCCTGCACTTGATTGAAAGAATAGTTGACAGAGATGTATGAATCTTACTATGGGAGTAGCAAAATTTACCTTTTCTTTTACATCTTCCTCAGATTCTACTTTATTGATGTGTGGGATGTTAAACTTAGGCTGAGTATGATGAAATTCAGGCCTGAATATATTAGAACACTACTGTAATGTCAGAGTCAGTAGTAGTTAATTTTCAGAAGTCATATAAACAAGTTAAATAAAAACCATCACAAAGTGATGCTTGGTTTTACAAAGAGCAGAGGTGAGCTAATTCAAAGCAACCTAGCCTCTGTTGCCAGTAACGTGTTGAAACGTGGTAGAAGTATTTACAAGCATCTGTGGATTGATTCAACATTTTAATATTGTTCCATAATTGAGGGAAAACCCAGCTGTGGTGAGGTCTGAAAGTAGCTGAGAAATACATAAGGTCTAGAATTTTATCCATCCTATTGAACTGAAGTCTTATGTTACTTTTGATACCAGACTTCAGAAGAAAGTAAATCTGTCTAGTAGAGACTGCAGAACACACAAAAAAATGCAATCTAAAGTGACAAAATTCTGGTTTATGGTTTTTTTAAGGGAAATTAAAGAACTGGTATGTGAGAAAAGACAGTGAGTAAGACATTTGATAAGTTTGCAGATACATGAAGGGTAGAAGAAAAGGGAATTGCACCATACAATTGTGAGCATTGTCAACATGAAAAAGGAGATCGGGTTTGAGGCTAAGACAACTCAATATAGATGCTTACGTTTCTGTTAAGGTATATGGATATGCAGTGGATGCTGAGTGCACCTGTTTGGATCAGATTGCACTTTTGAAGAAAATCTCAAGAGTGTGTGAATTGCATCCCTCCTGGATGGAACCATGTTGAGAGGTGCACGCATCTGCTTGTAGATGTTTGAGCTGTGGGAGCAACCTAATCCTAGTCTGAAGGATCCATCAAAAAAGGGGTTGTATGGTGTTGGGTTCTCTGCATCAAGTGCTTTGATCTAAAAGTCCTCCTGTGTTGGATTTACAATACTTAATTGGACCTACTTACAGTCAGGAGAACTCAAAGAGAAGTAAATATGGACTAATTTGGGGGCAAATTGAACAGCTTTCTGATCTCAGTATTGGCTGTATCTCTGCTGGTCATAATGAAAGTTTAGGCACTTGGCTTTCATTTAGATATGTAAATTTGTGTGCCTTACTCTGAATATCATGCAGGCAGCAATATGGTCAACTTGCAAGGAGTTAAAAATTCGGATAATAAAAGGAAGATGAAAATTAACAGACTTTTCATCTGTAGGACTATCTAGGCATATCCTTAGGTTAGTGAGGCTGAGGAACCTCTGTCCCTCATTTTTAAGAATAGGATAAGCAGGTGCCAGGAAGTGTTTGGGTGTAGTTTGTTTTTCCTCAGGGCCATGAGATGTACTAGTAGATGACCTTGGATGGTTCCCCCTGCTTGCTTCTCTGAGGTCTTCTCATGTTGTCTTCAACACCAAACTGATTCACAGGATGTGCAAGCTCCAAATCTCCTAACACACAGCACACAGAAAAGACCACATTTCTAGGCATTACTGTTTCATGGTGTAGTAAATACAGACACATACCTTCTTGGTTACTCAGTCTTTGTAGCTTTACAGCTTAAATCTGAGCTTTGTGTGGGAAATCTTCAGTCACTTTAGTCCTTTAGTCACTTCCTGACTACAGATGAACAGGTATTTGGTCAAAAGCAGCCTTACAGTCACTACACATGGCAGCCACTCCCTTCTTCCCATGCTCTCTTGACTATTCCTGCAGCTTTCCTGTAGTATTTGAAAATTTCATTATTTCAGGCCTCATACTTCTTTTTTTTTTTTTTTTTTTTTTTTTTTTTTTTTTTTTTTTTTTTTTTTTTTTTTTTTTGTAACCATCCAGTTGTCTTCTGACAACATGTTCTCAGCTCTGGTCAACAGGTGTCATCAGTAGACGTCTGGGTTTTGAGCCAAGGCTATGATCCACAGCAAATGACAGATCTTTCCTACTCTGAGCCATTGAACAGAAGGCAGCTGTAAGATATTAAAAAAAAAAAAAAGAGTCAGGGGGAGGGGGAAAATTCAAATGGTCAACAGGCAGTAAATTCTGACATTTCATTTGCCCTTGAAGAAAATGTCACTGAAAAGTGCTTTTCTCCCATTTAAAGTTTTTTGGAATTTTTAAAATTTTTCAGTAAAAAGGCTGGATCCCCCTTTTTTTTTTTCCCTTGTATTTATGCATCTTGGTGAGTAAAATTGTCATTCTTAAGCATTTTTTGTAGATGTCTTTGAAGTCCCTTGTGAGGCTACCTGTGGACTGTAGATGGACTAATACTAGAGCAAAAGTATTTTTTACTATCTTAGCATTAACCTTGAATGTTTTGAGGGACATTCATTGCTATGTAAATAAATTGATTTTTACTTCTCTTAATGATTTTCTTTTTGTAATGACTAGTGGAATTTTTTACACATTTTTGATATGCATCTCAGTTCAAGATCTGCTTATCCTTGGTCTTCAGACACTTCTGTTTGTACTAGATTCTCAGGTTTCCAATACAAGGAAACTTCTCACCATGTGCCTCTTGTCTCCATTCAGTTTTGAGACAGAAACAGTTTTCCCTGCAGTTTGCCAGTTAGAACTACCAAGGATGTTTCTCATGACATCTCGACAATCACCTTCCAGGAGAGTTGTAGCTCCTGTGGAAAACCTTGACTATAAGGCAAAATTTTCCTGTCACTCTTGCTGGTGTAATCTCATTAGTCATGAAAATAAATTTTGAAAATCCATACAATTAGTAACATCAAATAATACTAAGAACATCCATGAGAACAGCTTGGTGTGAGATCCTGTACCTTTCATGATGCATATCCATTAGGAAACTTACTGCTTGATAATTTTTGTCTTCAGAATATATACATTGGGAAAAATACCATTTGAGAAAACAGTTTTGTTAAACAAGTTGAAACAGAAATCTGCTGTATTGCTCAACACAGTCTGTTGGATTGTGTGAGTACAAGATAACATCTTAAAAAAGTAGCTGTCATCAATTCAGTAATCAAGGCTGAGTCAGAGGGAGGGATAGGGAGAGTCCAGTGAACAGACTAGAAACCAGACTGATTTTTTGAGTAGAAAACCACCTTTTCTGTGATTACGTTGCCTTAGGCAGTAGTATACCTAAGAAAATAACCACCTAAGTTGCAAAATATAAATAATAATAATTTTCAGAACAATAACAGTACAGAAGTATTTGCTGCCTGTACAAAGTTCAAAAGCTTGATTTGTAGGATTCCCATGTTGTAATAGCCTACTTTTTATTGTTGCTGCTTTGCAATACCTACATTTTTTGCAGTTTGAGGGGTGTTGTTACTTGCAGAGTCTTTGGTGCCTGGAGAGTGGACACAAACATGGAGTCTCTGATAAGTTTGCTCCATCCAGCCAGGATTTGTCACCTAACTGAGTCATTCAAGGCCATGCATAGCTGTCCTGGCTTATCCTGGTGTGTGAAGAGGTGGGCAGTCCCAGTACTGAATGTTAGCCTGCAAGATTTTGTCAGAGCAAGTGCCTCTGCCTTGTTTAAATAAGTGATGCCATTTATCCTGCCAGCAAGGTTCTGAGTAAGAGAGATGCTTCTGTCGTGTGCACTTCAGCAGGTGTTTGGGTTAGTCCTTAACTTTAAACACCATTTATCCGATTTTCTTCTCTGATGTGATTGGTAACCACAGACGCAAATCCAAGGCTTGCCCAGAAGAGGGAGCTTCTCCAAAGTGCTGCTGGCAACCAACACTTGTTTCCATCAACAGCACATCATCATCATTTTGGAATACTGAAACATTATTCAGGACTAAAAAAATGATTGTTTAAAAATTACTATAAAGTCTGAATTTATTAGAAAAAAATACTAATTGATTATAATCTGTTTCCTGCTAGGAAAATGGTGCCAAACTTAATTATTATGTACTTAGAGTGTATGTTTTGAATGTCAATGGTTATGGGTGAATTTTTCAGAAGTTGTTACAGGTAAATAATAAACATTAATTTATACAAGTCAGAAGCCATCTTCATTGTGGTTTTGCTGCTTTTACTAAGCAGGTCACAAAAGTTCAGTTTTAGTACTGCTGAAGTGACATAGAATTAATAATGACTGTCATCATTTCCATTGCAGATCTGTTTGAGTTATGGACATGGGCTCTACGTGAAGGTAGGGTATAATGGAAAACTTTTTCTTTATCAGTTCCTATAGAAGGGTTCTCTGAGCAACATGTCAAAGCCATGCCTTATTTCAGTTGATAAATGTCTTGAATTCTACCATTTTCTGAAATGTGAAAGCTGCATAATGAACAGAGAAATGAAAGCTGAAAAGTAAGTGAATAGATTCCTACATCCATCACCTAGAGTGGCATTGAACTTTGAGAAACTTCCCCTTACACAGTAAAAAAGTAGGTCGCTTTTTTGAACTCAGTAGATGAAAAACCACTGTTTTATTGAATATGTTAATCTGGGAGTCAACAGAGACAGTAGAAACTAAAGTGGACAGAAGGATGAGGGGTGTCATGCGGAGTGAGAGTGAGTTGTAGTTAAACAGGGATAGCAGAGACATTGGGTGGATTGAATAGAGACCTGCTTTTCCCTGTATTCTGTTTCAGAGAGGAGGCTAAATACGCAAGGCAGTATTGGTGGGAAGATAAACATGGTGGTAAGGCAGAAATGGTGGTTCAAAACTGCCTTAGTGCCAACTTCTTCCCACGTCTGATGACAAATGTTTAAATCTTCCAGAGCAGGTGTATTTTCACCAACCGCTGGTTATGGAAACCTGCTCATATTTTTAAAGCCTGTCTTGCTTAATTCTGTCTTGATGAAAAGGCCAGTGCAGTCTTCCTCTTCAGCCAACTTGAGGACTGTGTAGCTCTTAGATTGTGACTCAGAAGGCTGATGCTGCACCATGATTTTGAGGTTACTAGCTACTGAAAGAGCAAAAGTTGCTGAGAAGTCTTGGCTACAGCAGCAATAAAGCGTTTATCTGAAATGACTAAATGTAATGCTGACGTTATATCTTGTCTTTTCACAGGTTTATAATCGAAATGACAGGAGTGGCATGTTGTCTCATCCCAACAGCCTAGTCAGACAGAAGCGAGAATGGACAGTCCCTCCAGCTTTCATACGGGAGGAGGAGGACAATTCCTATAAGAATCCCATTGCTAGAGTAAGCCCAGAAAACAGTTAAATATGCAATACCCATAAAAATAGAGATACAAATGTAAAATAAGAGTTTGGCTTCCCTACACAGATGCACCAACATTTCTTTAATTTTAAAGGACTATTGAATCCCAGTTGAAAATTGAAACATTTCCTTCTGTTTCCTTTACTTTTAAAGCCTGGTTTGGCTCAGTCACTCACTATCTTTTCATAGCCCCATTTTTCATTAAGCTTTTGGGGAATGCAGTATCTTTGGGGTTTTTTAACCCCACCACTCACACTCAGCTGGGGTTGAACTTGGGTTGAAGTGGGTCCCAGATCTGCTGGTGGTGATAGGGCAGAAGGGTGTACATGGAGCATGATTATGTATACCAAGTCATTTAGGAAACAGAGCTAAAAATAAACCAAGCTAAAAATAAACCTTTGTGAAAGAGTGATATGCATCTGGGTCAGCACCAGTGTTGAAACATAAATTCACCACTCCTGCCACTTCAGCATATAAAATGTGACTGCAGGTGGTGGCAAGCTTTTGCCCTCTGCTTGGACTGCCCCTTGATGGTGATACTGGCACAATGCACATGTTTTCAGACGTTTTGAATATCTGCTGACAGCAGAGAAAGGCTGTCATTTCTAGTCTCTGCAGCCTCTTCTGTGTGTTCATCTCCAGGTCTGACCTTCTTTCCTCCATCCTATCCCTTCTGCAGTCCTGGTATTCTTGCTAGCATAGGTTGGACCTCCCAGATCAGCTCCCAGATCCAGATGTTTCTCATCTTCCTGCACCAGATTATCAAACAGAACATGCAGCCCTTCCTGCATTCGTCTCTACATTTCCACAGTCAAAGGAGTGCAGGGAGATGTGTTAAATGTTTATTTTTGGTTGTTCATTACAAGATAGAAAACATATTTTGTTACTCCTAAATGTGATTTTATTTACTGAGTGCTGTTTAATTTGTTATATTCCTACTAGATACATTCAGATCTTGAAGATACAGGAATAGTAGTAACTTACACTATATCTGGTCAAGGAGTAACAGAACCCCCTTATGGATTATTTGTTATCAATGGAAAGACTGGTGACCTGAACATAACAGGAAGGGTGGACAGAGAAAAGACTCCAATCCTCCTTGTAAGTTGAATTTTTTTTTTTCCTCCTGTCCATTTTTTATTTATTTTCTTTAAAGGTATCTGCTTGAAATAATACATCTATATAATGTATTTCTGGATATTTGTGTATAGCTATTTGTATTTATAAGCATATATAATAAGCCTTTGTAATATTTAGACTTTGTTATATGTAATGGGTGTATTTCTGCTTTGTGTTTGTATATATGACAGTCACTCACTAGATTCGTTTATTGTTTCTGTCTGTATTATCAGGTCCGAGGCCACGCACTGGATAAGAATGGGGCAAAACTGGAAGAGCCAATAGACCTCCCAATTAAAGTTGTGGACATAAATGACAATTTTCCAGTGTTTTCACATGAAGTTTTTGTTGGTTCAATTGAAGAATTAAGCGAAATAGGTAACAGTATTTTAATTTTTTTTTCTTTTAGTTTTTTTCCCAAGATTTGTAAAGGGACAAGTGAATATGCACTTTGGAGCAGTATATCTGCAGTAACAGAGGCACATTCTCTTGCTGACATAAGCCAGGTTATCTATGTGTGAATGAAGGGTTTTGTTCAAGGCTAAGCTGCATTGTGTGATTAAGGGAGAGCATCCCCCTAGGGGCAAGAGAGAACAATACTTCCTCTTGTGGCACCTTTGATTTGTTGTCACAGCTACCACAAGTCCAGGAACCAGAGTTCTTCTGCAGAAATTGCACAGGAAATGCAATCTGCCTTCTGGCCTACCAGTCACAGTCTATTTAGGAGGGACTTCACTCTGCCACCCTCATCCAAAGCCCTGCTTTATCTGTGGGCTGGAGAGGTACTTTGCTGGTAAGCACATGTGGCTATGCCATAACCGTTGAAGAACAAGTTAGTGGCCATTTTCCTATTGACATTAGTGAACATAAGAGCAACAGATTATTTTCAAGAACATTAGGAAAGCTAGAATAAAACAACCTAATAAATACCTGGCAGTGTGTCCATTTCAATGTCACTGTAATCTGAAGAAACAAATTCTTGTCCATCCACTTGGGTGAGGTCTTGAGTAACCTCAGCCATTTTTCAAGTCAATAGCAGCCATATGTAGTGGCTCTTGGCATGAATTCCAGATGCTGAGGTGCATCCTCTCCCAAAGGATAAAACTCTGTGCCATAAGTTGTAAGGGCATTGAACCATGGGTACCACTGTGTATTTTGAGTGAAGCTGTTGGAGGGCATCAGCACAGATCAATGGTTTTAATAATGTCCAGGTAGAGGAATAGCTCTATTTAGAATGATGTGTGAGGGAAATGTAGCTCATTGTTCAAAAGCCTGTACTTTCTGCTCTGTGTGGCATCTACATTTTTCTGTATTAACCTGTTGTTTAATTTGTGCATTGAATTCTGTGAGTTACAGCTGTGTGGATACAATCTTTTTCATGGCTAGAAATATGCTATTAACTTGTACCTTTTGGGTTTAAGAACACTTCTTCAACTTCATGCATTAAATAAATAAAGTCAAGAGCATCCAAAAATTGTGCAGTTCATCTAATAAAATGATCTTGTTTTTGACATTACAGTAAAGATATTTACTAGGGCATGGTGGTGTAAACAAGGGATGTATTTTGTTTGTATTTTCCAGGTACAATTGTAATGAGGATAAATGCAACAGATGCAGATGAACCGAATAATCTAAATTCTAAAATTGCTTTCAGGATTGTTTCCCAAAGTCCTAGCACTGCATTCAGCATGGATAAGAATAGTGGCGAGGTTCGAGTAGCAAAAATAAACCTTGACAGAGAGGTAAAAAATCCTCCCATTTTGATATTTGTTAGTATTGGTTTTCTGGTGCCCGTTGTGTCAACCTCAGGCCTGCCTGCAGGGTGAAGAGCTGGCCCTCTTAACTTCCCTTGGGATCGAAGCCTTGTCTGGCTGATGCATGCTTTTCAGGGATTGAGGGAAGAGGTGATGGGATCAAGGCTGTGTCCCCACCGTCACCTCCCTTGCACAGCACCAGCCCAATGGCTGTTTCTTTCTATCCCTCCTGTGCAGTCAGGGCAGCAGGTACCCAAAACAAGGCATCATTTCTTCCTGCTGGGGAGTGCATGGCAAAGATAAACCTAGATCACCACTTGCAAAACTACAGCTTGCATTTGGACTTTTGTAGCCTGCCATGCAAATCATGGTTCAGAGTGTTAGGACAGGTGCTACTGTGAAACTGCATTGAAAGACACGTCACCAGGGACATGACCTGTGCCTGCAGAGTTTTCCCTGGCCAGCAGATGGTGATGGGAATGCTAGCTCTGTGGCTGAGGGATGTGGCTCTGCCTCTGGCCGTGTCCTGACACGCAGATGTCACTGGTCCTGTCCCTGTTCATGGCCACTAGAATCTTCTTACTTTGCTACTTAAGTACAGTTTGAGTCTTTGTGGGGAAGATGTGAAAGTCCTGGATCCTTTTGAAAGCCTCAGTTCTACTCCAGCAGAATCTGTCAAGGTACTTGTGTGTGAGATTTACTTCTATCTAGAGAGGAATTACAATTGACCATAAGAGACATTACCAAAATGTAATAGAGATAATACAGCAAAGGAAAAATTTTTAGCCTGGATTAAACACCTTTTTCTTACCATGACAGACACAAAGTAGCTATTCCTTGGTGGTGGAAGCAAAGGACCGTGGTGGTGAAAAAGGTGGGAATGCTGCAACATGTTCTTTAGAAATCAAGATTCTGGATGTCAATGACAATATACCTGTTGTTGAAAGTCATGCAGTAAGTACAATTATCACAGTTTTTAGCATGTTCCTCCACCTGCTAATATCCCATAATAAGACATTGTGCAAAAATTCCTTGCACTGATGAAATGAGGTAAACCATGACATCTTTTTGAAGAGTGGATTTTTTTAATTGCAGTTTGAAGGAAGCATTGAAGAAAACAGAGCAAATGTGGAAATTATGCGAATAAAAGTATTTGACAAAGATGAAGAGTTTTCTGATAACTGGCTGGCAAACTTTACCTTTGTTTCTGGCAATGAAGAGGGTTTTTTCCAAATTGTAACAGATACCCGAACAAATGAAGGAATTTTGACTGTTGTGAAGGTAAGTATAGGTTTTAGAGATTCTACTTTAAATATTAGAATAATTTATCCACCTGTGTTGACAAATTATGTTTATTCAGTCAGTATGTAAAATTCAGTCAGTATGTAAAATATGTGGATACTCCTCCTTTGCCATATTTTTAATACATTCAGTAATTCCATGCAAAATAATAATTTTGTCAAGCTTTTCTGATTGCATTCTGTGTGATCTCAAATATACCTAGTAGGGCACAACCTCCCTTGCCCTTTGGGCAACAGTATTAACATGCTGTAAACTTTCACATTTCTGCTGTGCTTGATTATCTCAGTATAAATTTCTTTATTTCCCCTGGCCACAGACTATGTTATGAATTTTGGTAAGTTGAAATGATGATGAAATTATTTTCTGTTAATGGAGATGTCTGTTTTAAAATTTTTGCTTTTCTTTAGTCCACAAGTACTGAAGATGCATAGTGCCCTAAGCAGCCTTTTTTTTCCCTGCTCAGGTTTCCTTATCTAAAAACTGCTAATTATTAAAAAAAAAAAAAAAATTGAGCATTATTAAGTAAATGATTTGGTTAAAAAAAAAAGGCAGACATAAATTTGGAGGAGCCAGGTAATTGAGGATTGGTTCACTGAATGCACAGGCAGAATATCCTTTCACATACCTTAAATTAGTTTAGTTTAATAGTATAAAGCCATACCTATGGTGTCATCCATTAAAAATGAGCGAGAGTAACCGGTTAAGAAACTTCCTTGCACTGTAACATCCCTACTGCTTAAATATTACTTAAATATTTACATCCTTGTTATTTAAATAAGGACACTACAGTATTATTTAAATATTTAAATGTATGCATGTTTTCTAGATATCAGATTCTGACAAATTCTGATTTTTTTATTATTTTCTTTATTGCTCTAGGAGCTGGATTATGAAAAAATGCAAAGCCTAAACTTGGGTATTGTTGTTACAAACAAAGCAGAGTTCCACAAGTCAATTAAACCCAGTTACAAAGCAGAAACAATTCCAATCAAAATTAAGGTGATCAATGTGCGGGAAGGCCCTGTGTTCCCTGGTGGCACAAAAATTATTGAAGCAAGTGAGAAACTGCAAATAAAACAGGTTATTGGACAGTATCAAGCCTATGATGAAGACACTGGAAAAATAGCAGAGCACATTACGTAAGAATTTTCTTATAACCATCATAACTGAGTATGTCAGAAGTCATATCTTATTGTCAACACTTGCATGTTGAACAGAAATAATTTAAAATAATTTTCTGCTAAGGATGATTCACACCTTAAACATCATCATGATTTTCAATATTCTATTATGCAGAAAACAGGTGATATGAAAATCCTCCTTTTGTTGTATATGACAAGACTTGAGTGTTTGGGCCTAAGTTGTCTGTGTTTGCCTGGTGTGTTTGTCGTACCTTTTGAGATTAGATTTACCCATCTGATTCGATTGTCTCCAGTAAAACTAGGAATATGCAGAAACATTTATCAGTCAGACAGAAAGGGTGTGACACAGCTATGTCTGCATGTGTATGCATGCGTTTTGAATCATAGCCTTTATGGTGCAAAGTAGAGTTGCACACCCAGGGGTGGACCCTTTTCCCCCATGCCTGTAATACAGTTTTTCATGAGTGTCTAATGCTCAACTTTTGCTGGGAGCCCAGACAGAGGGGAAGAGGATGGTGCCCAGCAGTGCAGCTCCATCTCCTGTTCCAGTCTTGCTCCCTGATTGTACTTTCTGTAATGCACTCATACCTAAATCTTTGATCTAGAGGGAAAAGCAGCTCTCAATGTTCAGGGTAGGTTTACAGTTGTAAGCAATTACAGTGGCAGGAGCATCAGACCTCAGACTTAGGGATTTGATCTGTTTTAAATGACAAGTAAACGTACAGTGAAGCTGCTTTTTCTACTGATGGTTGTTTTCATCATTATAAGTGTGTCCATCCTTGTGTGATTTTCATCAGATACATGAAAGGAAAAGATGCAGCAAACTGGATCACTATAGATTCAGTCACAGGTGAAATCCGACTTGCTAAAAATCTTGATTACGAATCACCTCATGTAGTGAATGGTACCTACACTATCACCATGTTGGGTGTAACTACTGGTAAGTTGAGAGGGGTTTTTTCACTCAAATTGGTTTGTTTGCCTATCTACAAGAGTAGTTGGTTTAATCTACCCATCTCTGAAGTTGGGCACCAAGTGCAGTCTTGGTAATCAAAGGAGAGATGCAGGCAAATCCTTTTCTGGAATGGGTTCTCAAGGTGTCTGTTTCTCCCCTTTGACTAGATGGAGGTGAACTTTTTATAAAAGTTTTCAAAGATAGTTCTGATAGGAAACTATGGTCATGGTGGGAATTGCCAATATCTCAGTATGCCTATCATCAGACTTCATAATCCTATGTTTCCTTGACTTCTAAGCAAGAAAGACTCTCTGAACTTCTTTTGTATCTAAATAGAATTCTTCATTTATAATCTGCATGTTATGTGCAACTATACAGGATTTTTTTTCCAAGTAATAAAACAGCTTGCCTTCAGAAGAACTTTGTCAATATATTTATTAACATTGGGAATGAAGCACTGCTCTCATAAGCTCCAGGAAGATCTCTTTCTACTTACTTCAGCAATGTTGATGTTTTGGCAAATACTTAGGGTTTTTTTTTTTTATTTTAAGATAAATTTTTGTGCATAAGTCAATTTAATTTTTCATATTTTAAATTCTTAGATTCCCCAAGGAAAACAGTCACTGGCACAGTTGTCATTCAAGTTAAAGATGAGAATGATAACTGCCCAGTTATTGTGAACCCGGTGCAGACTGTGTGTTCAGATGCAAAATTAGTTGATGTTACAGCTCATGATTTGGATGGTTACCCAAACAGTTATCCCTTCAGCTTTTCTGTCATTGATGAGCCAGAAGGGACAGCAGAAAAATGGATAATTGCATCTGGAAATGGTAAGAAAATGTATTTTTAATTACTTTCAGTTCTTTGAAGTCCTAAGGTCATAATTTATTCATTCCAGTCAAACTGACAGTTTGGCTGACTGAGACCAATAAAACAACCCTATATATGGAGTCAGGCATTAAGACCATAATTTGCATTCTGCTCCCTTGTCCCTGAAGGTTCTCTTTAAAGGTCAAAGTCCAGACATGTCCTCTAGGGTGTGTTGCCTTCCCTCAGTTGGATCATCTTTGCCTGGCTTGATACTTCATGTGTGGTGACCAGGATTTCCTGAATAATTCTAGGATCAAGCTGTCCCCATCTTCTCATGCAAAACATGCAGCAGTACATTATCTGGGCATAGATGACAAGCTGTCCACCAGCCAGCAGGGTGTCCTTGTGGCCGAAAGATCCATGCTGTCTTGGGGTGCCTTGGGAAGAGCATTGCCAGCAGGTCAAGGGAGGTGATCCTGCCTCTCTCCTGTGCCCTAGTGAGGCCACATCTGGAGTGCTGTGTCCAGTTCTGCCTCCTTGGAACAAGAGAGACACGGAATTGCTGGAGCATCCTGTGAAAGGCAACAAAGATAATTAAGGGGCTGGAGCATCTCTCTTAAGAGGTCTGGCTGTGGGTGCTGGGCCTGTTCAGCTTTGAGAAGAGATGACTGAGAGGAGACCTCATCAAGGTCTATAAGTATCTAATGGAAGAGTGCCAAGGGGATGGGGTCAGGCTCTTGGTGGTGCCAAGCAGTAGGACGAGAGGCAATGGGCAGAAACTGATGTCCAGGAAGTTTCCACCTGAAAACAAGGAGGAACTTCTTTACTGTGCAATGCAGTGACTATGCAATGGAACAGATTGCCCTGAGAGGTTGTGGAGTCTCTCTCACTGGAGATACTCAAGAATTGTCTGGATGCAATCCTGTGCCATGAGCTTTAGGATGGCCCTGCTTGAGCAGGGAGGTTGGGCCAGATGCTCCACTGTGATCCCTCCCAACCTTAATCATTCTGTGATCTTCTGCCTAGTTAGTCCTTGACATGACATAGCCACAGGAGCAGGTATTTTGTTGGCTCCTGATCTCTTTCTGTGGCCTACAACAGAGTAATCTTCTCGAGACTGAAGCTGTTTCTTTGTGAGTTCAGCCTGTATCTATCCAGATGACGTAATTGATGCTATACAGGTGACTGAGCTATCTTCCATGCTAAGTCTGTGTCATGTGAAAATTTCACAATTATCTGAGGCTGCAAGTGAATATGGCTCACTTACCACCATGAATTACTTGATAAAAGTAAAAACACATATACTATAAGAGCAGCTAATTAAACTTAATTCCATTGCATTGGCTGGGCTTAACTAGAGGGGATTTGTTGGAAGACTGTAACAGTTGTATTTTAATTAGTTTACAGGAGTCAGTTTTCTCTCTGGTCACTTCTTGTCCTTTTTTTTTTTTTTTTTTTTTTTTTTCTTTAACCTCCCTCCACTTCTGCCTCAGACACCAGTGTACAGCTGGTACCACAAAACCTGAAGCCGGGCAGAACTGAAGTTCCCATGCTAATAAAGGATTTCCAAGGGGTCAGCTGTGCTCTGCCACAGTCTCTGCAGCTGACTGTTTGTGAGTGTGCAGATGATGGTGTGTGCCAGGAGAAGTTTGTTGGCGGAAAGTCGGTGGGTCTGGGACCAGCAGCAGTTGCACTAATCATCTTGGCATTTTTACTTTTGCTGCGTAAGTAATTGTTTCATGTTATCTCAGAAGCACTGTAAATGTGGTCTGCAAGGCATCAGCAAAGAAACAGTCCAGCTCCCAGGCTTTATCATGTTGGTACATTCTGTGTAAACTCCTAGTCTTGTGGGAAGTCATGGCAGATCCCCAGCTAATTTTGGTAATATCAGCATTTCACCCTCAAAGGATTTCAAGCTCTGCATTTTATAATTAATATGAACAACTTTTAATATTTGTTTATGGTGCAGTAAATAACAAGTGGGGAAGCAGTGGGGAGTGCTTTTGGTATTCTGAGATGTCCCCAAGTGAACCCGAACTCTTCCTACTCAAACCACAGCACATTCTCCACTCTCTTTTCTGTCACTGCAGATTCACTGCCTTGCTCAGAGCAGCATGTGACATTGTTCTTCGATGAGATAAAACAGAAGAAAAATAAGAATATTTATAATTATGGTGTGGCCAGGTGTAGCAGTGCTGCATTTAAACTCCCAATAGTTTATTGCTTGTGCTGGCAGCAATCTAATTGTGATAAAACAAAGTCCATGCCACAGGAATAATATTCTCTGCTTCTGAAATTGGGTTATTTTGAGTCCCCCAGGCAACACTCCAGGCATGTCAAAGGAGTGGTGAGGTGGAATGTACATGATGCCATGTTGTTATCTAGTACTAAAAGAAGAAGAGGAGTTAGAAATGCTGAGGTTGTACAGTGACAGCCAGGGCATGGAACTGGTATATGAAATCTTTTATAGAAGTATAGCTACATACATGTGTGGCCATCTGCAGGATTCAGGCCGTGATGTGTCAGTTGTCAGTTTGCTCTCTAGGAAACTGGCCTTGGCATATGCTTCTAGGAAATGCCTTGAGTATTTGGGAACCTGTCTTCAGTCCTTGCCAGCCCTCATACTGATCACTAGCTCATTGAAAATACATGTGGGTATGGGAGCTGGCCAAACTTACAGTGGCTGTAAGTATGCTAAGGTCCTAATAACCATGGTTAATAGCAACTTTCTGTTTCCCTGCAGTTGTTCCACTGTTACTGCTGCTGTGTCCTGGTGGCTTGGGAGCAAAGGGATTTGGTGGAGCGAAGACGTTTGCCGACATACCAGACCACAGTGAAGCGATGCTGCGTCAGTGGAACAGTGAAGGAGCAGCTCCTGAGGAGAAGGCATGTATCCCTAACAGCCCTTCTCTTTGATGTCTGTCCCAGGGTTCAGATTGGCACCTGGGGCCTCTTCCACAATACACGTGGATATGTCACAGCTCTACAACAGATTTTAACAACACATGGACATTAATTAAAATTAACCCTGTGAGGCTCAGCGAAGGGCACGTGGAGGAGATGGCTTCCACCAGCAGCTGTAGAAAAAGCAACCGTAGCACTTAAATCCCAAAATATAGGGAAAGCAATCAAGCAGATGTTGATCATATCTGAGCAAAAGATAGGACTGTGTGGAAAGTGTTGAACCAACAGAGAGTGAAACGTTTGCATTTGCAAGCCTGGAATGCTCTGCACCCGTTTGGGAGAATGATAAGGCAGCAAAATAATGGGTTGTAATGCTGGGCTTCCCTTCATTGGTTTAAAGTTTCAGCCTGTTTTAAATTACTTCCCTGTGTATTTTCTTTTTTAAACAGAGGAAATTCCATAGTGAAAAAGGAAAAGGCAGAAAAAGGTGCAAATCTGCAGAGGGAACAGTAAATGCAAAGAGAAATTTGCCCTTTGTTATTACACTACAAAACAAGGTTTTCAAAAAAGGGCATGACACTGACATGCTTTTGCACAGTAACAGAAACAGAAGGTAAAAGACTTTGATTTAGGGCCAGTGCTCGCACCAAATTCTTGTTAAAAGATAATTAACATGGAAGCCAAACTGCTAGGAAAGAAGAAAGCAGGCAGCACCACAGAGGAGGCAGGCAGCGCATACTTCCCCACTTTGTGTCTGAGGAAGACTGGGCAGAGTTTTTCTTGGAACAGCTGAGCTCCCTAGAGTTTTGCAAGCCTTTTTTTGGTGGTTTGGTTTTTCTGTTGTTCTTGGTTTTTTCATTGTCAATCCTCTGAGTTTCAAGAAAACAATGATCTATAGAAACATTTCCATGAACCTTCTTGGCAATACATTTGTGGAAGCTGCACCCTGTTTTAGGAGGCCTTTTACTCTTTGCAGCAACATGTATAAGTGCAAATTCAAACAAGTCGTAAGACAGCACCCTCCCTGTTCCCACCCAGCCCCACTGCTGGTTTGGTGAGTTCCATGTGCTATACAGCAAAGCTTTCATGTCACATCTTAATTTGTCTTATTTATGTAGTCAGTGCTGAGCTTCATTTCACCCACTGCACTTGGGAACTTGAAAGGAGGAACAACGGCAGCAGCGGCAGGAGCAGCAGCAGCGGCAGGAATGAGTGGAGAGGAAGCTCTAATAGGAGCAGGCAGCTCTGCCTCTCACGTAGGAGAGCATCACAACACTGTTACCAGGGAAAGATGGGAAGAGCAAAGGCGTCTTCTTTCTGCTGCTGACTATGGAGCCATTGCAGCTGGAGCAGCTGGAGGCATGGCAGGTGTAGACGGCAAGACAGTCGTGTCTGGAGGAGGAGTTGCTGTGGGAGCAGCAGGAGCCATGAATGAAGAATTCTTAAGAGACTACTTCAATGATGTAAGCATGTGACCCAAAAATAACAGTATTTTGATGTTTACACTTAGCATTGTGAAATGTCATTCATGTTATGACAGAGATGAGTAGATATGTAGATATAAACAGTCCTGATATTATGCATGTGAAGTTGGGGGCATTAAGGTTTTTTTTGGATTAGCCACACGTGCAGGGCTTGGGGTGTGACAATGCTCAGTCTTCTAGCACTGAATGCTTGCAAGATATCACACAACTAGATCTTTTGATCAAGGAAATGTTTGTGGATGGAATCCAGAATATTCAGCAATAGCAAAGGAGTGCCTTTCCGGGGGAAAAAACCCTGAGAAAGACTGTGTGATCTAAATCTCAGGGACTTAAGAACGTGAAACTCGTCTCTAGGGAGGCACCTGTGAGTCATCATGAGTCACAGCTCCAAACTTTACCACGGAGCAGGTTTTTGAAAGATAAGCTGAAGATGTCATACACCAGTGGGTGGGGCTGTATTTTCAAAGTAGCTGATGCAGTAAGTGGTGCTGACTTGTCTGTTTGCCCAGCAGCCTGGGTAAAGGGCCAATCATCAAAAGTGTATGAGGCATATGTTGCAATCCTCTTTCTTTTTTTTTACTGACCTAACCATTAGCCAGTAGGTTGTTCCTGCTTGTTGAAGCTGTTTCTCTTCATGTTACACACATCATTAGTCCTTTGGCTGGTGAGCTCCTTGTAGTGAAAGTTTTGACTTCCATGTACCATCACCTGTACAAGTAAAACATCTTCACCCTACAGCTGGCAGCTGGTGTGGTTTTGCCAGGGAGTAGCTGTGCAGATTTGAATCGCCACCTCAGGCCAGGGAAGGATTTGAGCTTTAGGTACTTGTATGTCTCAGAGTGCTCTAGCTACTGGTCTCCTGGGCAAACAGATAGCAAGAGTAGCAATCTCCTTTTCTTCCACTCTTTGTGACGTACATGAAGCATAAGTGCCTGATGAAGTCTTCAGGAGGAACGCCATACTCAGTATCCATACAACTTGTGGGAGGCTAAAATATCTCAGATTAGGGATAAGGGAACAGACAAGTAACCAAACCAAATAACATTAGCTGCTGATTTTTGTGGCAGAATCTTGGGTTGTGTGCCTACTTCCAGGATCAAATGCAGATAAACATGCAAATTGGGTCTGGATATATAGTACATTACACAGATGCCTGAGATAGTTGGCAGTCCAGAACTCCAGATGTGGCAGAAAGGTGGTTCTGAGCACAAGCCAGGAGCCATATTAGATAAAGCTGGTTCAGCAGGCCCAGAGGGTTTGGCTGTCTTTGCTTTTGGAACTGGAGCTGATGCAAACACATACACAGATATTTGTACCAGCACCGCAGCAGCTCCGTGGGAGATACTGCTTTCAGATTGAGCTGATCCTGTAAGCCAGAACTTGTGAGCCCTTCTCATTGCCACATGTCCTTCATAGAGTCTAAGAATCTACATGATGGACTATGCATCCATGCTTTACCAATCCATTTAACTTCTTGATTAGTTTCCTTTTGGGCATCTTGGATGTGATCCTGTAGTCTGCACTAATGAAAAGGGCCATGGTAGGTGATAACATGTCAGCCTGTACTCAGTAAAAGTGTGTTTAAATGTAAGGATACTCTCAGAAATGGTCTTGCTGTTCTCCCACAAAAACTTAGTTAGAGGTGAAGTTCATTCACTGAACTAAAACTAAAACATTTTTTTCATTAATATGGAGCAGTAGCACAAATGGGACATTTACTGGAAGGAACAGCAGCAAGTGGTGATGGTATCCAAGGTTCTAAATATAATCTCAGATTTTTCTTCTCATCAAGTGTACTGTCAAGTTCAGACAAATTTTACAAAAGCAAAAAAAGTTAGGTACAGCCCTTGCTAGGTTGACTGTTTCTGTGGGATCAGTTAAATCTTTCACTTCAACTTTTTTGTCCAAGCATTTCTGATTTTTCAAAATTACTAAGTCTAGAGCTGGCATTAATGAACTTTTGCTTGCTTTTGTTTTCTCTCTGCAGAAAGCTGTCTCTTTTGCGGATGAAGATGAAGAGCAAGCTGCAAAAGACTGTCTCCTGGTTTATTCCCAGGGAGAATCAGGCTCCCCTCACGGCTCCGTTGGCTGCTGCAGCTTCATTGAGGGGGATTTTGATGACCATTTTCTTGATGATTTAGGAGACAAGTTTAAGACTCTAGCAGAAATATGTATAGGTAGACAGATCAACATGAAAGACGGTGGCTACAAGAATGAATCGGGTTTTGGTCTTAGTGAAGCAAAGTCACAGTTCTTAGGTCAGCAAAATGCTTCCACTTCTGAAAAAGCCTTTGCCTCAGGCAGTGTTTTCCAGTCCATCCCACCCGTGCATGCAGGCAGTGGCACAGGAGAAAGCACCCTGTCCAAGGAGGTGGTCACAGAAACAACCTTTTCTTCATCCCATTCTGGGCAGCACAGTGCCCGGGGCCCCCCTACAGGCCACACGGAGAGCAATGTCACTGTGACAGAAACATCCTATTCTGTGGGGGCCCCTGCCCGCTCAGCCCCTGTCTTTTTAGACCCCCAGTTTAAGGAGAACGTAGTGGTGACAGAGAGAGTGCTGGCACCTGCATCGAGCCTCCAGGGGATGGTGAAAATCCCCGATTTGCCGCACGGAGGCAACGTGGTGGTTACAGAAAGGGTGGTGAAGTCGGCGGGTGCAGGGCCAGGAGCGCTGGCAGTTCAGGATCTTCCTGACTCGCAGTACGTCGTGGTGAGGGAGCGAGAGAGGGTGCTGGTGCCTGCTGCAGAGCAGGGCTCGCTCGGCTTCCCTGCCTCGACAGAGGAGCACAGCACGGGGCTGAATGAAAGGGTGGTGACAGCCTCGGGGCTGCAGAGCAGAGCTGAGCAGGCAGCAGCTGCCAGCTCAGGAAGGCAAGAGCACGCCCTGATCGCAGACTCCCCACTTAACCTGATGGGCTCCGACTTACAAGGGCCACCTCCTGCCAGTGCCACACTCAGCAAGTCTTCCAGGGTCACCAAATACAGCACAGTGCAGTACACTCGCTCATAGCCTGCCTCCTTGCAGGGGTGGCAGGGTCCAGCACCCTTCTGTCTGCACGTATCCTGCCTCAGGCTTTTCCATGAGATCCAAATTTGCAGGAGCTTTCAGAATGACATGTACTTATTTGCACTAGTTTGTGTAAATCTGGGTTATACGACCAGGAAGCAAGTAAGGAAATCTGGTGTTATGTTACATTGGCAGGGATGATTTGGAAGTGGAAAGATGTGGGAAATACCTTTTTTTCCCTGGTTTGCTATTTTTGTTACTGCTTTTTATTATACAGATAGTGTAACAATGCCACATAACCAGAGCTGAGTAAGTATGGGAGGGAAAAGAGGAAAAAAGTCTCCAATCTAGTGATGGATAGTATCCTGCAAAGCACAAGTAAAGTTTTTGAACTGCTATTGAGTGTATCTGAAGTCCTGTGAGGGGAATCAGTTTTTCATAGTGTGTTTACCATTATGTTGAGGGCCATGGTAGCTCCTCCTGAGTCTTGCTAAGAAATCTTCCTGAGAGGCTCAGGCTGGCAAAGCTGGTATGCCTTCAGGGCAGTGATGTGTTGATCTCCTGAAGGGATGTCACAAATTCAGTTTATCAGAATTTGTAACTTAAACAATCAATATCTGCATGTTACCACAGCTGTTAAAAAAAGCAAGTAGCAAAAATGCTGAGAACTGCAATTTTTCATTACCTCAGTCTAAAAGTTCCATTACTTGGTGTGGGTCTACACTGACATGGACAAGTAAGCATTTGCATTGTGTACATTTTCCCCTTTATTTTATTTTAACTTATGAGAAACAGCCAAGGCTTACCTTAGCCCTAGAGCCAGGGATTCAGTCAGTGGCTTTGTCAGCAAAGTTTATGGCCCTTGGACATCTGTAGGATCTGATTTAGAGGTGCAATTCAGTATTTGGAATTGTGTCTGTGCACTCACAGAGAAATCAGCCTTGTGTGTAGGAGGTGCCACTAGTTTCAGTACCAGAGCTTGAGTGGCTGGCGTAGTGCTGTGCAATGACTGTTTCCCTTGGCTGTGATGAGGCAAGAGGAGGCTCCCTTTAGCTCTGCAATATTTGAGTTTACTTTGCTTTCCTTGAAGTTTATGTGGTAAAAGCAGGACACAGTACTGCACTGTTTGGCAGTATGTATATATATACATGTAAATATTTGTATGCCGTTTGGAACATTCTGAAGTTAATTTTATACAGGAAAAAATTCACTTACAATCCTTATGTTTTCTCAGAGTAGAAGTATTTTAGATGAGGCATAGGTAGCGTGTTTATCTCCATAACTGTGAAATCAGCAAGTTGGTCATGAGGTACTACAAATCCTGTGGACCTGCAGAAGTTTCAGGTTGTCTCCATCTCGTGGAGTTTTCCTGCAGCTGCATGTGTTCTACCTTTGACTAGAAATGCTCTCAGCGTGTTTGCTAATAGTAAAAGTTGCTTCAAAAACGTAAATACATAAACTAGGAACCATGGATGTGCTCAGCCATGACAGATGGGCCATTACATTGAGTGGTATTTCCAAACACATCAGACTCCCTGCTTGCTTGGACCTATTGGTTATTTATCTCTTACGCTATATTTTTAAAATACATGTATTTATTTCTAAGCAAGCCTGCAATTCTAAGTTGTTACCACTTTTCTGATTTTCTAATAGAGTATCTTTGTGGGTTTATGCAATCTTAAAATAAAGAACTCTACTGTATTCTTCATTCAAACAGCTACCCCAGTGAAAATACTGGCTTTCCTTCTGCAAATAAAGAGTTTAAAGATGGAATGAGAACTGAGATTTCCCAAACAGCCTCAAGGAATATCTGAAAGATACAGATGTAGAAAAAGTTGGTGTCCTGCTATAACTTGAAGGATATAACAAAAATGTGAATTCTGCCTTGTGGTTAAGTGCACTAAATTCTGTACTAACTTGATGCAAGAGAGCAGCATCCCCTCTGTAGATTTACTGGGCTTTGAGTCAAACCCTTCAAATCAGTTTATGCTTCCAGACAACATTGCATAGAACAGTCTCTGTTTTATAACATGTTAAAACATGCAGTTGTTAATATGCAGAAGAAGATGTAAGAGTGTAATGTTTGTATATAAACTCCTTTCACAGATCTGCTTGTTAAGAGTCTATTTGAATAGATTCATTCAGAGCGAGTCTCCATTATTTGACTTAGTCTTGTACCAAGGCTGCAGCTGCTCTCAGCGTATCAGCATGTGTTAATGCTGGCAGAACATCCATCAGATTAAGTCACTCACTTCTAATGGGGCTGTGTTTTGTAAACGATAGTGACTGGGGGAAGGAATGTACGGACCCAAATGAATGGAAGTTCCTGGTTAGCATCTGACTACTAGATAACCCCGAGAGGGGGACTAGCCCCAGACACTTATCTTTGTGAGAGATGCCTTGTTGTGACTTCAAAAGGAAAAGCAAAGGCTGTAATTTTCTTATCTAAGAATAATAGAGCACAGTTATGCTGAAATGCCAGCATGACAGGGATTATATCCATGCTGCTCTTCTGTGATTTATGTTACCTGTGAATCCTTGCTAAGTATGTTGAACTCCATTAATATGAGCCAGCCTGCCCCAACAAGGATGCGGCCTGTGTTCTGCATACAAACAAGGAACTATTTCTGTGTCATCTCTCAGTGTCTAGTTGGAGCTAGGTTAGACTTTGCAAGACAGTACAATCTTTTCCAGGCTCCATACTTTACTGGGAATTTGACCATAGTCCACTATCAAAGGTTTAAAGCTTGCCAGGCTTATCAGCAGTAAATCAGTTTTTAAAAAGTTAAGTAAATCATCTGCTATCTCTAGGAGAAAGATAGGAAGTGTTTATGGCCTTGAGGCATCTCAAAAATGCATCACTCCTCCTGGGTGCACTGCAGTGGTGGAGCTGGTGGTGCTGGCTGGCTCCTATCCTGGCCCCTTCTCCTTCCTGGTGGCTTTTGAGTTTCCAGGGAGCTCAGATTGCATTGACAGCCATCTGTTCTTCTTACCTTATGTGTAGGAAAGTTGGCCTCTGCCTGCTGCTGTGCAGGCTTTCAAAGCACATAGACATTGCACCGTTTCAGGGTACCTTTTCAAGGCCCAAGTGCATGGAGAACCAAGGCACTGAGGGTCACTGAACACACAGAAATTGCTTCCAGACATGGGAGAAGCTGAGAGCCCTGTTAGGAAAACCTTCTTCCACAGGCATCTTCGGGTGGCTGCTGCTACAGGATTGGGATACTGGATGACAAGGACTTAGGGCATGATCTGGGAGAGGCTTGGCGTCAAGTTGTAACAGGACAGCACTCACCTGCAGCAAAACGATGGATTAAGATGACTGGATGAGGAGAAATGGTGTTCTGCTTTCCCTGCATAGACAGCAATCACTGAATAAAAAAAAATATGTGGGGCAGGGCCCTGATTGCCCAATAATCTATGCCCAGTGCCCCAACCCTCTGGTGTGACTAGTGGGAGTCACTGCCAAGAAACAACTGCACATGTTGCCAGTGTGACTCCTGAACCACACAAAGTGGTTCCAGTCCCCAGCTCCCAGTTTCTCCTTGTGACCTCACCCCAGGAGCCAGCACTGCAGGTGGTCACATCATATACGCATCATATAGCTCAGCACCCTGGCAGCCGAAAATCTGTGTGAGGCTGGTACGTTGGGAAATTATCCTCATTTTTTCAGCTACCCATTTGTGGAGCCACAGAGGCTATAGTAAAAGGGGGCATGAGGCTGGGGCCAACAGCTGAAAATTTACTTTTGTGTAATTCTGAGTAAATTCTTTTACATACCAAATGGTGAAACTTCCAACATTATCTTGTATTGTTAAGGAAGCTTAGGGAGAGAAGGATTCACACTGTGCAGATATTCCCTCTACTTAGTTCATTATTTTCTGTTAGATACTGGTGTGCATGGAGTGGTAGCACTGGTTTTAAAATTGCTCTGAAACTCATTTCCTTGCAATATATAACAGCAAGCGTCTTCAGCCATATGGTAGGAGTGCATCCAGAAGGTGCTGTGGACAATCTGGGGGAAAACCACATGGCAAAATTTGTTCTACTGTGCGCTGGGTAAGCAGCAGAGTTTATAACCCTCCCACCTCAGCTCCAAGCTGGTTTCTGACCTATGTTTCAAATGTTTCATCAGACTATTTCTCTTAGATCTGTTATCTGTTATTTGCTAGAGCAAATAGAACTCGGAGATATCACTCACAATGATTACGCAAAAAACAGCGTTGATTCTCTGGCTAATGATTATCCAAGATCTTTGGAGTGTGGCTAAAGTTTAAACCTTGGGGGAGAGCAGGAGTTTGAGCAGACAGTGCTAGTACCAATTGTGGGTATCCCTCTGGCCTTGAATCCAGCCTCCCAAACAGCTGTGGGACATGGGATGGTGGCAGACACTGAGCTGCTGGGAGTAGCACAGCATGACATGGCACAGCACAGCAGGAGGGCACATATCCTGGGCTGGGTACCAGGGGCAGAGCTGTGATAGCCCAGGACAACCTCCATCCCAGCTGGGTGTTCTTGCCACCTCATCTTGTCACTCACTCTAGTCAAGCTGGTGCCTTCCTTGCTTGTCTAGAATTCTTTCCCTTATAAAAAGCTCTCAGGTCCCTCTCTAAGGCAGATTTACTTCATTACTATTACTAGTATTATTATTCCCCAAGTATTACCACTTACTTATTTCTTTAAAATAAGACTAAAAGCAGAGCTTCCAACTAGAAGGAATGATGTACTCACAGCATCAGCTTTTAGACTGAGCCCAATTGCATCTCCCAAGTGATGTATCTCTCCTGATCTATCACACACCTGTCAGTGGCACAGCTAGTACTGATGGACAGATTTGCCCTGTTTTGTTATTTATCATCTGTGTTACACTTCTGTAACCAGCAAAGCTTGATTTTTTTGCAACATCAGAAAAGAAGAAGCCTCTCACACCCTTTTTGCATCAGATCTCCAGGAGAGGTACTGTCAAAGTAATTGCTCTGTTAACAAAAATTTCCTTGTCATCCATCTTGGTTTTGTGGGAAAGAGGTGGGAGAGATGAAATACAGATATATGCAAATATTTGTTTTTTCATAGTCCTGGTAACTTGAAACTCCCTATACTCTGCCTGACTGGAATAAAATATTTTTCCCTAACACAGACAAACCAAACCATATCAGTCAGGGTTCTGTGTGAGGTTTCTCAGGTATCTCTTTAAGCAGGCAAGCAAATTACACTTGGTGTCAGATGGGTTAAAGAAATGCTTCAAATGCCCGTTTCTAGGTGGTGTTAGTGGAATTATTTAGTAGTTGAGCTTCCTTCATTTTGGATGAACAGCTGTCACCTGAGGCACATGAAGTCCCTACTACAGCAGGTAAACAAGCTGGGACAGATCTCAAGGATGTGTCCTGAACAAGGAGCACAAGGGTCATTCTCACACCCCTGTTCTTTGAATTAATGAGCATTTAAATATTTGATACCATGTGAAGCAAGTCCAAACAGAGTGACCTTACAGCACCGTTGTTAGTTAGGATGCCTTATCGAAGAAAGGGAAGATAGAATGGAGCTGAACAAGATCTTCCCTCACATGAAAATCCCCCTTACAACTTGAATAGAGCCAACTATCATTATAAACTCTAATAAATTACCTGGCTCACTCTGCTTGTATGACTTCAAAAGATTAGTTCAAAATACTCATGAAACATGCAGGATAATTTTTTTTTTTTTTTTTTTTTTTTTTTTTTTTTTTTTTTTTTTTTTTTTTTTTTTTTTTTTTAAGATAGGGTTAAAATAAGAAAAAAACTTAGCTGCCTTTAAATCCTCACCCTTTTCCATTGTGGTGTTCTCCTTTCAAATTCAAGAAAATTCTTACAAACCAGTGTCAAATTAAAAGACTATACAAGTACCATAACACAGTAACAGGAGCTGGGAAAGCAGCCACAATAAAATTTGACTTGTAAATGAATCCAGGTCAGTGTAGAAGTATAGCTGTCTGTTTAAGGATTAAGGAAGTCCTTTAAAGGAGATATTTGAACAAACATTCTGCTAGAAAATCACAGACTTTCAAGACACCCACCAACACATTTACAAGAGGTATTTCAGTGTATCATTTACCAAAGATCTCACCCCTTTAATGTGATCCCCTTTCTACAAATCACACTTGTAACTTGTACTGCAGTCTGTCATCCCACCATACTAGTTTTGGCTGGGATAGAATTAATTTTCTTCACAGAGCTCCTGTGGTGCTGCTTTTCATTTATGACCAAAATGGTGTTGCTAACACAGGGCTGTGCTAGTTTTTGCTGAACAGCACTTGAAAAGTGTTGATGCCTTTATTGCTGCTCAAATTGTCCTGTCAGCAAGCAGGCTGGGGTTGGGCAAGGAAAAGACTCAGCCAGGACACTACATCCACAGGGCAAAATCCAAAGGGAAGGGCAGAACATGATGCTTCACTTATTTCTCAGGTATCTTATACGCGTTTTTCACTGAGAAGGAGTATTCTGACCTATGAGAAAAGAAGAATACTACTTCTGGAATGGAACATGAATGGAACAAAAACGTTCTTGATGTGGTGTGGTCTGAAGAGCAATAAAATAATTCGAGGTAGAAATCCTCCAAGCAGTGAGGCTCTGCTGTAAATGCAATTTGAGGCTCTCTTACTGCATCAGCTGAAATTTGAGATTAGCAGAAAAGGACAATGTGACACAAGATGTGTCACAATATCATGTGGAAGGAGAAGAGAAGCTATTACTTTGTGTCAGAGAGAAATACTCTGTGAGGAATGTTTGCTGCACTGGAAGGAATTTGTACCACAAATAAATCATCAGCTAGTACCACCAGGTTCATTTCATAGAGAGCGGCTTTGGAAGGCCCTGCCCCTCAGATAACCCCTCTTTTTTTCTTTCCCATGTCCACCTTTTCCTGCTGTGCTCTACTAGCCAGATTAAAGGATCAACAGGAGTTGAAATATTCCACAGTGCTGCCTACTCATCCAGCAGACTGGGTGGGTTTTTGTTTAGAGGAGTTGGAGTTTGACAATATCAATCTAAGTGCATTAGGTTTGTCTGCAGAACATTAGAAAAGAAACCCAAGCTTTCAAATGGAAGGGAAATGGAAATCTGCTTTCAGTATATGTGTATATATATATATATTGTTTACTTTGGTAACAATGATTTTTGGGGGGATTTTTTTTTATTATGTCTGGCTCTGTCTGCCACCACAGATAAACTTCTGTATCACAGCAACAGAGGAATGAGTGACATTTTTCCTGGTGTCAGTTAAAAGAAAACAAAAGAATTGATTTGTTATCTTTATTACCAACAGATGACCAGCTGCTTCACAGAAGTCACTAAAGGCGTAATACATTTCACAAAGCAGAACTATTAAATCTTTTTTACATGGAATCACAGAATTGTGAGGGTTACAAAGGATCTCTGGAGATCATCTACTGCAACCTCCCTGCCAAGGCAGTGTCAGTTAGAGTAATCTTGGACACAAGAATGTGTCCATGTGGGTTTTGAATGTCTCCAGAGAGAGAGAGACTCCATGACTTCCCTGGGCATCTGTTCCAGTGCTCTGCTACTCTAAATGGAAAGAGATTCCTCCTTCTGTGGAGTTGAAATACTTGAGTGTTAGTTTATGGCCATTACTCCTTGTCCTGTGTCTGGGCACTGAAAAGAGTCTGGCACCATCCTCTTGACAGCTGTCTTTAAGATATTTATATGGATTAACAAGATTCCCTCTCAGTCTTCTCTAGACTGAACAGGTCCAGCTCCCACAGCCTCTCCTCATAAGAGAGATGCTCCAGACCCCAAATCATCTTTGTGACCCTCGCTCTGTGGCCCTGTCCAGTAGTTCCTTGTCTCTCTTGTACTGAGGAGCCCAGAACTGTGCACAGCACTCCAGATGTGGCCTCACCAGGGCCGACTAGAGGGGGAAGATCACCAGCCTCAACCTGCTGGCCACACTTCCCGGTGTGGATCCCATTGGCCTTCCTTCTGTGCAGGGGAGCTCCTGCCCCACGGCCTCGGAACCAAAACTGAACCAACAGAAACAACAACAAGAAGTGTTTTTCCTAGAATGGGAGGAGAACGCCCAGGGGTGTGGGGAGGAGGCGAGCGGTGCCTGAGGCCAGCAGGTGGCAGCCGGTGCCCGTGTGTGCCGGGCCGGGGTGAGGACAGCTCTGCCGGGGCGGGCAGCAGAACTGCCCCCCGCCACACGCCAGTCTCGGTGAGACTGCTCCAGCCTCGTTGCAGCCCAAAGGCTGGGGCCCTACCTAATACTAGACAAAAGTTGTGGGGTATTTTTTGTTTCGTTTTTTTGTTTGTTTGTTTTTTGGGTTTTTTTTGTTTTTTGGGGTTTTTTTTTGGGGGGGGTTTTGTTGGGGTTTTTTTTGTGGGTTTTTGGTGTTTTTTTTTTTTTTTTTTTTTTTTTTTTTTTTTTTTCTCTCCCAGGCTGCTACGCTGCTTATGGGCCAGCAGTCTCAAGCTATATATCACTGCTCAGAAGTACAAGCTGGCTCATCTGCCTGCTCACTTCTCTGTTTTCCACCATCTCCACATGGCAAACCCTTCCAGGCTCTTAGGTCTGGAGTGGTCCATGGGCACTGCCATGATGAAGTCAATGTGACCTCTTCAGACTGAAATTTGAAAAAACTTTGTCTCAGATCCTACTTGATTGGGAGGAGGAAGGAAAGGAAGTAACATCCTGTCCTCATCTGGAGTGTAGTGCCCAAACCTCAAGTGCAGCAAACACCTCCTGCAGTTTGCAAATTCTCTTTCTTTGAGTCTGAAAGAGACCTGTAATATACATGGAAAAAATCTGTTCTGGTGTAGGAACCGCAAAGCGAATGTTTATCCTATGTTTGAACAGCTGATTCATCCCAGAAGAGGAATTCCATTTTTGGACCCACTACTCTTGGCTGTGGCTGCCCTGCTCCGGCCACTGAGCTAAAACTGATCTTAGTGTCCAGGCTGTCCTGTTTGGAAACAGCATAATTACCTTCAGAGAGAAAGTACATGCAAAGCTACAGCAGAGTGGATTGACAGGAGAATTACAAAGCTCCTCATAAGAAAAAGACAGCATGTCTTCCTATTCATTCATTCGTATTAAAATTTGAGACAAAAGAACCCAGTGTCTCCTTTGCAAAAGCTCTGTAAAACAGGATGTCCAGCAAACAAAGTCCTGAGTAGGCACAGGGACAGCACATGTTTAATGTCAGCTACAGTTTAAAACACAGAGACTGACTCAGAAAATATTATTTCAGCCTTATTTGTTCTTGAGTTACTGCTTCCCTTGGAGGCTTGAGCATAAGATACTGAAAATACCAGTCCCCTGTAAAGTAGGCATGTTGAACTGCCAACATATTTGCTTTTCTGTACATTGCTGCTTTCTGTTTCTGTGTTTTGTGTGACAGTCCATCACTGCCTGAAATCCTCTCTCCCTGCACACAGCCTTCCCTTCTGTTGTTTTTGCAGCTCTTGTTTCTCACCATCCCTGCATGCCATTTTTTCCTTTTACTTGAATTTACACCAGGCAATTCCTCCAACCATCCCCCTTCCCTGCTCCTGTTAAATGCTTCGTTCATGTTCTTTCCTCCTGCTCAGTTACAGAGATGGGTCCCCAAACAGCTCTGCCCTTCTGACTCCCGTTCCTTGCATGGTTCTCCCTGGTGCAGCTTTTCTACTTAAAATAATCAAAAATTTTTCCTACATAAGGAGGCTTTTGTTCCTCACACTTGTATAAATGTACGTTCTGTGTACTACCACCTTCCCCTCACAGCTAACAAACTACATCTCCTTCCCAGACTTCTCCTTCCCTTTCTGTCTGCATTCCCAACATTAGCCAGATATGCTGTTTCCTGATTTTTCTGCCCTTTCCACTGCGTTCCCCTCAAAACCCACTCCAAACAATTTCTACCAGAGGCTCACCCTTAACATTTAATAATTACCTCAGCCACTCATGCTTGTGTCTTCCTCCACTTTTTGGTGCTGCTTGGCCACTTTTTTCTGAGAGAGCGAAACATATTTGCTTGTAAAAGAGAGAAAAAAATAGGGAATTTATCAGTGGAGGAAGCAAATGGGTAACCTCTGAAGGGTCTGCATTCTTTTAAACCATTTTATATACTCTTCCTGCTTTCTCCCAAAAGAAATAATTCCAAAAGACTAGGGTAGGACTTTATTTTCTGAGACCCCCTGAGAGCAGAGACCCTGATGGTACTATTGCAGCAGAGCCACCCCAGGGTGCAGAGGCTAAGTGTAGAAAGGAAAGGCAAATTTATCAGGATCCTGATCAGACCCCAAGGATAAAAATCTCTGGAGGGGTGAGGCTAAAGTAGGAGCACAGAAGCTAAAGCTCAGTTCTCAAATAAGTAACTGAAATGTATAATTACACAAGAGCACTGAATAGAGGTTTCTGTTAATCTGTGATCCGATAATCTTCTTTCATTGCCACTTAGCAACAGAATTACAAACTGAGCATGGAAAGCCAGGTTGACTTAAAATTCCTCTCTTTGCTGGGAAGAGATGAAAAAAGGTCCCTCTCTGAGCAGACACAACAGGTTTGCCAGCTACTGGGAATTGTGCCTTTCAGCACAATATAAGTACAGACACCTGAATTTCAAGATGCCTGAAGAACAGCTCAGTTGGGCAAATAACATTGTTTATAACAATTAGTAAATTTTACTCGCAGAGATACAAGTTTAATCCAGACACGTATGTCCACAAACTTCATTAAAATCATACATCTTCGGAAGGGGGAATGTGGAAGAAAGGACTGTTGGGCCAAAACTGCTGCACTGGAAATTGTTCTTAACTGGTGGGTCAAACAGCAATCGTCATATTTTTGGGAGATTCACAGTGTCACAGAGATGCTCAGGAGAGATGCAGGAGGGTGGTATTCTTTAGCAATGATCCCTACCTAGAGCCACTGGCCTTCATTGTCCTATCTTTGAGAGACATTTTGCCAACAGAGTGCCAGCATACCTGAGGCCTCTCTTAGGTTCCTCTATTTTCATAAGCATCAGAAAAGAGGTAAATTTGGGTGCCTGCCACCATGCTCTTTATATCTCAGCCTCTTCTTTCCATCTCCTTCTTACCTTTTATTTTTCCCTTCTTTTTCTTACCTTTTTTCTTTTCCTGTGCTTCTTGACTACAGAGTTGAGCAGTCAGCCAAGGCATCGTCTTTCGCAGTGCTGCTGTGAGTCTGGGACAGAGACAGCTCAAAGACATGCTAGAAGCCTTCACAAGCAGGCTCAGCCACATTCTGGAATGCCTGGTGAGACTGCATGGCCTGCTTGGCATTCAGCAGATTCTTCCCATAGTCCAACTCAGATGCCTTTTCCTTTGCTCGTGTCATGATCCTTGGAGACAAGACTCCTACCACGACAGCTTCTTCCCACCTTGAGCAATTTGTCCCCAGTGCTATGGAAAAGGATGGGCTCCCATCCCAGTAGTGCTGCCCAGCAGCAGTGGAGGTATTCCAGCCAAAGGGAAACAGACCCAAGGGTGCTGTTAAAATTAAAGTTTAAATTAATATTTACATTTTAAAAGGATTGGATTTGCTTTGCTGGATTTATCCTCAGCCAAGGACATGGCACTTTTTTTGTTTGTTTTCTTTTACAGTAATGTTTTGCTCTGAAACTGAGCAGCCAAGCCTATGCAGACCCATGCACCCTGTTACAGAGAGGCTCTTTGTACCACAGCATGGCTCTACTCCAGATTGCTGGAGATCTTCATTCCTGACCAAACAAAACACAGTGGCAGGGGTCTGTCCAAGGGGCCTGCAGAGCTCCATGGCTCTTGGGTACCCTGCCATGGGCCACAGGACTGTGTCCCCTCAGGAAGTAGTTGAACAGCAGGCAAAGAGGAAGGGCAGAATAGGGCACTCTGTTACCTCTTGTCTACTCTTTTGAGTGGCTGTGTGCAAGGAACAGTCAGAGGAGTTCTGGCTTTCCAGAGAGCCCAGGGGGTGGTTTCTCAAGGCAATTACACCTGTGCTGGTCGATGTTACGAGAGCACTTACGGACTTGTGCAGGGAATAAATTCACTATCCCAAATAGCAGGGTGTATGCAGCACACAGTTGTGCCTGCACTTCAGGCAGAGGAGGTAAAAAGTCTCATAAGCCATGTATTAACTCAGTGTTTTCATGAACTGAGATCTCCCCAGCTTCTGCATGGCAACCCTGGGTGTAAAAAAAAAAGAAAAATTGCTCAAAAGAAAGGAGTGTGACTAGCAATTACACACTTCTGCTATTTACAGCCTTCCTCACATAATGGCACAAAGAAAGAGCAAAATTAGTATGTGTTCCTCTTTTCATGTGACTTTTTGTACTTTGTGGAGAAACTTCAATAGACTCATCAAGCTGATACTAATAAAAGATCTACAGTTCTGTCTATAGCCAAATATTCCCCAGATAATAGTCGTGGGCTGGAGTTATTTGCTGGTTTTTCCCACCTCAGGCGATGCTTCTTTCATCATTTTTCAAAGACTAAAGCACCTACGTGCTGAGTATCATCTTTAAAGAAAAAGCTAAAATTTTCTTTTTCTTGCCACCAGGAGCCCGATAGCTAATGATGTCAAGCTCATTGGAAATCATCCATACAAAGCAGTAGCCAACAGTGTAGTGAAGTCCAATACTAAAGACCGAGGCAATCTTTTAAATTGCAAGAAGGAGAGCAGAATAAAGAAAGGCATTCAGAGTGCATGAGTCTTTTGTCCTCTATTGAGGGAGAATGCTAGTTAGCAAGAGTGGGTAAGGATTTTGATCTGACATTTCAAAGCCTTTTGAAGCATCCAAGCAATTCTAAGGACTTGTCTATTTGGCCATACTTGAGAGTTTGTTAAGGCAGAATGAAAACATGAAGTGTGGCAACAATTCTGCTAGGTGTGGACAAGCTGCTGGCCTTGATGCCTTCTCTGGCCTACATGAGAGGGATTAAAATTCTTTTGAATCACGCTTAGAGGAGAAAATCAGAGAGATGAAGGGGATTAAACGAATTTAGTTTGCCAGTACATATTTCCCTAAGCTGGTGTCCAGTGGCTCCAATATTATGGGCTGTGATGCACTTTCAGGAGGACATGGGATGCTGTGTACCACATCGTGCAGTAGTGAAGGGACCATAGTGCTGCCCTACAAACAGGGAGGGCACTACCAGGATCAGATGTGGCTCCCAGGTCAGCTCTGGATGAAGGCTGGGGTGATGAGGAGCAGGAGTGGGCTGGTCTGGGAACTACTGTTAGAAGGGCAGTACAGCAATCACAGTTCGTACTTGACCTCCACACCTCATGAGAGTAAGGAGTGGGAATAATTCCCCAATAGCTCCATATTCATCCAGCACTCCACTTGCAGAGTGTGTTTTTGTTGTTTGTTTTTTTTTATAAAATGCTTAAAATCACTATGAGGACTCCATGTTTGTAAAGCAAGCTGTTGGGAGTCAGGAATTCAAACTTCCTTTCTCTTAGACCTGAGTACAACCAACAATCATTTTTCCTAACTCTAGCAGAGACCTAACTGGCTGCTGTAAGCCAGCTACTCTTTCACCCCCTGGACACTACAAACTGGATGACACATTGAGGTCTGTTGGATAAGATGGTGGTTGTTCTGTTTGAGTTTGTCTTAAAGACACAACAGCCTCTACTTTGCTACAATTATTGACAGATGCAGAAAAAGTTGTGAACAGCCCAGAGACTGAACAGTTTCTCAGCAGTGGTATGTGGGGGCCTGTATGCTATGCAGGCCAAGAAAGAGAAGCTGAAGTCTCCCCAGAAAGAATATGCACAAACACAGAGCACAGATAAAATGCACCTCAACTGCAAAAAGCAGATTCTGTAATGGCTGTGACTGTAGATCTAGAACAGTCGCACAAGAGTCATAGATACAGCTCAGCTGTAGGGGCAGCTGATATTTATTTTATTTTTGTGGTACAGGAGGTGTTCTGCACCTAGTTCAGAGACAGTGAGAAAAGAAATTGCTATTTTTATCTGCAGCAAGTGTTGCACTGACCTATTCACAAGCTTGCACTCTATAAACCTGAGCATATATCTGTTACATGATTGGGATTCAGTCTCCCAGCTTGGCTGGAAAGATAAAGGAGGATATAACCACAGAGGTTTACTCATGGAAAAGTAGACACACATTGCCTTTGCCCATCCATTTAGGCAGCAATCTGTGTTTGCTACTATGTAAGGCACACAGCAGTTCATAAAGAAAGCACAAAGGAGAGTTTGTGAATTTGCATACACAAGCAAGATTTTCCTTTACAATATACCAAGGAATAGCAGCCAGTTAAGCTCCTGTTGACTCATGTACCCCACTGCATTTCAAAGTGTGTGAATCATTTTTGTCCCTACAACCCAGTGTATGGGTAACATGCTGAGAAGCACTACCTCAAAGCTACTCCTGTTTTGTTTAGTATGCCTTCATCAAGTATTTCCTACCTGGGTCACAGAACTAACTTTCGTATCTGCTACAGTCAGAACTAGCAAGAAACTTTGGCTCAGAAAGCTAAAAAATCTATGACCAGTGGCTTGTCTAACATAGCTATTAACACTTTTCTTTTGTTAGTTCCATATCACAAAAGTGTCTAGCCCTTGGGCTTTTCTCCCTGAAATGTTGTACTATATTCTATTCTTGTCTTTAAAATTTGAAGAAGAACAAAAAGAAAAAGAAAAAAAAAAAAACCATAAAAGATGAAAGACACAAGTCATTAATGCATTGTACATAAGGTCGTGATCCGTTCTTCCCTTCCCTTTTGAAATAACCTTTTCCTTTTTGTCCCTTACAAGATACAAGGTTGTTTCCTCTCAGATCCATTTTCATGAGGCACTCATTTGGTTTTGTCAGACCAGTGACACTGGTAAACGTGCTTGGAAGCTGATGCCAAAGTTCAGTGAAGCCCGTGGTGGATACAGGAACTCTGTTTGTGACATAAAATGATTAGTACAGCATTTCCTCAGAGCTTTTGGCAGGAAGCAGGGACCAGTTCAATTAATAAAAAGAAAGGCATAAATGTGTCACTGTCACTGTCACTTGGCAACATCCCACTCAACAGCATGCGCAGGGGATTTTATTGCAGGGCAGATCAGGATCCTATTACAAGGTGGGACAGATGGACAGGAGGGAGATGTGGTCTAGGTGGCCCAGGACACATGACAGAATGCAAAGGTACTCACAGGCACAGCAGGCACAGTTCACATGGAAGCTGCATCCTTGTGAGTCTGTGATCTACCTGTATCTACAATGATCTCCACTAAACAGAGGCTTGAGTAATTCAAAAGACATTAACCAATGGCTGATTTGGCCCTGTGCAAATTTGCAGAAGCTTTTCAAGACCCTGTTCAGGTGGCCCTGCATGACGGAAAAACAGGCATTTCCTCACATCTATTTGTATTCAGGTACCAGAATGAAGTGCCCTAGACTCAGCATTTTACAATCTTAAACAGCAAGATGATGGACAAAGTGCATAGCTGCAATAGCTTAACAAATATATATAACCTAAGAAAAGATTATAATTTAACCCTACAGAACCTCTTTTGGTCATTATTGCTAGAGGAAGATTTTCATTGTCATGTCTGCTCTAATTAATCATTTGATATCTGCAGTCCACTGAGAACAAATTGATAATTGATGGAAATTTGCTTAAAAATATAATACACTCCCAAAAGAGCCTGGCCAAGACCCTAGGAAAGTAGTGACCTCTGTTAAGGTTTCTTTTTGCTACTAAAACATTTGCATCATGCTGTAGATTTACTGCGTATGTCTTCCTGTAAGAATGGCGCAAAAGATAAATTTAAAATATAAACCGCCTAATCATTTTACTGATAAATAGATTGACCTTTAAAAACATTGATTGCATGATGAGTTCCAGCATCTTTCAGGCACAGGAGATATTAAGGCTGGCACAAGGATATTCAGTTCACTTTGTGCATAAACTGAATTAGGGTTTTTTGTCAATTCACTTGTCTAGACTGATAGATTAGTATGTAGACAGGAATACATATTAAAGTTGAATAACAGAGTTTTGTTTTTGAGAGATCACAAGACTTATAGAGGTAGCTAATGAAGTAGTAATGATCAGTGCCCAGTGACCTTGGAGTTTAAATGCTTCAGAGCCTGCTGCGATGAGCAGGTGCCAGGTGAATTCATACATTACAAATGCCCTAAAGCAAGAATCATCTATTTATATGTTGCTTTTTTTGGACTTTGAGCTATGTCCCAGGATGCTCCTTAGATACAACCTTGGAAATGATAAAAACCCCAGTGATTTTGTACCTGAAGACCAGCCCAATCCATCTGTCTTCAAAATTGTTTCCTAACAGTATCCACTTCCTCACTTCTGAAGTAACTAGATTCGATTTAAGATACAAAACAAGTATGTTTTTCTTATTTTTCTGCACAAGATCAGTACTGTTTCCTTACTTCCAAATAAATAGGCAGTGTTAGTCCTGTGAAAATCTGAGAATGACCATTAAAACTCAAAATGCAGACATACTCTTCAGCGAAAATGAAAACTAAAAAGTCTGGTAAACATGCAAACACCACGCATACCTGAAATGCCACCATTTTTAATACCATTCTTTACAAATTGGAATTCAAGCTCAAACATGAACCTCCCTGAGCACATTTATTAATTAAAAAAGCATTATCCCTGGCTTTGCAGAGAGGGGAAATGCTATATGATTAGCAAATAGTGAAAGCAACAGAAAAGTTCTCACTGGCTTCAGGCAGTTACTGCATTGAGCACTCTCCTTACGTGCCAGAGCTCTGCCACAGCAACTCAGCTGGCAGGCACTTGCCAACAAAAACTCAAAGAGTTTTTGATTCTAGTTCAGAAAACTCAGTTGAATTCCTTGGAGAGGTAAATCTCAGGTCTTTTCCTGTAAGTCCCTATGGAATGTTGCTCCAGAGAAGTGAAAAACTGTGTCTGTTTAGGTCTCTATATTATAGAAAGGTTTTTTTCAGAGCCCTGGAATTCATTAATTCTTTGAATAGTACTAACGAATTCTATCCAGATTACTGAGTGGCTTACCATCTATCAGGCCCTTTCATTCCAATGTCACAGGAGCTTACAGGTTTTTATGGTCAAAGTCAAATATTCCAACCTGTCTGAGCATTTTGTTATGTAGAAGCAGTTGGCTTTCTAAATAGAGTCAAATAAAAGGGAATGCAGCAGAGAATAAGAAGCTTATCTATGTAAAACAAGCCTAAGTGTGTGAGACTACATAGAAGAGAGAAAAAATGCTGTGGCATAGTGGGAAAAATCCTTGACATAAACAAGAGCATTAGCAGGACATGTTTGCTCTTGACCTGAACATTGTAATGCTTCCAAACAGGGAACACACTTTCATCAGAAATAAGCATTAATCCTAATTCTTCAGAGATGAACTTCAATTGATTTGGAATTCAGATAAGCCTCAAAGCATTCACATATTTGAAGATTATCTAAATTTTTTCCGTAACTGTGGGGTCTCACACTTGTTTGCTTCTGTAAAGCTGAGGTTCCTGGGCACACCAGGGACTCTGGACTGTTCTGCATAACCTTGTATGCTGGGTGAGCACCCCTTCTGGATTTCATGAGTCCCCTAGATCCCAGATGCTTGCACTATATTTCCTCATATTATCTCTGTTTTAGCTATGTAACCCTACAGCTTCTTCCACTTTAGGATTCCTAAATATTTCTTTCTGTTGAGTATACAGTAACTCTGTTTACTCTTTTCTTATAAAAGGATATTTATGCTACTGCTTTGTACTAAGGCTCTGTATTGCACCATTTTCCTGTGGCATGTATCCTGCTAGCAGTTTCTGGGAGCTGCCTTCTTTCCTGCTCTTCATGGCAGCTTCCCTCCTCCTTCAGGAGGTCTAGAGTATCCCAGTCCCACTTACATCTCAGAGCTCAGCCCCTTTTCATCTTCTTTTATTTTTTATCTGGCATAAGTTATTCAGTATATAAGTTTCAGAATCCCATTGCACAGACAACAGTCAATCAGCACCTGTTGGATCTTCAGCAGTTACCCATCTTCCTTCTCCTTTTCCCTCCCACAATCATGTTTTGATTCTCTACCAAGGGAGAACCATCCTTTTCTGCCAGCTGTTTCAAATCCCTGAGCCTTCACATTTTATGGAAAATATTACCACATTGTGGTGCTAAGTTGAGGCTGATGGTGGAAGGGGGAAGATCTACCTAGCATTGGTTTCACTAGGCTATAGTAATTTTAGATTAGGTTCACATGGATTTTAATAGAATTCTGGATAAATTCTAGGTACTTCATGATCAAAGATGTAGTAGATACTTTTTTTTACCTTCTCACTGAGCCCACCTGTATCTTAGAACTTACAGGAAAAAATTTGTGTGCAAAATGTGTGAATGGAGATTCACAAACACACAAAGTCTAATTTCCACTCAAACTGGTGTCCCTGCTAGTAGTCAAAGAATCCCTGTCTAGGTTATGTATGGGATTTTGAGAGTTGGAAAAAAACCAGCAAATGAAGGACAGGGAAAAAATCATATTGGGATAAAAATTTGTGTGCTCATTTTTCACTGTAAGAAGCAGCTGCCAAAAGGTCAATGTTACTAAGAGGGGAGCAAAATAATATGAACAGCTGAAATGTAATATCCTTGTAGACCAGATTATTCAGAAACTGCTTCTTTGCAGGAAAACCTGCAAGAAAATCATTATTTTTTAAGTAATTGTCCCACAGGATAGCAATTTCTCATGCAGGCAAGTGCCAATATAATTAACTCCTTGGCATTATTTCCTTGCAGAACAGCTGACAGCAAAACACAGGGCAGCCTTCTTGCCCTAGAATACAGATCATTTCTCTTCCAGACATACAAAGCTTCATTGCTTCAGAGAATTATTCACAACTAATGAGAACAAAATAATGAAGTAATATGTTGTTGCACAGATTTAGAGCAGCATTTAACTTTCTAAGATCTATATACAACCCCCCAAGCATTGGATTGCAACATGGTTTGTAACCCCTGGGCGCCTTGCACTGACTTTTATGTGCAGGCAAAGTGTGTGTAGAATGTTACCTCTGTATCAGCGTGCTTTGCTGTAAGGACAAAGAGCACTTTGATCCCAGTGCAGGAGATTACTGTATTATAGATTTTTTGTCAAAAATCAACTTTGTCTAGTGAGGAAAACTGCATAAAGCAGCCTGAAGGCATGGAAGTCTCTGGAGAATACCATCCGTGATTTCTCTCTAAGAACTTCATCATAATCCTATTCAAGTTAAGGGAGAAAACTGCTTTTTGTTAGAATACTATAAAATCAGTAAAAGATGAGTGCCAGCTCTGGAAAAGTGTAGACTCAAGGTTGTTTAGGACACGAGGAAAAGGAACTGCTAAACAGGACAGTTTCTTTTTCTCTCAACTAGCACAAGGTACAGTATGGACAATTTAAGTGATGCAGCTGAACCAAACCAGCTATACCGTGCCATGTCCCCCAGATAACTTCTCCCAATTTAGGCTGGGGCTGAGTTCACACCTGAAAAACCTCTGAAATGTACATTTGTACACTTACAAATGTAGAAATATACAGATTTACATGTAACAATAATATTCCCAGCATTATGAAGGTTTGTCAACTAGAACCTTAGCCAGATGTTAACAAAAGCTGCCAGTTTTTGCTGGCTGCCTTGGCTCCTTCTGGGGTACATGGTACAAGAGAGGACTCATTTCACTTTTCTGAGACCTTTAGCTTCCCAGGGGGACAGCTCTATACAGGTCTTTTCCCAGTGACTAAGAGGACACCTCAGTGTCTACCTGAAGGTTGGGCAAGATGAATCATTAGAAACTTCTGGTGGGTGGCAGATTGTGTCTGATCCCATCTAAGTTGTGTCTCAAAGCAGAGACATTGCTCCTTTCCAACAAGCAGGGAGACTGACTGGAAATCCAGCACTGCTTGAGCTACAGAATGAAAAAAACACCCATATACTGGGTCTGCATCCCTATGTGGGATCTGATCCTCAGAAAGCATTGAATAAACTGAGAAGAAACATGGGGCAGATGCAGAGAAAGCATTGGGACATTACCATGCTCAACCTGAAGGCAAGATAAAGAAGCTCTCCTAGAACTGGTTGGATTTCTGGACAAACAAAGGTCATTTTGTGGAGGGCTTTCTATGAGTGTAATCTCCCCAGGCAAGGGTCATGTTTGTGTCCGTTACTTATTTTCTTTGCTCTAGTGATCCTGCAGTCCTTCCATTGACTTCAATGGCAGTGCTATTCATGAACTGACTCTAGGATTGGGCTATTTACTAAGCAAATAATCAGAATCAGCAGTTTTGGAGTCATATGGGCACCCAATGAGCAGCCTGTTTTGTTGTGGATTGGCTATAAAATCCCAAATCCCCTCAGTTCCTGGCTGCTGGCACCAAGGCTCACTAACAGCAAGCAGAATGGCCTTTCAGTCTGTGCTCTTTGTTTTCTTAGCTGGACTGGTATTTTTCTCTGAAGCTGCACCACTGGTGAGTTTCTTTGTATTCAAACTCAATCATTACAAGAATGATAATCTAGAGTTTCTAGATGACTAGCATCCTCTTCATCCATGAAATTCTGTAACCATTGGGCATTGCCAGAATGATATTTCTCGGGGGGAGGGAGTTATTTAGCATCCTCAGAATTCTTAAAACTTTTTTTTCTTGCCATTTACTCAGCTATTGTAAGGTATTATGGAAGGGTCAGGGATCTAGATGGTGTGACCTTTTTTTTCCTTTGTTTCTATCTGTTCATGACTCACATCCTGTATCCTATATGAAGAGGCAGTTTGCCAAACAAGTGCTTCTCTAAAAAATATTTTTGAGGTATGACTAAGGATTCCTTTAATGAAGCCTAAGAAAGGGATATTCTTTTAGCCTTAGGATGTCATGTGTATTTCTTTGTTGGTTTCCTTAGTTAACATACTTTGTCTGCACTTATAAAAATTTACTATGTTCATATTTTGATCTCATTATAAAGGTATAACATTATACCATTTTCCTAGAGCCACTTAGAGCAACTCTAAATATTGATCAAGCAATCTGTGTGTGTAATAAAGTTATCAGTATAAAGTTCTAAGATACTCTGGTTAAGAAATAGATGTTCGGAAATTGGCTTTGAATAACATTTGCCGGAGAACTTACTTTTAAGTGAATGGTAATTCTACAATTAGAATTCATCTTTTCTTCGGAAGCCAGTTTTTGCAAGCTTGGTGAACAGTTCCTATACTTCTCCTTTCTCCAAGGTCTCCCATGGCTCTGTTGATTCCAAATGCCCTCTTATGGTGAAAGTGCTGGATGCAGTCAGAGGAAGCCCTGCATCTGATGTGACTGTTAAAGTTTTTAAACAGGCTGAAGATGGAAGCTGGCAGGACTTTGCTGTTGGGTAAGTTTTATGGTCTTCTGGAGCCATTTTCAAGGTGCCTTGGGCAAGCAATTGAGGAGTAAACAATGGAGTTCTGATCAAAACAGAAAAGTGTTTTATGACACATGAGCCACACTATCAGTGTTCACAGCATAGGAATCTTTCTGATCTAAAATCCATTAGATTTAAGTGGAACTTATCCATGACTGAAATGCTAATTGCAAAAATATGTTCAGATGCTCATCTTATCTTTGTAAGGGACTAGTTTCAATATTTTTTTTCCTCCTAGATTCAGTATTATCTTTCCTTTCAATAGAAAGAAAAAAAGCCTATTTACCAGAATTTTGTATGTAATCCAGACTAACCTATCTTCATATACAATGGATACAGAGCTTTATTTACAGCAGTCACATACAAAATCCTCTCTGTAAGCTTTGTCAGCACACATGCAAATAATAAGTCCATTATTCATCTTCTGCTGTTTACCAAATGTGCTGGTTGGAAGAAACTCCACGACCAGAAAGTTTTTAGGAGTCCTATAGTAACACAACACAGAACAAAATCTCAGCACTTGTTTGAGGCCATTTCTGTAGCTCTGAATGCCTTTTTCTAGAATGACAGATCAATACCAACAAATACCTAGCATCCTTACAAATACCTTAGGACATCACAGAGGGTCAGACAATTATAACTCCAGTCTGTGATAGGTGTGTGAGTAACAGAAGGACACAATTTACTAAAATTCAAATAGCTGAGTTATTCAGACATTTAACTTTCATTGCAACAGTTTGTTGACTCAGATTTTTAAATAACTCAAGAGAAGTCTCCAGTAGCAGCAGAATATTCAAGCACAAAATAACAAGCACAAGAATGGACAGGAGGCAACTGTACATTTTAACTGTGTTTAATAGGATTTTTAATAGCATGATTTACATAAAATAAGCAGGAAAGAAAAAAGAAAACCCCAGAGAAGAAGATTATAAGGAGAGATAACTCTCTCTCCACCTGAATGGTTTCTTTTTATATGATAAAAAACACTTTCCCCCATTGAAAAGTAGCAAGAGAGTTTAAAATACTGAAAGAAACAAACAATTCCACTCTCAAGTGCTGAGTATTAACCTAGGAATAAATGATCTTAAAATAGATTTATATATTTTAATGAACAGAGAAACTCCATGAAAAATGACATTATTTTCAAGGAGAGCAACACAAGGATAACATCTCTACTGAGCATTCCTCTCATTATTAGGAAACTGATTTCAAATGTTTCACCAAGGGCTGTTTAACATCTAATATAAAATACAATTTACGGAAGAATAAGATAAATGTAATGTCATTATTAAATGCCCTCACTTCTGGGGCATAACAGTGTTTTCTTGTTTAGTTTGGAATGCTGCTCTCAACGATCCCATGGAGACAAATCCTGTAGTTCTTAGGCAATTTCTGTTGACAATTTTAGGTTAGTACACTCAAGAAAATCTAATCACTTCTTAAATATACATTGAGAAGATTAATCTTAGGCAAGTGAGAACCATTTGGCTGGGGGATGGAAACTTTTATTGCAGGTAAAGGTTTTGACATTTTTCTTGACTTGCATCATAAGCAAGGCTGCATTCAGTGACAGCATTGACTTTGGGTGATGACAGTTATTTGAACCAAGTTTTCATATGTGATTACAATTTTATTCTTTTGGGGAAGCCAGAATTTCCCTGTGTTAAAACAGCTGAAAATATGAATGAAGAACAGGAACACAATCTGTAAATATTCCTGTCAGGTGAAGAACATCTTGAAGTTGCAGTACCGAGCAGATACATATGGGAAAGTTACATTTTGTACAAATGTCTGTTGTAGTTATGTTTTTTACCATTTTGTTTTCTTGTTTTTACTTTGCAAGCACACTTCATGGAATTAAGCAAATGTATTTAGCAACTGTTGAATTTGAGTAATGGTATTTAGGGGGCAGTGGGGGAGTTAGAATAGTAGTAGCTGACTTTATTAAGAGGCTTATTTCAAAATGACTCTAGCTAAAAATATGCAAGAAGAGATAACTTGAGCTAAGACACATACTGAGGAAGGGTTTAGGGTAGAGAACATGTGATTTGGATTCTATATGAGCTCCTCCCATGACTAGCTTTGACCTTCTCGCTCCTCACAAGTTTTTGGAAATTGAGGTCTTGTCATGTGGTTCAAGAGTTGCAGGCACTGAACAGTTTTCATGTGACCTAGGTTACAAGTCATGAAAGAAAAGACTTCTGTGTATTTGAAGTGGTTCCCCAACCTTTTTTTTTTAACTCTAAAATAAGAGCTCGTGTTCCTGAGGTATTTCCCTGCATCTGAGAGCACAGTTTATCTCAATGCAGTAAATGTCCTAAGAATTCATAACATCATTGTACACACAGTGTAGATTTAACCTGGCCACAATATACAACTAAGGTCCAGACAGTCAAAAAGAGGATCAGGATAGCAGTATGGGCTGGCACTGTAGTAACTTTACTGGAAAAGCACAGCTCTTTATCTTAACTGTCCATCTTACAGCAGATGCTGGCAGTCCACATCCTATTAAGAATAAAGAACCATGTTATATTTAGTCCCCCACTCAGACAGAAATACAAGTGCTGTTCAGAAGCAATCGCAGTATTTTCCTACCAGCACTGAATGCTGAGCATCCTCTGCTTTGTGCTAATCCCCTCCAGGCTCTGAATCACACACTGTCCTGTTGGCTGTCAGTGCAGCAGTAATGCTGAAGGGCTTCCTTGTGAGACCAGTTGCATTGAAAGGCTATTACTTAATAACTAAAATAAAGAAAGTGCCATTAACTTCATGTAGAGGGCATGCCTTTTCAAGTGAGCTCTTTTTTCCAGTTTCCTGACTCTTCTGGATGGTTAATATCTGACACTCTGGGGCAGTACCCCTTAGGGAAAGCACCATGCCAGCTCCATCCACACTGTCCTCAAACTAAAACTAACTCATTTCTCTGAACAAAGATTTTGAAGCAGACACCATTTTTCCTTATAACTGCGTTGTGTCTAGACTATCTAGATTATAAGCTGAAGTACATGGATTGCTAACTTCCTTTCTTCTGCAGGATCTCAGTAATTCTGTTTCACAGCTTCAAGGACACTCACAAATTAATTTTTTCTTCTTTTATTACAGCAATATAGATTAAATCAGGAATTACTAATTAAACTAAAAGAAAACAGATGCATACGCTTTACAAACTGACTATTGTTTCAAATAGGACTTTGATTCTCTGCAAGTTTGGTCTGCCCTGGATACAGTTGATTACACTTGTATTGCACCAGTGTGATTTTATCAGTCTTGACAAATAAGAAAAATGAAAATTAGCATGGGATTTTCAATCCTGTTATCTCTTAATTTAAGCAAAACTCTGTCATTGAGTCTTTTTTATTTATCACCATTAACCAAGGATTACAAATAAAGTGAAGAAGGAGAAAGAGACTGTGAAAGAAAAGCACAATAACACAACTGATTCTGTCCCAGATAAGCAGCATGTCACTGCTTTGTCCACTTCCTCTCCTCCTCCTCAAGTTTGTTTTCTGCCTAGGCAATCACTCATTGCCATAAGACAGGAGAGTTCTACTAGTTCTTCCAGTCAAGGCTTTCTTCATTATTTCTTCAACTACATCATGTGGTTATGAAGTACTATAAATATTAAATAAATGTTTTCAGCATAAAAATACCCAAACAAAAACAAACAAACACAGAAGGTAAAAAAATCAGAAAGTAAGTAAAAGGAGGAAAAAGAGATAAGTGGGGTTTAGGAGCTGAGTATGTAAATATTTAAACAGCTGTCATACAAAGCTTGAAAAGCCTCCTTTTCAAACAAATAGGGTGCAGTACCAGCTATACCTACTTCTTGCTGCTGGAGTTTCTTCACCCACAATTTTTTTGTTATGAGCTGAGCACATAAGCTCTGAGCTGGGAATTTCTATTGCTCATTTATATGGTACCCAGTGGAAGAGGCCCCTGCTCTTTGACCAAGGCATTGTAATTCAAATCATTAAAATCTTGTGATGCTAAATTGCTCTTCCAAGACATTACCACTCAGGGTCACATAAAATCACATCAGTGTATAGGAATAAACTCCAGAGCCTCAGTGCTAATAGCTAGAGAACAAAATAATTTTGCAATAGAATTTCTCTTCTCTCCTTAGTTTTATTTTGAGATTTGGTATCTTGCCTCTCATCATGACAATCCTTCTCCTAAGACAGTAACCTTTGGTTCCAGAGGACATTTGGTGCAAGTTAAAGATGATACTAAAAGAGGGATCTTAAACCAGCCAGCTTTGATTTGTGATGTATATGGGTGAGTTCATAGCAAGGATAGACTCTGCAATGTATGGAAACATACACTACATAGAGGGAAGGAATTGTTTCAGGTGATTAGAGACTGCTTAATGTAGAATTTGGCACCTATGCTATTTAATATTCCACGCTAACTGTTTCTGTTTAGCATCTAAATGACAGTATAAAATTTTACATAGATATTTAATCATTACAGGAAAACCACAGAGTACGGGGAGATTCATGAGCTCACGACAGAAGAACAGTTTGTGGAGGGAAAATACATGGTGAAGTTTGAAACCAGCTCTTACTGGAAGGCACTTGGGCTTTCTGCATTCCATGAATATGCTGATGTGAGTAGTGGCAAACATCCTTGATATCCAGTATACACTGCCTGTGTAGTGGCATCAGCTGGAAAGAGCAAACACAGCCCTTTAACTCTGAAGGAGTACCATCAGTCAGTGAAGTGGTTCACTGCCACACAGCTCTGTGCAAATAAAGACAATAAATATCCAGCTAAGACACAGGAAGAAGCCAGCTTCCCTGCAAGTGCTGACACAGCTCTTCCAAAGCGTAGCTGTGCCCATTCACCCACTCATACCAGCAGGGAACATTGCTCGAAAAGAGCTCCATTATTCAAAAGAGCAGAGTGTTTATAAAAACAAACAAGAAAAAAAAGGTACCAAGAAAAAGAGACTGCTTTTACTGATGCTGAAGGAATGGAGAGATTTAGAAACCCTTATTTTATAGGAAATAAGCTGTGCTTAAATCAGAGGTATTTCCCCCACATCAGTCATATGAAAAATGCTGAATTTTAATATGACATGTAATTACAGGAAAAAAAATCCTTTCTGGTGTGCCTTTTTCTTTAATGCTGTTCAGTACCAAAATATACAATATAAAAAAAAAAAAAGGTATAAAAAAAAAAAATAACCATAGTGGAAAAGGAAAAGTTGAGTATTTCATTGATACTCAAATTTCACAAGCAGGCCAGCATTGTAATATCCAGTCTCTCCCTTTGCTTTCAGTCCTACACTGATGTATTTTATGCTCTAATCTACTACATTTACTTAGCACATCCAAAAATCTGTTTAAATTTTTCAGGCTTAATCTGTCATTAAATTTCAGTTTCTCCAGTATAAGTAGTCTGGAAGAGCTACTGGTAGTGTAGAACATTTCAAACCACAAGTTCATGAAGCTCTGTGGAAGACTAAAACAAATGACTGAGTCCCAGATCCATAAAGGTCTGGGGTGTAGTTTAGGTGATTTAGGTCCAAAAAAAAAAAAACAACCCCTCAAAAGTATTCCCTAACCCTTTCAATGTCTGAAAGTTGTCAGGGCTACACCTCAGAAGGTGCTTAAAAGTGTCTGACGGAGACTGTTCCAGCTAGGCTGAAGAAGATTTTCCTTGATAGAACAGCCACAGGTCAACAAGCTAGCCTGGGAAGTGGGTAGAATTCAGTGACTGACTGTGCACAAGGTAACTGAAGCCTTCAGTCCTCATGTCCCAGCAGCTTAGACTTTGGTCATAGGAGACAACTCTCTAGTCCACTTATAGAAAGTGCATCATGGTTTAAAAAACAGATTAAATAGTAGGCTGAAGAAAGCTGGTATTTAACTCAGGTGACAATACTTTCCTGAGATCTGGGTGTCCCAAGTCCCATTGGACTGATTCGGAGAGCAGTAGATTTGAATTGTCTTAGGGCAAGGGTCTCTCCTTGTCCTGGCAAGTCTAGCCACTCAGTTCTAAATGTAAAAACTGACCCATCACCAGTGGTGCTAAAACCAGGAGGGGGCACTGAAGTACAGAAAGCAGCTCCGGGCTCCAGCTGCCTGCCTTGTTTGGACACAGTCACACAGGGGGTGTATTTAAATTCCCTAGGTGGAATTTCACCCCTGTCTTTTCCTACTGGCCATTTGAGATACTTCCCCCTTACCCTCCCATTCCACATCACAGAGCAGCTTGCCTGGCTCGGGTGTGGGGATTTCCATCCAGCTTCACAGCAGCTGAGGCTCTTTGTGGACCTCGGTCCAAATCTCACAAATATCTCAGTTCCTGGGCAATCACAAAGTAATGGGAAGCATTACCCTCCAGAAAAAAGCATTGGACAGAAGCAGCGAAGAGCTCTGCAGATGAAGTGGTGTGTGCTGCTTAGTTGTTTGTAAGGTAGCTTAGGCTGTATGTTGCTCATCATGACCACAAGTTTCCTCTTTTCCAGGTGGTGTTCACCGCTAATGACTCTGGTCACCGCCACTACACCATCGCCGCTCTGCTCAGCCCTTTCTCCTACTCAACCACTGCTGTTGTCACTGATCCCCAGGAATAAACATCTACTGTCTTTTCACACCTTCCTCCACTGGAACTACCATAGGCTTTTAGGAGGGAGGTTTTTCCTACTGCTAAAGCATAACTTTTTGCTACATTAGTTGTTTTGTTTTGTTTTTCCATTTTGTAACCCGGCAAACTTCAGACAAGTCAATAAAATATTACTTCTTTAAAACAATTTTGACTCAGTTAGTGAAATTTTATTGTTCTCTAAGGTATTATGATTTTCATTGAAGTGCAAAGGACATCTGAAAAACACGTGTGGGGTGACACTTGATTTAGTTTTGTTTTCTTCATCCATTACCTTAAAGAAGTCTCACCAAATACATTGACTCAAAATAGGAAATTCATATAGTATGCTACCTTAAAAAAAATACCAAATAAATGTACTCAAAATAAGAAAGTCGCCTGTGCTACTCCAAGTTTACACACAGAAAATATAGTCCCACTATCAATCAGATCACAGGGGTGAATAGGTGAAATTCTGAATACCTAGCAGCAGAACAAACAATGCAGAAACCACTGAAATAGGTGTGTCCAGAGAAATGAAAGAGTTAAAATCTGTGTACCTTTACTTAAAACTTCAGGTAAAAATCAACATGTTGATGTTTCAAGAGGAAAGTTGGCTGCTCAATTAATCTAGGAAGCACTGAAGTAATTTCAATTAGCGCTTTATAAACATCTTTGATATTAATTATTTGACATCTTGCAGCTGGCTACCCTATACAGGCACATTCCAGTTAAATCCCTAATAACTCATATCTGTAGCCACCATTAAAACGAAGCTCAAAAAGAGAAGCATCATCTTAATATTCTCTTCATACTTTTAGAAATAGGAAAAGGTAAACTGTTGAGTGACTGGGATTCAAATAAAGTTGCTGATAAACTGACTAAAGACTTTGAGGGCTTTAGCAGTGATTTCTGTAAACCCATGGCCTACTGTATTTAAAATATCCTGAAGTAGAGGAATTGGATTTTAACTGGATTACATAAATTGCAGAGAAAGAAACTGAAATCATGCCAGCCAGAAACCTTCAGCCCTCGTTTGCCGCTGACCTTGGAGTTCATGCCCAGAGCCTGCTGGTATGACGGCATAGCAAGTGAATTCACAAGTTACAAAAGCTGTTTCACTGGTTACTTTTCCACGGATTTCTAGATGCTACCATAGTTACACAACTCTTGTCAGCAATGCAAACAGTTTCAAAACAGCACTCATCATAAAATATGGAGATTTCATGGGATGCTGCTATCCCTGGAGCTTGACAACTAGTAGGTTTCATTCGAAGTGTGTTATGCTAAGCCCTCAAAATAGGACATAAATTTGCTCATGTAGATATACTTGGCAAAAAAACAAAACAAACACAAAAAAAATCTACCCTGTTTGTAGTCATCCATCTGATGAGAGGATAAACCTAGTAAAAGAGTGTATGTACGTATGTCTAAGCAAAGACCAGAATGACAAAGCATAATTTCAAGGACTGATATTTCCCTCAATCGAACCAGATGCTTCTGGCAGGAGTTGACTTGCAGTTATATGGGGAAAGCCTTGACCTTGTACTGAATCTAAGGCACAACTGACACACCTTTAAATACTGTTTAAATGTGCTTCAGAAGCTGTGTGTGGGAACCTTGAAAACCAAAAGTAATATATTTTTCTTCCTAGGGAATGTGTAAGATAACAAAATAGCCCACAGATTATCCACCTACCTTCTATTAGAGGTGGGTAGGAGAGCGACACAGAGAGAAATCTCTTAATATATAAGCATGGGTGACTCAAACCAAAACATAGCCACAGAGAATTTCTCACTAAAATTGCTGAGTAGACATAAAATTTGTATTTCCTTCAGTTATATGATGTCAATACAGCATTATTCCTCAATTAAAAAAAGAAAAATAAAACAGAATAGATATTTCTTCCAAGAAAATTGACATAGTAGTTGAACTAGGCAATATTCACAATATTTCCACAGACAAGGATAGAAAAGATTTATTTTCACAGACAAGGTTCATGTTTGTATGAGTTACTTATTTTCTCATTGTTTACTAAGTAAATAGCATGAATCTACGTGTTGAAAGTCACAGGGGTTTTCTGATAAGTAGCTTCATTTCAGAGGCCTTGATATAAAAATCACAGCTCCCACCAGTTTCTGGTTGCTGACACAGACTTCCTAGTGGTAGGCAAAATGGCTTTCCACTCTGTATTTCTGGTTTTCTTAGCTGGCCTGGCACTTTGCTCCGAAGCTGCACCATCGGTAAGTGTCTCAGAACTGAAGTCCTTCTACTGATGTAGTCCCAATTTTTCTTTTATTATTTTTTAGTTAGTGTAGGAAAAAAAAAAAAATTCAATTTTTTGTTATTGTTATTTTGATTTTACAGTATGTACTGACTGTAGTTCTCTGCTGCTGCTCTTTTCTGGTCCTTCTTTCTCCTTCTCTAGCGATTAGTGAGAGGATTTTATGGTAGAGAAGTAGCACTTGTCATTAGACACAGCTACTACATGAAAAACAATGTAAAACAAGAAAGAAAAAACTATCATATTCACTAGACAAAAAACCTTGAGCATTCATAACATAATGAACAAGCTGGGTCATGAGGAATTTCATCTCCTGTTGCAAAATCCATGCTGGAGAAAGGCCTTCTCTAGACCTCTGCCTTACTGCTCTAGCCTCTACAGCTTAATCCCACATAAGTAAAGAACAGAGCTAAAGTCAGAATTCTTCTTCCAGAGGGTTCATTTATCCCAGGAGAGCAAGCTAAAGACTCAGATGCTTGAGCCTGAAATTCTCCTACACCAGCCTCTTCTCAACTACTCATTTTGCCTCTCAACTCCGATCTTTTCCTCTCAACTCTGACTAACGTTGTTGAGGAATTAGGCTTCCACTGAGGTCCTAGGCTGTAAAAGTCAGGGAAACCAGCGGTGGCAAGCAGCCTTTCTCGCCAAGGCCTCACGAGTAACACCAGCGAGGAGGACATTCCAGAAAGGGAACATGAGGAATCTGGGCATACAGGCAGTACAGATACATGCTGATACATTGGCATGATCCTAGACAGGGCACCTGGCCCGTGGAACATTCCAGATTGTAAGAGGGCATGAAAGAGAGGGCTCCTAGTTTTTAGCCATCTACATCACAATCCATTTTACAATGATTAAATGGATATCAACAACTGCTGTTTTGACATCATCTCTGATTGTCATCTTCTACAAAGCTCTATTTCCTCACTCTTCATCTGAAGAATTAGGTAGAGTCAAAGCCCTGATACAGCTCTGTTTTTGAAAAGGTAAAACATGAGGCCATAATCACTGCTTGTGATGAATATGTTGGGATGAAACTATAGCAATCCTGTATTTGAAGGAAGGTTTTCCTCGCAGTTGACAAATCTGATTCAACATGCTGTTAGGAGAGAGTCTGTATGTGGTTCTTATCATGTCTACAGCAGAACTGTAACTCCGTGGCAACAGAGGTAACTCTATGGCAACAAGGTATCAGAGGCTCTCAAATCCAGAAAGCTGCACTCAAATAGCCAGTCCAAAATACAGAGGAAGGGCTGGCAGATTTTTAAACATTCCTACTACCTTTGAGGATGTAATTATTTCCTGTCGAGCCCACAATTTAGTTACAACTTCATGCTGGAGATGATGTGTAGCTAAGCCATGCCAAAGAAAAAATAGAAATGTGGTCTCACAGCTGCAATGCCTCCCTGGTATACATGGCTACATGCCCAACAACTCCTGAAACCTTCCTTCCTGGCTCCACCATCTCCAGTCTCCAGAAAGCTTCAGATTATGCTTCCTCTGTACACAGCAAACTTCTCGTGGAAAATATAGTCTCCACTGTAGATCTGAAGAATAATATTCCTTATTGCTTTATGATGAACCATCACTTGCCCTTCTTGCAACATAAAAATTCTCTCCTCCTATTGCAGGACACTCTTGATGCCAAGCATCCTCTTTTCGTAAAAGTTGTGGACTCAGTCCGAGGAAGTCCAGCTCCAAATGTTCCAGTTAAACTATATAAAGAAACTGCAGATGGATCTTGGGAACTGTTAAATTTAAAGTAAGTCACACTGAAATAGAGTGGAAGATGGGAAAGGCAACTGGAAGAGGCAAATAGTTGAAAGATCATAATCTCTTGCCTAAAGTTCCATATTCTCTAAAGTGAGATGTCTGTTTTGCTCAGAGGAAAGATAATATACAATTGAATTAACTTCCTGTAGACTGTCTTTTAAATGTACTACTAGTTTCAAATATCAAAATTGTTTTATAATGCCTTCTAATTCCTATGAACACAAGAAAGTATTTTAAGCTATCCTTTAATTCAGTCATCACTTCTCTTTAATTTCATTGCAAAGGTCTATATTACCTTTAAGTATCCACCAATGAACTGCTGCATTGTTACCAGAAGAATCAGACAATTACATTTTGAACCCAATCCTACCTTTATTGGCCATTTTCCATCTTTCTAAATGGATTTTCATTTCTTACAACACCACAGTTTTAAAAAGAAACTGTTTTGAACATATACCACATCATATTTGATAGCCTTCTTTACTTCAAGATAAAGGACTTAGCCAAAAGGAGATAATTTGTGGATAAATCTTTCTCACCTTCTCCCCCACAGAGAAGAAATCATACCTCCAGTAACAAAAAAGAATCTCCAGATATATAAATATTGCCATGTCTCTTAAAAAACATTATTGTAGAATTTAAAATGCAATGACTTTTTAATTGCCCTCTATTTTAGTATATATTAACACTTTAAAAAATAAAAAACAATTTTTACTTAAAAGTGTAGTCTGACATTAAATTGGACTTAAAATTAAACTTAGGGGATACACAGAATGAGCATTCTTTATTCACCAAGCAATATTGCACTTCCACACCTAGCTCCTCATGATAGTTGCAAAGTCTCACCTGAGACCTTTCCAGGTAGGCTAACAGTCTATTCCACCTTAAAAAAATAGTGAGAAAGGGCTCTCAAGGGCTAAAGCTGGCACAGCCCATGAACTTCAACAGTGGAATCCCAGACTCAGATGCATTTCTAGAAATTCCAGTAGAAACTGTTTGTATGGCTCTTTGGTGTTGCAGAGCAGTGGGCTGCCACAAGCAACACTGCTCTCAGGTGTCCTTGAAAAACAGAGGTACAGTGAAGGCCACATATACTTGTACAATGTGGGGAAAACTATTCATATTGTCCTACCTAAATTGCCTCACACCCTCAAGTGAGAAGACAATTTCACACATATTCTATCACTGTAAATGAGTGAAATTTTCCAGGAAGACTGTTCAGTTCACTTATCTTCATTTCTGAGCTTAGAGACTCTATCTAAAGATACTCATAACAGCTGGATGTTGACTGAAGTCTTAAAAACACATTTAATATTTGAAACAAGGAGCAAAATTACCTCAGGATAAGGTAAGCAAAAATCATGCTAATACTAAATCAACCTCTCCCACCTTGAAAATTTGTAAATAATTGAATGCTAGCAAGAGATGCTGAAACAAATATTCTCAATCAAAGATGCATTTGGTATTATCCGAAAAAGATTTTTAGAGAAGCAACCAGTTATCTTGCAAAGATCAATCTATGACAAAGAAAAAAAAGAGACAATTGAATGGATATAAAACTTCTGATAACTGACTATGGAGCATCTTATAAGATATAAGTGGTATCCTATACTTTATTTTCTAAGCCACATGAAAAAACAAATCATAATGACTTTATTTTTCTCTGCATGCAATTTGAATAAAATATATTTAGAAAAAAATTGGTAGCTAGAACACAAGACAGTGGTCTTTAGATACCAAAATCAGGCACTGGCAGCTCTGTTATTTGTGGATAACCTACCTGATTAAAAAACCCCCTAGTATTATAAAACTTACTTCACAGAAAGGTGTTTCAAAAAAGAGACATGTCTGAGAGACAGCACTCAGTATTTCTTCTGACCCCTAAATGGGTTGGTGTTCAAAGATGTATGGTTTCAAACCATTCCTAGGGCTTTAGTTAACACTGACAGTATCTTCAAATCAAACAAAACTGCCTGTTTGTTGAGGCCAATACAAACCACAAGGAATTCTATGAGGCTACACTGTTAGCTGACCTATGGTCATTTCAAATAGCAGATCTCAAATTTCTAATAGCCAATTGTAAACAATATTTACACTGATGAAACAACTCAATACATATAAATAAGAAAGAAAACCATGGAAAAATCAGGACAATTGAGCCTACTTAGCTGCAGTTAGAGCATCAAAGAGCTTCCACACTGCTTACAGAACTGGTGATGTTTTCTCTCTGAGTAGGTTCATTTAATTAACTCCAAGATTCTGCCAAGAGTCTCTGAACAATAATGCCAGTTTTTGGCTCACCCCCAAACCATGCAGAGTGAGTGAGATGGCAGGCAGCCATCTGCTATGGTCACTGTGGAAGTAGCAAATGCCAAGATAAGCTCTGAGGCATCCATAATACAGATGGACATAAGCCATTCCAGATCAATGGAAGTATTCATCCTATTACTTAAGCCACACATCACTCAAGTTCAATTGCTAAAAACTGCATCTTTCTCAGGCTTTTAACCAAACTATAAAAGTGTGTTCTTCTACCATTACACAGACAAACCAATGACAAAGGAGGCCTCCCAGAGCTTACAACTAAAGAACAATTTGTAGCAGGGTTATACAAGCTTGAGCTTGATACAGCCTCTTACTGGAAGAGTCTGGGCTTGAATCCGTTCCACCACCATGCTGATGTGAGTATTCCTTTTTTCCTCTACTTCAGTTGCAAAGATACATAATATGTGTAGACTTCAGTTACTAACTGCATATGGTGAAGTTTATTTTCACTTTAAAATATTTTCACATTAAATCCATGGTCTCAAAGCTTTGTAGCAACAGTCATGACAGAACCTAGCTACTAGTTCCCCCATAAGTCTCAGAGCTCCTAGATGTGTTATTTATGGAGAGGTTTTCCATCCTTCTACCTCTGCTTAAGCCCATTATTGTTTTTGTGATTGTTTGAGGGACAAGTGGAGTACTTTGTGAAGTCTCCTGGGAGAAGCATTTTTCTTCCTTTCAGAGACAGTATTTGTATGGCTACAGACAAAGTTCATAATTTAGATTTTTAAAGACAACAAAAATATGCACAATGTTCTGGATGATTGGAGTCCCAGTTTACAACAGAAAAAAAAAAAAAAAAAAAAAAAAAAAAAAAAAAAAAAAAGTACAACTTGCCTCTTTTATTTTCATGGCACAAATAAACTAGTTAGAGGAAGGTGTTCCAAACCAGGTACCCTGTGAGGCCTGCTGCAAGGTTTGGGACTCCTTGGGGACTGTCTCCTTCCCCTCAACAGCATTAGTGCTTTCCTATCACCTTTCAGTAGCAGCAGTTCTACATTAGGTGTTTGTCAGACTGACAGATCTGCTCAGCTGTTCCTTGTCTCCATGGAGAAAATGTGGCAAACACCTGGATTAAATTTTCTGTCTTCCTGAAACAAACAAAAGATGACATTCTTATACTAGACAGTAATGAAGGCTAATGCTGGAGAGCCTTGCCTTCTGTGAGAACTGAAATGAAAAAGGAAAGATGAAAGATTTACAGCATGCAAGTAAATTGATTGTATATCAAGATAATGGTTGATTGGAAATTAATTCACAGTGCAAGAGCCTTCTTTCTTCAAAATAAGCCTCAGTAGGGGAAAACATTTTGCTCAGTTGTTTCATATGCATCCTTTTTAATAATGTTGAAAGGAGTACAAGTTGTGCATCACAGAATGCTATTAAACTGTCTATTTTAAAAGCTGACACCTCTCATCTCACAACACAAAATAATGTATTATGTGGAGTGAGAAATCAAAGGACAGGATGTGCTGGTCAGGGAGACATTAATAGGGCTGTGGTAAATCATTCATATGTAGGTCATTATCTTGCTGTGGCCAAATAACTAATGCAGTCCTTCTCTAACTACTAAATTTTGAAGTAGAAGTAAAGAAATTATTGTTTTATACTCTGGCCTAATGATAGGTAGTGTAGGCACTGTTTAATTCTGTTCCTTGAAGTACAGAACATAACAGCAACAAAAGCATTCCAACACTGGAAAGAATGGGCAAACGGGATAGCTTTTTTTTTTTTTTTTTTTTTTTTTTTTTTTTTTTTTTTTTTTTTTTTATAAAGAAAATCAATGGGGCTCATAGTAGACATTCATAAGGAAGCCATAAGGAAACAAGAAAAAAAGTCTTGTTGCTATTTATGAGTACTGACAAGGAAATGCCAATTTGGATAATAAATAAATTGAATAAAGTCATAAACAATGTGATATTTATACTTTTTAAAAAAGGATATTTAACCTGTGGAAAAATTGTGTTACAGGCAGTCACAGTTCAGAGCAAGAATATTTCTGAAGCTTCATGTGAAGTTACGTACAATGATGACAATGGTTCCATCTAGGCTTTTATCTAGAGGTCACTTCTCATTTTGTCTCATATTTGTTTTTTCTTTTTCCAGGTGGTGTTCACAGCTAACGATGCTGGTAATCGGCATTACAAGATTGTTGTTGTCCTTAGTCCCTTCTCTTACTCAACTACAGCAGTGGTCAGCGAGCCAGTGGAATAGAAGATGACAATAAACAAGAAAAATCAGTTGTAAAAATTAAAATTTCCATAAATGATAAGGACTTAATATCTGACTGTATCAACAGCTTTAGATTTCATCGTAAGTCACTAGCAGTAAGATTTTTATTCACTTTGTTACCTTTAGGAAGAAAGTGTATTGACTTTGTTTTCAAATACTCTTCTGAATAAAAGTATTCTGCATTTCTGTATTGTCAGCATTGCCCTTCTGAGTAAAAGTTTAGTATTTGGAAAAAACACATTACCTTAGGAAAAAATATATTGAAATTCCATTATGGGGACTCTGAGAATAAACCAAAGTCTTCCATGAAGTAGATATACTAAATTTCTTCTTGCAAAGGAATTGAACAAAACACATCTGTGAAAAGTGTCTCACGAAAAGTAAGCAGTAAGAAAATACAATCCACCACTACCATCTCCTGTTTTATTAATGAAACCCACAACAGATGAAGTCCATGAGACTACTTACTCAGGGCCCCACATAATTATAAGATAAACTCACCTCTCAATTCTGATTTTGAAGACTCAGAAGTGAAAACAGGTAAAACTGAAGTGTGGTAGAACAGCATCCAAAGATGCTAAGCAGGCTACACATACCTAAAATGCCTTCTTTCTTGTTTTCCAATATATCATAACTAGTGTCACTTCCAAGGACAGACAAGAAGCCTGTGTTTTGGAAAAGTATATAGCTCAAACATGCCTGAAGAAGCTTATTTAGGTATTTGCAGAAAATTCTGCAAATATTGGCCCCAGTTAAAGTACTCCTCAGAATCACTTGCATACCTCAATCCATCAGACACTTCTGCAATAGCTGTAAAATGCAAATAAAAATAAGGATAACTGATGAATCCTGAGAATATCAGTTTCCTATTTAATGCTAGGAGAAATATGGATGAATCCTTTTATTCCCGTTCTAGTAATCCCTATATAGGAAAGAACCATTAGAAGATTTCAACAGAATAGCAACCCTGTCTTGGAAAAGTATGTGAAAAGGTTGAGTCACTTCACCTAATAAAACCAAAAGCTGCAAGCATATAAATACAAAGAAAGGGAAAACGCTCTACTAGCCTAAGGCTTGATCCCATCACAGCCTAAGCTGATCTATTTGGACAGGAGTGTCCTTTCTTTTTGGCTGTTACTTTGAGGTACTGAGCACTAGAAAAACAAGCATTTTTTCTAGAAACAAACGCAAAGATGTTATCTTTTCTACAGAATCCCAGAATAAACAAACAAACACAATATTTAGAACATTATATTTCATAAAAGACAATGATAAAAAAGTACAAACATTTTCATGAACAACAAAAAAAACCCAAAAATATGATAGTACACAGGAAATTCCCAGCATTTGTTTCAGTGCATTTTTTCATTAAGCCTATCTTACATACCTCTACAAATAAAATAACCTTAAGTACACTTCCACTTGCTGATATGCAATGGATCCTTTTAACTTTTTTAAACAGCTGGCTCATAAGTAACCCACTACAATTAGTAAACATAACAATAGAAAAATAGAGTGGCAAGATCCAAGAAAAAGGACATTTTGCACTTGTTTTTCAATACACTGCCTATTTGCAAAATGGACTTTATATTTTATATTCTCTTACTTAAATCTGAAACATAGAAAATGGGCTTGAGACTATCTTAGCATATTAACCAGATTCTACTCCTAATATTTCTGTAATGTTTTTACTTGCTAATTTGCAAGACCTTCAGAGTCTTGTAAAATACTCCCTTCTTCTCCCTCCATGTTCACTCCTTGAAGATGACCCTTATTTGCCTTGTCAGCAATGCAAAAGCCAATGTGATTGGCTTCTCTCTATATTTTACAAGAACCATGAAATTATCAAAAGGAACGTGCACAACTCTTAGCTCTGCATTGTATTTATTTTGTTTGAAGGCACTGTCTATGTTAAAATTCACTACAGGAGAGTACTGAGTTCAAGCAGGTAGTATACAAACACTATTTTGATGTCATTTAAGATGGCAACTTCTAGAACTTCCAAACAAAGTGATAAAAGGTATTTAGAGAAGAGTGCTGGTCAACAATTCATAGTTTAACATCCATCATTTTGGGGCACCAAAATGTAAACTTTTTAAGAACTCAGCTATACGTCACAATCCATTCACATACTGATTTAAATCACATTTTTCTAGGACCACACATGATCAATCACTTGAAGCTGTAAAGTTATATTAGTTCAGCCACAGCATATGTGTAATATAGTATGTATATATGTAAGTATATATACATATATATGCATCAGATTTTTTAATTGCACATAAATTTCACAGAATGCCTAAGAAATGGGCACAAAAGCATGCTTCAGAAAACAGTACAGACCTACGGTACCAGAGGATGTTTCATAATCATAGGTGTGAAATCGTAGGTGAACCTGTACTGAAAACCAGAAATCACTTCAAAATTACATGAGGGATTTAAAAATTTATTCAACTGTTCCTAAAGAACTGTATTAGTCTGCTATGAAATAAGACTAATTTTATTTTGAAGATATGATTGTTCATACAGTGCATTATCTATGCTTTCTCCATATGTTTCGGAATGTTCTAGACACCCAGTTGTAAAAAAATCTATCAAGAGGTGAGCAAACCACTTAAGCATGCTTTTGAAGGATGTTTTCTTCACTTTATGCTTTTAATTATTTTCAGTGTATTACATCATTCCTACAGCATATTAGATTAACTGGTAGATATTAAGGTAATTCCAGTATGGTGTAAAATATCCCTTACAATTGTTCTCAACTACTAAATTAAATAACAATATTTCTACTAAATATTTGGGATGCCTACAGCTAAGCGCATAACGTTACTAAAGGATGGCTAAGGGCAAAATTTGCTGCTGGGACACCAAAGAAATAAATGGTGTTTATGGCAAACAAACTTAAAATATACAAAAAAGCACCACACCATCTGCGGCAGCAATTCAGGAAACCAACATATAGTAATGACTTAAAGTTAAGATTCTTTGTCAACACTCTTACAGAACACTCCATGGATAAACAATCCTTATTATATATACTGCTTTCCATTCTTTATGGGAGCAGAAATCAGTCTTTGGTTCCTAAAGAGTTGAGTAACTGTGACAAACGAAAGAGTTTAGTATATCTTGGTCACTATATTTGCATTAACATAGAAAATAAATGACCTGGTCCTCTTCCTTTGTATTAACAAGGGACTTAAAAAAATATTAGGAAATATAATAATGCTTAGCAGTGGGATACTTTCAGGTCGCATAACATTACAAGCAAAGAGAAAATAAGAAGATAAGGAAAGAGACTAGTTACTCATACATTTAACACCACTAAAATAGAGAAACAGGTAGGACCAATCCTTAGCAGGACTGTGCAACCTCAATCTCATTGACAGTCATCGACTTGAGGATCCTCAGTGCATCATAGAAGCACTCAGCACTCTACCAGAACAGGCCCTTAAATAGCTATATTGAATAATATATTATGAGTGGAATTTTAAAAAGCACTTGGGATTGGCCTGCTTTCTGTTCTGCTTATGTCATCACCATCCTCATCAGCAGAACAGTGCGACCAACACTGTGCTTCTGAAAATCCCAGACTGCAAGCATCTGAACTATTAGACTATGTTTTATTATTCTCTTAAAAATCTAACTTTAATATTCTTCCAATGAAGACACATTTTTGGCTCTTCTGATTTTGGAGGAATAAAAGTGCTGTTTACTAAAATTAAAAAAAAAAAAAAAAAAGAAAAAGAAAAAAAAAACAACAATACCAAAATACTGTACGCACCCAGACACATCATTTTAGGCATTAAAATCCCTGACATTGACACTAGTGGCACACTTGGAAACAGTTAAGAGTTCCTGTAGATCATAATATGCAACAACTGCAAGATTTTCTGCTATACACATGCAATATGCATATAAATACGATTCAGATGGCAGGCAGGGTATCATACAATTTTGCTGGCAATAAATAAAATTCAAAGCTTTCTTTCTAGTGGGTTCATATAAGAAATTGATTTTTCTATATAGATATGCAGGAGGCCTAGAGCTCAAAACTAGTATAACAGTTTACAGTCATAGCTGGCCAACAATTAATATTTCCTTCATTTAACATAAGGTATAACCTTTTTATAAGCATACTTACATTTTACACTTGTTCTTTCATGCTAATAAAAACATTCCTATAGAATTCAAACGACACACTCAAATACATACTGAAGAATAAAATATTGAACAATTGAAAAGCAATGTACACACATTAATTTACATCACATATTTACAAAACACATTTTAAAAATAAACAAAAGCATTCATTTAAATATGAGGAGGGGCAGTTTAGTATAAAAAATTCCTGGAAGAGGCCTCTGTCCTTACTTCCAGAGAAGCTACAAGTCTGTTTTCTGCAGTTTATTTAGTTGAGTAGTTCAGATAGAGAGTGTGAAGAATGAAGGCTTGAACAGTAGTCTCATGCTGTAAACATCTGAGTGGTAGCTGCTGGCTTTTCTTTCAGAACAAAATGCATGGTCCATACAATCACTTCTCATCCCAAATATGCATCATCAGTTGGTCAAAAAACTCTAATTCTAAGCTGCTGTTTGTTGGTTTTGTTTTACAGTGTTTATCAGTAGCTTCCAGTGTTAAAAGTTTATTCTGGTAGGATATCTTGCCATTCCACTTCCATCAATAGTCTCTAACAGGAGCGAGTTCTGGTGTGAGATTAACAGTTATATTTTTATACAATCTACTGACAATTATTTTAGGAGTATATACTAAATTGTTCAACCCATCAATATACTGGCGTTCTCTGGAATACCTCAGAAGTTTGTATCTGCAGAAGGAGTGGGAAGAAGAAAATTGAGACAGATTTGCAAGAAACAATTCAGTTGATGTTAGACATGATACTGCGACAGTTATTTAATTTTGAAATATACCTTAAATTCTGAAACTACCTTTCAGATCTTTGAAATTATGAAATCACCTACCTTAGGTTTAAAAGCAAGTTTTTAAAGATTTTTAATACAGTTAGATTTTATGGTCACATATACAAGTTAACATTAAGGCTAAATATCAAAGGAGGTATTCAATATGTAAACTTTTTATGGTCCCAAACTAAATAGGTTTTTAAAGATTATTCAATTTCTTCACATTCTTTTGCTACAAAATTCAATTAAGGAGTTCAGAAAAGATTTAGGAAACTTCACTGTTCTTCATTATACATTTAAATGTCTGAAATGATTTTCATTTCACTCTTGAGACTCCTGCATTTGCAAACATCTAAATTTGTTTAGATTAAAAAAGTTCCCCTCCCCCTGATTACCCATATATATATTTTAGTTTCCTGTAACAGATTTACTCATCTCTACTGCACATGTGTATAATTTTATTCACAATTCAAAATTATGAATAAAAGAGAAAAATATATATTCCCAGAAAAAGACATCCATTGATGACAGAATTGAGCAGTATTTCTAGTTACCTTAAAACACATATTATAAACCTTTTATTTTGTGTTTCACCTTCTAAATTTTATGTGTAGCTCATCTGATGCATTCTGGTTTCTATTCCATTCCAGGGCAGCCAGAACCTACTGGCCAGTTTAAGTGTTTTGTATCTTTATAGTAAAAAAAAAAAGGAACTTGGAAAGAAAAAGTTTAAATCAATGTATGCAGGAAACTAGAAGATCTGTATCTCAGAAAAGAATGAAATATGAGGGAAGAAATCAATCCTTGAGGAGTTTTAAAGTCAGTTTTCATGCAGGAGTCCTTTGCCCTAGCTGCAATGCTTCCTTTTGCAAAATATCCAAAATAGTCAACTAATGGAGCCCTGCCAGCACTAATCCCCAAACTATTCTGGAACAATAACATTATGGATCAAAGGTTATGATGATAATATCTTCTGACATGCAAATTTAGTCTCTCTCATGGTTAAATAAAAAAATATCTGAACAGCAAACATAATGTGTTTAAGAAAATACAAATTTTAGCACCAAAGAGGAAATAACATTGCTAAGAACTGACTGCTTATTCATATATGTCCATCCAAGAAAAAAAAAATTACATCTTCAGCTGTAGTACTTGAATATTTGTCTGTTTTTCTTACCGTCCTAAAAACTGGACTTCACCTCTGTGATGATGAGGAATGGATTTGTACTTCCCTAAATCCCCTTCTGGTCTTGTTACATTGTATCCAGCATAGTGAACCCTGCAGTATAACACATAAACATTTGTAAAAACATCTTCTTGCAACTTGCCATACAAGTTAAAGCAAAAGTGAAAAATACACATCACATATTTTATAGCTAAGTCTTTATGTTCACTGACATTCTCTTCCTAAAAAAACCTGCAACACTCCAAACCCAACAACTGAAAAAGCCGGCAAAACAAAGTGCAAAGTAGTAACAGTAATTAATTTCATATCTAATATTTCCTGCTTGTTCCAGCATAACAGCATGAAAATAGCAAGAAAAAAGTATAAAAACAAACCAGCCCTTTAAAAGATATCTCTTTATATATAACTCATGCAAACACTTTCAACAGGTCAGTAAGAACAGTTGAGATTCATTCACTGTGAGCAGTTGGCAATGCCATGAGCAGGGCTGTCCATTGTCCAGCCTGGGACCACCAATATATTCACAAATTAACCTCTCTCTCAAACACTGCCCCTAAGACATGAAACTCATGCTTGCACTACATGTCTGTGGGATGGCATTCCATCATGTTAGCAGTAACACTGATGCAATATGCTGAGTATGGTTACCTGTTGTTATATCTGTTACAAGACCTAGATCTTAAAAACCTGCTAGTTGTCCCAAGGCCAAGAAAAAAGAACCTCATACTTATCCCTTCAAATGGTACATTCTCATATTTCTGAAGCAAACTACGTAGAATTTGTCCACTGAACACAAATTACAAAAAGGTAACAAGTGATAGAACAAAAAGCACCTAATTGATCTCAAAGGGTGGATGGTACAGAAAGACCTAAGCACTCAAAGCTCACCTGTTCCAAAGATCATCATCTTCTCCACCCCATCCCCAAAAGGCATTTGGAAAACCATTGATCTTCCTGAATTGTTCCACTGTCAGGCCACTCACACCACCAAAGAACTCATTGTAAGGAAGGCTGGAAACAAAAGACAAATTCTATATTGTTAGCTGAACTTTGATAGGCAGCCTTCTCTCTGAACAATACCTTTGGAAAAAAAAAAAATAGAAAAAAAGGGCCCCAAACTAAGGACATGATCAGAGGCTGAATGTATTTACTAAGGGAAACTGGTACACAGATTGCCAGTATGAAGTAGCACACACCAATCTGAACATAAGGTTTGCAGGAGTGTCAGATTTGTATAAAAGATGCTCTTAAACTGTAGCTTCAATTAGTATCACACACATGAAACAAAAGTCTACCAAGTATTTCAGATGGTTGATTTAGACCCGCAGCTGAAGTGTTAAGTGAAGCCCTCAAACTATTTGTGTTGACATTATTCAACTGAAAAAACCCTCTTTAATCAACTGAAAAATTACAAATCAGTAATGCATCAATTAAATAATTTTAATTATTTATAACTATTTATAATTATGTATTACTATACAGAACTGTTAAAATTTGAGAGAAACAGTTTAACACTACATATTAAACAGTGAATGGCATGCTGATTTAAAAAAATATTGTCCAGTTTTTAAAAGATAAACTTTGGAATCAAAAGGATCTACAGGATCCTGTCAGTAAGCAACAGTATTTGTTAACACATATGATTAAGCAATAAGCAGTTGGCCAACATGAACAGCCTATCCATATAACATACTATGCCCCAGCCAATGTGATTTCCAGTCCTCCAAACACTCTGTCAGTCTAAAAAAAAAAATCTAAAACATTTAAGTATCTATATTTAGTCCCATTAACATTAACTTGCATCCTTAACCCAGAAGCTGCTACAGTAAAGCAGCTTTCTTTCAGAAGCAGCACACAATTTCATAAAACAAAAGTCTCTCAAGAGAAACTTCCAAACCTGGAACCTTCAATGGGTTAAGACCACCTACAAAAAGATTTACCATTGCTTAGGCCACACTGAATAACTCCAGAATGCAAGGGGAAAGAAAATAGAAATACACAATCATGTAATTTCTGATCTCTCTGGAAACACAGGACTCAACCAAATCTTAATAGCATATGGAGAAGGTTGCAACCATATTTGCCTTTCAACATTTAACTGAAAGAGCAGGTGTTTTAACTCACCTCCTTCCTCTCAAAAAACCTCCACATACATACCTCCAAAATAACCAACAAGAAAACATTGCCAATCCAAAACCAGACCACCAACCAAAACCAAAACCAGCTGGAATATGACACTTTAATGTTAATGGGACTTTCTGAGGTTTATTTATTTTTGCATTTTATATATCTGACTTTGTTTATAGAAAATTTATCAATTCTGTAAATACTTACTTATTTAGACATTATACAAATGCATAAAGTGTTTTATAAGTACATACAAAGATAGATGAAATCTCTTATATATTCATAGGTGCCAATTTATTTATTTTTAAATACACATGAAATCTTTAAACATTTAACTGCTGATTGGTTGATAACCTGAAGTCCAGACAGAGCCATGGTTTCAAGGCATTGCTTTTGATCTGCTGGTTGACCAGGTTGTCAAGTTGATTAATTTGACAAATAAAGTTCAGGACAGCAAATACATACATGTAGCAAGCAATAAGCTACAGCTTTATATGAAGTGATTCCAAGAATGTCATGAGATAGCAGAGTGTTAAGAAGCAAGTGACACATCATTAATGTAAACTGACAGAAGAAAAAGAGGTAAGAAAAACTGCAGGTCCCACTACATTCACCAAAAGTCATGAGACTGAGGGACAATATACAAAATGGTCTAGCAGTAAGAAAATCTTCAGTTTAAAAAGCAGTATGAAACAGAAGTGTACATTTATGAGAAAATAAAGACATTTCTCTTGTGTTATTTTACTGCAAATTATCTCCTTTACTTTTGTAACAACCAGCACAAGTGTTTATGTAGCCAGAAATCGTTTCTAGTAAGTTAGGCAGGATTTTCCCCCTTGACATACAAAGCCTTTTTTTTTGAGATCAACCTCACTGCAACAAGCTCAGCACTGAAAATCATAAATAATATCAAAATAATATCTAATTAGTAACATATCAAATGCAGTCACTAAATTGAAATCTTTCCTTTAGTAACTAAATATTCATTTCTGTAAATAGCATAGTAGGAAGCTGCTTTGTTGTTTTCACCTATTGTATATAGTGTCACAAAATTCATACACTTTCAAATATTTCTGGGTATTTAAGAAATAATGTGAATAAAACTATTTCCTTACATGTACATGTACTTGTCCAGCTTTGCTGCAAAATGGCGTGGCATTTCTCCACACCCATAGTAATTTCTGTCATTTTCAGGTAAGTGATCCACATCATGGAATATTATGCAGTCCCAGACATCATCCTTCATAGCCTCTTTGAAGCCAACATTAAAGAGCATTGCACGATTAAAAGGTTGTGTACCTGTCTTCACACAGAAAACACAGAAAAAGGAGACGTAAGAATCAAGAAGAGACAAAAATTTCAATAATATGAGAAAAACATAGTGTAACACTACATACACAAAAAAATTGACAATGATGCCTCTTTTGACCAGCAGCTCCTGCTGGGTTGGCTGCACCCCAGGATGGGGTTTGCCCCCCTGGCTGCCAGGGCACACAATGCTGACTCCTGTGAGCCAGGAGTGAGCCTGGCTCCTGCAGCCAAACAGCGCCCCCAGATCCCTTTGTGCAGGGCTGCTCTCCAGTCACTCCTCTCCCAGTTTACACTTGTGCCTGGCTGTACTCCATCCTAGGTGCAGAGTCCAACATTTTGACTTGTTAAATTTCATCCCATTAATCGCTGCCCAATGATCCAATTTATCTAGAATCCTCTGCTAGAATCCCATCCTTTAAAAGTCAACCTCAACCTCCCAGCTAGATATCATCAGAAACTTGCTGATGGTGCATTCAGCTCCTCAGTCCACTGAATGTAAGGCCCTGGAACTGAGCCCTGAGGAACACTGCTGCTGACCTACTTTTTTGCCTTGAAAACTTGCAATGACAATAGATTCTAAGAGGCCATCTTATTACCTACAAAATGTCAGCCTATATTTGAAGAAAAGCATCATGTCTCTGGCCACTGCTTAAACTGGGAAATGGAGGTGAACTTTCTTTTTTCATTTAAAGGAGTAGAAGAGTAGAGTAACCATTTCAAAATTCTGGGTTCATCCAAATCTTAGTAAAAATATCAAATCCCTTTTAGTAAGGAATCTTGAAAGTCACTTTTCAAGTAGATGCTGTTACCTGTTCAACAACATAGAAGGCGAATTCCAGCCGCTGCTTCTGCAACATAGGTATCAGATGTCGGAAAAAGATTGGAAGATGCTCGTGGCGATTACGAAAAGGAATAAGGATAGCCACCTTCAGGGAAAAAAAAAAAGGCAGCTATTATATTAGTATTTTAAAATTTTAATTTTTCAGTGCAGATCAAGTTTCCTGTGGCTTTTCAACTTTTACATTTAAGTTGGCTCAGTGTTTTACATGTTGGCTCCTGTCAGGAAAGTGTGCTGGAAATTTGCTCAAATAATTAAGAAAAAAATTTGAGTAAAGCGTAAATACGATTTTCCTTTTATGTTCATTTGCTTCTATTTATAGGTCAAGTGACAGACACATAGGACAGATTTACATCCATATGATGAAATATTTAGTAACTACAGATAATGAACCTTTAAAAGTTCTTGATCCATTTCAAATTTTTCTCCTAGCTGAAGTTTCTTCTTGAGCACAGATGGCACACTACAAATACAGTAAGATACTACATATATAGCACCAAAAGACTGAGTGCTTGCAAGGGTAAATTATTCTTATATACTAACAAGAAAAAATAAACCAAAACAGAAAATTAGCATCTAACCTTCCACCGTGGCTTACAGTCATTTGGTTTCCAGTGTCCTCCTGGTTTAATGTCTAAATCTTTTGAAAACAGTTGCTGAATTTCATCAAAACTAATTTCACTCATATTGACATCAATAAGGCCTCCTAAAGAAAGGGAAAAAAAAAGCTTAATATAATAATTTCAATTAAGACAATTGACCTGACACTACAAGGAATATTAATGGACAAATGGCATCAGAAATTTGTAGCTACACTACTACAGAAAAAAACAATTTATACTATCCTCTTAATCTTCAGTTCTTACAGAATGAATTTTTAGTGTTTTCAATAAAAAACATTCTTTCCATAAAAGCTATAAACAAAATACCCGTTTCAGAGGACGCAGAACAGGCAAAGTACTTTGAATTCTGCATCTCTTACAGAAAATTTGGGTTGCCTTTCATTTCAAGTACCACTGTTAACAATTCTACATCATCTGCACTACTGAACTTTTACTCAAATTCTGTGTGCCTTCCTGCTCCACTTCCACATTAAAAGAAAATGCATCATCACTACACTCAACAAACTTCCTTAATTTAAATTTTAGATGATATGCAGACTTCCTGTACAGTCTTCACCCACTAATTCACCATTATTTGCTTCAAACCAATTCATATCAATGGGCTGAATTTGAGAATTACCATTGGTAGAACTAATGACCCCAATGGGAAAAGCATTTTCAAAACGCATGAGAATGAAATTCATTAGGTTATTAAATAATAAAGACTACAATATGATTTTTAAAAAAATCAGGTTAGTACCTACTATGGGAAAATATTAACACTTAGTTGACAGCTGAAAGCTGTCAGTCATCAGCTCTCGCAAGTGTAAAAAGTTCAAAACTGGAAATAATGATTCATAGTAAATACCCTCAAAAGCAATAGAAAGAATCAAGGAAATCTGGGGAGAAGACTAATGGAACACTCATTAACCAGAAGCCCAAGTTTTTCTTCACTAACTACTATTCTTTAAATCAACAAATAAAAATCTTGCAAGAACTTTCTGACAAACACCATAAAATATTCTTCTTACTTTTGTCTAGAAAGTTAAGTATTTTGGTGAGGGTTGGTTTAAAGTCAGTCAAAAAATCATCTCCCATCTCCCATCTTCTCCCATGTGTCCATACCCAAAAGATTCTATTGTGCCAAACAGACTGTTTGTGTCACTGAATTGACTAGTTACCTAAATCTTGTGAAAACATTGACATTTTTGGAACATACTAGAAATAACTATTGTTTTCAGAAGGTAGAGAATATTGCAAGAGCCATTTTAGTTTGGGATTGATTAAATATAGTACTACTTGCAAATGAAGAGGGTAACTATTTTTAATGTAAAATCATAGGTGAAAAATTATCAATAACAGTACACTATGGAGCTATTTCAAGAGAAGATTTAAAGAAACTTGCATTTATTTAATTATTTTAGGAAAAAAGGAAACTCGGAAGTCACTAAAAAACCTGTATAGATAGACACTAGAGCAAGGTAGTCCTACAGAGATTTAAATTTTTAAAATACTGCAAAACAAAATAAAAATAATTTTTTAAAAATAAGCTTAGATTATGATAGTGGTTGTGTCTTACTCTTCAATAACCCAAAAAAGAAATCTGATGAAATATAGAACCAAGGTCAATCAACAAAGGACCAGTATATAAATATGTACAAAATAATTTTTTAAAAGTTAAATTAGAAAAATCAATTTCAACTACCAAGAGACAGAAAAACAACAAGAGCCTTTTAGTTCAAATACAGAATCTAAAAGGAAAATAAAGATAAATAAAGGTCAATCACTACATGAGAAAAGGAAGGAAATAACACATGATGTGATTTAGATACCTCAGTCTTCCAAGAAAAGTTCAGATGTGATCAGATGATTATAGAGTTTAAATTAGAAAAAAACATCAAATGGTAGAACAGTATTTAGATAAAGCCTTTAGATAAGGGTGCTTCTAACTCTATGGGACATGATAAAATTCCATGCAGAGTGTTCAAAAAGTAGCTATAGTAACACCTGAAGTATTGCTGCTAGCAAAAGCACACAGGAGATGAGAGAACAGAAATCAGCATTTTTTCCCTGTCACTGGTGAGGGGCAGGAGAAGGCATCTCTGTAAATAACTGCACTTATTACTCATTATTTCCATCAGTGTCTAGCAGGCTGCAATAAAACCTAGTTATACAACCCACAAAATAAGAAAGCTGAGAAAGCAAAAAACATTTTGAAGAGGAAAAAGACGGAAAAAAAATAATTCAACAAATGAGATGGATACAGAAACCAATAAAGCAAAATTAATTTAAAATAACAAAGGATGGTTTGGTACTGAAGGAAAAAATGAAGCATGCACAACAAAACAAGCAATACCTAGCTATGCTGCAGTATGCAGAAAGACAGTTTTACAGTTTATAATGGATTGCACATTAATATGAGCCAATGCAATTTAATTACACAAAAATAGAAAATCTCATCCTGGAATGTATTAACTGCTGCTATGTGAAAAAAATAGAAGTTTTCCAAAACTAATTTGTTTTGTAACCAGGATTTAAGCCAGTTATGATGCTTTACAAAGAAGTCAAATTAAAGACAGCCTACAGTGCAAAAGATTATAGAATAACAAGATCTTTAGAAATTATGCAGTCTAGAAAGATTGGGATTATCAGTTTATCTACAAACGAAAGGACAGACACACAGATTCTTCTACTGCTTCTGTCTCAAAGAAGAGGTATTTTGCTTACGAATTACAACAGCATTGCTCAACCAGTGGCTTATAACCTGTATACTGAGTCACACAAAAAAGGCAGCAGCTGTTCCTATTTTAAGAGCATATGTACTTCAGACCAATTACGATTTTACCATGCCCCTTTCATTATATAAATCTGGCAAGTTGATGCAAAGAAGAAAAGTTGACTTCTATAATAACCTCAGATTAATTAAGCATGTCAAAGTATACACAATTCAACACTCTGTCTTCCCTGGCTATCTCACACTTCCTACAACATTTCATTGAATTAAAAGATCTTTGGAGATGCTTTATTTAGATTATAACTAGAAAGAGAGAAGATGATTAAAATGGCATACACGGAAACCTAAAAGAGAAACACATCTCTTTGTTGAAAAGTAACTTATCCAGTGAATTATTTTCTATTAAAATTATGATTTCTCTATTAAAATAAACAGGATATGAGGATAGAAGAAGCACAGAGCAATTACTAACAAAAAAAATCAACAACAAAAAAAAGACAGTAAAAGGAGCGGAGCAACAAAGATCTATAGAGAAATTACTGGTAGAATTACCTAGTTTTGAACTAATCTGACAGAATTCCAACTGCCAGATCCCTTGAAACTGCCATTAAAAATACTAACTTATATGCATTTTTCAACCAGCAAAAACATCACATCTTGTTTCTCTGATAATCCAGATTTGCTATTTGCTGAACTATTTATGTTTCCAAAAGTAGCTAAAATATTTACTATTGAAATAATTTGGTTTTATTTGTTTAGATGTTCAATATTATATAAAAATGTGATTTTGAAAGTCAAACCCTATGTCTGGAGGGAAATTGGTTGAAATAAGGATATTATCACACCATGGGGCTAATTATTATCTGTCTTAAAACAGTTTTCTATATGATTTAGTTTCATAAGCAACTGATCTATACTTTTGGCTCCATGTCTGTATATTTAAAATATATAAAAAAGCTTGGACTCTGACATTACTGAAAACAAACACAGGTAACATGCATTGTTTCTGTTTTCTTTAACAGATAAACTCAGTTGAGATTCTAAAAAAATTATAAGGTAATCTAGATTATCCTAATGAAATCCACTATTTTTCTTTGAAGAAAAATTGATCAGAATTCAGTTCAGCTACCAGCAACACTTTTTGGTATGATATGAATCTGAAGATTAAATTAGACATTTAATTAATTGCTCATGCTGAATGACAGCCCACAGATTAAATCAGGTGTCTAAAAGACAAGAGGTTCTAATTCTGGAATGCATCACAAATAATTTCAGAAACTATGTGAAATTTTCTCCCCTACAAATCTGTAATTCAATTATTTGATTTCAAATTAGTAAAGGTGATTAGTAAAGAGACCAAAACTTCAGTAACACATTAGTTACAGGCAAACTTCTCCTAAGCGTCATTGTGCATTATCAGATGTATTTTATTCATTACTTTCTGTTATATACTTAGACTCCTTACAATTATATTTTATATTAAAATAACTGTGTCTTGTTTAAAACACAATTTAATTTACTAGATGAACATTAAGGTCAGTTTAAAACTTACTCATGTAAGGCAGCTTCTCTGGACAAGGCTGGTAAGGAGAGTAGGTGAAGTTCTCTGGAAGATACATTGTTGTTTGAGCAACACAGTCACTAGAATTGTTTCCTTCAGGATAATCTTAAAAACAAGAATAGATTTTTGTAAAAACCTATGTTATTCACTGAAATTGTAACATATCATCATGCAGGTGAGAGCATTAATTTTTAGTTAACAAATTCCTAGCAGCATGATTTAAAAATCATTTTGGTGCATGAGAGGAATAATAATTAAATATGAGTATCTTTTTTACAGCTAATACAAATATTTCCTACTAAAGTGAACTGATAAATAGTAATTAATTTGACCTTGACTCCAATTTCAAAGAAGTACGATTTGGGTCTAAGTTTTCACAATCAAGCTATGTCATTAATAATTGACTTTTTTTTTAAAGGTCTTTAAAAAATTAAAAACGAAATATTCTTACCTGTACCATTCAGTGTAGTATTTTTGTTAGTGTACAATCTTATCATGTGTCCTATTGTTTTTACATTTTCTCTCAACATTATACCACGAGCTTGCACCATAAAGAGATATGTGTTTGCTGATAAAACAAAAAGCAATTTTGAAATTGTATTAAAATAATGTATTTCCAAATTATTCTAACATACATCTACAATGTTTTCAACATTTTTTACTATGTCTGAATCCATGGTCAATGAACAATAATTCTTTGAGATGAAGGTCTTAATTAGTGAAACCTAACATCAACAATAAAAAACAATAAAATGGATTCATAACCATGGCTCTATTCAAACTCAAAAGCTACAACTGGCAGTAAATATTTTATATGACACTTTCACTTCTCTTTAAATTACAGAAAGCAACTGAGAGTGACAAGAAAATTTAATTTACCAATAAAAACATTTTCATATGTAGATACATGTCTCATATATAGATCTACAAAAGCATCATTGAAATATAGGACAAGAAAAAAGTCTAGAAAATCTTTTAGTCCCTTGTAATGGTCCCTTTTTTATTCACTTGTTAAGACAACTTCCAGTCAAAATGTGCTGTTATTCATTCACTCCAAACAGCTGCTTTTTTATACAACTGTTACAAATCTCTGCCAATCTCAAAGTATTAATGTTTTATAATTATACATGAAATATTTATTATAGCCATCAAGGGTGCGTAAATCAACATTCTGAGTAATTAAGTGACTTACTAACAACAACAGCATGAAATATTTCTCTGTCTCAATCTTGCACCCAAAGCCCCAAATATGATCTCAAAACATTTCTTTGTATTCAACAGAAGTTAGCAAGGTAGAAATGAAACTGCATTTATATCTGAGTGAGCAAATGTCTACCCAAGACTCAAAAAGCTAAAAAAATATTGCAAAGGGAAGGACATATTTCCTTTACAGAAGGCAGCAAAGAAGGTCAAAGGGATCATCTGTCACTTCACCTACATTAAGCACTCAGTTATCTGGGGGATATTTGGCTCCCTGTAACTAGTAACCACCCTAACAACAAAAAAATGCTCTGCATTTTTAGGAGGAAGAACTAAACATACCAGGGATGAAAAATAAAAAAAAGAGATTAAAGAAAAGTTAGAAAATTATCTCAGGAGCTCCATCAGATGACCCAGCACCAGTGGCATGACACAAGTAGCTCCAGATCAACTAATAAATTCTTACAGCCCAATGCAGAGTCTAGAGCTGTGTATAAGGGACTGGGGGCCCTTCCAGAGGAAAACACGGTGATTAATTCCTCTACATTAACAAACAATACCACCAACACCTACAGAAATAAAAACACCAACATAATCTTCCAAGAAATAGTATTTCAAAGCTCTACAATAATGCCTTTGTTTTTAAATGAATGAATGGGGGCTTGTCCTGGTTTTCAAAGAACTCCTCATTAAAACAGGGAATATTAACAGCTAAAAGAGGGGCTTTGAACGTGCCAGGTACCATGAATGGCATGTAATTCTCAAACCCAGGGCCAGCATGACTAGCTGTGTTTGTTAACAAGAGTTTACGTGAGTGTAAAAGTTACTCAGCTGCTACAATCCTGAAGTTGTCTCAACACCCTCTAGCCAACAAAACAAAAATAAAATGAAACAAAACGCTACAACTTTGGCCTGGTGACAGGTAGGAAATCCCAGAAGAAAGACTCTTATCAGGAATCAAGACAACAGATGACATTCAGATTTCTTTACACAAAAATTACACAAAAACTGCTCAAATTTTTAACCCAATTCACGTAAAGTAGCACACAGTGGTTCCAATTATTTAATTCCATTTGTAGTTTTCCATTCAAATACTGGAATTTTTAGGGTGTCTCTACCAAGCATTTCAAGGATTTTGTACAATCTGTGAATTCATATATGAAGTTACCTATTCAAGAAAGCTCCTACTTTAAGAATCAACATAAAGGCAATTTGATCTGTTCCTCCATGAACAATTATTTACCTTCAAACAAACAATTTCAAAATTCAAGGCTTTCCTGAAAGTAAAACCATGTGTATTTTTGCCTTTCAAAAAGTGCCTAATTAACAAAAAAAAATCTTTCTTCAAATTTAAAATATTTTAAATTGGTATCATCCTTTCTTTTTCTTCAAATAAGTTTTTTCTCCCATAGGTACAGCTCTTCTCTTCAATATCTTCCTATTCCAACACTAAAATAAACTGGGTTTTTAAATATAAATGCATTAGTAAATACTGATTTCAGACCTAACTTCGGGAAGCCTGTGTGTTTTATTCTCCTTTCTAAAGTAATACCAAAAGCTAAAGTCACTTGAAATTTTAACTCTGAGGAAGGTTTATAGAGCTTTCAGCAGGTTTGTAGAAGGATAACCTTAATTCACATAAACTAGGTGTGGGAGGCTGATGTGGCTAAGTCCCCACCCAGTTGCTTGCTCACTCCCCTGAAGGGACATAGAGGAAATAAAAAGGACAAAAGTCCTAGGAACCTGATATAGTAAAGAACTGAGAGTAAGGATTTTCAAACAAGTCCACAACGATGTCAATAGCCACGTAAATGTTCTCAATTTTTAGGGGAAATATTACTGCAGTTCAGATAATGTAAAACCAAGGTTTTTCCATAAACCTTGGAAAACCAAGATTTTCTGCAAAAGCACCTACATCTTCCCTTTAGTGAACTATAACTCACCCCTTCTGACACAGAGGAGAAAAATTCAAACAAACACACAAGACCTTTGTGATAAAGAAAGCTAGAAAAGGCATTTCTCTCAAAATAGACAGCATGAGAAGACATAATGGAAAAAAAAGAAAAAAACCCAACCAGGTAAAGTCTGCTGCCACCTTGGCTTAAGTATGCAAGATCTGCTCTTGAGACCAGGAAGATCTAACCTTGCCATGTTGTTATCAAGTAATTCTTGTAGTCTGCCTCCTCTTTCTGGCTCAGCTCCTTGTCAACTCACTATCAAACTCTACCCAAATACATCAGCACAATGAAACATTTTCCTTTGAGGGGGGGTCTTTTTCCCACTACCTGGCTCTCCAGGCTCTCCAGCACAATCACAATTCCAAGGAGTACAGATCTGCTCAGCTTATTCCACTATCATTCAGCAGCTGTTTAGATAGCAGCAGATACTTGAGAAGCCAATTAATTATGTCAGAAGCTAAAACATCAGGCAAAAATCAAAGCTATTAATTTAGTCCTGAAAAGAAATCTCATCTACTAGCACAGGTCTGCTGGCAAAGATCTGTGACAAAGAGTACAGTTCACGGGTCACCTAACCAGCAGCAACAGCAACAAAGCATTCAAACCACACAGGCCAGAAGTGCAACAGAGAAACACAGCTTTTCTTCTAGGGGTGTGGGGGAATACTGACAGCAGAAGGCAGCCAGATAAAACTCCAGAAGGTTTCTGGTGTGCCCTGATGGCAAACTCCTGCCACAAATGCCAGAGCCAGTGAGGGGAAGTGATCTGCAGAACCTCATACTTACCAAGGAGGAGGAGTTCACTGAGGATACGAAGATCAAAGGCAGCCTTGGCTGCAGAGATCATGAGATGGTGGAGTTCAGGATCCTAGGGGCAGGAAGAAGCAAAAGAAAGCTCACAACCCTGGACTTCAAGAGAGCAGACTTTGACCTCTTCTAATATCTGTGTGGTGGAGTCCCATGGAAAAGCCCTCAGGTGAAGATAGGGTCAAGAAAGCTGGGTAATATTCTGGAATGGGATAATCTCCTTCAAGACATCCATCCCAATGACCACGAAAACAGGTAAAATGCCAGGAGACCTGCAAGGATGAACAAGGACCTCCAAAAAAAAAAAATCAAGCACAAAAATAATACAGTGGGAGGAAGCAATTACAGGTAATGCAAGAACAATACAGAAAAAATATCTGAGCATCCACAGATGCAGTTAGGAAAGCTCAAATGGAACTGAGTCTGGCCAGGGATGTTAAAGACAAGAAGAAGCATTCCTATAAGTACATAGGTGACAAGAAGAAAACTCAGGAGAATGTGAACCCACTGCTCAATGAATAAGACATGTGGATGGTCTGCAATACTGAATGTCACCTTTTCTCGGTCTTTATTAACAAGACCAATCTTCAGAAAGTCCAACTCCCTGAGACCGGTCTGGAGCAAGGAAGTTGTACTCTTGCTGGACGACTTAAGCAAACAGAACACAGGTTAAGTCCGTGGGTTAAGGGAGATGGCAGGTGTCAGTGCACACTGCTGACTGTCTTTGATCCATCATGATGAGTGGGAGAAGTGTCAAAGACTAGAGGAAAGCAGATGTCACTCCTATCTTCAAGAAGGAAGGCCCAGAGAAGTACAGGCTGATCAGCCTCACCTTGATCCCTGGGAAAGTGATGGAGCAGCTAATCCTGGAAACCATTCTTCAAGTACATAAATGATGAGAAAATCATCAGGAATGGTCAATCAGCTGGGTAACCTTCTCTGATGAAAGACAGATAAGGAAAGAGCAGGGGGCATTGTCTACCAGGACTTCAGTAAGGCCTTTCACACTGTATCCCATGAGACCCTCACAAACTGTTGATGTACAGGCTGGCTGAGCAAACGGTGAGCTGGATCAAAAGCTGACTGACTAAGCCCAAAGGGTCAGGTCAGTGACCAGTGATGTATTCTGGGGTCAATACCAGGTTCGTTCCTCTTTAACGCCTTCATTAATTATCTGGATGACAGGCAGAACATAACCTCACAAAGTTTATTTATGACACAAAAATGGGGTAAGTAGCTGATATGCCAAAGGGCCATGCTGTCCAGATGTCCAGCTGCCATCTAGAGGTACCCGAGCAGGCTGGAGAAATGTGGGAACACGAACTTCATGAAGTTCACAAGGAACACTGCAAATTTCTGCATCTGGGGAAGAACAACCCCACACACCAAATTATGCTTAGGGGCATCCAACTGGAAAGCAGCTTGACAGAAGAGGCTTTGGAGGTCCTGGTGGACATCAGGGGGAACATGAGCCAGCGATGTGCTGCAAAGAAGGCCAACAGCACCCTGGGGTGCATTAGGAAGAACGCTGCCAGCAGGTCACGGTGATCCTTCACAACCTTCACTCAGCACTGTTCAAGCCACACCTGGTATAGTGTCCAGTTCTGAGCTCCACAGTGGAATAGAGAACATGGACATCATGGAGAGCATCCAACAATAGGCCATGAAAAAGACAAATGGACTGAAGTATCACTCTTAAGAGGAAAGGCTGAGAGAGCAGGGATTGTTGAGCCCGAAAGAGAAAGCTCGGAGGTCACATTGATGTCTACAAAGGGCAGCTGCATATGCATACAATGTATATGAAGGGAAGGTGCAAAAAGGGACAGAGCCAGCCACTTTGCAGTGGTGCCCAGGAATGGAACCAGAGGCAGTGGGCACAAACTGAAACACAGAATGTTCCACTTGAACACTAGGAAACACTCATATACTGTGACAGGGATGGAGCACTGGCACAGGTTGCTCAAAGTGGTTGTGGAGAATATCCTCAGAAATATTCTAAAGCCCTCTGGGGACAGTCCTGGGCAACTGCCTCCAGGTGACCCTTCCTGAGTAGGGAGGTTGGTCTAGATAATCTCCAGAGATCCCTTCCAACCTCAATTAACCTATGATTTTTCTTCCACTTTTGTTTTTCTGCATTTGTACCAACCATCGCTGTCACAGTGCAAGGCAAAAAGCATAAACCAGAAAGGCAAAATTTCACATGTAACCAAAGAAAACATCTAACAATGTAACCACTTAGATGCAATTTTCTTCATATTCTTCTTATCTCACTGTACGTGGTTCATATTAGGTAAGAAAGAGAATTTCTGACTCAAGAAACATAGAATCCAGGCTGTCTTACAGTTTACAAGTTAATCAGATGGAAAGTGCAGTGAGGAATACAAAACAACATACACATGTAGAACACCTTGGAATCAATTTTATACTCAGTGTTCCATCTCAAGCAACTGCAAGTGTGAGCTCAGAGCTCATAACTAATTCAGATGAAGTTTTTCTATCAATTGATCCAGACCTGCATGAGCAATCATGAACACACAGCCACATGCCAGTCATCAAAAGTCCTGGTTTTAGGTCATTATTTAAAACTCATACTGATAATACACATTAGGGTATTAAAGGGATCATCCTGTATTTCAGAGGACGTATTAAAAATATCAGATGAATCATTTTTTGTCTTGAATTTTTATAGCTCACAAGTTATTAATAGTTTTATGTGTTAGACTGTGGGGGGGGCAATGCATTAACTCTAAAAGTATAAAAATATCTGTAAAAATGGTTCAATGTTTTATATCAGGTAGCTTTTTGTTATTTAAGTATTCATTTGAAGACTATTTACATCTTTTTTTAAAGAAAATGGTATCATTCACAGATCACTCTCTATTAGGGAATCAAGCTCCTTCCAGGAAGTAAACCAAAAATCAAAGCACTTCTCACAACACTGCATTAGTTTATCATCCCACAAGTTCACAGAAAAGCACAAGACTCATTTTATATAGAAACTTATTAAGTCATCATGCTGTACTCGTACACCAAAGCAAAGCCAAAAAAAGCCACACACTTAGAAGCAATCAATGTAGTAAAATATACAACAGAACAAGTGAAGTTGAAAACTGGGTCAATGACTGACATGTTGAACAACACTAGGAAGTCAGAAATGTGATTACTCTAAAAACATAGAAAAGTATTAATTATTACCAAAAATGGTTTTTAAATGCCAGACAAAAGATGAACAAACTTGGAGGTCACAAATTTAATTTTAAAATGTAGCTTTTATTCTGCCAAAGCAAAACCAGAAAACAAAGGCCAAACAAACCCAAATACGTAGAAAAAAGCATCATGTCAACAGTATTTTCAAAGCAATTAGCAAAAAGTTAACATGCCCAGACCTTAAAGAAAAGACGATCTATCATCAGAGCTGTTGTAGCAACATTATACACTGCTCTTTCTGCGGAAAAAAATTGCTGAAAAACTCAGAAAGGAAATATTTCATAGAGAAGCCATGGATTCTGCAAGACTCAAATGCAGCAAATATGGCTTTACAGAGAGAATAGGCCTTGACACATGACCCTTGCCTCTGAAGTTACTGATCTGCTAGTCAACACCTGTTTTCAGGGACTTCTGAAAAGCAAATTCATCATATTGCATAAAAATTGGTATGGATTCAAACAGGTTAACAGAAAGTACTCCACTAGTAATTGTAAATGGGGAATCATCTCATGGGAGCATTTCTAGAACAAGTCCCACATGGATATCTTCTTATCTCAAGGTTATATGATATTGCTCTCAGCAATACTAGAGTTAGAAATACATTATTGGCAGAGTTCATGCATGGCAAATTAACACAGGAGTGTTAAAGATTAAATTCTATGATTAATCTAAACATACAGTAAATAAAGGTCAGCTGAAGATTGCTTCTGAAATATAGATACAATTCTAGGAGCTAGAATATTTTCCACAGTATAATGACTTTAGTCTGTGAAACTGATTCATTAAACAATTTAGCAGTGAAGGATAATACCCCAAGTAATGTAAGACTGATGTAAACTGGTTCCTATTCAAAAAAAGAAATTTACAACAAACATTAATAAAGTAAGTGTCCAACTTCTTTAGCATTGTATTTATTTTTACACATTTTTGTTAATCAGAAGTTGTTTTTAAAACAGATACAATAGCATAAAAAAAGAAAAAAAAGGTGTTCTTTGAAATATATTCTTTATTTGATTTGTTTTTGAATATTCAATAGCAGTTTTGCACTACTTGTAAAATAATAAATCCAATCTTATTTCACAGAGATAGTGAGACTGCATTTGAGTCTGTATATGTATACCTTCTTACAAGAAAAATACCTTAAAAAATCACCTCAATCTGTTGAAAAAAGAAGTTTTCAGTGTTTCTGGAGGCTAACAGTGATCATTCAAATGGTGCAGATGGACAAGTCTGTATCAGCTGCAACAGAGAAGCTTCAAAATTAGTTTTTTAATATTTCAGATAACCTCTGTATAGTCACTGCAACAATGGACATGCCAGATGGATGAGTCCTCTGACTCCAAGTCTGAGGAACTGGATAAATGTAAGTTCATTTTTTATTTGGAGACAGTAAATGAAGGGATCTCCATTTACAGTGAAAAAATTGAATCAAAGTTTCTTTCCCTAGCAGTAGTTTTAAGCATGATAAAAGATACAATGTTCAATATAATTTCTAACATATTTGATACTATTCTATCCTCTCAGGCTACTAGTTGATTATACAGTGAGCTGTAGAATAATTCAATAAATGCATAATGAACTGAAGGTAAAGAAGGACAACCACAAATCTACAAAAGTGAAAAGTGACCATTGGCGATACCTTGCAAAAAAGCATCTTTTGTATTTTAAAGTCCTGAAACCAATCTCTGCCCTGTGCTCACAAGAATCTAGCACTGGATGCCACACAAAGCATAATCATTTCTTGCTGCTCCCCTTAATATCCTTGCATAATTTGAATACAAAAGATTACCTAAGAGCTGTAGAAAAGCAAGCAAAAATAGCCACTTGTGGAAATATTCTTATTAATCAGAAGCCAGTAGATAAGCTATCTTTCAACATAGATGTGGAAATGGTTAAAGCTTTGGCCATGTGAGTAAGGCATCACAGTTCAGATAAATGTCCCCAGGGTATACAATCTCTCCTTCTCTAACCCATGAGAAGAATGCATTCCAATATCTGCCTGGCTTAAGTGAAAACTCATTTCACATGAGGTCTCATAATTACTTTGTCCTTGTGAAGTTAGCTGCAGTACCTGGGTTTTTCTGTTTTCTGTCTAAGAACAACATCACGAAATGAATACTGATTGAAATCTTATGCAGGCAAGTTCCCTGACCAATAATGAGTAATACCTAAGGACTTTAGGAAAACTATCAGATAAAAACACAGAAATAAATATGCATGTTTACTCAAAATTAATCTGTTGGTAGAAGTGAAAGACAGAGAAGTGAAAGACAGTCATGAATGACAGGACTACAATAATTTATTCAGCATCAGGTGCTAGGAATGACTGTGCTGGGCCAACATAATGGAAAAGTCTTTGCACCTTCCAGACCAAGGCAGAAAACTTACCCATGACACTGCCCGAGTTCAGTGGGTTCAGCGAGCTCAAGCCCTTAGTCAGAATGCTGAGGAACATTTGATCACTGCAAATCAGAGATCAAGCACAGTGTTTAAACCTCAATTTCCCCTTTGCACAAAAGAAAAAGGAAAGTCCCTAGAAATCAGAAAGTAAACTACAATTTCACAGGTAAAAGATTTGATGATAATTTGTGGAACTGACATGAAAAACTGCAATGCAAGCAAGAAGACCTCTGAAACTAATGAAAATACTTCTGCCTCCAAATGAAGCTTTTAATAACAGGTGAACTTTAATAATGGAATATAGCTGAAAATAGCTCCCAAAGAACCAGTTCTGTAGTAGGGGCATTTCTCTGCCCCTATGAATTATGAAATTATGAAACAATGGGACAGACAAGTTTCATTTACTCAAGAAGCTTGTAGGAGTATGGGTATGAGAATAACTCCCTAGAAAGAAATAAAAGAAGGCAATAACAACGAAAGAAAAATACAAACATGAACATCTACCATGCCCTGCAAAACTCATCAGCCTTTTATCAGATTCTTCCACACGGCATGAGAAACAAGCAAGTTGTATGTCCTATTTCACTGCAGTTCTTGAGCAAAACCTATACACAGGCTCCATCACAAAACCCTCAGACAAGGTATTACCAGCCACCTACCATTGTGGCAAACACAGCAGTATCCTGTCCTGTACCATGGCCAGTTTGGACATCCCAATAAGAGACAAACAAGTCTCTTACAAGACAAACAAGTAACACTAGAACAAGCCCAGAGGAGCTTCCAAAAACTGAGCACATTCTGTATGAGCAGAAACTAAATGAAATGGGTTTGTTCAGTCTTAAATAGAAATGGCTAGCAGGATGGTGCATTTTTTGCTGTCTTCAGCAATTTAATTTTCAGCAAAATTTAGTCTTCTCTATAGAGCAGATTAACTGAACACTTGAAAGTACTCAGTGAAAAGACACAAGGCAATGACCATAAGGTGGGATATTACAATTACATATTACAATTTTCTCACAGTTGTCTGACACTGGAACAGGTTTCCCAGAGAGACAGCAAAATCTTCATCCCTGGATTTATTCAAAACTCAACTGGACACGACCGTGAGCAATTTGATCCAGTAGGATCTGCTTTCAGCAGGAGGTTGGATCAGGTGACTTCCAGGTGCCCCTGCCAATCTAAATTATCCTATAATCAAACAGCAAGTCTTTAGAAATATAACAGCTGCCAGAGATGCAAGGAACAAAGAATATCAGCACGAAAGCTGTAAGCCATGATAAACATTTATCTTGCAGTGAGCATTTTCGGCACTCTCCTCCATTTCTGCACAAGTTCAAAATGGAGTGATATCACTCTTCCTATTATGAAAAATAGTCCCTAGTAACAGAACAGGAAATAGATTTATATAAAATTGTGAGCTAAAACCAATAGAGATGTTTCCAAGTTCCATGTAGGCTGCACAGCTGCCTTTTGGTTAGGACTGACAAAGAAGTAGCAAGATTTTAACAAAAGAAGCAGTAAGAGAGAAAATATTAGCTGTTTTTTCCTCCTCAATCTCATTTCACCATTCAAGATTCTTAGTTACTGATGTCAACACAGACTGCATCTTCTTTGATCACTGCACTGTTTCATAACCAGTTCTTATTTGAACTGCATAGGTCTTTACATCCAAGGTAGACAAGCTAGGATCACAGAATATGCTGAGTTGGAAGGGACTCATCAGGATCATTGAGTGCAACTACTGGCCCTGCACAGGACCCCCCCCAAGAATGTCACCATGTGCCTGAGAATGTTGTCCAAACACTTCTTGAACTCTGTCAGGCCTGATGCTGTGACCTCTTCCCTGGGGAATCTGTTCCAATACTCAAGCACCCTCTGGCTGAAAAACTAGACTGCAATGGACTACAATATGGAGAGCTCCAAGATACACTTCCACCCAATCTGGCAAAGGTTCTCCGCTGCAAAGAGACAGAAAAGAATAACCCAGGGATGAATAGGAGATAATTTTCTGAGATCTGTTAGGTTGTCCAATGTAATTCCAGTTATAATTCTGAGAACAAATGAGAAAAACAGAAAAAAATTGTCTCTGGCAATACTCAGGTTGGTCTGGCAGGGAAATTAGACCAGCAAATGCTCTCCCTTGGTCACCATTGTCTTGTTAATTTGTCTTATTCTCCTAAGCTTTGGATCCTTTCCACAACGTAAACTCGAAGCTACACATGGGTTCTGGATAGCTGTCAGGACCAGACATAGATTATTTGAGTCCCTTTTACTGCACTTTTATCTATAACACTGACAAAAATCCCATACTGGTGTGAAATATTCCTGCTCTCAGCAAGCTTCTTCAGCCTTTAACTAATACATGAATATTTGCAACTTTCAATGAAGTTTCAGAATCACAGGCTATTAATTCAACATCAGAAATTTCAGTTTCTGCTTTTATCAGAGAAGCACCAAATGAAGTACTGTCACAAAAGTGGTTATCCTGGAGAAGCAGTACCTCTTATCTGCTTTCATTGAATACTTGAGACTATCACACAGAAGTGTCATTAAACATTAAAATTAAATTTTTAAATTTTAAACATTTGAAGTGTTTTTCACCATTTTAACTTGCCATCCTATCCCTTAAGATTTTCCTCTAAAACAACAGAGGAAACATTAAACATTAATTTCCTGAATTAAACAGGAAAAATTAAAATTAGAAAAATAGTTGACTTCTCTAATTAACAGTTAGAAATCAATCTGCTGTTGTGTTTCCACTCCTCTATCAAAAGGGTGCTGAGGTATGGTTGCAATCACCTCTACCTCATCCGATCATCTGTGCTGACAGAAAAGGGAAAAGCAGGCACATGGACAATTCCAACAAAGTGTATGAACTCTTCGCAACTTGAAAATGTGGTTTTCCTCCCCTTGTATTCTGAAATACTTGGAATATTAAAAGTATCTATTTCCCAAAGAACTAACATTCTGAGAGGTCTCTTCAATAAGCAAACAAAATCAAACAAAACAACAAAAAAATCCCAGAGCTGTTATTACAATATCCATAATTATGGTGCAAATGAAAACCTTTAAATATTAGACAAATAATTAAATACCTTAAAATAAGTAACTAAGATTTTTTTTCCTCTAAACAACTTGTCAATATTTCAAGTTGACCTAAACTGCATTTGCTACAAAATTTTCTAAATAGTTTGACAGACAGAGGGAATGTGGTAGTGACCTCTTTGAGAATTCTTCCAGTGCCAAGGGCTTACATGTGCAGATGTCTTTTCCCTTTGATAAGCGATTAATTGCTTGCTAGTGGGGACTCCCACTTCATTAGCCCATAAGAACTCAAAATTTCAATCAATTTTGACATTTCAGGAAACCATTCTGCTGCATAACTCACTTATTTTTTCTCTCCCACCTTCCAGTACACTTCTGCTCCATAAAACATTTGGGAGTCCAACTTCTCCCTCTCTTTTCAATTCCTCTGACCAGCATGAAGAGAAGCCATCCAGGGAGCAGCTCCAGTTTCCTACAACATAATTAGAATTTTCTTCCACTCTGACACTGTGCCTTGTAGCTTGTTGAGGAAGAAAATGTTCTGGTGAACTAAAATATCATACCTATACACATAAATTATGGCAGATCCCAACCATTTATGACTTAGCTGCAGAATATATTTCATGAAAAGCTGCTAACAGGTAAGGTGGTTGAGTTTCAGTAAGCAACCTTTAGCCTTCCTCATCTTCAAACACACAGCCAGCCTTGACTTAGATGAATCTATTTTATTATACTCAGTTAAAAGGTGCAAGCACAGTGAAATATTCTATTCTATCACAGTATGCAAATGCCATGAGCATACAGCATAGGATTATTACATGAATCATCTGCCTGTAAATTTGGGTGTTCCTAAGTGCTTTGAAAATCTTCTGTTCTTACAACTCATATTTTCACTATACTGCCAGGAAGCTTGTTGGGTTTTAGATAATATCTGACTTTCTTTCTCTTCATTGCACACAGTAACATTTTAAGGAGCAAATTCCTGGGAAATCAGCCTTACATCTGCAGGCTGATAGGCTGAGATGTAAAACTTTCCTACTGCCCTTTCCTTTACCATTTTCTATATTCTCTTCCACAGGGTCCTTCAGACCAGCACAGCACAGCAGCATTTCAAGATGGACCTAAGAAGTGTTACAGACAAGGAGTAAGTTCATTATTGCAGGGTTCTGACTTCAGCTGGATGAGTTCACAACACAACTGGATACAGTTAGGGCAGCACAACATTGATCAGTAGCTGGGAAGAGCTGTAATCTCACAAATGCATATAACTACCCAAGATTTTTCATTGTTAAATCATATCTTGAGAGGGCCAACTACAGTACTTTTGTCTGAGATAGCAAAAGAGACTAGCTTGAGTATGATTCGATTTTCCTTCAGGGTTGATCAGACCTAATTAATCTACCCCAAGAACACTTTTGGTACCTACAGTTGATTTCATTTCATTCCTGGTAAAAAGGAAAATGAACACACATGTACCAATGTGAACCCAATAGCTGAGCAGAAAGATGAAGTGAAAAATTAAAAGTCTCATCACTAAAGGTTCCGATTCTGAACAAGGTACTGCATAAGCCTTGCTTAGTGAGACAAGGTATTTACTAAGAAAATTCCCATTGGCAAGAAACATTTAAGTAACAAAGTAAAACTACAGCTGCATACATTATGTAAGATGTTATGAGTTTCACTTATAAAAATGTAGAAATTGTACTCTGCTATTTAAATCATATTCAATTACTTGCAATTAAAGTCTACTTTATATATGTATTCTGCACTAGCATCTCAAAGACTTAAGATGTCTAAATAGACATCAGCATCATTCTCACTTGGAAGACTACATCACATGCCTTTCAGTAGGGAAACAATGACAGACAAGAAAATTCAGAACTCCAACCCTATAAATATATTTCCTAATATTTTTTTTGTATTTATTTGAACTAGAAGAATAATTGGCAGACTTGTCAATATTGTAGGAAGTACATAAGTAAAGGAGAACCATAGAAGGTGAACTATAGGTGAACTATATGGAACTATTTAAGTATAGTAGCAACAATTGCACCTTGAAAGTGTTTACAAGTTAAATAGAAGATAGTGAACAAAAGGGAGCCAAACAGCGTAAAGACAAAATCCACAGGAAACAATTCCTGAAGATTCAGTGGTCACATCAGTGTGGACAGGACTGTCCACACTGTAATAAGGACTGCAGAGAGAAGTTTTAAGCACTAAGGATGAAGAGAGAGATGATGTTGCAAGTATTTAGGAAGCACCTGATAAACAAGGAGATGTGCAGAAAAATGTGGCACTGTTTCCTGGAAAAAAAAAAAAGGAAAACATTCCCTAATCAAGAGACACACAACACAGGGAAATCCCACAGAGCACCATACAGGATACCACTGGCCTTAGATCTGGGGTAATGCCCACCAGTTCTAAAAGGATCATCCACTGAGAAAAAGCATGATGGTCTCACAGTAATAGCAGAAGAGTGAACTAAGGAAACCAGCACATTTCTGGGTCTGTTTTAGACACAAACTCGCACAGTTATTTTTATGAAGTTTCTTCTAAATCAACTGTTTCTCTCCCTCTGAAGCGGTTGCTTCAGAAGTGGAAGTTACCAAACTGTAAAACCTGTGAAGAGAGAGAGATCCCACTAATGCAAGTAAACAAATATTCAAACTGATTCTTCATTTTTGTTCACACGGGCTTTATTATTAATGCAGTTACTAGCAATTTCAAAAATTAATACATTTAAGTGACTCCAGCGGTTCTGTAGTTCTTTCGCGATTCACACCACTGTAACATGACGAAACGCTGAGCCGCTTTAGTGCCTCACTTGGCCAGCCTGAGAAGCAAGGGCAGCATCGACCTACCTGGCGATGCAGATGAACCTTCTAGAGCGCTTGAAAGCAGCAGAACAAAGATGCGGGATCCGTGCACGTTACCGCCGCCCCCCGACCCTTCCCGGGCGGGCGGGATCGCGTTCCCACAGCCGAGCCGCCCCTCGCCCGGCGCCACCCGTGCCCTCCCCGCCGCGGTGACAGCCCGGGGGAGGCGGGCGCGCCCCCCACCACCGCCCTCACCCCCGCTCCTCGAGGGGGTGGCTCCGGACTCACCGATCCCAGGGGCCACATAGATGAAGTAGAGGCAGGATGAGGAAAAGGAGAAGAAGAAGATGAAGGCGAGCATGGAGCGGTTGGAGACGCGCAGCGCCTTCCGCAGCAGTGGCATCCTCCCGCCGCGCCGGCCGCCGGCCGCTCCGCTCAGTCCCGGCGAGCCGCGGCGGCGCTTCCTCGGGGGAGGCGGCCCGCTCCTCCCATGGATCGGGCGGCGAGAAGGTGACGAGGGGACGAGGGGAGCCCCCTCCCTCCGTCCCCGGGAGCGGGGCTGGCAGGGGCAGCGCCGCGGCGTGCGGAGGAGGGCGGGCGGCGGCGCTTTGTGGCCGGTCCTGCTGTCTCCTCGCGGGCGGCTGGAGCGGGGATGCCCGCCCGCCTCCGCGCTGCGCCTTCGGGCGGGCTGAACCGCCGCCGGAGGGAGGGGCCCCCTTAGCGCTGCCGCGGGGCTCGGGATACGCTCCCGCCGCTCCTCACATGCCGCCGGGCGCCGCGGCCACCCGCTATCCCGCCTGCAGTCCCCGTACTAACGGCGGCGGCGGCCGCAGCAGCAGCATCCCCGCAGCGGGCGAGCAGAGTCACCTCCGCGCTGCGCCCAGCCCAGCCCAGCCCAGCCCGGCCCCGCCGCTCCCGCGTCGCCCCGCACCGGGAGAAGCCGCCCCGCACCGGGAGGAGCCGCCCGCACCGGGAGGGGCCGCGCGGCGCTGCGGCGGTTGTGGCGCGCGCGAGCACCGGCGCGGCGGCGGCACTGCGGGACTGCAGCGAGCGGGAGGGCGAGCGGGCGCGCGCGCGCCCCTGCCCCGCCCCCGTGCCCCCGAGGGCCAATGGGAGGCGAGGACGAAGCGAGCCCGCGGCCGCCGATTGGCTGGTGCGCGCGCGAGCGTTGGTATCAGCGGGTGCGGGCAGGGGGCGATGAGGCGGCTCGGCCGCGCTCGCATCCCGCCCCGCTCTGCTCGCCGGGTGATGCCGCTGTGGGCGGCCGGCCGGCGGGTGTGCATGCCTTTTCCGTGCCCAGTCACCTCGCCCTTGTGCAGAACACGGCGCGGTGGGGCCGGGTTCCAACCCTGTCCGCGTCCGCTTTCCAGTGCTGGTGCTTGTCCTTCCCCCTCCTTTCCTCAGCCGGCGCTGCCCCTGTGCCACGGGTGGATGTGGTTGTGCTTCCAGCTGTTTTAACGCAGAGCAGTTGGAAACGAGAGTCAGGGCTGGCAGCTTCTCCCTTATGAGAAGAGGCTGCAGGAGCTGGGCCTGCTTAGTCTAGAGAGGGGAACTCATTAGTGCTTTTAAACATCTCAAAAATGGCTGTCAAGAGAATGGTGCTAGACTCTTCTCAGTGGTGCCCAGCGACAGGACAAGGAGTAATGGCCATAAACTAAAACACAAATGTCACCTCAACATGTAAAGAGGAAGAAGCTCTTTACACTGAGGGTGGCCAAGCGCTGGAACAGGTGCCCAGGGAGGTCATGGAGTCTTCCTCTGCAGAGACGCATTTAAAACCCGCCTGGCTGCAGTGCTGTGTAACCTGCTCTAGGTGACCCTGGCTTGGAAGACCGTCCATCTCAACACTAACAATTATGTGATCCTGTCTTTCTGTGACTCAACAATTCTCCACCGAGCAGAATAGGAAGCATTGCCTGAAGGTTTGGCTACACTTGTGCTTTGGGATTTGCTGAATTTAAATGTGATGATCTACACACTCCATTACCAGTTCGACTCCCAAGGCCATTGCTTTAAAAAGGTATTTTTTTTAAAATTGGCAACAGAAGCTCTATATCGATTTGCTGCACTTTCTTGCTTTGGCAATGAACTTGGCTGCCACAAGATGCTGGGTGATAGGGTTAAGCCGGTAATTGCTCTGTTCCTCTGGAGAATGCTGTCACAGATAGATGTGTGCCAAGAGATTGGCAGCAGGCCAGGTCATGCCTGGGCACACTTGATGTGGCAGCAGGATCCATTTGCACAAGAATCCGGGTTTGTATTGTTGGTTTGTGTGGAGTTTAGTCAGACACAGGGCAAAAAGAACAGAGATACAGAATTGCCCACTCCTCACAATACAATTTTGTCTTAGTCGCTATAGAAGCACAATGATTTTTACGCAATAGGTATTACTAGTAGCTTCATCTTGTTTCAGTAATCATCAAAGAATCATAGAATGGTTTGGGTTGGAAAGGACCTTAAAGGCTACCTAGTTTCAACCACCCTGGCATGGGCAGGGAAACCTTTCGCCAGACCAGGTTTCTCAGAGTCCATTCAGCCTGCCTTGAACATTTCCAGAGATAGAGCATTCACAACTTCACTGCACAACCTCATCCAGTGCCTCACCCTCATATTAAATGATTTTTTTCTAATATCTAATCTAAACCTGTTCTCTTTCAGTTTGAGGCCATCCACCCCTTATCCTTTCACTACACACTCTTCATCTTCTTTCAGTAATAAGAGAGAAAAATTATTTTGGTCACCCAGCACAGCTTGTGGTCAGGTAGAGTTTATCCTTTAGAATGACAGGGCAACCTTATCACTTCCTTCAATCACAGGCAAACTGCTTCCAAACACTGCAGGCTAACATATCAGTATTTTTTAACCACAAATGTAAAAAATTTGAGTCATTTGACATATAAATGTCAGGGCTAGAAATACAAAATGGTTGGTTAATCAGTGAAGTAGCAATGCAAATAATTGATGGTAAAAACAAAAGCAAATGCTTCCATAGTCAAAATCTTGCTGAGTGCTGAACATTTATTTGTACAGTGGAACACAGTACACACAGTAACAATCTATAGCCACATCATGGGCTTCCCTGATTATCCCTGATGCAGAGCATAGACAAGGATTTCCCAGTAAAAGTTTTCATAGGAGAGAGAGGAATTCAGTTCCTTCAGCTCTGAAACAGAGACTTGTCAGTTATATTTTGATGGATGTTGCTGCAATGGGTGTCCATGCAGGTTTGGGTTGTGGTGGAGTTAATTTTCTTCACAGTGGCTCATATGGGACTATGTTTTGGATTTGTCTGAACAAGGGTTGATAATACAGATACATGTTTGTTACTGCTGATCAGGGCTTGCACAGAGCCAAGACCTTTTCTACTTTTCATATTGCCACCATGGTGAGGGGACTGGGGGTACGTGGGAGGTTGGGAGAAGACAGCCGGGACAGGTGACCCCAAATGACAGAAGGGATGTTGCAGACCATATGACATCCTGCTCAGTACACAAAGCTGAGGGAAGAAGAAGGAAGTGAGGGACGTTTGGAGTGACAGTGTTTGTCTTCTGGAATAACCTTTGCATGATGGAAGCCTGCTGTCCTGGAGATGACTAAACACCTGCCTGCCCATGGGAAGCAGTGAATCAATTTTTTTTTTCCTTTGCTTTTCTTTGCTTATGTGCAAAGCAATTGTATTCCATATTAAACCAACCAGAATTTTCTGACTTCTACCCTTCAAATTTTCCCCCCGATCCCACTGGAGGGAGGATGAGTGAGCAGCTGTGTGGGGCTTGGTGGCTGGCTGGGGCTAAACCACTACAGTATCAGGTAGAGGGATAGATTGTGTGATGTATTTTGTCACAAAGTTGTTTCTGAATTGCCAGTAACAACTATATAACTTGATATATATCATTTATTTTATTCAGCAGAGTGCAAAACTAGCCATAGGAATACAACAATAAAATGTTATTTACATATATTATTTAAAGTTGAAGCTTAAGCTGACAGTAATATAGGACATGAACTTGAGTTTATGAAGCAAAAATGCACTGTGTCTTTATGTCTCATTGCTCTCTCACATTACAGTAAAATTTATTTTATATGTGATGTGGCATTATTGCTACGTGATTTTTATGTATTAAAGCTATTGATTTACTCTGCTAACTGGAATAACTGAGTAATAACTGGCACTTGATTCCTCTACATTCCACTTTTTGGTGCAGTTTTAGATCTGTTTCTGTGCTGTAAACATAAGTAAGGACATTAGAAGATCAACATGATGACAACTCATGGAATCTTGTGAGACACTGGACTGAGATCCATAATACAAGAAATCTGTATCATGGCCCTAACTTTTGTGTGGAGGAACATTAAGTGGTGCCCTACACAGCACTGTTTCTGCATAAGTGAAGGCAAATGCCATGTCTCCAGCTCAACATTAATTTTGGTTTGATCACTTGGACTGTTAGATGCACTTTTGTACAAGTTTAAGAGATGTATGATGAGCAGGAGACAACCTGTGGACTAGTATATTAACTTATATATATAGAAATGTTTGTGGAAACATAAAAAAATGGAATTTTGGAAGACAGACGTGTCATGCTTAATTGAATCTCCAACAGCAGGACACTGCAAGAGCAGCAACATAACTCACAGTTGTGGTAGATGACTTTGCACACGTGTCTGCTCTGATCATAATACTTGAAGCCTCTTCTTTGAATATTACTTTCTTCAGTAAAAAGATTACTGCACACTATGTAGATCACTTCTTTGAATAAGCAACAGTATTTCAATTCACTTATTATTGTAAGAAGAGGAAATTCCATTGGATGTGTATTGCTCTGCTGTGTTTCCTCCTTCAATGGAATTTCTTCAGGAAGTCCTTAAACAATTATAGTTATTCTAGAAGATGAAGACTCCTTCCTCATTCTTGTTTTCAATCTAAGCATTCAAAAGTGAATTTTCTATGGATCAGCAAACACAAAATTGAACAAGATCTCATCAGAGCAACAGCTGCAAAACCATCAATGTCTCCAAAGCTGCTGTAAAAAACACATCTGTCAGTCATTTCAAAAGTTCATATATTTCATGAAGTCCAAGAAATGCTGCCACAGAAACTGAATATGCGAAATTAAGAGGTTTCCCGTACTGCATGGGCACGGTTGTGCATGACGATGTTATGTTAACAAAGCAAGCACTGATCTTTTGGAGAAAAGTAACAGTGCCTTTTTTTTTTTTTTCCTTTTTTTCTTTTTTCTTTTTTTTTTTTTTCTTTTTTTCTTTTTTCTTTTTTTATTTTTTTCTTTTTTTCTTTTTTTCTTTTTTTCTTTTTTTCTTTTTTTCTTTTTTTCTTTTTTTTCTTTTTTTTCTTTTTTTTTTAATAGGAGAGGAAGGAGAGGTTTAATGATTTTTTTATCTGGGTCACTTCTGGAATCCATTTGAAAGAGTAACACCTCACACCATAGTGGCTTTATAATTGAAGACATAGGATGCTGTAAGACAACAGGCAGGAAGGAATGCCAGAAGACCTTGAGGGAAGCAAATTATCTTACACTGCTGTCATCATTAAGTGTAAGGAGTAAGCCTGATACCAGCATCACTGAAGCTGTGTCAGAGACTATCCAAGGAGGTAGAGAGTGGTGTGTTGCTTAGATCATTTGTTACAGCTGGTTTTTAAAAGAATGCACATACAAATGTCATGTCTATATAATATCCAATTTTGCAGTCTGCAATACTAAATTAAAATCTCACACTTGTTCCCCAGGTCATCTACTGCCACATGTTCATGTTATTTCTTATTGCTTGTACCCAGTCGTTGAATCAGCTGTAGTAAACTCTAGTTTAACTAGATGTTTTTTCTCTTCCATATTGATCTGTCTAGAGCTTGTCTCTCCTCCAGTCAATATTCCTATACTCATTGCCAAATTTCACCTGGCTGCCTCCATAGTCTGTATATTCAATGCAGAAAGGCTGCTTGGTTTTGTCACAATTTTTGTCATTTATCTGTTTAAAACACTTTTTATCAACAATAAAGTACTAAAGTACCTTATCAGTCTTGAAATTCTTGCTTTTTTTTCTTTTTTACTGCAAGTTTAATCATTAATACCAACATCATTCTGTCTTCCTTATACTCTACCTTTACATTCCGGTACTGTCAAGTCGTGTCTATTTGGTCTCTGGTTACTGACTGTCAATTTGTCTTTGCTTTTAGCTAAGCCAGCCCAGCTGCCTTATTTAGGCTGTTATTGACAGCCCAAGAAGCAGCATGATTCTTTCACATGTTTTTTTACAAGAGCTCTTTCCTACTCACACCACCTGTCCCTCAAACAAACCTAGTGAACTGCAGTCAAGGCACAAGAACCTCCCTTAGTTCCAAGCAATCCCTTTGGAGCCACAGGCAAAATTCTGTGATCAGCTTTCTCCTCACTACAGAGAATTACGTGAAATATTCCCTGTGGTTTCACTTCTTAAATCTTTTGCCATCATTACTTCAGCTTTCCTCCTTACCTTTTCTGTTTTCCTTAATTGTAGTAATAAAAATTGATAAATGAGCATAACATGATTTCATTATTAATCCTACATGTAGCAATTACTTTGTTGGTATTTTTTGTAAATAGCTTTGGTTTCTCATTTATTTGGGTTTAGCAGTGTGATTATTATTAGTCACACTTTGTTATACAGGGCAGCAGCATTCAAGGATCCTGCACAATAACTTATAAGTAACCTTTCTTGTAAGGTCAACGAGAAGTTAAATTGCCTGCAGTTAAAAAACTCAGGATAAGAAGCATGAGAAGAGGCCTGACAATTCCAAGAAAATGCACAGTCTGTGTAAGATTTTTAAAGATTGAGATAAAGATTAATTATGAGTAAAGATTAAATCAAGTTTTGCCAGGGTCATCTAAACCCTGGAAAGTTAGTGTTCTTCAGTGTGTAGCACAAACACATAAAACTCATATTAATAAATAATGAAAAATGTAACACCACACTTAATTTTTGGGTCATGTGACCTAACCTCATTACATCCATTATAATTCCATTATTAAATCAAATGTCAGATTGGAAGTATTTTGAGAAAATTTGGGATTTTCTTTTGTACTACAACTTCAAGCCTGAAACTTATTGCCCTCTCATGCACGTAGTGTGATTCTTGGGGCTGTCATGTGCAGGGCCAGAAGTTGGACTTCGGTGATCCCTGAGACTCTTTGACCTCAGGATTACCTATAATTCTGTGGTTCTATAATTATCATTTTGAGATTAGGCAATTTGTAATTTTTTCTGTGTCATGAATATAACTATTTGCTATACCATAGTATTATAAACATCTTATGTGGAAAAGACAATAGCTTGCATTAGATTGTGTTCATATTCCTTTAAAACAGTGCATGCACAGTTGTTTGAAATCTATGTAGCAAGGATAAGGTGCAAGTAAAAATTATTTTTATCACTGTGTAAGTACAGCACAAAGAAGGATTGATTAAAAAATAGTTTTGGGAACCATGGGATTTATTTCACCATAACTTGTACAGGTGAAAAATAAATGCAGTGGGAGACATAATCATCGTTAATTAATATCAAATACTTTTATTATGGAAATCAGAATTTTAGTGGCCTGAACTACTGACATCAGAATTAGTCTGAAACCTCTTTTTGCTGCATTTGGATTAATGGCTGTTCCTTAGAACATTTTTGGAAATGGAGAGTTACTAAGAAATACTAAGAGAGGACTCCAGGATAAGGTTGCACTCTTGGACTCCTTCCCTAACCTCACTTTAAAAAATGTCATGCAAGTCTTAAAAACCAGAGCACAAAACTAAATTGTGCAGCTTGGCTGGTAATCACTTCAGTGGGGGAATAAATTGATAGAAGATTTTCTGGAAGGCTTGAGGACTTTTGCTTTGCTTTTGTCTTTTGTGGCTAAAATCTTATCCTCAGAGATGCAATTCCTTTGCTTATATAAATAGAAACAATCTGGTCCCACTCGTTCGACTGCAATTAGGAAAAAGCAATCAGAATTTGTTAAACAGACTTCAGAGAAAGAAGAATCTTATATCTTAGAAGACAGATGTTTTCTGATTAAGCTTTCTGTCACAGCCTCATTTAAGTTGCATAAGTCACAGATAACTTTAGCAAAGGTTACAGTTGTTGGAATTCCACTGTTTTGTTCAGTTCTCAATAACAGCTTTGTTTAGTTTGTGAGATAGTGTTTAAATAGTTTGAACCTTCTTAAGAGCTGAAGCAATTCTTCTGTCCTCAGAATAACTCTTCAGTGTCTTGCAAACCTAAACAATAATCTAAAGTTTTCCTAAGAGACATCTTCTTACTTTTCTGCTTATGATATGAAAAAATAAGGGAGGGCTAAAAGTTAATAAGTATATTTTCATTAATATAACCTCATTTATGCAGAGGGTCATGCAGTGACAGTTGTGTAGAGATAGTGATGCTGCCATAATTGTTGTTGCTTATACTTCTGACTACAAAATTTCCATTTATTTGGCTATCCTTTAAGTAACCATTAATTTGTTTGGTTTAAAAAAAAATCTGTGTAAAGTGTTTTTTCCTAAGATGAGCTCTTCCCAAACCTAGGAAAAAATTCTCAGTGTAGGAAAAAAAAAAGAGAGAGAAAGCAGAAATACTCCAAATTCTCCAAGTCCCTTGGTCCTTAAGAGAAAAAGAGCAAGACCATTTGGTCATAACTGAATTTCCCTATATTTTGAAAGAGAAGTAGTGGCCTTTAATATTATCTGCTTGCTCACTCATGGGCATGAACACTTTCTCAAATATTGCTGATGCAGCTGATTTCTTAGAACAAATGAAATTCTAAAGATTCTGTCCTGACCAAGCATTTGTCAGCCTCTTAGAATTGCAAGAACTGAGAGTAAATATATCTTTGGCAAAAAAAAAAAAAAAGTTATAACAGTGTCGCAGTTACTCCTTGGGGCGTAAGATGTTCTGCCATGAAAGAGTAATATATATATATTGTGCCAGATACAACAAACACCAAGACTGAAATGCTAGAAATAGTTACAAATTCCAGCGCATTTTCCAGACTACATAAAAAGAAGACTAACCTTGAAGGGCTGTTGGATTTTTTTGTTTACTTTTTTGTTTTGTTGCATTTTTAAAAATCATATTAAGGTCTAGATTTGAAGTAGATTTTGAATCACAGTTTTAGGCTACCTCTGTTAGAGTTAGCTAAAATTGTTTCCTTCGGTGGGTGGCTTTCCTTGCAGTATGTTTCTAAGTGTATTTATGGATTAGTGGTGACATGGTGCATTATGCCACAAGACCTTCTTTCCAGTCTCCAGGCCATAGCATCAGTTACAAATATTAAGGCTGAAGAAGACAAAAATAGCCTTTGGCATAACCTACAGCAAACTGAGACTGTTTGTTTGGCGGCCCTATCTGTGGGCCTCCAAAGCCCAACAGTTTGGTTTTTCCTGCTAGTTTGCTTCCTATCCCAAAGACAGCAAAGAACAAGTACCCTATAAAACTCCAAGGCAGCCTTAGAATAGCCATCTATTTATGTTATTTATTGCTGCTATTGGTACCTAAAGGTCCCAGTCACAGAAGAGAACCCAAGTCCTATGGTCTGTAAAAACGAAAAAATGAAAATAATCCCTACATCAGGAATTTACATCTGTTTTACATTTAGCACCTGCTGATTCCATTGTGGGGATGTAGGCACATGCTTGTATGTCTACGTCTTGCAGAAATGTGATTATTTTAATTTGCTTCTCAATGCTGGTAATTTATCTTGATCTGAAACACAGTGGCAAAAATGAAGTTCATGGAGCTCCATATACTTAATAAGAACAACTGAAAACTGTTGTGGAAATCAGTCTGCCAAAATCTAATTAGGGGCTCTAATTGTGTATTGTTGCTCAGAGAGTTTTTCACAAGTGAAAACTTGTTAAGATTAATTTTTCCAAGTGCCTGCTGGAAAACCAGTAATAAATATTGAATGCTTATGAGCTGTGATTATGAAATTATTTTTTGTGTTCTCAATATAACAAAACCACTAAGGTATTAAATATTAAAATTTACTTAGGAATAAATATTAAAACAAACAAACCAACAAAAATAAATCAACTAAAGCACCAACAGCATCTTGCATCTGAACATTTCTGACCAAGTGTCTACTTTTTGCCCCCAAGACCTTTTAACAGAATACATGGCAAATATTAAATGCAAACTGAAAAGAAGAGACAATGAAAAAAATGCAAGGGAAATAGGTTTTGCATTTCAGAATACTTTTGGATAGAATCAAACAGATTGATGAATGAGTATGAAATTATATTTAAATTTAGAATTAGTGACATGGATCCAAACACATGAAGTCAGACAACAGGCAATCTGGAAAATAAGTTTTGTGATAGGGAGAGTTTTTTTCATTCATAATAGCTTCTACATATGTAAGTAAGTAAGTGTTCTTTCTAGCTTACTTAGCATCTATTTTCTACCATGTATTAGAAGAGAAATGTGAGTCTTAGTGATGATATAGAATAGGATTTGACAGCCTAGGAGGACAAGATTACTTATTAAATTACTGTGTACTACACTGAAAGACTAACATCTTTCTGTTCTGTCTTTTTTTTTTTATGCTGGGGATATATTGATTATTTTATTTACTTTCTCTGTTTGTCATGACTATTTCTACAGCTACCCTTTTATATCAGGTACCCTCCCCAGAGTTCCCAGCTGATTGTCTAAGCAAAAGTTTCCAAAGCTTGTCACTGAAATAAAGAAACAATAAAAGTAACAAAGACAAAAAATTGGAAATCAACTTCTGTGGAAAACAAACAAAAATTCACAGGTAAAAGTTTATGTTGGAAAAACTGGGCACGATGTGATGAACCAATACAGACACAATTACCCAAAATTTACCTGGCCTGTTACTTAAACTTGTTCTTCCTTTCTGTTTTCTTTGTTTCATCTTTCTTTTTCCTATATTGTCTTTTTAGTAAATATGAATGTAAAAAATAGATGAACAAAAAACCACATTTGAAAGTATATAGTCCTGTAACAAAACATAAAATCATTAGTTTATGTTGTTTATGGTTCAACAGAAAATACTTTCTTGCTTTAATTTCCTGAAAATCATGTCATCATTTTAATTATTTCTGCATTTTGATTTGGCTTAGTTCAAAATTCTTAGCTGATGATTTTAGAGCTTGTTATATTCAGCTAAATCTAGAAAGACTTTAAATGACTTCAAATGAAAAGAGTTAAATGCTTTAAGAGTCAGCATCAAACTATCAAACTTCCAGGGCTGTTCTCTTTAACCTAGAGGCATAGGGGATTTGCAGAAAGGGGGATATGAAAATATCCAGAAAATATATTTGCATTCCTATTGCAGTCCTGCAGTGAGTTTATGTCATTTGTGTGCACACAGGTTTCATTGATAGATCAGGAATTAAGTCAGAAATAGTCTTTTTAAGTGTTTTATGAGAAGACTTCCTTTTTCAATGAATAAATTCATGGTTGCAGTTGTGATAATTGCACCTTCAAAAAGTATAGTTTACAAAAGTATAAGAAGTGAAAAAAAGATAGGCAGATCTGTGTGTGCCTTTTGTACAAAGGAAACTAAATGGGTCAGGATACTTCATTTCGGAAACCAATAGCTAGGAGAAGGTAGTTAGTGTGTGATTATTCCTTTTTTTTTTTTTTCCAAATGCAGAAACTGGGAATCCTCCAAACAAATAATCAGAGTGCAGGTTTAAAGCATACAAAAAGAAGTATATTTTCATGCACTGAAAAACTAATTGTGATGGACTCAATGGTTTGGTTTGAATTTCTTGTTCTAGTAAACCCCAGCCTGCTGATCACGTTCTTTCTTGACATAACTTCTGTGTCTGGGACAGCACAGTGAGCTGGATGGATCCAGACTATCTGGGGCATTTCAATATTTTTTAGCATAAACAATCACAGCAAGATAATCTAGCAAATAAAAGCTCAGTGAAGTGAATGGAATACAGTTTCATATTTTACCTCTGAACCAAAATTGTGAAATATTTACTGGCTTGGGAATAATAGTGATCTTTCCACACAGAAGAGCTACGTCATGAGTCTGTTGTGCCACACAGATTTGGAATATGGAGAGCCCAAATTTCAGTGGAAGTTATCAGACAACCTGCCCCCAGAAGCACAAAAGTAAAGAAGAAGATCTACATTTTGAGGTAGGACTAAATAGGTCACAGAATTTTTACCCAGCGTTGTTTATACTCTTGGAATCCATTAGCCATGCTGTGACTTCTGTGATTAGATCAGTCCTATGCTCATTTAAAAATATTTTATTTGAAAGGATCAGCAACTAATAATCTGTATTACCCAAGGTTATAATTATTAAAGTTTTATTGAGTATAAATAGAGGTTAAAGATTACAGTTCAGAGTGAACAATTACATTTAGCAGACACAATAAAACAATGCATAAACAATCACTTCAAAAGATGAGGTTGCTTGTAAAAGAACATCTTAGAAAGGGAAGCTGTGGCTAAAACTCAGGCTTGCAATCCACATGGTTTTGCAACTGGCTGGACATCAGGAAGGCCTAAACTAACTGAGTATATCTGCATTCTTAGACTCAGCAAATGGAAAATGCTCATTACAGTTGCATAAAAAGTCTAAGTCAAGACACAGGATTGTCATTGCCTGCTCTTGCTCAGTGTTCTGGTCAGCTGAAAAAAAATCCCAGTAATGTCAGTGCATTTTGTTGTTCAGAAATTGCTTTGGGTGCCAAAGCTCAAATTCATGATTTCCCTCTTATTCTTGAGTCACCTTTGTGTAAAAGGACTGTTCCTTCTTCCAAGTCTATGGGTATACCCAAGTCTGCATGTCAGAGTGATGCAGAGAAAGAAAGTGGTGTCTGGCTTTTTTAAAGAACAGAGAGCAGAACAAAACCTCCAAATCCCTGTCACATAAGTTTGTCCCTCTCCACTTCCAATTCTCTTCTTTTCTCTATTATGAAAAAAAATGTTATGTTTAAACCTGCCTCTTCCCTTAACACAGTTTCTTAACACTCTGACACTTCTTTCCTATAGATTTACAGGTCTGCTAAATCACCTTTGTGAGAGCCATGCACAGTAATAGAGTGCAGGTATCTACAGCATCTAGTTATCAATTCTACTAAGCTGCTGCCGATGCAATCATCTTTTGCCTGAGTCTGAGGAAGTGCAATGACTTTTCAGACAAAACTGTGGTTAGTTTTCCAAACTTCCATAAAATAACAGAGGAACTTCCCATACCTGATACAGAAATGCCAATGATACAGTGGCATCAAGTAGTTACATGATTAGAATTAAAAATTAAATTTAAAAAATAATACTTTTTCAATGGCTATTTTTTAGTTCAGGAAGACCTTCTGACTCTTTTGATGGTATGTTTTTGTTTGTGATTAGGATTTCTGGTTAGAATAGTGTGCTGTAAGGTGATTGCTCTACCAGCATCACAACCACAGACAAGAAAAGACCTTACTCCCCTTTACTCTTTCTGAACCCATCCTGCTTGTTCAGTAGTCTTGACCATGTTTCCAAACCTTTACTCAGATATCTATTGCTATAAAAAATCCATATGCTGCTTTCTCTCTTTAAAAACAAGATTGTGTTACGCTAATGGGGAAATAAAAAAGTTGTCACTGAAATTAACAATAAGGGAGGGGAGTTTAATCATTTTTCGAATTATCAGCTCCCAAATTTCACTTGTAATGCTTTCAGATTTCCTTACAAGGGTACAAAGTGAGCATGTCAGAATTGCTGGTGATTTAAGTCTCACCTATTATGCTCCAGATGGCCTGTCCAGGCAAGAGAAGGCCAGATGGCTTCAGATATTTCAGTGGCGGGAAGTAGAAAGACAGCAGATTTTTTCTTGCATGTACTTTTCCTTTCTGAATTTTCTTTTTCCTGGAAACATTTTCTGTTGCTGCAGGAGCAGCAGTTAGGTGATATTGAGTGTTCATTTAGTCTATCGCATTTATCGTGGACAGACTTTAGGTCTCAGATAATGGTTGAAATGTCTACAAACATCTCAGTCTCTCAGTTTTTTGTTGTCTGACAAGATTCTATTCCAATCATTAAAAAGCACATGTGAGAGCAGAAGAAACAAACATATTGATCTCAGATTATTATCTTTTTCCTTTTAAATCCTACTACACTGTCAACATTTCCCTGCCAGAAACACAATCTTATCTGTGGCAGTGAACTCAGAGAGGCTACTACTTCTAAAAGTTATCCTTTAGTTCTTATTCATAAAAATTTTCAGAACTAAGAAAGGCTTAAGGATTTCCCTTTAATGATTTCACCACCATCCCACCAAAAAATAAAAAATTACCAAGATATTTCTTTTTATTTCATTACAACAAACCTCAGGCAGAATTCAACCGTGATTTTTTTCTGCAGTGAAAAACTCATGTTCCCAATAAACAAGCTTGAAGTGCTGTGAAACTGAAAATCAAAGTTTGAATTACAGCTGTCACATCTTCATGATTCAACAAAGCTTTAAATCTGTTCCTCAGACACTAATTATAGGGTAATTAATCCTTGAATGGGTAATTTAGCCTTCACTGGTCCTTTTGCAGGCCACCACTTTCTGGCCTGTAACATGGATATCATGGCATTGCTATAAAACACATGGAGATGGGCACAACACTAAGTTATATTTCTAAGTGCTTTATTAGATGCTTTCTAGCTGCCATTTCCTAAATTATATACTAAGTGTTGAATTATTTTCTGAAAACATTGCATTTTGGGACATTTCCTAGACATAAGGCATTAGCTTTCCTGACAGAAACTAGAAACCACGGTCAAGAATGTCTTGGCTGCTGTGCAGTGTCAGAGTTCCAGTAACACAAAGATCAATCATTCTATTCAGCAGATTATAGAAGACAAACAGAAATTTCCTCTCTAGCAAGGGTCAATATTTGCTGTAGCCTCTGTTTGTGAAATGATAAAATGTCATAGGGACTTAACAGAAGGGAATGACCTTTAAAAATGAAAAGAAGGAAGGAGCAAAATTAATAATCTTTATTACAGAATGCTTACAAGTGAGAAAGAACAAAACTTGTGATAGAGATTACACATATTAGGAGAAGAAAAGGAGTAGAAAGGTATTGTGGAGCAAAATGAGGGTGGATTCTGAAATAGCATCTTGTTAACATACTTCTGTATTTTACAGCAGAGATAAAAAGAGCATTTTCCTACAAAGATAAATATGATATCCAGCTTTTGATCCGTGGAAAGAGACTGTGTTCCTAGATTGAAATATTGCATGATAAGTATACAAACAGCAAAAATATAGAAAATAAAGCCCTCTTTTTACTGGAGAGCTGAAAATAGAATTGAAGGAGAGAGAAGAACCTCATTTCTCCAGGATGTTGAAGCTAAAGCTAGAAATTATTTAGTAGTGAATAATCAGTGTGAAACCAGCAGTCTATTACCTTATGCCATGTAGGGCAACAGGAGAGACAGAGAGAGAGAAGTACTGAAATTAAATATTTTCATTCAGCTTGCATAAATGCAAATCATATGTGTTATTTGCCTCTTCCATGAACAGGGAAATGAAGTTTCACATTTCTCCCTTTAGAATCTTGAAATATTTTAAATATCTAACTTAGAATGCATAGGTAGTCTTCAACAAATATTTTGAGGTTTTTTCTCTGTCTTTCTGCACATTGCAAAGCCCAGACAACTTATTAAAACGTTGGGAATTTAATCATATCTTCAGAGTTTAAGATTTTTACACCTGAAATTTTTACTTGTCTAATAAATGGCCAGAGAATATCAGACCCTTTTGAAAGACCAAGGTAAGGCTGAAAGGAGACTAAAACTGGATGAAATAGTTTCTATGTATAATAGTTGGCAATGGCTGCACATTGACTGAAGTTCTTTGTAGAGCCAGTCCTATCAATAGAATGAGGATTTTCTTTCACAGGATCTCCTTCTGTTCCCCAAATCTCCATTGTTTGCATTCAGATGGCATTTGCCACCTATTCCCATATTGCAGAACCATTTCTAAAAGCATGTTTTATTTGATGCAAGTATTTGGTTGCATTTCAATTTCATGTTGCAGAGATCCTGTGAAAGAACATTGAGAACATTGTCACAGGTCACTCTTCACAGCCTCAACACACTCTTTAATAAACTACAAGGTGACTAAAGCACAAAAGACACAATTAAAGCACTCTATGGCAGTTATTTGCAGCAAGCCTCAGTTGTTAATGACTTGACACAAAATGTCGTTTTGATTCCACGTATTAATGATCCATTATAACCCAGGTAACTAATTTTAATTGCACTTGCTAGAGCAGAAATTCCAGTCCTTAAAATTAACTGGAAAGGTGGTGTTGTGAGTCATAAACCAAACAAAAAATTCACTATTAATTCCAATAACAGACAACTGACCTAAAAGTTTGGACCATACTTTAGTTGTATGTCAAATATCCTTTTGTAGTGTGTCCTTATTATAATCCATAGGAAAAAAAATACCTCAAAGGAAAATTATTAAGAGATAATGGATACATCATCAGTTAAAATTGCAGTACTGCATTTTTTCTTACTTTATTTAATAAGATATAGGCCAGATTTTTTTTTCTTTAAAAATCTCAAATACATGGTTTGGATGGTTGAAGTCCTTTGAAATATTGTAATTTATTAAGACAGTAGGAAAGGATGTCATTTGAATTCAATTACAAGAGAGTGATGCAGGTTGCCTTGTAGGCTGACTGAAAAATTATACCTCATCAATATTTATTAGAATCACGTTGCTAATCCTAACTCCATGGATCCTTATGCAACTTTTAGAACACTTACCTTATTTGCCACTTGACTGTCATTGCATTAAAATGTGCTTCTACATCCCCCCACATGTATATTTGTTTTTAACAAAAATTAAGTAACTGGAGACACTGTGTACACTGAGAAGTAAGCAAGTGATAAAATTCCCTAGGTTAGTCCCAAATCTACAAGTCTGGTTTTTTGTACTTTACAGTGTTGAGACAGAGCAATTTCTCTAGCTTATCATATTTATTACATTATTATTAAAAGGAAATTGAATTCTCATTGCAGTAGTCATTTTCATATGCAGTGCAGGAAATAGAATTTGTCTTGAAGAATTTTTGTGTAATGTGAAGGACCTTATTGATGTTTTTCAGTGTCAAAATCAAGTTAATTAAGTCCCAAATATTGTAACCTTCTTTTTCCTTTCAGAAAATAATACAATACTGTACTGTGTTTTCTCTTGTCTATATTTTGATTTAAAAAAAAAAAAAAACAACATTTTCTGCGCCAGAGTGAGGAAAATCTCCCAAAAATTGTTCAGCAAAATCCTGTCATGAAGAAAACACCATTGTAAACAGCTGAAAATCAAAGGAATGTTATTTCTATTCTACAAATAGAAAAAGCAGAGCAGATCAGAAGTATAAGAATTATTAAAAAAATAGCCCACACATGAGTTCATTCTTCCTTTTTATTGCTTTAAAAAATGCTACCAACTGACAAAATATATTGTTCTCAATGCTGTACAATCCCTTTTCAAATAAAGGGGGCTTGCTCCTTTTTCCCCAAAAAAAAAAAAACAAACAGATTGGAGGAAATTCCCAAAATACAAATAATTTGGTTACCTGATAAATTATTTCTGGATTTGATTGTTCCAAAACAAAAATATCCCATGTTGTGTATGAGCTCTTTAAATGTAAAAGCAGTAGTACTACAAATGAATTCCCTGCTTTTCAGGAAATTGTTATATTTTTCTGAAAAGTGAGACTTTTTTTTTAAGTTGCTGAGTGCTTGAATTTGGCAAGGGTTGAGTTTATCTCAGCTTCAAAGAGGACACAGGTAAGCTTTTAATTTAAAAGTAGGTAAGGAGTATGCCCAAATGTGGAAAGCATGTCAAAAACCTCTGGACACATTCATTAGCCGGTGAATTCCTGTGAAAAAAATTCACCTGTAGCATTGGGACTACAAATGGAGAAAAGTACTGGTTCAAGTAGGTGCAATATTTTTTTCAGACTTTTGTTATTAAATGAAGCTGTTGAAAGGTAGTGAGGGTGCAATGTTTAACCTGAGCCCCAGCACTACTGAAATGTGTAACACAATGGGTATAAGAGAGGAGATTTCAAAATAAACTTTGATGGCCAAGGTAATGAACAGCAAAAACACTGGTTATTATATGAAAGTGGAATGTACAATTAATGTTCCAGTGGCATAGAACAATTCTAGTAATTGAGAAAATCCCTCTGTGATTTTAAGGCACTGTGCCAAATGTACTAATACCTTTCTTGTCTAGAAAGTTAATTTGGGATGTTGCTTGCATGTTGTCCAAAGCTTGACTACTGGGCACTGAAAAGCTTCTGATTTAGATTGCTTGGGTTCCTCAGGTTCAAAGTTTAGTGTTGCCTGTCTTGAAGGTGTAGAATTTGTGAAGAGCCAACAGTTCTCCAAAACAATCCATCACCTCCTTCAGGTTCAGGGTCCTCAGTATTGCCCCAAGCAACAGGGTGGGTGAGCCTGTGAATAGTTCAGAAGATCACTGAAGTAATAAACCTGGTTTTCACTCTAACCACTTATTCAGATTAACCCTGTAAGGAAAGTATAACACTAGCATTTCTAGCATTTTCCAGCTGTGAAAGGGATCAGATAACTCTTCTCTAATTGTCCATGGAAACTCTAAGAAGACAATACCATGTCTCAACCACATGTGTTTAGTTTGGTTACCCTTTCTGCAAATTCAGGAAGAATTCCGCCTGCTTAGAAGGTTGAACATTACTTATAAAGGAACTTGTCAGCCACTAGTTCAAAACATTTTTACAAAGGTATTGCACATAGCAAAAGATGACACACTGGTTACACAACTGGGGCATTTGCAAAATTAGAGGTTTTTATCATGCTTGCTTGAGGGTATTTTCAAATTACTGAAATAGATATAAAATTAGGTTACGTAAAATGATACATTCCTACTCTTTTGTAATTTCCAAGTGTAAATCAGCAAAAGGAACTGCAGAGAAGTAATAATAACTCCCTCCAAGTGAAGTGGATATATTTAACCTCTGAAGCAAAGTCCCTTTGGGAAGGGAACCAGGTTGTGTTATCCTGCTTGCACAATCTTCCTCTCTTCAGTTAGCAGCCAGTGAACAATTAGGCCACACATGGAATGAAGAAGTATTGCACAAGCTGATCTGTATATGGACAAACACACCCTCACATATTAGAAAGAGGAAAATCAATTCACATCCAAGACTGATCAACTGTAGCCTTGAAATAAAACAGAAAATAAAGCTTTTTAACTGGCAAATTTTATAAGATGCATTTTAAGACAGTCACACAGTGCAAGCTCTTAAACATAAGTATATATGCCCATCTATTTATAGGGAACTAGAAACTTTGATGTCTCCCGAGCTTGAACAGTCACTCAGGAGAAGTATATCCCATAGTAATCAACCCTTAATGTGTATGAGATGAAAAATGAACTTCAGCTCCAGAAGCCCATCTGGAACAAGAGTTGTTCCTCAGGACTCTCTCTTAGAGGAAAGCAGCAGTTCACTGCAGAGAAAATTTTCTACAAAAATCAATTTCAGCTAAACAAAATTTCTGATTTTCTGTGGTTTTCTGCATCTTTCTAGGCTTATATGGCTTCTCTTACCATCTCAACACTACTCCAGCAATTAAATCAGCACAGGGCACTTACTTTACTGCAAGCAAGGCAGGCAGAAAAGAACCACTTTCTAGAAAAATGGTGTATTTTTACAAGAGCTCCTTTTCTCCATTCAGCTATTTCACCTTGTTCTCAGCCTCATCTTTTTCAAGGCTTTATATTTTTTTTGAGGAGGAAAGGGGTAGCCAAGGCTATTTTTAGAAGCACTGATTCACAGTCTTTTATGTTTCCCTTTTCCCATCAGGCTGAGTGCTGGTTATTAGTGGAGTACAATGTCTGGCATACACCACAACAATGTTCAGAGTTTCAGCATCACCTGAAATGACCCTATTTTGTTCTATTTTCTAGAACAAAAAGACACACATTTTTTAATTAGAATGCTGGGGTTTCTTTTTAATTAATTAAACTCATAATTTGGAGATTATTTTAAATAAGTATTTAGTATGTGCTTTCCTTCCAGGTTACAGATATTATAATTTGTGTGTGAACGGACTCTCCTAATCACTTGCATGAAGTAGGAGATCATATGAGTTAGCTTTCTCAATAATCTCAATCAGTGTGAAAACAGCAGAAGAAGAGGAAAGAAAGAGGCACTGAAGCAGAACTTATTTCTTGGTCTGCAGTATTCATTAATATTTTTGATTCATTTTTGTTCTCAGCCAGTCGAGTAGAATACATTTTATTTGGCTTCTTATGGCACAAACCTCTCTCTCTGAATTTCACTTGCACCTAATTTATAACCTCTGGGCCAGGTTCTTTCACCTTCATCTTGTGCTGGGAAGCTCCATTAATTTCTATGGAATTGCTTCCAATTCCAAAGAAAAGAAGAATACATCCTCCCTTTGCTCGCTCTCCATTAGAGCAGGGAATGAGCTGGAGTGAGCTCCTGCTCATGCTCTGCAGGGAAACATCTTCCAATTCCATCTGACATAGCAGGGTAGATATGAAATACCAGTAGTAGTGCAAGGTGTTGCTTGCTTTACTAAAAGTACATTTCTCTTTGCCATGGAAAGTGGGAATATTACATTTAGAACAGTTCACTCCACTTACCAAAGCAAGGGAATTTCGCCTTACCTCCATTACATCCATAGTACAAAGAGAGTCAGTATTTCCCAGATGAAGTTTGCTCATTCAGTGTCTGTCACCTGTCAAAGGCAGTCCAAGACATAAGTCCATTATCAGATTTAAGGAAAGCTGGCACCTCTGGTGATTCTCTTTAAGTAGCTGGCTCACAGATCTTGATTATATCTAAATGATACAACCTTGCACGAGGATTGCTCTTAGTCATTATATGGAAACAAAACACATTCAATTCCCAGTTGCTTTGGATCCCACCATTTTTCAATAAAACAATTTTGACTTAAAAATCACATATGGAGAGATGAACACACTTTGTGGAGAGTGACAGGTTCTACATCTGTATTTCAGTTAAGAAATGCCACAACATACCTAGACGGATTAAAGAGAAAAAAAGAGAAGAGAAATTATACTTCTTCTTATATATTTGTTGTAGCTACAGGTATAAACACACTGAGCAACCTTGAATTACAGTCAAGAAAATCTGTCCAAAACCACATTTGTGCATGGATCAAGAACTGAAAACAAGAAGAATCTCAGAAAACAAGTAAATGTGGTTCTGATTAGAGTATACTTGTAGTTAATTGACAAATCTGCATATGCTGGCTGAAATTAATGAAGACAGATGTTTTCTAAGAAGATTCAGTTACAGTATTTTTACTTGACATGGGAACTAGAAAATCACATAGCACTTGCTTCAAACTGTTTGAGATGCTGAACATAAAGTACAGCTGAGCATGTGATGCTTATTACCTTATTTCACTTTTTGTGCAAGTTTTCAAACGTCTCCCACCTGAGTTAAGAAGCTGTAAAGTCGTGATTTAAAACAGCTGCAGCTAAGCAGCTTGCCTGCCTGTAAAGCAGAATAGCTTTGCAGTACTGTGGTAATATGGAGCTGATCTTGTTCTCCTGTAAAATATGAAGCATATGTAAATCTTTTTAATATATATAAGCCCAGGATATTAGCAATATTTTACTTTAGTGCAATGTTCTTGCAATAAACATTTTCCATGGTCAGAGAATAAAAATTATTCAGGTCATTAATTTCCTTTCAGCTTATTAAAAAAAAACAGCTAGCAATGTAAGATGACCAAAATATACAATAAAACAGTGCTTCAAATGAACTGTCAGAAAAAATTCCAATAAAATCCTACACTTACTCCAGACCTTGGTTAAAGTAAGTAAATACTCATAATGAGTTATCTGCAGGCAATTGGGATAAACCCACTCACTCACTTTGCTTTTTGAGGCAGTCAAAACCCCCTAATTTCAGCTTTATACACCCACACACAGTCTAGCTGATTTCAGCAAGGCACTGCAGAGAGCAGAGACCCACACAGTATGTCAGCACTAGACTGTCAACTCAGGATTTGTTAACATGAACCTTCTGGATTATATTCTACACTCTTCAGACCTCAGTAACTCAGTAATTTGTATCTGTCTAAGGAAAACAAACAACATATAATCAAAACAGATAAATAAAATCTCTTATATTATAAATTACATGTGCATGTTTTCTAGTAAATACTCTTAGAATCCTTTTTTTGTAAAGTGTATTATCACTCTCTGTAAGTACCTGAAGGGAGTCTGTAGTGAGGTAGGGCTAATCCTCTTCTCTCAAGTACCAAGCAATAGAGTGAGAAGGAATGGCCTCAAGTTGCACCAAGAAAGGTTTAGAACTAGGTATTTCTTCACTGAAAGGGTGGTCAAGCATTGGAACAGGCTGTCCAAGGCTGGAGTCACCATTCCTGTAGGTGTTTAAAAGACATGTGGATGTGACGCTTGGAGACATGGTTTGGTGGTGGAGTTGGCAGTGCAGGGTTAGTGATTGCATGCAATCATCTTAGAGGTCTTTTCCAACCTAAATAATCCTATAATTCTGTGATTAACTCCAGCATTCTTTCTAAAGAAGGGATCGTGGCTGAAATAAGGAATCAGTTCTCTCTGGCTGCTGAAGACTTGTCAGGCTTCAGAAGCTTAAAGAAAGCTTCAGTGCCGTCTGTATTCCTAGATTCCCCCCTTCCCATGCCTGCACCTCACCCCGTGTTTCTGCAACACTGCCCTGCAGCACAGGGCTGCAGCCCCCTGCTGCTCCAACCTAAAACTGGGCAAAAGTCAAACTTCTTCATATGCCCTGGCTTGTAGAAAAGGATTAGCTGAGGAACCTGAAAATTTCATGAAATTCTTCTAGACTCAGTAACAACACAGCACACTTTGTCAGTGCAGTTTCCAGACGTGGTGATTCGAGAGTGATTCCATACATGGTAATTCCTCAAAAGATGTTATGCCAATTGCACACATATCCAAGAGTAATTTTGATTTAAAATATATCTTACTGTAAAATGGGGTGTGATACACTGCTGGGTTGATTATCATCACAATGCTGGGCACTGCAGTGAGCTGAAGGATCAGCCTGTCATGCAGTTAGGTGGGTACATGAGCAAAATGTTGTGGTGCTCTTTTGCCTCTGTGTTTTCATAGTGTTACTCAACTAATTTCTTTGTGTCTATTATCTAAATGAAACCCCAGTGCATGCAAATGCCCAGCTGAAAATGCATTTTAGAATTTGTATAGACATATTGGGCTGTAGAACAAACTGTTTTGTAAGCAGTGTGTAGTAAATACTAAAAAAAGCTTTGCAAAACCTCTTGCTTTTGTCATGTATCATGAAGTTTCAATATCCCATGGGAAACATTTTCCATTAAGTTCAGCTTTCGGTTTGCTGAACAGAAACTTACCTAAGATGTTTTCACTGAAATTTTAAGGGGTTTTCTTCCCATGCCTTTAACACAGAACACTATTTTTTCTCTGCAAGCCTGTCAGATCAGACCCTTACTATCTGACACTGACATTTTCTGAACTTTTCTGTCACTGGTTCCCTTGCAAGAATTGCTCACACAAAGTGAATCAAACCAAACATTAAAGTACACACAATAACAATATATTCTTTCCAGGCTTCCAGTTCAAATCTAATTTTCTCTGTTCCTGCCTATTCATTTGTAAATTCTTTGTCTCTCATACATTGCAGTGTCCAGTGCTGTCAATTAGGAAATTAATAAGGGTGAAAAAAAATTCTGTGTGCATTGACTATGCAGAATGTCCTCTATCTGAAACACATATTGTCTCTCCAGGCTTGCTGTACATAACTGTATCCTGTTACTCAATATACTTATCCTTGGTAGCTCTATATTTTCCAACTCTCCCTCCTCCTTAGATGGAAATTTGAGGTATAGAAATAATAGAGGTTGGATCTGCAAAAGGAACTTGATATTATACTGTTCCAGCAGTGCTACCAGGGTGTAAACATGATGAGAATTTAGGATCTCAATTCACCCACCTCCTAACCCTAGAACACATGAAGTCCCTAAACAACTAATTTTGCACTATGAAGGTCAATAGATGTGTAACCAAGTTTTCCTGAGTTGCCCTAAATCATCCAACCCTTTCCAGTGCCAAGTAGCTAGGATTTTGACACAAAATGGGGTTCAGAAATGGAATGTTTTCCCAAGGTTTTTATATGGTTGGGTTCCACAAATTTTTCCCTGCTAAATCTAAGCAGAAAATGCTGGGAACAGTGAGGATAGTCTTGATTGCTGAGCCGCATCAGATGCAAAGCTACAGGGAATCCAGTACCAAACCCCCTGTAGCAACTGGTAATATCTCCCCATCTTAAACCAATGAGAGGTTGAAATTTATCATAGGACAAGGGAAACAATGCATTATCAAAAGGCTAGGGAGATCCAGAGCAGAACATGTATTTCACTCACTGAGAAAGATCCTAGGTAAAATCTGGATGATCTAGAGTTTACCAATTTCAGGGCAAAGTACTAAACTTTAGTTTAGTTAATTTAGCAACATCAGGTGTAGCAGTATAGTTGAGTGCTTCCAAGTTTGAAGTTAGTACAACATTACTTGAAATTACAATAAACTATCTGGGGAACACAAAACCAGTCCTCATGGTCTTCTATAACATCATCATATTTTCCTATGCATTATAAATTTATCCCCAAGATATTTTCATTATGAATGAGAGTACAAGTATTCTGTGAATCAGCAAATACCACCTCTCTTGCATATTCTTTCCCTTGTACTGTCATGAGCACTAAAACTTGTAATGGTGACCTTTAGAACATCATGACTGATATTTGTACCTCACCACTATTGTTTCAGTTCTTTACAGACTGAGACAGATATATATGTAATGATTCTACGTCCATTGTATTCTCACAGTTTGCTTTGAAGCACTGATATTAGAGAGTTAACTTCCATTTGGAAATGAAGCTTACTGTCAGAGGAAAACTCTGGCTCTGGCAGGTGTCCAAGCCTATAAAAGGAAGCATTCCCTTATTTAGGAACACTGGTCTGATGTGTATTCAGAGGAAGAAAATAATCTTAATCTAATGAATGTACTTAAAAATCAGTTTTCAGTGAAAAGAGCACAGTTCAATCTTTTTCAGGCAATTATATACTTAATAAAAGTAAGAAAAATCAACAGTAAGGTTGAAAATTACTTTTAGTCTCCACTTTTAGCCATAGAAATTATTTTTTTATCTCACTACCATTCCATTTGTCTCTAAAATTTCCATTCTTAAAAGGTTGTAATTGTAGTGTTAGACATGGACAAAAAATGTTTGCATCTTGTTAGGATTGATCAAATATGTGAATATAAAATGAACATAAGATACATTTTGAACTCTTTCCCTGTTGCACCATGCTCTGTGAGTCAGGAGGTGGACTTTGTTGAATCAGAGAAGGATGCTGATTATCATTCCAAAGGGTTGTTTTGGGCTTCTGTCAAACCTTTTTCACAATGCACGTGAATTTACATTTCTGATCGGGAACCTATTTTTAAAGGGCTTTTAGCAATTTTTTTGCTGGATTTGTTCCACACAAAATAAAAATTGTTATTTCCTGAAGAATGAGTTCAGATTGAAGAGAGGGATGCAATCATAATTTTGAATTCCTAGGATCTCAGAAACATGAAGTCTTTTTATTGCTTTTCCCCCTTACACTACTGTACTCTTTGCCTTTAACCCAAATTTAACTTGATTTTCTTTCAAGTTTTACTGTCTGTGGAGAGATTTACTGTTCATTATATTTATGTCTTTCATTAGGGAACAGCAAGGAAAGAATCAGAAGATTAATTCTTTGTTTCTATTTTTATAATTCAGCATTAGATCCTGAACTAGTCACTAGATGTCATTCTAACACACCAAATAATTTCTTTGAAATTAGGCAATGTTCTACTACAAATGTTGCTTGTCCCTCGAATTTCCATTTAAAGGTGAATGCTTACTTAATTGCAATCCCTACTCATTGCAGCTGCAACTCATTAATTGTTTCAATGTTCTGACCACAAAAAAATCTGCTGGATTGGTGGAGCTAAATTATTAATATCATCAGCAATTCTTGCATTACATTGATTTGTCTTCAGTGTCTCATCAAGTAATGAGCCACTTCTGAGTTCAAAAAATTTCAAAGATTTCATTAATTCTAGTATGTTTGAGTGTTTTTTAAAATTCATATTGAAAATGTATTATTCATTTTCATTTCATTATATCAGCTGACCCAAGAAAGAGCAATATTATGCAGCTATGGTGACCATTTTGCTGTTTGAGTGAGTAGTCAAGGAAACAACTATCTTACACATTATTTTTCAGCGAAAATTAATCTCTTTTCAAAATATGCCTGTCAGAGGAATTAAACATCCTTATGTCTTGTTATCATTCTGCAGTAGAGGAAAACTGACCACTGCCAGGGAGATAATAGCAAGGCGTTATGGAACTTTAGCTCACTGTCTTCCACTGCATCCTTTTGTCCTTTGAACTCTGTTTGTTGGTATTTTTTTGTGAGTGTCATGGCTAAAACATGAACCTTACTGAAGGATCTCAGTGTGTACCCAGACCCAAGACTGAAGAGAATGAAGACAGGGACAAGGTCAGCCTGTTGTTCTAATCTTTTGCCTTTATTTTCTTATGTTCTTGCTCTTCCTTTCAACCCTCCTTCACTTGAAGCCGCAGTGGTTTAAGATGGCTATTTCCCTTCTAGACTGGTTCTGAATGCTGATTCAATGTTGAAAGATGAGTGTCAGCTCCTGCATGTGTCTGGATACTCTGATTTACAGATCAGGAACTGATATATTTCCTGAAGAAATTTCCACCTTTGGTTGCTCAGTGTCCTCTACTGTAGATTACCCCTTGTTCCCCCACCCAGTAAAAGAAAATGTGTGAATTTCCAGCTCATGATGACCAAAGGCAGTTACTTTAAATCAAATAGTAGATGAAAGAAATTTCTATGAATCCAGCTGGTTTTGACTGAGGTAACCTAGGCTGGGTTCCTAGGCTGAGTAGAGAGGTGGGGAATAGCACAGGAAAGCAAAGAACAGCTGAGGGCAATAAAGACTCCATCTGATATGGATCAAGAAGGGAACACCCACCCACAGAAAATGCAAAGTTAAAAAATGAGACTTCTAGAGAGAATTTTAATATAAAAATATTTATAGAATTCAATTTAATTTAGAGAAATCCAGCTTGCTGCATGCACCAAAAATAAACCAAATTAAACACCATGAGAAATTCACATATTGAGAGCTTGTTTCTTTTTTCATATTTTGTTCTTGGTCAATCTTATGACAGTTTAAATCTTCCTTCTGATAATTCATGGACTACCGTAGAGAAAGAGTAGCAAAAATGTTAATTTATGGGTAGAGTGTCATGAAAAATTGTTCCTATGCAATTAATTTGTAAGGTATTATATTGCACATTGGTCTACATATATATATATATACATATAAGTGAACAAAATCTTTACCTATTGAAGACCAAAGCAATTAATTTTAAAATATATAGTGAATAATATATAATAAAGGCAAACAAGTTTATGCTTCATTAAGTTTTATTTAGTTTATTATTAAGTTTTATAAATTTTATATAGAACCTTTGAATCAGTGCAATTTTTTAATTGGCAATTTAGATCTGTATATATATGCAGATATGTTTTATAGCACATTACATACCTACAGTGTGACATCTGAAGATTCACAGCTACCTAGAAGGTCCATTAAATTAGTTTGCTACAGAACAATGTTTACACTAGAAGTTACTTACCATTTTCTTTAGCAGAAAAACCTGTCAGCAAACGAAAAGCTTTAAATTTCTATCCAGTTCTTAATTTGTGCAACAACCAGTCCTTTCCCAGGAGAATTATATTGTTGAGAGGGTTTTGTTGACACAAGATAAAGGAGAGGGAAGGGGAAAATACTTTTGCAGTAAGGAAAAGTGAACTCCTAGTCTAATCATTTTTTATGTGGGAACTAAAGCCTTGTAGTTTATTCATTATTTTTATAATAGAAATAAACACAAATTTACCTTTGAGAGCACCTAACTGGTAGATATCACTGGTAGACTTGTCTCAAACTGAGAGGTGCAATGCAATTCATGCATGCAGCTAATTCTTCATTTCAGTAACTTCTATTTAAAATGTTGTTGGACACCGAGTTCTCCCAGACTACCCACAGTGTTGAAAGTTAATTCTAGTGATTGAAAAATGGAGTATAATGTTTCCTTTTATCTTCACTTCTGTGGATTTCCTCTGGTGGATGTGGGGTAAGTGCTGCAGTTTCTAAAACAGCGTAACAGTGATGTATAATCCTGCTGAACCTCTGGAAGATGCAGTCTTAATTTTTCCTTCTTGATATAGGAGTCAGTCCTTCTGGAAGCTGGTGTCTCCATACCTTCTGGAGCAGTTCTTTGAGCAGGTCAAAGGGGGAGCTGGGGTTGACTATAAAACCCACATTATGATTTTTGTTGCACATGCTAGAAAGTAAACTGGCCAGGAATAGACCATGCCCAGTTCTGCATGAAATTGTCTTAGCTGATCCACTGAAATATTTAAGGGTTGTAACTGGAAGAGCTATATAAACAAGATTCTGTTATATAAAAGTATTTCTCGTGCTGTTTGCAAAGAGGACAGGAGAACAGAAAGTCTGAATGCAAGAACTGCAAAGTAAAATGGGTCCTTCAGATATGGTGAAATGCTTTTGTTTCCCAGCCTTTCAGTGAGGAAACAGAGCCTTTGTCCTAACCTGAATGGCTCCTCCTAATGCAGTTTGAAGTCATCGAACCTGTCTTAAATTACTCTTTAAAGTTATAGCTTCTCTTTGATATACCTTTCATAATCTTACTGAAAAAAATCCTGGAATTAAATTCTCCTCCTAACAGCAGTTATCAGAAGCTAAACAGGAATAAAAGAGATGGATTGCATATTTTCTACAATGGAAGACTGCAGAATTGTTGTGTAGTTTTACGCTTTTATTTGTTGCCCTTTGTCAATTTGATGTTGGCAGCAAAATCATTATACCCTGGCCACTTCAATCTCAGCAAATTTATAGAATGTGTGTCAGAAGTACTGCATAGTGAATTTACAAACCCCATCACTATGGAGACAATAATTATTTCAAGAAATAATCATGACAGATTGTCAGAGAAAAAGCTTCGTTCTTTTGTGGAACAGGAACTCAGTGTAATTCAGGGCTTGATCTAATAAATGTAGAAGCCTACAAAAAGTATTTTTCTTTCCACCTACATATAGTCAAAACCAAGGCCACAAATGAAATCCTGACAGATACATGAGATCCTTCAACATGTTCAGATGTCTCTGATTTGAGCCATTTTATACCCCTGTTACAGAGATGCTTGTGATTTAGCTGTACCCACACAGTTGTGTTGGGAAGATGCAATGTTTGTAGAAAAATAAAGATTTTTCACCCATTTAGCTCTTCTACATCTTGAAGATCTGCAAGCAGCTACACCTTGCACTGTGCAATGCACAAAGACAGTGACATTATTTTACTGGCCAGCAGACAGAAGTCTGGGGTTCAGTCCAGCACCATCTGAGTGCTGTGGACAGAAGTAGCACTCCTCTCCTCTCCTAGCTGTGTCACCAGAGTCCTCCTACTGAGAACAGAAATTCAGGCCTTTATCACAGGCAGGAGTTTACCATTTTGTCAATGCCAGTCAGATAAAGTGAAGCTTTTGTTTTTGTGACGTGTTTTAAAGACTTGGTTCGGAGCATGAGGGAGACTGTAGAGTATAAATCAGTTTTCACTGGTTTATGTTACATAAAGTGTGTGTGAATACATTTGTGTGAAAGCTTTAGGACTTTTCCTCTTGTGCAAATGAGACCCAGTCAAGTCCCTTGAGCTACATGTGTAATTCTCAAAATTATTGTTACTTATACTTAATGAGCACCTGAGAAGATGCCTGGTTTTAATAACTCACCCCAGGGTACCCTGTGCTGTTTCTAAATTACCTTGAGCCCTGTTGTCAGTGATCATTATACAGCTATTGCAGCCCAGGGGACCGGGATTCACTTGAGTATCAGGAATCTGAACTAGACTAAGAGTATGTCATAATTTTGTTAACTCACAGTGTTAAATATATCCTGATTGGACATGAGGAGATTGAAAAAAATGCTAAGAGGAAATTGCAAGATGGCACAAAATAGCAGGCACAGGGAGGAAGTTTAGCTCATACTTCGGCTTTACCATGAAGATTTATTCATGAGGTTGCTAGCTTCCATTAAAGTATCACCTGGACAGCCATTCACCTTTTTTTTTTCTTTTATAAGGAACTAAACACTGCAGTTCATTCAATTCCTTTGTGTTCTGCTGGAAGTCTCTCTTATCCTCCTTCTTCCACTCCACTGTTTCCTCCCTCAATTCCTGCCTCATGAAGCATGAAGAGCTTTGAGTATCCCCTGTCCCTCCATATAATTAACTTTCATCCCCCAAGCTCCATCAGGTGGATATGCCCCACTGCACATGCCTTAGACAGTCCCTTCTTTCCCATGTAGCCTTCTGCAGTTCTGTGCTTTATTTAAGCTAGTTCTGGAGGGCAATCTTTAGGTTCAGCCATTTTCTTTCAAGTGATTATTTGCAACAACTCAGTTAAAGAAGGCATAGAGTACTTACTCTGTTTTTTTTTGTTTTCACAGAATAGCAGGGAAAAGCAATGTGGACTATTCCTAAAAAGGGGATTACTGCTCAAGACTATGCAGGCATAAAGGCAGTCAGGCTGGATTGGTCAAAAGTGAGAGCAGCTTTTCCAAAAATGGTAGCTTTCGGTTTAAGACAAAGACTTTGTGTACTAAAAGGGCCTTCATATCACAACAGAGAAGTGATTAGATGGTGAGGTTCACTCTAGGAGTGTGCTGCTGCCAACCTTCTGCCCTAGTACAAGCTATAGGACAAATGGAGGAAGAACCAGAGGACAAAGTAAAGCACTTGTTAGCTGAGCAAAGGAAAACTTACTTAATAATTGGAGAAGGGCCTCTGAAGGCAACTATCATCCATTTTGCTTTTTGTGTGTGTAAAAATGATCCCTGTCATAACAAACAGAAGGAACCTTCCCAGTCCATCTCCTTTCCTTTGCAAAGCACTTGTCCTCTATTCTCCTAAAAACTTGCATAAGGAAGTGGCTTGAGCACTGGCAGAAGGAAAAGGAGTGAAGCAATTTACCCATGGTAATCTTTAGCCATTTAAAGCCTTGGAGATGCTTTAATTCCACACTAAATTGGCTCTGGCAACAGTCAGGCCTGTTTGTGTTCAAAGCTTAGCTTTCCACTGCCTCAGCTGGAGGAGAGCATTTGCTCTCTGTCCCCAGGTTGTGTTGTGCAGCTGAGCAGGCTGGAGGCAAAGCCCTGTGTGCACACAGGCTGACTTGCAGCATCTCCTTCCAGGCAGGGCAGGCCATCAACACTGCGGGCACAGCACCTTGCTGCAGCTTGGTGGTGTCCACAGAGCACCAAATTGTTCAACTATGCAAGTCCAAGGTACTTTAAACTCATCTCTTGTGGGGTTTGCATTAATACTGGCTCTGCCTACACAGCCTGTTGCAGCACAAAGGCTCCTCACTGCTTTTGGCAGGGAGGGTTTTTTCCAGCTAAGAACAGTACCTGGCAAAACTGAAGACAGGCTTGGGGCATCCAAAAAAAATATCTAGTGCATTAAGAAAACATCCATAAAGGAAGTCTCAACTCTCTCCCCACCTCTTGAGGTGTCTTCACACATTCAGGCAGAAATGCTGGCCAAAGGGCAGAGCCTGCAGCAGCTGAGTACAAGAGCAGGGCTTTGGGCACTGAGCCATCTGCCTCCTATTTTACTGAGAGTGGAAAAAAAAAAAGTGAAAATACACATTTATTCTGCAAAAACTGATTTAAATTTTTAAAAATCCGGAAAGCTGAAAACTGAAGTCTTCGGCTCATGGGTGTGTGACTCAAAATTAATTGCTAAATCTGCTATACAATAAGATCAGTTAATTAGGGCTCTCTGGTTCCTTGCATACTAGAGGACACGATCATCTGACTTTGCTGTTTGTATATTGCAGTGTACTGAAAATAGAAAATAAAAGTTACACATGACAAAGTATTGATTAATTGTCTCCAAAAAACAAAAAGACAAAACAGCATTAACCAATTATACAAATCTTTAAAAGACAAACCCATGGAAACAACATTTCCTTCTGTTACGGCTTCGTTTGGAACAGCAGGCTGTGCTCCTGAATTAATTTTACAGCTGAGGCACAGCTAATCCACAAATAAGCCTGTTACAGTTGGTGGGCATAACAAAAGAAATGCTTGCCAATAGGTACACATGACATCTGGAGCTTGAAGGCAAATTTAAGGGGAAAAGTATTTTCAGTAATACATTAAAACTTCAGGAGAAGGACCTCAGAGAAAAGTGTATCCACAAATATCCATACCTACTATAGATTGTCATGAGGAGCACATGCTCACAAGGTGTCTGCAAATATGAGGAAAACTATTTTTAATATTCTCACTGATATAAAATTATGTATAAAAAAGTAGAAACTCACACTTTTCTTATTCTTTAAATTAATTTCTTCTACAGAGAGGACTAAAATGCTAGACTAATTTTAATTTTAATATGCTATTACTGAAACCTATTTTCAATATATTAAATATTGAAGCACAGAAATATTTCTATTTGAACAGGATTTGGAGTAGTACAGGTGAGATCCTAGCCCCTTTGCAGCCTTTAGCCTATCTTCTATGATTTCTAAGGAGACCAGAATATTATTCAGAAAATTCAGGTACACATAAAGCTTAAAGCTGATAACTGTAAAAGAAATTCACTCTTGAACCCCTACCAGTATTTTGTTTTCAAGAAATTTGTAAACTTCAGGAGTTTTACAAGTGAAGAGGGAAAAATAAATTCATTCACATCATCTCCCTATCCAGTAGAACTGATACCATCCAGGAGAGTAACCTCACTTCCTGTGTGTTGGCACTTAGTACACATAGGCAATGTCAGATTTTTTAAACATCCATAGGCCAACACAAAGCCCAGCCCTTAGGTGCAGAGATGAGGAAGAAATGAGAGGCCAGTGGGAAGGCAAACTATGTCTGTCACCTATCTTCTGTATGCAATGCTCTCCTAATTAAAATGACATTCAGGCAAACACTTGAGCAAGTGCTAACTTTGGTAATGACTTTAATAGAATGATTCTCATGCTTAAACATCATATGAATAATGAAGTGCTTTAAGATGTAAATCTGTCACTTGTAGAAAAGCATATAAGGTGCCTTTAAAAAGCCAGTTGTTTGCATCTTCTCTGTTCATCAAACTATGGAGGGTTACAGATTGGTAGAAAATATTCATTCTTAGTATATACAACTAAACTCAATGGCTAATTATAATCCCATTAAGACCATGTGTTCCTCATCGTTTGAGTAAAAAAAAATATAAAAGAATACCAGTAACGTGAAATTTAATGGCAAGAAGGAAATTCCTGGTTTATATGGGAATGCATTGCTAATAAGGGCTTTAATGTGAATAAATTGGTGCTTTAATGGTAATTAATTTCAGTGTGTGTTGTTAAAATTTAACTGCATGTAAAAGAGCAACTATAACTTAAAATGTACTGGCCTTTGCCCAGCAGTCTGGAAAATGCACTGCATAGACAAAATCATGAGACAACTGTGCAAAATATTTTGTTACCAAATCAAGAGTTGAACTGCATGATTGCTATTAAAACCAGTGTAAGTGGCAGGGCTTGATATCCTTTTTGTATTGTTTTGCCATTGCTACCCCTGCAACCCACAAAAATTTCTAGTAAGTTCAAGTTTTAAAAGTCCAGCCCTGAATATTTACAGAGAAGTTTGCATTAGATTTGCAGATGCTCTGCTGAAACCATTTATGCAAGAAAATATTTTGATGATGCTAACACATTTGGTCTTGGCTTAAGATACTGGCAAGATCAATTTCAACATATTTGACTGCTCGTTACCTCTATGGGTTTCCAATACAGGTGGTCCAGCTTCTGTTTCAGCCTCTTGAGCAGCACTGAAGTACTGTAACAGCTAGTCAGTCTCTGACATCTCCAAGAAAAGGGTTTCTTTATCAAGAACATGTTAAAAGAGGAGCTTTTAAGTAGGTGTGCTGTTGCCCGGAACGCAATAATCAACGACACAGAGGCAGAGGTCTTCAGTGAAAGCTGCTCCCCACTGAAAAAGGGGGCTAGCTTGTTTATTTCTTTCTTTTTATAATTTTTTGGGTCTGGAAGCACATTGGTTCTTGGGGTTACTACCCCTTCACTCTACTGGCTAGACTAGCTGTCAACCAACATTGTTTTCAAGCTGGAAATATGTAAGCAAAGGACAGTGAACAAAAACAAGAAAGGTTGTTTATGTTCTAAAGCGTGAGAAAGTGAAAAACTGACCCTTAATATCGCAACAGTAGCTAAAGAACTGACTCTATCTTATAAGCAAGTAGAAGGCTTTAAAAAATCTTAGAAAAACTAGAGCAACAGTGTGCCAGCTCTGGAGCTTCCCGATGCAGAACCTGCTGTGAGAGTTTTGCAAAAAACCCTCATATTTTTTGTATTGATTTCAGGTTTGGGAGTGATACAGTGGTTTAGGGTGCCAGTATTTTCTCAGGAGAACATTAATTGCTCTCTGGATTGCATTAATTATCTTGCAGTAACCACACAGCAAGAGGGTGATTATTTTGGACAAACATATGCCATTGGGACAGCTCCTCAATGTGCTCTATCTTTTGATATTTGCTTATCTCTTCCTAATGCAGAAAGTGCACACAGGTGAAATGCCCTGAATTAATGGTGAGACTGGAGGTTGGCCAAGGGAGCAGCAACTTCATTCTGTGTGGCCAAGCTGAGGTGAATCCCTGCTGGTAACATGGTGAAGCAAGCTCTGGGTTGTTTCAGAAGAGCTAATTTCTCAAAGTTGATGGATCTTTTTCTCCCACACTCATGATGGTCACATGTTCAAACAATAATGTGCACGACTGTACATCAGTACCAAAGCAGGCTGGCACCCTGTATGGTGTTTAACTCCCAAAGCAGGAGAAGCTTTGCAAAAAGAGAAATCCTTTGACAAAATAAACCCTCTCATCCTTTGTGTTCAGCTCTTCTTTTCATCCTCAAGCAGTTTCTGGGCTTAAAGTAGTTCTTTCCTCTGTTCTATCACAGATAAGAACAAGATCATGATTCCCTTTGTGAACTCTGGGCTGTCTGCTCAGTACCAAGATGAAGAGCTCATCTGCACAATAGAAGTAGGCTTTTCAATCTCTAGTTAGAGACAAGTTCCCAGCATGGAAGCAGCCAAAATCATGCTCTTGGGGAGAATTTTAAGACAGTCTTTGTCAGTTGATTCACAGATCCAGCTTTCAGCTATGAGAAAACACAAAGCAGGGCAGTGCAGTGAACTCCAGAGTGGGTCTGTGCAGTCCCACTGCACAGGAACTGCGAGGAACTTTTGCTGTGGTGAGATCTCCCAGCAATCACTTAACTAATCCCTGAACCTTGCCCCAGCAGACCATGAAGGATTAATATAGATTCTCCATTTTAAAAGCTAGGATAGAAGGCATTCAAATATCTCTAATGGCCCAAGAATACCATAAGCCGGGGTGAACTCAGTCTGTATGGCAGCAATCATTCGTTGCAAAGAAGCCAAAGAATAGTTTAGGATCTCTATCTGGAGACTCACGTGCTGGACTTTAAAAGCACATTAACAGCATCCCAGCTATGTGTTCAATATGAGGGGTCTAACAAAAGCTGGCTAATTTATAGAGACCAACAGAAAACCCAGAAAGTTGTAACATAGTCAAAATTGTGTCCATTTCTTTAAAGCTGATAATCACATATTCTCAGTGTATCACTTTTACTAGCCTTCTATTGAAAGACCTCACACCTGGCTTTCCTGAGTTGAAAAAGTCAGCACTGTTATTAAAAAAAGATAAAATATATTTAATGCATCATACCAGCAGTTTTGTTTGAGGTTTTTTTATTGCTGCAGTGTTGTGACAAGTGAAAGAAGTATAAAGGAAAGGCCTCATAAAATCGGGCCTGCGCTGCTAAATTGCCAAAGTGAGGCTGTCATTTTTTCTAAGTAATTTGCAAGTTCCCATGCAAAAACATTGGTATGGAAACTGGTTAGCATAACAGCCTATTCCTGGGTTGAAAAACAAATGAATCTGTAATAACAAGGGATTTGTCCCATGAGAATCAGTAAAGAAAATATGTAAACAATCCAAGAATAGATAGATTTGATGGACAAGTAGAATATCTTTTACTAACCAATAGAGTAATTGGCAAGAAAGCTATTAACCAATTAAAGTTGCACACAAGGTCTCTAAAAACTGCATAAAAAAAGTTATGTGAATAAAGAATTGGCTTTTACCACATGAAGAAAATGGAGTCTCAGCTAACTTATTACAATACTGCAGAAATACTGCTTTTCAAGTAGGAGGTGCCATTGATAAACATCTGAGTCCCAGCTATAATATTTTTAAAAAGAACCTTTATGATGTTGTCTGAAATCCTTTTCAAGATATTTGAATCCAGGGATGCATAGTAGTTTAGTTACAAATTTTAGAATTTTACAGAGACAGCTAGTCAATTCAATTATTTTGACAATGGAAAAAAATGGATCTGAGAAGAAAAATACTGATCTCTAGATGGGGTTTTTTGTATTTTCATGCACTAAACTAGAACAATCTTCTCTGTTCAGTGCCACAGGAGCCTCTATGCTATTGGTAAGTAAAAATTAGATTTCTGGTTAACTTACCAAACAGTTTTATTGCTGGAAACTCAGAGTAATAAACAAATATATTAATTATCATCTCAGTTCATAATCTGTAAAGGACAACTCTTATAGAGCACATGAATTATCTAAATACCTCATCATAAAAAAAATTGATGCATTCAACTCCATTGAAACACATTGATTCTTGTTCCTCCAGTTTCTTTTGCTGCACAAAGTAGAATGATTTTGCTATTTTCATTTGCTGACAATCTGTTTTTCAGAGATCAGGAGTCCTGCCTCATTTTGCTATCTTAGCAGTCTTAAATTGTGATGCTTTCAGAACTATTTCTGTTAACTTTTCAAACTCACTTAAAAAAAAAAAAAAAAAAAAAAAAAAACCACCAACACACACTTCACTATCAGCACATAGCTAATAAAAAATCTCATTTACAGAGCATTAGCCAGGTAACTGACATAAGGCATTGACATGCACCTTACAATGTCTCAGTATTAAACAACAGATTGAAGCACTCTGAGCACTCTATTAAAACAGTGGGTTTCTGTCAGTAAAAGAAACATTAAAACCTCCTGGTCATTTGAGGCACACAAGTGTAGAAGAATGCCTCAAATTACCCCTTAATAGAGTCAAAGAAAATTTGGAGAATAGGTAAAACCTTGAGAGAAAAGCACTGCATGCTGTATTACACACTGTAATACCTTACTAGACTAATAGACCCTCTTGTGGTTATCAGCTAATTCCATGAAAATATGTTTTAAGATATTAAAAACCCATAAATTAATATGAAATAATACACAATAATTCGTAAATAGTAGGTGCCTCTTCCTCTTAGTGGCTGGCATCTTCTCCAAGCAACTCTCAGTTTACATAAGCAGCTTCAGTCTCAAGGACATCTCTGTCTTTTCTTACTTTCTAAGTAAACTGTTGGAGCTGCTGCTTGTCAAGAGTGGAAAACATCGCTAGAGGTCATAGAGTTTCTCCCCTGAGGAAGTCAAATGCTTCTGTTTCTCTTGCAGTTTTCTCAAAAGGAGAGACTTCTACCCAGGCAAGCTGTTTTCTCAATGTACAAAGTGACAAGCTACCCCACACTCAGCTTCAGAGGTCAGAAGTCTGTAGCAACTCAGGAAACTTTCTCCTTCATAGAAAAGTATTTAGGCTTCCAACACTGCTCACTGCAGGAACTGCTTTCAGATTTTTAGAGCACAGAGCAGACATGAACTTCTCTGCTTACCCCTATTACAAGTAAAAAGCATCACAGTAACCAGACCCCCTATTTATAGCAATAAAATTCAATAGCATGCAAAGACTGGGGGGGAAACAGAATGAAGGCTTTGCTCATCTGTTGCAGCATGAGCGGATTTTGACATTTTTCTTTGAAGAAATGCACAGACCAAATTTCAGATGAAGACAGCAAGTACATAAATAGTGCTTTTCTGAGTCAAAACTAAGGGGCACATTCTTTTCAGTGAACTAATTTTAGGATTATGAATGTCTCCGAAACTATAGATTTAAAGACAGAATTCTGTTTGCTATTCATTATGTTAATCCTTCCATTTTCTTTATTGAAGTTCATATTCTGAATCTTATGCCTTTTCATATTTTTTGGGAGTTCACTGTAGGAGGAAAAAGTCAATCTATTAAAGTCATTTGCATATTGGAATAGTTGACTGAGCATAAGACTCAAATGCTAAATTTTAAACCAGAGGAAAATAAAATATACCAGTAGGTACTGAGCTTTGGCTTTGAGTTTAGCTTTGGCCACCACTGAGAAATATTTATCATAAACAAATGTATGATTATTTGCCTGCAAGTAATTTTATTTCCTACTACTTGGAGCATGGCAAGTATTTTTGAGCAAGAGATTATTTTCAATTCAAAGCCTTGTATTTTGTTTTGTTTAGGATTATTACAGAGTTTATAATTTAATTCAGTGTCTCATTATCAGTTAAAAGTAAACTGTGTAGAAGCTCTAGGTACAAGAAAAGATGTAGGATCCACGTTTCACTTTTTATTCTACCACAGTATCAATGCCTGTGTAGACACCCTCAAGGGAGATCATTCTAAGGTTTCCTTGTTTTAAGTTAACTTGTGGCTGTGCATCACATTAGCTTAATAAATTTAAGTGCCAGTAAGTCAAACAGCTGTAATGGATAATTATGCAATTACACATAATTACTTCACTGAGATGAGTTATAATGTGAGCATTCTTATTAAGGTTGAAAGTCAGGAGGAAAACAAGTGTGTACAAGCATTGTTCTCATAATAGCCAGCCATCAGCTGTCTCCACATCCACTGTCAATAACATGGTACTTAGGTCAGGAGTTGCATCTGAGTTGCACTGAAGAGCTTACCCTTTGGCAAGGAAGTAGGTCCACATTGTTTCTTGATTCATGAATGAATTGCAGCCCTACAAGGAGACAGAGACAAGAAAATGAGTATTTGTTTCATGATCCCATGTCCTGAAAAGCTCAGTGGAATTATTAAAGAGTTACAGAAGTAATTTCAGTCTGTTAGATTAGGCATTCAGCTCTGGAGAATCAAGAACTGCACTTCTTGGATATGTACAAGGATCTTTTCCCTATTCCTTTTTTCCTATTGTCACATAAAAATTGAAAAAAAAATTGAATTTTTTCTCTGGCACTTTTCCTAGAAGATGGTCATTCTTGAGCTAGACAGAGTCAAAATGAAAAGAACAAAAATAATCTCCATTTAGGTGCCTGTTTTGTTGAAAGAATGGAAAGTGTAAAGAATTTATACCACCTTCTGTCAGTGGAAATTCAATTAAAACTATCAGTCAAATACTGCTGAATTCAAGTATTTCTCATGTGTATAAGTGTTTTGGGACTAGCATAATTGTTCTATTCATCCCAGAAACTTTCTTTTCTGTTCAAAAAGAAACAGTGAAAATCTCAGCATGTTAAGAAAATGCATTGCAAAGAACTCTGCCATGGAACTGCTGAGATGAGAGAGTCCTGAAAATGTTTAACATTTTTGCCATTTTAATGAGGAACTTAAGGGTTGTCCTGCCTAAATAAGTCCAGCAATTCATTTAGGAAAACCAAAACCTCTCCCTGTGTGGGAGACACAGAAGGTGGTTTGCAACCAAGTAAATTCTTTGAAACATGAGTTTATCACAGAAGCTCATTTTACTGGGTGACAGATTTAAAACAAACCAAAGGAAATTATTTTTCCCTACAGGATTCTGTCTGTGCTACAACATTTGCTTGAGGTTGAGGAACCAGAGGAACCATGAGGAACCATGCTTCTGTCTGCTCAGGTTACAGGTGGCAACCAAATATTATTTTTCAGTTCAGTGAAAATTCAGTGGCATTACAGGAAGGTCAAGAACATTTTTCCTCATAAATTTGTTTTCCTGAATATTACAGTGGTATTTTACATTCGTACTGTAGCAACCAACAAGACATTACCATTACAAAACAAGCCCTAAGTTAAATCCTGCTGTGCTGGAAAATGTATTTTTACATAGAAATCAGTTTTTCAGAAGGAGACAGAGGGAGAGATGTGTAGGAAATGCCCCCTTCCCACTCAACTCTTGAGACTGGAACATTTGAGGTCCTAGAGACCAAACTTCTTTCAAAGAGGACCAGTTTCTAAGTTGTGAGCAGGTTGTGACCTCACATCTCATCCAGTCCAGCACTGAATGTTTCCAAGGGCAGAGATTCCAAGGACCTTCTACTCAACCTCTTTCAGTGCTAAGCCTCTTTCACAGTGAGTAATGTTCTTCCTTACATCCACCAGGAATTACTCTTGCTCCTTGCTGCAGTGTGTGCTCATTGATCTTTGTCCTTTCATTGCATACTTTCAAGAAGAGCCTGTCTTCACCATAATCCCTCCCCAGAGCAGTGATGACTGCCCTCCTTAACCTTCTTTTGTCTAGCATGAACAACCCTGTGGTGATAGCACAGCACAGCCTGAGATTATAAACCTTACCTGGAGTTGGCAGCTCAGGCTCAACACCAGGGTGTCACAAGCACTGGCATCACAGCTTAGAGCTGCTGGTGGTGCAGTGTGCAGGTTTACACCAGCCTGCAGCCTCTCAGGTCGGCAAAGCTGTAAGGATGCTGCTGAGTTTCTCCCAGTATTTAATCCTGTGGCAGTCACTAGAACAGAGCACAGTAATAACTAGCTTTGTCTGCTGAGCAGCATTAGCAGGGAGTTAGAGTCTAAGCTGCTGGAACTGAGCCCAGACACTCAACTCCAGCAACACAGCTTCAGTTTAAAAGGATCTACCATGAATCTTCTTAACACCAGAGAGAACAAAGAGTCCACCGTTATTACAGATCTATATCCCTGTAGCAGTTGGATCCCCCCATCTTAGGTGAAGACCAAGCAAGCACAGAACAAAAGGTTCATCCCTTGTCAAACACCTTGCAAATACTGTATATTCTAAAAGATACTGCTCCAACTGAGAACAAAAAATAAGATTTGAAAATCCTTGAAGAGAAAGGTCAACACATTGTAAAATACTGAAACAGATGTGCTAAGAGTACCTTGACAACATTGCAAAACAAATTATGATTACCAAAGAGATTAGTTAGGAATTGTTACTGCTAACAAAAAAGGCTATCACTGCTGCAGGACAAAGCTGAAAGCATCCCTCCCGACTTGTAATTGTTTCTAACACAACAATTAGGCAGAATATGTAATTCATCACCTTTTATTTAATGACAGAGTAATTAGATTCCATCTAATCTTAAAACTTCAGTAGCAACAAATTGTGTCTCTTGATTTTTCTTTCACGTCTTTAATCATATCTTTACTGGAGGATTTTCTTGGTATTAGAGATGTTAGGTATGATCCTGATAACACATTTTACAATTACTTACAATTACTTAGCTCAGTGAGAATGCTTCCCTACTGTGCTCTGGTATTCTTGATAGAGTTTTGGGAACTTGAGATTTGCTAGTTTTCTAAAACTTCTGTAGTATTCAAGGTGGAATTAAATTCTGAAGAATGGAGACAGGAAGATGTACTAGACTGATGGCTTTTGTAGCAACATTTTCCATGAAACTGTGGAAGAGAGCATGCACTGGGGTGGAAAAGAACCCACTATTTTTCCGGTCTGAATTTCATGCAGTAAAATAAAATAAGGCAGCATAGTTCCTTCACCTCTTTCTGAATCAGTTACTATGTATTTGATGAATGTGCCAGGCAGTCCGCTGCCTAAGATAGCACAGCATCTCTCAGAGGAAAATCTTACAAGATTTTTCTATTGCTCAAGTGTAGGCCAGGAGGAGCTCTGTGTAACCACAGTAGCAACACTGGGGCACTCTGACAGGACTAACTTAACTTGCCTGAAGTGTGTTTTTTCGCAGATTAACACTTCTGGTTGGCAACAAAGCACTGTTCATCATCCTGTCAGCTTTAGCTGAAACAAAGACTGCGGTTTTGTCTCTGCAAGTTTAAAGAGAGCATCTCAGCCTATCATCTCTGCCAGCTTCCACTTGATTGATGGTGGGATAGACTCTTTATTTCAAGATGAGTGACAGCGTAGGAAGTCATTACATGCATGGGTGCTTGCCCTAGGAGTTTGGTTGGAGGCTTAGTCACAGTGTGTTAATTCTGGCAGGCATGATTATTAACACCAACGTATCTTAAGAATTGGCTTCCTAGTATAATACAGTGACGCAGCTGTGTCACACATAGTGGTTGCACACAGATCGAAAATACTTCATACTCTTTAACTGCAGAGCATCAAAATCAGCATCACATGAAAGGTACTTCACGGGAAGGTGTGGACCAAACAATGGTCCACCTCCATCCTGTCTACCTTCTCTCACTCATCCTTTCCCTTCTCCTGCCTGGTGTTCTGAATCAGTAAATTAATTTCACTTTAAAAATGCTGGAATTAAAATCTTCTGACTTGATATTTAAAATGTAAATGCATAAAGCCAATAGCGAACACAAGTCCAAGAGACAGAAAAGCATTTCCATCATGCTTTCAGGTATCTGAACATCCATATGCATTTTCTTTCTCAGAAATATGTCTATGTATACATGCAAAAAATCTTATCTTTCCCAGCTCTAAGGTTTTTATATTATTTTCCTATTTGTTGTATTATTATTACATGTGCACCTGGGCTGGGCTCAGAGTTTCACTGCTCAGATTTCTTTGAGAAAACATCACTTTGTTAAGTTGGCCTGCAGATTTCCATCCTCCTTCCATCCTCATCAGAACAGTGCATGCAGGAGTCAGCTGGAGTTCACTGCTGACTGCTCACACCTCAAGCTTCAAGCAAATGAACCTCACCTGCAGAGATGCAATTTTCTGGTGTTCACTGCCCCAACATAGTGAACAGGAGTGCCATTCTCAAATGGTGTTCTTCTCTTCCTGACAATACTGTCTGCAAATGTAGCATCATTTGAATGTAAAACAAGAAGGAGAGAAACACTTGGGAGATTAATACAACTACTGTTGACTAAATATTCCCCAGGCAAAGTAGCCAGGTTGGGTCAGATTTTTAGTAATTACTAAGAGATGCAGCTAGATATTTAAGACAAAGGGACATTATATATTTCTTTTGCTGAGACAGAGTGTTCCCCATAATCACTGATTTCTTCCCTCCTGGAACAGATTTCAGTGCACCTTCCCCATACTTTTACCAGAATTTTCTCCAGGTAGGAAGAGTGAGAGAGCAGCACGGTGAAACCTGGCAGCATGCACTGCATCAGAATCTGTACTACAAGTTCTGCTACTAACATTACGAGGAAAAAACCTTATTGCCCCACTGTTTTATGCATTGAATATCCAAAGGCTGACTGGGATGTTGGATTCCTGTTTGGTAAAAGGACATTCCCACCCTGTTTCAGATACCAACACCAAACCTACATGCCAGCAACCCTAGAGAAGCCTCCAAGACCCTTAGAGAGATTGGTGTTATAATAGTTGATTTCCCTGCCTCCAGAAGCAAACCTCAGACTTAAATCTTTATTAATTTGTTCATCTGCTCAAAATGAGTAACTGTGTTTATAGGACACTAGGGAAATCAGTCCTAGTTATTCCATTTTGCAAATATGGACAGTTTATTCTGTATTTCTATGGAATCATATTCCAGAGCCTCTGTGAAGCCTTGTACTTGATTAGAGACTGATGTGTCCCAAGCAGTTCCCCAGCAGACTCTGTACTAAAAATTATTTTGAATATTTTTGAGTAATTTCAAGTTTTAAGGAGAATAATAAAAAAGATCTTGTTTGCCTTCAGTGTAAATGACAGACAACACTGAGAAGTGATGAAGGGAGAGCATTGTTTTGCTACAACTCTGAGAACTCAGTGCCTCTCTCTATGATACAAAGCATGAAATGCTACAGCAGTAAAATCAGAGTATGTCCCTTGTTCCCAGGCACATGCACTCCATCACTTGCCTGTGTATTTATAACTTCCTGCAGGTTTGTCCTTGTGTCTAGGTAGATTTTGAAGTTGTTAATGAATTAAGCTTCTCAGGCTTAAGATTATAGTCCAACTATTATGCTACCAATATCCACTAAAGAAAGTTTAAATTGAGGCAACTTTTGTAGGCTATGTATAACAAAATACTGAGAAATGAAAGAGCTGTACAAACACAGCTGACAGAAGTAATTTGACCTGATTTACAAATAGACACCTGTTGACATTAAGGAAAAGAGTCTGTTATTTCAAATCAGGAATATATTTATTCTGGGGAAAAAAAATAGCAGCCCAGTCATCAAAGAATCATGGGAAAGATAGTCTGGGAAGTTGCTACCTGAAATCTAATATGAAAAGGGAAGAAAGTTTGTGAGAAAACGGTGAAGACTGAAATAATTGGGTGCCTCTGGTCACGCACCGTTTAGTCACGTAATGGAATAATCAGATATTAAAACTGGAAAATGCCATTCATTAAAGCAAAAGTGAGTTTTTGCAAACTTAACAAACACTCCACATGTATCCTCAAGGTTTTATTTTATACCTGAGCTAACATGTAGAGTCTGTTATGCAGAATAGATCTCGATGGGTGGTTTAGTGTTTTGGGGTTTTGTTACCTCTTAGAGAATCTTATGGGGAAAAAAAAACTAAGGAAAAAACAGGAGGAAAATAAGCTTTCATACAAAGCACCAGCATCCTTTTTAATCTATTAGCTAACCCAGAAGAAACGGAGTTTGGAAAATTTTTCTGTGCCAAACTGGCCTTGCTCTGACCCTTCAGCCTCAAAAAATCTGAGATGAAAGGAAGGGGGAAGAGAATTGGTTACACTTTTCTTGTCTTTTTCAGCTTGCTATAAATAAAATGAAATCCTTTATAGCTAGTCTTCCAGCTCTTGCTGAAATCTTCCAGCTCATTTGCAAGCACTCTGATTAGTTAGGAAAAATTCAGATAAAGAGCTGCCTTTTTTCGTCAAATGTGTTTCTGCTGAGTCATGCAATCTCACTGTAGGAGAATTTCAGGACACCTTAGGAAAATTTCTTTCTCATAAAATAAACAGCCTTAAATCAACCTGGACAACTTCTTTCGTCTTCAACACTCAGGACTTTGTTAATCCATGAGCAACACATATAAAAGAAAGTCTGCCTTGCCCCATAGAATTTACTCTCTCCTATTTGCTTGCACCAGGCTCTGTGGTAGACCATGCTGTTCCTCTCACATTAAAAGTTCTGGTATGGAAGCAGGACCCAGCCACCCATCTTTTAAAAATTCTCTAAAATTTATATGGGACATGATAAAGGAAAAGAATGCACCCATATTTAATTTGATAACTCTCTTGCCCATGAAAGGCTTGCTTTTACACTTGATTTTTAGAATTTTAGAAGTATCTGTGTACTGTGTCTTCTTACTATGCTTCCAGTAGAGTCTGACTCCTAAAATTTCTCACTCCTGGCAAAGTGTGATGAGGCTTTAAGACTAACTGATTATTCATTTCAGCTTGTATGTCAGAAGTCTCAGACAAAGGCATAGTGCAACAAATCAGATGGAGATGGAAAGATTGTCTATGTTCTTTGGCAGTTGCTACTGTTTTGAAGAATTCCTATTAGATATTCAACAGTTGTATATTTCTTAAATCAACCTACCTTATGGAATGCTATCAACTTTGATTAACTTCAAGGTTAAAAATCAGGCTGGTTACCATCAAAAAAGTGTTTTCCAGACATCTATCGTAGTTCACCTTCTTTCCTGCCAATGTACTTGGCAGGGTAATGAACTGCTGAAGCTGGAAGCTTTCCAATCTTTTATTTCCAGGTAAACCAACCAATGAACTGCCTTGCACCTAAAGCCATCATAATTTTCTAGTCCCCAACGTGAGGAAAAATGAGCAATTTTATTTCACTGAGAATTACAGTTATTGAAAATGCATTCTGGAAAACCGACATGAAGGGTGATGAAAATCCCACCTGCACCACGTCTCATTTTCATCTCCAATATGAATATCTGTTCTTGAATAATGCAGGCCTGTGCATTGGGTTTGCATGGCCAGGTTTTGGTAGTGAGGGGAGCTACAGGAGTGAGTTCTGTGAGACACAGCTAGAAGCTTTTCCCTTTTCCAACACTGTCAGTGCTAATTGGCCCCAAAACCAACCTGCTGCTGGAAAAGACTGAGCCCACCAGCGGTGGAGGTAGCAGGTAGATGGTGTCTCCTAGGAGAGCTAGGAAGAGGAGGAAAAAATTCAGCTGGAGAAAAGAGTAAGGATATGTGAGAGCAACAGCTCTGCATACACCAGGGTCAGTGCAGAAGAAGGGACAGAAGAAGGTGCTCCAGGCACCTGCAGCCCGTGGTGAGGCAGCTGTGCCCCTGCAGCAGCCACATGTCTGCAGAGATCCACCTGCAGCCCATGGAAGAGACCCATGCCAGAGCAGATGGATGCCCTGAGGAGACTGTGACCCCATGGAAACCCAAGCTGGAGCAGGCTCTTGGCAGGACCTGTGGGCCCACGGAGAGAAGAGCCCAGGCTGGAGCAGGATTGCCGGCAGGAGTTGTGACCCCACAAAGGAACAGTTCATTTCTGAAATATTGTGCCTTGTGAAAGGGATCCACACTGGAGCAGTTCATGAAGGACTGCCATGGGAAGGACTCACACTCAAGAGGTTCCCAGAGAACTGTGCCCTGTGGGAGGGATCCCAAGCTGGAGCAGAAGTGTGTGAGGAGTCCTCCCCCTTAGGAGGGAGGAGTGGCAGAGAGCACGTGAGATGAGCTGACTGTACCCCCATTCCCTGTTGCCCCTGTGCCACCGGAGGAGAGGTAAGAAAATCATGAGTGAAGTTAAGCCTGGGAAGGAGGGAGGGATGGTAGGAAGGTGTTTTAAGGTTTGGGTTTACTTCTCATTATCATACTCTGATTTGATTGAAAATAAATTAAGTCAATTTCCCAAGCTGCTCTGTGTCCTGTGGCAGTAACTGCTGAGTTATCTATCCCTGTCCTTATGTCCTCCCATGAGCCTTTCCTTATATTTTCTCTCCCCTGTCCAGTTGAGGAGGGGAGTGATAGAATGGCTTTGGTGAGCACCCGGCATCCAACCAGGGCTAACTTGCCACATCCTCTTACATTTTAATGTTAATACCAAGCTACAAGCTGTTTCAAACTACCCAATGGAGTGCTAAAGAGGTAGAAAGGCTGTTTTCATGATGTCAAAAACATATATAAAAGTAAAGTGATTGATTTTTTAAAAAACACAACAGAAATCCATAAGGAAAAGCTCTTCATTTGAAGAGCAGCCCATTAAAATCCTGCTATAAGGGATCATTAACCATAAGGAAAAAGAATAATTAGCCAAAAACAATTAGATCAAAACTCAGTTCAGACTGATTGTTATGCAAATGGCCTAGACTGAAAATTACATTCATGGTCACTGACCCTTCGGATGCATTATGTTTTAGAGGATGAGAAAGAATCTGTGTTTCTTTCTTGGGCAGGATGGGGGGAAAGTACAAGTTTTACCATAGAAATTAATCAGTGGCCTCTGGATTCAACTGTGACATCTTAAAGTTGTAATGCACATATTTTATAAAGATAATGAGACAGTTTGACTGGGAAAGAACATCTCCTGCAGATGGCATGATACCAATTTACTTTTTATTCAGAATTCAGTGTAGTCACAAACTCAGTGCATGGCCAATAGCTTTCCCAACACCTTGTCACCTGTAATGCTTATGCAACCAGGATATACTCAAAAGGTCAAAATATCCTGACAGGTCTTTCCATATATGAAATACCTTCCCAGATTAATTAAAAATTCACCATTTCTCTTTGAAAGCTATATTCTTTCATACAGCTGTTTTAAGTTTTTACCTTTTTTATATGTGTTGCCTGTTTTTAGGAATGCCTCTTTTGAGAATATCCTGGGAGACACTGCCAAAAATTCTACTAAGGTCATGGTTCATCAGTCACATTTTTTGATTCACCAGGTCAGACAGCTTGTCAGGAAATTGGACTGTTATGCTCTGTTCTTAATAAACACATTTTATAAACTAGGAAATCAAAATTAATAACTTGAGCAGAATCTTTGCAGTTATCAAAGTTCAGGGGAGAAAAAGAAAATAGAAAGTTATGGACCATCTGCCTTTTAAAAATGCATAATGTTAATTTTTTTTTCCTTTTTTTTCTTTTTTTTTTTTTTTCTTTTTTTTTTTTTTTCCCAGTATTCCAAGTCCTTCCCTGTCCTCCGTTAAATCTCCACAAGTGGAGACAAGTGCTAGTGTTTTACAAACTACATTGGCTGCTTCTTTAAATTCCCTTATAAGCTGCTTTTTAATATTGCTTTACCAAGGAATTGTTGCATCTCCATCGCTAAATATACTTGAGTCTGCTCTTTAGCCTCTTGTGAACTTCTCTTCCTTCTTTAACTACTTCGTTAAAATTATCCTATTGTATTAAGTTTTTGTGAAGATTGAAGCAAAGAAAATAATTTAATCCTTTAGTAATCTTTGCTTCCCCTCTTACCTGTTCTTTTCTTTTTAATAAGGCCCAGGGCACCCTGCAGTGACAGAGGGAGCCCACCAGCTTTCCCAAAGACTAATGAATGCAAAAAATGGCTTTTCAAAGCAGCTGGGTTTCAGCTGCCCTACTTAGAATAAGAGCCCACCTGGTGTGAATACACTCCCACACTGCAGAAATGACTGGAGACTTTTGAGCCCTGCATCATGCAGGCCATGCTGTGTATGGAGTTACCATAGCTCCTCTCTGGCATCAGGCTCATGGGTTGTGCTTGCTGACCACAGAAGAAAATATCCACAGAGTTCATTTATGCAACATTCCTTTGTAAAACTGCAAAAAATATTACAGGAAAAAATTTCTGACTTCTGAAAAACCTTAAAATTTTAAAAAATAAGTTTTCGTCTTTTGGCAACAATATCTACGCAGCTTTTTATGAAATTGTCTTTTCAATAAATACTTAAGGATTTGATTGCTAATTTCTTTTCCCCTTTCCACCTTGTTAGTCTTTCTCTCTCCTCCTTTAGGAGGACAGGGGAAGGGAAATGGTCAGGCAGCAAACAGAAGGGTTGAATTCAGCTTTTGCAGCAGATCACGAGGGCAGAGGGGTTTTGTCCTCAGCTAGAGCAAAGTCTGCTGTCCTTGCCAAGACAAAATTCCTTGATCTCCTAGCAGGTCTCATGTAATCAATCCTACCTTTTACATGACAGCCCATCTAACAGAATAGAATTTTTAAATCCTCTATCCATGCTGGGGAAAAAAAAAAAGAAAAAAAAAAAAAAAAAAAAAAAAAAAAAAAAAAAAAAGAGAGAGAGAGAAGAAAAAGAGAAAGAGAAAGAAAACCATTGTATTCACATCTCTAACAAACTCTGAACAGTGAGCTGTATTTCCAAGAGGATTCCCTGGGGGAAAGCATGTTTTTCTTCCTTTTAAGACTAGGTAAACTGTGAGTACAGACCTAAAATGGTTTTCCTATTTTCAGTCTTGTTGAAGTTTTTAGTGTCGGTGCAGTTTCGATCACTCAGCAGCTCTACATTTTTCATCACCTTTCTAAGCAGCTGTCATCACCCTCATACATTGTAGCCTACACAGCTTTTTTAAAATGAGGTGGTAACTTTGTTCACAATAGAAACATTTAAAAGATACACAAATGTTACAACAAAAGGAAACAGCAGTTTCATAACACAGGCCATAACGAGTCTAGCTGATGCCAGGCAGTACAGTCTGTAAGGTAGGAACTTCTTTCCTTTATTTCATTTCAGATTTTAACTTTTTCAGCTGAATCCATTTAGTACTGATACCAGAAAGCTGGCACCAATGAATGCATTTGGACCAATCTGCCAGTGCAACTGTGCTGCAGGAGCATGATAGAGAGAATCATGGAATCAGATTAGAAAAGAACTTTGAGATCACTGAGCCCAACCATTAACCCAGCACTGCCAAGTCCACCCCTAAGCCATATCCCCAAATGCCACATCTGCATGTCTTTTAAATGCTTCCAGGGATGGTGTCTCCACTATTACTTTGGGTAGCCTGTTCCAGTGCTTGGTCACCCTTTCAGTGAAGAAATTTTCCCAAATATCCAATCTAATCCTCTCCTGCACAGCTTGAGGCAGGAGAGGATTAGAAATTTCTGTCATCCTGTAACTTGTTACCTGGGAGAACAGATCAACCCCCACCTCGCCACAGCCTTCTTTCAGGTAATTGTAGAGAGCAATAATGTTTCCCCTAAGCCTCCTTTCCTCCAGGCTAAAGAACTCCAGCTCCTTCAGCTGCTCTCCATAAGCCTTGTGCTCCAGACCCTTCCCCAGCCTTGCTGACCTTCTCTGGATGTGGTATAAGTAGGGAGCTAATAGCTGAGACAAGCAAAACAAAATCAGCTGCCTTTCAGTTGAACTGGGCAGGGACAAGAGTGAAGAACAGGAAGGGCCAGCACTGTACCTTCTGAGAAATCCCTCCACCTTAAGGTTTGTTTAACAAGTTGGTTTCTTCATGCTGGTCAAACTGGGTTTAGCTGGGAGTGCTGTTTATTTGATCTGCAGAGCAGGCAGCGCTCTGGTCCTTTAGCTCCCTGGCCCTGACTCTCTGCTGGGGGTGCAGCTGGGACACGCTGAAGGAACCTCATCCCCAGGTACTGAGATTGTTTAGGGTTGGTCTGATACAGAAACTAATGTTTGGAAGACAAATGTGGCTATTTGCAATAGGGGAACCATGGACTGGACAGCGAATGAAAACTATTTTCAAGCTGTGAACTTAACTAGTATTTTAAAACGGCATAGTCATTTCTGTTGTACACCTCTGTACATCAGAGAGTGCACTGACTGTGGCCACAGTGCATGGAGAAGCTGTCTGTGTTCATGCATGTAGAACTGGAAAAATTGCTTGTAGAAAAAATATCGTTTTCCTCCAGCAGCAGGTAATCAGCATTCAGCAACTGCCTTGTCTCAGCATGAACCCTGATAGGAAGCAGAGAAATAAGATAATTGAAAAGGAAAATGTTTCAGCACCCAGGACGACTTCTGCCAGTCTCTCTGAACTAAATCTCGACATCTGACTGGCAGACAGTGTCTGCCAGTGTCTCTCTGTCAATGGAATAGGTTGGCCTTGACCCTTTTCAGAAATTGAGACACATCAAACAAAAGACAACAAGACTCATCCTCATTTCATCTCACAGCTATTAATTTTACGGTGTGACTCCTCCAAATAACAAATGCATAGCCAGAGCTGTGCCCAGATTCCAAGTGATGGGAGACCAATTTCCACCACCTTGACTCCTCTAATTACACTGACAAGCCTCCTGAAATCTCTGCTGTGGTTCTTCATCTGAAACAAAAATGCAGATGATTCTCAATAGCGTCTGTTGAGCTGAGAGGAATGAGAGGATTAATTAGTTGCAGTTCATAAAACAATGAGATGAGAATCCATGAGTAACTGCAAAGTGTAATTGGCAATAACGATACAATCGCCACAGTGCAGGAAGGACGGAATTGGGCCCAGATATTTTACACCTGTAACAAAATACATCCCGAGACTGTGGACAGGGAGAATTCTGGATCACCAGCTGGCTCTTCCACTTTGCTGGCTGGGGGAGCTGCCTGCTTCTCCTTGAGGCTGCCATGCAGGCAGAGCAACTGCTCAGCAGAGGGGCATCTCCTCTTCATCTTAAAGGCCAAATGATCCCCGTGGGTCTTAGCAAAGGACTTTACCAGGGTATTCCTCAGCTGACTGGTGGAGGTTGTGGCTGACTATGGTCTCAGGGTCCATGAGGTGCCCTGTGGAGGAGCTAGTGCAGTTTTAAGCCTTCCAGCCTCACCCCACACCCTGGCCCCGGGTGTGGAACAGGCTGTCTGTCACTGGATGGTGGGGCAGCCACGTGGCAGCACCTGCTGCCTTCCAGGCACTCTCAGCTACCACACACCACCCAAGGACAAAGGTTATTCATCACTAACACTGGTTTTCCTGGCTACAGAATGTCTTCCATAATTTTATTGTTGGTGATTGAATGTAGCCACACACATTCATCAGATAGCTGCAAACTTGATTATTTCTGAGCATTAATCAAACGAATGAATTTAAGGACACTTGAATTGCACAAATTTTTATCCTAATAAACTCTGTGAAGAAAGCTTTAATAGGCCTTTATAAAATGAAGGAAAAAAACCGCCCCAAAACTAACAACTTTTTGGTTTTTTTATAAATTATCACAGAAATATGTAAAATGCAAAAATAAATATCAGATATACAATAAGCATAAACCTTGTAAAATCTGAAGTAAACTGCAAAAATCAGTATGTTTAGGAAGAACCTACCTGCTGGGTATAATTTTAAACAGTTTATAAGTGTTTTTAACACAATTATTACACAAATATTGAAACGCAATTTTAAACATTGCTTATGGAGTGTACCTATATTCTAAAGGCAGAAGCAAGAATATTCATGCTCTTGAACAAGCTTCACAAGTTTATTCTTGACAGCAGATATTCAGCTAAGGGAGACAGTCGAGAATCCATTCCATTTAGAATTGTATTTGATTCCAGAGCAGAAGAAAAAACATAAGGAAGGTATGTTTCTTTTCAGTTGCCAATTGTGACACCTATCTGAGCTGCCCTCTGCAACTGGGAGTTGTTAACTAGCTCAGGTAACTGCAAATCCATCCCTTTTCTTAGTGAGGCTTTGACTATAGTTTCAAACTTGCAAAAATCATGGGGTTTTTAATTAAGAGATGACATTGCTGTGTTCAGAGTGAGAATGAAAGAGGCCCTGAGCATTGGCAACAAACTTGCATTAGACTCTTGTAAGGCACAGAGAGCCCCTCCAAATGGTATTATTTTCTCTCTTAGTTTAATAGTCTCACAAATTTTATTTTGCAAGAACAAATGTATGGTAATTGCCAGGTAATATGTTCCACAAGTTTTAAGAGAAATGTTTGTGGCTTTTAACTGATTATTTTATTAGGCTAAAATCTGTTGATGAATTTGTGGATGTGTCTAGGAAACCATCCACTATAATAGTGTTAGGGAAGAAATTTCCTGTTTACAAGTGATAACAATTTAGAGTTTTAACTTACTAGAGCTCACACGAAATCCAAAGTTAAACTCTTTGATGTGGAATTGAGAAATGGGGTATTTTGACAGAATGAGACTAGATGAGAAATTATGAAGAGACAAATCCTCAAGAAGGAGTGAATTTAATATTTGTCTTCATTTACATAGAGTTCAATTTCTTTGCATCAGCCAAAGATCTGGCTCCATGTCTAGATATGAATATGCATGGATTTTGTAATCCTCAAATTTCTGTGGCCAATATTCAAGAGTGAAATTTAAACCAGACTGTGGCCCTTTAGAAACACATTAAGAAGAAATGGACATTAGAATCAATTGTTGCATTTCACAAAAGGATTATTTCACCAGCCTTGCTGACCTTCTCTGGCCATGATCTAAGTAGGGAGCTGACTTGCAGTTCGTCTTTGGGATTGACATAGCCTTTTTGTTCTTCCCATGGAAAGACACTTGGCCCACGTATTTTCAAGGAGTTCTCAGTCAACTCCTTGAACAGCATGAATGCTGTTTCTACAGGAAGGAGGGGATTCATCTTGCATAATTTGAACTATTAAAAAATTCTGGAATTCAGGCCCCAGTAACCAAGTAGAATTCTATGAATATGCCAGGAAAAAAACTATTTCTGTCTCAGGTAGGTTGTTGCCAATGATGAGTTCATTTTAGCCCAGAAACCATTGTTGAGAACAGCTGATCTGAACATTTGTCTTTTTGTTTGATGACATTAACTCACAAAAGGCATATATCAGCTATGTACACCGAGGAGAACTGTTCATAAGTGAATGAGACTTTCACACTTTGAGATGGGTCTACTACCCCATTTCCTTACATCAGTGACTGGCTCAATTATCACAGAATCATTGAATCAGAGAATGATTTGGGTTGGAATGAACCCTAAAGATCATCTTTAAACCTCCCACCATGTCATCCACTAGATCAGGATACCTAGAGCCCCATCCAGCCTGGTCTTAAGCACTTCCAGGGACAGGGCATCCACAACGTCTCTGGGCAACGTTTTTAGTGTCCTACTAACTTCTGAGTAAATAACTTCTTCCTAATATCTAATCTAAATCTCTCCTCTTTTTGTTTAGAAGTGTTTTCCTATCACTATCCGTCCATGTAAAACATGGTGCAAAATTTATGCTGTGCTGGACAGGTGTCAGTCCTAGCCTTTGATTTTCTTCTGTGGAGGTGATACCACCTGAGGCAGCAACTCCCTGTGCATCACCACACCATGAGGCACAGGGAGAACAGGCATGCTGGGTTACATCTGAGAGTTCTCATCATTTTGCCCTAGACTTAGCCTCTCATTGAAGTAAAGAAGGGAGATAGTACACAGATGCTAAGACTTCAAAAAGCGTAATCTGAGACTTTACAGAACACAATGGAATCTGGCATAAGATTGATTGGCTGGTTAAGGCACAATGTGGTGGTGTGACTTGGAAAAATAGGTGTAGGACTCCTATTAAAAAAATTAGTTCTTGTGGAAACTATTAGAAAAGGCACTAACTCATTGCAGTTTATAGCAGGTACAAAAATTGAGAATCCAAAATCTGTTAGTGTTAGTAAGAAGATGATTTAAATAAACTATAATGGATTCTCTGCTATGTCTTTGTCATAGAAATAGAGAGAAAAACAGCTTCAGCTCTGTGAGTTATCTGAGTTCTGTTAGTTATCTTCTTCTGTGAGTTATCTTTTCATAATTAGACATAATCATGGAAATCTCTGACATCCTTTGTTAACAAAGAGGCCATCAAGCATTCTGCTGCTGCTCTGCAGTGTGAAAAAAAAGAATGCCTTCTTCCCATATCTTGCAAGCAAACCAGATTTTCAGTTTATTTATTTCTATTTCCACTCATAGATCTCACTGATCAGAATAATCCCTGTGGTCCTGTTTGTCATGTAGGGATATAAGAAAAATGTTATCATAGTAGATACAGCAACACCTATGCACCCAGTACCTGTTTGGACCAGGAAATTTGACACAATTTAAAGAATTTGCCAAGTATAAATCATTACATAAAATCTAAAAATTAATACAAATGTGGGCATATAGCCATATAAGAATTTCCTAAGGTAAATATAAGTGAGTCACCCCCACACTGCCTGTTAGCCTAGGCAGTACTAGATCATAGCTTGTGAACAGTATGATTTGGCTGAGAGGAAATTCCAAAAAACTTTTAAACTTATCCTTCACATGTAGACAAACCTTCTATACAAAAACCTTCTTCAAAGGAGAAGCAACACAATTACAAGTGGAAAAAAAATTCCTTGTGTTTATAACACAAGCACAAGATACAGTCCACATACCAAATATAATGGTAGATGATGCCTCTCAGGAATTTATAGTCAAAAATCTCTCTTAGGGAATTATGATTGAGCTGGAATTTGTGAAAACTTTGTGGCTTATAAGGAAAGCGTCACAACAAAAAACACAAGTTGCAGAGGATATTTTTACATTATGAGTAAATAGAAAAAGAAAACACATATTCTACGCTTGCAGCATTAAATCGTGTTTGTAGTTAGATCTTGAGCTGGTGTGTGTCAGTTCACTCATGCAGACAGGAACAAACCCTGGCTGTTGGCACAAGCTGATTCAGCTGCTTCAAAACAGACATTCATTGGAGTATGTATTGAATGAGACAGGGTGAATTCAGCTTGTTGTCACATTTGAGTAAATGATGCTTTACAGGAGAGAACTACTGGTGAGAACATCCCTGGTGCAGTCACCCAGGCACAGAGGCAGCACTACCCTGCTGTCAAGCCTTCCAGAAACAAAGTTGTTTCCATGAAAGAAGTGGAAACCACATGCACATTAAAATCTTTCACAGCTTCCCTCTGAGGATTACAGTAAGTTTCTTTAGTGAGAATGCACAATGCTTGGAAAAGATACTGACTTCTGGTGGAAGATAAATTTTATCAAATGATACATTTTGAAAATTGAAAAACATAAAACACTTGATCATTACAGTGTTTACTAAGAATAGTATTACAACAGGAATATCATTGTCTGACTCCTATTTTTAATTTATAAGTGTCTGACCTGTGGAGATTCACATGTTTTCAACAGAAAATGACTAATTTCCCCATAAAAAAAGCATATATGCCATTGTGTACATGTATTCTCAAACGATGCATATAAATCCTATAATTGTACATTCAACATCCTCTGAATATTGTGACATCAGAGGAAAAGAACACCCAAGATTCATAGATGCCCATCATTTAAAAGGAGCAACAAAAGTCAGAGAGTCTGCAAATTCTGAAAAAATGTATTTGGGAGAGAGATAATGTATGAATGAATGAATGACCAGGCATGGCTCAACATCATCCTGGTGTTTTTCACGGCATGTTCTTATCAATAAACTTTGGTTGGCTTCACAACCATCCAGCTATAGATGTTTGAGACATGTACATTAGCACCTTACCTTCTGGGATTCTACATGTATCTGAACTGCTTAAAAAAGAAAAAAAAAAAAAGGCATTTTTTCACACATCTTTTATCATGCATGTGTTTATTTTTGCTTTTCCAGTCCAGATTTTTCAATCTGTCCATCAAGCTTATAAAAATTAGAACTAGAAATACACCAAGCATGCTTGAATATATTCAACAACTCAAATTCTGGAACTACCCATGTTTTTCCATGACCTATCAGATAAAATATTCTTCATATCCAATCTGTTTGCAAATAACAAAATCTCCTGTCCTGAGGAGAACTACCAACACCTACAAACAGATTTCCAGATTCTTAGTTCTGTACAGGAATCAGCACATGGTGCACCAGCCATTCTCTTCATTTTTAGCTTTCATCTTTCCATTAATACACTCAATAAGGTAATTTGTATTAAACTATCCACTGTAAAGCATTACTCATTTTGATTAAGAGAAATTACATTATGAAAGAGAACACATGCATTGCAAAATGTCTATTTGTCTATACATTTACTATCTGGTGCAAAGAATTATTTCAAAGTAATGTTCCAGACAGGTTTTAGCAATTCATTTTGGCTGAAGGGATTTTTAATGCCTTCTAGGTAGTCCTACTATGAAATGGTCAGCGTGTCCTAATTTTTCTCAGAACAGACCCCACAGGTTGGGTCCAGTGTGTTCTGGCCATTATAAACAGATGCAAAGCGTGCTTACTGCAAAAGCGACACCAGCCAGTGTCACCCTAGCCTCAGGCATATTGGTGTCCTCAGGAATTATCTTGGCAGCATGGACTGTTTGCATTAGATAACATGAAATCCAGAACTGTGGAATGCAGTACTCCAGGTAGGGCCTCAAGAGAGTGGAGTAGAGGGGGAAAATCACCTCTTGAATTATTAGCCACACAGATTTTGATGCAGCCCAGGATGTGATTGGCTTCCTGGGCCACAAGAAAATCATAGGACCTTTCAAAATAATTACTTCAGCCCAAACTGCAGGCCACCACTCCAGATTTAATCAGAAGCCAGAAACCTGACTGGGCAAAATATTGTCCTTAGCAGAGCAAACAGATTTGTCATCTCAGAGACTGAGTAGAGGAATTCAGGCTTGTGATCATGAGAATACACTAAGATTCTGTTAAACAGGGTATAAAAGCATCAGTCTCTGAAAAGTCAATCCAATCTTTCATCACCATTCCTTGAGTACCAGCCCACACTGCAGACCTAGAGACAGGACAGGACATTGTCGTGATAGAGGTGACAACAGATAAATAAGCTGCTTGGCTCTGGCAGTTCTCCTGCTAGAAAAACTGTGGAGATGCCACTCATTTTCCTGCTTAAATTATGAATTATTGCATAAAGCTTTTTTCTGCATGTGCCACTTAGCCAGGAGCAGTTGACAAATCAAAATTAACCCCCAGAACCCTCCCAGGACTCCCGTCATATTAGAAAAGGGGCTGGAGCAGAAATTACCATCATTTCCAGCTACAGATCCTCAGATTTGTCCTCTTTTATCTGCTGCCATTAGCTTCCTAGACATTTGCATTCCCAGTTTTCTGTGTCTGCACCCCTAAAGCAATTGAGAGTGACTTTGCATCCTAGTGACATTAATTTCCTCAACAAAAGACATTCTATGTACCTTAAAATGTAAGGAAACAGGTATGTATCTTACACCTGTGATGCTAGGCTGCCCCAAGGACTCAAGACTGGTTTATTTCACCAGTATTTCAAATTTAAATGGAGATTAAGTATAGGTACAAATTATGAATATTGAAATATTAGAAGTCACTTTCTTACCTTGTCACAGCCCAGCATGGAGCTGTAACTGCAAGCTTCTATTAGACGTCATGTTCAGTTATCAGTAAAATAATTGCATAGCAGGCTTGCTTTTTTAATGATAAAATCTATAAATACTGAATTATCTATGTATCTATCATGTGGCATTTAATTTCAGCAAGTTCTAATGGTAACCACGTAGATGCTTGAGTTCACTCCATCCTTGGTGCCTACATCTCAGCACATATGCCACTATTTTAGCACCTGCCTACAATTTCAGACATCACAGCTATAGGTATGTCAATTAGCTGCAAATTCCACTAAATTAGTACAAGCTGCAGATCTTCAATCAGCCTGAAGAACATTAGGTCTCCACATGCAGCAGCTTCAACATAACAGCCAACTTCTATGTTTAAAAATTTCATTTGCCAAAGGATTATATTGTCCAGAAACATGCACAAATTTTGAGAATGTTTTGTGAGAGTTGTACAATATATTTTCACTACACTCCACCGTTACTATAATGATAAAACCTTCTAAAAATCTTCATTTTCAACTGATTGTTATATGCCTTTGTGGAGACTGACATTATTGCCTAAGATTGGCAGGATTATCAGGAATATCAGAAGACTGAGCAATATACAGGAGACAAAGAAAGGAGAGATTTTGGTCAAGTTCAAGACAGATACTTTTAAATTAGGTAATGGAACTATAAAACCCTGTGCTCCTACAGATTTTTTAGGAAGTGCAGAATGATTGGAGCCTGTAGGCACAGATGAGGTAAACCTGCATGCTGTCAGAGACAGTCCATCCCACACACCTGAGGACCAAGAATAGGCAGGGAAGTAGAACTTAGATGTATTCAGCATCTTTCATGTCTTGGCTGGGAGTATCTCTGCATGCAACAGAGAACCTTGTCAGCATGCAGATGCTTTTGGTAAAAAAATCAATAAAGAATAATTCACTATAATAATAAAGTTTACAATAGAAAGTAAATTTTCTGCTTCTTAAAAAACAAATTGCTAAGAGCTGTTGAATAAGAAGCCTTGAGCATAAATGAGTTAGAAGAGTCATGCCTGAGATTGTGTAATCTAAATCAAGAGGATCGCATGCTGTCCTTCCTGTGAATCGTATATGGTCCATCATTTGTCTCTTCTGTAGAACCTTTTGCTTATCTTGGCAGCCAAATTAACTGTTGTCTGTAAAACAGAATATTTGCAGGAGGTGCTTAACTATTCTCAATTTATTTGTGTGATATGCTTACTGCAGCAGAGCCTTAAAGGATTCTGAGTTCCTGGAGGCTACAAAGATGGGGAAATGTGCTCTCCTTACTAAGAAAGTAATTAGATAAGGGTATGACAAAGCCAATAAAACCATATTTTCATCTTTCATTTCTAAAGGAATTGCCATGGGTGAGACTTTTCTGCTGAGAATAGAAAATTTTTCCTATGAATTGTTTCTGACAGGCTAAGTGCATCTATTTTCAAATTCTGTAAGGTTTAGTCCAAACGAATGCTTATAAGCAGCAAGTTAATTCCACTGATTTTTTTATGCCTCAAGGCACTATTACAACCTCTACTTTGTTTTCTTCTGCAAAATAACAAGCCAGTGAGTCAATGCATTGCTGAAATAGAGGAAGAAGTGAAATAATTTAGAAAATCACAGGCTAAGCTTTCAGAATTCATGTCATGAATTTTACTCCTCCATTCAAGAAAGCACAATATAGTAAAAAGAGTGAAAACAGTGGAATACCATTACAGTACTATGGGTCAGGAAAATACACCTTGATTCATGTTGGTGTTTATTCCAAAGCAATTCAATGAGCCATTTTCCAACAATTTCTCCCCCCATAAAACCTTAGAACATACCTTTGGCAGCATGTTTTTTAAACAACATCGCATTATTTTGTTCATTTATTCTTGTGTACGTACTTAGAGCTCACCATATCAGCTCAGTTTAGTGGTGCTGATTTGTACAAGATTAAGACAATTACTCTTCAACTCTCTTGCTAAAATATGGCACAATATTTTTAATGCTCTCCATTGCTACTGCCCCGAATATTTTGGTAGCTGTCTATTGTTTTTTAAGTGAGTCTATGATAATGCATATCTTACAAAAAGTACACAGAATTGGGCTTGTCTTCTAATGTGGTCAGGAACCAGTACAGGCTGCCTGTAGATCTAAGCAGAAACAATGCTCCAGTGCAGCACAAGCCTTTCATTAAAAATGTTTATGTCAGCCATGTATCTTCAGGGTAATCCATCCTCCCTGCATCACAGACCACCTTGGCTGTCACATGGATGGGATCATTATATGCATCCCAATGGATTAAATACTTCAACTTCACTTGTTCTCCCCTAGGGCCACCTGAAGTACATGGGTGAGGGAGATCTAAGTTCCCTCAGGAGAGGAATTCCAGTGGTGGTTTTAGAGCCAAATTTCCTCATAGGGTTCTACACCTATGGAGTGTCCAAGGCTGGGGTTTTTTGGTCTTTCTACTCTCAGAATCAAGGAGCACCCAGTGCAACTATGAAAGCCAAGAACAAAGCTTTCCCACTGATCCAGATCACAGATGACAGTAGGAGGACATAAGCACAGCACTATCCCATAGCTTGATTCCATAGCCTCTACCAGAAAAGTGCAGGCTCTCTCTCTGCAAATTTTGCTGAGAATCACCTCACCATAAGCACCATAGCAAAGCCTGGGGACAGAAATATGCAAGAGGGAGAAGACAACAGGCTAAGCACCAGGCAAAACAAGAATGATTTCCAGATTTGATTATGACTACACTGGTGGTCTGGGCTTGGTAGTTTGATGTTGCTCAAGTTCTCATGAGTAAGGGAAATATTTGCCATGATTTCCCATCTTGAAGAGTTTCACTGTGCATAGAAATCATGAAACTAGCCAGCTAAACATTCCACAGAACTGTAGTTTGCTGGCCTGTAAAGCTAAGGTATATTGCAATCTTGTCTCATAAAATATTCCAAAGCAATTGTGGCAGTCCGAAAAGCAACAGATAAGAACAACTGATGCTATTATTCCTGCACTGGGATGGAAGGCATTAAAATGGTATTCACCAGGCTGCAACAGAAGTCCAATGAACTTGAGATGACTGCGAGGCTGTCTCACACTCTTGATCTGCCCTCCTTTACCTCTGTAATCCTTTTACAAGTTAAAAAAAAGCTAAAAGTGCACTTCTTCCCAAGGTGCCTGGCAGCTTTATACAACCTGAACACCTGGGAAGCCCTGGGTTTTTATATATATGCAGCAGTGATCACTATAAATGAGCTAGCTCAATGAGAACACATAAAAATGAAGGCAGCTTTCCTGAAAGCTCTGATGCATAATGGAAGAGGTTTTTTCATCTGAGCAACGCTCAGATAGGGATCTGAAAGCACTTCTTTCAAGATTCACTGTTAAAAATATTTCTGCAACTCAAAAATAAAAGTAAATCATAAAAATGATCATCTGTGTTAAAATACAGGAATCTAAATTTCATACTCTGCCCAGATGAAAGGTAGGTGTTCTTCTGTAACAAATCTTGGCAGTAACACACATCAACATGTTCTTTATCAGTCCACTCATACCCTTGCAAAAACCTTAATGACTCCACCTCTAATCAATAAATATTATGAAGTCAATAGTGCAAGTTTGGCATTTAAGACTATTTGTGTCTTCATGCAGATGCTTGCTCTTCACATGCAGTCAGAATCAGCCACTGACCACTGATCCCCAAACAGCTTTCAAATGCCTGCAGCAAATCACAGCACTGCTTTGCTTTACAAATAAAACATCTGTTTAAAGTGAACAAAAATTTTTAAAGGCATTAAACTAGTGTAATTCTTCTTTTACATCATGAGTAGATTTACACATTGTCATGAATTACTGGAATTTAGGATCTTGTATCCTAAGTTGAGGGTCTTCTGTGGAGAGTAACATTTATCCAATTTGATTTACGTTATATTTCCTTCTATGCTCATAGATTTTCCCACCTGTAATTAGCCACAGCTTTCAAGACTGCTTATACCAGTGCATGTATATGCTTCAGGTTTCAGAGCAGTGTGACACCTTCCATTAACGTTTGTGGCAAAATTTCTAGTAATTTAAAGAAAATATATAATGAGGATCAAAAAGTCACAATCCCTATCTCCATGCATTGTGAAAAAACAATTTAAGAAAAATTAACCTCCATGGTGTGCAGGTCAGGGCTTTTTCTCTGGAAATCATTGCATTCCAAAAATTAACAAAATCAGTTTTGCCAATAACCAATATTAGGAGAGAGATGTGAATTACTCAACCTTTTCCTTTTCAGCCAAATGATTTATCAATGTTTTAAACTGGGTACTTCAGAAGTATCTCAGATTATAGAACAAAGAAATACAAGTTGAATATCAGAAGTTTTGTCCAAGGTCATACTCAACGTCTGACTCAGAACAAAAACTGAACACAATCCCCGAAACCAAAGCCCTCATGATTTAAACTGAATGTACTGCAGACAATTCAGAGATGGTGCTTGGACAAATGTTTGATGAGATATCTTGAAATGTCTAGGGAGAACTAAGATCTGTTACTGAAACAGCTTAATCCCAAGGAACTCCTGGGGAAGAGGCAATTTTCTACATCTCTGCTCACATCCATAATATTTATCTGTATTATCTATTATGCTCAGAGCACATTTTCTCCAGAAGCTGTCAAACCTATGCATCAGTGAAGAGGTCACATGAGAACAATCATGTCCTCTGTATGTATTATAATTGATTTTTATGGAACTGTATAATAATAAAGGCAATATCAGTTATCCAACCTTGCAAATTCACAAGCACCAATAGCACTACACAGCTCCCTTTACACCTTTTAAAGGTCTTGCAATTATCATTCTAAAACAGCACAGAAAAAAACACTACAGACAGACCTTTTAACATGGGAAGTAGATTAATCATAATGTCATCTGCGTTATACTGTGGGGTTTTTTGGTAAAAATATTCAGTTGCTAATAAACAAATAGATTAAAGTGGGCTTAAATTGAATGCTATGGTGTGGTTATGTTCATATGTTTTAGGAAAGGGATAACCACTTAATGCACAGGGCAAGACAGATTAAAGAAAACTGCAGGAACTTGGGAAACCTTTATGCTTACAGAGGCACCTTCATGGAGCCTCAAAGCATAGGCAGCTCCCAAGCCAGAGCTTCCATAGTGATATGTCTGGGCTTTGTCACAATTGTAAAAGTCCCATTTTAAGTGCCCAAGTCATTTTCTGACTTTAGCTAAGAATATAAAGCTTGGACATTACTTAATGTCCCCTTAAACTACAACCGACTGAACTCTCTCAAATTTCAGGAAAGGGGTTGTTAAATTTAGGAGAGTCTGTATTTCAGGTATCCTATGTGTCAGCTTTGAACATAACTACAGGGACTCGTATAAAGTCAAGGCAAGAGGGATATTGCTCAACTTTTCCCAGAAGAATCTGTTGTGAATAAAGTAATGAAAAAGAGCTTCTGTCAGCTGTCTTCATGTTGGTCTGAAATACACAGTGACAACTCCAAAAAATGCCAGTGTTACCATTTGATTTCCTGCTATGGGAACACCTCCCTGAGACTTCACTGCCATGCATGTGAGTGCAGGAGCAAAGTGAGGACAGTGACATGGTAAATAAAATGTCAATATAGCTGCTAGAGCACATTTTACATATCCCACATGCAGGGTTTGGCACATCACACAATTTAAGGGCAGCGACCTCAGGTGCACCGTTCTTTTACCACAGTCAGAAGAAAAAAAGTAGTCTAGAAGAGGCCAGTCCTTTTATTTGTTTGGTTTTTTCTCCTCTCACAGATGTATTGTCTTAACCAATACTAGAGAGACCATCTGAAGCTGTTCTTGGCAAATGGAAGTTATCACAAAAATATGGTGATGAAAACTCAGCAAAATCCTCCAGATACATTCTCAGGCCCTTGTTTGAGATAATACATCTCGGTTGTTGGTAATTTCTCACTTTCTCTTAATTTCCATCGAGTTTTTGTTTGCAAAGGGAAATCTCCTGTTTCCTGCTTGATCACTGTGAAATGCAGCTGGCTCTTGCTCCACTGAAGAGCAGCTCACAATGAAGTGGCAACACAGCTTTACACATTTGACTTGAGGGAAATCTGGGATATGTGAAAATAAAAGGCGAATTTAAGACATCTCAGGAAACAGCTAAAGCTCACAGTTCACACAGCACTGCATTTTAACTCTCTGCTGGGTACCAACACTAAAGAGTGACCTTGTAACTGCATTTCTTTCTTTCAGTGTAATAAGAGAGAGTATCTATATTCAGCTTGCCATCTTCCCTACAGCTTCCTATAAGCTGCTTATTCTCACTGTAGCCACCATTTCTGCATCATCACTCCTACATGAAGCCCTCTCAGTTTCTGTAATCCAGGACACCTCCAATGAAACCAAAGAGGCAATATGTTCATCCACCAGGAGTTCATTCAGGGAGAATTTTAAGCCTCGTGCATAAGACTGATAATATTCATGGCATTTTAATTTTACCAGTATTTGTTCCATTCATTAAGAAAATGCAGCAGCAATCAGGCTTCACATCAAAACCCTCAGCTCTAGCACTTTCCTGGTGGCCGGTGCTGCAGCACGTGACTGCTCTCAAGAGATGGCAACAAAGATAGTGACAGGACATTCATCTGCTTTTTCCCAGTTTTCACTTGCCACTCTAAATGAAAATCACTTCAAGGTTGTTGTAGCTTATTTAATTCTTTCTGTTATGGAAATTCTACTCCTACCACTCTACTCAGCTCCTCTCTGTCATATTTGCAGCACCACATCTTGTGTAAAAATCATAAGAATAACTGTGTCAGCCTTCTGTGTGATATCAAAATAAGAAAATAAAAACAGATATAGGAATCTTAAAGATCAAGTAAATAAAACTGCATCTTTGGTGATAAAAATAAACTCAGAAAATGTCCATTAAACAACATTTTGAGAATCACCTGAGCAGTCATTTCCAGTTGTTCTTATTTGCAGTGTTTGGAAATCCACATTCTTCTGAGCTCTGTAAATATTTCTTCTTATTCTCCTACAGTAATTTTAATCTAAAATTTCACTTTCTCATGACTAGTAAAGCCATTTTAGTGTTGAATTCCCAAGCTGCTAAATCTCCAGAAACCTGCCACCTAAGCAGTTTCCAAGAACCTGCCCATTAGCAGACATTTGTAATTGTTTTAAAGCTAAGTACAGTGATTAATTCTGCACATTAGAAGGCAACATCTCTGACTGGATTACATTTAAAAGTTTTAAAAACAAACAAAAAAAATTAATGTAAAAATTCTTGTCACATAAGAATTCTGTACCTGCTTTTTAAAAGGTATAGAATGTGGACAGGTTCTAAAAAATGTGCTGAATTAAATTTCAGACTGGTGCTTTCAGACATTCCAAGAGGGTACCACGCTCACTCTGACAGCAGTGCTGATGGCAAGGGAAGTGAAGTACTGGAAGGGGATTTGGGTACCTTGAGAACACCTCATCACAGCACTGCCCTTAATTTTGAGTATCTCCTCAAAAAGGCATTCTTCAGAGTTACTTCCCTTATTTCTACAGTACATGTAACATCACCTTCGTTTCCAATAGCAATTCTCTCAGGAATTCTGAAAATAAAAGCAGAATTCCAGAACAGAGAGTAATGTGGGCTCAACGGTGCAGAGCTGATCATGGCAGGGCAACAGGACGGACTGTCCTCTGAGGAGCCAAAGTTCTCCTGTTTTGGCTGGTTATCACTGCTGGTCGTATTCACTGGACCCATACTGTGGAGTTTTGGCCAGGAGGAGATGGGAAAGGAGAATTCCAGCAAATGAGAAAACATTTCCATCACACTGTTCTGGTTTTTTTAGTTAACTTACCAAGGCTTCCAATCTATCCAGAGTAACTGCTAGAGTATTTGTACTTTTGTTCTACTTGTTTCAATAACTGAAACAGAAATGAGACTCCATACTTTATATAAATCTCTAAACTTTCTCAAGTATTCTATTTCCCATCTCATTTTTAATGTGGAAAAAGACAGTCAAGTTTTCTACTTTCCATTTAGTTGTTTGCTATAATGCCTTTGAGAAACAGCTATTTTTTTCATTTTGATTAAAAAAAATCCTATATAAGAGCCCTTTTTTGGCTTTGAGAATCCTTGCCAAAACAAAACCAGATAATGAATGACTTGAAATACAATTTACTTCCACACTGTAGATTTAATGGAACCCTACATCAAAGTAAGAATAGGGTTTGTGGCCTGCAGGAAAAGCTGAGAGAAGGCAGTTTTCCCACTCAACAAGAATTTTTTGTAATGAAATTCAGTGTCAGGATCAGGTGCTACCACAGGAACTTCCTGTGGCCAGTAAATTCAGTGAGAGGAAGTCAGTTCTGAGAAAAGGGCTCAGCGCCAGAGGTAACAATAAGAAAGAGGTGGAAATATGATGCCTTGTTATCCCTGCAGGAACCTATTGCTTCAATTTCCTTTTTTATTGTAAGTAGGATAAATACACCAGGAATTTCTCATTTTCTGTCTGTGCTGCAGGCTATTCTGAAGTTATTCTGCTGCTGTCACAGCACCCTCTCAGAATCACAGATGGCACTTGGAGAGACCTGTCGGTCTATTACTAATGGAACATTCTCAACTAAGATTTCTATACAAATACAGCTGGTCTTGGAAGTTAATTGCCAAATGAAAAAGATACCTAGCCTGAAGATGTCCTCCAAGCCACCAGTTAATAACACAAGCACTGCTTTCTTCATGAAAATGCCATATCTCTTGTACTTCACAGCTTACTTCACCCAGCTACACGACACTCTGATATGCACATGACCATGTACATCCTCACAGGAGGTGAAAAAACATTTTTTAGAAATTAGGGTCTGAAATAGGTGAAAGAATCTCTTCTCTGATGGTATGCTGCTGGTCCCTCTCTTGTGAGGAAGAAGTTGCATCACTTCAGATTTACATGCTAGACTGCCAAAGCGATGTGATCAAGTACACCAGACCAGCTAGAAAACTAACAAGGAGAAGGGGGTGATGACTGAAGGGGAAAAACACACTAACAAAGAGCAAATGTGATCCTGGAATGATGGGCTCCAGAACCAGCCATGCTTGTCAACTCTGAACCAAAAAGACCCTTTTTGTAAGCAAGTTCTTTGACACTGACACCACGAAGGTCAAGCACTTGTGCTGGCTGCCGCTTTACGGACTGATACAGAAGAAATTTTGACAGTCACATGGAAAGATTTTAGCCCTTTCAGATTAGAATTAACTCAGAATAAATCTAAATTATTTCTTGAGAAGTGCTGCTTATTTCCATAATCATCCCAGTTGCCAGTCATAAACTGACAATGGGTAATGAATGGGAAATATCTCCTCACTATTGTTTCAACTTTGTCCTTGAAAAAATAAAGTAGATCAGGGAAGACTCATAGGTGCTGTTTTTCTAAGTTGGCAGGAGTAAGATTTACATATCTACAAATACTTTGGAAGTATCTCACATTAGAAATTGTGAGAGAATTTTTCTAGCAGTTAGGAAAAACTGCATGATTCTGAGACTGGGACCCTGAGTCTGGCTTAGAGGAAGAGTTTAGAGTCAATCTTTATGTACAACCTTCAGGAAATATTGCTGTTCCACACTGACCTACTGGTCAAGCTTGAAGGAAAGGGGAAAGTTTTCCTAGGAATATGAATAATGAAAAATACATTTCTTCAGTGTACAAATAGAAAGTAGATAGAGAACAAGGCTTGCAGAACTGCATGGTGAGACTAGATATGATTTTTTTGACTCAAGCCAGAGATTCTAAAATTATTTTCATTGGATTTTGCCACACAACAAAGGACAAAAGCTAGAGTGTTTTCCAGGAATCTTTTATGGCTCCAAATTCTTGAGTGTTTAGAATGATTACTTGGGGGAAAGAAACCAAACAGAAAAGGGAAATAAACAATCATTAACCAAAAAAACAGAATACCCAGCAATGTGCAGAGGGAGCTCTTCAAGTGAAATGGGTTCCTCATTCCTGAAGGATATGAAAGCATAACTCTGAAATTGTTTTTATGAAAGAGAACTAAAATTGCCTTATCCTTGGGGACTGGGCATGATCTTCCAGCTCAACTATATTGCCAACTGTAAGAGTCGGTCCAAAAATCCCTCATTTTTGCCTCACAACTGTCAGAGGCCGAGACCCTAACCCATGGACCCTGAGGCCAAGTTTTCCCTGCAGCTGCTGTCACTGGACCAAGACGCCCTCCTCAGGGACCCATGCATGAAACAATGGGGGACTGTTACGGTTTCTGGCCATGTTTGCAAAGAGATGTTCCTGTACTGACCGTACTTGGTAAGACCTGAGCCACACCACCCCCTCTATTGTGAGAGAACACCTGTGATGCCCACAAAACATCTCCCCCTTCCTGGCATCTTGCCTCTCGCTTCGAAAAGAACTATAACAACCCCACCAAGAGAGCAGGCTTTCGAGGCCTCCCCTTCGGACGACGGCTCCATTGACCTGCGTGCCACGAGGACTGCGAAGGTGGTCTGTTGGTATCAGCGTCACGAGGACTCCCGTCTGTCAGTCGGTAGCTATCACCCTTTCTTTACCCCCCTTTCTCTCTCTCTCTTTCTTCTTTCCCCTTCTTTTCTATTGCATAACTGTGTGTATCAATAAAGATACAATTGATTTCACTTGAATTAAGTTATCACTGCCTCTTTTTGCACTCTGAAATCAAAACGAACCATCATGACCATCCTTTGGCTCGTGACACCAACCAAGGAGCTGTATCACTCCTCTTTGGAAGCAAGTGAAAGCACATTGTAACTTAGAATTGCCTGGTCTGTGGCTTCCCCCAGGCTTGGCAGATGATAACAAGTAGATTTCTTCAATCCTGAGCAGCTCAAATGGAAAAGAAAAACAAGGAAAAAACCTTTAGCCCTCTCACTTGATTCAGAAGACTGGGTATCCCAATGCCTATTCCCCTCCACAACACTATCCTTTCCTTGGACCAAGAAATGAGAAGAGCCACAGGATTAGCATCAAGTGTCTATTTTACTAGGGAATCCTCTTGCTCAGAAGCAATCTTCAAATCTCAGAAGCATCTTCCAGGCTGAATATGTAGGCAAAAATTCTTGGTCCCACTGCCATGGGACACTGACATCATCAAGTCCAGAGCCTTTACTTCCCATTTGGCCAAGGGAAAACAGCACAAAGTCTTTTTTCTTCCTATGACAGTCAGGATCACAACCTACAGCAGCTTAGAAAATCCCAGTTGTATAAAGGTTCTGTGTCTGACAGAAGGCTGCATTCTTGAGGATAAACAGCGTATTTCAGTCATGAAATATCTTGGCTATCAGTGAGAATTTGCTACTGGGGTTTGAAAGATGCCAGAAAGCATATGTGCCATGCATGAATCCTGATTGCTACCAACAGGAGCTGCCCCTGACAGCTCTAATACTTATTTACAGCATTCCTGTATTTAAATCTGATAGCAAAAAGGCAAACCCCTCACTCTTCAACATTAGATAACATAGAAAATGCCAGCATCATTCAGCTATGAGCAATCCTCTGAAACACAAATGGTTTCAGTGGTTACTCATTTCCAAGAGATAGCACACCTACCATATGGGTGTTGATGATCCCCTCCATTCATTCCAACATTCCTCTGTAAACAGCAACACTTTTCAGCTTGGGAAGATACATACTCAAGGCTGGCCAAACATTCCCCAACGTCATAATATCCCTGCATGCAGCCCAGAAGATTTACAAGCCCAGTCACATAACACCCTCTTTTAAGCTTCAGTTCATTCTGACACACAAAGCCCCTGTTTGCATAATAGTTAGTCAGAACATTATCTTTTAATGGAAAAAATATATTTTTTTCTGTTTAAAAGAAGTGTTTCTTGTTTAATTAAAAAGGAACCTCCTTTGGTCAGCTCTGACAGCAATTCTTCTTATGCAAGCTAGAAATACCTCCCATCTGGAGAAGCAGCATCTCAAGCAAAAAGACAAAAGCTCTTGGCATGAAATCCATTCTGTCCAGTGCCTGCTCCCCCAGTCTCTTACACCCCTTCTTAGGATCTGACACATTCACAGCCCCTTGGTTTCTCTGTAGGTGAAGATGTGCTCCAGTGTTGTGCTGCACCTGAGACCTCGTGTCTCTGAACATATCCTTGGATCAATAACTTGGTTGTTGAGATACAAAAGAGAGGAAAAACCCCAAAGTTTGCTCTCCACAGCTCAGTCCTTTCAAAAAGTGTTGAATATTGCAGATTCTGAGGCCTCACTTGATGTTCTTCTGTGTCTGGTTAGAGGATGTGCCCCTCTGCCCAGTTGCCAGGGCAGATGGGCTGTCTCTATTTATCAGTGTCCAGAGTAGAGGTGATCCAACACACCCCTCTTTCTTCCAAAGAACTGATGTAAGGAGCCAAAGCTCATCAACCCAAATTAGCTTTCAGCTTGCATGCAGCAAGCCATCAGCCTGCAACCGATTCCTCCTCTGAGGCTCTGTGCTGCAGGAAGAATTGGGATACAGGAAAGCTTGCCCTCCATGGGGCAGGACCAGGTTAAGGAACATTTACACAAACCGAACATACACAAGTCTGTGGCCTCTGATCCAACACAACCGTGAGTGCCAAGTGAGTCGGCAGATGTTACCGAGAGGTCACACTCCATTTTTGAAATGTCTTGGTGAGCAGGGTAGGTTCCCAAGGACTAAAAGAGACTCACTTTGTTTTCCCACTTCATTTCTTCATTTATTTTTAAAGTGTTCTAAACAAAAGTTAAAATAAAGCTATTCTTTCACAATAAAGAATACAGTTTTACCATGTGTCTGTATTTATATAGGCATACCCACATACAAATATCATATACACATCTCTCCCAGGGAGGAAAGCTTCACCTGATAGCCATTTTTAAGCATCCATTCCGCTCTTCCCTCAATTCTGTGTAAGAAAGCCTTTCAAAAGAGCCAGAAAGGCTTTGAGCCCTCCTTGAGGGCTAAGAGTACTCCTTGAAGTGTTGGCACTGATCAGAAACAAAGGTAAAGATACACTTTACCTTTTCACCACTTTTCCAAAGCTGATACCATTTTACCACTTTTCACTTTACAGAAAACAGATAAATAGAAAAGTATGATACGAGGTCAACATGTGCTCAGGCAACAAAGATCTTTCTGCACACTCAACTAAAACCCATGTGCAATGTAGTGAACACTTATTTTAGCTGGAAGGTCACTACCAGTCCATTCCACAAACAAAATCTTAAGACTTGGCATGGCCTGGTTTTTCTAGAAACAGTTGTAAATTCTGGTTGTTCAGTGTGGATCTTGTCCACAGGGTGACAAAACGTGGCCAGTTCTAGTTTCCTCTTCCTGATAGATAATTCTGTGGAGCATTTTTAAGAGTGTCAAATGAAGGAGATTGTATGGTCCCCTTATGGCTGTGTTGGTATTCTACAAGGCTCAGAAATATGTCACTGTTAGAAAGTTTGCCCTAATTATTACTGATCTATCCAGGATGGCTACCCAAAATAAATTATCCCCCTCCTCTTTGCAACAGCCTTGAGTAATAGATAAAGTGCTGTTATGTTCCCCTCCTACTTCTTCCTCCTCTGAGCTAAACTCCTTTTCCAATACTTTTCATGTTTCCTTTTAGGTAGTATTTTCTTTAGGCTCCCAACCCATTGTTTTTCTGCATGCCAGTCTTCATCCTTCAGTCTACAGCCTCAAAGTTGTTGTCATGACCTCCACAACGCATAGGCACACATCTGTGGCTTCTAACCAGGCACAAATTTGGAAGAAGTTCTGCTCACTTTTTTATTCTGTTTCTATTAAAAACTGGAATCCCTCTGCAGTCACTGGTGGCTTTGGAAATGGATAGTTTTATAGATTTTCCATTCTTGCCATCCGAAGTTTTTATCCCCCGTGTTTAAGAGAGATCATTAGAAACACAGTGGGTTATAAATGTTAGTATCTCATGCCCTGATCACATTTGCCATCCCTCCCAGCAGTTACTCTGCTGACAGACAAACACCCCCCAGAGCTCAGAGAACAGACAGAACAGATACCTATGGCCCCTCCAAACAAGCCTTTTTCTCTGAGCAGCAAGGGCTTGGAGTTTGGGCTTGGCTTGGTTTGTTTTAAACCCCTGTCTAAATGGGCAATTCACTCACTGGCCCACCTCAATGGTCCACAACCTCAAAGCAGTAGATCACAAAGGATGGTTTGTGGAATTGCATTTTATGGAAATGGTATGCTCTGGCTCACCCCTGAAAAGTGTATGGTTTATCTCAAGTCTGTACCCTCCCTGCAGTATCATGTATCTGTAACTCTATTGGCTGGAGAATCTTACCGCGCCCACTTTGAACCTCTGTGTTAAGGGTGCAAACAGACAAGGCTTGCTCTCTTTTGCCCTGGCGGTCTCCAGAGACTGCTCTCTCCCCCTCCCTCTCTCCCCTTCCCTCTCTCTCCTTCTCTTCCCCCTCTCCCTCAGTGACCATGCTGCTTTCCTGGGGTAAGACCCTGAATAAATCCTCATCTCATCAACACCCCACCAGCGTCTGGAGTCTCTTTGCCTGCCAGCACGGGAACACCCACAACCCTAGAGCCCAGGGGGCTCCCGGGGAACCTTCTCCGAGGACCCCCCTTAAATCTAAATCACAACAATCGTTCTTAGAAACTTCATTTTTCAGCATTTTGCCCACAAAAAGTAATGGTAGGCATAAAATAGTGGAGTGCAGTTAGGAGAAAATTCTTCCTTCTTGTAGGAATTCCTTTCTACATCTTTGATATTCTGTGCCTTTTCTCATCCTGCTACATAGTTGTGGTGACACAGAGGCTACAGCCACAGATAATACCAATTTATTGTGGAACTCCCCATCTGTAGCTGAGTAACAACTGCTCTCACACAAAGTCCATCAGCCCTTCAGATTACTTTGCTCTGCACCAAATACTCAAGACATTCAGTTTTCTCCCTCAAGCCCTTTACTTAGGTATTCAAGGGTTAACTTTGTCCAGCTTCTCAAAAGGACAGGTACAACATTTTCACACAACAGCATCATTTCTGCATTTGTCATTGTCCACACCTGTTTCTCCTAGCTGTCCCTTACTCTACCTTCTTGCGTACCAAATACATTTTCCTTTTTTTTTCCAGGTGGCACCCTGTTGTACTTTAAACCCAGGTTTGAAGATTACACATCTTTTTAGCCTTTCTCCTCATATTCTTTTGCAAACATTTTTATTTGCTGTAGTATCTTGACACAGAATTTACATCATGTCACAGGAAAAAATTATAAAGAACTCCCCTTCCATGACCTCCTGCCAGGACAGCTGTAACAGAATCTTCATGGCATCAGGCTTAGTCATTCAGTGCCTGAAGAATCCTTTCTGTATGGAGTCTAATTCCCTGTGACTTAAAGGAATATTTCTTATGTCTCATATGATATTTCTGTAAGCTCCAAGGTTTTGACAGGTGCTTGGAAAGCTGCTTCAAGGTTTTTCTCCTAAGTGAGTTTCTGGAGTTCTGAGAGGCTTTTGGAACTTCAGTGGTTCTAAGTTTGATGCCACAAACATACAGGCGCAGAAAAATTACAGGGTGCTAAAGGAACCTGGCATAGACCTACATGAAACCATGTAATAGATTTGCAGCAAAATCAATGTCACCTGGATTATATCTTCTCCCAGGAATTTCCACATGATGCTCTCAGGCATGGTGTGATTAGCTTAAGAAGTAGCTTAACTTTGAGTTTTGTCTCCTCAATTGATGTCTTTAGCCACTTCAGATAGCTTTCTTAAGTGGTTTCCATTCATATTCTGCCTCACAGATTGGTTTCTCTCCCAGAATGAATAATTTGCAACTCCCTAATCTAAAGGAAAAATACTGTTTATAGAACGTCCTTGTAGCATCCTGAACCTGTCTGAGGCCAGGCACACCCTACATGTGGCAGTGAAAGCTTTTGAAACCCCTGATGGTGGTTGCACACTTTCAGTTGACCCCCTATCATCTGGTTTGGAGCTCTGAGAAAACCATAAAATATGGTGCGTTCTCACCAGCAAAAAGCCCATCCCTCAAAATCTACACTCAGAGAGGTGAAGGGGCAGCCTATCTGATTAACCAAAGCAGCTCTAGAGCAAACCTGGTTCAGCCTTAGGCTGTCCCTGTTGCCACACTGGGCTCTGGGCTCACATCATGGTGCAGAAGAACCAGGCTGCCCCAGGGTCTCTATAGGGACCCAGGTCTGCACAAGCACCCAGGGGCTACTGGAGCCAACCTCTTCTACTCTTCCCAGGTGCCACAGGAAGCCACTGGGGCAAATGGAAGAAAGCCATAAAAACAGCACCCACACATCCACACCCACATCTGGCAAGAAACACAGATGGGTTTGTCACACTTTCAGCACAAGCTGAACCTAAAATGTCTCTGGAAACAGAAACTGTCCCCAAAAGTGCAGCGCATGGAGGGGGCATGTCAGCAACACCACCAACCACACAGCATAATTTCTGAGGGTTTTCTAACCTAGGACACACAGGCACTGAGTTGAAATTCTTGCTCCTAAATAGTCATACTTTATCATTTTCCAAAATGTTAAGAAAAAAAAAACTCCAATAAAAAAGCACCTCTACTTAAAAGCATTGTTACACTGATTTTTGTACAAAAAAAAAAAAAGTAATTATTTGCCTTAAAGTTCACATTTTATTCCCATCAAAATATGAAAAATATGATAATGTAAGAGAGAGGAATGCAAATCAAAACCTTCTTGTCATTTTTTATTTTTTGTCCATTGAGATATGTCTTTATTTTGATTTATTCCAGTTCTGCAAATCAAGAAGTCACATAGACTATTGATGTTGCAAGTCAAATTATGGCATAGTATACAATTCCCAATATAAGCACATCTCCCAGGAAACTTAAATCTTGTTTTCAAAGCTAATGCCCACCTGGAAACTGTTCTGATTTTAACAACAAGCCTCCAAAATATCACCAGTCTCTGAATTCACAGAATAGGAGGCAAAGTGACAATATATACTGAAACATTCTCTTCCCTCCCCCAAAGTAACACTTTTAAAGAAAGTTTCTTAGGAAGCATGGGAAGAAATGTGTTTCTTATGAAGCAGTATAACCTTATTGTTATTTTTGACCTGAAAAATTAGCAGTCAGGGAATTTGAATTGATTTGCACTGAAGATTAAAGTGAAGCAATACTTTGATAGAATGCAAATAGAGAATACAAGGAATTCTGAAAGTCACTACCTCCCCCTGTTCTTAAATGCTCCTTCACATTTTGAAGCTCTGCCCAACAACTTCGTGCCTCAGATTTCTGTCTGGGCCACAATACAAATAATTCTCCTTCTGTAATTTTTAGGTTTGTTTTGCCAGTTCCATTTTGTTTTTGCAGAAGACAGTTGTCATGAGTAGCAATTTTAGGGAGGTCTGTGATCATCCATCGAAGCCTTCTGACTTCCAACCTAATAGTCTTTAAAGTAGTATAAAGGATAATACAGATTTAATCTCAAAAAGACTCTTAAAAAAAGCTCTCTATTACAGGACACAAGTCTCATGTGAAAAATGAAAATCTCTTATCAGCATATTCCTTGGGTTTTGCCAGAAATAGCCACCCCTACTGATGTTCCCTGATATTTCTACAGGAATCTGAGGGAGAAGGAGGCTGTGGCTTTTATGCTTATCTCCTTTTCCCATCCAAGAGGAGGAATGATGGTTATATCTTTCCTTCTTCCATTCTGCTAATGAACTGAGAACAAATTACAATTTCAAATAGTAAACTTACACAACTTTTCAGATACCATTTTCCACCCTCTTCCTCCTCTTGACCACAGGTGCAACCTGCTCAGAGTTCTCATTTACCTTATCACTTGTCTTAGCTGCAGTATCAAGACAGAATAAATTTAATTGGGATTAAGTATTTATTTGGATTTCCCCCCCCAACCCTTTTTAGTTGCCTAGTGATTTTCCTACTTGCAGATGGGATAGAATTCATTTTTTTAGTAGCTCTGTTTTAGAGTTAAAATGATAATACAGACTTGGGGATTTCTGTCCTTGGTCCTAAAGAAATATAGCAAACTTCAATTAATTTCATAGACACAGACACTCTATTAATCAGTGATTTCCAATGTCAAACAACAGTAGTGTGTCAAACAGTTGGGTTTGTACTATTAATGTGTAAAAGCAGGATTTTGAAATGAAGACATTGACTTTTTTCTCCTTCAGTCAGGAGCCAGTGCTGTCAGTGCTGCCATTTCTTATTTCTGTGCCTTTGGAAATGCTGCATTGATAAATGCATCCTCCATCACACAGGTACTGCATAAGGAACACCAGACCTGACTGTGCAATGATAAGCTGCCACACATGACTAAACACCCCTGACAGGAATAATTACCTGTTTAACAAACTTAACTGTCTACAGCAGCATACAGGATTTTTAATAAGATATCTGATGCAGGGCATTCATAATGAGCAGGACCAACTGTGCTCACAGCAGACAATTCTATTTGGTGAACTGCCCTAATTAAGGATGTGGATAACACAGTCCCCATTTCATTTACCACCAAAGTGTTGGAATTTAGCAACTTGCTTTTAGTTAAGTTCCTTCTAAACTATTTTTGCAAGCAGGAGTTTCTGGATTGCTGTCTCACCTGCCCCGAGGATGCTCATGCAGCTGCGTTGGCCTCACAGGTCACTCTGGGATTGTTCATGGGATCAGTGAAAGAGCCGACGCTCGAGCTCTTGTTTCCATACTGCTTCTCCAGAGCCGCTTGGCACTGCAGGGATTTCATGAGGCTGGAACCTTCCTGACATGCTCTCCTCACTCTCACTGAGATACAGAGCACTGACAGTTCAGGCAGAGCATTAACTCACAGAAAGGAAGTTAGTTTTTAAACCAACATACTTAAATGCATAAGTTTTCATTGTAAAGATTCCAATCAGGGGGATAAAAAACAAAACCAAAAACAAAAACCCAAACCAAACCAAGAAGCCACAACAAAGCTTGTCCTTCACAACTGCTTCTCATTTCCACCAATACTTAGAGCAGCCAAAGTGAGGGAGAGGATGGTAGCACAGTGAAGAAGGTTTCCACTACATATCTGCCCTTCCACTGCCATCCCATTCTTGGTAGTCATGTGTAACAGAGGCATACCACTGTGCAAAGACTTCCACTGAAAGGGATTTAAACATCTATTTTTAATTGGCATTTCTCCACGCTAAGGAAATGAATGTGTTTTCATGGCAACCTTCATCAATGTCAATTTTCACACACAGAATTTATATTGTAAAATGCTAAAAATACCTACCAAGCCTTCTGAGAAGTTCTAGCCCATAGCCAGTTACATAAAAGACTGAACAAAAGGAAACTTTTCTCAGGAGTATGTTCAACACCCACACATACTTGCTGAACTCTGCCTTGCAGAATAAAAAAACAGTCTTACGTGGTAGGAAAAAATGTGGTGACAAGCAACAATAAATTATTCCCTATCTCCTTTCAATCTTTTACAAATCCATTATTGAAAAAGTTGTAGCTTTACTCTAAAAATATATATACTACCAAGTGGCATTTCAATAAGTTAACTAAATACTCTGCTCTAATTTGCATCTATAACAGAACAAATAAATTGAATACTGTTTTTAATACATCTGAGGATACACTTCAGCCAGAATGCTTAGCACTCATGTGACCTACAGATGAACAGAGCAGATTTGAAAAGCAGCCAGAAAGAGAACATGAACATCTAAGGCAGCGACATCTCCCGTCTATAATCTGGAGAATAAAAGCAGTGATCCTTGAGGACAGATGCTAAAAGGAAAAACAGTATTAGCTGTGATTCCTGAGTCTTGTCCTCTTAACCTGACTGACATGTTCAATCAGTTCTGTCACAGGAGGAAAACTTTCTGGGACAGTCTTCTCTCGTAGGCTCCCACTGCTCCTCCCAAGCAGAGCCAGAAGTGCTCTGAACTGCTACTGCCCTTTCCTCTCTCTGGCAGCTCCCTTCAGCTGCCCATGGCATTAAAATTGGGATAGATATTTATAGAGGGTTTTTCGGTTGGCTTTTTGGGGGGGGATTGTTTGTTGCTCCATTTTTTAAACTTGTCTCATGGCTGCAGAACTCTTGGAACAAGCAAATCATGTTTTCAAGTATTTCCCCAACACCATGAGAGCTATCCGTGCATATTACAAAAATCTGATATTTTCAAAGCATCTCCTGGGTTCAAGAGCTTAGGATTAACTGCCACTAAAACTTAATGCACCTAATGGAGCTCCGGTGTCAGCAACTATTAGAAGTGGAGCCCCTGTCCTGAGCACACTTTTGTCCCTCCCTCTGGCATTCCTCCAACAGCAGCATCTGCACTGAGAAGTGAGGGAAGCCAGGTCTATCACTGCTGCTTTCTTCACAAGGGTAGGAGGAAATATTTTTCCTGTGAATTTCAGGAAGTATTTCTGTTCTTGGTAAGAAGGGCTTCTTACTTCCTCTACAGACTCCTCAATATACAGGAACACCTCCTTCATCCTAGGACTGCAAAGTACCTGGGGATCATGGGGCAGCTGTTTAGAGGTCATCACTAAGTTATTTACCTCAGTAAGTAAAAATCTATAGTTAGAGTTTTGTTTGCTTGTTTGTTTTTTTTTAAGCCAAATTTTCATCATCCTGGAGGAAACGGTAAGGAACTATGCCACAATAATCAGGAGAACAACACATCTATTCTAACTTACAAAGTGGAAAGCCCAGAAAAATAACACTTGCAAGCATCAGCTGAAATGATTTATACACTGCTATAGTCTATAAGCAACAATTTTTAAACTGTATTCATTTTTCCACTTCTTCAGCTACCACTAAGCAATTAGCAGAACTCATTAACCAAGTGACATTTTACAAATTAATGGTTTACTCCTGTAAACTAGAAATATGTAGTAAATAAATCTTGAGTTAAATAGGATCAGGAAACACTCAGTTTAATCTGTATTCACAATTTTAAAAACAGAAGTATTGAAAAAATTATTACCTTCTGTTCCAGCCTAGCTTTTATTTTGTGAGTCTTTTTTTCCATGAAAGTTTTCAAGAGTAGTTTTGAAGACAGAAAACATTAAGATTTTAAAGGACTGAAGAAAAGGCAATGTGCATATGAAGGAAGACTGAAGTTTCATCAGATTCCATTATTGCAGACATCTTTATATTTTAGTATACTCAGAAACAATCCCTTATCTCACTGGAGTGTAATAAGTGAAAAACATCCAGGAATCTCTTCTGTACTCATTGCAATTCAGCGATCTGACTTCTCATCGACCTGGGCTAGGCGACACTTTTGGTGTAGACAGCTCTGTGTCACAGTAGAGTCTGAATTAAAAGAAAACCTTTAATTTTAGAAGATCTGCCCCCATCAGACTGTCATTGCACCACATGGTTGCATTCTCCAGGCAGTCTCACAGGCAGGGTGATGGCTTTTCAGTAAGGAAGATGTACTTACACTTTACAGCTGAAGAATAATGTTCAGCCAGAAGAGGAGAATTTTAACTTTAGATCAGTAAGAAAGCTTTGATATATTACCAAGATTCTTTACATTGTGTACTTATTGTGACCTTGGGTTTAAATAATGAAAACCAACTTTTTTTTTTATTATTTTCATTGTTCTATTTATACACTATCCTCCTTCCAAAGGCATAGGCATTTTCCAGTCACTCTAGCACTTCGACAGAATTTTTCTCCCAACTTAATTATATTGTCTTTTTATTGTAACAAACATGCTATACATGTATGTCTCTGTGTTACACAGGGAAAGAAACTTGGTAGCAGCTCAAAATACAACCTATGCAGTGGGACCCACACTGGCCACAGGTATCAAGTATTATTTCTGCTGAAATTCACTATGTCATTGAATCCAAACATGAAATTCTTCTATTTTTATCTGGGAATCTCATGCATTTCTTCTGGAGCAGCAGGCAACTAAAGTGACTGCCAAAGAACAGTCCTTTGAACAGTACTTTGAACCTCTCTATTCTGCTACTGGACTTGGCAAAATCCTACCACAAAAATGAAATAAAAGTGCAGCCGAGTTTATGCTTCAAGAAACAGTAGAATTTCCTAATACTAAGAACTCTTTCAAAAAGATCATGAAATTGTACTTAACAGCTTAGGTACTTTTCCCTGCTTTCCCTGTTCAGAGAGAAGAAACACAACTCCAGAAATAGTCTAAAGTTATTTAGTACACAAAACGAAAATTTTCTGAGTGGGAAAGCTGACGTTTCAAGGCATAGGTCACTAGAGCACTTGTATCTGAACAAGAACTAGTTACTGTCAAAACTGAAATGAATTGGTGCTCATTTCCTTTGCTAGCTTCAAGTCTTTTGATCCTGAGAGTCAGTAATAATTACTGACAACCTATAACATGAGGGACAATAAGGAATACTATTTGGCTTTCTGTGTACGCATTCAGTAGAAGAGAAACAGATCTTCAAACCTTCTATTGAGAAGCTTCTAAATACGGCACTGACCTCTCCTTACATTATGTTACCCCCTGCTATTTTTACCTGAATCTTTGAATGATACCAAAAGGATGTTATGAGTTGCTGAATCTGTCCTCAGTCAACTATCAAGTTCTTAATAGAGACAATAATAAATTCATTTTCCCTCCCTAAATGGTCAATATCCTTAAAGCCATTCTAGTGGCTACATCCTACAGGTATTGCTATTTATCCATAACCTTCCCAGTGCCTGTCTATGGTGCTTTTTCCAAAAACTACCAACATTTTTGGACATCACAGTCACAGTCACTGTTTCTGATTTTGATTTTTTACATACTCGCTATCTCATTTATCATTGTAAAAAAAAACAGGATCAAAAAGTTATTTTGAGTGGAATTTTAGTGAAGTCTCTGGTAAATCTAAGAGAAATTCTCTCTTATTTATGAAAAAAATTGTTAAAAAAATGCAATGGAGAAACAGGTTCAGTGTCCTTTTTCTACTTAGAAAAATAATATTTTATTATTTTGAAATCAAAAAAGAATTTTACTTCTTTTCCCCCCTCATCTTTCATTCTAAATTTTTCACTGACCCTATGTGTCTAGTACTACTTGTTTCACTGCACAGTCAGTCTTTTCAGGGCAAGCAAATGATTTCAGAAACCTGGCAGATTTTAAACTTTATGGAACTGTATTTAAATGAAGGGGATTTCAGTGGATTTTGTATTAACTGGCATCAAGCCAAGCTGTGTGGCAAAGACCAATTATCTTCAAACTTCCAAACCTGGAATTGTAACCAGCTCCTGCAGAGAGAACAGGTTTTCACACACGCTGAGTATCAGGAGAATACTGCCTGTCTTAATGGTATGAATGGACTTTTTATGTAATTTGCCAGACACTTTTCCAGTAAGACAGTAATAATAAATTAAAATTACATCAACTACAAGAGTAAGTAAATGGCCATTTTGCTTACAAGTTAAGTCATTAATAGTGCTTTTGCTACATACTTGTAGATATTTATTGCTAGTTATTATTCCATTACTCAATATTTAGACAGGATTTTAATAATGTAGTTTCAATAGAGAAAGTGAGTTTCTGTCGTAAGTAATTTAAGTATTAATTTAAAGTTACGATAGTTTTTCCTGTTTTGAAGTATAGAAAAGTTTAGGTTACAAGACAAGGCAACAAATTTAGAAAACTCCCCAGCTTTATCAGCATAATCATTCCTTCCAAAAAAAATTTACAATAAAATACTGACCTGGTTTCAGTCAAGACAGTTCAAGGACACAATATTAAAAATATAAGAGGAATACTCCATTTAGAACGATTTGTACTATTTTTGAAGAAGTAGATGGGGATTGCTGCTTGAGACAAGTAAAAGCACAAGACCTTGCTACGTCATTGTAGTTATCTCCTACAGGATTGATTCACAGCCTGACTGATTCTATAAAACCCCATCACTCCAGATTTGCATTGCACAAAACAGTAATCTGTCAATGCAGCATTTCAGCAATTTTTGGCAAAGCAGCCTGAATTGCCCTAGCAAACAATGGAGCAACACATGCCATTAAGTATGGAAGGGACGGCAGAATTCACCTCATCTCAGGAACAGGTTTATTGGTTACTCAGCTCAAATGAAAAGCCTAATTTTATGTCTATTAGTATATGGAATTATTTCTGTATTTTAAGTAATACAAGATAAAATTGTTCCCAAATTCCCCAGATTGAAACAAGACATTCTGTTTTTCACCAAAACCTCCAGGTTGGCAAGTTTCATGGTTTTATGTTACAAAGGTAGCAAGAAACAAAAATTCAGTAGATCCTTAGTACAAAAAAGATCCCTTAGATCTTATTGTATTTGAGAGCTTTTTCTAGCTATCTCAAAGTAAGATGTGATGTTATGATCTACTGTGAGCCACAACATTGCTGTGACAGAAGCACAAGCATGCTTTTGCAGATATTTTTACTCAATAGCAAGACAAGATGAATTTATATTTCAATAGAATTGTTTTCCATCATCACTGGGAGTCCATAATGTGGACACAGGGACAGGATACAATGCTAAAATCCACTAAGGAGGCATGCTTAGCTCTACTTCTGTGCTAGTTCCTCTCCTAAGCAATTGTATAGTAAAATTCTGATTTTTAGAGCTCCCAAAGACACATAGAATTTCATATGACACACCAGGAGAGACTAAGAGCATGTCTCCAGCTAACCACTGCTACTACAATTGCAAGAAAGGAAAAACACCACTGTTATATTTGAAATCCAGAAAAGCAGGTTGCCAAGGACCCTCCTCACCCAAACACCTACAGCTCTTGCTGGGTCTCAGACTGATGAATCACAGACTGCTCAGACAAGCAGGTTAGAGCTAACACGTTTGGGTCTAGAGCTGAGAAGCTCCAGGAGCCGCTTTGCCTTGCATCATCTCATCTCACTGCTCTGTCACTGAGAGATTCTCAAATCCTCACCTGCTTTTTACCTGTCAGCTACTGCTCAATGGCCAGATCTCACTGTGAACTGCCACTTGTACCATCTCCAGCCTCCATCAGATAAGCCCAGTTCCCTCTGCAGGGGCTCTCTTCATCCAGTTTCTAAACATGATGCTCTTGATAACCCACTTTGGACAGGCTGTCTTAAAATATACACCAACTGTGACTTAGAACATTGTGGCCTACAGTGCACAGCTGAATGGCATCAATAATGACTTTTCTTTCCCTAAATGGGTGTCAGACAGAAAAAGCAATGATGACACAGCTTAAGGATACAGTGTCAAGAATTTTTTAGATTATTCTTTCAAGCTTTACACCAGCAGAAAAGGACTCGAGGCCTGAAGCAACATATTCATTGTTAGAGAATATTTCAGTATTCTATTGATTTAGCAACATGATCCACATGATCGTTGACTATGAAAGGTTATGTGCTGTGAATGGGTTCCAAGACTTTCAGGAAGTCTAAAGTCCTGGAGACAGTCATGCAGTAGTACCAAACACAAGTAAAATTGGAAACCTTACCTAAAAAGAGTAAAATGCATCAGAAGGTAGATGCACTGTCTCATACAGCAGTGTTGTCCCGTGACAGCAGCAGCACCACAGGATTGCTAGAGCTGTATACAAAGGGAAGCAAAAGGCCACCAGTCCATACAGTGAATATGGTGTATGCTTTATTCTATTTACAGTACATTTGTTATAAATATAATACATTTCTTGAAAATCTTGAGTAGGTTTTTTTAAACAGATCAGTTGTTATAGTTACATAATAAAGTAAGTGACAATTTAAATGACAATCTCATGGTTGTGAAATAGTGCATTCTGTTTTGAGATGAATGAGAAAATACTCAAACTGGTTCAAATTATTTTTAAACACCCTAGGCTGACTTCTATATGTAAACCTTGAAAAGTCACCAGTTTCCATAAATATGAAACCAAAATTTTAAACTAAAGAACCGAGAGTCAGAAATGGATTTGAGAGACCCTATTGAACTTCACAGTAAGGTTGGGATTTACCATGACTAATGGCTTCAGACAGGAGAAAGCCAATGAGGATTTCTTCCTGAACCATATCCTAGTACAGCCACAAATATTAAACACACCATGCTGAAAGTTGTAACAGCAGTCAAGCTGCATTTTTGACAGGGCATTGGACATACAAGTATATTCAGATCTGCAGTTAGAGTATTTTATGTTATGAGTATCTTAATTACCAGAGAAGAAATACATTATAAAAGGATAAACGCATTTTCAGTCCAACGTGCCTTGTTTGCATTGAGAAAAACTGACAAGTCATCTGAATATTTTGCTATTTTCTTTTCTACACGATCTTTAGTAACAAGTTAGATGTTTGAGGTGCTATTTCAAAAAAACTGCAGCAAAATGTCAACCAGCAATGTAAGAAAAGATTCCCATTTATTTTGTCTTTTAGTGCTTTTTTTTCAGGAAGTGGTCAGATATTATTGATAATAATCAGTGCAGGCATGGAGTTCTGCTGACTTGTTTCAAACAAAGTAACTTGGTCCACGAGCTTGGCAAATACTCTGGGTGTTCCAAGGTTATAGACACCTGTATGAACAAAGCAAGCTTTGAGCTGCAAGCTATAGACCTCCTGGCCTTTAAGTTGAAGCTTGTACTGTGTTTGGCCAAGCCATGTAAAAGATCCATGTATTTCTAGTGCTTCAGAGCTGAAAAAAAAAAGATTAAAATGTTAATTCTCTGCACTTGAAGCATATATTACCCATTTACAGGACTGCTTCCAACTTCAAGTTTTCCCAAGATTTCAGAATGCACTGTCCCTGCCTCACCAGGCCCTTACAAAGATTTATGCTTTCTAAAAACTTTTCAGAAGTCAGGAGTAGGGAACTTATGTTACTATTCTGGCTCTCCTTGGATGAGTGCCCACTGCTATTTGTCTTTGAGGTCTTTGAAGCTGCTGAGTCTTTTTGACTGCTTGCCTACAGTCACTACCCTTGAATCACTGCCTTCCCCAAATGCATACTGCTTTCTTCATTCTGCAAACCCTCCTTATTTTTAAGAGATTTAGGTTTATCTAGCAAGACAAAGCTAAACTTCACAAGGATTAACAGTTGCCATCATAGCTACGGACAGAATTCCATTTAACATTTTATTGAGATACTGAAATACAACTTCAAAAAAAACCAAACCCATCATGTGTGTCTGTCTTCTTTGCTACATCCATACCCACACACATGTTCCCACAAATACATGCATACTCAGAGCACCCTTGGGTAAATTTAGGAATGCTTATGTCCATCCATCAGCTCAATTTAATTCTGGGCCTTACCAAATATTTTAATGTACCCTATACACAGGACATTAATTACACATAGATGGATAATGAAGAACTCAATGTATTCTCAGCTTTCTACATAACTGGCACATAACACTAACACTGAATTTAGTAACAAGATCCAAACTCTCTTCTGAAGAAGTCCTGTTTAAGGCATTCTTAGGCCTGTCCCATGAGCTAGAGTTAAATCAGACTATATGGCACACAGGAATAGTCAACATGGACATACACTGCTTTAGAGACATTGCACTAATACATTAGGAGACAGTGTGTGGGGGCTTTCTTTTCAAGCAGTTTCAAGGTACATGAGTGAATAATCTTTCTAAAGACATGTCTCACAATGTAACACAACATGACCATCTTGTGAAAAAACAACAGATCAGTGAAAGTCTTCCTAATTGTATCTGAAAAGTAAACCACACATCTTCAGGCTTCCATTTCTGAACCTGTGTGCTAGGCTCTGGGCTTTTAATATCTTACTTGGCTCCATGGACTGTCAGTAAGAAGGCAATGCTCCCCCACGACTAACTCCCCTCAATGTCTTCACAATTTTTCTCCCTTCCCTGGTGGCAAACAAACCAGGTAGTATTCTATCTAAGAGAACAGAATGGAGGAAGGGGAGCTCTCACTTGCAGTACCCATGGGTTGAAGTTGCCTTGTTTAAACAGAAGTGGGAGAATTACAATAGTAGTGATATCATGGTACTAAATTCTCTACCCCCCCCCCCAAAAAAAAAAAATCAATAAAACTCTTAGAAGCAATTCATGAACACATCCTCAAAGGTAGCATTTTCCCACATACTACTACAGCTCTAAGCAAAAAGGCAGTCATAAGAATCAGCTGCTAAACCTTGAGGAAGTTTTAAAAATAGCCAAGGTTCTACAAAATTTTACACTAAGCCAAATAGCAGGAGGAAGTTGGTGCCTACTGATTACGCAGTATTTGAAAAATTAAACCCTAAAAACTTATGTTTAATAAAGGTTGGTGAAGCTCCTATTTCACTTGTGGAAAAGCATTTCCCTTTTTCTAGAAAAGATCTGCAGAGTTTTAACTATTCAAGAGTCACAATTAAAGGCCCTGACTTAGCAGAGACTGAAGACTCAGAGTCAACTGTATGAGCCCTTTATTGACTTCTATTCTTTCAAAGAAGCCACTGTTGAAAATATCCTACTCTAGATATTCAATATGATTAAAATATTACAAGACTCCCCAAGTTAGGATGGGTTCTTAAAAAATATTGTTTTATTAACATTTGCATGCTACCTTGTTGGTTTATGCCGCAAATCAATCATCACATCTACAACAGCCTGGGAACAATTGGAAAGCAGGAGCGTCACAGGTACCAGGCAGAGGCTGCAAAGAGAAACAGTTCCACATTAAATGACAAAAAAAAAAAATCTTATTCTGGATCATCTTAATTGTATTCTTAATAGTTAAAATGAATTGCAGTAAAATGGAATTTATATGTAGTTGTCAATTATGCCCAAGTCAAGACAGTGTAGACAGCAATATAACCACGTACACTGACTAGAGCTACTTATAATAAAAGTTGTCAATTGAGGCAAACAGCACGGGCTCATTTGGGCCAAATGAGGATACTATCTCTCTTCTTCCAGCTGACAAAGGACAGCAAAAACGTAGCTACCACCTCAGCTCACAGGAAATCTGCTTGTGTGACAAGCATTTCAGAATGGGGTAACATGGTCCAGTATGCTATTTTCTGAATTTCTGGTTGGCACATCTTGACTGGATACTTTTCTTCTGCATTGCCTCCTGTACAGAAATTGTTGGCATTGGGCCTTAAGTTATAGCCTGAACAGTACCCAAATAGAACAGAAAGCACATGGACATCTGGATTTAATGCAAGCTTTTATCCTCAATAAAACTAACATTTAATTGATATTCTGCTTATTCACAATTGCTATTTTTATTTCTATAAATAATGCTGCAGCAAGATATTGACCCCAAGATATCCACAAGCAGCAACATAAATTACTGCATCTGAAACAGATCTATGTATTCACCAAGTGATTTGTGTCACTGGAATTCCCTGCCATTGCTTAACAGTCTAAATATCCTAAAATTGAATTGCAAGAACAACTAGACTATAACCATAAGAGGTGAATTTCTTACAGGGATAATGCATGCTTTATCACTGTCATTAAAATACAGCACTTTAAAACATTAAAATGCCAGATTTTAGAAACAAATCTCTTACTTTTGATAACTGATATTAACTATTATAAAAAACTGCATCACAGTAGAGTTTTCAGATACAACAACTCAAAACCTAAATAGGTGACTTCATGTTTCAATTATGACCCATTTAAGGTTCAGAACTTAAGCCAGGGGGTTTGTCCGTATCATTACCATTTAGAAAGACTTCTAGATTTTACAGGCTCCAACCAATACACTCTAGCAGCAGGCTTTCTGACAGAGGTTAATACTGATACACTTCCAGGAGACAAGCCCCAGTGATCTGAACAGCTAGCACCTTTCCTTTTGACATAAGTCAGAACCATGTGCAGTTAATCTTGGCAAGTGAGATGCCATAGACATAAGTTCCTTTGAGCTAAAAGTACATCTTTCCTTCTGTCTGGCTTCTCAAATAAATCACACTCTTTACTCTGATAACAAAAATAAACACAGATGCAGACTTTTTTTTTCAGTAAGTCTGATAACATTACTTGTTAACATTAAAACTGTGAGCTATGGTATTACAGCCCTTTTTTTTTTTTACATGAAACTTTCATTTTACCTATAAAATTCTAAAACAGTGAGTTTAAAAGTTGAACAAGATTTCACACTTGCATACCAGACTTCTATGTCATAATCCACACAGCATCTCTCAAAAGGATTTATGTCCAGTTAACAATGTTTCTGAAGTTTCTAAAGGGAATGTTCCACTAACCTTTTTTGATGAAAAGAATGATTGAAAGACTCTGGATAATGAAGACTTGTCTTAATAAGACTAGAAAGCTGCTCTGGTGTTGGTCTTGCAGGTACTGGTGTGTTTTCTGTTCGAAAAAACTTCAAGAGAACCGTTTCTGGTAGTTCCTGAAACAAATTCAGAATAACATTGAAAATATTAACATAAGGCACCAGATATCCAGTCACAGAAGTTACACTTTTCCATTATTAACTACAGCTCATAAGGGAAACAAGTTTGCAGCATCATGAAGATCACATTTTTTTTCAAAGTGGTTTGTATCTAAGCATGCTGGATGAGGAACTGGTATGATTTATCTATTACCTTCTTTTGAAACAGATTTCACAGTTGCTTATGCAAAAACACTATCTCTGCAAGTTTCTCAAAAGCACACTATTGTTGCAGTGGTTTGCTAGTGCTTGGGTTTGGCTTCTACAGAAGAGGGACAGCATTTATACTGTTCCCCGTTCAGCAGCTGTACCTAACAACAAAAAAATTCACCACCTGCCCTACGAAGTTCAAAACAGGAAAGCTAACGCAAAAGTTTCCCAGAACAGATCCAAAGTAAAGCAAACAGAAATTTACAGGAACATGTGAACACTGACAGAAGGATTTAGTAACAGAGTATCTTTGAAATTCCATAACAAGCACTTGCAGATGTGAAAGTTACCTTTTGGCCCCAGCTGAAAGCCCAAGACAAGCTCTAACACACTACTTGGGATTCCCCCTAATCCTTTGGATGGAATGAGTCTCTGAAGCAGAGGAAATTAAGTGATACAGAAAGCTGCAACCAGCCTGCATTTGGTGCAGCATTTCTGTCCAACATCATCTAATCTGGTTTGTGAGGAGGATTTATTCAGGAAGAGGCTGCCCTTTAGTATTTCCTTATGAACCTATTCTGCATAAAATCCATCTTTAAAAGAAAAAAACCTGCAGCAGTAAATGTGTCTGCCTAGTGAAAACACATGAAACAAGACTTTTACAAAGCCACCAGTTAAGTTGGTACAGTATAATAAAGTTAATATTTTTCATTAAAAGATGATAGACTGTATCTTTCAAGTTGAAAAGAAGCATCACAGGCAATTTTAAAACCTGATTCAAAAATTAAACACGCTGGGCATTTGGAAACGTGTATGAACACCTTAGTCACTGAGCTGGTAATATCAGGAAGACACCAAATGTTTTTACAGGCTTGCAAGTCTTTCCTTCAAAAGGAAGAGCACTTTTCTCAAAAGGTAATTTGAGAGGAAAAGAGGATATTCCATACTAACAATAAAATATATTTTAAGTGTTAAATGAATTTGGTGTTTCCATGCTACCCTAACAATACAAACTGACAGCATGAAACAGCAGAGATTACAGGTTTTCTTTTAAATTATTCTCTCCTCTCAAATAACAGTCCAACCAATTTTCAAGGCTGCCTTCAACCACACAGCAATATCCTACATACTGTAGTTTGCCCTAGAGTAAATTACCTGTTCCAAGTCCTCCCAATCAGAATTCCCGAGTATTTTTTTTAAACCCTACAAAAGACAAATACGAATATTTACCTCTACAAGTAGATAGCAACATCATGAAATGTAGCAGAAACATTTACTGGTGAAAGTGCATAGTACTGTTAATACTTCAAACTTTTAGTTCTAATATTACACCTCTGTTGAAGGACTGGAAAGCAGCAAAATTAATCATTTTCCAGCAGAGCTAAACCTTAATTCCAGCCAGCTTCTTGGTGTCAGAGTCAGAAAAGATGTCTCTCTCTCTCCAAGTTTAGCTGCTCAAGCTCTAGGCTTTTTGTGACTGTGTACCTAGAACAAAGGCTAAGATATGACATTTAGCCCATAATTCTCTTACCTAATGAATGGCTCAGGGAAGAATTAAGCACTTGCAAATGATAACCAAGAAGATGTGCATACAGATCAGAAAGCTCCTAAATATAGCTAATAAATGCTAAGTTTAAGGATGCATTAAACTCCTGCCTTAATCAGGATCTTGTGAAATTGGATCAAGGTTTAAAAAAACCAAACCAAAAGCCCATACCTACTTGGCACCTGTACCCTCCCTTCAAGAATATACACCAAACAGTAACAGCCTTATACTTAGAAACAAAGCAAAAGAAAAATCAGGAACTGAACAGGTGATACTTCGTTGCTGAACTCCTAGATTATCATCCCAAGTGAAGTATTGCCTTTTAAAAGAAAAGGAAAAAAAAGAAAAAGAAAAAAAAGAAAAAAGAAAAAAAGAGGGAAAAAAAAAAAAAAAAAAAAAAAAAAAAAAAAAAAAAAAAAAAAAGAAAGAAAGAAAGAAGAAAAGACGTTCTGACCGTTCTGACACCTAAAATCTTCTTGCTGACCCAGTGTGGTTCTTTGCAAAGCCTACAGAAGTATCACAAACTCCAGTAACCAGCATAAACTGCATACAAGAAAGCCACATCAATGGTTAGGACTGTCCCTTTAAAAAAAACAGTTATGGTATAATTTGAGTGTCTCATCTATACAAACTGATAGAGTCTTGACTGGAAGAGACTTCATAGACTTCATAAGAGAGTGGAAGAGGTGTGTGTGCTTTTGTTAGTTTTCCATTATATAGGCTGCATTTTAAAGCTTTTTAGGAAAAAATGTTTAGGTTTTGCCTAAAAATACACAACAGGCATTAGCACCAGAACAACAGTGCTTCCTCAGTTAGGTTCCAAGAGCTACAAACTCCACAACTGGTGCTTGGAAAGTTGCTCTTATTTTTAGAAAGCTTCTTGTTGCCTAAAGCCATTTACAAAGGTCAGCTTCAAACAAATACACTCAAATCTAGACACAAGATTTCTGGTTCAAGTAGAACAATCTCAACCTCTTCACTTATTTGTGTTACAAGGAAGTCACAACCACTAGAGTCTGGTATTTTGCTACTTTGAAATAGCTGTAAATCATCTCTAAATACACTTCTGAAACAGTGCTTTAGTAATTCACAACACTTTCAGATTTCTCCTGCAACTATACTTAGCTAAAAGTTGAAAAAGCAACATTTTAACAATTCAAAGCATCTTTTAATAGATGTAACAGACAGATCTACACATAATACGTTCTTAATATCTTAGAATGCATTTTCAAATTGAAAAGTTCTTCCTTTCCATCAGATGGACAGAAGTGATGGTATCGTCACATACAGTCACTTTGAAAGATTTTTATACCTAATATTACACAAGGTTAAAGTTTTCAATTTCATAAATAATATTTGTAGAGACTGGGTCAATGTGCTCTTAAGCACAGCAGAAAAAGGTAAGAACTGCAATTTGATTTCCAAGGAAAATCAGCATACTTGCCCCATAAACCACAAGTCACACATAGGCAAAAGGATTGATGTGCTCAGCCAAATATGAGGGACCAGTATGCACAGCACAGAAGAAAGCCTAAACAGGAAACTCTTGAATGGAGCTAGGCATAAGTAAAAACAGAATATATGAAAGCAGTAGAATAAGAATGAGACATCTAAGTGATGTGCTTTTCTCCCCTTCCCATTTTAGATCTGAGAATTTCCATTTTAAAACCTCAGTTTTAAGTTGCTTCCTTCAACATGTGACTCATCTATATTCATTCTAGCTCTCAACTACAGAAATGACAACTCCAGGAACAGTACTTTACTGACACCAAGAATAATACATTTGAAAGCAGATACCATCAGCTCTGCAGTCCGTAATGGGTAAAGCAGCAGATGAAATGTTGCAGCTATTTGGAATATTTCATTCATGACAATAATACAAGACAGTCCTTCCAAACTGGTAACTGCTCCATTAATTGATACAACAGAGTGAAAAAATGTGTATTTCAGCTCTTGATGTTGATTTACCCTTTAGAACTTTGCTTTTTCTCTACTGAGGTGGTTTAAGGAAAGTCTTAAATCCATTCCAACAATCTGTTTTATTCAAGCATCTCCTCCCACATATTCTGTAAAAAAAGTCCTGAACTAGCAAAAGATGTCACTTCCAGTAATAGGAAAAAAAGTTATTTAAACCCTACCCTCTCCTACATTTCAAGAATTCCTGCTTCCAACCAAACTGTTGCTGACTCATGAAGCTGCACATATTTTAAGAAGCAGTCTTACCAAAAATTATCCTCTCTGAAGTGAAATACTGCTAAAAAGCCTGCATCCATCCTATATACATTTTATGGACTTTTGGCGTAACACTGGTCTAATTCACAGGACTAAATGTGCAGCCAAGAAGAACATCATGTGCAGTCCTGAAGCACACCTGGGAAGGATGGGTGCTATTCCCAACATGCCAACATTCAAATGACAAACCTCTCGGTTGCTTCTACCTTCCATGGGTGTGAAGTCTTTGCAAACCAGAAGTGTGTCAAATGCCCTATTACTTCCACTATTATTTCCATCCCACCATATTACACTGCACTTTTCTTTTGTAATCTTTTGGACTGAATTCACCAGATTAGAAAAACAGGGAAGAGACCAGTAAGAAATAATATTGATCAACAGCCCTGACTGTGACTGGATATTTAATGCATTTGAAATTTTTGTCCTTTCACTAATTTAAGGTAGAGAGGTCAAGAAGAAGAGTCAGAATAGCTGTATTTCAGGTGCAGTCTTAAGCTGACCTTCAGTTAAAACTATCTGATTCCAAAAAGCAAAATTCCAAGAAGAGAAATAAAACCTACAGCAGTATCATTGTCAAAAAAGCAGCCATGACTTACAAATACTCAGCTGAATTTGTAAGTGAGGCTTTTATTACTTGGCCTGAAATGGATCTATTCAAAGCATTTCACTTTACATACACATTACGTGATTTTTTTTTCTTCATGTATTGTTGCCTGTGACTATTAAAACATCACTTTGTAGCACCTTCTGATTCAAGGTAACAAACTATATTTGCATTTTTCCCCTATCTTTAGCCAAAGGACACTTTTACAAAAATACAAATGAAAGGAAGGATAAGAAGATAAAGGTTTTCCATATAATCCAGAGAGATTTCTACATGAAACAAATAAAAGCTTTAACAAAGTCAATATTCTGTAAATGTTCCTTCAGCACACTGCATGTTATGACTTCAAACTTCTAGAAATTGAAAGTGTAAGTAAGTAGATCTTCACATCTCCTGGTAGGCCTACTGTGTCCAGTAGCCTAGGCTCAAAAGCGGTGCTATTTTGTTATACAAAAAAATCTCTAGTGTAAACAACAACAAAAAGCATCTGTATCCAGTGACAGAAAACCAGCTTTAAAGTCATAGTTATTGTAGTGGTTGGAATGAAAAAGGATTGGTGTTTCTAATTCCACTTTGAACAAACACAGGAAAAGAAGGGAGCATATGAATTTGAGCATCAATGAACTGGTATAGAATGTTACTGTTACTTATGTTTTTAATATGTCAGTACATACAGAAGTTGTACCCAGAAAAATATTTTAGCAAGGCCCACTATAACCAGAGGTTATATCTTGATTTTTTCAAATACTACAGTAAGTTATGCTACTGTAATACATGAATAACTGCACCCTGTTGTCTGTTCTACATCCCTGCTGTGCATTAAATGTCCCACAAGGAATCAAGCAGAACTAACCACCCATCCCTGTGGCTCAGTCAGCAGTCCAACATCTTACACACATATGAGCATGAATTTTCACCAGTTCACTACCAATCTACCAGCAAGTCCTGGAACAACGTAAACATAACAGTGCTGAAGAATATCAATCTCCTGTTCCTCACTAGCACTTCACAGTACTTTACTGAAGCTTTGTTTCCCTGAAGCAGTAGAAGCTTCTGTGAATCCAAACCACATATTTAGAAGCTGGAAAAGAGTTAAGTCTGAGAAACACCACAATTGACAACATAGCAGAAGCCAACCAGTATGGAGAATTTAACCAGAATATAAAGTGATCTCATTTTGTTCAACAGAGTTATTTGATTAATTTGGCTAAGATTTGAGCCGTTTCTCAGAGGACTAAAAGAAATAAGGAGGGGCTGGGCACACGGAGAGAAATTTTGTTCATGTTTCCTCAATGTCCATTGTGAGACTGTTCTTGGGCTGGGGATAGCTGTCTGTGTCTGCCAGACACACAGAAACTCCTTTGCTGAATACAAGAGCATAAAGCAAAAGAAGTCACTATAAAGGAGCAAAAAATAAAACTCAGCAATAAATGTAGAGTGGACTCTTGCATCCTAGGTGACACCCCATTCAGAATCTGGATTGTTTTGGTTTTTTCCCCCAGATCAGAGCAGCCGTCTGTCTATCACTTATGAACTGGTAACCCACATGTGTTGGTAAAAAGCATGCACCTCCATCTCCCTCTGCTGTTGAGTCCGCAGAAAACAACCACTTTCAACACTGTCAGCACAAGGCAACTCAGGACAGTCTAGCTTGCTTCTGCTGGTAGTCTACCAACCATGTTCATGACTTAGGACAATAAATACAGACTTACAAGACAAAGCTATATACTGAAAATCTTAAATCAGATGTAAAGTGTGGGTTTGGGATTTTCTACCACTGCTCCTCCCCAGCTTTCCACTGCTTGTGATATTTTAATGCAAAAGCAGGATAATTCAAAGACAATATGCAATTCTTAAGAGATTAAGTACATTATTTTCTCTATGTAGCCAAATTTAATTCTATTTTTGGGATTCTTTTAGTTCTGAAACGTGGACTGAATGAAGTGAACTGCTGCAAAGTTTCAAATCAATTAATTTGTTATACCTCACCACCCACCTCAGAGCAGTTTATCTGCTTTCCTCACCGTATTATGAGCCAATTTTAAAAAAAAAGTAGTACACATCAGAATATGCAATTTCTCAACTCTTAGCAGTCCTGAGATCACAGGTTCTTAAAATTCATGCTAACTCTGGGCCTTGGTTATCATGAGAACACAGAATTTACATGTTTATATAAAAAAACCCTCAACAACCAATTACTCTTAGCAGATTTCACCTGCATGACAATGCAGATGCTTTTTTGCTTCCAACCAAGGTACAGAATGCTTCAAAGGAAGTGTGTTCCTCACACTCAAGGAAGTGAATACAATAATCAACAATCTATATGAAGACAGTTGTAACAAAACCTGATGAGAAACAGATTTGAGACAGAGAATGGTAATATAGGAGCATATGTTCCTCAAAAAAATTGAGTACATACAGATCCTCCTTATTGCTGGTGGCAGGATTAATTTCTTTAGTTTGAAATTGATTGTAATACAGACAAATAGTCAACAAGAAATGCAAATTTCTACCTATATTCAGTCATTTGTTTATTTTAGGATGCAGATGTTATTCATTTCTATTTTCTCTTCCTAATTATTTGTAAGAACCAGAACTTAATGAGATCAGAAGTTCACAGTATTTTGTCTCCTAACCTTAGATATCAACAGGGTGATCTACTATTCTACATATACATTAAGATAGAGTAAGTAATATCTGAGGGGGCAGTTGTCATTAGATTAATACAGCCTCTTGTACTGCTCAGCATAGCTAGACTCCATGTGTGCAACGTCTCATTTATTTCACAGCACAAAGAACTAACTAAATAGAAAAAATTATCTTAGCAATGTACAATACTTAAAGACTTATGAACCAAAGCCAAATGCACAACTTCAGAGTAATTCACTACTTGCATTATAGCATGGTATTTATAGGAAGACATTTGTCCTGTACTGTTTTCTTGACAAAATTAATACATAGCACTCTTTGCTGCAACTTTAAGAGCTCACCAAAAGCTATACATTTATGTTTGGAATATTAGTAAAAACATTAAGAATGGCACCAAAACAAGAAGGAACAACAATGTGCTGCTCAAGAGAAGACTAAACAAGCACAAGTCTTATTTCCTCTTATTCTGCACATTAGTCTTCTTCATCCACAGAACAAGAGCTCATCAACATGCTTACCTGCATATTGCTTTTCTCATGTTTCAACTGGGCCTGGCTAGCTCAATACAGAAGACTAAGCAAACCTGGAGTCAGTCAGCCTGAATTACTTAGTAATAACATGTATCTGATGTGAAGATTCTACAAAAACTTCCACTTACATACTAGAGAATTCATCAAGTCCATTTAGAGAAAGAAGCAATTCTGAAGGGAAACTTCACAGTAGATTACCTGCTTCTGAGGAAATGAAAAGGCCTCCTTCCCAATTGTGTTAAGGGCAACATGATGCTGGCCCTCCAAAATAAGCTGCTTGCTGTCTTCCACAACATATGCCTACAGAACATAATACAAAGACATCTGCAGACCAGAAACTATCATAGGTTCATAACACAGAATTAATGACTGCTCCCTAACTTGGGTGGAACATGCTGTACCAATCAAAAATGAGAGGCCTGCATGACATACTTCTGCCAATTTCCATACCTCAAATGAGACTCTTTGTCAAAGCAGACTGGGTCACTCACAGTTCTGTAAGATCAAGCACTAAAAAATCTCTTAGTTTAAGATGTCATAATTTTCGCTTTTAAAAGAGAAATTACAAGAACTGGATGCATCCAGAGTAATGTAAAACCATTTAAGGACACTTATTACAGTAACAGATACTAAGACTACCTTTACTTCTTGCATCATTATAGTTCTTTTGATTGTTTTCAGAAAAAAACTTCACCCATAAATTTCATATGCATACACCTGGAAGTTCAGGATGCCACATTATTTTCTAACTGTAATGTTTCATGTCCAAATTACCACAAAGGCCACAACCATACATACCTTCCACAGTACCACAATGTTCAAATCAACTTCACTGCATCTTTGTATCAATCTGACTGTTTCATCAAATGATTGTTTCACTGTCCTTTGAGATGCATGAGTATGAGATTGCACATGTGTTCTTTTAAATTCAGAGGATAAGCTTTGGAAAAAGAAGTCTGCACAAGGACTGGCTGAACTTATTATCTACAAGAGAAAAAAAGGAAGAAAGTGTTCAGAACAGGATGTAAGCTGATTTAACTGAATCATCATTGCAGCATTTCAGTTCCATTATCCCAGCTGGCTTCCCTTTGCAAACCTACAGAATGCCAGACACCTTGGTTTCCATGCTTGACCTGTTAGAGATCAGCCTTATCTAAAGGGCTGCTAAAGTTAATACAGGGAAACAGGGCTATAACTTGCTAGTTTAGAACTACAAATACCAAACTTGGAAATAGGAGCTTTGATTATTACCACAAAGCAGCCTACTGTGATATATCAAGTCTATTAGAAAGAGTTGAAGCATCCAACTAAGTCACACAAAAATAATTTTTGCTTACTAGTATTTTCCTCAGCTCAGCTAGAATTATTTATCTAAATTAGGAACATACACTTTGCTAGAAATAGCAGAGATAATAGATTGCACAGCACATCCCCATAGATACATGGCATAAACAGAAACACTGTGCTGTCATGTGTACCAAGCTCTTCCAACACCAAAACCCTGGTAAGGAAACTGGTTTTTAAGAGCAACAGTAATAATACTGTGTCCTGTAGGAGACAACAGGATAAGAAAGCAACTTTAGCTTAGCAACCCCTCCCTTTCCAAAATGCTAACTTTTCCAGAATATGCTGTTGCAGAGCTGCTAATTATTCACTAGCAGAATGCTGATACCCAGGGAGAAAATCCACTTCTGGAGCAATTGCACCCTCCTCATTTCCCTGCTGTAATAAAATGTTCTTGATGAAAGCTAAAGTTCCAGTAGCTCAGATTCCAACTCTAAAAATGCAGAGGGATCATCTACCTCAGTTTTTTAGTCCTAACTTCAATTTATATGCCTATGAAATGAAATGGCAGTGAATACATTTTCTTTGGCTTTAAAAGCTGAATACATACAGGAAAAATGTATGCTCAACATAAAATAAGCAATCTGATATTCAACTGACTAAATCCACCATGCAGACTTCTAACCTAATGCAAGTGGCCTACTTTCCTCAGGTTTTGGAAAACCATTTGTAGTACCAAGATAATTTACTGAAAGGATTATTCAACATCTGTATGTTTAAAAAACATTAGAAGAGCATGGTAGTCTAGAATCCTAAACTCCTAGAAAAATCAAACAGACTCCAAACCACTGCAACCTCCTGTAGTAGTTTTCAAATTCTGGGACCGACATCCATTAGTTTTCCAGTTTTTCAAATAAGCCATAATTAGAATTTTTTGCCTGTCTCAGTAAAATTGTAATTAAAAACAAGAATCTGATATCTGCAGGCCTTTACTAGAAAAGTAGAGGGCTGGGATATATTTAAAATAACTACTCTGAAGAGCTGAAAAGGAAGGAAAAGCATCAGCAAAAAAAGCCAGCACTGTAATGTGATTCCAAAGCAGTTCAACTGTAGAGCTGAGATCCTAATATTCCTGACTATACACTAATCCTTACCACCTCTTAAGTCCTTTCACATGACAGGGACAGCTTACACAAGACAAAACACGCAGTTGTACCCATCCACCTACCTGTTCATTTCCAAAGACAATATCCGCAAATGTGTAATTTTCTAAGGGATAAAAAGAGAAAGAACTGTTTTAGCATCATGAGAAGTCACAACTCCAGCATACAATATCCAGAAGAGTATTTTTTTTTCAAAAAGTTACCACATTCAGGAAAGAACCTACCTTCCGAGTTTTTGCATCTCACTGCTTTAAAACACAACTTCGCTCTCTCTCTGCTAGCCAGTTTAGTATCTGAAAGAAAAACGTGGCAAGTTTTTTTTTTATGTCCCCAGCATAATCAGAGTCCCCTAGACAAAAGTCACAAGTCTTGAACATTCACAAACAGGAAACACACTGATGACACTCATAAAAGCACAGCTAATTAGGCATAGCAATGGCACACAACACAACCATATTTCTTTTGAGGGGAGTTATCAGCTGCCCCAGATATAGATTTCTCTACATCACAGAAATAATTTACCTGTAAAATAAGCCTGTTTTTAAAATTAAGTAGGTCCGAATAAGTTATCTGTAAATATACATTTTTTGAAATATAACAAAAGAAGGGCTTCAGTATGTTTGAAATGGACAAAGTTTTGGGAAACTAACTATTCTGAAAGCCAAATTCAGCTCCTTGTAAGATTCTTTTATTGTTTTTATCATCCAGAAGCTAGACTTGCCATCATTTTGGTCATAAAGATACACACCTTTGTCTCCAGAGATGTTAACAGATTTCTGAAGCTTCCAGTGCTTGCTATTGCTTGAAACTTGCACAATATGAAATTCCTTAACACCCGTCTCACTCTAAGGAACAGACAAAAGTTATATCAAAGAAAACCAATCACAAACTGTGATGTGCTACATTGCACAGTAAGTGTTCACTGCAAAGTGGTACTGTTAGAATCTTAAATTAACTCATTATTCACACCACTCATAACACACAATTCTTAGAGACAAGAAGAGATTTAAGACCCACTGTAAAGTAAAGCAACAGTCCCAGATCACAGCAACTTCCAATTCCAGTAAAGCCACATAAAGAGGAAATAAGGATCCCCCAGAAAAAGACCCACAAGCTAGTATTTCAGATTAAGAACAACTTTAACAAAAACTAGGCTTTTTAACTCCAATGCAGAACACTGTCCACAAGGCTACTTAGTTTCTAGGATTACTTTAGGAGCATTGCTATATCATAAGTCCTACAAACTCAAGATCCAATTTGGGTTTACTTATATACACAATAAAATGTAGCTTTTGGAGTTGGCATCCTTTCTCGTAAGGAATGAGGTAGTAGTGGAAAAATAAGCCTCACATTGTTATCTTGGTAAGTCCTTTATAAAAACATTGCTCCCTCCTTCAAGGAGTGGACAATATTCAGTAAATGAAGAAAAAAACCAGAGTATACACACCTTTAAAAGAAAATGACAAATCAGCTCAGTGGTTCCATTACCAACTAAGCGACTATGAACTCTACAAACATACAATTCAGTTACCTTGCTTTGTGATTGAAAAAATGGGAGCAGCTTTACCAAAAAAATGAGTAAATTTAAATTAGCATGGTTTGGAAAACTGAGCATTTTCATCTGCTTTAGTAAGTTAACAGTTCACAAGGGACATATCTGTATTTGAATTATATTAGCAAAAATGTCTTTATAGTTTGGTGACAAATGTAAACACAGAAACTTCCTTCAAACTGGAGCCTAAATTTCGACTTTGACATTACCACTAATTCTACCAGTGTTTTCACTGAAAGGTTGCAGGGAACACAGACAGTTCTGCATGATACAACCTTCATCAATTTGGAAGAAATCTTCCTAAAACCACTATTAACTACAGTCTTGCAATATGATTAGTATAGGAGACTTCCAGAGAGTTAGGATATAACTTCACATTAATACTCTTTCCAACAGTAACTGAATGATCAAATATGCAAGGGGTTTTTTTTGTTTGTTTAAAGTTATTGTAGAAAAACTTGTCTCTTGATTTGTGTCTGCTCGTTTTCAGCACAGTACTATTATTGATACAAATAAGAACTTACAGTATTGATATTTTCTACATCCACAAAGAGCAACATGTTGTCCCCTCTGCCCTCTTCATCCCCAAGTGCGTTACTTCTGCAGACAGTAGCCCGAATGTGCAGAGATCGGCTGGTACAAATAACTGCAGTGTGCCTTAATACTCTGTGACTAGGAAAGGGAAGAAGGGGGAAGAGAGAAAAGAAAAAAAGCCAACATTTTGAACAATCAGGACTGCCCAGAACATGACATCAAGAAATTTAGATTTTATGTTTGTCAATATTAAGGCCATTAGACAATTTGTTCATTTCAACTACCAAAGATACACTTTTCACTGAAGATACCCTATCAAATCTACTTTATTTTTAACCATCTTGCTGCATGTGTAGGTGCTCTTTAAACACGCAGTCTCAGCCAGTGTGAAATACTGGAGAGAAAGGTTCAGGTGTTACTATGAGGAAAAATACTTCAGAAAAGTTTCAGATGTAAGACAACTGGCAGAGTGAAAGCAAACAGACATGTATTGGCACACAGATATCATTAGGCTATCTAATGCCACCAAATGCTCTGGAAAACACTTTTCTGAGTAAATAAGCCAGAAAAAGACCACTACTGAGTCACATCTCTTGCCACAAATATTTACTAAAAAACACTTAGAATACCACTGCATTCAACAAATTCTTCTGAAAAGAGAATTTTAAAAAAAGAGAACCAAACCACTGCTACTCTGCCTTTTTCCAAGCATGCTCAACCTCCAGGACAGTAGTCCCTTAGTGAAAGTTATCTTCCTGCTTTTCTAAAGATGAATACAATTCCATTCTTAGACATTATCAAAAACACATGAGCATTTCCTATGTAGAAGCTTTTAGTTACCATAACTTCCACTTGGCAACATTTTAGTGGCATGGGAATGTTTGATATGCATTACCTAGTAAACATGTTGAAATATCATGTGGCACTTGGTTTTGGGAGGGAAAAATCACTAGTTTCCTACACTCTTCTTCTGTAATTGTGACACTGTGAAGTAATTTTAAGTTTTGCAGTTAATATTTAGATACACAGATACCTGCATAGCTTTCAAGTGGCACAAATTACATCACTTTTTGAACACTTAAAAGCCATGCTCAGTCTACAAAGAGCACTGCTAAACCAGTGCAGTTCCCTTAAGCTCCTCTCAAAACTTTAGTACAGTAAGGAACAAGTCCATTATTCAAATAACCCTCTTCCATCTCTCTAACCACTGTTTCTGAATACTGTGAGTTGTAGGATGACAAATGCCCTGTTTCTGCAGACTAGCTTAGAGCCAAATGAAATGCTAACTTTGGTGTTTCAGAAGCTACAGAAAAAATCTAAACCAAAGGTGCATTTGCATGACTTCAGTTTTGAGAATATGGTACTGATCCACTCTCTCAACCCTCTTCAACCAACTCTGCTTTGGTTTACACTGCAAACCAGTATCACAGCACATGAACTCTCAGAACTAGCCTAGAAAACAAGCTTCAACCACTAGAAGACAGTCAGTCCATCTTAATAGAGCTTATCTGAAGTAACCCTGGTACAGAGATACTAAGTGTGCATATTTAGGCTGGGATAGCTAATTTTCTTCACAGCAGCTGGTAAGAGGCCATGTTTTAGATTTGTGCTAGAAATAGTTAGAAATAGGCACAGGAATGTTTTTGTTATTGCTGAGAAGGTCTTGCCCAGGGTCAAGGCCTTTTCTGCTCCCCACCCCACCAGCAAGCAGGCTGGGGTTACACCAAAAGGGTGGGAGGGGACACACTGGGACAGCTGACCCCCAACTGACCAACAGGATAGTCCATAGCGTATGGTGTCACAGTCAGCAATAAAACTAGAGAGAAGGAGAAAGCAGGCCTGATGACATGTCTTCCCAAGTCATCATTACACATGATGGAACCCCCCTTTCCTGAAATCCTGCCTGCCCACAGGGACTGGTGAATAAATTTCTTGGGGTTGTTTTAGCTTGTGGTGTCAAACTTGACTGTGGACTCTCTCAAGATGGTCCAAAAAAGAACTATACAACAGCATGCAAGTCCAACTTGGTATTTAACCCCTCCAAAGAGAACATATTTCATCACAATACAATTACTAACTAAATTTTAACTAAGAACAAAATCTTTCATTCAAGGTAGACAAGATTCTGTTTTATAAAATGTAAAAACAAATTAGGTTATGATTTTTCACCCTATGCCTCAGAAAGACATGGTTCCAGAGGAACTAAATATGAATCAAGTTTGTTTTAACAGAATTCCATTAACCCTCCTTCTATTAAACTATTTTAATAATATAGTATTTATTACTCTAATAAAAGCAGTGTAGGCTATACAATTTCCTATGGAAATTAGATCATATAGCAGAAAAACTATTGCTTAGAACAGCAGATAACAGGGCATTTTCACATCATCGCAGCAATTGAGAGAAATTCAGTAATATTGACTTTTACCATTACCATCACAGAATCTAATGTGTCTAATAAGCATGACAGAAAAGGTAGATGAGAAAAACTTACCACATTTTTGAGTGCTTTTTAACACTTTCGTAGTAAAACAAGAAGTTAATTTCATGAACACCCTCCTCATCTGGTCCCCGTAACCACATTGGCAGCTGCACTGAAGCCCCAGGAAGAAGAACAGCATCAGGAAGCGGAACCTGTATTACTTCAGGTGAACCTCCTGTGCCAACCCCAAAGTCTGCAGAAGAAGCTGAAGACAGCAGTGCTGTTCGCACAGAGGTAGGATCTGTCACAACAGTCTTGTAAGCACTACAGTTCTCAGAGGCTGAAGGACTTAGTGGTGTTAGAACAGCAGTATTTCCACCAAAAGTGAAAAATTCTGGATGCTTGGACACGACCTTCAGTGCAGTAAGGGGACACTTGCTTACATTCACAAATTCTACATACGCTTTTCTGATTTCTCCACAGAGAAGGCCTGTAGGAAAATTTATAAAGAACACCTGTATTGGAGAGAAAAGGAGAAAATAAAAACCTGAACACTGAGCCAAGTTGGAAATGTCATGAAAACAACGATTAACACTAACTATACTGCTGCCTAGAGCTTCCTGAGGGGAAGTGAAGAGGGAGTTGCAGATCTCTTCACCCTGAAATCCAGTGATCAGACATGTGGGAACGGCTCAAAGCTGCAGCAGGGGAGGTTTTGATTGGACATTAAGATGCATTTCTGTATGGAGAGGGTGGTCAAACAGTGGAACAGGCTTCCTAGATCCTAGAGAGGTGGCCGATCCCCCAAGCCTGTCACTGTTCCAGAGGCATTTGGACAAAGCCATTAACATACTGTAACTTGGTCAGGCAGCTGGACTGGATTATCACTATAGTCTCTTCTAGCTGATCCATCCCACTCTATAGGACCCTGTCATTAACCAGTTACCCAGAACATTTTAATAACCCTAGAAAGGAAAAGCATCATATTTGAATTAACCAACTGGAATAACTTTTCTAGATGAATGGCAAGCAAACAGAAAAAAGCTTCTTTGCCTGTTCCCCATTCACCTTAAAATCTGGCTACCAAAACTGTTGCCAACTAAAATTCTAATGGGAATATAGCAATTGCAGGAGGATACTAATTTTGAGGGTTCAAGTTTCAATTGAAAAAGAACCCACATAGGTTTGTCACTGACAGATCAGAAATTACCCGGAAAGATTTAGGCATTAACGAATTCCAAGCCACCACTGTTAGAATGACATTTATAAACTGCATTCAGCTATTTTTTCAAAACTGCCAATAGGAAGTAGCTACATACCTCTAACAAAGGCATTTCCTCTGTAATAATGGGATCTAAACGTCGATCGGGTCCATATTTAATCGATGTTTTTTCCTCTTTTGTGTTATTAAGTCGGGGTCCTTGGATTTCTAAATCTTGTCGTCCTCGTACAGATAAACCATTGGAAACAAACTTTCCTGAAAAAAAATTTTAAACTTCTGTTTAGTTGGGAATTTTTAGGTAATTCCTGACTTTGTCTCTAAGAAGTGATCCAAAGGTCCCAATCCAATCTCAAAAGTAGTTTTAATTTTTGTTATTGGGCACATGCAGTGTTCATTGATTAAGCAGCATCACCAACAAAGAATCATTCAAAGCTTACAGTCATGTAACACATGGGTAGTTCCAGTTCCAACAGTCAGTAATCCATTGTTGTGGACCTACTCTGCCCTTTGATAGTTTGACTACAACTGGAAGGCAGTGCACGAAGATGATTTCCCTTTTATGCATTTATTTCCCTTCCCAATTTTCGCCAGGCTGGAAAAGTCACTTACAGGATTATTTCCTTTAAAGACAGCTGCCACTCCCCAAATGGTTTTTACACATAAGGTTTTCAGCCTCTAGATAAACAAGTTTCTGGTTTTTCAGACACTTTCACACATTTCAATTTCCACTTCCTCTAACAACTAAATTCTCCATGTAAGAGACAACTTCAGATGAATGATTCAACAAAACAAATCAAGTAGCATGCAATTAATTGTCCGTTTATGTATTAATGTAAAGGTAAGAGAATTCAAGATGCTAAAAAAACCCTATAGCAGCCAAATTTAAATTTAAGAATCTATAAAAAGGACTTTAGTGCAACATTTGGACAAAAGCTGCATGTTAATGCAAAAAGATGCAGAAGAAAAATCAACACGAGAGTCAGTGGAAGTTGTTACAGATTCTACATGGCATTGATGGAATATTTACATTTTGACTTTTTACTGGTTTCAAAAATTCAACAGATTTAAAAGGAGCAATAAAGGATGGATGTAGCATCCTTCCTTGTGGGATTCCTTAAAGAGTTAATTTGTTCTTTTCCTACTTGAGTTGTTTTTCTTCTTTCTACATCCCTACCTGATGGAAGGTCTTGTATCATGGTAGTCAAACATTTAACACTAGAATTTAGTTCTACTCTGCAGAAGCCTCCTCCTTCCAGAAACACATAATTTAAGGCAGTAATACACTTACCTGTCTGTAATCCAATAGAAGGATCTATCCCATCTAATGGCACAGCACCTTGAACACTGCCAAGATTATAAACGACTCCCAGAATATGTAGCTCCCCTGTTTGATGGGGAAAGAGCTTTAGTCTTGCCTGTGGAGATATGTTAAATTTTTGTTGTTGTTGCTACTAGAAAGAAGTATTATTACAGTTAAATGTCCAATTGCTAAACATATTCACAGCTACATTTACTTTATAGCTGTGTCAGATGTAAGTGCAACTGTAAATACAGATAATTTACTAGATTCAAAATTTCATATCCACAGAATTCACCAAACCAGTTCATAGCTGAAAAATGCTCATTACATTAGGAAAAATTCTTTAAAGTTAACTTTTACTGTGATTAATGGGAGCAGAATCACAGAATGATTGAAGCTGGAATGGACTTCTGGAGGTCATCATGCCCAACCTGCCTGCTCAAGCAGGGCCATCTAGCGCCAGTTGCCCAGGACCCCATCCAAAGGGCTCTTAACATCTCCAAAGATGGACACTTCACAATCTCTCTGGGCAGCCTGTGCCAAGTGCTTAAGCACCATCACATTTACTAAATAAGTAAGTGTTAGAAATGAAGTTATAAATGTTTCCTGATGTTCAGGAGGAGCCTCTTGTGGCCACTGTCTCTGGTCCCTTCACATTTATACAAAGTGATAAGATACATGAGGTACTGGAATTTCTGATTCAGTCATGTGTTCTGCCAGTTTAGCATTAAGTGCAGATCACAACAAGTCTGAAATGCACACTAAAGTTCAATGCTGAAAGGACTATATTTAAAAAACCAAGTACACTACTTACCACTTTTGTCTCCTCACTATTAATTAAAAATTCTGCTATTGCTTCAGTTCCTACCATATCTTCATCACACGTACTCTGAAAAGAAGAAACAGCTCTTTAGCTACTATTAATCCTAGGCAGAAAAAGTGTCATAAATAATATTTCCAATCCCCTTCCTAAAGTGTTCTAGGGAAAAAATCATACGAATTTCCAAACAATTAGGAAAAACAACCACTGCATGCTCAGCTTCTCAGCATTTATGAATTAAAAAAGCAGCTTGAGAGCTCAGTCAACATTTATTTAAGAGAAACTTAGGATTTAGCACTATAAATTGGAACCACTCCCAGTCTGTTTCACTGACATTCACAGAGATATTTATCACACCATTAATGTAGCAGTTCAGATCAGAACGGTAGGGAAAGTGTATGGTAAGCCTTGAGACTTAAACTATGTAGAACCATGTTTATAACTCTGGTAAATACTTACAGCACCTTTAGAGATATCATATGCTCATAATGTTTTGGCCAGAAAAACAAATTATTTAGGAATTTACTGTACTAGTAGTAGTAGAACATATTAAAACCTTTAAAACCTGGATGTGACAACAGTCTATCAGAGCTTTTGGCAGCATTAGTTGAAGTATTAAGTTAAACAGTAGTACAATAGCTCATCTTAAGCATTCAAAACATTGATTTTTTAATACAATAAATTTTCATTTCTCTTTTAATCAAGATATCATGATGTTCCTGTGTTATACAAGCAGTATTTCAGAACACATATTTCACTACGTACAGTAGCTCAAAGAAGAAAAGGGAATTTGATAATTTACCTACTGACACTCATATTTGTAGGTCAAGGCTACTGTGACTCAAAACAGATGTAAGTACACATAAAATGAAATCTTGGAAGCATTTTGTTTTGCATTCCATTTTACAACACATTACAATTTGTTTGTTGACTTGGCTGCTTTGTGCCCTACAGATCTATGAAAATCTAGCTAACATAAAAATAATACTAGTAGCTACTTTTTTCTTGCCTTATTGTTGGTTTACACTTAAACCTTTGTGTTTAATGTTTATACTTAAATATTTTGAATATTTAAAGAAAGAATTTTGAATACTCAGCATATACTTCATACCTGCAGCTGTTTGGGTTGGAACTGACGAAACTTCCCTTACCTGCTCTTTTGTTTCTCCATCATGCTTTGCACTGAAGTCTTTAGGCTGAAACTTCCACAGCAATGAAAGGTCAGTCAAAAGAAGTGGAACTTTCAGAGGGTTTCGGAAGGACACTTCTACAGTTATTGGTTCTGTTAAAAAAGTGCAAGAAAAAAATGACAACAGGCTTTTCCCCATCACATTCTGAAGGCTCACCTATCTCAGAGTAGTCACATACAAACAACCTGCACAAGAATGTCAGTTCAAACCTATAATAAGACAGGAAATATTAATACAAATTTATCTAACTCAGTTTATTTCTGAGGTGTAAAAATCTTGACTTTACCTTCTATCACAGCAAGTGGAAATTTGGAGTTATCTGAGTAGCGATTTAAACAGAACTGTGTTGGTTGAAAGTTTGAAGGTATTGTTCCTTTATTTATCACAGACACAACCTGCTCCTCGAGCTCCTTCCACTGTTGTGATGATTCCGAGTCGTACTCCTGATCCAGGCTCACATGGGTAGCTGCCTGCTTTTCCCCTGCGGAGAGAAAGGCGGTCTTAGAAGGCGAGAACAGCGACAAGCAACAGCTCCATCAGAGGGTTGCGTTGGCAGTTTGGTAACTACCCATAAAATACTTTTAGGTCACTATCATTCTTATGCTACAATTGATTTTAAAAAGTGAATTGCAGGACATTTTGAAATTACACACATGGAAGACAACACTGAGGATAATTTGAGTATAGTTCAACTTGGATGGCATTCCAAGATTTTTGTCATGCTACAAGGTATACTCAGGCTATAGATCATTTTTATAACAGACTACAGCCCCACAGTACAACCCTGGTTTATATAAGAATTTCCACTCAGCTTTCTTTACTTTCAGGAATCTGAGTGTTTCAAATATTTAATCCTAGAGGAAGTTAACTAATAACTAACTAAATAAAACTAATCTGTAGCATTGCCACTAGCATCCAGTATTTGCTACAGCAATAATAATCCCCTTCATGTTGTTCATTACAGACTTGCATTGAAGCTTTCCAGGTGTGAAAAACAGTGATAGCCAGCACAACCACAAACACAGATTGCATATTTACTCAGGAAGTCTGAAAACATCCACCAAGCAGATATTAAGCTCAGGCTTTTCCTTCGAAATATTTTTAAGTTTACTCAGTCGCTTTAGTTTTACATATTGACAGACTTCTTTTAAATGGCACCAAGTCTTGCATATATTTTGGTTCCTTAAAAAAAGGGACTTCAAACTGTTTACATAAAATTTTCTAACCTTCTGCTGGTCGTCGATCATGGCCAAAAAAAACACGAGTTGCTGAGCTGTTAATATATGGTAAAGGAAGCTGTGGTAAGGGACCATCGGGTGACAGCTGGGTTGCATTCTGGAGCAAAGGAGCAAGAAAACAGTGTCATATACATTACCAATGGCTGAACGATAAGGAAGTCAACTTAAAAACACTCAATGTGAGAACAGGGAGTACTTTTAAGATGGAATACATAATTTCAATAAACTGTTTGACATATTTCTTTTCTTTAACAGGAGTTTGAAGTTTGCGAAATCTTTATGGGAAAAGGAGAATAATTATTTTAACCCTGAACTCTAATCACTAATGTGGCTGCATTGCTGTTACAAGCTTTATTTGATGTAAAGCTTGACTCTCTAACTCATAATTTGATAAACTACATTCACTATCCCACCACCATTAAACAAGAATCTCACCAAGCTGAGCTGTGGACTCAAACACCAGCCTTTGAGTAAAGTCTGCCATAACTTAAAACACCACAGAAATTCTGTTCATAAGCTTTAAAAGATAGTGTCTACACGGCTGCATATTGTGTGGCAATATCAGCACTAAACACTAATAGACACATAACGTATATTATATGGTGTACTGCAATCCTTAAACATCCATGAACTTAAACACAACTCTGAGTCACTTGATCCATCAAATTTTATCCTTATTAAAGAATGAAATCAGCTATATGGATGATGACAGAGCTACCTAGTCTTTACTAAATATGTATTAATCAAAAGCCCCCAAAATCATTATAAATTGATCAAAACAGATTTCATCTAAAAAGCTGTGACTTATCACAACTACAATTCAGCTATAACCCTCAAAGAGAAGAATAAAACCATAGACATTACTGTAATAATAACACATACTTATACCCATCTGTGAATGTACTACACACATGAGATGCAACATATGTGAGTTTTTTGAAGTCTGAAGTAAAATATTAAGCACATCAACTAGACTAAAAAAAAAACCAAACCAACAACCCTGGAACAAAGCAGATAAAATAGAAAATCATTTAATGTTTTAATAGAAAATTGGTACGAATAAAATTACTTATTCCTCAAGAAACAGAGACAAGGAAGTAATTTACCTTATAGACATAAAGATATTCTCTTAAAAAAGCTCCTTGCTGAGCTGGAGGTTGTTTACTGTCATTGATCAAAATATGCCTGAAGGCAGACACAGCGTTGTCCATCTGACGAAGTGTAAAGGACTGACGACCGATGGTGAAGTTAATGTGGTCTTCTGCAAGAGACCAGCCTTTCCCTTTGTAAACCTGCATGGCTTGACAGTAGCAACGTAAGGCATGTTTCTTCTGCAAGAAAAAAGGTAATTTCTCAAATAATCCCATTATCCACTGACTGCAATCAGAACATTATGAAGACTGAACAGTACATCAGACAAGTAGTTTCTACCACATCCCTGCCACTGTGTGAAGTGTAATGTTTCTGAACTGTGCCTCTTAGTATCTGGTCAATACTAATCTAAGCACAGAGGTGTTTGTTCCTACAGTACAGAGCCTGATTTCCAGATTAGGTTTATATTTACAAAGACTTTAGTAAGAGGCAGTAAGTTAAAAAAGCAAGTGAAAAAAAAGACTACTTTTAGAACTGCATTGGAAGTTCCTTTAGGACTAACTGCTAAAGTCTACAGAGCTCTGCTGCCAAGCCTCAGGACATCAACTGGATCTAACACATTTCCTTCCACTCAAACTGAACTTCCAGTGTGCTACTTTCAGGCAAGTGCTGTTCAGTACACATACCTGGGACAAAAATCCATGCCAAGAAAACCAACAAAACGCAGCCCTACAGTACACAGAAGAAAAATTACCCATCATCATAACAGCCACTGGGAGCTAGAGGGCCTGATCTCAGCCAGCTCCTGAGTTCCTTTCCTGTACATACATCAGGGCCCAGGCACTCAATACAAAGTCTAGGTACGGAACAGCTGTATAGACATTCACTGTACAGCTAAGTCTCAGCTTCTAAAAAATGGCAACAGCATTCCCTTACTTACAGCCCTAATGGGGAAAAAATCTAATGTATGTTCACATTGGTATGACGAAGACAGCAGAGTACAATCAGCGAATCCTCAACATTAGCACGTACTAGTGATACTTTAAAATATGGTATTATGGTCTGCAGCTAATCAGCCAGGCTGATTTTTCTTAAGTAGCATTTTATATTTTGATACCTCTAAGGATATAAAAAGAAATAGCTACATTTCCTGTAACACTGAAAACCAGAATCTCTACAAATACTAGACACAAACAACAAAGAGAGCTGGTCAAAGTCAAAACTTTACAAAATGCATTTACTTTCCCAGACAAAGGAACAAGATATAAAAGAATGAATACGTGAAAAACTGACCAATAGTTCCTGTCAGTACGACTCTGTCATAACAGACAAGAAAGCTATTGCATGAAAAAAACCAATGAGGGAGAGAAGTACTCCTTCTATTCCTCACATCACAGAAACCAACTATGCAAAAATACTTTTCTTAGTCCTTACCGGGACAGAGAGGCTGAGATTGGGTAGGGCGGGAGAAAATCCCCAGCCAAGACCACAGGGCTTTGTTCCAAACAGAATTTTGGCGCCTTGGTTCTCCTGTATTATTGTCTTGCAGTAACAACCTCAGCAGGGAATCAAGCACCAGCTATCTTTACAGAATATATCCCCCAACTAATACAGAAACAAAGCATGGAAGTTCTATCCAAAAAAGTTTATGTACCACAGATAGAACTGCCTGCAAAGGAATGTGAACGGGAGCAAAAGCAATCTGATCTGTATTGGTTTAACTGGCACTTAAGTCTAACAGCCATAGAGACACTTTGGTTTGTCGTGTAGTAAAGGTGTTCATGCACCTGCACCTCCAATAAAGAACACGTATTTAAGGCACCAGGAAAAAACAAATCTAAAGTTTGCTATTTTTCTAAGAAAAGGAGTTTAACAAATAATTATCTCCCGCAATTCACTCTTATCTCAAGAGTAAAAATATTCCTTTGCCCAAAAAAAGCCTTAAAAATTACTGTGCATAAAATGAGACTCAGAAATAAAAACACACAACATCATTTAAGTTTCAAGTCAGTGATCTTCAGCATTACTTCAAAAACAGAAGTAAAAGGCTGGGTGATCAATCCAAAAGTCATTTTCATAAGACTACAGAACACAGAATACTACAAACTTAATACAGAAGTGTCAGAAGCTGAGCATCTTTTTCCAGACTAACGACACTTAACATATTTTTCAATGTATCTAATACTGGGCATATTTTCCATGTGGAAAGATAATACTTACCTGGCCTGCTTTACTAAATCTGTGGCCAGCCAATATCATATGAAATGCAAACTTTCTAACCATGGGACTTTTCATGTTTATAAAACAATGGGCTGCCTGCTCCAACAGGAGTGCACTGCGAAGATCTGAATCCTGTTTAAAAGGAAGTAAGAAGAATTAGCCTGAGTTGTATAAAATCATAAAGGTAACAGTGACCTTATTTTAATGCTAAGAGGGACAGTAAATTGTAAGAGTTCTGTGAAGTTGAAGATCCAGATATATTTTTATACGCCCACGTATGTATATGTAAACATATACATATGTGGGCATATAAAAATATGACAAAGTATTTTTCAATTGTGTTCAATACCATCATGTACCATTCTTAGTTCTTCCAGTGAAGAATATATGAACCTGTTTCAGTATAAGTAACAAAAGAAATATTTTCTGCTCTTTTCAGTTACTCAAGCTACAGTTTCAAACACTTACCATTACATCTGAAGCACTCTCCTACCTTTCCCCTTCCCTGCTCCTGCAGATATTAAGGCTAGGACCAAAAACCAAGACCTCTACCAGGATGACTGAAAAATACAGGGGGCAATGAAACTTTGTGATTTTTTATCACATAAACCTTTTGAACGTATTGATTTCTTAATGTACAATTTCTTACTATTATACCCTTCTCTTCTTCTGCCAAGACACAGCTATATTACTTTAACCAATCAGAACAGAATCTACTTGATTTTACCACTGCTGAACTCCATGCTATCAGTGATGTTCAAGTACATATCTTGACTACAAATATACTCTGAGGCACCAATATAGTGTCCTCTGAAGATTTTCCTTGCAACTACCAGAATGCTCCACAGGCATACTACGTGCAATTTTAAGTTGTAAAATGACCGTGCAGAGCTAATAGTATTTAAATTCCTTGTTTAAATATCTTAGGCTGCTCTTGTAAACATTGGTAGCAAGCTTAAGTTGAAAGGGCAAGAAGGAAGCTACAGAGGCACTTGAGAAAGAAAATTACAGAACCAAACAGATTTTTTCGATGCTGAACCTGTCCCACAAAAGTCTCAGAAGCATCACATTTGGTGCTGCTGGCCATGAAGTCAGAACTACCAGTTAGACTTCCCTCCAGGCTTTAAAGGAGATTCTACACTATTCCTGGAATTACATTTTTCTTCACTCTTTCTCAAGCAAGACAATTCCTGGGTTAGAAGCTGATTCCACGCTTAATTTCTGCCAATTAATATCATGGAAGTGTAGGGTTTCACTTACACAGTAAGGTTCTAGTGATTCATACCAGCTGAGCTACAGTAACGCCTTAGTTGCTTAAGCTATAGAAAACTTCTGCTTATATATGGGATGGCATCCATTATGGCTCTGGCAAGCCATGCTAATACTTCTAACACATGAGTTTGTAAGCTACACCATCCAAGAGCTAAGCAGATGTCAAAGAAAATTAGTTACAAAGCCAAAGATAACATATTTAGCATGGTTAAGGAAGTCAAGCAAGTCATTTGACTAGAAAAAGAATAACGGTACTAGTTCCTCCACTTACAGCATAAACAGTTTTCTTCACTTCATGCTCTATTACCTGCTCATTTGCTACCTTTGGTTAGAAAATATTGTAGGACAAGGATCAGAAGGTAACCTAGAAGTGTTTGGGTAAGAAAACAAATAGTGAGAGGGCAGAAATGGAAAAAGCTAAGTTTTACCTCACTGGTTAAACGAATCAGAAGAGCAGCTGCCTCTGAATATTTGCTTTGACTTTTTAAGATTTCAGCACTAAGCAGTACACAGCGTTCAGCCAGAACCATGTTCCTAAAGTAAAAACATACATGTATTAATAAATAAATAAACCTCAGAAATAAACCCCAGAAAACTTTTTATCTCAAATCTTACTAATTTTCAACAGACAGCATCAGACTGAGGTTCTGTTGCTTATTCCTCTTAAACCAAAATATATGAAAGTTCACTCCCCACAAAGCAACCACATACAGATTGACACATTACATGTCCAATCCTACTATAACAGGAGCATTATGAAAGTCAAAGCTGGGGAGCATTTTTGAGAACAGTATTGCATTTTTAAAAATACCAGCTAAAACATTCTGATAAACAAGAAGTCTAACAGTTAGAAGCAGAACTGGCAAGTTGTACCTGGGTAGCAGGTGCTCACTGAGCTGCTCTGTCACATTCCCTGCTCAGCAACATAGGAACATCAGACTAAAAACCTCAAGTGCTGAGAATGCAGGGAGATCACTCCCCATTTAGCCGTGGGCAAAACAGACTTGTTTTGGGGAAGATTAAATAAATTTATTGGCAATTAATAACTGAATAGCACAGTGATAAATAAAAGCAGAGATAAAACACCTTCTCCTAACAAATTCTCCTTCCCAGGGCTCAAGTTCACTCCCAACTCTTCTATCTCCTCCTTCCCACAAGCAGCGGAACAGTGAAAAGGAGTTGTGATCACTTCATAACATTTCTCCTCTGCTGCTTCTTCCTCCACATCCTCCTGCCCTGTTCCAGTGTGGGGTCCCTCCCACAGAGGCAGTTCTTCAAGAATTGCTCCAGCATGTATCCTTTCTGCAGTGTACAGTCCTTCAGGAATTGACTGTTTCAGTGTGGTTTCTCCACAGGTCACAGCTGCTGACAGCAAGCTGCTGTGGCATAGACTCTGTACAGGCTACAGCCACCTTCGGGGTACATCCACCTGCTCTGGCACTGGGACAGGCTGCCTGCTTCCCAATGCACCTCCATGGACTACAAGGGAAAATCTGTTTCAGCATGGCCTTCACCGCAGGCTGCAGGGAAGCCCCACCTTCTCCTGACCTTGGTATCAGCAGGGCTGTTTCTCTCATTTTCTCACTCCTTTCTGACAGCTGCTGTCCAGCTATTTTTACATTTTCTTAAATGTGTTATCACAGAGGTAACAGCAGCATGGTCAGTTTGGGCAGCAGCAGGTCCATTTTGGAGCTGAGTGAAAACTGATTCTGTCACAGGCAGTTCCTGCTGTCTTCTCACAGAAACCCTCCTTCCAGCCCTCCCACTACCTAAAAATCTACCATGTGAATTCAATACACAAGTTCAATAACCACTCTGTTGAATAGCCCAGATCTCCTTTCACGCTATCCTAGATATGTTAAAAAGCTACCATTACTCTGTGATCATCTGGTACTATTACTGTGCAGGGCAAGAAAGTTAAGCCAACTTTCACTGGATCAGTACAAAAGTGAAAAACATACTTGCAGATATCTCGATAGGTCTGAATTGCTGTCTCCATGTAATGAGCAGGATATGGCCTAGGAGCTCCAGGCTGAAGAAAAGCTGATACTGCTGCCATTTCCTACAAAAGAAATTCAGTACTGTCACTGTAGTTTTTTCAACAAATCATAAACCTCAAAAGACTGAGGAACATGTTTCAATAGCTATAAGATTCGAGATCTTCATCTAATCATTTATGGGCATGTAAAAGTAACCAATACACTGTAACTGAGAAAAGGTTTAATACAACAGCCTATTTATTACAGTTCTGCTTATAATTAGCCAGAGTTCCACACAGAAGCGTTTGCAGTTGACAGTAACTTCAACATTGTGCAGAAGCATTGACTCACTACAGTTTTACAAGTCCAAAAGAATTTCCTAAAGTCTGCATTTTGTTACCTTCAGACAAATACTAGAGATTATTAGAAAAAGTTGACAGAATATTCTTGTTATGTGAAGTACCAACCAGTGCTCCAGCTGCATAAAGCATTGCCTGATCATTTAAGAAGTCTTTCTTTGCTGTATGGTAACAGCTATATGCAAGTTCATAGTGCTGCACCAAAAAGCACAAGTCTGCCATTTTCCGAATTTGAAGCTCCGGTGCTTCTGGTGGATACCTATAAATACAAATATTTAAATTCAAAGTCATCCTCTCTCATCTTAAAATCTATTCACAAAGTAGTAATAAAACCTACATTGCTTCAGCCTTGCTCAAAAACAGCTAAGCAAAGTGAATCTGCTTCGTCTCTGCCACATGTAACTTTGTTTCACATCCTACTTTCTGATTAGCAAGATTCACTGTTCCAGTAACATTCAATGCACACAACTCCTCTTAGTCAAGAAATACTGCACTGAGTTTTTAACTACCACTGAAACTGTTCAGTCAGGTTAACCATTAGAGCTAAACAGAGGCGTATGAGAATGAAAAAAATAAGACTTTGACTGTTCACTTGGCTGTAAGTTGTTATTTCTCCACATTTCTCTTGAAAGAAGTAAGTCCACTAAAAACTATGCTTTATGCCAAAGCACTGTGCCAAGTTCTTGTCCTCTGCAAGAATCAATCTAATTTTTGGTTAATCCAATATATATATGTTGTAGTAAAGCAGACAGGACGTAGTTTCTTTAGGCAGGAAAAGTTAATTCTTTATTCATGTAACTTATTTTTATACAGTTTTCACAGACTTGGTGTTAAACTCCAATTGGCTAGTAGTTTCTTGCCCCCAATTCATTGGTTAAAAGATGTTTTTGTGTGTAGGTGCTAAGACTCTGTCTTTTACTTAGGTGTTTACATATTTCTTCATGGATTCTTATGGGACAGATTTTTCATTATTACAGGTACAACTTATTTTTCTATACAAGAATAGTTTGCTATACTGTTTCTCATTCTTCTAATTCTTCCTTATGAGAACTTACAAGCTAGTTGTTAGTTTAGCTAGAGTAGCAGGGTCTGAACTATATTTTATAAGGCTTTTCTTTTATAATATCTTTACCCATATATAACATATATTTGATTCATTTCAGTAATAATCAAGTGCATTTTCACAAATACTTCTATATCAAATGCTGTAGGAAGTGAACTATGCTTACAAGTTCAAAACAGAAAGCTGGAATTAGCAACATTTTGATTACAAATCCAAAGACATGCAACACAGACATTTGAAGCTGTACGTGCATGTCAAGGACATTAAACTTGACTAGACAATAACCAACATTATTTAGACTTCTGTGGTAAAGACAGTTGGAGAGTGATTTTCAGGATTATACATCCTAATTCACAGAGGGAAGTTACCAAAGCATACAGAATTAGTAGTTTAATAACACTTAAAACCTGGGTTTAGTGTATACTAAGATACAGGTGCACTAAGTATGAAATTCCCTGTAGTTTAGCTCTTGAACACATTGCAAAAGCAATATACTCAATACTCTGCTGGAGCAAATTGCATAGTTAAATAAGCAGAAACACCTATATATGGGGTTTGGCTGTAATGACAGGTGAAAAAAGATTATACAGTTTAAAGAAATCCCTCATGGCAAACCATAGTTTCTTTTTATTATTGATCTTAAAAACATGTGTTCATATTAACTTAGAAAGTAACTTAGAAAGCTTCACTCTAAATACAGCAGGCAGATGACTGCTAACAGTCTATTTGATTCCCTTCTTCTTTAAGTTCTGCTACTCCTTTATTGTACATATTCAGGCACAGTACTTCACATGATTTTTCTGACTAAAGTCATTCACAACATTGCTGATTTAGTTCACTTTGCAGAATACTATAAACAAACACATGCTTTCCCTCTCACCCCTAAAAAAGGTATATTTGCAGTTTAGATCTAAAAATAAGGACAGATTACTTACAGCAAACCAGATGTATTCTTGAGTTCATTTATACTTTTCTCTGGAACCTTGCTGCCACTAAACCATTTTTTAGTAGCAGAAAATAGTGACCGGCTCAAGCCTTTCCTGGATATTAACTGGAGAAAGACATTGAATTAGAGCACTACATTGCAAGAGATGTAACTTAAACTATAGAAAAACTAGTAGTAGTTAAATAGTTAAACTAATAGAAAAAGCCAAGCTTCATTAAGCTTTGTAAATTGATTTTTCTTCCATAAACCAGAAAGAAATAAAAGGAGTAAAATAACTAAGAACACATTTTCTTAGAATTAATCTCTGACTCTGAGACAGAAGTTTGTATTTTTATTTTCATATATTCATATATTCATAATTCATATGTTTCAGTTGAGGTTCACTATTCTTTACTAAACTGGAGAAATATTCATCTTAAGAACTTGAAAATTTTATACATCTGTTTGAAAACTATTCTAATTATTCTAAATAATTAGAATATCTAATTTTGGATATTAATTCAACCTAAAATCTAGACTAAGTACATACTACAAGAAAAAACCTTCTCTCTGTCATCCACATAAAGCATTATCACATCACAAAACATCAATTTCAAGAGTCAAAGGTACAAGGCAAGCAAGGTTACACAACTTTATTCTTTTAGATAATTTCCACTTAAAAGGAATCTTTTGCAGGGAATTACCACTCCCTATAAGGCAAACTCTTTAAAAAGTGGAGCATCTCTCTTTTGTTACCAGGACTATGTATCACTGCATTCCTGTTTGCTACACTTTATATAACCACCTCTTTTTAGTGTTTCTTCTTAAAGCTTACTAAGCATAAAGATGGTCAGCACACACAATTCAATTCAGTCAATTCAGGGAGTGAGCATTCCTTACAGCACATGATCCTGAGTATGAAGAGCCCTCATACTTAAACTGTAACTTGAATAGACAATCCAATCAAAATAAAATCAGAGCCCAGATAACAGATAGATATTTGGGTCCAAGATTTAATGGTAAATACAGTAATTTGATGGCACTAATGAAAGTCAATCCATCTCTGCAGCTATTTAAGAGCATATAAGAGTGAAACACTTATAAAGGAAAGGACTTCACTGTGATGCAAATAACTTTAATGCATGCCCTTAATTTAACATGGACATATTAATCACACCTCCAAAAAATCCTAGTTTGAGAGCAGAATGTTCCCTGTAAAAAACTGCTGAGATCAACAGGATTACACGATTTGGAAAGTCCCTGCATTTCTTCCCTGTCAAGTAGCAACTGAAGGATGCAGCTTTTTTTGCAGATGATTATAGATTAAATAAATTTCTTCAATTTAGCTGTGTATTCTCTTGCTGAAACACAAAGTCCATTTTGTTCCCCATGCCAGAACTGTCCCAAAGCATAGAATATTAAGATTTTAGGGTCAAGAACAGATTACCCTATAAACATTTCAGACAGGCTTTCACCAAGAAGCCACATTGCACTGGAGCTGCTGATACAAATTAGTTCTTGCTTTTTTAAAAGACAAATTGAACAATATTAAGAAGTTCAGTTACTTCTTTTAAATCAACTTACAGTTTTCAGCAAGATGGTTGAACCATTAGGTGCAGAAGGAAGTAATACTATCAAAACAGATTTCTGGATAATTGGATTTATACCCCAACCATTTCTCCTTATTAGAGCACAAAGTGTTTTTAAGGGTTAACTGACCTGATCATTGAGCTGTCGAATTGTTTTCTCTATGTGTGGCAAAAGTCCCCGAAATGTGAATTCCTGTATGAACTGCCTAATTCGATCGTGATCTGTGAGAGTTAAACAAGCACCATGAAGTGTCCCAGAATTTGACTTCTTTGAGTCTTGCAGTGATGTAGAAGCCTTCATGTAATCAGTGTTATCCAAACTGCCACTGGGATGATCCAGTTGAAGGGGGTGAGTCTTAAAGTTATTTGACAAGCCATCTGTTGAAAGATTGAAACAAAAACCTCAGCAACTCTAAAGTTACTTAAACATTTTGGGTTTCAAAGGTCATTTTTACTAACCTACTTCAAAGCTTTCCTTACTCAGAACTCTGCAAAGCAAAGCAATTCACCAACTATTCTGCACTACAGATTAATGCTGAGCAGGCAGCAGCAGAACACTGAGTATTGCATCATTCCTGGAATTCTCAGAAAGCTCAGGGAATCTCAAGAATTACAACATGGCTAAATATGTACAGTTTTGGCTCTTAACTACAGTGCAAAAACATCTTCCAATACGCTAATATCAACAACATTGAAGGAAGACTATGGACACATTAAAATCAAAATAAAACATCAGTGAAAGTTGGAAATGTAGCAATTAGTACAATGGTTCCATTGGGTCCATTCTTTTTTTTCTGTTTACGTTTCAAATTAAAAGAAAAAAACAACACCCCAACAACAAAAACAAACAAACAAAGTCCCACAAAACAAACTTAATTTTCTATGTTCTTCCAAGCAATCATGATGTAAAACAATCTCCTCCAAAGTCCTTTTTGTTCAGTGAGAAGAGCTGCTGACCACTATTGCATTTAGCTCTCTGAAATAGACTGAGACACTGCTTCACTCTAAGGCCTAAGCAGTTCTCTTATTTACCAGAAAATCAGCTTGCCCTATCTGGCACTGAGCAATGCTGAGCTGTGAAAGCAAATCCTTCATGGATTTTACTCATTAAATGTAAAGCTGAGTTTGTAAAGTTCAAGGTTCATTTGGCTGCTCCCAAACCAGATCTGGGCTGCAAGACCGTAGAAAGATGGCAACTGTAGGCACTCCCACATATGCCAAATCTCCAAATGCCTTTCAGGTGAGGCATGAAGGATCAGGGCTGAGGCAGGCCAGGCAATGCATGGCGCCTCACTTCTTCTCTATTTGATGATGCCTCTTATCTGAATCCTACACAGTTATCTTAATTATTTTTGAGGATGCATTAACTTGCACTCAACTTTATTTATTACTCTCTCTCATCCACAAGCTGAATTCTAAGGTCAGTGCTTCCAAACAACTTACAACCTAAGCACTTCCCTGACATTTACAGATTTAATACCAAAATCAAGGACAAAAAACCTCCAAAACTTCAGCTTCCAAGTTATAGCAAAGCACACAAACCAAAACTTCCATTATTATGAAAATTGACTATTTAATCCTATGTTATTTTTACTTATTATCAGAATTTGCAGACAATATGTTTAAACTTACAAAATATGAGCCAAACACATAATTAGCCATCTCATTAAGGAGATGCCACCAGTGCAGTAGGTCAGTACTACAGCATTTTTCTTTGAGGAAACTTAGAGCATTTAGAAAACCATTACGCTGAGTTCCTTAACAAATCATCTAATTAATTACTCTCCAAGACAACAGAAAGTTGTGTAAATGCTGTAACATCAAGGTTTTCATAAAGTTATATAAATACCTTTAATTTCACTGTCTATGCCATCCGATATCAAGTGATCAGTATTCTTGTTTGAAACAACAGTATAATCTTCATAGGAATCCTGCCACAAAAGGGGGAAAAAAGTCAGAACTTGAATACTACTCAAGCACATATAAAAGTCAGTAAACAGTAGTTGTCAACTTCAGTAAGTTAACTGAACTACTACAGCAGCATGTTTGTTCATATATATTGATTTTTCTAAGTAGTTTCTGAGGCTTTAAGAAACTGTCTCATTTTAATGATGAGAGTTATATTCACCAAATGAAGCAAGTACCTTTTGACTTGCTCAACTAGCTTCCCTGTCAACCAAAGCAAGTCCAGCTCTTACACAGCAATGCCTACAGCAGCAGAAACATATTCCCTAGAGCAGCTCCTGAAGAAGCTCACACACACACACAAACCTATATTGCACAGTTGACATGGAACAAAGAAAAAGAAAAATATCTGATTAGTTCATGGTGGGCTGTAACTCACTGGTCCTCTTAAGCTTATAGAATATGAAGTGTTTTGACTTTCCCAGCTACATTTGGTAAAGAAATACGATTCCAGGAAACCTTTTAATCATAAGGAGTTATAACTGCAGGTCAGTCAAACACAAACTCAAAAAGAGTATTTTTTGGTTCTAAAGCCAAAAATACAGTTATTTATGGCAAACTCAAAACACACTATCACATGCAATCTTAGCAGATGACAGACCAGACTAAGACCACAAGAAGTTATCACAAAAACCACACATAGTCCCACAAAACAACACACACACACTATATAGTGAAGTACAGAAGACCCAGGAAAAAACCAAAATTTAAGACTGAAGAAGATAACTAAAAATGCAGCTAAAGTTATTATGAACAGGACACTTCTGAGGTTACTTCCTCCTACAGGTCTTAAGGCGCAAGTCTATAATTTCTGTGCTCCTGTCAGTCTATTTCAGACAGTATTTCAGTGCTCCTTACTGTCCACTTAAGTAGCACAGAGGACAGTTCCTACTGAAGACTCATCTTATGCCCTCACAAAAAATCACAGCTGTGTCAGAAGTGTCTTGACTGCCTATTAGCTCATTCTGTAGAAGCACATACATTTAACACTAACGTGAAACTTAATGGACCTAAAATGGACTTTCATATGCCTCTTAAAAACTGTTTTTAGAATACTATAGTACCTGGTTCTGGATAGTGCTTTTCTGAAGGTACTGACTCCAAGGATCTGGTATCTGTTCATCTGCTCCTCTATTAGACACCCGAGAATTTATTTTCAGCAAATAGCAACCCTGAGTTCCATATCTCTGTTTCATCTCTTCATAAATGGAGTCAGCTCTGAAACAGTAAAACAACATTTATTGATATCAAACTAACCTTAGAGCGTGTAGTGCAACAAGCTATTTTAGACTACTATCCATACTGCTTAAAAGGAAAACTCTCCTATTTTTAAAACAATCTGTTATGCAAGAGTAAATTTGAGAAACTTTGAGAATTAGTTCCGCAAGCCAGCAAAGAAAGCATCTACCCCAAAAGCTGGGACTGATTCATTTCATATGAACAGAAGAAGATCTAAAAATAACACCTTCAAATATCTGCCTTGATAATAGCATACTGGCCAATGGATCCTGTTGTATGTCTAATCTCAACAGAATTTATCAACACAAACATTTCAGTCAAAGAAATCCATCTGTAAGCTCACTGAAGGCACATGACCCACCTTTGTTCCTCTCCTGTGCTTACATCATGCAGTAACACATAATATTTGAGCGTGTTTGGTATAAACCACTTGGGATATGAGTATTCACTACTGTGCTGAATCCGATGTTGTTCTTGGGACAGCTTCAGGAACTGTTCCACAGGGTCAGGTTCACTAGAAGAAACTACCAGCATACCTGAATTCATTATTAAGGACATATACCCAAAGAACACAGGACAACCACTGATCATAGAATAAAATAGGAAGTGTATAAAATGTAAAGAATAGGTGAGTACAATAGTTAAGCACGTAAAACATACCACCACAAAAGTATGTGCAATTAGAATTTGGCCTTAGTCGCAACAAAAAATAATCAGTTAACTAACATCTGTAAAATGAGATGCAACAAGAGTTTGCTCCTATTCTGACAGTGAATCTAAGTTTAAGCTGCCACAAGATACCTCATTTAAGATTTTAGATAGAGACCAGATGTTCACATAGCAAACATGTAGCTGAAATTCACCCCCACTGTTTTTCAGCTTCCGACTTCCAAGCAGGGTTGGGGCTTTGTCACTTGAAAAAGAGTGATGACCAGCATTCAAAAAACAGCAACACCACCTGCGTAAAATGCAGAAGTGTTCAGATTTTTACCTCAATGCAACTACGCAATCATTAAGGAACATCCCACTCTGTTACTTCTACTCACCAAATCAAAACACATTAATTCAGAGAAGCCAGAAAGCAAAGTTGTACTTTAAATGTTACCGAAATTCAGAATCAGTATTTTGCAAAGTTTATTCTGCACAAGTGTGGCCATTAACATACCTTTCCACTATACTGAAATTAAAATGTTCAGTACAGAATTAGGAACATAGTGTCCTAAAACCTGCAGCATCATAATTACTGTAAAGCTAAACACCAGCTACATCATGAAACAGTGATTATTTTCAATTTCCCTGTAGACAAGCATAATGGACCTAAGCTTTGGTAACAAAAAAAAAAAAAAAAAGTGAAAGCATTCAGACATCGTTCCAGTCTTTCCAGGCTTCTTTTTGTCCAGCATAGCTCAGAGTTCACCAAATTTCCAAAACATCTTCTCCCCAACCTCCACCACTCCATCTACAAGGAGCAGGTGCATCCCAAACACACATTCCTCTGCTGTAGATAAGGGACAGTCAGTAGATACCTAAACAGCTACAGCAGAAAGTGACTTGGGATGATGGAATTTTGTACAGGTATTGGCTTTGAGCTCACTTTGACACAAAAAGTGTGTGGAGAAGGGGAAAAAACCCCAATACAAACATCACAAAAAACCTCAGACCAAACAGTCACAAAGAAAACCCTGATGCCGAAACCCCCGATTACATTATCAGTCTGTGTAGTCAGATATAGTAGAAAAATATACAGGCGTCGAATCATAATTGCAAAAGAGTTACTGCAAAATTTTCAGTGTTTCCTACATTATGTTTTGTAACAGTCTTCCCTGGAGCAGTCTGTAACATTCAAAGGATACATGCAACATAGTGGTTTAAGAACTCGTGATCAGATGCAGGCATGGACTGAAGAAAGCACTCTCTGTAAGACTCAAACCAAGGAGTAGTAGCTGAAATACACAATAAAACAGGACAAATTAGACTATTCAGTGAAACTTGTTTACCCATTAATGAAAAGGAAATATGAAAGATACACCTGAAACTGAAGCTTGCAAACTCTGACAAGGTTTGCATGGCAGGGGAAAGAAGAGGGAACAGTCCAAGGAGAAAGTATTTTAGATGTTACACAAGTAGGAGAAACAGTAATCAGTAAACACTTGAGTCAAATCCTGTGAAACTGAATAGCACCTTAAGCACCACATTCCTCACCACTGAAGGCTCCCATGTGTTCAGTCCTTGTTAAACCGACTACTCTCTAACACCCCTTTAAACATCCATACACTTGGCAAAGAAAGGAATAAATTCTTCTAACAGTCATTGAATTTCTGGGCTAGGGATGTAAGAATTGACCAAGAAACAAAATTCATTTTTGAGTATGTAGCGGAGCTAAGGATTACCAAAACCCTATGCTGCCTGTTTTCTACAAGTGTTGACTCGGCTTGACAGCAGTCCCCTTCCCATGCTTTGCTAAAATAAACCGTTCAGCTGGCAAAGATCCAAGAAGATAAAACCTCAGATCCGAGTTGTGCCATTAATACCTAATAATTTTAACCTGCCATGTTCAAGGTCCTTTTACAACAGGGATTTCATTTCCTAAGATCAAGGGAAACCAAGGATGTCTGGGACATCAAAAAAATATGTGAACCTAATATTGTTCATTTCTTTCCACTCTAGCTATGCCTCAAACAATGAACTATTATTTCTTCTTATAAGCTCGTTCTATGCCATCTTAATTCTCCAACTCCTTTCCCTTGAGTGGGAAACAGACCCCAGAGCAAAATCAATCAAATTTCAATAACCTGATTTTACACTGGAGTAACTGGAATCCAGTGTCATCTCACCTGCAAACTAGAAAACAGTAACTAGTGGAGAAAAAAAAAATTAAGAAAATCTGAAGGTATTTTCTTCATATGACCCTAAAAATCCCACATTGCTAAACTTGAGTAAATAAATATAAAAGTAAATAAAAATTTCTAATGCTTTGTAAAGCTCTCTTGCACCCTCTTAAAAACCAAGCCAAACCACCACCTTGATTTCTTAAGCTAAGGCTACGAACCAGATTCATTTTTATGTTGGAATTGTCTTGTAGGGCATTAATTTAATGCGTTCTGTTTAAGCCTACATTGTCAAGCCATCTTAGATTGGCTTCAGACACACAAAATTCAGATATAGCTACACTTTGAATTCAGTCTAGCAGTCAGCACATGTCACATAAAAAAAACCTAATAGGAGACAAACTTTCAGCTTTTGATTACAGCCTTTCTAGAAACTGTTCTCCGAGTACTCATCTAGGATATAAAAAGCTCTTGGCTTTACTGAGTCCTACATGCAAACATGCCAACAATTTAAATTAAGAAAAACACAGCCTGTTGTTATTAAGAACAAGCCATAAGAAAGTGACTCATACACATTTTTCACAAGTATAACAAGCCCTGCAGTAACTTGGGTTCAAAGTAAACACTGTTAAACAACCCTAAGGCAAAATTGCCAACTACACTGTACTTCAAGCACTGTTTTCAAATTTTCACTTCTGTTTTACAGCTGAATCACAGCAAAAGAAAAAATATCAGGTATTTTTCAAAATCTGACAGTTACCAACAGGGAAGTACTACTTTGTTTTGCAGATAGGTTCCCCTGCCCTCTTTTTTCATTAGGCCTATTAAAAATCTTGGAAGTAGCCTCAAAGGCAACTGGATTCCCTCTACACAACATTAATAGGATTCACTCGAGCATTTTACAGGGCTTATCATAGATACTTGATAAACACACACACCGTATACAAAAGAAAAGCATATTTGAAAAAAATTTCACAACTGTAACATCTCATAACGTTACAGCAGTGCAGACCAACACTGTCATTTAGGTACCCAGACCTATATGTTTTGCATTTTTCCAGTATGCTGGAACAGAACTGAAATTGGGAAACTTGTTAACATGTTCAGAACTTACAAAGAAAAAAACATAGTAATACTTGTACATAACACCTTAAGAATGGAAAGTCTACTTCATGAAGTTTTGTATCTTTTAGGCATTTAGCAGGATCTGAACAGATACTACTGAAAGGATAGCTATTATTAACCAAAGGCATAAACTACATTAATAAATAAAACCAGAAACTATCGAAACCTGGCTCTTATAGACCACAATGCAGAGCCTTGAGAGGTCAATAACCAACGTGGTTTTGTAGTAATAAGTCAGCAGTAAGTCTCATGAACTACATAAAAATGTATGAGAAAGCTTTTTCTTTTTAAGGGTCATACTCCAGAAAGAATGCCAATACAGCAGAGACATATGTGCTTTAAGTACAGTCAGCACTTGAGTTCCAACTTAAAAAGTGTTACTATCCTCTGAGAAAGGAGTTCTCTGGAGAAGCAGAAAGTACACTTGAAATACAGCACAGTGATAGTACACAGTTAAATAGGTTCAAACAATCCAGTGTTTTCAACAGCATCAGGTAATTTACCACCACCACCCTTATTGATTGTATGGAAAGACCAGATGATTTTGATTAACAGGAGCAGAAATGTGATTAAAAGAAAAATTAAAACAACCACCACCACCGATTTTTCAGTTAGCGGGAAAAAATGGAGGAACACACATCTACGTCCAGAACAGTGCTGAACAGTTGTAGCAGATGGCAAGGAAAGGTGGATGGGGCACATGGAAAGGAGTAAAGGGCAATTTGGCAAATCAGCACCAACCACGAAAAAATACCTGAATAAAACGTGGATGTGTTCAGTTCCATCAGTGTCTCTTTCCAATTATTGTACCAAGGAACACTAGCTTTAACTGAGCGATCTGATAGAAAAAACATGATATTATTATACTAAAAAGGGTCAGATGCAAACACACTCTTGGCTTTTACACTCTGGTAGCAAGAAGTAGAAAAAATCTACACCGTGAAGGCCCATGAGGGGCACTGAAGAGATTTGACTCCAACTAACCTTAATCATGAATATTTCAGGCTTCTCAACATTTGCCAGTGTACTTTAAGGGAAATCAATAATAATTTCTAGTTCAGCCCAAATTCTAGGCTCAAACAAAAATAGAAATTCATCAAGTAGGAAAGATTTAAGTTGTATCTAGATGTTATTTCTATTTACTAGTTGGAAGATACTCAAAATCTAGGGCACTAACTTGTGAGATTTCCCAGCCTGCAGTACTAATTAAAAGTAGCTGATACATTAGCTGCTGGAAGTAGTGGCCCCAACATTCTCCTTCATCCCAATCGTATTCCTCCAATGTCTCATGCCAGCATTTTTATCATGCAGCCCTGAACAAACATAGCCAAGGAACTGATCTAGTTGAAAAAAACTTTTTCTTCTCTCAAATAATTTAATTCTTCAGTGGGATAATTTTTCTTCACTTTCTACATGGACCAGTACATGGGAGAAACAGGCATGGCTGAACATAAGCAATTTTAAGCAACCAAATTAGTCTCTCAGCACTAGATTATGGAACTATAGGAATATACAAAATTTTTAATGAGGAAGGATTACAATTAGAACCAAAACAGCACAGCAGGTCCAAAACTTTTCTCAAAATAAGAGCAGGATTATGACCAGTGCCAGAAACAGTCACACCTCAGGTTCTTAAACAATGTTTATCTGTCTTCAAAATAGACTGCACTTGATCATCATTAAAATTAAGGCAATATCTTTTAATATTGTTATCCTAGAAAACAATAAAGAACAAATTTAAGAATTAATAAGAGTATTTCCCATTTACATGCCAAATGATTATGTTCTGCTGTCAGGAATTAATGCATCCCTTGGTTTAAATAAAATACTCCAAGAAAGTTGAAAAAACCCCTTAAATGTCTTAGTAAATACTCATATTCATCTAAGATCAAGGAACCCTTTTCTCATATTCTCTTGCACTGTAATGGGATACAAGTTCCTCCATCAAGAGTACTGTCAGTGTTATGTGCAATGAGGTTCCACTGAACGACAAAGTTACTACATGGATTTGTCCTTCTGTGTGATCTTGAACAGCTAAATGCCACCTCTCCTCCTGTCAAATAAGCATATAGCCAGTCTGAAAGGAAATGAGAACCTAATCACTGAGAGACAAAAGATGGTCAAACATGGTAATTTCTACCTCCGAGCCTCCAGCAGCAAATATGGAGAACAAAAGGAGAGATATTTGCTTCTATGACTACAAAGCAATGCTTAATATAGCCACTATTTTTCCCTTCTTTCAATACCTCACTTCTAAACTACGGTCATTAGAAACCTCATGGAAAAGTCTCCTCACTAAAACCATTCTGCTTTCTTAGGGTCTTTCTATCTCTAGAGTTGAAGCAAACCTTCCATCTGAAAAAAAAAATCATAACAAAATGGCAATTCACCAACGTGACCTATAAACAAGGGCACAGAAATTGAAAAATATGTGGGATTTTCAACATATCTCAAAACCAAGAGGTTTCCAGGCTCAGGTCTTTTGCTTTATAATCAACACAGGACATCAAGTTGAAGATGTATCTCATAAAATAGGTATCAAAGACATAAGAATTATGCCCTTTCTCCATCACCAACATAAAAAAAAAAATTATTACAGCAACATCAGTTACTAATCCTCATGAAGTTTTATCCATCTATTGCCATAGCAGAGCCAAACTCTTCACTGCAGGCTGAACTTTAAATACAATAAATTACACATGTTTAAATAGGGCAGTGCATACATGCTTTGAACTAAATACATGCTCAGAGGCTTTAATGGATTAGGGTCTTAATTGGGAGGAGTTTAATCTTCTCAGCTTCTAAGATCAGGTCTCATTTAGTATTATTCACAATGCCTCATCCCCTGGAGATCTGAGAAAAAATCATTTTTAGAATACTCTAGTGATTTTGACAGCGAAATATGAAGCACAAGTTCCACAGAAGAAAAAGAAATTAAAAAGACAAAGAATCAAAGGAGTCACACGCCTTTCCTCAAAGTCTTTTTTCCTTAAACTTTTTATGACTTGACCATAAAAAATAAAAGAAGCCAGGATAACTAACTTCAAGAAAACGCTGTGCATTGGTACCAACACTATAAATTCTGGTATTTATTCAGCCAAGTGCAACAAGTCACTATATCAGTTTTGTAACAAGAAAATTACACAACCAAAGCATCAGTAATTGCTACATTAAAATAATGATTTAACACAAGTTGAGAAGAACTACAACATCAGGAAAATTAAAATTATTAAGTTCAACCACTGTCAGTATTATATAAGGCCAAAACTATTTGATAAATCCAAAGTTTCAGTAAAAGCAATGTCTCAAAACTGATAAACTCTGCCATGAAGATGAAATGAAGGCTAGAAACTTCCCAGCCAATTCCAGCTTACATTATGAAAGACATAATATCATGACATACCACTGATGTTGAGATCATAATCTCCAGCTGTGATCACATTAGCTACCAGTCCTTCAGCAGGCTGACTGACAGACACCACATCATGCAAAAGTTTCCGAATGGCACCAGGCTGAGGTGGGTGAGTAATGATGTTGTTGACAGCGATCTTCAAATTTTTAATGATGTGAAGCTGATTATTAGGATCTCTCATGTGAACTAAAAAGGAAAAAGAAGAGGATTTGTTGAGGAGTATAACAGGCAGCTAAAACAGTTGTCATAAATTTTTCCAACACGCTTTTTCTTTAAAGATTGATTCGCTAAACTTCTCCATCATCAATTTCAGATCACAGTTCATAATGATTGACTATGAAAAATGGAGGAGGGAAAGGTGGTAACAAAAAATTATTTCATGTTCAACATTAGGCTCATCTAGGCAGACTGATTAAAGAACAGCATAGGATCTTAGCTGGTAAGAATATCCACTCCATATAACATAGTTCGTGCACATCCTACACTGATGCACTCCCCTCCTTGTGGAACACATCAAATTTCACAGAAAAGCCATAGGAAGCATGGATGGATTTCACACAACACATCATGTTTTAAGCAATCACCAGCTTCCAAGAAACCTCCTACACACACCAATATACAGCATTTAAGAAACTTGACATAGATAACATATTCATTCATCCAAAATTAACATATCCTAAAACAACAAGCTGAGAGAGTTTGGGTTGATCATCCTGGAGAAGGGGGGAGACCTTAGAGCAGCCTTCCAGTACCTGTACAGAACGGGGGCTTTCAAAAGAGCAGGAGAGGTACAAGAGCATGCAGTGACAGGACATGGGGGAATGGTTTAAAACTGAAAAAGGGCAGATTTATATCCAACATTGGGAAGAAATTCTTTACTGTGAGGATGATTAGGCATTTTGGTTGCCCAAAAAAGCTGTGGATGCCCCAATATTGGAACAGTTCAAGTCCTGGCTGGACAGGGATGTGAGCAACCTGGTCTAATGGAAAATGACCCTAACCATGACAGGGTAAAGTTAGAACAAGATGTTCTTGAAGGTCCCTTTAAACCTAAACCACTCTATGATTTTTAACACTATAGCTTTCCTTTGCAGGATCTTTGTGAAAATTGCTCCCTAAAAGCCATCTGTCACTCGTCACAATTCTGAGCCTGCTGTGATTTTTCATGTATTTTCATCCTATTTCATACCACAACCACCACCAAGCAAGCCAGACTGTGAGTGCAGGCAGGACACACTGACTATGGCTGCCTAAACCACCTGGTGTTACCACACGCCACACAGCACAGCCCTTGACTCCTCTGCATGTTATTTTCACAAATTCCTGTACAGCATATAAAAGGTAGCACAAAGGAAAATTCTTTTTTGCTGTTTTCTTCATCTTCCAACTAACTACAGGATTCACACCATAAAGGTCTGAAACTGAGTATTCAATCTGCTCCACACTCCACATCTTTCCCACAAGCCTCTTCAGAAGTAACAAGTACACAGCTGAAGTCAGATCACACTAGATGTGTTTACAATCCATCTTAAATGTTAAAACATTTCTAATATTGTTCACATCTTGACTGGTGTAGTTCTACCTTCCTCAATCACATATTCACTCCCAAGCTTTACCCAGCACCCCAGATCATGGGAAAACACAGTAAAGCAGGTTAGAAAACTTGTCCTGCCAAAAACCACCTAAAAACGTGCAGGTTTTTTCAGCTGTAAGTTTCAGATTGAACTCGTACATCATAAGGCTATATCAACACCAGAAAGGGCAGTTTTGCTGGCTAAACTTTACTTATTTCAGCTCAGCATTTCTATCAGAAAGCTGAAATTGTTTTGGATGGGGCTTTTTTCATCTTATCACATTGGTAAATTATCAACCTTACTGCTACGCAGTTACTGAAATTATCAAATGTAATGGAAGTGGCAGGAACAAACAACCAGGAAACTAGTTTGACTTCACCAGGGCAGCTATAACACTACAACTCATATGAGCTATAACTCATATCCTTGCTGTCTGTCCTACAACATAACAGCCATAACAATGAAGGGCAACCACATTTCCATACAGATGACATCTCTGGCATATGTGTAATGTTAAGGACTGAAATAACAGACATACTTGGAACCCCAAAAAGCACTTGTCTTAATATCAGAAAAGACCCACCCCATATCTAGTGTTATTATACATTTCCTTCAAATGTTTGTAAGATCATTTCAGAAAGTACTTTGGCAAAAGTGGTAGCAGTAGCATGTATTAGAACAGAATCTTTCTCACCAGAAGTCAAAAACAATCAGATGCTAAGATATGCATGAACAAGGAATTCCTAACATCACACTAAGCCCAAATAAGCACAGTGTTCCCATTATACTTCCCTACATCTTGCACATATTTAAGGCTTAGAATCAGATAAAGTTATCAGAAGCTCTCCTTTTTTTGTTACAGTCGAACACTTTAGTTTAAGAGTAATCATTGCTATCTTAAAGTGATACTTGCTAATTGACGTGCACACTGTAATTCTCCCTCCCACAAAGACAGTATTAGTTCATAGAGTATTTTTAAAGACTCTTAAAAACAGGATCCTATTTTAAAGAAAACCCATTTATATACACAACATATGCCTACCAATATATACAACGCATACATTTGGCAAATCAGGCATCAGTTGTTACTAACAAACAAAACAATTAAGAAAGCCACTTCGAGAATAAATATGAAGGTATAAAATCCTTAGTATACTTTTGGTTTCCCTCATTAAAGGAAGCTGAAAGTTTGGGGAGGGTTTTCGTTTTTCCTCTAAAGTCAAGACTTATGGGGTTAGTAAAGCTGTCCTTTCACTTTACAGAAGTCAAGAGGCCAAAAACTGCAGGACAGAGCACCCTGAATGTGTGCTCAGGACACTCTACCATCACAGTTTGCTGAGTATTGCGAGGGTATTTTTGGCTACACCAACACTAGCAAGTCACTGATAGGCCGGGGTTGATGAGCAGATTAAATACTGATTTCTGCAAAGGGTGGTTCCGCTGCATCTACATTACATATCTTTGTGGAGTTCTACTTGGAATTAGATAGAATCTGGCCTCCTTGGATTGAGCAACCTCAACAGTGTGTGGTTTTACACTACCTGAAGAATCACGCTGTGCTCTGGTCCTTCACATCTCTGTTAGCACAGGTAGAGAGCTCAACTAAGTTCCTGTTTATCAGAATTGTTCTGTACATATATCACTAAATTAATTTCATAACTGCACTGCTTCTCTAAGCAAGGAGGCTGATGAGCACCAAGCCTTCACTTGGTTCATAAAACACATAATTCCTAATTTCAGACAAAAATATGTATTGTAACAGGACTCTAAAAATACAGTAGCAAATTCATGACTGAGCTTTTCAAGTTATAGAAGAATTCAAGAAGCAATGTATGTACTTTGAATTTCTGCATAAGTAAGAGACAGCATATTTCTAAAAGGATGAAATACCAATCGAACCAATTTTATGTTCCAAATTCAATTAAATAACCACTACATAAAGCAAGGTGGCTTAATTTAAAATGGACAGTATTTCACATTCCCTTTAGAAAAACTGTCCTTAGAAAGGAAGACATCAAAACAGAATTACAGAATCACAGAATTGTTACAGTTGCAAGGGATCACTGGAGATCATCTACTCCAACCTCCCTGCCAAGGTGGAGGATCACCTCGAGCAGGTAACAGGAACTGTCCAGGTGGGTTCGGAGTGTCTCCAGAGAGGGAAACTCCACAACCTCCCTCGGCAGCCTAGTCCAGCGCTATGCCGCTCACAATGGAAAGAAGTTTTTCCTCATATTGAAGCAGAACTTCTTGTATTTTAGCTTATGGACACTGCTCCTCAAAGAATCCCAGGATAGTTATCATCACTATATCATAATCATACATAATATGAGAATAATAATATTATAACGATAAGCAGTAAAACACACAGCATGTCATGTACAGACATTGTGCTGTACCACAAGCAGATGATTTAATCCTGCCTTTCTTCCTCTCTGTCCTTACCCTTACAGATGCTGCTTCTAACACAAGAACTTACAGTCACTATGCAGTAACATTTTTCCAGGGAGAAGGAAAAGGAAGTCACTCTTGGAGTGAGGAACTAGAGTCAGGCTTGTGGCCTGCTGGATCAGAATATACACAGAGTAGTCCAGCAACAAAACCCACCGTACCAAGTTTCACTCAGGGAACACTGAGAATAATTCAGGTTTGCAAGTTCCTTAACTGTCACAATAATTGGACCAAAATAGTTGCAAGTAAGTGAATTAACAGCCTTCCAACTGAACGCTTCATTTTGAATACTCTGCCTGGTTTTGTTTGCTAGATGAATTTTGAGAGCCCTTCACTAAAAAAAAAGATAATTAACTTTAGAACTCCAAAGATGTGAGCATCTGTATTTATTATTTTTATCTCTGCTGCATTCACGCACAGTTCATGTGCATTGCTAAACAAAATGAAAAACATTTATAAAGAAGTCAGAATTGCTAAGATACTAAGAGTTACCTGAAAATTAAGGCAGATTTTTAACATAAAGTAGCTTTTAAGCGGTTGCCATTCTTTAAGGGAGAAATGCAAAATGTAACGAGAATGACAGTACAAGCTTCATTTTCTTGCACTCTTTCTTCAGCACATGACACGCAGAGGCTGCAGTCTGAGCTACATGTCTGTCAGAAACCAAATCTGACAAATGTCACTGCATCACTATTCTGACAAGCAGTTCTCTGGAAACTGCCGTCCTGCATGCTACCGTAATGAGCAGCAACTTGAAACGCATAGCTGACCTAAATCAAAAACAAACAAACAAATTCTGGATAGTAAATTAAAGCATCACAGATAAAAAACTCTATTGTTTCTCTTAAGTGGTCAATCTTCAGTTTTCCTGCTGCTTCACGTGGTCATTTTACCGATGCCACATAAGCAGCTCGATTCCCAGAAAAAAAAAAAAAGCATACTGAATAAAGCTACAGCTGAGAGAAAGGAAAGCCCTGCAACTGAAATCACGATTGATGTTTCTGAAAGACTGGCCGTACTTTCAACGCCTGGCTACCGCCAGTGTGAAATCCAGCAGAGTCTACAGCAAGAGTCACGTACGAGTACTAGGGAGGTAACAGCAACGTGGTTTTAATGAAAGACAAATATCCGTCTGGAAGAGCTGAATTTACAGACACCTTCCTCTTCAGCCGTGGGATGTCTCCAAGAGAAGCCAAACTTCCCAGGTTCCGCAGCCCGAACGCAATTAAGCTCACTTCACAGTTGTCACCGCGACAACCCCGGCAAACGCGTGTCTCCGCCAAGCCTGTCACGGCTCCAGGTGACACCCCCCGGGCGGCCGCCACGGCGCGGGGAAGGGCTGTCGGAAGGGCTGTCGGAAGGGCTGTCGGAAGGGCTGCCGGGCCCGTCCCGCCGGCGCAGCCCCGGCAGGCAGAGCCGTGCGGGACCCCCGGAGGCCGCGGGCGGAAGGGAGCGGCGGCGCCGCCTCCCCCGCCCCGTGTAAACAACCCGCTCCGCTCCCGGCACCGACCTTCCGAGGTGAGGCGGCAGAAGGGCCTGACCAGCTCGGCGAAGCTGAGGTTGTTCCTGCGGGTGAGCCGCTCCGCCTCCTCGCTGCACAGCGCGGCCACCAAGGGCACGAACGAGTCCTGGATGAACTCCTGTACCGACTGCACGCACTGGGCCATCGCCGCCGCCGCCCGGGGCCGCCCGAGACGGCCCCGCCACCTCTGTCCGCAATTCTCCGGATTATTCCCTCCCTGACCGGTGCCTGTCCGCGGCTCCCGCCCGGGCCCCGCTCAGCGCCCGCCCAGCGCCGCCATGTTGCGCCTCCTCAGCCGAGCCCCTCGGGGAGCGCCCGCTCCCGGCGGCCCCCGCGCCCGCTCATGTGATTGGCCAAAGGGGCGGTGCCGGGCCGGGAGGGGGAGGCGACGGTGGCCGGCCGGGGGGGGAGGGTCGGGCTGTGTGCTCCCCCCCGGGAGCGGGCAGTTGGTGCGGTCCGGGCGGGTGGGGCCCGTGGATGCTCCAGGGCATTCCTGGCGCCGGGAAGTGGGTTCGGCCAGCGAACAGGAAAAGCTGCGCTGCCGGATTTAGTTAAAAAAACAAACAAATAAGCAAAAAAGCCGCCGGACAAACAAAAAGCCTCTAAATAACAACTAAAATTGTTGTTTACTCCCAAATTACCCCAAAATAAGGAGGAAAAAAAGGGGGGGACGACACCCCAAAACAACAAAAAAGTGCCAGAGTATCAGTGAAACAAATCAGAACAAGAAAATGGGAAAAAAACCACCAAAATTATCTCAAAGGGAGGAAAAGTAAACAAGAACAAAAATCCAAACCAAAAAAAAAAAAAAGGGTTGTTGCCCAAAGCAACAACCATAAAAACACCAAAATAACCCCAAAGTGAAACAAGAAAAATACACAGAACAGCAACAAAAAGCATCACAATTACATCCCAAATCAGAGAGAAATCAAAAACCACCACAAAAAAGGGGGAAAGGAACACATCAAAATAACCCCCAAAACAAAAGCCCCACACACGAATAAAACTACACACATAAAACCCGTGAATGGTTAGCCATAAACTAAAACTGCTTCAACAGGAGGAAGAACAACTTTCCACGAGGGAGGCAGAGCATTGGGACTTCTGCCCAGAGAGGTAATGGAGTTTCCCTCTCTGGAGACTTTCCAAACCCACCTGGACACCTTCCTGTGCTACCTGTTCCAGGTAACCCTGCATTGGCAGCGGGTTGGATTATATGGTCTCCAGAGGCCCCTTCCAATCCTAACCATTCTGAAATTCTGTTAAAAAGTAAATAAAGTGTTGCTGGGATGTTCTTTGGCAGATCTCTCGGTGCTCAGTTGTATGCAAGGCATTCAAACTGGGCAAAATAGCTTCACTGTTAAACCTTTGCCCATTAAAGAATGATAATAAATGAAATCCTTTTGCAGTGTGGTGGGCAGCTGTCCTGGGGCATTCCCTGCCACCAGGAAGTTGCTTTGGGGTGGGACAAGGGCTGGCATTTGGCCCCAAAAGCTCCTCAAAATATAAGCAGTTCTGTCAGTTTTATTTTTTTAAAAAATGAAAAAAACAAGCAAAACCCCACACCACCAACAACCACAACAAAACAACACTAATAAGAACAGAAAAAATACCTAAATAAATACATACATAAATAAATAAAATCACCAAAAAAACACACAAAACCCCCCAGAACTGATGCACAGAAGGCTCCACTTGAACATGAGGAAGAACTTCTTTACTGTGTAGGTGGATCTGTTGTGACCTTCTAGAGAGGTTTGCAGTTTCCCTCACTGGAGATACTCAACAGTGTGGATGCAATCCTGTGCCATGTGCTTTGGGATGATCCTGCTTGAGCAAGGAGGTTGGACCAGATGACCACTGTGGTCCCTCCCCACCTGACCCACTCTGTGATTCTGTTAAAAATTAAAGAGTTATTTGTGTGTTCTCTGGCAGACCTGTCACTGCTCAATTGTATGCACGAAATTCAAATGGGGTGAAATAGCTATTTTCTCTTTTCTTTTCTTTTCTTTTCTTTTCTTTTCTTTTCTTTTCTTTTCTTTTCTTTTCTTTTCTTTTCTTTTCTTTTCTTTTCTTTTCTTTTCTTTTCTTTTCTTTTCTTTTCTTTTCTTTTCTTTTCTTTTCTTTTCTTTTCTTTTCTTTTTTCTTTTCTTTTCTTTTCTTTTCTTTTCTTTTCTTTTCTTTTCTTTTCTTTTCTTTTCTTTTCTTTTCTTTTCTTTTCTTTTCTTTTCTTTTCTTTTCTTTTCTTTTCTTTTCTTTTCTTTTCTTTTCTTTTCTTTTCTTTTCTTTTCTTTTCTTTTCTTTTCTTCTTTTCTTTCTTTTCTTTTTCTTCATATTATTTACAAAAAAGGAGTACTGTAGTAGGGCTCACTTTTATCACCCTGTCAGGGACAGTCCTTAGGACAGGGCTTATAAACATAAAAAAAACCCCCATCCTGTGTGAATGGAAAAATTGGTTTTAATGTAGACTGTAAGGAAAAAAATCTACTTGGCCATACAAGTTGTTGTTGTTCAGGATTGGGTCCTGGGTATATCATCTAAAAGCAACTAAATATTGCAGAAAAGGGGTCTTTTTGCTTTGATAGATTATTAGAACAAGGGGAAGGCAAACGTCCACAATATTTATGGCTTATCCACATTTGGAAATTCCCCAGAGCTATTTCAAAATCATCTTTTCACAGATACTTTAAACTAGGACCTTCACACGGGCACTTTGGGAGAATGGTGCTTCTCTCCCATTCCTCTTGATCCATTACTTCTGAACACTACATGAGTTATATCCAGCAGAGTGAAGTGGATCAGAAGCCTCTGTGCACACATGACTTGAGATTAAAATTTATTTTAAAATTCTGACCATCATCATGTCCTTCTGGCAGAGATTCAATTATTTATTTAAGCTTCTGGCAGAGATTAAAATTTCATGTGGCTATTATCAATCCTTGGTAGCCACTACAGAATGATAAATCATCCATTTTAATTGTAATTGTGTTTGAGGTTTTTTTTATTATAGGAGCTCTAAACTTTTATTTGTGTGCTCAGAATTTGTTCTCTTTGAATGCAAACATGTTGTACACATTTTCTTTTTATGCAGGGTTTTTGTTTGTTTGTTTGTTTGTTTGTTTGTTTGTTTGTTTTGCCTTGAGTGTCTCTCTCTTTGGATGATCTCTGCCAGTAGGACACTGTCTACAGGATGGGTTTTGTCATGTCAGTTTAATGCTGCTCTGCCATCCCATGGACTGCTCTCCTAAGACAAGGTAACAGAATCACAGAGTTAATTGGGTTGGAAAAGACCTCTGAGATCATTGAGCCCAGCCTTTGACTGAACACCACCTTGTCAACTAAACCACTGCACCAAGTGCCGTGTCCAGTCATTTCTTGAACACCTCCAGGGACGGTGACTGAGAACCTTTTGGTGCAGCCTCAGACTTGCCTGGAGTACTGAGGAGGGATGAACAACCCCATCTTCAACGAGCACAGCAGCTCAGGCTGTTGTATCCTAGATCTCCTACTAAAAAATGGGCTAGTCAATTAGGATTCAAACACCTTTATTTACAAGGCAGAAGATTCATTGGAAGGAATATAATATAACATTGCTAATGACTTGTAGCACCCCTAGTCTGGCAATGTGTGCATAACATTGTGCTTTCAGATTCTGACAATGTACAAATAGAGAGGACAGACAGTGAACAGAAGTACAAAGGGAAAATACAATGTCATGAATCCATGTTTTAACCATCTGAATTATTTAATTGAAAATACTGATTATTACAGAGAAAGCAGTGGATCAAAGGAAATGGTATCTGCACAGAAGTCAGAGAGTATAGGATGGAAAGGGACAGGGGAGGCCTAATCAGGGAATAGAAAAAGAGAACAAATAATAAGAAAGTGTCATAAATAGATGGAAGCATAAACATCACTGAGACACAAAAATACATCCACCACTTCAATTGTAAGAATAATCAGACCATGACTGTAAAATTTGGAGCAGAAACTGCTTGGTCCCTACCCTTTGCTGTTTCTTTGCTGCTGTCAGTTGTGCTTCTGTACTCCTTTGGGCTAGAAGCTTCCTGAACTTGTAAGTTTGCAATTCTTTTATGCAGATAACCAAGCTAGATCTTTCTGCTGGACTCAGCTACTGCTGAGGAAGTTCATTTGAAAGGGTTTTTCCATCTGTTGATAAAATTGTTGTTGTATTACTGTGTAGGTTTAAAACAGAGGAAAAAGAATATAGAATTGCAAGAGCTGCAATCTCAGGTTGAATCCAGTACTTTCATTTGCAGTCATTTAAATATGGAATGCAGTTGTTTCCCTGTGGTAGTTACAGGCTAAACTATGTCCTTGAAAGTTTACAACATGGACTCTCAGCTCCTTGCAAACTTCAGCTGCACATTTGAGTTTATGTTCAGTTCAAATTTCTGAGTTACAGAATTAATGTTTTTCACAGCAACCTTCTGCAGCATAACTTGAAATGAAATTTTAAAGATTTAGCTAAAATCACAAAAGAAGCAATCTATTGGAAGGGTGGAGTTGGTTGGTTGAGGTTTTTTTAATAAACCACAGCAATACAAATAATTTCAAGTTCAGTACCAACCTAGATTTACAACCAGTTAGCTGTTGTGTGTTAACTCCTCAAGGGTAATCTGGGGCCCTGCTTTCTCAACTTCTGGATTTGCTTATGACCTTCACAGACCTGAACAATGTGGTCATCTGTGTCAGCAGTCACTGGTATGGAAGATGAATTCTCCCAGAGTGAAGCTGTGGTTCCTGCAGTCTGCCATGCATCAGTAGCCCTCTGAGTTTCACTGCCTTCCACAGATCAGGGAAAGTTCTTGAAATGCCCCTCTGCAACTTGCAAGACAAAGGAAAAACAACGCGTGCACAGAAGAAAGAGGAATTCCTCCTAAGCTGAATCAACACAGCTTGTCTTTTCCCAAAAGACAAGGAAAAAACCCACTTCTGAAGGAAGATTTTAGACAGCAAGGCGGTAAGAACTGTTGCAGGGGCCTCAAGGGCGTACCAAGGCCAGGGTGCCTGGGACATGGTCCAGGTTGTGGGAAATATGGTTATTTAATTCATGTTTTATAAATAATTATAGATTGGGAACTGTGATATATATTATATAAAGATATGTATGTGTCTGCTCAACTCGCACGTTTCACGAACTTCTGGAAAGCACCTCCCTGATCTTCCGGGTTCCAAAAATGGAAGGTGAGAACGACCTGCTCCTGCCTACGTGCAGCTCAGCTCATCGGGACTCGCAACGGTCAAACGCTACACCGGTCATCACACACCTCTACGGCAGTTACTCAAAGCAAGGACTAACTCTGGACATTAGCATTTGAATGTGCCCAGGGACCCTTTCGGGATTTAATGTAAATAAAGTTAATGGTCGATGATTAGAGAAACAATGGGAGGAAAGTTGCCGAGGGGGAAACTAAGTGTATTTAAGTTGGGTCTTTAGGTGGGCAAGTTTGTGAACCCAGCTAGAGGCACTGGCTGCCAGGTCCTGTGTCCCTGGGGTCACCCTTGACTCTGCTTTTCCCGGGAGAACTTCGGTCAAGTAAGTTTGCTGTTCGTGGGGTTCGTATTGTTTTGTTTTTATTGTTTGAAATTGTTATAATTTGATTCTAAATTTTGTGATTTGGATATTAATAAACCAAACTATTGAATTTGGCAATAAATTTGTCCTGGCGTTTATAACAATTTTGACGCCCAACAGCGGGGCCAGTTTTGAATATTCTACGGATCCCTGCTTCTGACCGGGGGGCGCCCCGCCGTAAAGAGCGGCCTGGCAGAGCGGGTAAGTCCGGAAGAACGAACTGGCTTTACGAACCCAGAACCCACAACAGCAAAGGGATTAGGCATTAAGACAAGCTAGCTTGGGGGGGGCTCGGGAACTCAGCAGGGGTTTTCCCCTGGAACCGCGGTATTGTTTCACTCGTAAAAATCTAAGTGCACGAAGAATCCACGCAGGAAAAGGACCGTAAGTATAGCGTGGTTGAGTGGGGGTGACCAAGTGCTTGAGAACGTGTATGTGCGTGTGAGTGTGTGTGTGAATGAGACGTGATTTATCACGAAGCGAGAGCGGACCTTAAGGTCGCGTTTCCGCTGCTCCCGCGAGGGACACGGCCGACCGACGGGGAAGCGATTGGAACGCGTGATATTTCGCTTCGTGTGTGAGTGCTACCCGACGGGGTGGGAGAGGTCACCAGGGGTCCTGAAGGAAAGAGGACGTCCCTTTTTGAGTTCGGGGACGAGTAAGCCTTCTTGACCGCGACCAGGGGGGTCGCTTAATTTTTTCGGTGGCGGTTACAGAGCCCCGCCGTTAACCGAACATCCACGGAACGGTCATCCGCTGGATCATTAAGTTAACGGCATCGAGTTCGGAAACTCGGGATTTAATTTTTGGTATCCCATAACTTCTGTGCCACGGGGAGTATGGGATCAGATCTCAGCAGAGATCGGGAGGATTCCTTAAGGGAAACACGGAATGAACTGGACTACGGGATAAACTTCTCTCACGGCTCGGTGGCCCCCGTCCTGCCAGCCCCTACCCCTACCCCTTCCTCCTCCCTGGCCTTCTCAGGGGCAGAGTTAGCACTGCCATCCGAGACCCATGCGGAGCCCCGAGCTCAGCGGCCACTCCAGAAACCTCCCTCCCGTTCAAGGAGATTCCCGAGAGGGAATCCTGCCCCCGTTTCTGGTCCTGACCCCGCACCTCGGCCACCGACGCTAAAATATGGAGAAAAAGAGAAGAAGGGTAAGGAAAACGAAGGGTGGAAGAATAAACCAGACAGGTATACACCAGTTAGAGCCCTGGCTAAAACCAGGACCCCCGAAGGAGATCTTGAAGAGCCCGGGAGGGATTCGGGGTGGGACAGTTGGTGTGAGAGCAAGAATGGCCCGGGAGGAAAAATGGGGGAAAAGAAGCATTCCCGTAAGAAATTTGACAGTAGAGCAAAACAGAAATTACCAAAGGTGAATTGGAATGCATTAGAGAATAACTAGTGGTGTTGGGAAGCGTGCAAATTAGAAATGCGAGAATTCACGTGAGTCTGCAAAAGGAGAAAAAGATAGAAAAGGGATTAAAAGGAATCTTGCCTACTCTTTTCCTTGGTGGTGGTAGATCTTTTACTTCAGGCTGAATACATTTTGGAGACTCCCTAGAGTTGTGTATTTTGCTTTAAGAGTTTTTTTTTTCCTCCTGGACGAGATCGGCGGAGTTGTTTTTTTTCTTCTTTTCACTAACGTGAGAATGGAACGAAACCCGCCCCTTCCCGCAAGCGGCAGGGCGAGTCAGTCCATGGTTGCCGGGAGACGAAGGGAAGCGGCAGCTTTAAAGTGATTAGACGAGGCTGCCCGGGGCAGAAAACCGCCCTGTAAGGCGAAATAGGAAGCAAAAATGGATAAAAGTATTGAGAGAAGAGACCAAGAATGAGAGCTATACTTATGCGTAGGAAATACCTAGGTGTTTGTTCTTGAAAAGCTGAAAATATATCTTCCTTTTAGTTGTCTGTCTGCTGCATGTGAGGATTTTGTGCAGATCAAAAGGTTGATAGTATGGTGGATGTAGCTCGTCTATGTTTAAAACAATTGCTACATTTTGAATTCGGATTGTTAGCTTGAGCAGGAATATGGCATTGGTGTTGGCAGACAGTGTACTGCAAGGGTTTTGTGTGTTTCAGTTTTTCTTTCAAAAGGTTGAAGCATGTGGCCGGTGAAGCCAAAATTAAAGTGGCTGTTGAGAGGCAGGAAACTAAATCTTTCTGTGTTGGAATGGTAATTGGAGTCAGGATTCTAGTATTAAGTTGGGAAAGTGGTATAATTCTCTGTGTTGGTAGTTACAGGATTTTTCTTTATTCTTTGCAGTTCCTATTCTGTATGTATTTTATCTAGTTGGGAACCGGGATTCTTAATTTTAATTATTGACTCCTTAGAAGGAGATGGTTTGTGTTGTCCCTTTGATATTATGTCTTCTTACTTGCTCCTCAATTTGGAGGATGTGAACCTTGAGGTTGCCCTGGTGCCAGTGTTTTCAGGGGTGGAGAGTAAGTGAGGTATGAGAGGCAGCATTTTGTCACCGGTGTTAAGTTTGGTCGGTGTTTGCTTGTGTATCTAAGTTTAATAATACGCAAGAATGGATAGCAAATACAGGAGCTTTACTTTGGGAATTAGGCACAAGTTATCTCGAGTTTGTTTGTTAAGAAAGGCTAAGTTTGTGAAGTTTTTTGGACTGAAGTAAAAAGCAGTAGTGTTAATGTTCTGATAATTGTACTAGATAAAGCTGTCTGATTACCGGGGCCTGATGTTTACAGTGACTCCTGGCTTTGGAAAACTTTTCTGGGTTTTAAGTTCCGAATTTAAGTAATGTATGGTTTATTACAGAGTAAGTTCTGCTCTTTGTAATAGTTTCTTCTATTTGGTGTGCTTTGTTTTTTTCTGTCTTGTTAAAATACTCCCCCAGGATTATGGGTGAGGTCTTAAGTTTTTCTCTTAATTTGTACAAATTTTGCTTACTGCTCACTCATTGTTTGAATTGGCTCTCTGATGAAGTGAAGAAGTCACTTCAGCTACTGCTGCAGGATTGTATCTTGCCACGCTGAAATAGGGGTCTGCAGCTGATCCTGTCTGTGAGAAATGGTTTGTAGACGGATCTGCATGAGTAGTTGACGGGAACTGCCCCGGTATATTAACCGGGAGTTCCAGCTTTTCGTGGATGTTAGCAATCACACGGCGTATGGAGTTCTTACACAGGAGTGGGCGGGAGCCAGGAAACCGGTGGGGTATGTTTTAAATGGCTTACTGAATCCCGGCTATTGAAATATGAGGCAATTCTGGTAAATTCCCCGGAGTTAGAACTCCGTACTGCTGCTGCTCGAAACCCCGCTCAGTTTCGGTCCTGGGGAGGATCTGAGGAGTGTAGTCACAATTGCTACGAGGCAGTGGAATTACAAACCAAAATAAGAAGTGTCGCCATCAAGCTAACAGCAGAGCTGAAAGGTCCGATAGTGCTTCTGGAATTGTGTTAATTTTGCTGATCATTAGGGGTGGCTGAAGCAAAGGTGAGAAGCAGTTGTGAAGGCAGATGCTTCTTGGAGGCTGAGTGAGAATGGCCATGGCAGGGTGCACATCGAAAATAAAGACAAGGTAGTCCCATTGTCTCACTCAAGTTGCGTCCTTCTTTTGGCTGTGTGTATCTGAGAATGTGCTGGGTAGGGGTCTGGAATATAAATATGTAGTTCAGTTAATTAGCAGTAGTGCAGACTCATTACACTGAGACTGTAGAAACTGAGTGAGGATGTGTGTAACATTAACAGCTGATTGTCCTAGAAACTGCTGTTGTCACCGAGCATTGTAGGATACTGGGTTTTATGAATGTTTGTCTGTATGCCAAATCACTCTGAATGTGCTGAGTTTGATTCTTGAAATAAGCCCAAATTGTTTGTGCTCATCTATGATTTTTTTAAACTGAATTTTTCTTTAAAAAGCTAAAACCTGTGTTAATACTATGGGATTTGGAGTAGTCTTAGTGTTTATTGTTTGCTCGCTATATATCCAGTGGACATTGTCAGAAGTATTGGTAGGATGTAAAAAGAATTGTTTGTATGTTTCAGTATAAACCTCGTTTAATAAGAAGTAAAATTCTCTTTCTGTTAATTTTAATTTTTCCTGTAACAATACAAAAAAGGGAAAATTCTGGATTGTATGGTACATTGGGTGAACAGTGAGGTGAGAATCATAGTGATCCAGGGACAAAATTGTTTTTATGGTAAAGGTGTGAATGTACTATTAGATAACTTGTTCTAATATTCAGATTTTCTGGACATGACAGGGATTCTCTCTATACAATATTCTTGTAGTATTAGGTAAATTCAATCTGAGGAAGTTGCAGGATTTCGATGTATATTCATGAGATACAACCAGGAGATAAAGTACTGATCAGAGCTTGGAAAGCGGTGTCATTAACTCCTCATTGGGAGGGACCCTTTCTTGTCCTTTTAACTACAGATACAGCCATCCGAACAGCTGAAAGAGGCTGGACACACGCTTCCAGGGTTAAGAAACTAACAGCCCCGAGGGAAAACCCTGAATGGAAGGTCATCTCTTCCCCCGGAGATCTGAGGGTCCGGCTGCACCGAGGATGCCAACACCCTGGAAACATTAAGCTGCAGCCTAGAGGAGCCTCAAAGGAAACTTAATAACCACCCGACAAGAAGGACTGAGAGAGGGAAGGGTAACCAGAAGGAAGGTGTTAGAACATCAGGAAGGGTGAATCCGGAGCTCCAGAAATTTAAAGAGAAAGAACTCCAACCCCAGGATATCAGAAACAAATGGCAGAAGAAATATCCATGCGCTGCTCTGAACCTGGATGCCCCTGCAATCCATATATCCATTTCAAATACAATTATTGTCTTGAAATTTGGGTGGTGCACTGCAAGTGGGGGTGGGGGGGCCGCTGGGGTTATGCCCCAGGTGTTCTGAGGAAAAACAGACTCTGACTATGCGATTCTTAAACTGTGCCACACGTTTGGGATTGATAGAACCAAATTATCCCGGGTGGTATTCAATATACGAAAAGGGGTTAAAGGGAAAATTGGATCTAAAGGCCCAAGTGTTAGCCACGAAGTGCCGTCGAACTAATGTAGTGCCAGAACAAGTAAAGTAATCTCGGTGGGGAATTTTTGAAAAGGAGGTATGCCGTCCGAACCACCCCGAGGGTCCGAGCAGAGAGCCCCTGCTGTCGTGAAGAAACTTCCCCGTTGTTCGGTTGCAACCCGACAGACGCTGGGCCAGACAGAGGGAAGCTTCTGCGGATCACTCTAGGGAGTGTGAACCAGGCTGTGCGCTTGGTGAAGGGCTAGCCCTGTGACCTAAGGCTCCTCCAAAAAGTTACCCCTGTTAAGGCACAAGTAACTAGCTGGCACTCAGAGGCAGTCAAGGACATGGGAATTGGAAAGATAGAAGAAAAGCAGAAAAGGCAAACATGGTTCAGGAATCGCTGATCAGGTGTTTCTCCAAGGAGGAAAAACAATTAAGTAAAATACAAAACATGAATTAAAATTATTGACAAAAGAAAAGAAATGGGGGAATTGTGGGAAATATGGTTATTTAATTCATGTTTTATAAATAATTATAGATTGGGAACTGTGATATATATTATATAAAGATATGTATGTGTCTGCTCAACTCGCACGTTTCACGAACTTCTGGAAAGCACCTCCCTGATCTTCCGGGTTCCAAAAATGGAAGGTGAGAACGACCTGCTCCTGCCTACGTGCAGCTCAGCTCATCGGGACTCGCAACGGTCAAACGCTACACCGGTCATCACACACCTCTACGGCAGTTACTCAAAGCAAGGACTAACTCTGGACATTAGCATTTGAATGTGCCCAGGGACCCTTTCGGGATTTAATGTAAATAAAGTTAATGGTCGATGATTAGAGAAACAATGGGAGGAAAGTTGCCGAGGGGGAAACTAAGTGTATTTAAGTTGGGTCTTTAGGTGGGCAAGTTTGTGAACCCAGCTAGAGGCACTGGCTGCCAGGTCCTGTGTCCCTGGGGTCACCCTTGACTCTGCTTTTCCCGGGAGAACTTCGGTCAAGTAAGTTTGCTGTTCGTGGGGTTCGTATTGTTTTGTTTTTATTGTTTGAAATTGTTATAATTTGATTCTAAATTTTGTGATTTGGATATTAATAAACCAAACTATTGAATTTGGCAATAAATTTGTCCTGGCGTTTATAACAAGGTGATTCTGGACAGAGTCTGCGGACTGAAGCAGAAGGTCACATCTGAAGCTGCGAGGATTAATAGGATTAATGGGAAAGGTTTGCCCAGCCATGCTTCAAGGTGGTAGCAGGGGTCGATCTGCAGCTCTCCTGAATCAATGGTACACTCTCCCTGACCACACGGGATTCCAGTGCCCTTGATGGGCACGGGATGGGAATGGATGATCGTGCAGTAATCCTTCCAGGCATGATAATACAGCTCTTCCAGTGAGCAGCTCCTGGTATTTAGAGAGAGCTAGGAGTAGCTCCTGATGATCCTGCTCTGACTGGGAATTCCGAAGTAATCATTCTCAATAACATCTCTTTTGTTCCCCAGAACGAGCCGTCTACAACCCCCTGACTCAGCCCCGGATTAGCAGCAATCTTCTATTCTTTGCCCGTAACAAAAGAGAGAGATAAGTAGAAAAAAAGAAGAAATTTAGTAAAACAAGTGGATCAAAACTCAGCAACAAAACTCAGTCCTTGGATCCATTCACCACAAAACCTTGCACGCATGTAAATATTGCCACTCTCCTTGTAAGAAAAGGTGAAGTTCTCATGCTCACTCTCTCACACACTGTCATACTTCCTTTTTCCTAATTATCTCAGAGGTTTCTACCTAAAGTCTGTCATCCTTGCTGCTCATTTCTTTTAAACTGTAGTCAGATAATCTTTCTGATTCCGGAGGGGGTCTCTTGTCAGGGAAATTCCTGGGGTTGTTGCCCGCCACTTGCCGAAACTGAGTCACTAAACTAATAAAGGACTAACAAACTGGTTCTTCTTTGTAGGCAACATTGTACTAATTTATACAAAGCAGTTCCATTTTTGCAGTCCTAGTCACATGCAAAAGCCCTACATGTAATGTAGGGTGTCTACTGCAGTATTTATGACTTAGTATGTGTGTATAGTGTGCAGCTTTGATTTGTAGGTGATCCAAAGCAAGCAGGTACATTTTGGTGGATGCGAGGCAAGCACTGGTTACAGTATGCATACACAGAGATGTAGACAAATAACTGAGAGTATGAATTAAAACGGATTAATTAAATCTGGTTCCTCAGATTCCACTCTGCTTTCACTGAGCTTAGCTATCAGAGTGATATTGAATGTAAGCAATATAAAGATAAAGGGAAAAAGCCATCACAGGAGCAATAATTAGAGAAATGATAGCTGGGAATGTGGAAATGCAAGTGGATATGTGATTTCATTAATATATTACATCTGTTCACCTGAGGTGAATCCATATAATTTTTTTTTAACTCAAATGGCAATGTGCTTTATGCAGAGGAATTTGCCAAGACATCTTAGTACTATATTTTTTCTTGTCTTGTTTCCTAAAAAATGAGTCATGGCACATGATTATTGTATTCAAACAGATTTTCTCTTCTATGTTCAACATATGTAAGTAATTACTCTTGGAGACAGAAGATAAAATTGAACCAAACAGTAGCTTCTCACTTAGAAATCAGCATTTTCCTGGTTCACAATGAGTTTGAAGTTTTTAGATACATAAATACAGTGCTACATAGTGCAAAGTCATAAAACAATAATAAAATGCCGTGAGATGATAACATCAGTTTTGCATTGTTCACCAGACATTACTCCATGGGATAAAATCAATTTGAGATTTCCTGTCTTTCCTCTGATAAGAATCACCTCTCAGTCTTTTCACAAACATACTTCTTTTACTACATTTAAGAGACCAACAAATAAAAAAGTCTAAACAAACTTTTCCTTGTCACTTAAAGAAATTTTGTCTTTGAATCAACAGTTCAGATTTTCACTGCAAAATGTATTTCAGTGCATTGGAAACCATAGGTAGGCATAAAAGGGACATTTGGAGTTTGACAGTTTACCAGTTGCAATAGTCAAGTAGAGGCAATTCATCTATCACATCACAGGGGGATTGAATAGACAAGAAAGTTTTAAAACTGTCTTTATTGTATGCTTAAAGGTGTGAGAAGTAGTGTTTCCAAACAAATAATTGGTTATTTGGGTTCCAGTTAATAGAATTTGCTGTATTCCTAGAAAGTGCCTTGTTTAGACTCTATGTCACTGTAAATTATTATTTTTGGCAAAAAAAAGTCATTGAAGAGGAAGAGAAAAGCAAATGAGAAATGCTGCTCAAGAGATGTATTATTTTTTTACTAATGGCATTATCAAAAATGCTCTTGGGAAACATTCAAGTTACATATTCCTTATATTCTCTGTGCCTGGGAAGATTAGGAGAATATAAAACTGTCCAAATAGCCTGTGAAATCTATAAGGTTTCCTCATTTTAATATAGCTTTCAACCATAGTGCTTGCTGAATAAGATCAGCAGTAAAAAGAAATACCGTTTATCTTAGGAGCCATCATGTGTATTTTAGTCTATGATATTATTCAACATCATAATCACTGCATTATAATTTGAAGCACAAAGGAATTAATTCTGATCTGAATTATATCAGGAACCACTGGATTTAATGTGCAAGCCATAATTGCTCATATATATATATATTTGTTTGTTTGTTTGTTTGTTTGGTTTTTTTTGTTTGTGGTTTTTTTTTTTTTTTTTTTTAGGGATATAGACCTCATCTTGGGGAGAGAAGGGGGTCAAAGTGAATAAAAAATCAGAGCACTCCACTCCAGCAGCTTCCAGACAGCATAATGCAAACACATGAGAGAACCATCCTCCCTACCAAGAACTAGAACTGAATGCATAATTATATTTTTGCTGTCTGGGAAGGAAGGGAAATGGAGGAAGGAAAGGAGTGTGATAGATTCAGCGTGACAATACTGGTTCCCAAATTAGAAAGCCCTGACCAGAGGATATAATCACTTTTTCTTCTGTGTCTTGTGTCCTGTACTAGACAAGGCAAGGTAAAATCCAAACTTTCCAACCACTTCTAAACAGCCTGCTTAAATTTTTGTATTTAGTAATTCTATTTAATTCAGAAAGCTTTTCCATATTCCTGACTTTTTCTACCTCCGAAAAGCCAGCTGGTAGGAGATTTTGAAATTTCAACTTTTCTTCCAGTTTAAGGGGAAAAATTTAATGAGGTAATTTCTTGAGGAACAGAAATTAACTGTTAGTTCTACACCTACTATATTTTATCAAAGTTACCATATGCTCCTGAGCTGAGGCTGGCAAAGAGGTGTAATGGCACTGAGTGTGATCACTGAATGTGGCTATGCCCTTGTAAGGCAACTTGAAGTTTTTGTGATAGCTTGCTTCCCCTTTCCCTTCTATTCATGATTCCCCAGGGCCTCTTTTCACTTTGGTTCACTTTCCAAAAGCCCAGCCTGGTGGATCAATCAAACTGTCTGGATCCCTCAGCTAGGCACCAACTCAGGCCTGCTGGTTTCTTCCCAGAAGATTCTTCAGAGGAAATTGGAAGGTAAGTACAGAGAAAAATTGCACATTCACACAAGCATGCATTCTCGCATGGAGGAAAATAATTAACTCATTGCAAATAATTTCTACTTTAAATTGATCAGGAAAGCAGTGAGTGCTACTGGTCAGACAATACTACATGACAAAACAATAAACAAATCTAGAAAGCTAAGCCAGCAGACATGGATTACTAACTTGCAAAGAAACATGGGTGGGGAGAAAAAAATACACTGATGGAGAAAGGTGGATTTGGAAGGACAATACTGCAAGGAAAATGCATTGGACTCAAATCTCAGTTAGATGAGGATGACAGAGCAATACTCTGGGGGTAAGTGGAAGACAGGAGGGAAGGTCCTGCTGACTGCAGTGGGCTGGTCCATGAATCTGTGTGGAAGCCTAGCTGCAGATAGGATCAGAGCTTGAGGCAAATATAAGGAATGGGGAAATCAAAATACTGAAAGAAATTTCAAAAGTTTTCCTATATGTTGATACCAAAAAGTAAATTTTGAGCACTGTATTGCCACTTTACCATGAAAGGAGTGATTTCGCAAATTAACAAAAGTATTTTTAACCTTCTCTTAAAATCCTAGCCACTAAAGATATCGGCTGTTATGTGGCTTATCTTTTCAGCCATCTTTTCTTATTCACAAGGGTTTTCCCTGGGGAAACTACAGTTTCTCAAGACACAAGCAGAAGCTAGAAATTACACCTTGATTTTACAAAACCAGGTTCATGTCAACACATGCCTTCACCAGGCACTATGGGTCTACTTCAACTGACCTTGCCCAATTACTTAATCATATGACTCACTCTAACAAAGGTTAAGAAATTAAGGTTTTAGAAAGTTACACCAAATAATATAATTGTCAGAGATTACTTTCTCATATAATAGTGTCATTAAAACCACGTAAATAGATGAAGGGTCATGATGCAAATAAGCTCACAGAAATTAAAATTCACATTTCCAGGCAATAGCACTGCTGCCTGACATACAAGCATGCTGTAATGTCTCCTTTTTGGCAGTAGGAAATCCTTGCCCCTTTCTGACTTGCATAAATGACAGGAAACTTATATAAGGAAATCCTCTTCAACCTTAGCATTTTCAACTAGGACAAGGGAACAAAAAGGAAAGGCAACTTGGTGTACTCTTTTCAGGTCGATCAACAAACATCCCTTGTGCTTCAGCATGTATCCTCAACTGTAAAACCACGGCTTCTGTGTGGGTGGGAAAATGCCCTGTGGTTCAACAGCAGTGTTCATTATATGCATGCTCAAGTTACACCAGAAGAATGTATCCCAGATCGTCTGCTTGGGAAACATTGCCCTGTTTCTCATCCCCTTCGATTATCCCCTTGTCGTTGTGCAGATTATCTGTGGGCACAAGTTTTCTGATGTATGCTATGCCTTGGGTAAGAAAAAATATTAGTTAAGTTGCACTAGCAGAGTTTCTTTCACTTGCTCTGCATTTAGGAACAGTGAATCCAATGCAATAAATATCCTATTTTTCAGCTTATCCTGTTGTTTTTCCCATCAGAAGTCATTTGGCTTCGTTGATAGCAGAGCTACCAGGGAAGTGCAAGCTGCTTCCCCACCCTGCTGCCAGGTTGTGTTCAGCCACTAGTTAATCTTCCAGAAGTATAGCACAAATTCTTTTCCCCTGGGTATATGAGAATGCACTTGACATTTTAGTATCTGCTTTCTCTGAATGGGTCCAATTTATCCTGGAATCCAGACTGTGCTGTGCAATCTACATTGCTGTCGTGATTTATCTCTTCATCTCAGCTTCCAGCATCTGCAAATACAGTCACTTGGTGGTTGTATATTTGTTTCCACAATGTCCATAAAAATATTACTTTTGGTAAGGTCATGTATGTAACATTTCTGGTGCTACTTTGTAAGGTCTGCCAAATAGCATTTCTTGTTTCCCAAGTATCTCATTTATATTGTATAATGTAAATTTATATTAGTTTGAAGGCCATGAAAGACTAAGTTAAATACCCTATAGAAGTTTATTACATCAGCACAGTTACAAAATCCAATTATAACTGAAGTTCATCAGAGTACAACCTGAATTGATCTTGCCAAGTCCTGTTTTTAAAACCAAATTAGTGAGCATCAATATACTTCTATGGATGGTACTTCATCTTTTACATTTTATAACTGATGAGGTCAAACATGTTGTTTGAGTCCAGCATTGGAGGACTTCCACTGCATGATCAGAATTATTAACAATGATTAACAGCAAGACAGAAAACTCTTCAGACAGTTCATCTGGGGTTATTGTATGAAACTTCTCTCTTCCTGCCTTTGAGAATAATTATTTCTTTTCAGAATTTTTATTAGTGCATTTAAAAACTTACATTTCCATTTTCCATTTCCTAGCAAATTATCCAGTACCCTGATCAGATATAAACACATCCTTTTGCTCCTTACCAAATACTGTAGCTAACATTAGTACTCTAACATTAGTACTATCAATCTAGCACCAAATCTTACCTGCAGTTTTACCTTCTTTTGTTTCTACTTTAGATTTCCTTCTGTTGTCCCTTATTTTACTAGGCTTGAAATTTCTTTAGATTTTTGTGGTAGTTTTTATTGACACATTTATATTAGCTATCTACTTCTAACTATTGTCTTTCCTTCCTTTTCCAGAAAAGGCTTTAAATAAAATTGTTCATTTTAATATTTAAAATACTGCTTAACACCTCATAATGAAGTCTTCTGATACACACTCTAATTTTCATTAATATTGTTAATTTTCTCATCTAATACAGTCTCAGTTTTCCTTATTTGTTGACTTATTTTTTTCTAGAAAACTTAAAATCAGGCATATGTAGAATTTATTTGTACGTGTGTATCCTTGGTAAATGCAAACACTTCTGTGAATGCCTACTCAGCTGTAAACACACGTAACAGAGCTTGGCTGAGCCTGTTCTCCGTATGACCTCATTTGATGTAATTGCTTGTGAGCATTGTGTCTTCAGGCCACCACAGTCTTGCAGCCTGGTGCTCATTCCAGACCTCCCCACCACTGTCAGGTTTCCATGTGTGCCATCTATTAAGTACTGGAAAAATATCAGTAATCCCTGAAATCTCTAATGCAGTTTTACCACTATCTTTATGAGACTCCCATTCTTCACGTTAAAAATGACAATGTCATTTCTGTTTTCACATATTATTGACAGGCACTTAAGGGTTTATTTGCTGGGTATTTTAATGTTGGTTTGTTGGTCTGTTTTTTTTTAAAAAGGCTCTTTACTTTTAACCTTACTGATTTAATGTCTTCCATATATTATTCATTCTTACATTAAGTCAGATTTTAAATGCATGTGTGATTTACCAGAAGAAAAACCCTACAGATTTAGTCCCTGATTGATTTTTTTAATAATCTTTGCACTTAATTATCTTAGAGTGGCTAATGACCTTTTATCACATTAGATTATTAATGCAGTCACATGCAAAGAAATTGAATTCGGGTGTAATTCAGATCTAAATCTTAACCAAGTGACACCAAATGTAATGCACTAATAGACAAAATTAGAGTCCAGCCAGTGGCATGGTATTACTATTTTCCTCCTGATTTATTGGATACTAAAGGAAACCAGAAGCTGTCAGAGGAAATTCATTGATTTGATTCTGGCGGACAAGATTTCACATGTGCTGGAACATAGTTTGTTGCAGTTTTTATAACAATGCATACTGCTATCCTGGGTTTTACCTAAGATGACATACAATTCTTCTTAGATCTGCTTTTATTATTCATCAGGAGGGTAGCACAGGAGTAAATAGCAAGCACAGGGAGTATTCCTGTCCTTCTGCTGTCATTACATGTTTGATTTAGCAAGTCAATAACATGACTGTAAAAGCTGTTTATATGAGATAATAATCTCATATAATACAGAGTTTGGGCCCAGAAAATGCTGATAACTTCTCCAAAACCAAATCTGTGATGGAAATTTCCAAGAAAATCATTTTGACAGGAGACTACTAGTTTTACTGCAGGCCAGATGCAACCTGAAAGATAACTGAACATGCTGATGCTTTCATCTTGGAGGTGCCAAGTCTACTGCATTTCCCATTTTATTTCTTACTCAAAAGTGGGTCATACTTGCCTTTGCTCCTATAAAAATATCAAGCTGTGGAAAATACATTGGATACTGGAAAACATATTCATACATTGCCAGATATTAGTTTTTTATGATTTTATATTCAAATCTTCTCAATAATAAAGAAAAAAAATCTGTCATGATAAAAAAGACACTCTCCAAAAGATATTGCAGCCTATTCCAACTGTATTTAATGGGGCAGATGCAACTTTTAGCCAAATGAGAAGAACCTAGATAGATCCCAAAACACTTATATGCATTACTGAATGTATCATATATTTTCCAGTACCTTCAGAAATAAGTAGAACACTATCTTTGTTCTTTGAGTGTTCACATGCCTGAGGACACCTAGAAGGAATCTGCTTTTCTTTTTCTTCATCACAGGCAAGCCCAATCCAACAGTTGCTTTGGTAGATTGCTTTGACAGCTGCATTAAGGTCACTGTGTGATGTTTGTACATGTTCAACTCCTTCCATGATTTTCACTTGGCTTCAGCACTCATTTCCACTGTGGGCAGAGAAGCCTCATGCACAGGGATGAATGATGTGAGAGAATATGACAAGAAAAATCACAGCTTGGTTTCCACAGCTCAGCACTCCTTGAGCACCTTAACTTCAATTAAAATTAACCTACATTTGTGTCTGTTAGAGAACACAAGGACATGTCTCATCTCTTCTGTTGCCCTGTCTTGTCATTTGGCACAGACATCCCCATCACAGCTATCATCAGAGTACTGGGTAAAGAAATAACAGGCTGAAATCAGATAAAAATGAGAATGCTTCCTAAGCTTTACAAATAGAGCAAAATAAATGTTTCTGAAATATCTATTGCCATTGTTTGTAACATTTAGCCATTAAGCCTTTCACTCTTTTCTTTGACAAAGTTAGTTGATGGTCCATCATGCTGGTACAAAATCTCCAGTGCTAATGGAAATGTGTTTTTAAAAGTAATCAATGACTGAATGATCAGCTTTGAGAGAACCTGCCTCTGCCTACCACTATTTTAAATGCCTTGTGAGTTACATCTGTGCTCCACAGTTACTCCCTTTCCAAGCCTGGCACTTGGCACAGGCCTCCTTCTGCTGATCATGGCAGGCAGAACTGTCACTTAAGCCAATGTTCAGGAATAATTCTGGGTGGAGAAAAATGAGAAAAAAGGATGAAAGGCTTCCTTGCATGTTTCTGAGCTCCTTTGTTTCCAGCATCTCTCGCTGGCCTCTGAAGCTCAGTCAGCTTTGCCGTGTTCCTTCCCAACAGTATCTGGCTGAGCAGTTGCGCCTTTTCCGCTATTCATCTGGAGGGGCTCGTTTTCACTATTTATGCCAGGTCACAGATTGTGGAAAATTAGGTGCTCCTCAGCTGAGACACACAAATATATGCATGCATATCTAAAAGTGCAGCTGTTTAGAGCAGCCTCAGTATCTCCTAGATGGACTAATGTATTAGCTTTTGTTGGGTTTGGGAAGTATTAGGCAGCCTCTGGCTAGAGACTCATGGCAATTGTTTGGAGGCTAGGCAGGAAGGGAAAAAATGGTAGGGCTTCAGCAGTCTTCGAAGTCAATATCCTGAGATAATTAGGTTTTATTTAATCTATCTGCACTGTGCTTTGTTTGTTTATTTGTTTCATGTGTTTAGGTGCAGCCTGAGCCAACAAAGTGATAAATTGGGTTAAGGGTGGAGGGGTTTTTGTGGATGAACCTGAAACTTCTGCAAATTGTTTTTATAGTCAAGTGAAGAAACCACTGGCTAACAGCAAAAGACCATTTGCATATAATGCATGAGTTCTTCACCAATTCTTCTATCCTTTGTATCAACTTTTTTCCCTGCTACTGACAGTTTTAGAGGGAGGGTGAACAAACTGGCAAAGGGTAATCTGATTTTATAATCTGTTACATTAAAAGGGGAAAGCTCTCAGACAGCATTTGTGAACCTTGTACAGGGTTATTTATAGAAGATTCATCTGTTCCTCGGGGAAACAAAGAAACCTTTTCAACCCTGTCTAAAGTATGGAATGATCTAAGTTAAAACCTGCCTGAGGGTAAACAGTGTGTAACAATTTAGAGTTTATCCTTGGACAGGGAGCATGTTGAGTCTCTGCTGTACCCTATTTGCACCTTGTGCAATCATTTATACTTCTGTGAAATAACTGCAAAATACCACCTTTTGTCTGATTTAGGCTTTGATTGTATTTTATATGGCTCCGTGGAGCTGTAGAATGATGGTGGCTTCCAAAGAAGACATTACATCTGAAATCCTCCTATAGATCGATCGCAGGCTGTTAAGTATGTTAGAAATGCTGTTGCAGAGTGCTCTGGCAAGCTTGGCAGGTTGTTTTACAGTGGGTTGAGGTTTTGCCTCAGTATCCAGCCCCTCTCTCTGCCGGAGCTGCCTTCTACATAGCAGAGCTGGTGGGAGCAATGTGAACCCCAGCCTTAGCAGTTCTGATGCAGAGATTAGCATTTCAGCAACGGGGAAAACATGTGGATTCACTCTAAAATGGACAACTGAGTGGAAGTATCTGAGGAAAGGTCTGTGCTACACTGAAGGTTGCAGTTCTGTAGAAGAGCTTCTTCCAGCTCCTCCAAACCCAGAGGGGCTGTCAGTGAGTCAGTGAGTGTGCATCCTTTCTTTTGTCCTTCCATGCAGCCCCAGGCTGTTATTTTGAGCTTCAGATCCCCATCTCGACATGGTGGAAAGCAGTAAGCAAGTGTAAAGGAAGGCCTTTTCCTCTCCCATTAGCACCAGGACATTTCAATAGTGCTCAGACACTTAGAGGGCAGCAGTGTTTTTTCTACATCTCTGCAAGAAAAATCACCAAAGCTTATCCATCATATCTGACAAATTTGACAAAAGCTGAAAAAAGCTTTCAAAAGCAGCTGCAGTGACCACTAATTCAATTGGCTGTTATTCCTAAAACCAGAGATGTGGCTAAAATTCTCCCAGAGGCAGGCATGCCTTTACCCAAGCCAAACCCCGAGATGGTTAAATCAAGGAACCACTTGCCACACAACAGCCTAAAGCTTCCCCTGCAACTTCTGCCTAAAGCCCCGAGTGTAACTCTCCATTTCCTGACTTCATGTGTTGGAGAAATTCCCTTGTCTCAACAACCTGGATAATTTATAGCATCATGGAATATCCTGAGTTTAAAGGGATTCACAGGATCATGGAGTCCAGCTCCTGGCCCTGCAAAGGACAGCCTCAAAATGATTGTCCCTTATAGGAGCAGCATGAAGTATTCTTTTGTTTCTGGGCTCAGGAAGACTTTCAGTAAGCTGTTCATGTGCATATTTGTGACATTGCTCAGCAACACTACAAAAACGAAATAATCTTTGCTGTGATGTCAGGTTTTGAAATCATTGACTGTAGGCTTTGCCTGACCCATGGGGAATGAGTTCCTCACTTCTGCTCTCAGTGAATCCTCACACTCATTGTGCATTTTGGTGCTACGAGGAGGCTCAGCTTGTCTGTTCTCAGTGTTCTGCTTGACGCAAGCAGGGCTGCAGGACCAACTAGCATAATTTTAACAACATATTCTAAGAAAAGCAAATATCCTGCATGTTACACCAGGGATGACATGGTGCAAAATGTTTATTTTTTTTATACACATTGTCTTATTGAAAGCCTATTTTAAAGCATTTGGTTTTGTTTCTTTCTATGTATAGATTTTGTCACAAGTTTAAAGAATATGACATGGATGTGTCCTCACTGGTGCACTTATCTTCCTTCTGAAGGAATTCTAGCCACTGATATTGCCAAGACAGAAAGTACATACTGAAATTGAACAGAATGCAAAACATGGGTTTGCAGCCTTGAACATTATCTGCTAAATAATTCCAGAGATGTATCCATGCATGAGAACTGACACTATTAAAAACCCTTTTTAATGACAGGTATAAATAGAAATTCCACCAGCATCATGGAAGAATAAGTTTTTGTAATTCATGAAGCTCATATCTAAAAGACTTCTAAAGCATTCTGCCAGTGCCATTGTAAATATTAAGTTCAGACCTAAACCTATGGGAGTTGAATCTTCCTGACCCACTACATTGGCTTTGACTGGACAAAAAATACCTCATGATTGGTACTTCACTGTTATATGGAGGTTCTGAGTTCTTGGAAATCAGACAGCCAGTAGCAGCAGCAATATCAAACCTCAATTATCCTTAATGGATCTGTAAGAAAGTTTGGCTGAAGACTACACTGAGGCCAGAATCAGGCCCTCACATTGGAATGTTTTTTGCTTTTGACACAGTTGGTCTAGATTTTCATCACAAAAAAAAAAAAAAAAAAAAAAAAAAAAAAAAAAGAGCCAGATATGATCTGGGAGGGTCTCCCTTTCCAAACTAAAAATTTTCCCCTTTTGCCTTACAGATTTAATTAAAAAATATTAAGAGCTGACACAATGGACAAATAAATTCACCACAAAATAATAATTATTTCACCCAAATGGACTTTACTTTTATAATCTGAATGTTATTATTATATAACATATTAGTGCAATACTCACCTAGAAATAAAATACTTGAGGAACTGAGCCAGTAGTCAAAGGATATTCTTCCCTAGGTATAGCCACAATGTTGTAATAAAGTTTGAATTAGAACACATTGAGTAATGATTTAGCACGAATGAGTCATGTATGAAACATAACAAGCTGCTGCTTCTCACTGCTCAGGTATGCTTGAGCAAAATAAGACCTCATTTAAGAACTTATGAAAAATATGTCAAAAAATACGGACTTATACAGAAGCCTGAACTTGCTGTAACAAGGTAGACTTCGGTCTTGAAGACATTTTAAAAGGTTGTTATCCCAACATAGTAAATTCAAATTGGTAGAAGAATTCTTTGTTGATTTTGTTCTGGTTTGTTTTGTTTTAGCTGGACTTGTTTCTGTTTCATGCAATTCAACACGAATCCTTTACTAATATTTTAAAATTATAATACTGAAATAGTACTTAAGATGGATGCTATTTTTTGTGTATGACTACAAAACAACACATTTTACTAGCATTTAGTAGTTTGATAGAATTTAGTCCCATATGACCTGCTTTCTAGAAACAGCCATATTTTGAAAAGTCAGCAGTTTTTGCTGTTTTTCTTGGGGGAGAATTGTTTATTTTCAAATAAAACTCCTTGAAAATGTTCAATAAGACTGATCATTATCTAAATGTAATTGACTGTCTCCTAAGAATTTGTTCTTCACAAATAGTTTTGAATTATGAAGATTGGCAGCTCTTATTAATATATAGTATAAAGAAATAAAAAATATTTTTAAAATATATGTATGTTATATGTCAAAAGTTCAAATTCTCTGTTCCTTTTATTCTCTTTCAGAGCAGGACATGTTAGAGAATTCAGTTTACTGTGTAGCCATTCTAAAATGACTTGGCTCTTGAAATTCATTGGCCTTTAGTTTTGTCCCTTAATGATAAGAAGCAATTTTGATATAATTATTGAAATGTTTTTATTTATGAATTTGAAGTCCCTATACTCTTTGCTATATAAATTCCTAAATGACATGTTATTTAGGTTGCTGAAGACTGACTTATCTCCTTATCAGTTACTGTTCTGATGCTCAGAAAAACTTGAATATTTGTCCACACACACTTGAAAATTGCACTAACCTGAAAAATTGTCTCTACCATGCAACAAGACCATGCTCTGTGTACTGAAAAATGAGTAGGAATCCTCTGCTAAGATGTGTTGATGCTCAATGAGCACTCCTGAGAATTGATAGTTTAGTCACGCCTGCTCCAAGAATATCACAGCAATTAAATGATGCTTTTAGAAAATGCCTGTAGTGGTAGTGATCAGTATTTTCATCTGTTCTTCTCTAAGGTCATAGATAACCATAACATAAGTTGAGTGCTTTTCTGGATCGATATCCTGACATGTTGGCACAGTTCTGTGCAGAATCCATTAGCAAGGCTGACCTCTTGCCAGCATAGCATCCATCAGGTGCCTGCTCCACACCCGTGCTGCAGTCTGGCATGGCAAAAGAAGGATCCTTATGATGTCTGGCCAAGGAAATCTCAATACTTCTTTTATGGTTTGTAGTACCAAAAATGTATCAGTTACTCAGCATCCACTAAAAACATACTACTTCTTATTCCCAGATCCTCTTTTCCTTATTGTCCATGCAAACTCGATGAGGGTGAGCTTGTGGGCCATGTCTCATGCATCACAGATCAGAAGGGACAGCAGTAGTAATGTCCATAAGCATACTATTTTACTGAATTTGCACTTTAAACTGATTAATTCCAGCAACTATTGCTGATAGGAAACAATAGAGAAAGTATATTAATTGTTTAATTGGTTTTGACAGCAGAGGACAAATGTACCTATATTTTCCCCCTCCCCATCTCTCATAGCATAGCACACAATATTTAAAATTTTAGCACTCTTATCATTGTGAGTGCTGGTTGGATCACTGAAAATTTACAGTAAGTCTTACAATGGATACAACAGTTACTTATAGCCAAGTCAAAGAGCTCTGTTCAGTGACTTGCCTGATTTTAAATCCAGCATGTGCTATTTCCACTGACCTAACTCAGATTTGTGTACCATTTCCTGTGCATTCTTGTCTGGGTTTTGAAGTTATAATTTGATAACTGCTTATGTGGTCTTGTATAGGAGTCTGTCATAGTGAGAAGGTTAACCTTTTTTTCTCTCAGTTTTGAAAACTTCACATAAATGGCTTCATTCTGAAGGTTCATGGAGGCTGTGAGGTCTTACTGCGACTCCATTTGTAGGTTTGAGGTCAACAGGGTGTAGACTTGGATCTCAACAAACGTAATTTACTTCTCTGATCATTATTTGCCATGGCATATTAGACTCTGACTTTCACATCTCACAGAAGAGGTGTTTTAGAGAGGTTACAGACTCAAGGGCCTGTAGACAAATCAACCAGCACTCCCATTTCCCATGGTGGGTAGGATGGGGGAACACACTCTGTTCCTTTTAACACCACAGCTTAATTTTCACCACTTTAACCATGACCCTAGAAGAGACACAACCCCAAGTAAATGAAAGGAAACATTCACACAGAGTGTATACAGTCTGCACCTTTATATGAGTTAATGCTTTAATGTGTACAGTATACAGGTACACTGGCTTTTACAGCAGCCTCTCCGATTTGTTTGCAGCCCCATTGCAGGAGCAGGCCAGTCTCGTGTGTATTGAGGATGACAATGCAATGGAGGTAGATGACAAACAGCAGCATTTCTGAGGCAACAGGACCAAACAAATTGGAACAAATCCACCCTCAAAACAGCACTGGGTGTACTACCCACTGCCAAGGGCTGCACGTAAGTGTCCATTTACAGGGCAAGATGAGACTTAAAATAAGCAAAGTTGGTTAAGTGAAAGCTGTTTTGAAAGGATAGTAAGAACTGAATATTGTATTTATAATAAGAAAAAATAGAACCCTGTTCAAGAGAATGGAATCTTAACTAACCCCTATTCTTACTGTGTAAGTTTAAAAAAGCATGTCCATTTTTTACATGTACAGTATAACATAGTATCTTTCAAAGATGCACTTGATCTGTAAAAAATTGAAATTCATGTTCATTCATTGAAGCATATACAATTATTAAAGTGGCTTTACTCACATGGTGACACATTAACAAGGAAATTGCCCTCTAGACTTAAGGGTTTGGAATCAGAAAGTGACTCCTTTTTGGGAAAAGAAAGGTCCAATGTGTCACGTGCCTGGGAAAGTTGTTTTTCTTTTCTTTGAGAACTGGCTTCATGAAAGAAAACTTCTCAGTCAAAAAAATGGACATGCTGCTCCAAAGGTGTTGCAGTGTATGTGCTTGCAGTGTAGTTGCTTGATATGGTGGGAACACTGTGTAACTAAAAAAAATCTAGTCTGCCAGAGCAAAGTAGCCTAAAACATAGGGGGAAATTTATTTTATTTATGGCTTCCTGGACATCCAAAAAACTTTTTACATGTATGAAATAAGCTGTAGTAGTGTTGTCCTTAGTTTTGTCTGTGGCCAGTGTTTGCAGATACACCTAGCAAGAACAAAAAAGATGTCCTACTCCTTGCACATGGTACCATCTGACCTCTCTGCAGCTACATAGCTTTGTCTCTTTCCCCTTCTGCTCACATCCATCTTTGACTGCTCCCACAGAACAAATCTCTGCATTTTTCATATTGCCAAGTCAGTGCGCTGTTCTTGCACCAGCATTGTCAAGAAAGCAATCAGAATAATAGTTGTACAAAAAATATTTGTATAAAGTTGTACAATAGTTGTGCAAAGGTGATCTAAAGTGTGCTTTTTGAGTGGCAGATCACCCCTGCGAACAGTAGTTTATGGGCAGTTCTAGAAGTTTTCACTGTTGAGATTTCCTTTCACAAACATATTTTATCACAAGGAATAAAAAGCTGGAAGGGCCATTGGTTTCATTTCCTCTAAAAAGTCTGATTTAAAATGGTCTCCTTCAAATAAATGTGTTTCATAAACTTCAGCTGCCTGATTTCTCTTTACATGTTGTTTATGTGAATGGCAAAAACTACGTAAGATTTACAAGGCTGCTGCCATGCTCTATATTGCTCCATGGCGCACCAGTTGTCAGCTGCAAGGTCACAGCTTTATTAAAGGATCAAGATTTACAATAACGTTAAGAAGAGCATGGATGCCTTCACAGACACCTTCCTGTAGTTTACTCCCCTGAAGTCACCTGCACAATTTCTCCCTTGCCAAAGCTACTAATCGATAAATACTGCAGTCTCCTGAACAAAGTTCAAATGGATCTATCATGCTGCTTTAGTAATAAATCTTTGCTTTTGTTTAACACCTGCCTTCAAAAGACATAACCTTCGTTAGCTGCAGTAATTAAACTTCCTAGCATCCTTATCTGATGATTAAAACCTGCTTCCTTTTTAAATATTGAGAAACTGAGGCATAAGGCCATGTTTTGCTGAAGTCATACAAGAAGAGTAAAAGCCTTGGAAGCCCATCTCGGTCAGCCTCCCGTGTGCTTAGGTTGAAGACCATGCTGCCCGTACCCCAATGGTAGTTGTGGAGCATCTGAACTGAGGCTTCTGTAATTCTTCCTTTTCATGTACTGTCACGACCTGGCTAGGGTGCCTCTGAAGCTGATATACAGATGTGGTGTCATCCTCATTGACACGAGCACATATAAGAAGTACTCTGCAGGCTACTTACCACTTAAAGTGTAGCTCTTAGTCTTCTTCTGGCTGTCCCTGCAGTGCTGATGAAGTTACTGCCAACTCAACTGCTGCTAATCACCCACTCAGATTGACTGGTCTGCCTTCCTGCTTCATGTCATGGAAGATAATCACTTTAAACAATAGGGGCTTTTGCCAGCCTATGAACAGCCTGCTAATAACCCTTAGCAGCAGTGACAAGAGTAAGATAGCAGTAATCTCCTGAGCAAGCACAGCCACCGTAACCAGAGGAGGACACAACACCTCAAATCCCAGGCCTGTCTTGCCCTGGGAGATCCCTGCCCAAGGAGTTCTGGCTTTTCCAGCAGATTTTCTCCCAACCTGAAGCATGGGTAGGAAATATCCCAGCCCAGGCAACTTAATTCACTTAGGGCCAAAGGCTTTGGAAGTGCTTCCCTTGAGAGTTTCAGAACTCTTAGTACTTAGAGGCAGGCAAATTTTGTCTACATGAGGTCTAAAAAGAAGGTATTCAGGGCAGTGATTGGCTTTTGTTCTGCTGTCTCTGCTCTTCCTTAGGAAGATACTAACATTAGTAGGTAATAGACATTGTGACAGATACTGAACAAGAACACAGAGCCAGCACCCTTCACAGAATCACAGGATGGCTCATCTCTCATCTTTACCTACAGAGAGACCTTAGCTTCAGCTTCACTCCCTGCAGTACCCTTTCCCATCCAAAACATGAGCCCACTTGGTGTCATGGGCATTGCCTCTTGCTGCTGATCACTAACAGCTACAAAAAGCAGCTCTGATGGATGTCTAAAGCATTTAGGCTTTCATTCAGTTTTGAAATGCTGGAATCTGAAAGCATATGTGAACCACAGCTCTTAACTTTTTGTACTCTCTCTTTCCCTAAAATCTAACCCCAGGTCAGAAAGAGAGGGGGATCTCCCCAGCTAGAGATCTCTTCCGAACATCTAACTATGGTACAGACAGCTGCAGTCAAGGAGACAGGGGAAACCAAGATGAAGGATCCATTTTCTCTCAGTCCTGGCACTGGAACAGGTTGCCCAGAGAAGTTTGGATGCTCCATTCCTGGAAGTGTTCAAACCCAGGTTTGGATGGAGCTCTGAGCAATCTGGACTAGTGAAAGGTGTCCCTGGCCAGGGCAGAGCAGATGGAGCTAGATGATGTTTAAGGTCCCTTCCAAGCCAAACCATTCTATAATCTCTGGGCAAAAAACACCAAGCCTATTCTAAATCTTAGATTTATTATTATTACAACCTTCACAAATTAATATAATTGATATACGCAGTACAAATCTCTTTCTTTTTAAAGCATTTTCAACATTTTAGTTTTTGTTTATATGCCAAGAGTTGTGTTCGGATGAGGTCAGTGCTAGATGTATTTAATAGGTCCAAGATCTTCTCTACCTGGAGAAGTCTGTTGGCATCACCATACAGCTACATAGATATTCTTTAAAGTCCTTATTCTGGAAGAAAAGTGCAGTCATACCGCCCAATTAAGATTTTTTTTTTTTTTCGGTCAGGATCATTCAGGAGGCTGAAAACCTGCCCCAACTCTCAGTAATACCACTAAAACCACTCCATAAAATCACTGCTACTGCCAGTCACAGAATTCCATCAGTCAGGTTGAAAAACACCTCTGAGATCATCAAATCCAACCTATGACCGAACTCCACCATGTCAGCTGTAGCACAGCACTAAGTGCCATGTCCCATCTTTTCTTAAACATCCCCAGGAATGCTGATGCCATCACCTCCCTGGAAAGCTCATTCCAATGTTTAATCATCCTGAAGAAATTCCTCCTGATGTCCAACTTAAACCTCCTCTGGCACAGCTTGAGGCAAATTCCTCTTGTCCTGTCACTCGTTACCTGGGAGAAGAGGCCGATCCCCACCTGGCTACAGCCTCCTTTCAGATGAAGAGTGATAAGGTCACCCCTGAGCCTCCTTTTCTCCAGGATAAACAACCACAGCTCCCTCAGCCGCTCCCCGTTTGTGCTCCAGACCCCTCACCAGCTCTGCTGCCCTTCTCTGGACTCGCTCCAGCATCCCAGTGTCCTTCCTGGACTGAGGCGCCCAGAACTGAACACGGGATACGAGGCGCGGCCTGACCGGTGCCGAGTACAGGGGGACTGGACGATTCGATCTAGCAATAACCCTGAGCCCAAGCGGTGTCACTGTGCGGGTTCGTGAGCGGTGTCACAGTGTTGGTTTCTGAGTGGTGTCACTGTGCGGGTTCGTGAGCGGTGCCACTGTGCGGGTTTGTGAGCGGTGTCACTGTGCCGGTCTGTGAGCACTGTCACCATGCAGGTTTACCAGCGCTGCTGCTCCGCGCAGGGGCGGCGGGCCGGACGTAGCGCGGTGGGCGGAGCGGGGAAGCCTCACGGACAGGGCGGAGCGGGCCCGTGTCGTAGCAGCCCAGCCGGGCCGGGAGGCGATCGCCATGGAAACCCCGGCCCCGCCCCTGCCCCCCCGGGTGCCGCCGGGAGCGCGGCCGGAGCTGCCGGGTCCCTCCTCCCCGGGCAGCGCCAGGTAGAGCGCGGGGCGGGGGCCGCTCCGGGCCGGGCGGGAGGAGCCGCGAGGGGCGGCAGGCGCAGCGCCGGCCGGGCTCGTTCCGCTGCCCCGCCGCAGCCCGGCCCGGATCCCACCCGGCGCCGCTGCCCCCAGCCATCCGGTCTCGGACCCCTGGCAGCGCCCCCCGGGAGCGAAGCGGGGCCGGGCTCTCCTCAGCCCGCCAGGGCGGGGCTTGTTCGTCGTCCCCGATCCTGACGGAGAGGCCCTTGCGTGTTGCCATGGCCGAGGGGGCCGCGGCGGCCCCGGCGTGCTTCAGCGAGGATGATTTTTACTGCCCGGTGTGCCAGGAGGTGTTCAAAACGCCCGTGAGGACCGCCAACTGCCAGCACGTGTGGGTATCCCGACCCCCCGCCCCTTCCCGAGCCTTTTCCTCGCCGCCTCCGGCTCTCCGCCTTGTGCCCCTCGGCTCCCCCCGCTCCCGGCGCACGGACCGTCGGCCTGGAGCCGCTGGCGGTGAGGATGCGAGCCCGGCGCTGCCCCAGCCTCCCCTCGCCTCTTTCTTTTGTAGCCGACGAGGACCGGTCATTTAGGAGAAGCCCCCCCGCCGCCCCGGGTGTCTGCTCGGCGGTGGGGGAGTTCTGCTGTGCTGTCTGAGCTAACTCGCGGTTTTTAACTTCATGGTTTTCCCCGTTCCTTTTCGAACAAGGACGGTAGTGTGAGTTGTTCTCTCTTTTCAGCTCATCTATTCAGCATTTTTTTTTCCAGAGAGACGTTTGATTACAACGTGCTACTTTGTAGGAAAGCAAAATAGCTTTGGCAGCTGGTGCGTAAGGCAAGAGAGCTGCAAAAGCTGGTGAGCTGAGGTCTCTGGGAACGCGTGCTGAATGAAGCTTTGCAGTGGTTTTGGCTCTGCTTAAGCACAATAAACAGGAGTTACTTTGATAAGATTGTCCAAAATCACGTGCTTGCCGCACCATTTAATATCTCGTTAGTGATCAATCTGGTGTGCAGCTCGGTAATGCTAGTCAATAAATAAGAGTTTTACCTAGAGTACATTGCCAAGCTCCCCTCCTTCCATATGCATCATCATAAGCACCATTATTTCGTATTTCTTTTAAATATCAAACTTTGTATTCAGCAAACTTATTCTGATAACGTCTCCTTTCCCCACCCCCCCAACAATCATCCAGCTCTTTTCAAGGATGACGTATCTAACTCTGTATATTTTGCTAACCTGTATTTGTGGTAACTTTTCAATTTAGGTTTTGCAGGAAGTGCTTCTTGACAGCTATAAGAGAAAGTGGAACACATTGTCCTCTCTGCCGGGGGAGCGTGACTAAAAAAGAAAGAACGTATCCCAAAAGGGCTCTAGATGTTGAAAACAGTATGAAGAAAGCTTCTGGGGGCTGTAGATGCTGTGAGAAGCAGGTAGAGTAAAACTTTAAAAAAAGTTGAATCCATTTTTTGTGGTTTTGTCTGGACACGCCTTTACTCTGTATCATTCTCATCTTGGAGCTGAAGAGCCTGTAGCAGTTTGAACTTAGCTTCATATGGCTTGTGCATATACTGGGCATGCAGTCCCTGCTGTACCTAGCAGGTGTAAACTGAAAGAGCATCTTGGATGGTCAATAAAGGCATTTTAAGTGGAGTGCCAGTTTTTCCCTAAAAAGATGGAAAAAAATGGATATAGCTATAAAACTGGGAAAAGGAAAGTTAAGGAGCTGAACATGAAAATTGTAGATATATGGAAAACCTCAGAAACTCTCAGTATGGAAATGCAACTGCTTCGATCTGCCTTAAAATTTAATTTAAAACCAAAAAAAAAGTGAGTTGATTAGTTGCAGTGCCCACATGATCAATCATATGTAATTTCCTCCTTCCCCATCAGCCCTTTTACATTCCTTTAATTTCCTTTCTAAAGGGATCATTATTTGTAGAACACTGGGTGAAATCTTGACCCTACTTGAAATCAAGAGTAGTGTCTCTTATGATATAAACAGATGCAGGATTTCAGCCACACTTTTTGTTTAGAACAAAATGCATCAAATCCAGGTAGTCTTTATGTTGGTTTCATTTCACTTGGGACTTCTGCCAATGTGAAGATCAGCACTAATGGAATCCTCAGTTGCTTGCATTGTTCCACACGATTCATTGGGATGAAAAGTAGGGAGAAAGAAACTGATTCCAAGTTGGTAGGAGTAACCAAACTGGAAGGAAGAACCAAACAGAATAACTTTTATGGAATTTAAGTACAGACATGTGAGATAAGATCTTGTTCAGCCTCTAGATCTGTGAGCACCTTCTGACAGTGCTGTTGCAGATTTAAATTCAGATTTAAGGCATGTTCAACACAGCTATCTTCTGACAAATCTAAGCAACTCATTCTCTTAATTTGCATTAAAGGTCAATAGGCAGCCTTAAGTTGGTGATCATTCACCTATTTTTTACTCTCCCCTGCCAATAAGTAAAGGAACATACCTAATGCTAAAAGAAAATGTTCCTCTGCACGAGGTAACAGCAGGCCAGAGAAGACTGAAGGAGCAGTGGTGCTTATCCTCACAGCCACTCATCACAGCCACATCATCACAGCCACAGCTCATCACCTGTTGATCCCGGATCTGGGAGGTGTAGTTCCAGCGACTTTGTTTCAGTTAAATGGTGTCTACTTGCATCTTTTGTCCCTGAGAGAGTTCTCAGCTGTCCAGCAGTTTGAGTGGCAGTATTTTCCAGTCTCACAGTGTTACACTGGCTCTGAGGAGAGAGGAATTGGAGATGTCCTGTTGGTGAAGAAAAGTGTTCGTGCTCAGAAGGGAGACACAAGTTCTGGTTTCAGCTGCAGATGAGGTCTAAATAATTCCTGCATGCATTGCTTTCTGTTGGCAGAATTATCTCTTCCTTCTGTCTATCCCTGGATTGTTTAGTATGGTTTCAATAATTTGGCATTTTATTTTCAGGTTAGATTTTCATGGATGAGACAGCATTATAAAACATGTAAGAAGTATCAGGATGAATATGGTGTTTCTTCAATTATTCCAAACTTACAGATTTCCCAAGATGCAACAGGGAACAGGTAATCAGGGTGTTCTATGTGTAGTGCATCTTCTTTTCCCACCCCCTTACACCATGGAAAGTATTTTTTTTCAGGGCATTCCTTCTTTTTGCATTAATTATTATCCATATTTTGTGCTTCAAAATACAAGTTTTTCCAGGTCTTTTTCTCTACTTTTAGCAGACAGAAGAAAACCTTTCTGCATTATGGCTTTGAAAGGACTTCTAGAGACTCTCCTAAAAAGTATTTAATATTTGTAGCTTGCTTTTGTTGCCTTGACAGCATTTGAGTAGCTTACTTTGTAACATATTTCATAATATTTACCTCTGGAGAAGTTCCTGTCTATTTTTATTCTCCCTCCCCTTTCCTAAGTTTGTTTTAGTGGATATCCCATTTCAAAACATTACTGTGCAAGCTTTTGCTTTCTGATTGAATTTATTTTGAACAGATCTCTTATGAAATATATAAGGAACTCCAGTATTTTACACACCATAAAATCAAATGACACTTGCCATTTGTTTTCAGGCAGTAAAGCTAATCTTTTTTTTCGTATATTCTCACTGATGGTAGGGTTTGGGGATTTTTGGTTAGTTTTGGAAAGCTTTTTATTGTTCATTTCACAGAGCTTTATTTTATGTATGTATCCCACTTTTTTTTTTTTTTTGCCATTGATTTTCTATTTTTAGCAGTCTGAACTTCTCTGTGTTTGGTTTTCAACCCGTCAGTCTATTGGAAGTTGAAGCTGTTACTGGAATTAGCTGCAGCAATGTTTCACGGAAGTGTCTGCATATTCTGTTATCACTATTTATGCAGTTTGCCACAGTAGAATACCTGTGATTATACAGAAGTGTAAAAAAATTTACCATTACCATATTTGTGACTGTAAATATTCATGTTCTTAGCATGTCTGTACAGTTTCTTCTGGCTCAGCTAGAGGTGCATATATGGTCAAATTTACTTTCTAAAATATTCTTCTGCTTTACTCCTCCTTTAGGAAAAAAGTTTATTTTGTGCTCAGCATAAGAAAATTTACCTTGCTGTAGTTGAAAGTTGCAAATTATTGGTGTGAATACGTGGCAGTTAAAGGCCTATTTACACCTTCCTAAGTCAAAAAACTTAAAAACTGCTACCTGTCTTACATTCATATAGTTCATAATGCGTTTTGAGCTACTTGGCTGTCACCTGCATTGCCAATCCTGTTGACTAAATGTGTGTTGTATTATATACCATTTTCCTGTGAAGCTGTGTTCTATGCCACCAAGCATCACCATGGTAATTAAGTTATTCAGAGAGGTCCCAGCTGACTGGAAATTAGAAATGTAATGCCCATCTACGCAAAGGATCAGAAGGATGATCCAGGGAACTGTAGACCTGTCAGGCTGACCTGGATGTATCAGGGAAGGTCATAGAACAGAGCATCCTGAGTGCCATCATGTGGCTTGTGCAGGAGTCAGGCCCAGCCAATATGGGTTTACAAAAGTCAGGTCCCGGCTGACCAGCCTGATCTCCTTCTATGACAAAGTGACCTGCTTAGTAGATGAGGGAGTGACTGTGGATGCTGTCTAGCTAGACTTCAGGAAAACATTTGACACCGTCCCACTGTACTCCTCTGGGGAAGCTGGCGGCCTATGGCTTGGACAGGTGTGCTCACTGGGTGAAAAAACTGGATGGCCAGGCCCAGAGAGAGGTGGTGAATGTACTTACATCCAGCTGGCCCCTGGTCACCAGTGGTGTTCCCCAAGGTTCAGTTTGGAGCCACTCCTGTTTGACAACCTTTACTGATGATTTGGATGAGGGGATTGAGTACTCCCTCCATGAGTTGGCAGATGACACCAATTTGGGTGGGAGTGCTGATGTGCTGCAGGGCAGGAAGGCTCTGCAGAGGGATCTGGACAGGCTGGATCAATGGGCTGAGGCCAGTGGTGTGAGGTTCCACAAGGCCAGGTGCCGGGTCCTGCACTTTGGTCTCAACAATCCCAGGCAGCACCACAGGCTGGGAGAAGAGCAACTGGAAAGTGATGCAATGGAAAAGGAGCTGGGGGTGCTGGTTGACAAGAGGCTGAGCCATGATCCCACAGTGTGCCCAGGTGGCCAAGAAGACTAGTGGCATCCTGGCCTGCATCAGGAGTAGTGTGGGTAGCAGGACCAGGGCAGTGATTGTCCCCCTGACTCAGCACCAGTCAGACCAGGCCAAACTTCGAATCCTGTGTTCAGTTCTGAATCCAGGAAGGACATTGAGGTGCTGGAGCAAGTTCAGAGAAGGGCAGGGGAGCTGGTGAGGCCTGGAGCACAAGTCCTGTGGTGAGCAGCTGAGGGAGGTGGGGTTATTTATCCTGGAGAAAAGGAGGCCCAGGGAAGACCTCAGTACTGCAGTTACCTGAGAGGAGGTTGTAGTGAGGTGAGGGTCATTTTCTTCTGTCATGTCTTGAAGTGAAAGAACAAGTTGCACCAGGTGGTGTTCAGATTAGACAGTAGAAACTTTTTTTACTGAGACTGTGGTCAGGTATTGGAATAAATTGTCCAGGGTGGTGGTGGAGTTGCTGTTCCTGGAAGTGTTCAAGAGGTGTCTGGATGTGGCACTTGGGGATGTGATTTAGGGGTGATTATGGTGGTACCTGGGTTGACAGTTGGATAGATGATCTTGAAAGTTTCTTTCAGCCTTGATGGTTCTGTAAATACTGAGACATACCTTGATCCAAAGGAAAAGTTGTGAGGGTTAGGATATGTGCCATTGTATGTTGCCTTGAAATTCATGGGACTTAATGCATATATTCCCCCCACCTCTGTTACTGTTAAACTTTTAAAATGTTGACAGTTGAGTAAAATAATCTCAAGTTTCTTTTTTTTTTTTCCTTCCTTTAAAGTAGCAGGAGTGATGCAATATCTGATACTGGTGAGATGGCTAATAATCAAATACTTCAAGGAGAAACAAGGTAGGTTGCTTACTTGTCTATAGTTGTTACTGAAATAAAATTCTGATAGTCACAGTGCAGGCTTCTGCTAATGCAAAAACCAAAACACACAAAAAACATGCAAAACCACTAGGAGCTGTATTTATAGAATCCTGTAGTTTCTTGTACACTTGTATCTATTTGTTAGAATTTGGGTATTTTAGTACTTTCCTGAAGGATGCAGTAAGTGATGTTACAAGAAAGCAAAACCAGAGTGTAGGTGCAGTGGGAACAAAAGAAGCCCAAGTCTCAGAAGAGTACAGTTAGGCGTACCAATTATAAATATACTTCAAAATTGCAGTTTGGCAGTAGCACTGATACTCCTTTAGATCTGCTAATATGTCAGTGGAGGTGTGTGGGGGCGGTTTGGTTGTTGTCAAAGCAAGGGAAAACGATAGCTTCGTTTTTATGCTTTCTTAACACTACTTCTGAACCTCTCTTTTCTGTTTAATACCGTTGTATTTCTGTTTACAGTGGACACCCAACCTTCAAATGCCCCCTGTGTCAGGAAGCCAATTTTACCAGACAGCGCTTGCTAGATCACTGTAACAATAGACATCTTTATCAGATCGTTCCTGTGGTAAGTAGAGTTGCCTATGTATGTTTCTCTAAGCTACTTTCATTGTAGTTATGTGGACAACTTTAAATGTGTAGTGGTTATTCTATATCTGTAACAATCACTGTGGCTGGAGAAAGACAAACAATATACTTCATGCAGTGCATTTAAATTGAGGAGTGACTTTGATGTGAAAACGTTTCATGTCCAGCCTGCTGGTTCTAACGGATTCTGACTTAGCTGTCTCATTTATCTTGATGTGAAACAGACTCAGTTTTTGAGCCTGATGCTTAACTCCTCTTTATTTAGTAGTTTAGGTATGTTTCCATAGAATCCCATTTGTAATGTAACTACTGTTTCATGTGAAACCTACAGTTACTTGAAAAGTAATCCAAGGTAACCAAAGGTTCTGAAAGAGAAAAATGTAGAATAGAAGATTGTCTACTATTTTCATCTGTATAGGGTGTGTTATTTTTTCATTTGGCTTACTTGATCATCTCAATTGTGTGAAAGATCTCCCAAATAGTCACTTTCTTTTCTAAACTAACTCAGACAGATATGATAATCTTCCACTCCTAAGAGAAACACTTTAGAAATCAACCAAGTTGAAATATAGTTTTTGAATGTGACACAATTGAGGAAAAGCACACTTAGCAGTATGATTTGATGTTAATGTCTTACTGTATTTTGGTAGTGGATGAGCAATAGATGAGTTATTCCTGTAGAACATGTCTTTAATGCATTCTGTATTACCAATAACTTTGTTTTCATTCTGTCTCTTCCCTTCCCCCTCCAAATTCAGATCTGTCCTATTTGTGTATCTCTTCCTTGGGCAGATACTAACCAGGTTACTAGAAATCTTGTTAGCCATCTAAATCTAAGACACCGGTTTGACTACGGAGAATTTGTGGTAAGCTTTTTCTTCTTTGATGTGTGGAGGAATAAATGGTAACTTTTTTTCTAAAAATCAAAATGCCAAATAAAAATTTTGTACGTAACATATTCTTTGGACATGCTGTGTTCCTGTTCTCTGTGGAACTCAGAAGCAGACCTGTCTGTTCTTAAACTTCATTATCAACATGAAATGCTATTGGGAGTAGGTGTTGTCGATAGTTAAACTGCTCCAAGCTGATGAGTTAAGTATTTGGCTTAGTGTTCTCAATCTGAACTATTTATTGCTTTAACTGTGTATCAGAACAGTTTATTACTTCTGTTTCTGTGGGAAATAAAATAGATGCTACTCTGTTTTATGGACATTATTGACCTTTTAATGCAGAAATTGTGAAATTATATTCTCAGGACTCAATGTGCAGCTTGACTAGCTGATATTGCTGATGCAGCCACTCTTTCTGTATGTTGTGAGAGAGACTGAAAAAGAGATGTGTCATTTAATCAGTGTTTAGGTTGCCTCTTTTCAGGCTCTCTTTGAGTTAATGACCTTAAATTAGATGCAGGACTATATACACAGATGTAGTCAGTGGCTGATTCGTAAGTCAAGCCAACCATTTGGGTTCTGCATGTGGGATCAGAGAGCTGGAGAGTTTGTGGCTTTTTCTACAGTTTGACAGCTTTGGGGTGTGCAGCAGGTATAGTATTTGAGTCACAGGCAACCTCAGTGGGTCAGGATGGCAAAGATGATCTATCTTGTCCTTTGAGTTGAGTGAGCTGTGATAGAGGCCTGAAGAGCTAGGGTTTGGTAGGGGGGATTGGGCTCTTCATGAATGCATGTTTGATGACTTAAAGCTGCTGATGGGAATTCTGATTTGAGGAGACTGCCAGAATTGCACTTAAAAGATTCATTACTCTGGCATATTAAGAACCTGGAGGATATTTCTGCAAAAAGTAGCAGACTTTTGGTGTTCTGTGTTTGCTTTCTCGTTTTAAGCAGTGTATTCTCAACATTCTATGATTACTGTTGTCTGGGGATCCCAGTTTGGTTTTATGAATGGAGGATGTTATGGCTGGTTAGAAGCTCAGTTAGAAGAATTGCGTGACACAACCAGCTTTCCTGAGCTGGCTGTTCTGTAATGTAATTGAGCCAGGGAGAGGAGATGGACCCCTCTGCTTCCTGAGCCATGTCCCACTCAAGGGATTCTTCTCCTGTCTCATGTGTCTCTTCATACTGGGTTCAATAAAAGATTCTGTGCAATAAAACAATGATCTAGTACCATAAAGATAAAGAGTCTTTGTCTAGGTGTCATTTCCTATCTAAGAACAGCAGATAAATGATTAAACTAATGACTATGCTACATCTTGAATATCTGTCCATTTTGATAATGTTTTCATTTTGTTTAGAATCTTCAGCTTGATGAAGAAGCTCAATACCAAAATGCAGTTCAAGAATCCTGTCATGTGAACTTTTAAAGTAAACCCCCCTTCATCTTCATACTGATTATGTGAGAGAAAAATTACTTTATTCTGTTGGTGATCCAATGGGTATATTAATAAAAATATTGTCCAGTAACCACTTTTCAGGCTAAGCTTCTTTTCACACTCATAAGGACTTCTGGTAAATGATTTTGCAGAAACTCAAGCTTGACATCTTAACTGAGTTCTGCCCCTGTGGAATTGAGGACATTTTTGGACCTTCTCACTCTTGTCTTGATTTTCTCTAACTTTAATTACTCTGTTAATTACATGTTCATATGATAATTGTAGGATGTTCTAATTCACCAAAACCAGCTTTGAAAGTATCTTTAGAAAGACATGCAATGATGCTCTGTTGCACTGTTGGGTTTCTTAAAGTTCAGCTGTCTTCTAAGGTATCTTATGAGGTGATAATTTATTTTTTTCTCTTCCTACCAAGGACAGGCATTTTCCTGACAAGAACTAATTTTATTTTGATGTTGTGATTTGTTTTTACTATTCCTATGTGACTGAAAATAACAGCTTAAAATACTTCTTTTCTGTAGATCAACAATGCAGAGCAGGGATTTTTTCACCTTTCATTGAGAAAGAATTGATGCCATTGCCTACGAATAACTAAATCTGTTTTTTCCACTTTGGGAATAACTAAAATAGGATGCTTGCTTACTAATGTGATGAGTGAGGAGTATTCTCTGTACTCCCAACTCCTAAGGAAGGTTATATATTTTCTGAGCAATTCAGGATGACATGCAAAAGGTACACTTTTTTGGCCTATGTCTATGACCAGATTTTGCTGAAGCTTTTTAAGAACTTCTGGTTTTGCATTTGGAATTGAAGTTTTGGTCTGTCCTGTCTTTCATGGAAGGCTGTGTAGCTAAATCAGTAAACTGGCTTCACACCTACCAAAACTCTTTTATTTTAGTAAAGCTGTTTAAAACTTGTACATCTGCATCCAAAGGCTTCGAAAAAATAGTTGAGAAGAGTAAAACTTATTCTAAAATAGTTACCAACATATTTTAAGAATTTCTGTTCTAGATTTCCACCTTCCCAGCAAAAACATCATTAAAATTGGAGAAAATAGTAATAATGCAATTTTGTATTTAAATGGAAAATATGTTTATAAAAGCTTTAAGATCTTTTACATAATACCAAAAGGAAGAAAGGGGAAGAAGGCTGCACAGCATACATTTTGGAGTTTTCAATACAAAGTGTTCTGAACATACACCTGTTAGGACTGGCTACATTCTGTGTTTCCATCACCCATTGTCTAGCTATTGTTATTAATGAGCATTGCATATGTTTTGGAAAACATCCCCAGTAATTTTCGTAGTCTAGATGGTGATTTAGGTGTAGTAATATCAGTTGTGCAGCCAAAGTACAGTCTGCTTCCTGTGCCCTGTTCCTCCCTAAATAGAGGTTTTGATTATTCTTTAAATGCTGAAATATTTCATATTCCTAAACTGGTAAGGTTGAAATGTCTCATTTTGCAATGTCATGTGTTTCAGAACTGAAAGTTCTAATTTATTGAGTGTTGGAACTAACCCACTATACATTTTAACTTGACTTTTCTATCTTAATTTTTTATGAGTGTAAAACATTACTGAAGGCATTGCTGGCTAAAATTCAGAGCAAGTTGTCTATTTCAGAAATAGCTGTCTCTTTCAAAAACCTTATCTGAATGTTACATCCTTTATATAACAACATTTTTTGCATTTTGTTACTGTCTCACTACAGTGTTTTGACAGCAGACCGCACTTGGAGCTTGTATTCCAGTCTTCCTCTTTGCCCCCATAGACGTCTGTGTATTCTCACTTGTCTGTCAGCTCTAGTGCTTGTGCGACCACATACTGATTTGGAGTGGTTCACTGAGCCAACAGAAAAAGATTTAGATTCTTACTTTTGCTCTGTAAAGCCAACTATGAAACAGTGCCCTTATACAGACAAGAACATCAAGGCACCTGATGCTGAAGTTTTACCTTTTTAAAATAAAACCACATACTATGGTGATTTATTACTGTATGCATTTCCTAAGGAGTTTAACAGTTACATGTAAGTTTAGTTAACTTTTTAGATTCAATAAAATGTTTATATGATCTGGCAATAAATGCCTATAGCCAATACAGATTCTGAATGCCTCACGGAGACTGGAACTAGTTATTTCTATTACTTGAATATATCTTCGGAATTACGAGTGAAATGACATCTGTTTTAAAACTCTGGGAAACAATTTTTTCTATAGCAATAATTAGTTGTCACTTGATGCATAGTTGCTGGCATTTTAGTCATATTTAAATGTTGAGAGACTTCAATACACATTTTAAAGCAACAAATGTGTATTAATGCAATACAAAAGTACCTTTCAAAATGTTTATCCTCTTTATTTAAAATCTGTATTGGCAGGTGCTGCCTTGCTTAAGATTTTGTACTTTTAATATTAAGAAATTGCATCCAATACATTCACTAGGTAAGCGTTTAATGAAAATTAAACTATTTGAATCTCTTGCTGCTGGTCATGATCTTTCTCACTGAAACTCAAACATGCGCAAAAAGCTGTGTATTTGTGAAGGGTGATGCCCAAAACATGAAATCTTTGCTAGAAGATTGCTTCTTAACAATGTTTTCATGTTGACGTTGCATTATGTGTGGTTTCAATATGTTATGTTTGAATTGTACCTTCTGAGTTTTTTCCTATTAAAAGTTTTTTATTTTCTATTTGTCTTTTTGTTGCATAATAAAGACGATCAGTTCCCTTGGTGCTACTTCCTCCTTTCCAGATGCTTTCAAAAACTTAAATATGCAATCAGTTGTATGTCTGCACACTTTGAGTTATTAGAATGGTGTGAATGCTGCTGGAATGATGAGATGTGACTGGTGATGCATCTGTGAGCTGACAAGTTACCTTATATCATACCTTGGATATTTCCAGCAAGCAGAAAAGATTATAGGTTGGCCCAAATGTACGTTGTACATATTTTCTCACTTCTGTGTTTGTTTGTTACTGTCCCATGTAATGTTAACAGAGAAATAACATCCTAAAAGGAGAAGCAAAGATTTATGTATCAATTTGGGTCATTAACAAACCTTGTTATTTAAAGGTAGGTTTTCTGAGATTTAATGCTTTTCTGAAGGAAGAATTGCCAGTAAATTTGGGCTGGTTTCAAGTTTTAACCACCAGTGTGGCAGCTCGATGATTTATCCTTCTGCCCTTTGTTCTTGTGCTGAAAAAAAGTTGTGCTTGTGCTTGAAAAAAAAATTCCTTGTGTTTCTGCATTCTAAGGGCACACAGATGGTAGGACAGTAATAAAATTGACTTAATGTGTTACTTTAAATGACAGAAATCTAACAACTATGTAAATTTCCTTTTTGATAATTTATTCTTTCCCCATAGAATCTAATTTTCTGATCTCTAAGTAAACCGCTGTATCTTCTGAATCTATTTGTTAGCCCTTTGTTAGAGATTTCATCTGATTGGATTTTATTACAGCAATTCATATTTCACTACTTAGAGAGAATGCATGTGATGTTTATTTCTCATTGGCAGTATCTTGGTTATAGGATACTTGAGCTCTGTAATACTACCCTTTGTTCTCCAGTCTTAAGCTGGGGCCTCGTTCCCAGGGACAGAGGGGGAACTTTTGTGTACTCAGTTCACCTCCTGGCAGGTAGTTGAGACTAGAAGGCTTTCTGTTTGGGAAACATTCCTGGGTCCGTCTTTTTTAGATTAGACTTTTGAGTCTGGTGAGATTTGAGTGAGTGTCTGTGGTAACTCTGTTATAAAAGGGTGAATAGTGTATGTTTTGTATCCTTTGTTTTGTGCAGAAATGGACATACCAATTCATGATCACAGTTAGGGGATGGGACACTGTTTAGTACACGTAGTAAAGTGCATATTTGTGAAATGACTGCAGAACCTGATATTCAAGGCTGCCTTATGTAAGACAGAAGAGCTACAAGAATATCTGACAAAGGCGTCTTCAGGTTTCTTATAGAACTGGAGAAACAAGCAATGAAGGGCACAAAAACTACTTAGTCTGTTCTCCATACAGTGTACATTTGCTCCAGAAATCAGGTTTCTTTTGTTTCCCGTTCTGGCTGTATTTGAAAACACATCAGAGACAAAATTCAGGGAGTCTGCAATGAGAAGGCATTTCAATAATGTTAAAACTTCTGCTTTGTGGGAAGTTGCCAGACTTACTAAGGTCAAAGCATGGGGGGGTTTTGGTTAATGAGTGGAGTAGGTCTGTACTGTTTCTTGTATTTCTCAAACTGTTAGGAAATTGAGGGCAAGGAGGGAGGGAGGAGTCATTACTGCTCCATTCTGTGGAATAGCATTTAATTCTATTTCAAATCTGTGCCTTAAAGTGCTCTGTATACATTTTGAGGCATTCCTCAGCTCTGTGAAGCTATAGGTTATTTCCCAGGGTTTAGAGACAGAATATTGTTTTTATGAACTTGCTTAGTCTTATGAGCATGTGTAGTCACTGAGAAAAGTGCTTCTCACTATTACTTTATGTTCTTTCTCTACTGTTGTGTTTCAATCGCTCATTTTTCATTGAATGGCTTGGGTTAGAATGAACCCTAAAGATAATCATTCCACATGGGCAGGGACACCTTCCACCAAACCAGGTTACTCAAAGCCCCATCCAACCTGGCTTTGAACACTTCCACAGCTTTCTTGGGTAACCCGTTCCAGTGTCTCACCACCTGTTTTCCTCTATGTGCATTTCCCTACAGCAGTTCTCATAAATATACACTACCTGTTTCCCTCCCACTCCCTCTTCTCTATTTTAAAGCAGTCAGCAATTAAATTGCCACAAATTACTTGGCTACTAATTATTGTTTCATATTCTGTATGTTTTATAAGCTCCTCTGGCTGTGCCCTTAATATGGGGCTGGTGTTGACTGCAGGGGTAAATATAAATACAGTAACTAAGAAGCTTAGCACCAATAATTTCCAGAGTTCTCCAGACATGTTTACTTCTATGGCTAGAGGAGTTAATGTTTCTCAAACGTGTTTGCACTTGGAAAGAATCTGAAAGTCTTAGCAGATAGATTTTATTGCTTTTAATATATTTTAAGGCACTTTGTTTTCTGTAGGGGAAGGATCTGATTTAGGATTGGAGAGATTAGGTTGAAAATCAAAAACTTTTCACAAAGCCCAGTTCTTTGGTTAATAGCACCCTTTTTTGCCTGGAAAACCTTGTAGTCAGATTCTCTAGTTTTGCAGGTGTGGACTGAAGAGTGTGGGATGTTTTTTCCTCCAGGGTAACTGCTGTGGCCCTAATGCCATAGAAGGTGAGATTCATGTGCACACCTTTGCTGTGAGAGTGATCAAACTTGAGTAGTTTTTTTTTTTTTTTTTTTTTTTGTTTTTTTTTGTTTTTTTGTCTTTCATAATTCAAACCACCAGAGGGCACTGAGTATTTTTGGGTACTCTTTAAATAAGCATTCAAGGGTGATAATTCAATAAGTTGTTGTACTCCGAAACACTATTAGATACGGAATTTCCTAATGTTTCATGAAATGCAATAAATCTTTTAAGGATTTGGGGGGGTTTAAGAGACTGGCGGGGGTCATTCCATTCTACAGGAATAATACTTGCAACTAAAATCTTGAAATTACAGATATACGTACGTTGCTTTATCTTCTGTGGTAAGTAAGCGGTGTTGCCCCCTGGACTCCACTCTGGGAAGAATGAGCTGCTCCCCTGTTGACGAGTGAACACGGAATGGGACACGTTCTTGCAGACGCCATGCGCTTGCGAGACCTCTCCTTGCCCAAGGGCGTTCTCCAGAGGCTTCCCGAGCTCGGGCACTGTAGTGCAGGCGGGAGGCACACGGGGGCAGCTGGGGACCGATGCATTCTGTGACAGTGACAAGGGGTTAGTGCTCATTGCTGACATCTCGCTTGGGGGGACTGCACACCTATCATCGCCCTCGCTGATTCCGTCTGCCGCGGTGCTATGAGGTGTGCCAGGCGCCCGTCCAGGCGTGCTGCGTTATCCCTTCTTAGCATTCGCAGTAGTCCGGGGTTGGGACAGCCCTCTGGTATGAAGGGAGGAATTGTACCAGCTCAGGCTTCTGTTGCCTCATCTGAGAAAGAATGAAGTCTCCCTGGGGTGTGCTTCTGCAGTGGCATGATCGTGGGCAGCCACGGGCACTTCAGTAGCTGCTGATCAGCGACAGTTCGTTTCACGCCGTAATCTGATTCCTATTTAGCGTGAAATGTGTTTGTGTAAAAACATGTCAGACATCATGATTCATCACCCTGGGCAAGGGAGGGAGGTGTGATCCCTTATGAGTAGTTATTTAATTTATGAAATACTGTTTTCTTACACGTACAAAAAATGATGGTTAAAGTGTGTCTGAAGTGGCAATGGGCAGGAAGGTGTGCAATGTTATACCCAGGTTTCTGCCATTTGCGTTTTAACCTTGCTTTTTAATTTACCTGTAGCTAAGCAGTGCGAGGAAGCTGAAGCTGCTTCATTTTCTTGTTTCATGAAAGCAAACCTGCCTTGTTTGCTCTTCTCCAAGCAGTTGAAACACTTGTATCTGGTGTAATTTTCACTTTTTTACATTACAACCCACATGACACTTGCTAGGTTTGTAAACACTGGAGCTTCCTAACTTTAAATATTTAGGTTGGTCAACTTGTAACATTCTCGATTTGATTGAGGGTCTGTTATCTTGCAGGTTTATCTGACAACTCTTATCTTCATTGCTGCTTTTGCCTCATCAGCCAAGGAGATAACACTGCAACAGTATCTCTGTTTGGGAGATTATCTGAAAAAGTGAACCTAATTTGTGCAAGATACTGCAGGAAGCTTGAGATAGGGCAAGGGACAATCCACTATCTGAGAGTAATACACCATCTAAGTATCTTCCTGCTCTTTTCCCATTTGAACTATGAGCACTGCTGTGAGTGGCATACACAATATTTTGCAAACCAGCACTTTTCATGTTATGTAATGAATCCCTATCACTTGAAGCTGACACTGAAACTTGTGTTCAGACAGGTTCCACCCAAAAGTCAATGAGCACTCATGAATCACCATTGTTTACTGAGCAGCATACAGACAGCAAAATTACCAAAGAATCTCTGCTACATTACAGAAGACTAACAAAACTTCTCAAATATGAAACTACCTACCAAAAATTCAAAAAAGTCACTATATATATGGAGCTAATTTTACTTGGGTTTATGGCTCTCTGTAGTTAGCTGAAATTGCATTTTGCAATTAAGTTCCTTTGGCTTTTAAAAGAGCAGTCTTGCCCTCCTCCACTCAGTCTCTCTGCCCCCATTCCCAGATTATTACAAAGCTTTGTAGCTTTACAAAGAATAGTAAAACAGGTGATGCTTCCCATCTGCATTGGATGATGCCTGATGAATGTTCCTTCTTCTGCAGCAAGGCAGGTGGAAAGCACTGCAGTATCTTTATTACTGTGCTGTGGAAGAGCCCACAGGCATCAGTGCCACTAGGAAGGCATGATGACAGAGTGCCTGTCCCAGGGAGCATGCAGTCTGCTCTGGGATGCTCTCCATCTCTCTGATGCTCTCAAAGTAAGCTCAGCAGGAGATCCAGGCAGTCACTTGCAATGGATCTGCAGCAAGCTCAACAACAAGCTCTGATAGCTTTCATTTTCCTTGTTTCTCCCAGCAGCATGTAAGCAATGTAAGCATGAGAGTCTGTGGGGAAAGAAATGTAATTGACTGGCAAAAGCTCAGATTTTGCAGGTGTCTCTTATAGTTACTCAGGGCTCATTAGATATCTTAGCACTCGTAAAAGTTGTGAAACATGTTCAGGGCAAAGAATTGCAGGAAAGGAAAAAGCAATCGACCAGTTAAAGACCTCCTCCTTTTCCTTTGCATTTAATGCTTTTATTTTTCTTCAAACTCAGAGCATTTTGATCTGCATGATAATGGAAATAACATTATTGAATTCCACAGGTCCCTGCCTGTGTCAAGAAACAACATGCATTATTTTGGCTGTCCTATTCTAAGGAAACTTCTCAGCCTGACCATTCACAAGACTCTCAGGAATCTCAATCTGCAGCTTGCAAGCTGTTACCTTGATCCACTACATTCCTCAACATATATGCTCTGGTTGCTGTGGAACAAAAACATAATCTAAGACTGCCATTCCTTTTGTTCTGAAAATTCACACTGTCTATTCAAATAGGTTGCACTATTCTTTATTAATTAATCTCCAGTAATACTCAGTTATTTCTTACTGTGGGCTTCAGTCTTGGAGATATGATATGGCTGTATTCATCTAGTAAGAAAAATGCAAGGAGCCCTGTATGAAAACCCTGAAGAAAAATAAGGGGTAGGTATACTTCCTGAACATAGACAGTAAGTCAGTAATAAGGCAAGATATTTGTCATTGTAGAGAACACTGTCACAAAAGTGGATAAAGTCTGTTAAAAAGATCTTCCATGGTTAGACAGAATAAAACTTCCTGAAGACTGCCCCTATATGAGTTACTTTCTTCTCAAAAAGTATTAAAAAGCCCATTTTAGCTAGTTACTGGGTGACACTGAATTCTCTGCCAGGAGCTTCTATCTTAAAAGTCCTGATATTCTGTTATCAGCATATTATTTATTTTTCCACTTAATCTTGTTTTATTTTACCAGATGACCAGTTGAGGTTTCAAAACTCTTGAGTTTTTTAGTTAAACAGCAGTGTGTGTTAGCATATAACTTTTGTGCCTTCTGTCTTTGGTGTCACTATATGCCAATTCCCACACCTGCTAATATTTTCTTTAGGTAACTCACTTTTTAGCCAGTCCTAAAGCATCAGTGGTCATGACACAGAAGTTCATACAACTCTTCATCCCTCTGTCTCCTATTGACAAGAATTTGGTGTGAGTTCCTAGTAGTGAGAAGAAGTGGGGATGGGAAATAGGGAGCAATTGTAGTGATTATTTCCATTTAAAGGGGAGCAAAAAAGCAGCGTATTAAGCTTTCTTCCAACATCAAGTAGTAAGACCAAAATTGTGCTATTTCTGTTGAGTTCACTATCTCTAGTAAGGTACTTTAATAGAGAAAGAATGGATACAGTTTTTTAGTTTTGACCAGGAGTGTATTTTTTAAGCAAGCATTATCATCATCACAATTCCTATTTACCATGCTTTTGCTCACATCAGGGAGTAGTTTTGGCATGTACAAATTGAATCCCTGTGTTTTGAAACTAAGCCAGAATATGTTCTACAGATCCCTGCCTAATGCAGTCCAGTTGTTACCACTAATGTCCACTCCTTGGGATCAAATCAGAGCCAGACTAAAGCAGAACCCTTGGAGATTTGTACAGCATAGATGCCAGGTTCTTATCACCAGATGTTTCAATGTATGGATCTGTTCCAGTTGGTTTGAAGTAATGGTTGCTGTGGATATGGCCAGTCTAACCCAGGGAGCCTTCACAAGCACTACCTTCACTGTGAATGGAACCAAAGTTGTGTCTGAGGCCCTGCCATATTTGGTCCACTGTTATGCACGTTGACAAGATAAGACAATGAAGAAAAGACAATGAAGAAAACCTTATTGTTTAACTGGTGGGAACTTGACCCTTAAGAGAAACAATGTATTTGGTCAATTGATGGGAACTTAACCTGTGAAAGAAGAACAGCACACAATGGAGCTGTTGTTAACATGGAGTTGGTATCATGAGCCGTTATGGCCTCATCTCACACTCTGGCCAAGTGTGAGATGTTTTTGTAACTGGAAAAATTCCACTGCAAGAGGAGGAGATATGAGGTGTGGTTCCGGGGTGGAGGGGCTGAAAAGGACAAGATGCACGCCATTTCCATCCAGGGGACTCCCTGAAGGTGCAGTGCCTGCCTGCCCCTCCCATCTGAGCACCATGCTCCATCTCCTTGTCCTGCTCAGTGGCTTTTCAAAAAACCCAGGGGTTGGTATGTATTATAGCTACTGCATGTAATAAAACCAAATCTGCTTTGCAATCACAGTTGGGTTTCAGGTATTTTGTGCACGGGTATCCTCCAGAACCCATAACATTAATGGCGATGAGGATGAGATGTCTGGAGTACAAAAACTGATGCAAAGAAGGGACAGGGCTTGGGCTGTGGGGCATGTGGTTACACCAAGAGAGTGAAACGCATAGCTGTACTGAGAGACACTGTTCCGTGTGTGTGTGGCATATGGGAGGTCAAGACTTGGGCTGGGTACTCAGCCATGTGTGGGAACTTAGTAATGTTTTTCTGTGTCCAAAGTGTAATCACTGTCATGTGCTGTTTGTTGTATGGTGTGTTGTAAATGCAGCTCAAGTACGTTTCAGATTCCATTAGGAGGAACTCTTGGTCCTTTGCACTTATGGTGTCTCTGGACAGTACCACCAGAAGAGAGTTATTGCTCTCACTATATTTGTTGTCATTATCATATCCTTATGTGAGTGCATCGGTGAAGATGTTTCATAGAAAGGAGCCTCAAGCCATAGCTCCCCCAGTGGAGCAATCAGGGTGGACACCGAAACCAGGTGGGACAAGCTAGAAACTTGTACAGGTATTGAGCCCAACCCCTGGGAGGCTGGAGACCTCATGGGAGTGTTGAAATATTGGGGAAAGTCTGTGCAAACTCCTCAAAAATGCTCTAAAGAGTGGCAGCAATTAGCAAATTGCTTTTTCATGCTGGATGTGTGGCTGAATGGCTGTTATTTGTATACAAAGTTGCAGTTGTAAAGAATACAGAGCTTGAAAAACAGTCAAAAAAGACAAGGACATAGAACAGCTGAGGGCCAAGATAATGTTGCAAAGGCAAGCTTTTGTAGCTGCTGCTACTGCACTGCAATCTGAGATCTCAGTAAATTAGGCCTGTAGGTAAGTTTAAGTTTTAAATTATAAGTTAGTTTAAATGCTCTTAATCGTGATTCTTGTTAAATGGTTACAGTTAAGGTATAACTTAGGTTATAAGTTAAGTTAGGCATAAGTTTTGTTCCTTTGTTAATTTTTTAAGTTTAAAGTGTAAATTAAAGTACTGTTGAGTGATATTAAGCTTTTAAGCTGCATTCCTTTTCATCCTTGCCTCACTATCCTTTTGTCCTATACACACAGAGCTAGTTCCTGGTTCAATTCTGTTTTGATTTGCCTTTTATTTGGCTTTGATGTTGCTTGTTTTAACTTGGGGTGCCTTAACTGTTCTGTAAGTAGTAGAGTGAATCTTGTCAACAGATTTTGCCATGCTGTCACTTAATATTAAATCTAGTTTTTGCTGATACTCTTGCTGATGATTCTTTAAGCAATCTCTAACTCTTGTTCATAACCTTGGATGCTGGGGATTGAAAGAAATTCTTGGTGCTAAGACCAAATATCTTTCGAAGAGAATGTGGTTAAAATTAATTCATGGGATACTAACTGGCTAGCCATAGCTACTCAGGGATGTACTATTAAATAGACCACAGAAAATATTTAAGCAGGGACAGAGTGTCCGTGGTATACCTTGTGAGACTGCATACAGTGAATGAAGGAGGAAGGAATGAAAGCAGTGATTTTTACTGGGGACACTGACACTCTGATGCAAAATCCCTCTTTGTTACCATAAGAAATAAACTGATTAAGACTGCTCCCCTGTTGTTGTTTAAATTTTGGGGGGTCCCCGGGGGGGTCCCCCGGGAGACCCCCGGGTCCTAGGGTCATGGGTGTTCCCGTGCTGGCAGGCAAAGAGACTCAGAAGGCTGCTGAGGTGCTGATGAGGTGAGGGTTTATTCAGAGTCTCACTCCAGGCAGGGAGCATAGTCCTGCAGGAGTGGGGGAAGGGGAGAGGGGGAAGGGGAATAGGGAAGGGGAGCGTCCGGAGGCCTCCAGGGGGAAGAAGGGCAAAGAGGGCGAGACCCCTGCATTAGCACTCTTATCACAGAGGTTCAAAGGAGCGCGGTAACATTCTCCAGCCAATGAGGTTACAGATACACGATACTGCAGGGAGGGTACAGACTTGAGATAAACCATACATTTTCCAGGGGTGAACAAGAGCAAACCATTTCCATAAAATGCAATTTCACAATTCACCCTTTTTTTCTTTAAAATGTGAGAAGAGAAATATGACATATGACAATTAACAATTTAAAAATGAAACAGTAATTACACAGTTCTGCAGCAAGAAACCAAATACAATTGCAGTAAGGATTATGTTATATTGTGAACAGTGTATCTGACCTTGTAATTGCAGTTAACGGGTTATGTGGGTTTATATTGCAAGATTTGAAACAAATTAACAAATTTGTTTGAGCCTTTTCAGCGTGACTGGCCTAATAGTGTCTAGCCTTTTCCAACTGGCTTTTCAGACCACCACAGCCCCCAGTTTTAGGCTGAGGTGCTGAGCTCTGCTCCTACTCTAGGGACAGGAAAACACGTGGAGTTCCCCGGGCTCCACACACGGCCTCAGATTCTCACCCACGGATCTGAGCCAAATCACTTCTTTCACTTTCCAACTGGTTCAACTGAAAGGACCTACACTCTGCATGCAATTTTTATATTTGTCCATATGTACCCATTGGGGATTTTTTTCGTCTATAGTTGCACCAGAAGTGTCAGAGACCTAACAAAAGACCCCCAGTTTTAGGTCATCATAAGAAAAACAAAAGGAAAAATATTACAAAAACCGTCAAATACTTTCTCAGACACTCTATCAGGTTATCAATCACCCTCAGAACTAACTGAGGACAGCATAAACCCAAAAGCGTTACTGATTCAATAGTCTACCACTGAATCACGCCTTACAAGAAGACAGTTCAAAAACTGCTTCCCTTGGATCTACCCTTGTGACCTGAAAAGGCCTCTGCTTTCTAAAACAGAAAACAGGGGAATCTGCAATATTCACACACACAAAAACTAGAAAGGCATAATTGTAAAACTACTTCATGGGGAAAGTAGAATTAACAATTATACAAGGCTGTAAAACTGGTATTACAAATTCACTTTAGCTTTGGGTTTTGGTTCTTTTCGCTGCTGTCCAGGGGTGTTGGCTGCTCGGGCTCGATCGACGGTGTGCGGGGCTCTTCTCGCCGCTGCTGCCGGGCAGGGGGAGGGCCGCTTGTTCTCCGCGCGGCTTCTTCTGGTGCTGGGGCCCGCGCGCGCTGCGGTGGGGCAGGGACCACGTGTCTGCTCGCGCCGGGACTGCCCCGCGCCGCAGGGTCCCGCTGGGCCGGGGCCGCTCTGCCGCCGGGGCTGCTCTGCTGCCGGAGCCGCGCCGGGCCGGGGCCGCTCCACCTCTGGCTCTCGGGCACGCATTGCAGCAGGGGGTCCCGCCGCGCCGGGGCCCACACCGGAGCCTCACCGTGGTGGAGCCACGCTGCTCACGCCGCGCCACCTGGCGGGGCTGTGCAGCCCGCGCAGCGCCGAGGCGGGCCGGGGCCCCAAGGGGCCGGGACCCAGGCCCGCGCTGGGCTGGTCGGCGGTGGTGGAACAGCGGCGCGGTGGCTCACGAGGTCTCTGCGCGGTGGGGGAGGGGCCGCCCCGGCCCGCGGCGGCCTGGGACAGCCGCTCTGCCGGAGACAGCACTGAAGCAATGTTGCCGTGGTCCATCAGGGTCCGATGGTGGTCTGCCCCACGTTGGGCACCGTTTGTGGTTGTTTAAATTTTGGGGGGTCCCCGGGGGAGGTCCCCCGGGAGACCCCTGGGTCCTAAGGGTCATGGGTGTTCCCGTGCTGGCAGGCAAAGAGACTCAGAAGGCTGCTGAGGTGCTGATGAGGTGAGGGTTTATTCAGAGTCTCACTCCAGGCAGGGAGCATGGTCCTGCGGGAGTGGGGGATGGGAAGGGGAGAGGGGAAAGGGGAAGAGGGAAGGGGAGCGTCCGGAGGCCTCCAGGGGGAAGAAGGGCAAAGAGGGCAGAGCCTTCTGCCTTAGCACTCTTAACACCGAGGTTCAAAGGGGCGCGGTAACATTCTCCAGCCAATGAGGTTACAGATACAGGATAGTGCAGGGAGGGTACAGACTTGAGATAAACCATACATTTTCCAGGGGTGAACAGGAGCAAACCATTTCCATAAAATGCAATTCCACACTCCCCCAGCATATAAAAATGTGATAATGACCCTTTTGATTAATGAAATGAAGGATTAAGGAAATCCTCAGGGTGAGATAATTGAAAAAATACGGCTGCTAGGTAACCTTGCGGAGTGGAACCCGTGGGGAAGTGCTGGGAATAGGAAAAAAACCTTCCAGTTGGGCTTTTGACACCACACGGTGGCTACACGCCAGAATGAAGGTTCCAGGAAGAGATAAAGAAATCCAAGCAACTATTTATGATTTGTTGCAAGCAAGTGTTTTTTATATTTTGCTTTCAACCCTGCATTAGTAGCAAGTGGATTTCTAGTGTTAAATTCTGTATACACACAGCACAGGAGCAGCCTTACAAGTTGCTATTTTTTATAGCAACTTTTTTAGTGTTTTTCCAATCAAAGTGTATCATGTAACTTGTGTTTCAGTCTTTTGGAGTGGAGGTTTCATTATATGAATCTTAAAGTATGTGCTGCAGGTTCTAGAGTATGACAGAAAAGTGTGTGAGGTTTTTTTGCAATACTGTTGGAGAACTATGCTGAGCAGAACCTACAGAGTGCAGGCTGGTCCAGGACATGTTTTGGGAAGGCTTGGTAGTGAGCTATCCACAGAGCTGCCCTCGTGCTTTGATGTGAACAGAGGTAGCTGATTTCCTTCAAAGGAAAACTGGAGAGCCAGGTAGCTAGGTGACCTCTACTTGGGAGATTGTCAAGGAGCTAACCACAATTTGAACATGTCCTCTGAGGTCCTGGTGTGATGTAGTTCATCTGCTGAAAGATATGTCATACTGGAGTATCATGGGATACAGAGCTGATTACCCAGCTCCTACAGCAGTTTTCTGGAGTTGTTAGTGCTTCTAATGTAAATCCCCAAGTTTCATCCAGTCTGAAAATTATGACCTTTGCTGTTTTCATAGCCTTAGTCATAAGCCTATCCACAAGGAAAATAAGGCTTAGAGCAGCACAAGAAACTTAAAAAAACATTTTCTGTAGCTTGATCTGACATTTTAATAGTATTGCTTTACTTATAATCATCAATTTAAGTAATTTTCATAGTTTTTCTATTTTTTGACTTGTAATATTATACTGAACTGCCTTCACTATTGATTTAAAAAAACTTGGTTCATATTTCTCACCATTGTTGAATAAAGCTATTGTTCTGGAACTTATCTTTCCTGTCCTTCCCAGTGTATGCCAATGTTGAAACAACACTCTCTATTGTCCCTACTGACTGTACTTTGGTTATCATTGTGTGATGGTTTTGGCGCATATGGTCTCGATGCTTTTGGATAAAACTAAAATCTTCCTGATTAAAAGCCTCTTTGTGTAGAGGAAGGATGAGAAAAGCAGAGGCATTTTCAGAAGTGTATAGTTTGTTTTTTAAATTGATTTTACCTTTGTTTCAGAGGAGTTATTCTATAGTTGCACTGTTTTAAACAATAGGAAAATTAACATCCACTCTAGGCATTAGGAACACCACTCCTTCTACTCATATACTGCCCAGTAGAACTATTGGGTCAATTTTCTCTTGGATTATGCCCTCCCTATCCATTCAAGGTCCTGTGCAGTTTTACTTTTCAGATGCAAAGGTATAGTATCAACCCCCCATGGAAACTGGTTCTATGGCTGCTGAGGTGATAGCAGCAGAAGCAAAGCAGGTTACTATCACCATTCCAGGGAACAGCATGGGTGCTGAGTGCCTGCTAAACACTTATGTCGGCAGGATTAACAGGTGGGAATGGGCAAAGGGATAGGGAGGTGACTTTTCTTGTTTATGTTTTAACAGGGTACCTCAGACTCATACCCCTCCTTGGAAAAAACATCTGGATGACTCTGGCTATGGCAACCAGACTTTATGATGCCTTAGCACTGCTGTGCCTCAGAACCCGTTCAGGATGTGTCTGACCTGTGTCCCTCTCACCGCCCACGAGCTGCAACATTTATGTAACAGCACTCCTGCATCTGTGGCCTCTCTGGCCACCGGATTCTGGCAACAACTGTCCCACCTTGGGAAATCTCCTGCTTTAACCCCAAAGGAATTGCAGATTTTAGGCACCTTGAATGCAGATAGTTGTACCATCTTAAAATTTATTAGTGTTGGAGTCTAGAACATCCCTCTGACCACCCTGGAGGGTTTGGAGACCGGACATGGGGGTCTGGAATCTGTACAAGGGGGTCAACCAGCCTCACACAGAGCAAGAACTATCCCTTTAACTTGGTGGGTCAATGCCACAATACCATGGTATTAAAATACTTCACGCGGTATAATTCAACCACAGCACAGCTAACCCTGAGTTTTAGTACATGTATGCAGCTCCCATAAGCTTAATCTGCAGAGACTGGGCCTAGGCCAGAGTGCCAATGGCAATTAAAGGTAGTCCATGCACCTCAAGAAAACAAACCCTCTTATCTCCAAATGCGACTGCTTCAGCATGGATCCAACAAAACCGAACTCACCACTGTCATACTCAGAGCATACATGCTTTTACTCCTGACTACAGAGATACATTCTACAGAGATGCTAAATTCTAGAACACTACCAAGACGATCACTGCCTCTTCGTTAGCTCCTGGGGTTGCAGGTGCACAAGCCCTCATGAGCCTGAATAGAGTTAGTTGTTGGTTTGCAAAGTTTAGCAATACTACCAGCACAGCTATATCTGACTTGTTAATTGATGTAGACAGCATTAAACATGCTATGCTATAAAATCAACCATTGATTTTTAGCTTTTAACACATGAGCACGGGTGTGAAGATTTTGATAAGTTATGTTGTATAAACTTAAGTGACCATTCTAAGTCTGTCTGTGCACAACTACAGGAATTACGGACACTTAATGCCTTGTAGAAGACACGAGTTGGAATCCATTTGCTGAAGGGACATGGAGTTGGAATTGGTTGGAAAAGGGATTAGTATTACTTTGTGCCTTAAGTGTTTGATTTCTATGTATTATTTGTTGTATTTCTAGTTTTGTATCATTGAACTGGTCTTTAATAGATAGCATGTTGCATTGTAGTGTTGTTCATGTGGTGGAATATTGACATGTTTCAACGGCAGATCACGCGGTCGCATGTGTCAGGGACCAAAGCTGTGTCTGAGGCCCTGCCATATTGGGCCTGCTGCTGGATGTGTCAACCAGATAATGAAGAAAAGGCAGTGAAGAAAACCTTATTGTTTAACTGGTGGGAACTTGACCCTTAAGAGAAACAATGTGTTGGAGCTTAACCTGTGAAAGAAGAGCAACACACAATGGAGCTGTTGTTAACATGGAGTTGGTATCATGAGCCGTTATGGCCTCATCTCACACTCTGGCCAAGTGTGAGATGTTTTTGTAACTGGAAAAATTCCACTGCAAGAGGAGGAGATATGAGGTGTGGTTCCGGGGTGGAGGGGCTGAAAAGGACAAGATGCACGCCATTTCCATCCAGGGGACTCCCTGAAGGTGCAGTGCCTGCCTGCCCCTCCCATCTGAGCACCATGCTCCATCTCCTTGTCCTGCTCAGTGGCTTTTCAAAAAACCCAGGGGTTGGTATGTATTATAGCTACTGCATGTAATAAAACCAAATCTGCTTTGCAATCACAGTTGGGTTTCAGGTATTTTGTGCACGGGTATCCTCCAGAACCCGTACCAAACATCTCCCAGCAGTTGGAGATAACAACATGCAGAATTCAAGGGCTGCTGAACTTGCAGAAGAAGTCTTGGCAAAAGAACTTTTGACCTATCTATTATTGGTGAGTAGGGGATTATAACAATTAGTTGCTTTCACAGAGAATGACCATACCATTATAAGAACAATAATATCTACAACTGCTACTTCTCAATGCATCAGCAATGAAAAAAGTATGGTTCTGAGCAGCTATAGATGGCTTAGGTGTCCTCGTTACTTAGGACCTTCTTTCTTATCAGCTCTAATACTTAAAATGGAATGCAACCTCTGATTAACTTTGATAAAATAATTTTGTGAGTCTGTTAAAAAATCTAAATGCCATTCTTAATGTTTGTGTTGGTCTAGACAAGTAGTTGGTCTGGCAAACTAAAAGTTTAGCAAAGCCTGACCATACAATTACCACAAATACCTGCAGTTTAAGCTTAAGAAGGAGCTGTGGCAATTCCTGCACTCACTGACAGCTAGGAAGTGAAAGAGATGGTTAAAGTTGAAAGAAATACCCAAGAGTCACAGACAGTGGTGACAGTACAACGGTACTGACATTTAAAAAATTCATTTGAATGGAATCTTTAAGTGATCCAGGAGGATGCCATTATTTACGCTAATGATAAATGCAGTCTCTCACATATATCAACAATAGAAACAGCTCTGCATTTTCCAAAAGCAGGATACTGAAATTATGTTGCTGACAGATTTTTTTTTACGCACACATGTTTCTCATTTTCAATTTCTGTCAAAAAATACACAATTATTAATATATTAATATCTTCTAGTTTTCTGTTGTTCAAAAGGTTTTAGTGCCAGCTTTGTTCTCTGAATCACAGAATGACTGAAGTGGGAAGGCACCTCTGGAGATCTCCTAGTTCAATTCCCCTGCAGTCATGCTGCAGGGTTACCTGCAGCAGGTCACTCAGATCTGGGTCTGGTTGTGTTTTGATTGTCATCAAGGAGAGGGACTCCACAACTTCTCTGGGCAACTTGTCCCAGTGCTTAAAAACACAATGAGAAAAAAAAATTCTTAAATTTAGATGGAATTTCCTGTGTTTCAGTGTATCTTTCCCCTGTATTTCCTTATTCTTATTTCCATTTCATCCTGTACTTCAATTTTTCTCCAATGCTTTTTCTCACAGGAGTTCTTAAAAATAATTAAAGTGTTTCTGTTAGTTATTGCAATACAGTAATGATGGACTTACTTGACAATGATGTGCTTACTTGACAAGAAAAAGGTAGGTAAGTTAATCATTGTTGAGAGGACAAAGGTTTTGATTTATGATATTTACTGTCTTAAATACAAAGTTGATGTGAAATTCTGTCCACGCATCTGTAGACTGGAGAACAACATGGGCTTGTTTGCTGTGCCTGGGCTTCTAATTTGTCTTCTTCTTCAGGTGGTCTGGAGCCTGGTAAGAAAACAAAGAATATATATTCTTTATATGACTGAGTAAATAATGCAGCTTAAGATGGGCTTGAGAAGAAAACACTTAATTCTTATTTTGCAGAATCAATGTCATTCTATTGTTGCCTGCATGGGAGAGAGAAATTATTTCTGTTTCCTTGGGGTCTTACTGTTGCTATTTTTCATATATCTGGCTATACATGGAAAGAGATTATCTTGTGTTCCCCATTTAAGCAAAATGTCCACTAATATTCAAAGTTACCAGAACAGCAAGTCTGGGGTTAAAATCAAGAACTGAAATTTATTTCAATTGTCCAATGTCTGAATTTTGTTGTTGTTGTTTGGGGTTTGCTTGTGTGTTTTTTTGTTTGTTTGGTTGGTTTTGTTTTTACTATAACACAATATGATTGATATTGAAATTTATGCTTTCTTAGCCACTGGATGTACTCAGAAATGACTGCTCCCTATTCCTCCAATCCAGTTGAAATACTTCACGTCAAAAAGGACAGGCTGAGATTTTTATATTACCTGTCTTTCTTAGTGAAATGTAATGTTTTGCTCATGTTGGGAAGCTTTGTTGTTAGAGGTCAGGAACTTTTGGTGATGCACAATATAATTAGTTCAGAGAACAAAACCCAAAAGGTTCTTGAAAGTTTGTTTCAGCTGTTCATATCTTCAGGGTAATGTACAGAGTTAGGTATTACTTTTTATGACACCACCTAAGTGCAATAACATTATCTAAGTTATGCAATGTAACTATCTGTGGCAGCTTTATCTTATTCTCCACTGACACATGCTCATACATCTCCTTAAGCACTCAGCCTCACATTCCTAACTTTCCCATAGTCCTCCTGTACTCCCCATCACCCCAATCCCATCCTTCCCTACTATTCCTGCCACCTGTGCCTCTGGCCCAGTCTTTTGGAGCCTCAAACCTCAGTCTTGTTTAGATTCCACTGCAGGCTTTGTTCAAGCCTGTAGTAGGTGATGCAGGGTGTTACTAACATCAGAAGTTACGTGACATCAAACCAATTCCTAAAAACTAGGGCTTGTGTGAGAGAGGAGCTTCTGACCACCAGGGCTAATTGTTTCATTTCCATGTGTTCTATGGCCAAGGAGAGCAAATTTCAAATTTCTGGATGCCAATACTAAAATGATATAGTCTGGAGAAATCACTGGTTGAGTTAGGTGTCTCATCCAAACCAGATGAGTATATTCCATCTGAATAGACATCCAGGCCACGTGAGGTGCATCATCTTATGGTGATGCCAGGGCATCATGGTGGTGCCATAGATACTCTTGGCACATAAGAATTATCTCTTTGTTTCTTGATTGATTACTGAGTGAGTCTCTTTACCTGATTTTTACATGATTAAAATAGGTGAGATGTTTCCCACCTGTCCAAGATGCACCTGAATATTTTGTCAGTCAAATGTGCTCTCACAAGCCATGTCTTAATCAAGCATAATAATGTCTTAATTCACATGTTGTCCACATCCAAAATTAGAGACTGATACAAAAAATGATCAGAAATTTGTGTGTGTCTAGATTAGACTAAAGTAGATTCCTCTTTGGTATACTTCAGCTAACACAACCTTCCTCTGTACAACACTATGAACTGTGTATTTGTTGTGTGTTTTCGATACTTGTACAGACTAGAAATGCATCATATATTTTGTCAGGCTGGTATTGAAACCAAAGTCACTGCCATGTGATACTTGTATGCAGAGATGCTCCTTTTGAAACAGAGTATTTTTCTGTTCAGATTCACATAACTAAAGACCTAGTTTTGTTGGGAACACAATAGAAAGAAGAGAAAGAAGGTATTCCTTCAGTATAAAACATTCAGTGGCAGTTTTCAGACACTGAAGACCAGCCTGGATTTCACTAAGTTGCTGCATTTGGTGTTGTTCAGTCATGGATTCAAGTTTTGATGTGTGCACCAGAAGTACCACAGTACTTAGCTACTGATCTCAGTTTGTGAGATTTTGCTGCTGCTAGAGGAATTTTCCAGGAATTACCCAGTTTGTACCTTTAGGACAGTTATACTTTCTGATAAATAGATGTGGGTACTTTGTTCTTTATAGTTATTGGAACTGCAGAAAATTTTTACTTACCCGTTAATGATTATAAGGGGATTCAGCATATATGAGTGTGATTCTTCTCCTCCATCAACAATTTTCAACATAAAATGCAATAATATAATTTTATTTTTTTTAATATTGCAAGCTGTACTTTTAATTCTTTCTTTCTTCTCAAAAATCTGTGTGAAAGGGAGTTTAAAAGCAAAAGAAATCTTTAAAACGTGTGTTGCACACTTTGTCCTTGTACTTGCAACTTGTTTTACAAGCTGCACCTTCATTTCAAAACTTGAATATGTAGATACTATTTTATGCACACTGATAATGAATTGTCTTATGCAGTAAAAACAAAGTGTGATGGTACAATATATGTGCAAGGAACTCCCACTCCTTCAACACGTGGGAGGAGTCTACTGATTTCAGATTTATGGATGGCTTGTCTGAACAAGATACCTGCAGTTATTAAACTGTATGTGTATATGGTTGTGGGGTTTTTTTTCTGAAGTCCCCATCCTTATTTCTCATGTATTAATGTAAACCTGAACGATACCAGTAAATTTTGAAATGTGAGATCAATATCAATCCTTTAGCATTTGCATCTGTCCAACTCTGAAACCATTTTTTTCAATGGAATCAGTCACTTTTCTGCAATGATACTGGGAGAGTTTTTGAGAGTCACCATGCTTAAAGCCTGACAAACTTAAAAACATTGAGAAATGCAAAGTGCTGAAGCAGGGCTGTTTCAGGAGAAATTCAGTCAGGAAACAGATTCTACTCAGTGTTTTCTGTAACTGACGCTTCAAGGTCAAAATCCTCACTTAAGACTGGGCAAGGACATATGTGAGTGGTAGTTTGCATAAAAAAAAAAAAGAAAAAGGAAGCAGGAGAAGCTGATTAAAATCTTTGGCTATTTATATAACAGTTAGATATTAAATGTTTACTGTGCCAGCTGATACCAATTAGGAATTATGTTTCTTAAACACAGAAATAATAGTTTCCACTTGGTTTGGAAAAAATGATTTTCCTCTCTTAGGCAACCAGATTAAATGATCAAAAATCTGACAAAAATGTGAAGCAACACCTTGAGTGAATTTCAGTTCAGGTGAATCATAAAATGAGATTTCTGGCCTTTGTATTTACAATATTTTTTCTGCCATTTGCTGAAGTTTTTAAAAGACAGTAATTTCAGATTAAAAATTAATCTTTCATTAGGAAGCTAAACCAGGGCATTCTGACAATTTCAAAACTTTCTTTCTGAACCTTGAAATTTCATGGAAGGTAGGATTTTTTTAATAAGTTTGGTTAAAATGTTTATAGGAAGTCAGTTCTAGGGCTCAAAGTCATTTCCTTCAAAATTGTTCCCATCATGATGTGTTGAAACTCAGATCTAGAGCATGTGCATTTGAACCCCTCTTGAATATTCTGACCATAGTGTGCTCTTACACATTGTACAGAGGTTAGAGATTACCATGATTAATGTTCCTAGGGACTGCATGGACTTGATTTTTGCTGGTTTTCAGCATTCTTATTTGTGTTGCTCATTACTTCTAGTGGAAAGTTGCAGATGCTTATCAGACTGGAAAAAGAATTCCTACATGCAAAGCTGCATGTACAGAAAATAATTTATTTACATGGAGAAAGAAACACGGGGGGAAACTGTGGTAAAAATAAAAGTAAAAATCCCACACTTTTTTCCAGAATTGCTGTTACATTTATTTTAGAATATAAAGATTTTTTTTTGTCTTCATTTTGTGAACTTCTAGTCAAACATACAAACACAAGACACCCAGGAGCAATTGCTTAGAAAGGCTGTTCATGATTTTACTCACTATGTAAGAAATAGTCATGTAGTGTTACGTCACTTATGTCCAAGGCAGTCCAAAAATGAAGTGTCCAGTCAAATAAGAGAATTAAGATTAGATTCTATAGGCATGTTATGGCAAGGAAATTGTTCTGTGTATATCTCATCATGTGTCGCTTTATCTCATTATGGTCTGTGGATTCTCCATGTTGCAAAGGGAGCGTTAGAGTTGTTATTACTCAGGAAAATGGGTCCAGGCAGGGCACTGAGCTGGGGCTGAGGTGACCTGGGCTGTGTACCCAAGTCCTTCAAAGCCTCGCTGTGTAATGCCAGACCACTCATTCTCTCCCCCAGTCTTCAGATTTGTGATGGGAAGTTCACCATAACTTCCATAGGTTCTGCACAGCTGCTGACAAGCAGCAATACTTGATTCCATAGAAGTAACAGGCTCCTTTTTTTCCATTTGTGATGGACAATTTAGCATTACCTGAGTTGTGAGAAAAAAGCAGCTGTGAAATCTCCAGAGAAGCAGTACTGGCTGAATTACTTGTTGGGCACCCTGAGGTGGGGAGGGCACAAAGCTGCCACATGAGCAAATGCAGATTTCCAGTCAAGTAAGGAGGCAGTGGGTGCAGTCAGTCCAATACAAAGCCACGTGCTAAGTGCTGTCAGTTGAGCTTGAATCACATCCCTAATACTGTTGAGAAAGTAACGCGAGCTGCATTTTATTATGTGCCTTGCTAATAATATCTTTTTTTCTTTCCCCTTCCCAGCCTGCTCCAGAGACAACTGGTGAGTTCTGTTTAGAGATCTATTTGTATGCAGGGGAGGCAGTCACCAAAACCAGCTGCTCATAAACATCGCTAGGACAGACACAGATTTATAATTACTGTTATTGTTATTGCATTAATTTTCACACTTCATAAAGATAACAGCAAGGGCTAATGTCCTACCTCACTTGTCTTTTTGTTTTTCAGAAATAGATGTAGATGGAGGAATCGATCAGGACATCTTTGACATAAATGAAGGTTTTTTTAAAATTCATCCTCTATTTTTTTATTATTTTCATTATAGTAGTCACAGATCAATATAATAACTGAATGTTAATCTCCTCTTGCCTTTAGCTTTAGGACTAGACCTTTTTGAGGGAGACATCAAACTTCCTGGGGTGAGTTCAAATATAAAATACAATGCCAAAAATATGTCATTGACTTAAATGTAAAGTATCACTGGCATGGAAACAATAGATGCATCCTGCTCTTACAAACAATAAATGCTGTTTATGTAACAATAAACTGAAGACGATTGGGGATGGAATTCTACAAAATGTCATAGACAGTGAAGGAGTCAGCAGCATTTGCAGAAACATTATCCAGCATGAGATCTCTTCAGTGATTAGATCAATATTATTAGCTTCTTGTTTCCTTTTATACACAGTCACTTTTAAGAGATTAGGCAGCACTGATCATCATCCAGGCGTGTTTGTATAAAAAGAATTTTTCATTTATCTGAACAATATTTATTCTGAGCCAGTTAAATTTACTGAGCAACACTGCAAAACCTTCATCCTGTAAGTAGACTGACTAAAACTTATGAAAAATTTTGATCTCTAATACCACATTTTAAGGCATCTGGCCAGCATCCTTATCTGATCAATGAAAAAGAAAATGTTTACATCTCAAAATATCTAGTAGGAAACTTCCAATGTGTCTTGTACTCTGCAAGTATTCTGAAAATAGTGTTTTACTCTTCCTTTGGGAGATACGCTGAATATGTCACTGAAAGCAAGCACAGTAATTGCTAAAGGCACAGAAACAAACCCTTGCATTATGAAAAATTATGAAACTGTTAATCTCTGTACAGTTTTCAGGATTTTAGATCTTAAGGCTTCCCGTAGGAGCAGAAGCTCTCGTGCACATGCATCAAAAGCTTGGGTAATTTCTATGGAGAAAATGCAGTAGAACTTGAAGACACAGCTAGAAGGGCATGAAGGCATTTCAAACCCCAACCTCAGACCTCTGAGTAACCTTTCAAGGTTTTTGAGCTCGTTGTTTTCCTTTATGTCTTACTTGGAATTGTAGGTTTGCTTTACCACTATTGTAGTCCCTGATGCTAAATCCCTTTTTACTGAGGACTGCATACTTGTTTTCTTTCTTGGATACAGGAACGAAACTCCATCATTGGTGACAACTATCGGTGGCCCCATGTTATCCCTTATGTCCTTGATAACAGCCTGGGTACAGTATTTGCCCTTCACAATGTCTGTATGTTGTGTTGGTTGAACTGTTAAACACGGGTTGATAAAGCTCTTGTGGTGTCCTTTCCTCTTTTAATCTAGAGCAGACCATTTCCCACGGCAGGAATGGGGCTGAGCATGCACAAACAGGATTTATAATCTTGGTATCAGGGCTGGCAAACTCACCTTGTTTCTTGAATTATTATCCTGCTACGGCCCAGCAGATTGTTTTAGTTTTGAAATCTTGTGTCTGAGACATGAAACTCTACAAAGCAGAAGTGAAAAGAGGGCACTGAAGATATTTTTAAGGACAGGAATCTTACCTGGCCATTTACGTCACTTACAGCAGCGCAGGCAAAATGGCATTCTGAGGGTTTGCACTGGCACATTGTCAAGTTCCCTAATGTGAGGCAGAGACACATCATAAATTGATTGCATCCTTTAAATCTTTGTGTTGAAACTATGCAAGTTGCTTAGAGGAGATAACACAGATATAATCTGAGAAAGTCAAGTCCTGGAGAAATTCATTGAGGGATCTGTAGTCTACATTCTGTACTAGGTAAAATATGAAGTCTTCATTTCCTAGCTGTTTAATACTTGTTTATAGAAATCTGAAAAAAATAAATGAAAGAGTCTACAAAATTAAAACTACCACACACTATCCTTCTATATACTCATCATGTCATATTTGATACATAAGTACCTAAGAAAAATTACACAGGAGCGAACCAAGAGCAAGATACAGTGTTGCAAGACTCTAATTCATGTTTTCTGGGTCTCTCCCCCTTGGGTCCTAATCCAACAAAAAGTATGTTTATTTTGATCAAAGATTGCTGGAGCAAGACCCGCCCTTGGGAATTGCTCCATATGGGTAATAGTAGAAACCTTTCAGTTCAGTATTGACAAGAACACTGTTTGCTTTGCAGAAATGAATGCTAAGGGAGTCATCCTCAAGGCATTTGAACAGTATCGGCTGAAAACCTGTATTGACTTCAAGCCTTGGGAAGGGGAGAAGAATTACATATCTGTGTTCAAAGGAAGTGGGTAAGAGAAGCGATTCAAAATAACTTTCATTTTGTTTGCTTTCAGACTATTCTCATGGCCAGAGTTCACTCTAAAACTCGTATATTCGATCGTAATTTTACTTTTGTAGTCTCCATTTTCCCAGTCCTTTTTAAACTGTCATAGTTCCCAGAAGAGATATTACCTTAGTAGTGATGAAAAATTTCTACTGATATTTATTCTTAAATAAAAGAAGAAATCAAGTTCCTTAAGAGGTAATTTACTGGACATGGTGGAAGACATCAGAAACAAAGTATATTATGTTCTTGACTGATCATTGGATACATAAAGTATCACTTTCAGCTGGTCATTCCTAGTGTACCTTGGCTTCTAGGGGAAAAGAAAAAACAAGATAAATATGATAGTTCTCACTGCAGGGCAGTGAATTTGTTTGAATGTAACAATGGAATTACACTTGAACAATATCACATGAGCATTCAGATAAAAGAGAAATATTTTAAAATTCTGTACAGCACTGAGATATTTTGCTGATGTTTTATTTTATTTACCTCTTTTGATGAATAGTCATGCAATTATTTAATCTTAAATTTTGCAAAATAAAACTCCACTAAAGAAGTCAAATTTTTCCCAACTTCTTCCCTTCTAAGACATTCTCTGTCAAAACAGTGCAACGAGAACAAATATATTTTTCAATCTATGCTGAACCATTTCTCTTATAGAAAAAGAGAACAGGGAGAGCTTGATAGCCTGCTGAGGAAATTTAGTTTCAGAAATTCATTTCCTGATATGAGAATGTATTCATAAATGGGAAAAGATTTTCTGATAATAAAAATGTTTCTCTTTCCCTTTGGCTTGTTCTGAGATATTTGTAGCAGATAATTGTTTCAAAATTTCTTTGGTGTCTGGGTCTTTGTATTTGCTGCTGTTCATGCTGTACACATGACACTGAAACTCAGCTCTAAAAGATGTATAATTGGAGACTCAGGAAGCAATGCATTTTCCTGTGCTAATGACTCCGGCTTTTTGAACTAAGTGGAAAACTCAAGTAGCTGGATTTTGTAATCCTTCATCCCCTAAAGTATGCATTGAATTTGCTAATAATTGTACCTGAAAAAACCCCACAATATTTAGCCTATGGCAAGTAGGAGGCCTCTGTGCAATGTTTCATTTATATGTCTTACTAAAAATAGATGAGTCATGGTGATGAAGAAGATGAATCCTTCTAGCTGGATAACATATCTTGCCCTCACTGCTTGGTGTGTGGCTTGCCCTGAAGTGTTTCCATCACCTTAGCTGACATGTCCACAGCAGAACTTTTTAAAAGATTGGAGCTAAATGGTGCAGTCTCCTGAAAAGGTCTATCCAGTTTCAGTGAGTCATCTTGGGTTGTACAAAGAATCCAAGACTGATCCTGAATGAACTGCTTTCATTTCAAGCCATTCCTTACTTCTGGTGTAATAGTGGAATGTAAGCTGGGCAACCCAACCCACTTTTGCTCTGTCCCTAATGTTCTGGAGATTTTTTAATCAGTTAGGACTCTTCTATCTGCAGACTAAAGAGCTCTGTCCAGAGGGTACAGTGTAGACTGGCACACAAAGTTCTTGGCAACATAAAATTTTACCACACCAAGTAAAGGGTGATAAATCACATCTCTGCCTTTCTATCTTGGCTTGCATCTATAAAATAGAGGAATGTGGGTGAACTTTGGGTCAAAAGTATTTGAAATAGGCCATAAAGTCCTCATCTGGATTACCATTTTGAATTCAAATGAAGTCAGCCACAAAAGAAGCCAGCTGTCCTTTGTTGTATTGACTGCCCTGTGTAAAAATGCATTTGTAGTCTCTGGTGTATGTACAGAGTGTATCAAGACTCTATATAAAGAGCCATCTCCCTGTACACATTCTTCATCTATCATTAGCCTTGGCTACTACCAGTACTGTGTTAACTCCCACCTGTGTGCTGAGCAAAACACGTGAGGGATGTAATTGTGAATCACAGAAATGAAGGATAATCAGAAGTGGCAAGACGTGACTGAAAAGTTCACAGAGGAGTCTGGAAACCTGCAATGGATGAGCCATTTTCCCTTACTCTTCTCATGAAGAGCAGAATTCATTCAGCAGGAAAACTAGCATGGTGTGGTAGAATCAAATGATTAACAGACCAGGGAGGATGAGAACCATCTCTAGTATTTCCCCATGGAAAATCAGGTTTTCATGGAGCACTCCTGGGAGGCCATGTCAGCTCTTTGCCACTGTTGCACATGGCAAAGGGAATCCATGTAGGACTGGATTGACACAGATCCCTGGCTATCCAGCTTGGTGCTGGTAAGTCCAGGTGTCTGCGAGCTGATATGGGTGATGTGTGATACTATGGGAAGAAAATTAGTAGCAGGATGTTAGTATAGAAATGTGCTTGAAATAAGAGGTATCACTGCAACTGATGGCATGTGTCTATTTACAGCCCCAAAAGGGGATGGTGGGATTAGTCAGAGCAAGTACTTCCCTGTTCTTGCAGCCTCTGATGGCAATGCAGGAAGCATTGAGTCACAGGCAATACAGCTCTCACACACCTGGGGAAAGCTGGGACTTCCCTCTCCTTTCTCCCCTCCAGAAGACACTGCTGACACAGGGTTCTATGTGCCCACTGCTCAGGAATGCCAAGTCACACTCACCTAAGATTTATTACTAGTGCAGCATGGCACAGACCATGTGTTTACTCCCTCTGTGGTTGTTGAATGACAGTGTTGTAGGCACTTGGCAGGCCAAAGGCAAGGGGCAGGTGCATCTTTGTCGTTTGGATGCTACTTTTGCCAAATGTCTTGGATGTGCCTGCTGTAGGCTGTTGTGCACCCAGCAGCAGCTAGGCAGCCAGGGGTGGCTTTGGTAGGAGGTGGACCCAGGCCTGTGATGGACTTCTGCACAACACAAGAATCAGTATGAGGCCTTGTTCAAGGAAAGACCTTGAAATTATGGAGCTACATGTGCTCCTTACCATGTCTCATGTTGTGATTTTAATGAGTAATCAATAGGCAAAGCCTGTGTTACTCTGTGGAAAATGAAATACTGGGGAATATGTTGCACTAATAAGTCACAGAGTTTGAAAGCACATAGTGTGCTTGTATTTTTAAATTTCTGGGGTGATAGGACTACAAATCCTATGACATGTTTTGTGCCCCATTAATTTTATTGAGTAAGTATTGATTTATTTGCTGTATAAAATATCAGTTTAAATGTAGCTCTCTGTGCCTGCTACTTTGTGGACATGGGGTGCCATTTTATTGGCCTGTGCAGTTGACTCACAAAATTCTTTCACCCTTTAATAAAAAACTTGCAGCACAGCTGCAGTTTTGCTCTTACTTGGAAGTGTGTGAGAGCAGTAAATGGTCTAGCATGGCAGCTCACAGAGAGCCAAAGAAAAGAGCTTGGGAAAAGTACTGTCAAATCCACCAACCTGTTAGAAGGTAAACACATCATGCAGCCTGGCAGCCACAGCTCCATGCAAAGTAAAAGGCCAAAACAGTACAGAGAAAAGCAGGCAGAGGAGAGAATGTTCATGAACCCACTTCTCCTTATGATAGGGACAGGCTCAGAGTGTGCTCACAGTCACATATTGGTCTAGCTAGTGGTCTAGCTGAAAATTGATAATTTGCAGTAATTTAATTGCTCTAAATTATGTGCCCACAACCTTTGGTGTTCCAGAGTACCAAAGAAATCATCATCAGTTTTCTTTTGTCACAAATAGCGTAACATTTTTCTTCTAATAGGGCCAGAGATGAGGAACATCTTGTTCATCAAAACAGAGATAAGTGTGAGAGGAGGGGGCATGATAAGGAACAGATCAGTGGAAAAGTGCTCTCTGTAACCAAATGTGACTTCAATGCTCAGGTTAAAAATCTACCCATTGAATAGACTGGTTTTGAGGTGTGCATGGCATGGGGATGGTGTGTATCTCACAGAGCCTTCTCTCATTTTATGTCAATGCCAGCTGCTGGTCCTCAGTGGGAAACATGCAAATAGGTTTGCAGCAACTCTCCATTGGAGCCAACTGTGACAGGATTGGGACAATCCAGCATGAGTTCCTGCATGCCCTGGGATTCTGGCATGAGCAGTCACGGTCTGACCGGGATGACTATGTGACCATCGTCTGGGACAGGATTCAATCTGGTCAGTCACTCCTCTGCTTTTCCTTTCAGTCTCTGGTGTTAGCAGTTTAGCTGTGGAACATCCCTTCCAGCCATCTTTTGGTGGTCATGTTGTTCTCTCACCTGGACTTACTTTTCAAAGCCAGTATATCAATACACTAGATCTAAAGGGACATCTGTTTGAAACAGAAATTCTCCCTTGCTGTTGCTGTTGTCACCCCTTGTGCCACAACATTTTCTGAAGCTCTAATGAGAGATCTGGATCTTGTTATGCTACTTGTTGTACCACAGAGCAGCAAAAGAGGATAATTTAGTTTGTTTAAATGAATACTCTAAAAGCACACTTACTCTAGAAACCCCTAATGAAATAAAAATAACTAAACTTCACCCTTCACCCTGTCTAAAAAATCCAGTGGGACCAAAGCCAGTAGAAAACCTCCAGGGAAAACACTGGTCTTTCTCTTTCTGCCTGTCTGCTACACCTGGTGCAGGCAGCAGAGCTGAGAGAGCAGAGTGTGCAGGGGTTGAGCAGGCAGGAGAGACCTTTCAGGGTCTGTGTCATACCAGCAGTTACTTTAGCAATGCAGCTTGTGAACTGTAAGTGTTGGTATATTTGGTACAAGCCTGAGAGATGGCACAGAATTCCTCAGGACTTTGCCCTGTCTCTGTCTCTTTAGCTTGTCATGGTCCTCTGTGACCTTCAGGCTATTCAAAAACAAAGTTCTATACACAGACTTGATGTTTTCCTAACACAGGTACACACAGAAGACCGAAAAATTAGATAATGATTAAAGCTAATGCATTCTTATTTAGTAGTGACCAATAGTCAGGTGCATATGCAATTATATATTACAGAAAATTACTTAGACTCTGTTATTTGATTTCCATTATGTTTTGCTGACTCTTTGTTGACAAGCTGCAGTATTGTGAGACATTTGAAACTGCTGCAATTTTTTTTACACTGACCAGAATACAGTTACTGTATTTTGACTGATTTAAATCTTGACTCGCCATTGGGTAGTAAGCAATTGGGTTTTTGTTCATACTCCAGAAAACATCTGTAAAGCTAAAATCTGGAAGCTTATCTGATTACAACTCTAAATTTTTTATTGTTACCTAAAATGACTAGCAATTGAACATCAGAGAATACAGACTGGAAACAGTTGCAAATTGGAGTAATTTGAGTACTGAAACACTCTCTCCACTCTTGGGTATCACAAGTCCATCAAAGTTTACAAGTAGTTCCACAGGAAAAATTTTCAGGTGGCAAAAACTTTGCTTCATCCACCAGAAGTCATCAGTGGCTGAAAAAGGAAAGTAAATAGCCCTAGACTGGAAATAAAACTGTTTTGAACAGTAAGTACAAGTAAACAACTACAAAAAAAAAAATTGAGATCTGATAGATTCTCTGTCACTGTAAGTCCTTACAACAAAATTTGATTCCCTTGAGCAACAGACAATCTTTCCTTTCAATTTTGCCATTTAGGTAAAGAACATAATTTCAATAAATACGATGATAAAAGATCAGACTTCCTGAATGTTCCCTATGACTACAATTCTGTGATGCACTACAGCAAGACTGCGTTCAGGAACGGAACTGAGCCCACCATCATCACCAACATACCAGACTTCATTGATGTCATAGGACAGCGGATGGATTTCAGTGAGTACGACCTCCAGAAACTGAACCGGCTCTACAACTGCAGTAAGTTTCCCCATTTATTTATATTATTTGAAAGAATCATTTGAAAGAAATGAGGCTGATACATACACGCTGGACCCATCCAGACACAAGTGAAAGAGATACTAACATATTTAGAGAAGTGAATTGTGTTAAGAACACCACAAATAATGGTGCAGCTAGAAATAACAGACCTCCTGCAGAAAACTGCTGAGTAGCAGAGGCTTCTGTGCAATTTTATCTGACCTTTAGTTAAAAACTAGCTTTGCTCAGCAGCTGATTTTTGTTCATCCCTTGGGTGGCTGTTTAAAATGTGTGCTTCTGCACAAGGCCTTCTGGTTTTTTCCCTGTATTTTTTTTCCCTGAGCTGTTGCTCAGACACTGCACAGAAATGAGTGTCTTTGCTGTGGCTGTTGTACCTACTCCACTTCCATGGAATCTGTGAGACAGAGTGGGTATTCATGCAAATAGGTACCATTCTGAATAAAATGCAAGTTTTCTAAATTTTCATGTTTACCTTCAAACCTGGTCTCTAACAAAAATGGTCAAAAGAGTTATTTTGCTCAGGTGGGGTTTATTTTACAAAGCTGAATGAAGGTAAGAGACAGAGAAATCTAGACAATTCTGTTATCAAATTGGAACATAATTCTGTAATTGTTGCTGTATTCAATGTACCCTGGCATTCAGAATGAAACTTTGACAATATCCCAAGTAGTGAGTACTGGCTTACAATTATATTTTAAGCCTCATTATACAGATTCCTTAAACAATTATCAAACTGGTGTATTAAAATGGAGCCATTTTTTGAGTGTAAAATTCTGATGAAAATATTTCCATTCATGTAGGTCTAAACTGAACACACACATGCAGCCTTAGCTTCTAGCACTTGCTGTACAGTCAATTAGGCATTATAAAAGTGCTTACAGCTAAGGATGTCTTTAACAGGGGATAGGGTCCTTTTCCCTTTCCATTAATCTTATCTATTTTCTAGCATTCTCATGCATTACAGAAATACTTCATGATTTTTTTAAAAACTTTGCTCCTTAATAAAGTGCCATAGGCACATTCCCCAAACGAAAAAAAGGCCCAGTCCTGCTGAAATCAGTGACAAAACTTCCACCACCTTCAGTGCAATCAGGACCTGCCCTGCTCCCCAGTGCTTCTCTTGGCTTCACATGATGTGTGTAGTGTGGATGATATTTGCAGAGACAGAAATATTGTCAGATCACCCATCTGTGGCAGGGAGGACAGTGCTCCCAGCCCTCACCCACGCAAAAGATTACTTCATTTGCTGGACATGATTTAAGGAAATGTTTGAACTAAATGTCTGCTAGAGGCCCATGTGGACAGGAAATTGCATTAAAAATGTGGATCTTGGTTCCTACATTGAAGAAAACAATGCACAACATAAGAAATTCTGACTGATAGTTTAGTGCTGCTCCAATCTGTAATTCTTTGCTGTCTTTCAGGCCATGTGATAGCAGTAGATTTTAGTCTGCTCTCCCCTTGGAGGATACTGCTTGACAGAATTGATCATGAGGTTTCCCTCAGCCCCTGGAAGTTAGGACTTGTCAGTCTTTCCCCATGTATTTTCTTCCAAGTCTAGTCTTTCACGACCTACCAAGGAAGTATCTGGCTTTTGGTGCAGATGGAATTCACAACCTGCCTCACTCATTGCCCCTTTGCCTGTTTCAGGAATGAATCTCAGAAATACATCATAATCTACTGAGTCTTGCTTTTCTGTCTTCCTGGCATTCAGGTCAACACTCCATGCCAGCCAGCACTTTCTAATTAAGGCCATTAGGTTAATTCCTTCCTGTATGACCAAATCAATTTCATGTTTTATTTTGTATTTTGATTTCAAAGAGTTCTTTTGTCTAATAATTCTCCATTTTTACTTACCTTCTTTCTCCAGCAGTCTACACAACATTTGCTATGATGGCCTTTTCTTAGTTTTTAAAACATTGTGCTGACCTGTATCTTAAAAAATATCACTCATGCAACACTTCTGACTACCTTGCAGCCTCTAGAGGGTTTTTAGCTTTCTGTGAGGACAGCATAAAGTATCTCAGCAGTAGAACTGATTTGGCAGCAGTTCATACTTAAATATATAATAAATACTTCCCAGAGCTCCAGCTTAAGTGAAGCATTTGGCCTGTTATTGAGGTTGAGTTTTCTGATACTCAAGGTCTTTTTGTTATGCAATGAAACCTTTAAACCTTTCAGCCACAATATTTTATACGTACTTTAAAAAGCATTTCATTAACTTAGCTGTTTTCAAATCATGGCTGATATTACACATGAGCTCAGACATGGCACAATGGGAAACAAAAATGAAAACAGGGATAAACCTGGACTGTGCTATCTCTCACCTATCAAGTTTGCTCTAGATAGAGAAAATATTTCATATGATGTTCTCCCTTTCATATTTAACTTCACAGTCTTCCTTCACCTAATTTTTCACTTGTTATATGAAAGATATTGTAAAATTGTTATGACATGAAATATCTACTGGTCCCAAATATACCTTTGCCAAATGTGTTATTTTGTTTCTTTCAATTCCACAATTGGAAAACCAAGGTTTGTTTATTCCAGTCAAATAGCTTCTCCTCTTCTATATTTCAAAATAAGGACTCCAGCTGATACGTTAGTGAGCTTGCATCAAAATCTGTGGCCATGTGTGCACTGGCCCAAAGAAAGCAGAAAAAAGAATGGGAAGTCTCAGGACCTTTTGACTATAATATGAAGGTGTGTCACTTGGGTTGGTATTAGTGCTCCTTTTATAAATAAAAGATGTGATATGATAATCAGCAGATGCCCTCCTGTGCTTGCTGAGGGACCAGAGTGTTCCTGATGACATCTTATTGTCAGTGTTAATCACCAAGTGTTTTGAGTTCCTGAACATTGTATGTATGAATGCTGATCATATTTGAAGCCACTGATTACTTGGTGTTTGCATTTAGTCTTTCTCTGCTCATGGCTTTGGACCTTCAGAGTTAAAATGTGTTATATAATAAAGTTTTTTGGTTTTTTTTAATGTCATAGCCTCCTCCCTAAGTTTCATGGACACGTGCAGTTTTGAACTTGAAAATATATGTGGCATGATTCAAAGTTCAGATGATAACAGTGACTGGCAGCGTGTGTCTCAGGTTCCTGCTGGGCCCAATACTGATCACACTAATATGGGAGAATGCAAAGGTATGAGAAAAAAACTCTTATCTTTTGGGGAAGTGTTTTCTGCAGAGGCATGCGAGTTTGCTTCAAGCTTGGCCTTGTTATCTGTTTATTTTTTGATGAATTACAGTTTATTTTTTAACTAAGCAGCATAAATCTACATACCTAGGGACATCATGTGATATGTTGATTTTCTGCTTATTTCAGAAGATCGAATATCCTTATCTCTTTTGATCTGCTTTTTCTCTTAGAGTCACATCCTGTCATGAGAGTGATATAAAGCATTGAACCTGTGATAAAGGCACACCAAATAGATTGCTGCTTTTCTGAATAATTGCTCAACAAGTCCTTGGACAGAAGTAGGATTTTGAAATGTATATTATCAAGGCTGAGGTGAAAAATCAATTGATGATCTAGCTAGATGTATCTCAACCAGTCGGAATGGTCCAACAGTTCAGGAGCTTAAACCAATCCTGCAGAGAGTCAGCTATGAGTTACTGGCACTGGGTAAAGAATAAAAACCATTGGTTTTGAGTACAATTTGCTAGAGATAATGAAATGAGGACAAAAGATACAGGAATAATAGTTCTACCTTTGGAAAATATGAACAGGTAACAGTCCTAAGTCAGAGATTTGTACAGGATCTACCTAACTCCGACCTGACTGTGTCTTCTAGAGTTAGTACAATACAGCATTGAGAAACTCAGGATACCAGGACAGTTCTGTTTTCTCTCCCCTCTACCACTCATTTCTCATAATTTTGGCAGATTCTGGCTACTTCATGCATTTCAACACCGGTGCTGGAAGAGAAGGAAGCACAGCTGTCCTGGAGAGCCGAATTCTGTATCCCAAAAGAGGTTTCCAGTGCTTACAATTCTATTTATATAACAGTGGTGACAAGAATGACCGGCTGAATGTCTGGGTCAGGGAGTACACGTCAGCCAATCCAAATGGCACTCTGAGATTCATCGAAGAGATAAAAGGTATGGAACAAAATTGCATTTTGTTTTAATCTATACTCAGTATTCTTCAAAGTACTGGGGGAATTATTGTGGCAAAGTCACTCATTTCCTAGTGCTGTTCTTTGGCCTCTTCTCTATCTGTGTAATTGATTCGTTGCTGCTGAAATTATACCTGTTGGATCCTCTGTCAGCTGTTTTCCTATAATATAATAAATTACCACAAATTTCAAACTCTTGTATTTATCAAGATAGTTTTCTTGCCAAACTAGCTAAAATTCCATGAGCAATCATTTTAACTGTTCTAGAATTGCTGGTATCAATAGCAGCTGATGAAGCTGGAATATTACAGTAAATTACAATTAATAAGAAAGTATAATAAACAAATGGAAAGCATAAGTGCCCTGGAATACCTAATATATAAGTTAAAAAAAGATAAAATTTAAATAACTGAAAGATATGAGCAGCAGATCATGATTTAAGTTGTGGTTTGAAGACTAAATTCTTGTGGTTTTAGGAGCCTGTGGCCTACAGAATGATCAGCTGAGGTCAGCTACTGGACAAGAGGTCTTTAAGCTAGAATTGCCAAAGTCACCTTATGATTAAATTACTTTCTCAAATATTTAACTATTATGTGGTCTCCATTTCAGCCACGCCTAGTTCAGAAGGATCTGAGCAAGTTCTTTTACTAAATAGATATAATTTCTGTCTCTTTGTCCTGTTAGGCTCAGCTGCTGCCAGTATCTGTTTTCTTTTTTCCACTCTTTTCTTCACCTCTATGGCTTCACCCTCTGTGCCCTCTGAGCTAACAGGCATGCTTAACATAAGAGTTGCTAAGGCAGGTGTAGACTTCACATCAGTTTGAGCCCTCCAAATTCTTTCAAATCCTACTTTGATGCCAAGAATAATTTCTCCAGACTTCAGCCTTTCTCACAAACACTCTTTTGTGTCTGAGGCCCCATCTCCCATTCCTGCTTTCTTGAGTCCATAATTTCCTTTGAAGACTCTGATCTCGTAAGTGTGTCCAAAGAGGCACCCTATTTTGACAATCTGTGACAAAACTGTTAGGAATGGTTTAAGATCATTTCCCCCTCCATGCTTCACTTCTCTCAAGTGAGAAGTTATCCTCACCAGTGTAGTCAATAACCTGGAAGTAACAGTGACCCTACAGTCTCTTCCATCCATGATCTGACACACTGGCTGAACTGCTCATGGGATTGCACTGAACTATGATGTTCAAGAAGCTTAGGAACAATCCCTGAACCCTTCCCACTGGTCTGTGGCAGCTGGGGATTTTTGAACTGCACACATTACATGTAAAAATTCTTTAGCTTATGCAGAAGACAATTTCATGGGAAACAGTGGGGTACTTTTCTTCTTGTTTCTGCATTAATTTTTTCCCTCCTAATTATAACAGTAATGAAAAATATGAATAAATCAAGACTTGTATTTGAGATCCATTGTGTTTTGCTTAGAGTTGTTAGGAGAGTGATGCATGAGTTCTGTACCTGGAATTGGCACTGCTTGTTCAATAAATGCAGCTGGTCTTCTGTGCAGATGAACCAAAACCAGGCTGCAAAAGAAAGTGTTTTGGTGCACACACTTTTACAAAAGGGTGTTCTACTTTCATTGATCTCACAAGGCCCCTGTGCAGAGGTCCTTGCTTTTGTGTACACTGCTCTTGGAGTCAAGAGGAATTTGCTAGTGCAGGCACTTTTGGATGCAGCATCAAACTTGCAGAGAGGTTTTATTGCACAAAGTAGGTTTTGCAAATGAGTGGCTTTAATTTGACCTTCGTACCATTAATCATGTGATGGGTGAATGGTGCTTCTGCATAGGCAAGCTTCCAAGAAGCCATTTAAAAATACAAAAACAAATGGATGAACTAGTGCTGTAGTTCCAGGTTCCCAGAATCCTCTGGAGCATTTTTTTTTGCAGAGGCATACTTTTGTAGAGTATTGTTGCTCAGTTATTTGAATATAACTTCTGAATTTTTTCTATTTAACAATACCGGTGAAACTATTTCTGTGGATTTAATAATTACAACATCCGGATTAATTTAAAGAAATTTTATTTAAAAAGTAAAAGGAAAAGCAGTTTTAAAACCCATCAATAAGCACTATTATGCATATTAATTCTGTTAAAATATTGTATTGAGCAAATATGATCTTGAACTGAAAAAGTAACATCAACAGAAGAAATATTCCATCAGTGCCAGTGGAAAAATTCTTACACAGTGTTGGTATAGAGTCCACAGTCCTGTCAGTGTTTGACTGAACTCTGATCAGAAATCTCTACCCTTGTTTTTCAGGCTCACCTGAGACCCACTGGCAGCTCCATCATGTTTCTTTGAATGTCACAAGTAAATTCCGGGTTGTGTTTGAAGGCGTGAGAGGAAGTGACTTGTCAAATGGAGGCCTCTCTATTGATGACATCAACTTGTCAGAAACTCAGTGTCCCCACCACGTCTGGCATATCAGAAATTTCACACATCTCCTCAACACGAGTCCAGCAGGGAGAGATGGGATTATATACAGTCCACCTTTTTACTCCAGTAAAGGATATGCTTTTCAGATCACCTTGTATGTAAATGGTACCACTGACAACCCATTTAATTTAGGAATATACTTGTCCTTGATTTCTGGAGCAAATGACGATCATTTGGAATGGCCCTGTCCATGGCAACAAGGTACCATGATCCTGCTTGACCAGCATCCTGATATTCGTCAACGGATGTCAAACCAAAGAAGCGTAACAACAGACCCTCTGAGATTATCAGGTTAGTTAAAATCAAACATGTAAAACACAGACAAAAGACAAGGGATCACATCTCTTCTATGTGTAAATTAATGCATATTTTTTAGTTTCTGGAATGTTTCATATGTTGGTAGCAACAATAGTATTGATCCACAGACAAGAAAAAAATCAAACCTACAAGCAAGTTAAGCTGGGACTCTGGATTTCAAAGTTGCATTTGCATAAGAAACAAGTGGATGATCTATTCCTAAAGTTTCTTTCATATGTGTTGCAAGGATACACTTATTTCTGTTTTAATGATAATGGAAGTTTTCCAGAAGTCATGAAAAGTAAAATACTGAATTAACAATACAGGCAGTTTATACCAGATAAAAGTGCAGCAACTATCAAACAAATCCCTGTCCTCCTTGTCAAAGTTACAGTGATGTCAGCACAAGACTCCAGATGGACAAAGTACTGATTCAAATTATGTAATCTGTACTTGTTCAAGATGTGCAAAGATAAGGGCCGTGGTCCACAATAACTTGGAAAGTGGCAGTTGACTAAAAAGTAACTCTAAGAAATGGTAAGAATCTCTACAGAGAGAGACATGAGAGAAAACATCCACATTCAGCATTGGAGAAAGTTTGGATTAAAGCCATAATGACTTTCTAATTTTTGCTGAAAGGAATCTTCTCTGCCACTGAATTAGTTTTCTGGACTTTCAGACTAGAAAGGAAGGAAGGCACAAACCCATCCAATTCATATTATTATTATTTTAAAACAGTATATTTTACATTTCATTTGCTATGACACTGGCTCTACATGAAAATCAAGTGGGTAATCTAGAAAGACTTAATGTCCTCTCTGTAAATGAAAGACACACCACACCGTATCCTCCATAGATGTTTGAAAAAAGATATTTTCCTTGTGCTTCTGCTGTTACAGCCATTGCACAGCCCTTTTCCTTCTCTGACCCTGTGGACATGCAGTCTTGTTTGTCCCCTGCTCCTTCTCCCTTGATTATTCATATATTGCAAATAGTCCACGATTCCCAAGGGAAGCCTTGTAACACACACTCTTTATCTAACCAGAGAGGTGTTGGAGCAGGCAGTTCTTTGTCCTTCTGTCAGATTCTTTCACGGACAATCAGGCTCAGAGCTTTAGAACAGGGTTTGATGAAGCAGCATCAGTGATCTGTGATCATTTAGGTTGTTCAAATATCTTGTGCCTCACATCTGCTGCAGAAGATGCTCTCTTTTGAGAAGCACTGCATTAACTCATTTACAGATGATTTATGTGCTACTTATCTTCTTGACCACCTCACTTTAAAGAACTAAAAAGAAAATACAACAGGTTTTCAACTAGCTCTCCAATAACCTCATCTCCAGCACATTCTTTTCTCAGTACCTCAGGCTAAACCAAATCATTGAAGATCTCCATTGCTTTGTGCTTCTCATCAGTGGGGAATCTCAGGTGACTGAGATTTCTGCTGAGAGACAAATCCACAGCAGTGGATTCATATTCTTTCTCTCTCTCTCTTTTTTTTATCTTTTCCCCAGAATCCTCATCAAAATTTACTTGGGATAGGCCAGATAAAGTGGGATCTGAAGCAACTTTTCCCAATGGAACTAAATACATGAGAGGTCCAGGAGTTGGAACAAGTGCATTTTTAACTCATGACAGACTTAGAAGCCGCAACTTTATTAAAGAAGATGGTGTTTATATTCTTTTAACATTGGAAGGTATGTAAACATAGCTGATACTCTTTACAATGTAGTAAACAGTGTCAGATACTAAGTCACCAGTGCTGTAGTTATAAATGCACGACGTACTTTGCACCTGAGCAGTATTTGAATTATGCCTGTATCTAAAATCAAATCATGTGTTTGAATAAATTTGTGAACAGGTACATACAGAGTACAATTCCTTTATCTCATGTGAAGGTGTATAAAACAATGCTAATCCTGTGCAAGTTGTTTTGAATAGATTAATTTGAATAAAACTGTTTTTGGAAAAATTCTAGAGGACCTTTCCAAAATACATCATGCTCCTGAAAGGCAAAAAAGACTGTTTATTGATTATACCTTTGGACAGGTTTATTGCTCTTTATTATTAGAAATTATCATTAGAATAAGAACAAAAATAATGTGAAGCAAAGACCTTATTTCCTGTGGGTTCATCGTGCAGACATATCGCATCTCCTGTCAACTGAGCCGAACATTCCATCCCCTGTTGTTACAACTACCAGTGCCAGCACCACCAAACCTGGCCCTCGCCCTACTGCCACCAGCAAGCCCCCCCCTGGCACTGAGAGCACCACCACTGCACCCACCACCCAGGATCCAGAGGTGCCAGCATTCTGCCCAGACAACCCCTGTCAGAACGACGGTGTCTGCGTTATGGTAAACAGAGCACCCGTGTGCAGGTAACTGCCTTTATTCACTCTCAAATGCAGTTTTAGGACGAGTAATGGAAGTTTCTAATAAAATCCAACTTTGCTCCTAATGAAAAGGAAGGCTGTAGCTGATTAAGGCAAGTATTTGCAACTGTTCCTGTGAGACCGAATTTATGGCCAATTTGGGCAACAAAGCTCCTAACCTCTGCATTTCATCATTTTGAAGTACTCTGCTTGACTTTCCTGTAAATTATATTTTAAATGCATTTATTATATTCAGTAATGTATTACTCTAGGTCTTTAGAATTCCCTATAGCAAAATGTAGAAGAGTTGAATGAATGTAATTGAAAGAAAAGAGCATTTATATTGTTAGGGAAGATTTTCAATACTTATCATGTAGGAAGCAGCATAGACATTATTTTAAAATTTGATTCAGAAATATTGTACAGTGCAAATTATGACAGTGAATTATCAAAGTGTAGTCGCTCACCTTTGAAATCAGCAGTGAAGGTTGAGGAATAAAAGATTGTTTGCCCTGCAAGAAGATTAATATCAACTTTTATTTAATTCTCTGTGGATACGTTTACGTAATCTACCTGCCTGATTAGCATTGTTCCAGCTCTCAGATAAGCTCTGAGGCTGAAGATAGTAACCTTAGATGCTGTGCCAGGGCAGGTAGACTGGGGAAATGGTGTGAGGAAAACATAAAGGCCAAGAGCCACAAGAGTCAGGATGACTCATTAAGTGTTACGTATCCCCATTTAGAAACCTTTTAAAAAATAGTTCTTGTGCAACTCAGAAGAAGCAGGTCACAAATATGAGTAAATGTCAAGAGGTTCAAGAAGACAAAAATAAAAAATAAGCCGAATGTTATGCCTCATTTCAAAATTATGGAAAGAGAACATTTATTTTCTGACATCTCTGGACCCTTTGAAGCTTTAGTGCCTTTGTGATCTAATTTCTGTCCTATGGAAATGTGCAACCAGAAGTCCATTTCCACCCCAATTTTCTGTTGGGAAATGGGTGGGAATGTGATACCTTTGTTCAAGCTGAATCACCTGGAGTACCCCCAGAAGGCAATATCTTTGTAGCACACTACAAAACATACTTCTTTTCAGAGCTGAGGTAGTCCTGAATAAATGGCTTAGACTGGAGCTAGAAAATCAATACATAAGGAACAACCAAGGTTTGAAAGATGAGGGCAGGTGTGCTGACTGTGGTGTTGGGTAAGGTGATAGAATCAAAGCCCAGAGGTTGTTTTCACTCCTAAAAATGGATGACATGAGGCTGTTAATTTCTTTTCTTACCTGCTTGTTGGGTGAGGTCAGAGGCAGCTCTTGCAAGTTCTTTAAATTCGAAAATTACAAAAAAAAAGAGAAGCTCCATAGATCAGCTGCAACCAAGCACTAAGTGGTCAAGAGGATCAGGAAAGAATTTAGGATTTCTGGCAAAGGCTCTCTCTGAAAGCACAACCTATGAAATATCAGGAAGCTAAAGAAGCACATTTAGCTGTGCAAGACCACTCAGGCCACTCAAGACAACTTTAAAATAGAAGTCCATTTTAAGGTAATTTCCGTATGCTTTAGGATATAGAAATTGCATCAGAGATGCCATTTTTCTGAGGCAGACCTTTTCACACCTTTAATCTTTAGGAGTTAACACATGTTTGTTATTTTGCTTTCTAGATGTCCAGCAGGTGACAACTGGTGGTACATGGGAGAAAAGTGTGAAAGGAAAGGCTCAACTCGAGAAAATACTGTAATAGCTGTTTCTTCAACCATAACTGTGTTTGTTGTAATGCTTATTGTCACCATCACGACTGCAGTGTGCCTTAAAAAGAAATACAAGCAAAGAAAGCAGAATAAGGAGAACCTAACTCTAGAAGAAGTAAGTACTTTGCCTCTTTCAACAAATATACAGACACATGCACACATACCTATATTCATTAAAAAGTAAACAATCAAATTAAGTAAGAAGCAAATGGGAAGATGTCACCTTTTTGAAGCCTAAAGACTCCAGGGTAAGAATTAAAGAGCTCCTTTAAGTGACTCTAATTTATCAAAAACCAAAACCCCACTTAATTCAAAACCTGTTCTTCTCTTTCATCCCCCTCCACTCTGCCCCAATGACAGCCTACATTGAGTGGGATAGGGTGAACAAAGGGGTTAATTTTCAATGTGTAATTAAACCATATTTTCTGCTCAGTAACCTTGTATTTCATCTACAACTGCCTATTCTACTAAAGATCTCCCCTTAAAATACCTGGATATAGTGCTAAAAATGCATCCTAGGATATCAAAACAAAAGGTAAATCTAAAAATAGTTTTTCACTTTCAAAGGCCATTTTTTATGCAAGGCATGAAGTAGCCATGGAAATATTGACTTAAGGAAAGGTTAAGAAGACAGCAGGTTAAAACCGTGTAGATGACGGGGTCAGAAGTGCCATGAGTGCCATGTACTAGATAGAAGCAGCATTTGGGCATGTTTTCTCAGGAAATTTCATTCAGTCTGAGCCTCCCACTTTAAGTAGAATCTTGTCTTGGAAATAACAAATATTACATAGTTTAGAGGGACTCGCAGGAGAAATTTTGTAAACAAACTGAAGAGGAGTGTCCTTCCAGAAAGCAGAGTTCCACATTTAATTTTGTACTAATACTCTCTGTGTGATACCCCATTGAGTTGCAGTACCTCTGTGGAGTGTCAGATACTTGACACTGCTACTTCATGACCTTCCAATAAATAGTTTTGGTTTCTTTGCAAGTAATGCTCTTACATTATACACATACTTCCCTTCCTTATACGCTTTTAAGATGTGGGTTTGGCTTTTTTTTTCCACTTAGACTAAAACATCCTTCTGAAGATAATGCAAACAAGCATCAAAGACACAAGATGAACATCACTGCAAAACCACAACTACGTCATCATTCTTTCTGTTCCTTTTATGTCAACCATCATGATAAAAGTTTGTGAAGTCTGGAAAATAATTCATCATCTGGATAAAATACTGCACTAAAGTCAATGGAGTGTCTGACAGTGCTGTGTATTGTCATGCAATGGAGAAATACATTGTGTCACACAGCTGCCTTGTCCCTCAAGTCTACCTAAATATGAAGAAAACATGAAAAGAGCATCCTAAATTTCAGTCAACACAGGAAAGTCTAAGTTTGCTGTATTATCTTTGCACAGTTTTCTATAATAAAGGGGAGCTGGATCCTGTATTCAGAGGGTACCCAGCAGTTCTCTTCCTGCTGCAGCTGACAGTCAGTAATATGAGAGTTCGTGGAGTGTGGGAGTGTCTGGTTCATTATGTTATTTGGTTGTGATCTACTCACTATCAAAGAAGTAACAAGTAATGAGAAAGTAATAAATGAACCTCAAGAGACACATTAATGAAGAAGACAGTAGAGATAATAATGAGGATCCAGAATGCTTCAGCCACTGATTGATGGTCCATTAGACGAAATACGCAGGCAGAACCCTCAAGAAAGTCAACCTGTGTTACATTCCCCTGTGGAAATGGTTTATGCCCCTCAGGGACCCCTAGAGTTTCTAACCATGTAGTTTAACCCTTCCTTCCCTTTCTGACCCTATTGGCTGTGTCCCAAACTGCCCCTCCCTGGCAGGAGCTGAGAAAAGACCCTCTCCCTCTGTGCACGCCCTCTTTCCTCTCTGGACACCACCTGGAATAAACATCTTGAACTGCAGCTGGGGGTCAGAGCCTCTTTTGGGTCCTGTCCATGAAATATTCCTCCAAAGCCTTCTAAGGCCGGAGCTAGCACTGGAACTTTGGAGGGGTTAAAAGGAGGATTTATTTCAAACCTGAACAATTATTAACTGATAGGAAGGGGGAATATGATTAACATGAGTGTTGTGGAAAAGTTGAGGCTGCTTGAGATACAGGCTATAAGAAAAGGCTTGTAGATGTATGTAAAAATTACTATGGGGTGTTTAGGGAAAGGATCAGAACATCCCAAGAAAAGTGGGGGAAAATAGGGCCAGAAACTGGAGAGACCTACCTGCAAAAGAGCCAGAGGAGACCACAGGTTTAGGGCTCATGGATCTAGGTACTAGCACACGGAGGAACTTGCATTAAAGGGTCTATGTGCCAGGAACCATAGGGACTGTTAGCCATGGGGCTTGTAGATCTAAAACCCAGCAACTGGAGGGACTGGCATGGGTGTTCTGTATGTGTCTTGAAAGCTCAAGGTGCCAGCAACAGCTGGAGGGATCAGGTTGGGTGTTGATGTGTAAGAGGTCTAAGTGCTGGCAGCTGGAGAGATCTGTGTGTGTTAGTATTTCTTCAGTGAATTTAATCCTGTGTTTGTGTGTGTGTGAGTGCATGCATAATTCACTAGCAAACTTCAAGGTGGAGTAGCTGGTGAGGTGAAGGAAACATTTCCACATCTGGAAGACTCAAACATCACACTGCCCTATCTGGCAAGCAGAAAGTTACTTGTATACCACTGCCAGAACTCCCAAGCATGGATATTTAACAGGTTTAGACGTCATGCTAACATTTAAGGGGCTCCTGCATGTTTGAGTGTGTTTCTGGATGTGGAGAAGAGGGCACACAAACCTGAGAACCTGCATTCTGATTTCCTGGAAGGGAGGAGGAGGACAGGGCTGTGTGCCCTTCTGTGAGTTTGGGGAGCATTACAGAGGGGTTGTGCTGCCCATGCTGCTCCTGTGTGTGTGCAGCAGCCTGTCCTGCCAGCCACTTCAGGGACTCCTGTGTGAGAGTGTCAGTGTGTCTTGGACACAACCTTGCTGCCAGCCACACCTGCGAGCTGGAAGAGGAGCAGCAGCAAGATCCTTAGGACAGGGATGTCCAGATCACCTGGGACCATTCCTGGCTGGGCATGTTGGCTGGGGAGCTGCATCCCAGGTCTGGGAGATTCACTGGCTCCCTTAACACCCCTGACAAATAGAGCTACAATTCAGTAGGATTTAGAGGAAAAAGTAAGCATGGAAATAAAAGGGCCAGAAGAAACAAAATATCCCTCCCTGCAGACACTTTGCAGAGGGAGATGGCAGCCACCACGGGCACAAATCATCACATTTCTAGTGTTTTGGAGGGGGGCTGTGAGAGACAGGAGTGCCAGTAATGGAAATGTCAGGTCACACCAGATGGTTGGTAGACTGGTACGTGAACGTGTTCACATTTAAAGGTCAGCAGCTACTTTGATTGCCTGGGATAGGTGTTGATGATTTTAACATTTGTCATGCAATTTACCCTAACTCTGGGCAAGAGCACTTCAAATGTATGGAAATTTGATGAGGGAGCAAGTCTTCCTGTGAATGCTACTGCACAGCACAAAGCAACAAATGTGTATTCTTCTGTATCAACGCTATATATGTAGTCCTCTGATTCATATTCTCTGAAATGTAGTTGTATTTAAAGCATTCATGGCTGGGTTTATTAGCTTTTGTTGGAATCCAAAGATTCATGAAAACAGACAGACAAAATTAACAAAGATTTGTCAGAGCTAACAAACCTCCTGGATAGGAAAATACCCTACTATAGCTGTCTTAAAATAACTTTCCTATTTCCACACATCTTCATCAGCAGTTTTCATGCAAATAATCCTCCAAATGCGCCTTCAATTAAGATATGCACATAGATTTACATGGAGTTAAGAAGACACAAATGAAACTGTTCATAAATTCAACCCTGGCTACAATTCTTAACATTGTAAACTGTGAGCATTTGATAAATTCAAATGTGAAGTACCAGATTTGTGACTGTAGAGATCATTTATATTTTTGAAATCCAGATTACATGAGACACTTACCTGTACTTTCTTCAGAAGAGAGCTAAATACACAGAGCCGTATTACAATGTAATTTCAATACATTAAGGAAGATAAAAATTCCATAGGCCATATCCTGAAATGCTAAACTTTCATGGGAAAAAAAAAAGCTTCTGGTTATTAATTTCAAACAGGAATCTCCCAGTCAGTGAGTGTGAACAACTCACTTCCATGAAGCCAAAAGAGAGGTTTTTAAATGTCCTTAACTGACCTAAAAGTACTCCAGGGGAGTAAGCTATTTTCAATTTTACAATGCAGAAAAATCACTCAGGAAATGCAGAATGAGGTTCAATATTACACTTTATTGTTTATCACAAAAGTTATGCTATTAGCTCAAGTCCCTGAACAAATAGATTTTTCTTAAAAAGCTCTAGCAAAAACGACCTAATGATCTTAATTTTGGAGAGGTGCACTTTACACATTTACAGATAATATGGATACTTATCCCAGTCTGATACTGTGTTGGCTGGTCAAAGAGCTATGCATGGGCTTGCAGCCTGAGTGCTTACTTTATTTTCCTGGAGCGAGTTTATTCACAGAAAGTTTTACTAAAAATCTTTACTGTAAGTATCTCTCTGTAAAATCACTGAGATACTAATGGGATAGTTAACACCACCAGTCCAATCTGCACCAATCCATTTATCTTTCCTGTCCTTCTCACACTGTAGTGATTGAAGTTGATTTGCAACAAGGATTTACTCTGCCCACATGCCTGCTCAGGCACATTTCACTCTCTACACACCAGAACTATTGTGAAAACCTTATTACCACGTTCCCACAATATGCAGGACAAGAGTTTGGGCTGTGGACATTGACTCCTTGGGTTGCCTGCCCTGCTCTGTTCCTCATTCAAGAGCATCTCTAGTGAAAACCAGACCTAAGTGAATGTTTTCTTCTCTGCTCCTCCTTTTCTGAGCTCCAGATCTGCTGTACAGCTGGACCCAGCAGAGTATGTGCACATCGTATCCAGATCCGTGTGCATGACTCAACTCCCACTTTCAGGAGTCACAGCATGGGCTTAAAAATAAACTCACTCAGATATTCAAGGCAGTGGCTCAGGTGTGGAATAATAACGAAAAAAACCCTGTAGGTCATCGTTCTAGCTACTTCTTGGTCTTTCCTCAACAATCTCAGCACTGCAGAAAACCTTTTAGTCATGCCATTGACTATCTGTGCTAAACAGGATAAGCAGCCTCCTATTCCTGATACAAGCAAACCAACTCACTGCTATTGGCATCACACAGATCAGCTCTGCTCAGTTTAGCTTTTGCACAAGTAGCAAGTTACTGAGTCATAATGTCTCAGTTTGGCTGGCACAGCATTGTCTAAATGCAAAAAAGGGACTGATCTTAGACACCAGCCCTCCTACTTCAGCTGCGTGTGTCAGGTGTCTCGTGCCACCCACGCCAGACACGGTCCCAGGGTGCAGGGCAGGAGTCATGACTTGTCATTTTCTTTAGGTGCAATTCAGAACAGAGAAGTAGTTTTTTTCCTTTTTATTTTTCCCTCAGGCCTCTTTATCCACTGCTATTAGAGGTCAGGGTCTTTTGCTAAGACACAGATGCCATCAGCTGAACTACCTTTGACTCTGATAAATAGGATCTTAATTCTCCTCTCTTCTTGGAGTGCATTTTCAAGCTATCTTTGGGGTTAGTGATACTGATAGTTATGTCTCAAAAGGAGAAGATAACCAACAATTAAACTGCCTTTTCTGAAGCAGCCAATGCTTTTCTTCAAATCTAGAGTTATTGTTTAGAGACTTTTGTAGTATTGATGCAGTAATGGCAAAATATCTGTATTTTGCTCTGTGTTGTGAAAGTATGAAGAAATACATGGTGATATTATTTTCCCACTTCTTTCAACGACATATATTCTAGTTTATTACAAAAGACAACTCTAAAGTTGAGATTTAAGGATTTATTTCATGCAAGAATATTATGATTTTTTTTCAGCAGACAGATTCCATGTAGTTGCTTTCTTTGTCTTCTCTCTTTTCTGAGCATCAACAGAAATAACTGGGAAAAAACCATGACCACAACCACTCAGACTGATTACTACTTACACTCTAACTGGTATCATAAAGGCTGCAGACAGGTTTACATTGGAGTTCTTTTGCTCATAAATTCCTAAGCTTCTGCTGGAGATGAAAAGTTCCATGCTTGATCTATGCCTTTGAATTCACCTACTGTGAAAACAAAATAGCATCAAAGAAGTTTAACTGGAATGTCAAGAACTTAAAAGAACAAAACCAAACCTCATTGTTTCCCAAGGTTGCAATGCTTAATCCTACAATACATAAACATGGTCACTCTTCCAATGCAATACTCATGGGGAAAAAGACCTGTGAGCTCTTTATGAATTTGAATCTTATCTCTAAACAATTTGATGGACTATTTTGATTAACTTCTTAATGTTAGCCTTTCTACTTCACAGTTACTAATATGTAACTAGAACCAGCCACCTTCTCTGCTAGAGCTCTGTGTATGTGCACTTGCCCTTGATTTTTTTATTTTAACTCCATCTGGATCTACAAAGTCTATGCTACAAAAAACCAGATCAAAACTTCCCAGAGCGAGAGGGAGGCACATCTCCCTCTTCATCTCTACCTTTCCCCGCCCCCATACTTCTCACACTTGGCTTTGGAGGCAGCTTTCACTCATTTAAATATTTGCTTGTTCAAAACAAAAATTAATAATTAAAAATGTCATAAAAAATCATTGCAACTCCAGTTTTGCTTGTTAAGAAAGCTATTAGTTTATTGAGTTTGGTTGTTATTAAGTTGTTTAATAACATTTGTTTATTAACTGTGGAAGGAATCTCTGTTTTAGAGGCTCCTTAGAAGAGTCAGGTTTCATTCTGGCAGCTACTATCATGCTTTCATCACCAGAAAAGATTTGTCAGTGTAAGCTGTAGGTAAGGAAAGAAAAAGAAAATTAAAGGGTTGCCTTGACCAAAAGAAAAATGACCATGTTTATGCCTTAACAGGTGCAATAGGGAGGAATGGGAAAATAAAAGTTGGTGGGATAACATAGTGTGAATTTTCTTAAGGGAAGAAGACCTCTAAGGAAAAGAAAGAAACTTAAATTGAGATAGTGAATACCCGTGAGCCACTGCATGATAATCTGTCCACTGGCCGTGTCTCCCAAGCAGATTCCTCCCACCCAGCAGCTCATCCATTTGCTCTGCTTTTCACAGGTTGCCAGCTCACAACAAGATCAATTACCACTACATGTGTCCCTTTTAAACTATTCCCATCAGCTTACAGCAATGCCCATGTCTCTCAGAAGTGAAACCTGCAGCTGCCCAAATCCCAGGCTGCAAAGCCTCTTTAGGCAGCTCAGTCCCTTGGGAAGGGCTGGGAAACTGGCAGCCAGGGAGATGCAGAGATGGCATATGCATCACACAAAACAGACTTTAGCCACTGGGAGCTGGAAGACTGAGGAAAAACCTGAAAATGTAACCCTTTCTATCGACAAAGCCAGCGGTAGCACCTTGTGCCAGCTCTGCTGTGTCCCTGTGGAGGGCTCGTCCCTGCATAAGCTGCAGCTGGGAGCAATAAACAAAAGTGGTTCTTGCCTTGCAGGATTTGCTGGAGGAACAAGTGGAACCCAAATCTCAGTTTCACATAGACACTGAAGACTAGATTTTGTCCTGCTCCCTTGGGAGGGAAGTCACCATCCCACATCCAATATCCCTTGCCAGGAGGCCAGGCTGGCCCTTCCCAGCACCCTGCCCCATGCTGGCTTCCCTGGCCAAGTCCCCACAAAATCACATGGTGGGAGCAACAGCAAATCAATTTGATTAACATCAAACCTCCCCCAGCCTGTCCATGGAAGATCTGCAGAGCTCTGTCTGGCAACCACCTTTCTCCCAGGAGGGTATCTTGAGCTTTGGAAGAATATTGAGTTTCTGAAAAATACAGATAGCCAGAGATGCATCCATTTTAAGTGCAGCCCCAGCAGCCTTTAAAACATTTTTGAAGTGAAATGTGGAGAAATAGAGGTTTATTTACCTTTTTTCTTTCCCCTGGGGTTTCAAACGAGCAAGCCACTCCACCCTTTCTGCTAAGAAAGTAATAAAAATGATTCTCTTCACTCCATAATAATACCTGGGTGCCAAGATCCAGTTGTACTACTTGTTTTCATAAAAGCAAGCTATCTTGGCTTCCACTTGCATTGATTTATACCCATACTGCACAAACCACTCTGCAGGTGTGTGGGATTGCTCTCAGATTGGCTGTGGTTGGGCTCACTTGTGTATTTGCTTTCTCACTTATTTCCCACAGCACCTCAATGATCTGGAGGACTAGGATAGGCTAGGTTAAAATTACTTTTTTTCTTTTCTATTCTTCAGCTGTAAAAGAAACATTCTTCAACTATAAAACACTTTCCTACTTCTTATTAGGTACCATCCAAACCATTTTGAGGCTTTGTTACCCAAACCCTCATGGGCTGGGCTGCAGGAGCTCAGGTACAGTGGGTGCTGGCTGATGCTCACATGGGTGCACAGTGTGCAGCCCCTTGCACCACAGGAGGGTTTTAAAGCTCAGAAGATGGAAAGTTTGATATCTTTGGAAATGCAAGGCTGAGCATCAGTTTTTTAATCAGCAGTTACAGCTGCTGTCAACTGCCTTCCTGGCAACCCCCTGCTGATGGTGGAAGTGGTTTTGGGAATGTTTCGCAATACAAAGATCACCTCTTAAAGGGGAAAGCAGAGCACTTTGACATCTTCCAGCCTTTTCCACACTGATTTTAGAAGAACAGAAAAATCTAAACAGCCTAATAAGCAGCAGAGAAATCCTGACCTTTCTTTGCTACCATTTTATTCCGCTTACATGTGAATGATTAAACTGTGCTAAATAACTGGTGCAGTATCTGTGAGTGCACGATTTCTCTTAGTTTATTATACAGGAGTCCAGGAAATTCTCCTTCCCCACCATTTTATCTTTTGTCACAAGAGATGCTGAAAGCATTTAAAATTTGAGTAGCTACTGGTGAAGCAAAAATATTTTTTGGACATCTCTGTCAAAGGTCACTGTTTAAGACAGCAGTGTACTCCCAAGGGTCTGGATCACCTCAGATGGAGCCACGCATTAACAGGATTACCCTTGCCAAAGATCTTTTCCCATCTGTAGAAGGGTTTATTTGTCATTAATCCTCAGACTTCAGTGATCTGTAAGAGTGTCTTGGGTTGAAAAACGTAACCAAAAATGTGTATTCTATTTTCATCTGTTGAAACTGGTTGGGAGATATTGTTCTTTATCTCTTGTAACTCCAGCAGGGGAAGAGGGCGGATGCCTTCTGTTAATGGGACAAATGATAACACCAGATAAGGCAGTACCTTCTTATCTTTTCCTCCACCCATCCTCTGAGGGACATCACCTGTGAATGGGCCATTTAAGGCCTCTCACATGACTGATAACATCACCTCATTCCATTGTGAGATGCTCCACCCAGTGGGAGGAGCCAAAGCCTTTCCACCGGGATAAAACCAGCAATCCCAAACACCAATTTAGCCGGTTTTTCCACTGAATTCTTGAGGGAAAAGTGGACCTATCTTGCCAGCACTGGACCCTTTGTTCTACAGGATCATCTCTACTTCACACAACCACATCTGTTACTTCAGGAGGACTTATTTGGACTGCTTCCAACACCCCGACAACAGGGTGTCAGGTTGTATCTCTGACTCCATCAGGGTTTTCTAGGACTTTTGTTTGTTTGCTTGTTTGGTTTTTTTTATACTACTGCATTTGTATTTTTTTTTAATATTTCAAGTAAACAACTGTTATTCCTATTCCCATATTTTTTGCCTGAAATCTCCTAATTGTGAAATTGTAATAATTTGGAGGGAGGGGTTTACATTCTCCATTCCAAGGGAAACTCCAGTTTTCCCTGACAGATACCTGTCTTTCCAAACCAAGACAAAGAGCACAGCAACACCATACAAATACACAAAAGAAAACCTTCTATGTAAGGGAAATGTGGATCCCAGCAGCCAGAGTCCTGACTCCTCTCCATGAATGTGCAAAAGAAAGGGCAGGAGCAGCATTGTGGTCATCTCTTTCAGATCCAGGGACTGCAGGATGCAGATCCAGGCCTCTGAACCGGATATTAGGGATAGGTACTAAATATTTACCTATGACGTTGGGCTAATTGCCCCAGTTCACCAGAATCTTGATGCTTCAGTCTCTGGCAGGAGTGAACTTGAGTGAGATGAATGTTCAAGCATTTACAAAGTAGTTTTACAACTAATTACCCAAATACTCCTGGGAAATCAGTTTCCTCATTTATTGGAAAGAGTTAAGTCAGTACTATTAGTAGGCTTAACTAAGGGCACAGGATAAATTCCTGTCAAATCAGATTGAGAAAAGGCAACCCACCAGCACCTGTTTGCTGGTCTGACATTTTGCTGCCCTAGTGGTGTAGTTTAGTCCAGCAGTCACAACCAGGGAAATTCCACCGGGTGGGAGCAAACCTGGACCTGTGTCAGTGCTGCTCTGCCACAGCCACAATCGTTGACAAGACACTCCTTTCCCCTGGCCCTCAAAATCCCACAGCTGTTAGATGGCAGACTCAATAGCTAGATGAAGGTGGTGGCACCAGGAGTCCCTGATGAGGGATCAAAGGATGCTCACCCTGATCTTGCTAAATCCAAGGAAGCATGTGAGGCTGTGGTGTCAAAAAAAATGCAGCTTTCCAGGCAGCTGAATGACATTTATAGTCAGCTTTTATGTGAGACCACCTGATCTTCATAGTAAGTACTTTTTTATTCAGTGTTTTCTAACCTCCTTCACTGTGAAAAGAGGAAGATGCCTTTGATAGTGTTCCAGGCACGTTGAGAAGTGTCAAAGCTTTTCCTGTTTTCAAGTAATGGAGATCAAAACTTACAAAGTATAAAACATTCACTTAAACCTTGTAAAAACCTTGAAACATCTTTACTACATATTTTATTCCTCCTTTTATTTAATTCGTTATTTAAAACCACAGCTTCCATATGAATGTCATAAATGTCCCGTCTGCTTCAGCTCAACAGGAGAAAATTGTGAGCAAATCAAATCAACATTTTTTGTTGTTCTAGGTACAGGAGCCTGTCATGCTTCACCAGGATCTCCAAAAGCACAGGTTCAGGCAATGGGAAGAAGAAAAAGCATTAGAGAAACATATGCTCAGGCCTTAAAGTTCCCAAAGTTGAAGAGTTCTGGTTATAGAATTTTAATTTGCCTTTTTTTTTCTTTTTTCAGCATTTTCCCTTTAGACTGCTCCTGAGTCCTTGCAAACTTGAAAATCTTGCAACACTAATTAGCTTCTAAACTGCTTAATTACTTGTAAGGTTATACCAACAGTATTGGTGTGTATTGTGATTGTAATTTTCATTTCAGTCTCAAACTAGAAGGAAAAGAACAGAGGCTGGCATTTCTAAGGTCAAAATTGTTAAAAAAATTATATGTGTGTGTGTGTATATAAAAAGAACTAAATCTGTTTTCTTATGGAAAGGTTTATATTACTACAGTATTATTGCATACCCAACTCTCCTCTGGACAATAGTATAGCACCGGTGGGTACTAAAGCCATCCTCAGAAATTCTACTGTTTCAATAAATGACATAGAAATGTTCAAAATGTACTTTCCTTTAATTAGAGTCCTTTCTTCAGACTCCTTCCAGAATAAACATTATTTTTTTCAATTTAAGATCTCATTCCATATTTCAAAGAAGCTTTCCTATATCCCACCTAGATTTGTATTTCATTAAGAGACCAATTTATGGCTTTATTAAAGCTTTAATAGACAATCCTTTGGATTGTAAAATGCAGCAGATCCATCAGCATGTTATTGAATGCCATTAGACAATTGCTTTGAACACTTGTGTCTCCACGTGTGCCACATTTGAGTACCCAGCAAGGCAATGCAGGTGCTGAGCAAGTGCTTTGGACAAGGGGCTATTGGGCAGCAGATCCCACCTGCACTGACATGGTTAAAATGCCACAGCAGGGCTCTGTGGAGGAAGTGTTTCAAGTTTATCTCTTGAGGAGAGAAACAACATACTCAAAAGATTTGACAAGGATTATTGTTTCACGTTAATCTATTTTTTAAAGCAAGTTATCAAATATTTGATTGAAACTCTGCAGAGAAACAAAGAGCTTGATTTATGTAAGGAAGTTGACAACATCTCTGTCAGGAGCTGTTCTGGAGCAGGTTAGATTTTGCAGCTAATGTAACTTAATTATGGGTACTGATAACAAAGCATTTAGGAATGAAGTCACAACTGAACAGCTACCGTGACTACAAGTGACAGAAGTAGAATAGTTCCATCAACTTCGGCGATAAAGTGAAGCCCATTGCTGAAATCAGTGGGTGTCTCACCCGAATGAGCAGCGCAGGATTAGACTCGATTGTGCATCACGCCAGCACTAGTTAGAAACATAGAACAGATGTCAAGTAAATAGGGAAGTGTGGGACAAAACAGAAATAATTGTAAAAATGTGCCCAAGGATAAAATAAATTGATCCTGAGACACTAACAAACATTCTTGTATAAGGCAAAATGAGTCTTTGTACTGGGTTGGCGTTTATTTTCTTGCTAATATTGCATAACAGAACTAAGCTGGCATGATGAGGATGGGGGATAATAAAATAACTTATCAATGCACTATTAACTCTACACGCTCTTACTAATAATAAGATATTGATGTCTCCTTTAATGCATGTCCCATTGTTGAGAACTTTCTCATTACCCTGCAGTCGCATACACAAAATGACTTTTTTAATATACTCATGGCCATGACCGTTTGGTGCTAAAGGCTTGCTTAAATGGTCAAAGATACCCTATTTAAGAAACAGCAAACACTTACATTGCACATTACCAACATTAAATGCAATCTCATTATCCATTAGCCAGTATTAGTGCAATTTATATCTTACTTTGGTTTGAGTTTTGCAGAATTTCTTGATCTTTGCCACATTGTCAGTTGAGAATGTGGGTGTTATTTCTTTGCTCATCAGTTTGATATTATTAGGAAGCATTCTTGTCCTGGGTATTTTCCTGCAGATGCAGAAAAATGTCATGAGATTAACTATTAAATAAATACTGGACCATTGTTTACACCATACAAAAAAAAAAAAATCAAAGCAATCATTAGGTTTCTCTATTTTATTATGGCTCAGCAGGTGAAATCCACACTGCAAGAGGATTCAATGAAGTTCCAACATCAGCTCCTCCAAAGAGGGCTCATGGAAGAGCAGGGACACAACTCAGGGGAAATCAGGTTGTTACTGGGGAGGGCCAAGGGCCAGGTAATGGAAGGAGATTTGTCAAATAGGAGATGGCATTAGGTGGAAAGGGTTGCTGTGAGCTCCACTGGTGGCGTGGCAGCCATCTCCAACAGGTACAGGGAGTGGCTGGCAGTGGCTGCCACAGGCCAGGCGAGCTCCTGGTCTGAAACAGTGGGATCCTTCTAAGTACTGGAAGCATACTGAGAAGAAATTTTTAACTGTTTGGTAAATGGCAGTCCCTGCCGTGGTTCTTCCCAAGCCAGTGCTGATGACAGCCTGTTCTGCTGACATGCATGTCCATGGAGAGTTTTATGGCAGCTTATTCCTCCTGTGCACTGGCCAAAAGAAATTGATTTTTCTGTAAATATGATCCATATGATATCTGTAATATTGCAAGCAGACCATTTGCTCTTGAGACACAGGGTATCTGGATATTTTCCCACTGAGGAGGATGGATGGTAACTCTGGCAGCTGCAAAATGGTGCCTTGAGGAAAGGAGGATGCAATGGTTCAAAAGTTGCCCATATTTTTGTTCCAGTGCCTGCCTAAACCTGAGCTGCAGCCAACACCTGAAAGGTATGTAAGGACACCAGGATCTGAAGAGACATCTGCACAGTAGTATCTTCCAGAGTAGTTTCTTCCCAAGTACTTTCTTGCAGAGTACCTTCTTCCCGAGTAGTATTTGCTCAGTAGTTTCCTGCTGAGCAGTTTCTTCCAGGTAGTTTCTTCCCAAGTAGTATTCTTTCCGTGTAGTTTCTTGCCAAGTAGTTTCTTGACCAGTAGTTTCCTGCCTAGTAGTTTCTCTCCGAGTAATTTCTTGCTGAGTAGGTTTTTTTCTAAGGTGTTACAACTTTCTGTTGGTACTCACAGAACTTCACATTCATGCCTCAGAAAAGCATCCAAGGACGAAAATACCAGAGGCAGTGTCACATACTGTTTACAAACACATTATACTGACACTGTTTTAGTGGTGGCATTGGGGCCTTGGAATGCATCTGTTCCTATAAACTAGATCTTTGCTTAGCACTTCTGAACAAAATCCAACATAAGCTACAGGTAAAAATTTGCATTTTAGCATGACATTTCAAAACTCATTAGGGAAGACAGAGACTTTTAAACACAAAATACCACTGCTGTCTCTTAAAGCCCTTGAGATGTAAATCAATGGAGGTAGGGAAAGCAGTTACAAAAAACATTCTTGTGCTTCCTGTTCCCATTCCTTTGCCATGCCCTGTGCTTGGGGCTGCTGTAAGAGAGGTGATGCCAGGCTGCAACCTCAGGCTGAGGTGCTGTAGCTTGGCTTACATTTGTTCTTTTCCTGTATGTTGGTCTTTCATGTTTGGAGATGAAAGGTGCAGGGCAACAGAGAGGCCTCTCCTCTCTCCTTTAGAAACTGCCTCCTCATCCCTGGTTTTCCACAGTTCAAATGCAAGACTTTGAAAAGGATTTCAAAGCTGCATCTTGTATATGGAAATTCACAGCTTGGGGCAGGTCCATGATCAGGCCTAAAATTTCAAGCTGAAGAACCTGCTGCCTGAATGTAATTCATTTTACTTTTGCTTTGCCTCTGTGTTTGAAACAGCTGTGGGGTATTTTATAAACATTACTCACCTGCTTTTATATGTGGCTATCATTGCACTTGATTCCTTCAGGATCTGCAGGCATGGTGAAAGCCAAACTCATGTTTATCTGCAGCGGAAGCTCAGAGATTAAAGATCTCAGAGGAGGAGGGGTGCAGACAGCAGCAGCAGATCAGGAAGAGGATGAGGTTTGCCTGGACATGGCAGTAGGAGCCCAGGTGGGACTAGATTTTGGCAGCCACCCACTCCTGCAACCACACTATCACCCATGGCAGGAGGCACCTAGTCAGGCTCTGAAGACCAAAGGGTAGCAAAGGAAGGTGACAAAATGAAAAGATATGTTGGGCTGGGTTTGTAGCTTAAGTTGGGAAACCCGGATTGGTAGTATTTTTTGCTTTTTAAATTTGTATGCTTTTTATCCTTGGCCTGCAAATTCCTGCTGGAGGCTCAGTTTCTGAGTCCTAATTTTTAGCATTGTACAAGGAGCTCAGATTGAATGGTATAAAATAAAAATGAACATTGTGGAATCTGTGAAATGACACTTCATTTTTCAGTAAACCAGATGTAGCAGAGAAGAAGCAGAAGAAGAAACAATATGTGCCCATAGTTATTTTTTTTTAAATCAGGAAGGAAGGGTCATTGGAAGCTTTACCCAATAGATAAAACTTTATATATCCCTGCCTTTTACTAAAAGAATCAGAAGAGAAAAATATTTTAGCAATCAACAGTAAGGCAAGAGTAACTATAGACCTACAAAGATGCAGCGAGAGCAGTGTGTTCATCTCTGTTGCAGTTTCACCGATTTGTTATTGTCTTGGGTTGCAATGCAAGATGTAATCAAATGCATGTATTCTATTCCAAATCTGTTGAAGAGGTGTTTTGTCTTTATCTCATAACTCTGGGGGGGAGGGGTTGAGTGTCTTTCTGTTAATGGGCCAGCTGTTAAAACCAGGTGGAGCAATGTTCCTTATCTCTTCCATGACCCATCCTCCCTCCAGGGGGATATCTGCTGTTAATGAGCAATTAAGGCTCACCACATGACTGATAACATTACATCATCCCATAGTGAGATGCTCCACCCAGTGGGAGGAGCCAAGCATTTCTACTTGGATAAAACTTGCAATTTAAAACACTAAGGGAGCCTGTTTTTCCACTGGATTTCGTAGAGGAAGACTGGACCCATCTCATCACCACTGGACCCTTCTACAGGATCATCTCTACTCCAACAGAACCACATCTGTCAGTCCAGGAGGACTTATTTTGGACTGCTTCCAACACCCTGACCAAGAGGGTGTCAGGTTGTATTCTGACTCTGTCAGGGTTTCTAGGATTTTTGTTTGCTTGTTTTTTGTATTACTACATTTGTATTTTAATATTCCTAGTAAAGAGCTGTTACTCCTATTCCCATATCTTTGCTTGAAAACCCCCTTAATTACAAAATTATAATAATTTGGAGGGAGGGTTTTTACATTCTCCATTCCAAGGGAAGCTCTAGTTTTCCCTGTCAGATATCTTTCTAAACCAAGACAGTTATGAAAGGAGAAATTTCAGAGCCATGAAAATCAAACACTTCTCCTAATAAGACAAGCCAAGAGTCTTGGTTGCTTAGCCTGGAGAAGGCTCCAGGGTGACGTTAGTACTGTCTTTTAACATACAAAGGTGCCTCACAGGAAAGATGGAGAGAGGTTTTTTATCAGGTCTGTAGCAAGAGGACAAAATGCAGCGGTGTTAAACTGGAAGAGGGTAGATTAAATTTGGACATAAGGAAGAATGATAGGACATTCTTATGATGGCACACTGGAACAAGTTGCCCAGAGAAGTTGTGGATCTCTTTAAGTCCGCAAGGCCAGGTTGGATGGGCTTGGAGCAACGTTGTCTAGTGGAAGGCAGGGGGTTGGATGAGATGATCTTTTAAGGTCCCTTCCAATCCAAATGATTCTATCACTCAGTGAAGTACTAATCCAGTGTGATTTTTCAGTCTTTTTTGAGGGACAAAAACACTCATGTTTTTCATGAGGAAACTGGAGCACCAGTTACCAGGATGGGCAAAGCTCATCCCTCAGGAGCAGAGGCTACCATCTAGGACTAGCACTTAGGACAGTTTCTAGCTGTCATAGGTTTCTCCCACTTGCCGAGCTGCAGTTCAATAAATAAGGCTAGCCAAGACAGATGCAGTTCTTCAGGGCTCTGCCAGACATTTTGCCAGACATTTTACATTGCTGATTTACTAGAATTTCCTCCTGCTTTCTGTTTGCAATAATCCACTGGAAACCCAGCCCCAGAGACCTGCCTTACTGACCCCCATATTCATTAACAGTAATTGTTGATAGTGTACAATGGAACAACACCAGCACAATTCAAACAGCTCCTTCTCATGACAGAGCTTTTGTGGGGTTAGCAGAGAATCCTAATGAGGTCCCTAAACCCATCCATCACCCTCTGCAGCCCCTCCAGCAGGTTCTATCCTCTGCAGCTGTGTGCCAGTCTGACACAGTGTGGCACGTACAGTACTACAGCAGCTGCTGCCACACACAGCCAGGGGACACATCCCTCCACTTCACTGCCAGCTCCTTAGGCTTGGCACCTTAAAAATATTTTCTCCTTTATCCCTCTTTTTTCCCTTTTATTCTTTTTCCTCCTACCCCAGACTCCCTGCAAGGAGTGGTTTTCATTTATTCCAAGCATGTTTGGCAAGAGATTCCCTTTGTCCCACCCTTGTTCCAAATGTCCCTTGGAGTCAAGGGCATTTTGAGGTCTTGTTGAGCAATAAATAAATATCTGAGTCATATTTCTGTTGTCCCATTGTGGTGGCCTGGTTACCCAACTTGAGCTTTCCACCTTTGGAATCTGATGGAGAGAATGGTGAGAAGACACCTACATCTCAAAGCCACTCTTCATGTCAGGTCTTCATTATGTCAGATAAAAATGAATATAAAATGATTTATCCTGGGGAAAAAGGAGAAATGCCAGATCCAGGCAACTGAAAAAAAATATAAATACTGCCAGCTTTCAAAAAAATTGATCTTCATTCAGTGTGACAATCACAGGCAAGAGAAAAGAATTCTACAATACAGAATACAATTAATAGTGAGTTTTTGTGGAACTACCAGAGCTGGTGTTCCAACAGTCGCCCATACAGGCAGAGGTAGTCAGCAAAGGGTGCCAAGAGTATGCCTAAAAATAATGCTGCCATGGAAGTGAGGCTGCTAGGGAAATGGTCCAGCAGCACTGAGGGCCTAAGGAAAATCACCAAGGGCAACTGCCCAAGCAGGACTGATTTATGTTCATTCTGCAATGGCAAATCCCATCATGTGCTCACGGCACAGAGAAAGGGGAGAACATGAGAGCTTTGCCCAAGTTTGCAGCTTTGAGTCACTCAGTGCACACGAGAAACTGGTTGCATGTGACGTGTGCATCTGGTGACACAAAATGTGTTTATACCTGGGCAGCAGAGCGTGGTGTAGGGTGCCCCAAGCTAGTGACGACCTGAGCTAGCAGTCCTCTGCAACCAAGGACTTCAGGGATTAATCAGCAGCAACATGAGACAGGGATGTCAGGCTCTGTCAACACCCCGGGTCCCACAGCAGCTCAAGGACAGGAGCCCCAGTGAGAGGGAGGACAGGGAATATACACACCTAACAGACCCAGGAGAGCTCTAGTAGATTGTATCACACCAAGAGGAGGAGCATGTCCGAGAGCATTAAGTTTGCACTTTCCAAAGAGAGCTGTGTTTTCAGGTCCCAACCCTGCCTCTATTCATGTTTATAGGGAGCCATGGTGACAAATCAGGAGATTTATGTCAGGCCTGATGACTACTATACATTATATACATATATATAATATATATATATGTATGTGTATATATATATATGTGTGTGTATATATATATAAAAATATATATACCTGCATGGTTTAGAACATAAACCATGTTTATGCCTCTTTCCTGATTGGGAGATGGACATATTTTGATTTGGGCTACAGCCCTTCCTTCACTTTCCCTGCATGCAGCAAATGCCATCCTGTATCTTGTAGATCTTTTTGCTCAGGCTGGAGGCAGTTGGCTGGAGCATTAAAAAAATTAAGTATTTTTCTTTCCCTTCTTAGGAGAGGGGAGCAGACATGTGCCCTAGACAGACCTGCTTATGGTGAATGAGATTTTTCTTACCTTGTGAAAGCAATTCTGCTTCTCTCTGCCCCTCCCCTCGCCCCCTGTGATGCACATCCTGCTCCAGACACACTTCTTTACCAGATGTAAGGGTTGGAGGCAAGTAAACCCCATCTGTCTCAAATCCAACAGCAACTACTGTGTCAGATTCTGCCCTGCTTTATGTCTCATAAACATATATTAATGATTCCTTCCAGAAACCCTTCCACAACTACTGTTGTGCTGTAGTAAACTTTCTCTTGTCCTGGTATCAGCGAATGAAGCTTCAGCCCAAAGGAATCTAGCACAGTAGCAACTTACCTGCATAACAGGTTGATGGTTGTAGAGTTGACATTTCCCTCCATTGCCAATACCAAAGGAAGTGAGAACAGGAAACCTGTAACCTACAGCACAACATTATTTTGTCTCTGATTTCCTCCCCATCCAGTAAATGCCTCAGAAACTTTCTGCAGAGCAGGGATATTTGCACATGGTCTTGCACTTAAAAGCATGTTCAAATGATAATTAAATGCTTTCCTCCAAAACAAAGATAATAGGGCTTGGGAAAATAATGTTTTAGGTGAATGTCTGCTAGAGACAGGCAAGCTGTATGGCAACGAATTCTTTGGGGAAACAGCTTGATATTCTTGCTGAAGGGGAATCAGTGAAATTACAAGACAAGAAAAAGTAACATGTTTTGAGAGGTTAAATGCAAAAGCCTGATTACTCGTCTCAATTATCCTAATCTTACTTTGTGAAATTCACTATTTGAGAAGTGCTTATTTCCAAATTATACTGAGATGAGCAAGAGGATAAGTCAGTGAAATTACTAAATTAAATATATATAATATATATATATTTTATATAATACATGCAACCCAACCAATTTAGTACAACAAATTCTGAACACATTTGAAGTATCATGAAAATAGTGTCTTTAATATACAGTTTATATACTTACAATAAGCAGTTTAAATTTGTTCATATACATTACAGGGATATTATTTGCACCTGGTTTAAATAACAATCTGCCTTCAGCCTTTTACACAAAAGCCCAAAACAGCACAGAATTCCATGCTTCGTTTTATAACGGAAATGTACTAAGCCAAAGTTTTGGGGCTTTTTCTTTTTTTTTTTCCCAAGTGTAACTTTTTTTACATACCCAAAGTGAATCTAAAGAGCTAAGAACAAACGTATTTTTAATACAATTCAGAAGATTGTCCAAGTCAAGAGAATCACTCTGCAAATTTTCACACTGAAAATTTGGTTATTACACACAAAAATTGTGAAGTCTGAACAACTCCCAGACTACTAGGAGTTTAAGACATAACAAAATGAAGAGCCATTTATTGCTAGGTCTCAGCAAGGGGCCTGCATTTCCCCACTGCCCTGCCATCCCTATAAATAAAAAGGACGATCCCTCTTGCTTATTAGGATTCCATCTGTACCTTCTGGCTTGTATACAGGAATGCTGCAATTTCAGAACATCAGAAGGAGGAGCCAGGAGAGCTGGGCTAAGCTGTAGTCTTCTCACAGGGCTGGTATTTGGCTGCCAAGTACCACGGTGTAACCCCCTGCCTGGCCTGCAGGCAGGACTGGGCTGGCCTGTGTTACAGGCAGGCAACCCACTGGGAAGCACACAAGAAGCTGGTGCCATCACAATTTGTTTTGTGGAGGGACAATCAAGAAGTTGATTCAAGATGAAAACACAAGAGAAAACAATTATTTATAGCCAGATTTGAAACACGGCGCGTTTTCAGGCAGCTTCGTTGTTTACACTGTTTCTCTTGAAGCTGTTGTTGTGGAACAAAGCTCTTTTAAGTGGCAAGTAAACCTGTTCTATTAGAAAATACACAGTAATACACAGTCAATTCTAACTCTTGCTTCTAGCTGAAAAGAACACTTCGAAATGTATTTCCCTTCTAATTTTGGATGGACCAAATGTTTTCCGTCTAAGTTTCTAGCTGCAGGCAATTTTTACAGTATGGCAAGAATAAGAACACAAACATGCACTCTGAATTGCTGTTAACACAGCTTTGGTTAGCCAGGCAGGCAGCAAGACAAAGAATCTTAATCCTAGGCACAATAAGCGTTTGAAAGAAACTAGCATTTCTCCTCAAGTTTCCTCTCCATCCCTCCCCTGCCCAATTTGACGTCCACCTCCAGAAAAGCCTCCATGCCAGAACCCAGCTTTCACTGCTGAAGGCAGCATCAGTCCTTGTGCCAACACGTGACAGTTGCATAGAAAGGACGTGTTTCCTGGTTCAGGACAGAGGCAGCTCCATACAGAATGACAGGATGTGTTTTCTGCAACCTCCAGACAAAGAAAAACCCCAAGGATAAGACACAGCTCAGACATCGATAACCAAGTAAGCACCATAGGCCTTATGTTTATTTAATCTGAGGAAAGAAATCCAAGGTTAGGACTGGACTATTTTAGTGGACTACCTCGAAAACATAAGTGACTTTATCACTGGCACAATGCTCAATAGTTACAGCTCTCAGGCCCCCAAAGACAACCAACACAACTCCCATCAGCATGGCTGGACTCCACTACTGCCCAAAACCAGATTGGTTTTCCCCACTGCTGACTTCCGTGCTGCGCTTGGGAATTGCCACAGCCTGGCTACCTATTGAAAGGTATCTCTTTCCATAACCTAGGATCCAAAGGCTGTCCCACAACACTCCACATGCCCAGTTTGCTCATCACTCTACTCATTTCAGCAGAGCAGATACTTCAGTCCAGCTTGTGTACCACAGCAGGTGGATTGACACCGGAGCCATGTAATTCACAGAATACAAATGTTAGGAACACATAAATCTCCAGAAAGGGTTGGAAAGTGAAGGCAGTGAGTGGCTAAGGGCAAAAGAAAAAGTTAAATGCTAATACATTATGCATAAAAGCAAGTTAGCAGTACCAAGCCAGAACAAGACAACTGGAAGGCCATCAACAGCAAGTCTGCAGTTAGAGATTTTAGCTGTACTTAGGTGCACAGGCTCAGCTTCTGCAATCAATGTGCATTTCTAGGCCTTTCTGTGGCCAGTTCTATTTTGGTTTATGCGCATAGGATGTTAATGCAGCACGGTCATGAATGCAAATTCCACCAGTCTCTTTGCAAGAACAACCACTTCAAGCAGGTAAGCAGAGATAACAGAATAGGTGTGGATCCACAGTCAAAGAAAACTACTTTCTCAGAGATGTTAATATTCTGGGAGGCATTAGCAATAATTAATGTTAATACTACCAAGACTGCAATATTTTTTCTTTTTTTTTTTTTTGAGATATTTTAGGGTTTTTTTACCTAGAATTAACAAGCTGAACAAAACAATGGCCAATACCTGACATTAACGATTTGGCCCTTTCATATTTGAACACTCATTTGACATAGTGAGCTTTAAAATGCTGCTGGTTTCAACTTGCATGTGGTCTACCAACATGCATACACATCTGAACAGTATCTGAATTCGACCTAGTCTTATTCGAAGCTAAAATATTTTAGATTGCTAATTAAAAAGCATTTGGAGAAGGATATTGATCTGTTGTTTAAAGTCAATACATTACAAAAACCAGGAGTATGAACTCTTGGGGGGTTTTCTATTGGGATATTTGTTGGCTCTATAGTACCCACAACAACTGGGCTTTGTTTTCCAGTTGGCAACTGGTGGTTTGCATTACTGGAAGACAAATAATGAATCTTGGCTTTGGCATGGTGACTTGATATGAAATGTGTCCCTGCAACAGAAAGCTCTATTTGCTAATGAATTCTTTTTAATTAGTCCATATGGTTTAGAAAACACGCAAATCTAGCATTTTTGTCTCTGCTCTGTATTTTCTCTTGATGCTCCCAACTATGTGCCCTACAATGGAGATATTTTTTAATACATCAAAAAGGTAAGCAAGGCAAGTGCTCTTCTGGCCAGGGCTCTGCTCAGCAGTAAGTAAAGGTGAAGTTACTCTAGCATTCCTACCTCTAATCACCTGAGGATCCTGGGCACGCACTCTTGCTGAGGAGGAAGGGATAACACAGACTGTTTCCTGAGGACCTCCAAAAATCCTCAAATCCAGTTTATAAAGGCAGGGGGATCCTGGGGTTATTTAGACACATTTCAGAGAGCACTGTCAACTACAAGAAATCCACAAAGGACTATCAAAAGTTAATCCTATTCCTAGTTTTTTGAGCAGTTAAATTCGATAGGTCTCCAGGGGCAGACTAATGCCTGCTTACCATCTCTGTGCTCCCTTTTAACTGCTTCTTCCATATAACATCTACTACAGTGAGTTTTGCACCTGGGCAACTGAATTAGCACATCCTTTGATGCTACAGACCCTCCCACTTTGACACCCACATCCTCCTAGCCCACTGCAAACAAAACAGGTGAACTGAAAAGACCACAAGCATTTCCTGTGGCATGGTCCAAAGCCTCCCTCAGCCCATTCTCAGTAGCATGCCATGCTCTGTTTCCGCTCCCTCCCACCTCGCCAGCACTTTAATTCAAGGGCATGACACAGGAGCACTGACACCTTCCCACACAGGTCTGACTGCAGGCATAGGGGAGCAGACCACGTGCATTTTCAGACAATCAGAATAGCAGCAGAGGAAACACAAGGAGTTGTTACCTTCCACCACAGCAAGGCTCCTGCAAGGGCTGTGCTAGCAGGCTGCTGCAGCAGGCAGGATCTGCTGAGAAAAGAGCCTGTGCACTGAACTGCTTTTCCCATGAGAAAGCTGCACCACCAGCACTCATGCTATTTACTCCAGTCATCCGACTACAAAAGCAACTTTTGAAATCTACAGGTCATAAACTTTTAATTGGCCAGGGCAGAGTGGCTCAGTAGAAAATCCCCTTTCTCCCTCCCCTCTGGGCAACAAGCTAAGCATGACTCTTGGTTTAAAAACATTTAACTCTTTTTGCTCAAAGTAACATGGAAAATGCATCCACGTTACAGATAGTAAGGAAGATATTGTTAATAAAAATAATGCTGCAAGAATAATGTATTAGTGGCACTTCACAGCAATTCTTAACGTTTTCAGATGTAGTGTCAAAACCAATGCTTTTGTATATCTGCAAGTCACAGCGTGTTGCCAAATATTATGTGAACAGAAATAATCCCGTAAGAAATACCTTTTTTTGCAGTTAACACAAAACTGTAAACAGGATTGGTGTGTGTCTTTCAGCATCAAATTGTTCAGTAATAAATACAACTAAGTCTTAACAGACTATGTAGTCAAAGTTCCCTTAGTGTCCAGTTTTTAGCAGCTGTTGAATGTTCAGGGATGCACAAAGGCACACCTCTGCAGATTCTCTTTATTATTGACATAGAAAAAAAAGTCCATTCACCACTGAAAAATGTTTATCTGCATAGTAAGAATATTTCTACTACTATTTACAAGAAGGATCTTTAGTGCAAAAAACCAGGAAGTGATGTATTAGCTCAATGTATCAAGTACAGTTCCACTAAAAGCTAGCCAGCGTCACATCTTGGGCCGCCAGCCATTAATGAACTGTAATATTTTCTTAACCTGCAATTTGCTTAGCTTGAAGTCTTCTGATAGGATTTCTTCTGTGAGCTGAACCAGTAAATTGCCATCAATCTTCTCCGTGACAAAAAACGATACGACATCTTCTGACAGACCAATAAACCTCAATGACTTAGATACTTCCTCTATCGAGAGTCCAGAAAGGTCTGTGGGTGGCTGCCAGGGAGAGCCATCCCCACAAGACCTTGGTGCTAACTGGAGGTGGAGGGGAGATGAGAAGGGGTAAGACACAGAGAACGTATCCTGCATGCCCTTTTTAGCGAGATACTGATCTTCCAAGACGACTGGAGAGCCAGCTTTTGATTCCTCCTCGGCACCATCTATTTTCAGTGGCAAGGGACACATGTCTGTAACTGTCTTATCTTCACTTGACTTCGGTGCCCGAGGAGGTAAGGCAGGACACGAATGGCTCTGCTTTGTGTTGCTGACTCCCAGAGTTTTCTCATCAGTGCAGTCTAGAGAGTAACTTGCTGACTTTGGACAGCTGGAGATGGTGTTTGTGAACTCTGCTGGGGTCAGCGGGGAGTACCCTGTCGGGAGCTCACACCCATCAAAGTCAAAAGTCAAAGGTGCTGGACAGTTTCTCTTTGGCGTACCTGGAGTCTTCTGTCTGGGGTAACTGTAGCTCCTGCTTGGATCAAGCAGGAAATCACTCCTATTCAGGCCTTCAGCAGTTCCTGAAAAATGGTTTGGCCAAGACAACCTCGAAGGCAGAGCTTCAGCTGAGGGGCTTCCCAAAGGCATTGTGCTCTCAGGCTCTTTGGATTCAGTTTTCATCATGTTACAAGGGTAGCAGGAAACAGGTGCGCCCTCAGTAGGGTTGGTGTTGTCGCTCTCTGTGACATTACTTAAGGAACAAAACAGAAAGGATGTTGTTAGTAAGAAAAAAATTGTCATTTCAATAAACTCATAAATCATCTGACAGCATCAGAGGGTGACCGTCACAAAGAAAGAATCTTCTTTCCTCCAGCAGAACTTTTCACATTTGAATTAACATGTTTGAATTAATGCATTGACAGTTCCTTCACCCCTTCCACAAGCCTGACAATATGCTGATATACCCCAAAGCCTCATGTCTTGTTTTTTCAAGCTCATAAAAAACTAGATGTCTCTATTCAGTTCTGTGTCATCTCACAAATACTCAGTTTTCCACTGTTGAATTCCTGAGGGATACCGCCAGGGTAAGAAACAGTCTCACATACACTAGAAAGATGTTCTAATCCAGTGCTTTTCTATATATACACACCACAGATGTGTTATGGTATGCAAAAGCTCATATGAGGGTAGGTCACCACTGCACCAGGCCATGTGCACCAGTGCAGAGTACACAGACATGGAGTGAATGTTCACTGCCAAAGGAAGAGTTTCAGCTGGAAGGGTAAGCACCCCTGGCTGGACGTGCTGAAGTATCAGGCTTTAAGCTTACCCAGAGTAACTTGTTGGTGTGTCTGGATCTTTAAAATGCTTTGATGTTAAACACTTGCTCTTCAAAGGCACCTAAAGAAAGTTACCCTGGATCTACTTCCAGGTGGTGAACTAAGCTCAGCCTGTCCAAGGGAACGGATGGTTTATATCCAGGTGTTCCCAAGAGATGGAGATGACAACAAAAGCACGCATCCTGTTATCAAAAGCAAATGTTTGCTGATTTTATGCCACTTTCTAAAAGAAAATCTGAAAGACTGTGCTGATCTTTGGAATTTTGGTCAACTAAACCAGAACACTGGAAAAACAATTAGCAGACTTATAAAATCCTTACTCAACACAACAGACAGAAACCAACAGTTGAAAAAAAGTGTGTAATTACTTGCCTCTCTCTCCTGAAAACTAACTACTCAAGAAAGAAAGTCAATAGTCACCCCATGACAGTGCAGTGAAAACTGCTTGAGAATGGAGCAGGTATCAAAAAAACAGCACAGTTTTCAATGGCTTGACACAAAATTACTGTCCCCTGTGCTTACAGTGGATCAGAGAGGAAGCCAATCTGGACTTACCCAGATCAAATACAAAGTGCAGATGTGTAAAAACAGCCCTAGCCTATATCACTGGAAAATATCTGTCCCAGCAGATGCAGTTTCCCTTTTTCTAACCACCTCTCAGTCTCCATTCTGTGCCTTCCAGACTTCTTGTCTGTTTATGTCACTAATACAAGTTGACAGGTAAAGCAGCTTGATGTTTATAATAGGAGAGATGGGGCTTTTCCCCCTCCACAGGGATACACCATCAACTAGTCACTTCTGGCTACTTAAAGGCCAATTGGTGTGTTTCACACAGTGTAAGCAATTTTCAGAAACCAAGCCATCAAGCTGAGAAAACAGTCAGTGAGGTGGTGTAAACAACCAACCATACAGAGCAATTCAATTGATTGATCCCATTTTCTGTCCTCTAATTCCATACTAGAACTGGAAAGTTTATTGATTTCAAAGATTAATAGAATTTCTGAAAACTGATAAAGTAACATTTTAACATTTTTTGAAGTGCTTCCTTATTTTTCCACTAAAATGAACTGCCTGGGACGCAGTGCAAAAGGATGCAAGGCACGCCTCAAATACAGCTGAAGTAAGGTATCAGGCATTTTTAGAGCCAGATAAGGACAAATTATACTGATTTTTTTTTCTGTTTAAAATATTGTCTGCAACTCTTCATGATCCAGAAAACAAGACCACTGATATAAATGGCAAAGCAATCTGGTTACTCCACACAATGGCAATTTTCTAGTAGCTTCCTCTGCAACACCAGGTCAGCTCTACCAAAATGGAGACGTCTGGTCTGGACCCAGCTGGAGATGAATTTCACGCAAATACTGTGAAAGTCAAGGCAAACCATAGAACCAAGGACTTGTTTAGGTTGGAAAAGACCTTTAAGATCATCAATCCAACCATTAATCCAGCACTGCCAAGTCCACACTAAACCATGTCCCCAAGTGACACATCCACACCTTTTTTGAACACATCCAGGCACAGTGACTCCAACACTTCCCTGAGCAGCCTGTTCTAATGCTTGACAGCCCTTTCCATGAAGACATTTTTCCTAACATATAATCTAAACCTCCCCTGGTGCAACCTGGGGCCTTTTACTCTCATTCTATTGCTTGTTAGTCGGAGAAAAGACTGACCCCAACTCACTACAACCTCTTGCATTCCTGAGAAACTTCACCTCTGTTTTCCTAGTTTTTTGGAAGGCAGATGTATTCTTAGCTACAAAAAGAGAAAACAGCATTTGGTGGGCCCCTAAAGCTGGGAGGTCTTGTGCTCAGCCTCCTGTGGAGTAGACCTTGACAGAACTACCCAACAGGCTTCCATAAAATAAGCAAGCAGCCTTGATCTAGAGAGATCATTGCCAGATCCACAACACTAAGCTGCAAATGTGCAGTATGACTTAGTAAGGCAATTCCAGCATAAGTTATTTTACCAACTGCATCCAGGCTGAAATTAATTCAGTGATGTTTCAGATGAATTTGTAATATCCACACAGGTAGGACTGTGTCATTGAAGGGATACCAAAAAAAAAAAGGCAAGAGGACATCCAAGGCAAAAAGGAGGTGACGCTTCAGAAGGTGCACATACTTTCTAAAGCCAGAGAAAGGACACTGTATCACTGAGAAAAGCTATGCAGCCACATAATTCAGAATTTACTGTTAACTTTCAACTAGCCTGGGTGGATTTTCCAGTTTGTGGGTTGGGTTTGGGCTGAGGTGTGTTTGATGTGGAAGCTGTCTGGCCCCTTCTGCTACACCTCACTTTGCACTCAGTGGTGCCTGCTGGTCTTTCTGTCCTCCATCACATCCACCCTGTAGGTTCCCATATAGCTAGCACAACACATTTCTGGATTACCACCTTCTTTTTGTGTCCCTGATTACCAGAGCTGGCTGCACTGCATGCAGCAGCACTGAAATCCCACCCATAAACTAGCTTTGAGGTGGTCTTGTTTGAAGATTCAAGCCTTTCAAGAAACATGGGGAACTATACATGACTTTTAACTAGACAGTCTGTGTCACCTAGAGTGATATTGCTTCTAGAGTGTGTGCAGGTGTTTAATACAAATTGCTATGCCCTAGCTAGTAAAGCATAGTTTCTGCTGCAGCTTTTCTTCCTTCTGAATATTTAAAAGTAACTTGACAGGTTAGCCCGTTTTACTAAAAGTCAGCAAGTCTGACACCGCACCGTGCCTTAGAAACAAGCACCTTCAAAATTTCAGTGCTAAATTCAACTTTCTTATAAAGTGCTAGCGTGGTGCTCCCACAGGTCAAACACATACATGTTGTGCAGTCCTGAAGAGTAGTAGGACAGAGTGGGGCTGGGAGAGCGGGTCTGCTGCCGAGCAGGTTTCACCGAGCGAGGAGGGATGGAGGGACTGGTGGAGGACGGCTTTGAACTCCGTGGTGGGACCGGGGGAGCGTTGAGGAGCCTGCATTCCTCTTTTACCTGCACAAAAGAAGAACATGTAAGCAAGCAGCAAGAAAATCTGGGCAACAGCAGCCTCAACCAGATGAAGCACATCTGGTTCTGCCTTAGTCTTTGAAAGGAAATAATTAAAAAGGGAGGAGAAGAGAGAAATGAAAAAGTATATAGATTTGCAACAGTATGTAGCTGTCAAAGAAGTCCAAAAGAACACTTTGCCACTGGCAGAATGACCATCAGTCTTTTCTAGAGCACATTTCAGCAGTTTGATATCCACTCATTTTAAAAGTAGCAGCAATGAAACAATGTTAAAGAACCTTCCAGTAAAACAGAAAATCAGACAGACTGTTCCTGATATTACACATTTTGTAAGGAGCAATTCATTACGCCTAAACTTCATTAGTGTTGTTCATTTAGATGTAATAAACGAAGCTGATGTAATGAAAAGATCTCAATATATGTTGATGCTTCCTGACTTACTTCACCAGTGACAGTCAGTCATCCAACTCTAAGATGATTCCCAGCCTCCCTCCCTCAGGAATAGTACATTTATCTCATATTTACCAGCTTCTGGATTCAAACTTGGAGCTTCAAGCCTTCTGTAGCTGCCAAAGCAGGGCAGGACAAGGCTGTCCAAAATGTGTAAGTGGAAAGGTGTACTCCCAGCCAACAGTCTGCTCTGTGCAGCCAGACAAGCTCACAGCTTAAAAAACACAGCTGTAGCACTGATCACCTGAATTTTAGTGTGGTGTGCCTGTGTAGAAGCACACTGTCAGGATCCATCCTCATAGAAAAATATGATGGAATTAAGGACTTAATCTTATCAGGACATATTTGGGAGAGCAACTTTATTTAGTAGGGCTAGAGGTGAGAAGGCTGCTGAAAATTCAGCTGCCAGGCAGGATTTTTAACGATTCACCACCTGCCCCTGGGCCGGAGGAGACCTCTATGTTCTCCTTGTCTGAAATAGTCTTAGATACATCAGAAAAGGGAAATTATTTTTCTGTTTGAAAGTTGAGGTTTATTTTTAAATTTTACAACACTGCAGAATTAAAAGTTATCTTAGCAATTCTGCAACACATAATTAGCAATTAAAGTGATTTAATTTATTTAAAAACAAAATAAATGTGGAACTTTTTGCAATTCACTTCAGTGCTTTCAAAGTGTAACAACATATTTAGTACTTTTGTGAAATGGAAAACTGGGGACTAGGACATTGTAGTACATTTTTCCCCTAATTCAAAACAAGTCAAAATTACAGGAAATGCCCAACAGCATAAAATACTGAAATAAATCTTGTTCTAAGGGTTCTTATTTGCTCTTTCAAGGAAAGGGATGAATCAATTTTATTCATGTTTGTTATTGAATTCAGGCATAAAACTCTTCAACCATTTTAGTGTTGTGCCCCAAGAATGCCTGAAGACTTTTTTCCCCCCCAAGTCAGAATAGACAAAGTTAACACTGAATGCTATTAAATATATATCCATGGGGTTAGAGAGACCATTCAGGGGAGCTCTTGGAGCACAGCAGATGGTTACAGGCTTAAAGCTTTTCTTTCCTGGGAAGACTGAGGAATTCAAAGGTGCTGGCATAACAAACTGTGCCAAACTCCCTTGCTTGACCCAGATTGCAGATCAGAACGAAGCCATAAATAATACCTGTTTGCAGTCCCAATTGGTCCCTGTCACAAAACCACAATTACAGCTGCCACACACAGCCCCCAGGAAACCCAGCAGAGGAATAAAAAGGAGAGATTTTGCAGATTAAACTGACAAGAGCAAGGAGATACTTCAGGAAAGCCATGCTCACTAGATCCAAGAGAATGGCAATTAAATAACCGGAGATGAGTGGAACAGCCACAGTGTGACAGGACAATGACCTCGATGGCTGCTGCTCTTAGCTGGAAATACTCTTTGCTCCGGAAGCACTAGGTGTCACATGGCTGTCAGATACAGATAAAACACACTTACACTGCACAACCTGAAACTTCTATTGAGCTCTCTCATTCTCCAACCCTCCTTCCTGCGACCTAGGAATGGTGACCCATTTCTAATGCCATGAGGTCCTACATTGATTTTAAGATTTCTGTTCCTTTTCCCTGCTGCCATCCCAAGCCCTGCCAGCACCACCTGATCCCTGGGGTGTCACTGCTGCATCTGGGCATCATGGGTGCCCATTGCAGTGACCAGCTCTGAGGCTGCCTGGATAAAACCTGCTCTGTAACCAGCCTGACTGGGAGCATAACACAGAGCCACACTCGTCGCCCACAGGAGCCTGAACTTCCAGCACACTCCATTAGGGATGTGCTTTGTATCAATCAGGAAAACAGCCTCTGGTTTTATGCAAATTAGTGTTTGGGGAATGAAGAAATTGCTAATTTACAGGCCTTAATTCAGAGGTTATTCCCCCCTCCTCCACTTCTGCCTTCACGCTACTTTGATTTTCTGAAAGGTACTTAGAAAATACACATGATATATCACAACGCTTCATCCTGCTGCAGAAGAAAACCAGAACAGCTTCTGGAATACCCAGATGTCCTTTCCTGTCCTGCAAACAGCTCCTGGACACACATTTTAAATTTAGTGTAAAAATACAATTGCCAGCCAACCTTTACACAGAAATGCTATGGAATATCATTCTAGAGGGAGTGATGACTAAACCGCATGTTCACCAGCAGCTCCTGAGATCTACTTACTCTATAAATACCTACATGGAAACCATGCAAACATCTCCTCGGCCCCAGCCCACAGATGAATTCTGTAGGTCACTGAACACTCACTCCAAAGCTGTTCCAGGAAGCCATAAAAGCAAGTCAGAATTATTATAATCTATGGAAATATAGGTTTTTGGTTTTATTTTTAATGGGGCTACACCCCCTGCCCACCTCTAAATCCCAGCTAATATCTTTAGCAGAAGTTACTTCTCCAAAATGGCTAGAAGCAACACCAAAATCGCTGACAGCACTCACACATTACCTCAGTAATGTAAGACACACATGACAAAATTGCACACTTTCCAAAATAACTGAAGGACACATCTACCTCAAGTGTCACCCTGCTGTCCCCAGAAGGGAGTCATGGGGACTCCCCAGTATGAGGGCCCACACTGATGCTGTGGAGGTGCTCCACAGCTCTCTCAGCACCCCACTGCCCACACCTCAGGGATGACCATAAGACCCTCATGTCTCAGGCATGACCTGGGCAGTCAGCACCTCATGCCACAAAGGCTGCCCTCACCTCGCTGAGGGGGCAGCCTTCCTCCCCCACCACGCCACCCCAGCACTCCAGCACTCCTCTGACCCTGTGCAGAAGCAGTTCATCTCACAGAAAGCAGCAGGAAACGAATCATTTTCCAGAATCAGACCTGGCTGCCTGCCCAGGCACAGGAGTGCCAGAGCCAGCACAAAAGGGAAGCCAGGACGATGTGTCTGGGAAAGGAGGACGAGGAGGAGGGTGGGACCAGCCCCACGCCGTTAACGTCAGTGCAGGGAGCCTCATCCTGATATGGTGCTGCTGGGCACTTGTCCAAGAGTCTGGACAATGTGTCAGTGCACACCTGACCTCAGAGGCAAGGAAGTGCTCTTGGGTTCCTGCTCTTAACATTGCACGTAAACACTTTGCTAAGAAGACATAGTATCTTGCCTTTCCCGGCTGCTCAAGCTGCTGCATTTGCTTTTTGGGGAGGTTTTGGTGGCACAGCCCAAGGGCTGTAGCTGGGCATTTTGTAGCTGGGCATGGTGTCCTCCTCCCCTTTCCTTGCTGCACCTCCCCAGGAAGCACAGAGCCTGGCCAGGGGCATGCACACAGAAATCCAGTGCAGGCTAACCCAGCACGAATGAACACATCCTAGCTTTCAACCAGGTTGTGACCTGACTCATGAGGGCAAGGCTACAGCCAACACTACAGGACTGTCATACGGCAATAGGAAAGGTATGGGATTATCATGGTTTACTACAGTTTGGTCTCAAATTAGTCTTAATTTACTGTACAGCCATGCTCTTGTAATCACCATAGGGCTTGCAAGCGGAATGGCATTTTTTTAATTCCAGAAAAACCTCTGCAAAACAATTTTGTTAAATAATGATATACACCAAGATTCTTGGGATATATGTATCACTGACATTTTGCTAAAGACTCCTAGACACTCTTTCCTAGGGGAACCTTTTTTCTTCCTTTCTTTTATTTTTCTTTTTTTTTAAATAATTCTTAGAACTATACCAAGAGACCGCATAATGGGGTGGATTCTCCAGTCAGTGCACATAAGCTCCTGTTGATAAAATACATTTTGCATTTTTCCATCAAAATTCTCCGTGACATTTCAGGTTTGGAGAAGTCATTTCTCCCATGGGTTTTCATTAAAAACCTTAGGCCAGGAAATGTGCTCTGTTTACAACTGAGTCCTCTAGAAGGCTCATTTACCAGTTCTGCAGAGTTCCTATTTAAGCATATTTTCTTTCAATAAGCAGTACAGTGTGATTAGTTCAGGTCTAGTTTGATAAAGTTTCCTTGAGGACAATGACACAATATTCTACAAAATCTATTGGCTCATAATAGAGAAGAGAATCTCTCATTAACAAACACTTCAAATCTGTGAAAATTCTAGCTGTTCTCATTATCAGAGCCTGTTAATTGAAGACACACTAAGGCAATCTGAGGCGTCTCTAAGTGGGGTCATGGCCTATACACTTTGGCCTCAGAAAATACGAGAAAACATGGAGGTCACACGGAGAGATGATGTGGAAAGCAAGAGAATGAAGTGACTCAGCAATTCTTAGACCTTGTTTGTGTGAGCAAGAAATCCAAAATAAGTACCTCCTGAAAGTATCAGGATTAAGCTACTAAATCAGTAATACTAAATATACTCCTGTGATTTTAAAGACATGACTTACACACAGTAAGAAACCAGTTGAAATGGCACATCTTGCAAAGTTTGACTGTTCCCTTGCCCTGTATGTGCCCTTCCCCCCTCCACCAAGTATTCCCTAAAAAGATCTGCATGCAAACTCTTCACCACCTAAAAAAAGAAACAAACAAACAGAAATAACCCTGACTTACTGCTTCTGATTTCGGAGGCACTGGAGGTGGAGGTAGGGAAACATCTGAAGACTTTGTGGCTGTTCCGACAGTTGCAGGCACAGGAAGAGACGCAGTACCACACTTTGATCGGAAAGATCCTCTGTAGTTGTCACACTTGCTCTTCTCACTTAGCGAGCAGGAGAGAGGCTGATCACCACCCTTTCCAGACCCTTGGTCCAACCAGAGCTCTTCGTAAGGAAGCTCTGGTTTCGTAGGCAGAAACATCGATTCTTCGCTAACTTCAGGGAAAAGGTAATCACTGCTACTGTCCCCGGACTCCTGGTACTGAAGAGCATCGTGAGAGAAGAGGGCCCACTCGTTACACAAGTCCCTGCAGCCGTGGAGGTTCACCTCGCTATTCCCGTGCAAGTTGTTCCCGTAGACGCACACGGAGAGCCGGTGGAAGGACTGCGTGAGCTCGTCCCGCGCGTAGCTGAGGGAGTTTGGCACGTGGCTGTGCCCCGTGCACCGGCTCTTCTTCGGGCTCTTGCAGTCGTCGCTCCAGTCAGTCTTTACGTCACGCACGGCGCGGGAATACTCGTCTATGTCAAACTGCTCCTGGCATATGTTAAACCAGTGCTGGATGAGGGGTTCGTGCCACAGCTCCCCCTTCACCACGCTATCAGGTAGAATAAATTTCGGAAGCGTCAAGTGCAAGGGAAAATGCATGGGAATGATTTTGTTTCCACGAAGCACGCAACAAACTACCACAGTCTTGGTCTGAATGTTGACAAATTTGTACCTGTGCCCCTCACGGATAAAATGCAGGTCATAAGGGTTTCTTGGTGTAGGACTCGGCACAGTCACGTTAACGGGCAGCCTGGTTTTCTCTACTATATTGCGAATTGTGTGCTCACCCTCTTGCATCTGCACCTCCAGTGGGCTGCGGGTGCTGAACTTGCCCTTACATTGGAAAGGGAGGCTGATGCTCTCGTTGGTCCTGTGGTTCATGCAGATGAGGCAGGGCATTTTGCCTCTGCCTAGCTTACTAATTGAATTAAGCTTCCCGATTTTTTTGAAGATAGTGTTGAGCCGTGACTTCTCCTTAGAAGATTTTGCATAAAGGATTTCTGCTTGCCCCATTAAAGTGAGCTCATCCCCAGTACTAAGGGTAATGTTGTAAACTTCAGTGTCTTCATTACATTCACCTGAAGCTACCTGCAAAATAATAATAAAAAATTTGGTTTCCCCTCAGTGAAGACAATACTTCAAATCACATCAAATCTCTTGAGACTGAACTTACAAGACTCTGTATAGGAAAAAAATGAAAGTAGCTTTATTTGAACACCCAACTGGTCAAGTGCAAGGTGATTAACCTGAAGCTCAGCTAACTAACCTTTTTAAATTGTTCAGCACATTACTGCATCTTACTTGAGAGGAAAGAGCCACCTGAAACTGTCAAAGAAGGTGTGAGAACAAATATAATCATTTTAAAAGAAAGGGCAAATCCATATATCCCAGCAGTTCAAATACCTGCTTGTGTCACACAGCTATGACAGACCGTGTCTGGAGTCCCTTGGGTATCTTTTCCCCACACCCTTGTTTTTGCTGTTTGTTAGAATTATTTGCCAGGCTCTTGAGTGAAACAAACTTCTTTCACCATCTTCAGCTCCCTGAGGAGCAGAAAAGGTGATTTCATCATTACAGATGAAGCATCTCCCTTTGATATAATCCTTTCCAGGCTAAGGAGAATGACAGATGACATCTATTCCCTGAAGGAGAAATCAAGAATATCGGTCTATCCCATATGCCTAACTTCCCCCCCTGCTTTGCTCTCCTAGTCATACACTTCCTTCCTCATTTTTTGATCATAATTGCAATTTAAGAGATTAAACAACATATGCACAGCCATGTGTGAGCTTTTCTAGTATGGAAATTGTACCAGGAAAAAAATCCCTACAAAACAGATGTCCAAGGCTCATTTGCTCCTGAAGTTATTTCCTTACGAGTGAAATAACTCTTTATAGACAAGATCGCTCTGCCTCATATTTGAGTGGTTTAGCATGAAAAGCCCTTTTCAGGGACCTAACAGAACCCACCCAATTCTTTGGTAGCAGCAGATAATGAATCCCTACTCATAAATGAAGGTGAACCAGATAAACACCACTGATCTGTTATAGAGCATTTTATTTGAGAAACTGAACATGCTAAAGAAATTGCCAATGAAAACACATGCTAAAATTGTATATCCCTTCCTCACCTCCAAAACCCCTAAAGACTTCATGGACTTGAGTGATATTCGAACTCCAGGCTTCAAACCCTGGTATCATCACACAACAGCCACCGCATGAAATCAAAGCTGTAATTGCAGCAAGTTAATAACTGACAAGAGCAGTGAATAATGCTTCCTCTTGTAAGATGTGACCTGCAATCCCTCCGTGTTTGCAGAACTGTGATTATCTTCTGCAAGCCTCTCGGAGCAATTGCACAGGCAGCTCAGGCGAGGTGTGCTGCCTTAGCACTTCAGGCTCGGGGCTTCCGGAGAGGAAGTCATTCAAACCCTGAATTATCTACACAAACACTAATTGGTCTAATCCAGGAAACCACTAGGATTTATGGTAGTAGTACTCATTCACAGTTTGCACTGCTGGCCTGACAGCAGTTTGAAACACCACGGCGTGAAAGGAAAGCACGGGGGCGTTCTTTTGCCGATAACGCCCGTGTGACGTTCATTGCTGGTTTCTCACTGAACTGTCACAGAGCCCTGCACTGGAGCTGCAGCCACACAGCCCTGCCTTCGAGGGACTGATAAGGGCTGACGACACACACGGCTCTGTGCCTGTACCATGCAACCTCCCCCTTCTCTTTCTGAGAGGGTGTTTCCTCTAAGACTATTGGTTTCTAGAATCAACAAGTCCCTGCAAACAGCTGCTTTGACAATGCCACCTACACTGCAGGACTCGTCACTTGATGCTGCACGATCACAGCTTTTCCTCACTACTCGTGGGACACTGTCTGGAGTGAGGGAGGTGTCACAACCTACAGCTGTGGGAGCTCCTCCTTGGCCAACTTAGAGTTCCCTGGTGATTCACAAACAAACAAGCCACTGTAGGAGGAAACGGTGGGTCAGACGTGAAACCACAGAGGTAACTAAACAGCTGAGCTCTACAATGAAGGTCTTGAGGAGCAGCTACTGATTGATGTCATCCACTACAACCAGCCAAACAGCAAATGGGCTTCTAGAATCAACCGGCATGTTTAAAGACAAAATTATTTTCAACTAAAAACACTGGAAAACATTCTTTCATTGTTAAAAAAATACAGTCACAGTATCACTACAGGTGAAGTAAGACTGAATTTAACCCTTGATGTATTCACAGATGGGGAAATGATATGCTGAGAGCAGCACTGTAGAAAGGGACCTGGGGTTCCTGGTCCATGAGAAGTTGAAGGTGAGTCAGCAGTGCCCTGGCAGCCAGGAGGGCCAGCCCTGCCCTGGGGTGCATCAGGCACAGCATCAGCAGCTGGGCAAGCAAGGGGATTGTCCTGCCCTGCTCTGCACTGGGGCAGCCTCACCTCGAGTGCTGGGGGCAGTTTTGGGTGCGACAATATAAAAAAGGCATTAAGCTCTTAGGGAACATCCAAAGGAGGACCATGAGGATGTGAAGGGCCTTGAGAAAAAGCTGTACGAAGAACAGCTGAGGTCACTTGGTCTGTTCAGCCTGGAGAAGAGGAGACTGAGGGGAGACCTCACTGCAGGTACAACTTCCTCATGAGGGGAAGAACAGGAGCAGGCACTGATCTCTGTGTAACCAGTGACAGGACCCAAGGGAATGGCCTGAAGTTGTGTCAGGGGAGGTTTAGGTTGGCCATCAGGAAAAGGTGTTTCACCCAAAGGGTGTTGGGGCACTGAAACAGGCTCCCGAGGGAAGTGGTCACAGCACAAAGCTTGACAAAAGTTCAAGAAGCATTTGGACAATGCTCTCAGGCACATGGTGTGACTCTTGGGGTGTCCTGTGCAAGACAGTAAGTTGGACTTGGTGTTTCTTGTGGGTCCCTTCCAACTCAGTACATTCTATGATATTCTATGAAAAGAAAGATGATGTCATAGTCCTACTATAGCATTCTGAGAAAAATTCTTTTCTGCATTCTACCTTCTAAACAAAAAATATAAGGTATTAGTTGCTGTTCAAAATTATATTAAAAACTGAAAACAGGAAATTAAAAGTCTAAGACCCCAGAAATTTATCTCTATCCACTAAATTATAGTGATGTTAAGATTGCTGATAAATCCCACCAGGCTACATATACTTTAAAATGGGTAGGTAAATGGTAGGTAAATATGTGTTCCAGAATATTGACAATGAAGATACACCATACATATCATATCTATCTCTCTCAATACACATAACAGTGCACAGATATTGCTCAGCTTTTGTTCTTCAGATCATTAGGCTAAATGATCCTTACTTTGTCCTTGTAACAATGACATATGAAAATCAGACTTGTTCTGTCTTGTTCACTCAAACATTTCACTTTATCAACAGCCACAAAACTCACAGAAAAATCAACCAAGAGCCATGGACTTTAGCTTGGCTTTACACTGCCTTTGGTGAGCTTCACAGGGCCTCCAGAAGCCCAGGAATTAGTCATGCAGAGCATTTCCTAAGAACAGATGGGACAAGAGGAAATGGCCTCAAGTTGCACCAGGGGAGGTTTAGATTGGATATCAGGAAAAAATTCTTTACCAAAAGGGTTGTCACTGACTGGAACAGGCTTCCCAGGAAAGTGGTGTGTCACCATTCCTGGAAGCATTTATAAGACGTGAAGACGTGGCACTTAGGGACATAGTTTACTGCTGGACTTGGCAGTGCTGGGTTAATGGATGGACTTGATGATCTCAAAGGTCTTTTCCGACTTAAATGATTCTATGGTTCTATGCCAAATAGTACACTTATAGACAACATGGAAGTGCATATCATAAATTATTGCTAGAAGGCAGGATGGGTAGTCCCACACCAGACCCACCTCCCTCTACCCTCTAAGCTTTCAGCACCGACTCAGCAGGATTTCCATCTCCACAATCCTGCTGAAAGCATTCTCTGGGCACCCTCTCTTCCTGCTATGCACCTGGAATGCAGCAGGATGTAGCAGAGCCCTACACTACTTCAGACACTGGGACCTGCTAGTGGCAGCTCCCAGCTAGCAAATGTGACAAAACATATCACTGGTATATGATAGACATGAGACAGCAGTGCAGAATGGCAGTTAAGGTGATCCAGATCACAGACTAGTGCAGAAATAATCACACATTTTTGTGGTAAGCTCCTGAAGTCTCATAATAATTCTGGAAAAGAGGTATGCTACAGAAGGTAGAAAACTCCCAAGAAGCTTTCACTCAGCTACATCACATGTCCAATGAGAGCTTTATACATTTTAACAATAATGTTCCAATGCACTGTAAGAACAACTCCTGCAGTTTTACTTTGCAGTCACTCCTCTTTTGTTCTTCCCAGCCAGTTTTCATTGGTAACAGGTGATAATACCCAGTGATCCCAGCTTTGTGACAGAGGCAGTGCTTGCCACACTACATTCCAAAGCTATCCAGGAATCACTAGTAGATATTCAAGCTGAACAATGAATGCAGAAGACCCACAGAACCAGAACTTCCTTCCTGTTATACTTGCCTTCTCCCTTCTGACTGCCAGAAGTTGATCCATACTATCTGTTCACTGTTGATGCCAGGATGCTGACCAGAAAGTTTACAGGCATACAGACACCTTACAAAACACACTGCAAAACAGCAGTGGTCTAAGTCACTATTACATTTTCTATTTTAAGACTAACTCAATTCCAGTAACATTGAAAAGCCAACTCTAAGTCCTGCAGAAGACAGGCATCAGAAAAGAAATGAATGACTATTTAGGAAACGTTCTTTTGGAAAAACTCTGATATACTCTTTCTTTGGCTTAAGGAAAAGCTAACTTGGAGTAATAGATGTTGGTAACACCTGAGTCAATATGCTGCCTTGGACTCCAATTGTTCTAATTTGTTGTACCTCGAAGGAGAAGTCTTTAATTGGACACCTTTATAAAAATCATTTGTGGCTTTACATTGGTTGGTATACTTGCTAGATTTTATTAGAGTAATGGAAGCATTGCATTCACTTTAAAAATACAACTAGGATTGTTTTTTGTTGTTAGAACTCTTTGTAACTGTGACGTCTCTGATTCATAGGTATAGCATATGGTTTTTACTATTAGAGCCAAGGGGCCAATCACAGCACAATGGATGTTTAATAGATAATATATACCTGATCTATTTTTTTTACAGGTCACAAAAATGGAAAAAGATTTTTTAAATGTAAAAGAGAGTCTTCAGAAGAGCTATTAGCAGAAAAAAAATGAGCAAACTTTTTCAAGGAAGTTGGCTAAATTCAGCAGGACAGTATCACATTCTTCTTTTATGAAAGCCTTATAAAAGAATTAACAAGTGAAAGCCTTCATACTAGAATACATGTATTTGCCTCTGGGATAAGAGGAGCTTTGCCTAATTGCTACATTAACAGCTGGCTTCAGTGCTCTTTTAGGATGTCTAAAATAAATCAGTGTTCTAAAACTGTCCCAAAATGTGGCAGGTAACACTGCAGGGCTGTAACATGGAGCGTCTATTTGTGTGGGACGTCAGGAGCCACCGAGGCTATGGCGCTTGCCATCCAGGTTCCTTTCAGAGCAGGACCCCTCCCACAGGTACCTCAACATAGGCACGCAGCAGCAGCAGCTCTGCTTCCTCTGCTTCTCTTACTCAAGCCACCCACCTTTTTCCAGCAGGAAAAAAGGCAGCCACAGGACTGCAATGCCAACGCAAGACACTGAGGTGTTGAGCCTGTGTGTACCAGGGGCAAAGGGGAAAATGAAGAAAAAACCAAAGTGCTTGGAGCTGACTCTTGCTGCTTCGTAAGGCTGGCGTCAAGCCACAAGGCCACTAAAGCACTAATTCTTGAGGTGAAGTATTATGGATTGCCTGAAAGTCTGGGGCCAAAATCTACACACCACCTCATTTCACTACTGCAGCACTTAAGAATGTCACTGTAATTTACAACCTACTCTACATGTGCTTTATGGCAACTCAGGGTGAGTTTATCAGGGGCACTAGAACTACCATCAGGAGATCAAATTTGCTTCACTGTACTGCATTAACACCTGCCAAAGAAAAAAAAAAAGAAACAAGAAAAAAAGTGGTTTTTTTCACTACAGGTTTCCTTCTGCCAAGATGCACATTGTATGGGCCAACATGGTTAAATCACTCTGAAGAGAGGATTACATTAAAAAAGATGAACAAATCAGGTATCAAAAGTTCACACCAGTCATACAATATCTTTGATAAGTAAGAAAAGAATCATTATAAGGCTTATTCACAAACCCATTTTTCCATCCTAGAAAGTGTCTGCAAACAGCTTCACAGACTCTCCAGAGAGATCAAGTGATATCTTGAGAAGAAAAATATTATTCTGGAGGATCTGAAGTGTCCTGCAACACTAAACAGGCTGGTTTTTAGAGTGAAGGAATTCCTGGCTTGTCCAATGTTCAATCTATCACATAATCCTGCTGCTTTTTAAAGGGAACTTCTTGTGAATTTCCCTCCGTGTGATGGGTGGGGCAGGAGGTCAGGTTGTTCCTTGTTTTGTTTTTAAGTCTTAGTGCAAATAGCTTCCTGGGTGCTTGTACACATTGCCATCTGTATGAGACCAGAGCACTTGAAAGCAGAAATCTCCTCCTGTTGCTTCAGTCAAAGAACAGGTCTTGGGGTAACTCAACATTCTTAGTACTTTGTTCCTAGCAATGGAGAACCAAAAAATTCTCATCTTTGTAGCATAATGCTGTAACATAAGCAAAATCTTCTTCAATTATGCACTGAGTATTAATACAAAACAGGTTCTCACTTATCTGGTCAGTGAAGAAAGGACAGAATGACTCTTAATTTTTGATCAGAAACAGATGAAACTCTTGACTGAGTGAAATTCACTTGTCCCCAGGACACTCTAAATTGCTGTGCCTGTAGATGCTGCTGGCCACCCCTTGAAACAACCAACTGGGTATCCAAGAACAGTACGTATGGACAAAAAAGCTGGTAAATACTTCTAGCCATGACAGAAGTTGTACTCATCCGTAATTTTTGTTTGCCATTCTCTGGAAAGATCCCCCCTTTCCCTCCTAGCAGCACTTGCTGGCATGTGCAAGAGCTGTCCTTCAGACACGCAGCAGGTCCTCAACCCCCTGCCCAGGACACTGCCCAGAAAGCCTGTCCAGCTGCAAAACCACAGGGAAGGAAAGGAGAACCATCTCCCCTGCCTCGCCAGGATACGGTGGCTGTTTTTTCCCTTAAACCACTCTTACAAAGCAAAAATAAAGCAAGCCCCTTGGACATAATCTCTCAGCCCATCACAGCGAGAAGGCCATTTGGTGAATGGCAGCAGTAGCTGTGAAATGCTGCCGGAGTAGCCAAGGATTTACACTCAGGAGCAAGGTTCACACCGAGTGGAATCATAACCATGGTGTACTGGCACAGGCAGGCACACCTCAACAAGCACAGACAAAAGCAGGCAATGACTGTCTGGTCACCTTGTAACTCTAAGGCTCCTTCTTCAAAAATTATCCACTGAAGACTTGAGCGTTTGGAACAAGAAAGAGTTCCCAGACTTCAGAGCTCCTTCTCATCTTAAGTGCTTCATCAGATATTTTAGGCATCTTTTTTCTTTTTATATCGGATTAGCTACCTTCTGATACTCTCTCCTGAATTTAAACAGGCACCCTGCATTGGACAGGAATCAACCGTACTTAGTATTCCTCCCTTTGCTCTAATCAGCTTGACAGAATCTCTCCTATATTAAAATTTTAGCGTACATAATTCTCTTGCATGTAAAGGGTTATTAAACACTTTAATAAATCCTGCTAAGTTCATTTATTTTTTGGAAGATGATAACCTTGGAATAGACTTCTATGAAACTGGAAAAACTGCCAAGAGGAATACTGCCAAGATAACTGTGTAACTAGGTTAAACCTGGATTATTATTACTGTTATTTACATTAAGGAGTATCACTATAAAACCTTTTAAAAACGGATTTGATATCTAACAGTAAGCTATGCTTATTTCTCAGTTTGCTACATATGAAAAAGGGTTTTAAAAACACTCACATTAAACTCAAGATATGGCATTTTATGTTTAAACAAGCCTATAGAAAAATACTTTTTGCACTAGAAAATCAAAACTGCACATTCTACTGCACCATTCTCTTAGTCTGGTCATTGATTAAAAGAGAAATAACAGCACAGCTCTGGATAAGGCTAGCAGTCACAAGGATTTTTTCTGAGCAGAGATGAAATTTTCTTGTTCCCTTACCTAAAGAAACAAAAGTGTTCCAACTTTATCACATAGCCTTCATTCATGAAACCCTCTGTTTTACAGGCTCAGGTTAATGCAGAGCACAAACAAAAACAACCTACTGTCTTGCAAGGAGTGAGTCTTTGTCACTGAGTAAATTAAGCTATGAGCTCTACCACCTACACCTATAGAAATTGTGAACTAGCTGCTGTCTCCCAACTGTAGCAGTGCAAGAAAGAGGAAAAAGGCATTAAAATGTTGTTATATAAACCCCATGCTGATACACATAGGACCAGGAAATTCCAGACTGGTTTTACACCAGCAGTATCAGCTGGTTTCCCCTGCGGGGTACATGATGTGGATCTCCACCACTGCACACCAGCTCTAGAATGCTCTTCTACCAGTCTGAGATGGTGCTGCTGCTCAAACCAACCAGATAAGCCTGAAGACCACTCTGCTCTCACAGTAAAGCCGACCTACCTTGTGCAGTGTCACACATGTAGGTAGGACAAAGAAGAACAAGTTGTTCATGTTCCTGTTCACTGTTTCATGCCACTGCACTGCAGTGTGTTTGGTGATAGCAAACCCTTTTTGGGATCAGGGACCCTTTCAGGAGCCCAAGAGCTGAGCACAAACACACACACATGCACACAGAGAACAACTGTGTCTTTTAATTTTTTTGTTTGTTTGTTGGTGGGTTGTGGTTTTTTTTTTTTTTTTTGTTTTGTTTTGTTTTGTTTTGTTTTGTTATTTTTGTTATTTTATTCACAATGCTCTTTAGCTGCAGTGATTTTGAGACAAGCAACCCCATCATTTCACCCTGTGTGCTCTCTGAGAAAGAGGCTTTCTGGAGAGGGATTTAAGCAGCTGCTGCTTAGCAGAGAATGAAATTCAGACTGTTGGAGGGGGAGGAGACAGGGGGCAACAAACAACATTTGTTTAAAATCTGGCAGGAGCATCCTAATTAGATGAATTATTGAATGGATCATCAGGATTGCTCCCCAAAGTGCCATAGGGCAGGAGAGCCCTTAGACGACATGTTGATTTAAGACTGAAAAAATGATCCCAAAGAGCACCATCACCAAACATGGAACACTAAAGGCTCGTTTGTCTCAAAAATCACACTTCCCACTCAGCGCCATTGCTCACTTGCCATGTATATAAAGGTTGCAACAGTTAATCATTTAGACAGGGATAAATATTTATTCAGGGACTACCTTAACGTTGAATGTTATTTCCTCCATGACGTAAACTCGTTCAGGAAATGCTTTAGCCACCTCCTCCACACTGTTAAAATACTGCACTGGCTCCTTAATATCTCGGTCTTGTTCCAGCAGCTTAAACTGCCCTGAAAACAGATGATAAACAGAAGAATTGTAAGATATTTATATTGGACAACTGTCACTGTGGCAACTGCTGGCTCAACTTTTTCACCATTTTGCTCGGTCAGTTTTTCCAGTTATTAGCAACCAAAGAAGAAGACGAAAGATTGTAGAGTCTCCTGAACCTGCCATGAAAGACATCCACTTTCACTGGCTCAGAATCAAGAGAACATGTGGCAGCCAAAGTGAAATCAAAAAAGATTGTCTCTAGAAATAGTAAATAATTATGGAGGCATTTGCATTTGTGTACTTAATTCAGTGTCATAGTTTGTGTACAGATAGCACTTTTGGGCCTTTAATATTAAAAGTCTTACAGAAAGAAACCTCACCCATTACTACAAAACCCCAAAACAATAAACATTAGGAGTTTGGGGTTGTTTTCAGCATCATCAAACAGCTATTAAAAATGGTAGGCTAAACCTAAGCCCTTTTACCTCTGGGGTTGTCTAAGAATGGAATGGCGTCTAACTTTCCTTAATGATAAAGTAAACCCTTTGAGAACTTTAACTAATGTAAGATATTAAACCACACACATTTAAAACTCTTTTGAAGGTGTCTGTCCTCAGAAAAGCGCAAGAAAGAAGTGTTTCTTGCTAACTTTACCTCCCCCCAGCATGAAAACTTTGGCTATTTTCTATCTCTTGTAAAAGGCAAGAACTAACATGGAGGGAGCCACCCCAGGCAGACCTTCCAGGGACAGCCAGGCACATCAATCACCTGTGTGTACTACGAAAACAAAGCTTTAAAACTTTATTTTAAAAAGAGAGATAAGAAAAGTTGAGACAGCTTACTGTTTGCATGACTTAAGCTTAAAATCAGTGGAGTGATATTTCCAAATTTAGAAATGGTAACTACTACTAAGTTAAAGGCTGGTCTCAGCAAGACTGGATGTAAGAAACAATTTTAGAAAATGAGAAAAAGGTTGAATAAAATCTATGGTTAGTGCACCTCCTTTTTTAACCTGCAAATTTTAAAATTTACAATGCATGCACTAGATTATTGTTCCCAAATAGTGCTCAACTTAATTAAAATACAATCAGTACATGAGGATGTCAGCCACCTACAGAAATATTTTCTCACTCCTTCAGCATTCTTGTGCTCAACATGCTGTTGCCCCTTTACATCCCATCAGGCTTGAGACTTCTGTGACATACTTGGAGATTTCACCCACACTGAACTATTTCAGGCCACACAACAGCAGAAGACAACGCAAACTCAGCGAGCCCCGATGCCTGTGACAGCAAGCTGTCCCACCCCTCTGCCAGGTGTGTGCACACATCTGCACCTACCCACCCACCTTCCAGGAGAGGTGCCAGAGTAAGAGGCTCAGCACTGCTGCCCATCCCTAGCACTTGCTGCCAAGTGCACACCCTTTTAATCAGTATGTTAAGAGCTCTGTGGTTGTAACCCTGAGTATCAACTCGCGAGGCAGAGGACTTCCTTTATACCCTTCCATATGTTTTGTCTGTCTAAAGTGATCATGGTAGTTTTGAAGTATCAGCAGGGTAACTAGAGATGCTGGTATTTCTCACTGCAGGACTATTTTTCCAGTGTTTTAGTAACTTTCATCACGCTTCCAAAATCGGTTGAGTTTTCCCAATTTCGCGTCTGCTCCAGGACATGCTATGATTTGACATTCACTCAAGGCAATTCATGTACTTTGGAGACCAGCACTGGGGTAGAAGCCACAGGACTTTTGGTCTGACCTGAGGAAGCCCTTCCTGTAGTGTACCACTACAAGCATTCCTAGAAGCAGGAATAGCTTCTCTGGGTCAGACTGAAGTCTCAGGCAGCATCCCACCTCAGACAGGAGTAAGCATCAGTCATGTAAGGAGGTTGGACTTAACACACAATTAGCAATATTACCCAGAATCTCCTTCACAGCTCTCAGAGGAAATCATGGCTGAAGGATGCCCAGAGCAGGGAAGAGGGTTTGGGCTTAGCAGCTGCAGAGGTTTTCTTCCTTGTACATTTGTTTAATTGCTTACTGAAGGTATCAAAAACTTTCATTGTAGACATGCCCTCTTATCTTGAGAAATTTTGGTAAACTCTTTTTCCACAAACTTTAAAGTATCTCTGAGATTACAAACTGTAGGAGTGATAAAGCTATACCTGGCTGACAGTATGGATAGCCACAGGAAACCTGACAGCAGAACAAGCATTTGGAAAAATGCTTCACATCCTCAACAGAAGCATGCCAGCATACTAAAGCTGAATTCCTCAGCCTGTCCGCTTAGAGCCCTTTTGGATGCAAAGCAATAGAGGGGCCAGGCAGCCAACACATTTGGGCTAAGGGAATCTGAAAAATAAGCAGAAAGGCTGCTCCATTAACTGATGCTGGAAAGTTATGACTGATGCCAAAGCACGCACACGGAGAGATGCAGAGAGAACTGTGCTTTTTAATCCGTGGTCTGCCATAGACCATGAAAATCCTGTCTTCAGGATCTCCCTGTCAGCCACAGCCTAACCAAGAGGAAGATACATTCCCCAGCTGCACAGGTCCTTTCCCTCACAGGCACCCCACTTTCCTCTAAAAGAAACTGAGGAGTTGGGAAGCTGAGTGAAATCAGGTGCCCTTGTGCATGGAGTCAGGATGTGCCAGGACATCGTGTAGCAGCAGACTATACGCTGCACCAGGAAATATTGGACAGCACAGAGAAACCACTACTCTAAAGCACAGAGCCAGTAAATGTAGTCAGATAGTCACTAAGGGCAGGATGCTCTTTAATTTAACAGATGTCATACAGTGTTCCTTCACCATGGGCTGACCTGAGGCTGTGCTTCTTTTTGAATGTTATCCCCTTTGACTACTGACACAGCCACTGGGATGCAGCCCAATTGGGATTGCCCAATTTGGGATCCAGGGGTCTGAATTGCAGGATTCCTGGCTATGGCTGCCATTTGTGGCAAGCTGTGTCTAGAGTTTTTAATGGCAAAAAATCCCAAACCCAAACCACAGCAAGTTTATGTCACCTCAGACTGATCTAAACTCAGTGGAGTTACTTCTGATTTGATACTGCACAGAATGGAGGTGAATACGATATTGCACGGAAGCTATATAGTTTTTTGAAACTGTGATATAATGCAGTGATAAAATTCTGCTGGTTCATAAAGAAATTGAGAACTATCACTTCAGAGTGTGAACTGAGTTGGGCATAGTAACAAAGTATGAATTCACATGAGCAAGGAAGGAAAACAAAATACTGAAGAGTAATACATGATACGAAGAATACTCATGAAGCCCTTTGAACGAGACAGTGGTCTTAAATTCTAGGTTCTCTAGTTCCTCTGTTTGAAAGCATAACAATACTATTTTTCTGTGAGTGTAATATATTTAACCACAGCCACTCCAGTGACGAGACAAGGCCAGTTACTCCCTGCAACCCAAAGCTCTACAAAAAAAGTCTCAAATTCCTCAGCACAGAACAAACGCTTTAGGCTGTGTGCAACTGGGAGCAGAGTCTGCTCTTTACTGCAGAATTACACATTCCTGAAAAAAAAAAAAAAAAAAAAAAAAAAAAACCAAAAAAAAAAAAAAAAAAAAAAGGAAAAAAAGAATAAAAGAAAAAGAAAATGCTCATTGGGAGCTTTGGTTCGGTACAAAGCAACGCTCAGAGCTGTCTGTGTCGCTATCTGTGCCATCCTCCCCGTCCTTCAGCTGAGCCTCACAAACACAAAGCCGTCTGTGCCCTCACTGCTAATAAGCAGCAGTTCATGAGGAGGCTGACGACAGAGGAGTACACACAGATCCCAAAGCACAGAATAGAAGGGCAGCATTAATCTCTGCCTGTTACGAAATCAAGAAGTATGCTGTGCATGGGAGCTGTCAGTGCTAGATGTTAAAATGCCTCTTCCTTGAAAAAGATGGGTTTATAATTTGAGATTTTCTATAGACAGTTTTAAAAAGTTTATTTCCTCATTGAAAAAAGACGACTTTTTTATTGGAAGGAGAGAAAGAAGGGCTAAAGAGAAGCCTACAATACACATTTGAACCAGACGTCAGTAACTAGCAGAGAGAAAGCAGACAAATTCTTATTATGTTTCTCCCTGGTCTCCATTCAAACCTCCATAAAAATCAGACAGCACAGCTATAACACCGGTTTAATAGACGTAAGTATGGCTTGACTGCATGTTAAAGTGGAAATCTCTCATACTTTGCAAGAGGCACAATTTAATTGGGAGGCTTTACAAAATTGACAGCAAGCTTGAACAAACAACAGGGAAATTTCACTTTGTGTCAATTAGGAATTTAACAACAAAAAAAGCAAATATAAAACTAAAATGATACTTTTATAGAAGCTCACCCTTCTCTCTCACTAGCACAAAAAGAATAATGAAATGTTTCTGCAGTAAATCAGCGAAGGTTCAGAAAGATCAAGGATTCATAATACCTGCATGGTCCACTGAGCAGGTATGGCTATTCCTCTGCAGACAAATGCAAGGGAGAACTGAACAACTACTGCAAGCTTTATATCTCTTTATCTTTCTGTCTGGCCTCTGGCAGGCACAGTATTGGAACAGTTTCATTCTAGTATATATTATCTCTGTAGATTATAAATCCTTATTTCTCTGTGAAGGTACTTACAGCAAAGACAGTAAATCTACTACTGGTGGAAATGAGTCTGGAAAGCTAAAAAGGCAAGGAAGGACCTAAACCAGTGCTTATTCTCTAGTTTATGAAGGCATTTATTAAAACCCATTAGGAGCAGGAAGATTCAGTCCATCTTCCTTCTGGCCAGATTGGCCCTGGAATGGCTGTGAGCAGGGGCATTAATCAGCCCTTTCTGTCCCAGCTTCTGCCGTTTCCACTGCTGAGGCTCTTGCAGGCTTATATACGTTCCTAACTCCAACCCAGCTCATCCAGGTTATTTCTGTGATGTAAGATCCCCTGGTTTTCGCAGTGATTTACCCCTTACCCTCAAACAGTCCAGCGGTTTCCAGAAGTCCGGAGTGTTTCCAAAACAGAAATATTCATTCTGTACAGTGTCTGTACTGTACCTAGACCCAGGCAGTCTTTATCTATGGTAGGCGTTCACTGCCTGGACAAACAGTCAAGTTTTCATTGATATAAAAGCATGAGAGGACGTTTATGCTCAAACATCAAAAAGAAAATCTGGAAAAATAAACTCTGTTAAAAAAAAAAAAAAAAGGCACGTCATCAATAGGAAACATGGAAGGTCCCTGAGACATCTGCTCAGCTGCCTTAGCTGCTAAATGTTTCTCCAAGGAGGCAGGAGCTGTATTGTCTTTCAGCAGCTTTGATTACTTAGTGAGTCTCACAGCCCTCTACGAGACTGTGTGCAAGGCCCAGTGCTTCTCAAGAACACGCAGACGGCACAGCAGGGTAGCAAATACTGCAGAGGTTTATGTTTCATATTATTTGTTGACTGCATTTTAGTATTTCAAAGAACTGCGGAGCTACTCAAAAAGGAAAGGCTCTACCTGCCAGAATAACATCATTTTGGAAAAAGACAGTTCTTGCATACATTTTTCAGCATTCCTGTGCATAACACTGATAGCAAATTAGTTGTTTGTTTTGTTTTGTTTTGTTTTTTTTTCCACAAAATGATGATCTTTGATATAACTGGGCAGAGTTGAAGAGCATAAGCCAAAAGTACATTTCAGCCCATCTGGTTCTTAGATGCACCTGAACAGTCTTTATCTTAACTCTCCTTAATGCCTGATACAGATATAAATTCATTTTAGTGGGGGACAATGGAAGGAAATCTCAGTTTATGGTCTCCCCGTCAGCCCATCAACTAGATCATATGGTAGAGCTATTTCATCCCTAACTATTCCTTAGATAAGTTAGCCCATCAAGAGAGAGCATGGCAAAATAAAGACTCTAAAATAACAGATTAAGCTATAACACTTCAGCCTGACCTGCAATTAAAAAAAATTGTCAACTTTTAATTTAAATTGACATTTGCCAACATGTCTTTGCATAGCACCTAAATGCGGCATTTTGTTGTTGCAAGAAGTGTTGTCCTAGCAGTGGCTGTAGTTGCCTAGACCTGAGAAGAGGAAGAAGAACCCATCACAATCTTTGACAGAGCTATCATGTGGCTAACTGGGACCACAGTGTAAAAAATACTGAAGCTCTTTCAGGGACCTATCACTAAGCCAATGTGCAAGGGTTTGGAGGACATGCAGAAGTAAGGATGAGGGGCAAATAATGCCTTGCTTCCCTTTTCCATCTTTCAGCTTGTTGAAAGTGAGCATTTGTTCCCAGCTCTCCAGAGGAGAGAAGAGTGCAGGCACACTCAGCAGCAGAATCCCACTGCAAAGAGAGAAATTGCAAGTGTAAATGGAATTACAGAATGCTGTCTTTAACAGCAGGAGCAGACAGTAGTCCACAAATGGACTAGTGCAGGCAGGCTCACTGCTCACAGAGGAGACAGGAAAGTGAATCACCTGCTCTCTTATCTCTGAACTCTCCACTGAAGGAGCTGCTGATTTCATCTGAGGTTGGGATTTGGAAGCAAACTAACATGGATGCAGTGCCATGGTAAGTTCAACCCCTCAGTCAAAGAAAGAGCAAGATAACCCAGCGGCACAGGTTCACCCTTATCTGCCACACCAATAGCTTCTCAGAGCTATGGAAAAAAAGGCTTGGGGGCAGAGAGGATATTTTTTGGAGCTATTCATGAGAACTTTGTTTATTTTCACATTGTAGCCTGCTGAAGGCATACAGGAAACTATAAAAGGGGGAAGAATACAACAGGAAAAGACACTAGTACCTCTTCGGTGCACAGTTTCCACAGGATGACAACTGGGACACAAACTAGATTCATTCTTAAGGCATACTCACCTTGAAACAGCTGTCAGAAACCAAAATATTCCTTCTGTTTTTTAAAGAACTGCCTGTCAATACTTTTTCTTGAGGAGATGGGTGAAGAAGAGGACCTTCTATGTCCCAATCTATACCAAATCTTCCGGAAATTTTGGGAATGTATTAAAAAAACAGACAGAACATGAACTAGGGACAGATCTAAGTAAACATAACACAAGAAGAATTCATCAAGTGTACTGGAGCTAAACTTACAGCACTGCAAAGCAGAGGGCAAGGGACAAAGGCACATTCAGTCAGCAGATATTGTGTAACATTTCATGGGGAAGGAGCCCTGCAGAATGAATAGTTTTACTTCTTGGAAGTTATTATGAAGCCTTAAATGCCTTTATTCCTCACTGTGTCATGTCTGTGGCACAAACACCCAATCAAGCAAGAGAGAATGAGTCAGGCACCCCAACCTGGTGAGACGTGTCGAAGCAGAGCCTCAGCCCACTGACACATCACCTGTGCGTACGCAGACACCATCTGAGAGATCAAGGAAGGGAATCCAGCCAGCTTTCCCACACAGCAAGGCAATGATGGCTAATCAAACCCTCTAATCCTATGCTGGCAAAGCAAAGGGGATGGTACAGCCTAGCACTCTCTTTTTCCTTATCTTACTTTTATGATTCATAAGTAGCATAACAAAAAAAAAAAACAAAAACCCGAGAAAGATTCTGTTGGCAGCATAACAAAGAAAAATCAGTTCAAACAGTGACTGATGATAGCTTAAAGCAGATTTAACTCACAGATATTGCAAGAGAGGGAATTTTAGGTTACAGATGATGTAAAAAGACAGACAGGGAAAACAAGCCTAACCTCCAACCTTTGTTTCATAAGTTATTATCATCACAAATACAAGATTACCACAATGAAATGTTCCATTTTACAGGGTCACATGTTTTGAGTGTCTGGACTGTAAGTTAACTAGATTTAACTTACTGGATTATCATCGATCTAACCTGTAATTAGCATAATTTTCTTCTTTTCCCACGTGTTTCCAACAGACATGCAGAGTATGTTCCATAAGCAATGTGTTAGTTCACACACTCAATTTAGCATGAAGAGGACTCTGGTGAGTACCACACTGATTTTCCTAATTGCTGTTAACAAAAGCTGGTGAGTTTCCTGTCGAAGAGTAAGAATATAAAGACATACACATGAAGATGGGATGCTCTGCTGGTCAGTATCAGCACTTACCCTGATCACAGCTCAAAAAGGGATCGAGAGAAAGAGAGAAAAGTTAACAGAAAGCCCAACTAAACCAACCCAGAGCTTGCATGAAACAGTACTGAGCTGACTATCTTTTACAGCAGCTGCCAAATGACAAAAGCTTTCCTTGTATGAGTATGAGCATCATTCCCTACTGGAATGGAGTACTGGAGTGGATAACAGCCATGCAGATCTCAGTTATGGCAATGTTTAATAGTCACTGAAAGCTTATGGCTCCAACCTGCTGTAGCAGCATCCAGGATCCTTATGAGAACATCCAATAGAACAGCCTGCCACCAGAGAGCAAGACTTGTAAAGAAGGTAAAGACTACTTAATCCCTTACTTAGAAGCCTCTAGCAAAAACTACCAGAAAAGAAAATGAGCAGAATCAAAAGTGAGAACTCATACGGTTACAGTTCTTACAATACTTTGGAACACTTGCCTTACTAAGTAAATGCATTGCTTTCACTTATGCATTAGCATTGATTTGGGGCTAAAAATCAATTCTAAGGAGCAGAGACCGAGCTTAGATATGTCAATGCAAACTGAACATCAAACCTTGCACTGGGTGGCAGATAAGACCCTTAACAGAACCTTACACTGCTGTGCCCATAGATTTTTCTATTTTAGTGAAAGACATCACATACCTTTACAAGTAAGAAGCAACACAGACCTAATCTGCCCTTGGATCTGGTCATAGCTAGGTGATCTCCCCCCAGATCATCAGTATATATCCAACTCAAGACATACATACATAATAGAAATGGGTTGTCTACAACAGATTAACATTTAATTAAAGCACAGAAGAAAGTTGAGATGAGAGTAACAGCATAAACTCCTAGTTAACACTGGAAATTAATATTACTAGTTTCAAGCAGGTTCAAACAGACTATAGCAGAGTACCTGTTAAAGGTTGGTCAAGCATGCTGGGATTTTGTATCACAGCTGCATTGAAATATTTTGCCTTTATACCACAGATTACTCATCTCATTAAAACTGATTTCAGAAGAAACTATGAATGCGTAAGGTTTCCTCCTCAATGTTGACAGAGAAAATCCCTTTCCCTTTTATTTCAGAAAAAAAATGTAATTAAGAATTTGGAGAAAACACAATAACAAAATCTGTTCCTGTGGACTGATGTCTGCAGCAGCAACAATCTGCATGGGGATTATGCACTGCAAGTACCTAATGAGCACAGAAACCCAATGACATCCTTCCCTTGCCTCAGCAGATGCCTCCTCACAGAAAATCCGCCTTTCACTCCTGTCATTTTGGTTGCTAAACAGTGAACTTCAGTTCCTTGTGCAAATGAAGTGTCAATGAAAGAAACTGGAGCATTTTCTGAGGGTAGCAATATTTCAGGACCTGAGTTCCGTGCATCTCTAGAGGAACAGTTTCTTTTAGTTCCAGTGCCTAAGTTTGTTCAAAAAGATGAAAATTAATTTTTGCACTGACAGGAAGATAAAAACCAGACAGCATTCAGAAAAGAAACTGTGTTCACCTGTGGCAACAGAAAAATGTTATAGTGACAGATGGAAGAGGCTTAATTCTTAGAGAAACAGATGAGTTTGAAAACAGGGCTAATAATTTTAGGGGACCAAAATTTGACTGCACTGATGAGAGACAACTTCTGCAAATGAGAAACATGCAGGTTCCAGCCTCTGTGTCAGGCCTTCTCTGAATCCTATCATTTCACTTGGATTTAAAAGACTGAGAGGTTGCAATTATAGGGAGAGATTTAAGATGTGCAGAAGTGCATTTTTACCACAATATGGATTCCAGGGATTCTAACCACAAGCAAGTTGTGGATTTACACCAGACAACTTTTTTTGATTTGGTATCCATCTCTTAAAAAATAAATTTGCAAAGTGAAAGCAGCTCTCCCAAACAAATTCATACACATTCTTCTATTTCTTGCTAAGTCAAAACTTTCACTAAAATAGCAGCAGCAATCTCTGATCTTAATCATTAACTCGGCCTTACTGAGTAACAGTTTTTATTTATTTATTTGGCAAAACCTTCAAAGCCAGCACTCACCAAAACTCAAGCTCTTAATGTTTCTGCCACAGTGCAAAGACACTTTCTTCAACTGCAAACCCACCATCCTTTACACTTTCTGCTCTTTTGCTGACAGATCTTTTTCCTCCTGCTACTCCCACATGAGTATCCCCATTTCTGTGGTCTGACTTGAGCACCATTCATTGCCTTCTTGCTCACTGAGAGTCTTTTGTGCCTTTCAGGTTCTGACCCCATCCCGTGGGCACCACACTCTGGCCCAAGTGTAGGACGGTGTGTCCTCCACCCAAGGAGGGCAGTCACATCCACAGCACTGCCCCTGGCAGTCACTTGTGCTGCAGTAAACAAAGCCAAAGAAAAAGTGCATTCACAGAGCAGAAATCTTTAAAATGCACATAGATCAATTCTGTATAAAAAGTGCTTTTGTCTCCTGCTCAGGAACAGGTTTTTTAATTAACTGAATGGGAGGAGCTGTAAAAAACAGGAACAATGACTGAGTCAGAAGCTCAGTCAGTTCTCAGTAGCTTAACAGGGCTTTAACATGAGACAGAATAAACTTATTTCATTCAACAGTTAAACATTTTTATCAATGTGTAGAGAGACTTCAGAGCTGAGGCTTGGTATCCTGAAAGACTGTCTGTGCATTATAGAGCAGCTTATTGTTTCAAAGCTTGTATCTCATTTGCCTGCTGAATATATATGTAGTTTCTAGCAGAGCCTGTATTTTTTCCTCTTCTCCCCTCTCCGTCAACATAAATCTACTAAACTATTGTACTCAAATTATTGCAGAACTTGTCACTCAAACAAGTTCCCAACATTTGTGTGTCTGCAATGGAAAGAAGTAGTTGCTGTTATTCTATGTAATTAAAAAGACAATTTTCTTTGGAAAGGTATTATCACTTTGTATTGTCAATGCCTGTCAATGCAGACTATAGCTTAGTTTACATACTTACAACGTGTTTAAATTAGAAAGGAATTAAATTTATTAGGAAGGAATTAAATTTATTATAGCTCCGACCCTCAGTAATCATCACCAAGTTCTGAAAAAAAAGTTCACTTTACTTCTGGAACAAATTAAACAACATTTTAAAAACTGAAATGAAGCCAATTTCCAGAGAAACTCTTTAATTACACAATAGGTCTGGTTTATTCATCTGAGGTTTCCTGTCAAGGAGAGGATTCAGCTTTAAGTACATTCAAGCTACAGCTAAAATTACATTAAGAAGAATTTAAAACAAGTGTAGAGCCAAAATAATACATGATCTGAAAATCACCTTGATGAAGTACACATAGGAGTTTATGCTCCAAAAACTCTCATCTGTAATGCTGGAATATCTATCAAGCATACAAAGTAACTTGCAGCAAGCAAACATTTCTAATCTTTTTTGGTTTAGGATCAGCAGTCACGTTTGTATCACTGCCTCAGCTGAGAGGCAGAAGGTGTTTTGATCTTTGCATTCTGCATGAGCTAAGCCATCTCTTCACTCACTCCCTATGAACGCAACAGTTTGGCAGAATTGTCTGGTTTCCAGAACAAGAGGACATTGATTCAGCACTGTGCAATTTACCCACGAAGCAGACAAAGCTCTTGATAACAGCTCAAGATGAATGAAGGCAGCTTTTAAGAATGAGCATTTTGGCATATGTTCACAGCATGTGCTGAAGTGTCACCAGGAGAAGAAAAAAAAAAAGGGAAAAAAAGGGAAAGAAGAGATGAGCTGAAAAGGTGGGTGAATAGAGATGATGAGTAAGAGCACATTGCTTCAGCACTGCCACTTCATTTAATTTTCACTGCTACTCAAGAAGGCAACAAAGATGATAAATCTAAAATGCAGATCTAAGCAAGATATGCATCTGCCTCAGTTCTCTTGAATGCATTCCGTCACACACATCTTGTTTCGCTACCTTAACTAAGGAGGGTACCATCTAAACCTGTCTCTGGCAGTTCAACTTACCATAGCTGAATCCAAAAGGTATAAAGAAACAGAATGCCCAGCCAATTTTTCCCTCTTGTAAGATGCCTGCCAGCTTGCTGAGAGCCAAATGAAACCCGTTACTAGAGGCTGCCAGCCTAGCCTAAAACAGCTTGATGGAAAAAAATGCTACAGACTACACATGGGGTGGTTTAATTCCAAAAATGTTTTCAGACCACCACTTACGGGATTTTGTTTTCTCCATCTAAATGATAATTCATGAGTTAAAGAGTTGTACTAGTGAATATTTTTCGTCTTTGTGTTTCTATTGAAAACTTCTCACTAATATGGGGCACCTCCCGTTGAAAGGCATTTTTGCACCAATCCCACTTTGTATCCTTTCACTGAAAGGGCTGTGAAGTGGTAATTATCGGGGTGGCTGGCCTCCTGTCTTTGAGTGCACATGGTCTTCCCCAGCTGCTAGATTATCATGAGATATATTATTACATACTGATTTCCAAGTATAAAAGCTAACATTAGCAGCTGCAAATATTCCAGGGAAATTCTGTGTTTTAAATTTCTGCAGAAGAACTTGGTTTGTAAATCAAGGTGATCTTAAATCTGCCTCTGAGATTAGGAAAAATATTATTAAAATTTTCATTAAAAGAAAAAGTTATTCCTTGAATAATGAAGCTAAATCCATACCAGGTAGTTTGCCTTAGCACAGAGATTTAAAGTTGTAAATATGGCATGGATGGGAAAAAAGGATATTAGGGTTTCAGACAATTAGAATTGGTTACTGTAGGTATTTAGAAAGGGAGGCAGATGGTGCTTAGGGACCAGAAAAACTGGGACATCCTAAGCTAAAAGTAACTCAAAACCAAAACTTCATCATAAGATCAGTCTGCCAGAGTTACAAAGTTTTCCCAACAGCTTAACATAAAGGACTGCTTCAGTTGAGATTGCTGAACATAGGAAACAGAGAGACAAAGATGCTTGAAAACTCCTGCCTTTGAAATGACATCAATTATGCTCTTTGGAAGCACATTTTTCCTCAAAAAAGTCCAGTCCTTCCTTTTTTCAACTGCACTCCTGCAAACCCAGTAAAGCAAAACCAAACAGCACGCAGGGCCTTGACAGACACAGTGGCACAGTCGTCACTGTGCTGCAGCAGGTCACTTGGAGAAGGTTCACCTGCCCCAAGGAAGCAGACCAACACATCTTTTACCACTTCACTCTGCCACCTCCTTCTACCACGCCAAGCTGCACTGAGGGGACAGTGTCCCTGCCACCAAAACCCTGCCACTGAAAGGGAGGGTCTCAGCTTGGCCAGGAGTAGGTGCAGGGTTCACAGAAAGAAGCTTCAGTGCCTGCCTATAAATCAGCACAAAACACATTTAGTTATATCACAAGAAATACTGTGAGCACCTAAACAAAAGCCAGATACAACCCGGTGTACAATCTTTGTCTTTTTGTCTGCTGGGGGCTCTCTGATTGAGAGCTAGCAAAGCAGGCAATTCACTTTTCCTTTCTGCAGTCTCTCTCCAGGCACTGAGCACGTATTATTTTGGCCTCCTCAGCTACCCCTCAAGCTGGAATTGCCCAAGTGGCTGGGAGTCGGAATACCTACAGCAGTTACCTGATGTCTTACCCTGCACCATGCCGTGCCCCAGTGATGCACCCCTGCCTGCTGCCAGCTCCTCATGGCTGAACAGGCAGCTCATTTGCCAGCTCTAGGAAGACTCAGCTGGGCCAGCTCTCAGAAAGCAGTATGCCAGCTGACACAAGGCTTTCCTTGGACAGCAGTCAGAAAACCACTCTGCACACTTTCCATCTGACCCACATTAAAGGAGCCTTATGGTAGCCAAGCACCACGAAGTGACAAACATCTGCACCAAGGGAAAAAGGTGGCTGTTTTCATTTTCCAGAGTGGAGAAGATGAGTGGTACATCCAAACAGGATGAAAGCATACAAGTGTCACATCATACACTCCTGCTCTCCTGAGCCAGCATGTCTGACAGCAGTAAGGCAGGCATGGCAGCACCACCTTCCACCCTGAGCAGCACAGGATGCCTCCCTCCCAGGGACGCCCAGCACACAGACCTTGGTTGCCATCAGGTGTCAGGCTGCTGCTCTGTCCCCGCTGTTGTTAAACAGGCAAAGAAATGTTCTTACACATCCATGCGGGTATGTGGGCACACCCTACACGCTTCACTTCCAGGGTTTCTAGAGGAAGTCTGATCTGCAAAGCCTGCACACATCTTCCTGCAGAGCTGAAGGATTAGCATGGCCCTTTGCATTTTATTTACTCGCTCTTTCCCTGACAAACATCATGTCTGCCAACGCCTCTCTGCTCCCCTTCTCCCTCGTCCACAATTAATAAAGGAAAAACAAGCAAGAGTAAGTTTGAAATTATTTTCTGTGATTCTCCTCTAGGAAGTGGCATACCCAGGAATCAGGATGACCCAAATTTCATAGTAATCTTATGAAAACATACAGTAAAGAAATCTGTGCTACACAAAACAGTTATTCTACCATCACAGCTAGCATTAATATTTAGAGAAATCAACCTTTAAAAGCATTCTTCCCAGAGTAACAACAGAGGATAAGTTTATCCATGACCACAAAGCACACTAACTCTGACAATCAGTGAAAAAAGGAAGGTTAATTAGTAAATAAATTGAGCCAGATACCAATCCTTCACAACAAAAAACACTTACATATACCAGAAATATCAAAACCACGCACTTAAGATCTTCATACAAGATTACAGCATGAAGCTCTACGGGCTAATCCAGGAACACCAGACGATTTAATTACATTTTCTACTGAAAAAATTAAACCATATGCATAGCTCATCAGATCAAGCTTACTAACATGTGTCTGGTTTTGATATCCAACATCTGTCTGAAAATGAGATTTTCATTTCCCTTATGAAATCTGATTCTACCTCCATGGTCAAACAAGAAGCATTGATGGAAAGAAGCGAGTGAAAAAGAACAAGTATTGGGTCATCTCTTTTAGCCTTTTAGCTGAGAGTTCAATCTCCAAATACTAAAAATCTTAGAATAAAGTAATTCTTTCTTCACAGGTGAAGGCAATAGGGAAATGCAAGAATAATCAGATTTTTTTTCCCTCAAAAATATATCCTAAATCATCTTAATTTTCTTTCTTTATGTCTACAGCTAATAAGGATCTCAGCTGTTATTAGGCAATTTCTCCCATGCTGTAGTGCTCTCTCACTAGTTTAGGCTGTCTCCTTGAGAAACCCTTGCAGAAAGACTGCACATGTGCAATGTACAGACAAAGAAATGACACAGTGCTTCTGCTGGATCAGCTCATCTGTCACCTTCATCACCTGTCCCCTGCTGTTCCTGAGCAACACAAAGCACAATGAGCTTTAGAAACCTGCCCATCCTGAGCATCCAGAAATATTCAGTGCTCCAGCTCCTGTCAGCTGAACATCTATACAAAGGAGCACCATGGACGTGGTGATTTAACTCCAAAAAACACTTCCTGTAGGTGTTATTTTACAAAGTTGTAACACCAAAAGAAAAAAAGTGCTTTTCTGAAGGAAGAACACAAGCCTGCATATTCCATCTGTATTTTACCTTATGCTAGCAATTTGCTTGCCATGTTTTTCAGCAGCCTCCCCTCTTTCTAAAGGATCTTGAAGCTACTCTGGAAACTTTCTTTCACTGACTGTACAGACAAATTCTGTATTCAGAAACTTGGTTTAACTTTTCTGTCCCTCATACTGATCTGAAGTTTTAGAGTTCTTTCTTTTTTTTTCTGCAACAGAATTATTCTGAGATACTTTCCCCGTGCTTTGAAGCCTGTATGGGATGCCTTCAATCACTCAGTGCCACCAACTAGGCTTAGAAAACCCTACATCTTGATGGGCAGCTGGAGTTCAATCTACTCCTTTGTTTCATTCGAGCTATCAACCTGAATTTATTACATCCCTGGTACAAGCTCAATCTTTCAGCTACACTCAGAACTGTACATACCTCAGAATATTAAAAAAACCCAAACCAAATCAAACAAACAAACAAAACCCTCAAACAAAACAAACAAACAAACCCCCACAACTGCTCCAAATACAATCGTTGGGGCAGGGTAGCTGATTATGTATGGTCAAGGAACTGTGAACATGGAAAGCAAATTTTAAATCATTGCTCCACATCCAGCAGGACAGGAAATGCACAAGTATACACATCTTATATGTTATTTGAAGGAATTTTAAATCACTAGTTATTACGGGTACAATTTTCTATTTCCATAGCAGACCTGAGAAGCTTTTCAATTAAGAAAAAAACACCCCAAAACACAAGCCTACCTTCAGACTGAACTCAGCATGCTACAAAAGTGTGAACCATTCAACATTCCCAGGAAAAAATGATATAGCTAAAAATTAATTCTGCCAACTCTAATTTCAAACCTCTACAAAGAAATCATTATGAATGTTCACTCATACCATTCACCCACACTTACACTAATAGCCTGTATTTGACTACAAATTTCCTGTGATGGAAATGCAATACATAGCAGCAGCAAAATATCTTGCCCACACGACTGTCAATTTAGCAGAAAAAATTAACCTGCATCCTCCTGGTTCAGGAAAAGTTTCATCAATACACATTGGACAGCAGGGTCTGGAGCTGTGAGTATGTTCTTTTAATGATTTCCAAGCAGCATTTGCTCATTACATTACTTAAAATAATAGCCCAACTCTTTCAGGGTTGATAGCTTTCTAAAGATTAAACTGCTTTATTTCAGCTTCCATCCAGCAACAGGAGTAGGAAATCGCTCTTACACCAGAAGGGGGTTTCTTCTGATGAAGCAATTAACAAGATAATCCAAGATGCTGCAGCATTTGGAGAAGCCAGCTAGCACAAGGGGCACATTGTTAGAAGCCCCCTGCCTTGCAGGGGCACCCTGGCTCCCCTCAGGGCAAGGGTTCAAAGGCTTTACACAAAGCTGTGGAAGGGGCAAGCTGCAATTTACCCTCTGCCCTGTTTTTTCTCCTTGCCTGGGGTGCCAGAGCTGATGCCTTGGAGACAGGTTTCAAGGATCAAGTCTCCACCTTGACTTTCTGCACTCTTCTGGCTTGACTTTCCTGAAGGCTGGTGGCAGAGAAGGGGTTGGGGCAGCCTTTCCTTCCCTGTCAGGGCTAGTCTCACAGGAGCACACAGTTCAGGGTAACACAGAAGGGAGTTTTGTTTCCACTTGGCATCAGAACTGATACCGAGAGTCAAAGGGAGGATCAGCACTGAAGATTCATTTGTATATCAAGGGGAAATCCAGAAGCCATTGAAATTGTTTACAGCAGGTTGAAAGAATAATACGAAGAACAAACATTGTGCTGACAGATATCCAGATGGCTTTTGCAGGCAAATCTCAATGCCTTTAGTCCAGCTAAGGCTCCTTAACATTTACGTATCACCTCAAGATTTTATTTCTAAAATTTATTAAGCACCAAATGATGAAGGTTTCAGAGAAATGGGAGTCATCATGCCTTCTCCCACCCCTCCCAACTCTGCTTTGTGACTGAATTGAATTTACATGGCAGAGCAAAATGGTTCAAACAACTGGTGCAGATGACAAAGAGGGGAATGGGGAAAAAGGTGTAATACACTGGGGAACTAAAGGATGCTGATTATGCAGCCCTGTGGACAGGGCTTTTCTGTGACAGAATTTCACAGAATTCCTGCAGTTTCACACTGCCAGAACAGGCTCCAGGAAGTTTGGAAAAGGCAAATCACATATAAGGTAGGAGAAAGCAGGTCCATCACCTTGTATTCAAACACTTAGTTCTTCCTACATAGACTCACCTGGCAATTTCTACTGTTATTTGAAATCCCTGTATCTAAGAGGATGATGGCAAGAGATGTTTCCCTACCAGACACAAGAGCAAGTCAGGAGTGATGTGTCAAGGAGTTGCAGTATCCCACTGGGACTACTCTCCTGAGTGGGAATCAGGCACAAGTATCCAGACTCAAGACAAAGAGCCATGAAAGTTGAAAATATTCATCCACTATTCATCGACATCCGATTTATGTGAAAAAGAAGTTTACTAGGCAATCCCTTTATTTCCATGGCTTCCCCATTTTGTGATACCAAAATTCCCTGGGTTCTGTACCAATGCATTCCTGGCCACATCATTGAGCACTTTTTTATCCACTGGATACAGACAGAGTATAAACACTTAACATTTTTCAGCCTATCCAAATAAATCATTCCAGTCTGCTGCTAGAGGTAAGAAAGGGTGAAAAAGTAGCACTGAATCCTTCACCTGCATGAAATGGCAGTAAGCTAAAAACAGATTTATAAAATATTTATAATATATTAAATATAATCCTTAATCCGCCTTCAAATCAAAGTGATGTTGAGATTCACCAGTGTTTAGAGATCCCAAGAGATTTATTTGTGAAAGGTTGGCTCAAACTCAGCTAAATCCTCCTTCTTTGTATTTAGCCAGTTTGGTGACCTGGTAACTATCAAAACCATAAATTTTAATGAGAAAAATATCCAACCACCTCCAGCACATTAAGGTTCTGTAACAAACATGAAAAGGAAAGGAAAGGAAAGGAAAGGAAAGGAAAGGAAAGGAAAGGAAAGGAAAGGAAAGGAAAGGAAAGGAAAGGAAAGGAAAGGAAAGGAAAGGAAAGGAAAGGAAAGGAAAGGAAAGGAAAGGAAAGGAAAGGAAAGGAAAGGAAAGGAAAGGAAAGGAAAGGAAAGGAAAGGAAAGGAAAGGAAAGGAAAGGAAAGGAAAGGAAAGGAAAGGAAAGGAAAGGAAAGGAAAGGAAAGGAAAGAAAGGAAAGGAAAGGAAAGGAAAGGAAAGGAAAGGAAAGGAAAGGAAAGGAAAGGAAAGGAAAGGAAAGGAAAGGAAAGGAAAGGAAAGGAAAAAGAAAAGGTGTTGGTTCACAGAAGCTGGGGGGAGGGGAGACCTTTTCAGCAGCAGATGAATTCAGTGTTCAGAAGAGGCCTGAATCTTCCACACAGGCAATGTGTTTTGTGTGGTTCCCTGCACAACTAATCTGTTGTTACTTATTCTTTTTTCCTTCAGTATAGATGGACCCTGTGTAGCAGGGAACAGGGTTTTGGAGAACAGCCCTCATTTTGTTCAGTACAATACAGCCTTCTCAACTCCTAAGGCTGCCACTTGAACCCTCAAACTGTACACAGGCGAGAGGAGAACAATTTTGAAATTAATAAAGGAAATAACTGATTTGAGTCTCCTTTGGGTGTAATGTCATATCCCAGCTTAAGGGCTAGTAAAAACTTTTACTGAATATTTTTCACACCTGGTAGTTTATACAAAGGCTCCCTATGGGTATTTTTCAACTTTCCCAAGAAAAGAGACAGTTGCTATTGTCCTGAACAGATTTCCCATCAGATGTTTGGTGAAGATCAGAGAGGAAAGGCATTACATGTCTGCTTGGACATGACTAATTGGCATCACTGCAGACTGGTGGATACCTTCATTTATGTAAGAAAAAGATTTTAAGCCTTATCAGTGACATTTTAGATCAGAGCCAAAGAACCTTTGCTGATCTACCATGAGTCACCCAGATTAATACTTCCCATAACAAATTTTGTAGTACTGAAAGAAGTATAAAAGTACCCACAATAATCCAGAAAAAAAGCCTACCACTGAAAGCCATTTTTGGTGAATGCTGATGTTTTTATATCGCAACACCCAAGAACACAATTCACACACTAAATCTGTTCCATGTAGATAAAGTTTAACAGATTTTTATCCATAAAGGCATAGAGACATGCAAGCACAATTCCCAAAAGATGAAGGAATTCCCATTCTCATAGTTAGAAATGAAAGGAGTGGGCTGGAGAGGGAAATGACTGTAGTTAAAACTGTCAAGGAGTCTCAAGGAATGAATACGCATTGCCTGACCTGAATCTATTCCAGTTTCACATGGTACAAGAACAGAACATTTGTTTCCATAAGAAAAACAAAATAGTAAATGTGTTTCCATGGCTTTCCTGGGTAAAGCCGCATTTGAATTTACTTTGAGATAGCGCTTTTTGTAAAATGGTTTGGTTACTATTAAATAGTTCGGAGCACTTCAGGCTGGTAAAGGATAAAGCAGTTGGCTCACTAAAGCAATACTGCTCTCAAGTATTGTAAAATAAACAGAAAGACACCTTTAATTTCAAGAAAAAAACCAACTGAACATGATCAGCAGGAGACCTCAGTTCGTACTTCATTAAACAGGATGGAATTTATCGCTCAGTAAGGAAGTTCAGGATGTCAAATTTTTGCCATTTGGTGCAAAGCTGGACACCGGTGTGCAAAGCAGGTGTGACAGAGTGCAGCGTTGTTCAAGCATGCTAAAGCAAGAATGTCCTGTGAACTCCTTCAGAGCACTACGGCTTCATTTATTCATTTGGCATCTTAAAGTCATACTTGTCAGCTCCAGGTCTCTGAACCCAAATGCTCCCAAACACAGTACTGGCACTTCGTGCGCTTGCCCCTGAGGAGAATGTATGACTAACCTACCTTGTAAGGACACCTACGCTGAGCTACGAGACATGGGATTCACTCTTGTACGAAATTCTGCACTGAGAGGTATTGAATTTTATCTTTTATTAGCAACTCTTGGCAACTGTCATTATCAGCACTGCAACAAAGAATTGTGGAACACAGAAAAGGAAAAAGAAAGATGGGTGATATTAATGGTTATATCTACCAAGAAACTAAATTCACATAAAATTATAAAATTATGAAGCTTAGAAATCATGATCTTTCAGCTACAAATTGGAAGCTCTATCCTATTTAGCACAGTGAATCTATTCTATTCCAAGAAATGAGGGGAAAAGAGTTGAGGTGAGGATTCAGAGGAAGCTATTTGGCATCCATCCCAGAGAACTGCTAAGCCCTCTCTTTCTACCCCTGTCTGAAGCCCCAACCCACCATAACATAAAGAAGAGTTTCCAATGAATCAACTGATGCCCCAGTTAAGAGGGAAATCTGGACCCACACTTTTAAAATAGGAAACAATGGGGCTTAAGGATATCAGGGTCATTACATCTGATAGCAAGAAAGTTTGAGTGTACAGATAGTTTACGGGAGGTGGTAAGAAAAATAGGAAAAAGGCTGTTTATTCTTAAAAAAACCTCCAAAATAGTTTCTGCTTTGTGAAAACCACTCAGCTGCATTGTGAAAAATTGTGGATGTTTGGGTAGCCAAAAAGGCAACCTGGAAGGGTGGGGAAGATTTTGTGGGTGGAAGCGAGACAACAAAGAGGTTGACAAAGAAAGAAAACTGTGCACATCAGCACAACTACTCAGATGAACTTGAGTATTCCCAGCTTGGATGCATAAGAGCTTAAACCAGTAGAATCTAGTTTTCACAAGTTCACAGCCATGAGCAGAGAGACCTTCTCTCTCCAGAGAAGGGAAGAGAGGGGGAGGAGAACAAGCAAGTTAGCCAAGGAAGGCCATCTGTTAAGTGAACTTCAGCTATGAACTCAAGACCTGCCCTTACGAGGCTGAAACATTCACAGAAGTGTCCAGAAAACGCCAACAGCTAAGCAGAAAAATTCCTTTAAATCAACAAAACTGTGAGAAAAAAATAAACATGGAGGTGTCTTATTTTAAAATAAATGCTGTAGCCACTTAGTCACAAATTAGATACAAAATAAGCCTTACAACCAATTCCAAAGCAAAACATTCTTAGTAATTTCAAAGGTGAATTCTCATCAATTAGGAATAAGTGAACAGTTAAATGGTATGTACATGCCAAAATTTCTCCTGGCAGCATTTGTGAAGTTTAGGAAGAACTATTTTGGAGAAATACAAGAAGAAAAGGGAGTGGGACAAAAAGCCTCCCACACATATCCCCAGCTCCTAGCAGAAAGGGAGAAAACAGCAAACCTCAACATCAGCTCCAGATTTCAGGCAGTAATTCAGAAGGTTGGGACACATGAGAAACAAGATGGCTACAACCTTTACCACTACACCTTGTGGTACACCATCAAACTTCCTTTCCCACAAAAAGAAATGTCACCAGTGTACTGCAGGTAATAAAGACTGGTTCATTCCTTTCCTCATCTTGCTGTCCAACTCTTAAGAGCATCTCATAAAACAAGAAAAACATCAGAATATAATTGTCCATTTTAAAGTAAAGTTCAGTACTAGAGATTCAGCATGTAGTAATAAGCAGGAAATAAAGGGGAGTGATGTCTGTCCTTACAAGACAAATCTGTAATGTCCTTAATCAGACAGGGACCTCTGGAAGTCATGAACTGCTCAAAGCAAGACTAACTTGACAGGTGGAGCACAGCACCCAGTTCCATCAGGGTTGGAAGGTGTCCAAGGACAGACACTTCATGGCACCTCTGGGTGATCCTTTCCCAGCTTTAACCACAATGACGGTGACAAAGCTTTTCCTTACATCCAAGTCTAAGTTTCCCAGTTGGACATGGCACATGTTGCTCTTTCATTGTGCCCCTCTAAGGGTTTCACTTGTCTTCTCTCAAAACTCCCTGCAGCTGGTGGACACTGTCACCCCTCATGTTTCTCTTCTCCAGGCTGAACAAACCTAACTTCTCCAGCTTTTCTCGTAACACCACATGCTACAGTCCCCAGCTATCCCAGTGACTTCTTCCTGCTGATTACTAATTCCAGATACACTGAAATTTGCAGAGACCTCTTCACAGCTAAATAAGCTTGCCAGTAAGCTCATTCTGAAGTTAGCAACCTTCCTTCTTCGACATTCCCTTTATATACTATGTCACTGCCATTTCTCTCACTATGTCACTGCCATTTCTCTCAACGTGAACTATGTATAGTTTCATGGTTTTTATCCATAAATGATTGAATACTGGAAATGTAAACCAAGCTCTTCTACCCCCGGCAAAAATTCACGATATATTTAAGACGTCCAATAACCACACCACCAACTACTTGGCTCTGCTTTTTTGTCAGATTTTACAGTTTTCAGGACATATTTGTATAGTAGTTTCTTTACTAAGAAAGAAGCTTGCACCAGTAATTACATAACTCCAGAAACTATGGGGTCCAACAAAATAACAAATGAAACAATTACAAAAAAAAAAAAAAAAAAAAAAATTTAAAATCAAGAATTGAGGGGAATTTCCTTGATGGTAAATGAACTTCTCCTATGAGAAATATAAAGGTTAAAATATATACTTCTCTGATATGAAAATAAATAGAAATACTAATGACCTAAAAAGAACAGGCACGAAGACTGAAGACACCACTTTCAGAGAGAGATTACAAAATGCCAGTCATGGGAAAACCCTCCTTCTACTCCCACCAGAGCTGCTAATCTCCCATTTAATCCTCCCCCTCTCCCTCATTTTGCAAAATAAATTATGAAGCCAGAAGGAGCCAATGTAATCATCTGAGTCTTTATCTCTTTGATAGAACAAGCCAGAGGATTGCACTGAATTATTTCTTTTGAGTTAAGGCTTATGGATTTTTGCTTTTTCCAAAAGGGAAGAAAAAAATTTCCCTGTCAGTCTTGATTGAAATGTTTCCAGAGAAGGAAGTTTTACCCTCAAATTAATGTTTTTGTCCTCATGCTGATTGCTACCATTTTGTTTACTTTTGATTCCAGTTCTGATGTGACTTGGCCTGGCAGGCTCTTCTAGCTTTACCATTACACGGCTTAGCTTCACTGCTTTGTTAAGAGAAAGCTCTTCAAGACTACAGCTGAATAAAACTAACCTTCCTTCCAAGCCCCCAGAGTTCACAAGCGATATTATTGTCCAGCCCATCATGTTAACATGCCTCTTCTAGGAATCCTGCTTTTCCCCTCGTATCTCCTCCACTATGAAAACTAGAAATAAATGGTATTGTGGCTGCAGTCACATCAGTCCCAAAGGGAGATCTGTATATGCCTCTGTTTCTCCACCCATTGGTTACCATGAGGCCCATTTACCACAGAAATCAGATTTAAAAATCTCACAGTGGATAATCAAGACCTTTTCAGAAACGATGCTTCTTAACATAGTGATTCTTGATCTTGTAAATGTAACTTACATGCCTTTGTTCCTACATACATGGTTTTTGTATCTGTCTACAATGAAATAAATGAAATAAATACTGCTTTAATGTAGAATAATATTTAACCTAAATTAATTTTCTACATGTGCTTGATCTTGTTTCCCAGAAATTTATTCCTTAATAAAAATGCTAAAAACCACACAAACATTTGAGAAAGAATGGCTATGAATGGAGCTTTATAATAACTCAGTTCTTAAATCACAGGAAACAAGAGCAGATGTCCAAAGGTTCTTTCTTCCCTCCCTTCTCCCACTTCCAATGCAGAATTTGTCATATCTAAACCAATTCTGGAAAATATCTGACCTGTTTTTGAAGCTTCTAACATAGGAGATATCTCAAAGTGTCAAGGCACTTCGAGCCAATGTGTAGCACTCCTCACATGCCGAGTTTTTTGGGTTACTTGGAATAACTCATTTAAATCTCCCTTGCTAGGACTCTTCCCTTCAAAGGCTGTATTTTCCAGCTCTTGATTATTCTTGCTGCTGTCATCTGGATTTCCAGTTGCCTGCACTTTCCTTGATATTCGGTGTCAGAAGTGAACATGCTGCTCAGCTCCTGCCTTACCGACAGCTGAGAGAGCAGAACCGTGTCATCCTACAGACCAAGTTCCATCTCAGACACTTCACCCCTCCTCTTTCCTTCAGGCAACAGCATGACACCGGTGACTCATGTTCAGATTTATAAACAGAAGTAAACTATTACTAAATTTGTTTTCCATCCCTAAATATCCAGCTGAAAATAAAATCTTTGATGTATGTTGCCAGCAATGTGCTTGATGCCTGCCTTTAACCTTTATTCATGCTCCTGTTCTAAAGCGGATTCCATTTCAGCTGTCAAGAATTCTAAAACTGGAACAATCAGGAGCTTGGATGGTTGATTTTCAGACATATCAAAAGACCACTTTCTTAATAAATAATAAAAAAAAGCAGAGCAGAGCAGTAGATGCAGAGCATAAACACTTCTTGCTTGAATCTCACTTGTCTGTATGGGTGAAAGGGCATTTCATTTTTTTTGCCCCCAATCACCTCCAACATAACAAGTCCAAATGGACACTATCTGCTATTTCTTCAGGAAAGAGAAAATCTATCATTAAAATAAACAACAAAGAAAGAACAGTGTGAAAGAGCTACTGAAGGCAAACACAGTATTTTTAAAAAATCAACTCAAATGTCAAACAGAACAGCAAAAGAAACACGTTCTTTATCTGCCCTCTTCTTTAGAGCTTCAGTCAGATAAAACGTCTTGGGGAACTGACCCACAATTAGAAAAAAGAGGCACCAGCAATCATCTCTGAGGTAAACAAGCAAAATGTTCAGTAGTACAGAGAGATGTCTGTCTCTGTAGTAACACTGAATGAGTCTATAAAACCCAGCAAGGGAGCACTCAACCCTCTATAACATTCCTGAGTTCAGAGAGCTTGTGTTCCTTACATATAACAACTGTTGTCATCTCAGATACACTCCCCATGTTTTACAAATGCGTGTAAATAACATGCATTACAAACTGCACTGCATTACAGCTTCACTGAATATATAATGCTTGTATTAAACATCACAATAGTTTTCCAAAAGGGATGATGGTATGTAAGAGCAGTGAAATGGCCAGTGAGTTGAGGAAGACTCAAAAGAAGCATTTTAAATACATGAAGCATTGGGTAGGAGATATATCACACTTATGTAAGTGTGTCTTAAGTCTCAATAGTTCCTAATGAAGGAGATAAAAGAACACTATGAAGGAACTGTAAAAGCATTCATTTTGATAAAAAATATTCCTGTTTTTTTCTGAATGCTGTTGGACAGACAGATAGTGACAGACAATCTGTTGCTTGAAGCAATTGAATTTATGTCTTTGTTCATCACCTAGTAAGGCGTTGTTAAAATCTTCCTCAGGTTCTGACATGGGCTTTGAATTCCTCAAATTAATTAATTAACTCCTTAATTAGTCCAAGAAACGAACAAACAAACCCAAAGAAGCTTCTGCTGAAATGTGTTTCTCCTTCTGAAATGTGTAAGGCAAACAAGTTCTATTTTTTTCCCCTCCCAAGGAAAGTAGTCACAAGAAGCATTAAGAACACGTAAGAATTTACAGAAATAACTGCTGAAGTAATACCATAAAAGGCAGAAATGAGCCATAAAATTAAGAGCTACAAAATCTGACATCTCTATGGTGCCTCCCAAGTAATGATTAATATTTTCCTTGCCTCATATACCCATACAAGTTCTAGAAGCTGCTACAGGCCTAGCAATATCCTTCTTTCCAGCAGGAGATAAAAATCCCTGGATTCTTCTTTCAACAGGTATAAACCAGAGCAGCACGAAGGAGTTTAAGTGAGCCAGCTCCTGTCCTTTGTACATGGAGTGCAGAGGCCATCCTTAAACCAGCCTGAATTTCAAAGCTGCTTTCGAGCATTAGCAGCTACACAGTGCATGTCCCCAGGTTGTAGAAGGGAACATCATTTAAGCAACAGTTCTGCCTGCCTGGCTCATTACTGAATTGCTAATTAAGGCAGATTTTATTGAATATGTCCAAATCCAACATTGCGCAACACTCAAATCTGACAGGAAAGGGAAGTACTTTTAAACTGTAGTAAATATTATTAAAACCACACTCATTTATAATGAAAGATGTTTCTGACTTACATGAGACCAACAGACATGAATTGCATTTTCTGTCAATGAACAAAGTTCAGCCTTTACTACAACTTTGTTTTTCACATTTCACTAAACAGTTTTCTATTAAAACATAAATTTTCCAGTTTTCCTGATGTGAACCTATTTCCAGCTGTAGGGTGAAACTGACTTAACCACAGCCAACATTTCAAAGTCTTTTATGGAAGCAGTGTTATTTTTACGAAGATAAACACTATATAAATTTCCACAACAGTCTTGTCTGGAAACACCATAGGAAAGTGTTCTGAGTTCTAGAAGTATTTCTAGATGTCCAGTGGATGTTTTTTAAACCAAGTGATTAGATCCCTCTGCCCCCTAACCATCAACAACAAGCATCTTTCAGAACTCCTTGGCTTATCTGACTTTTAAGGATGCTGTTTGCATAAACACTACTGAGCACCTACTACTCCCAATAAAGACTAACGAAAAAACTCTAGAACTCTATATGCATGTAAGACATCTTAACACACTTATCTTCTGTCACATGCCTCCCATACAATGCTTATAGTGACTCTAATATTTAGCATGTGAGGTAAAATAGTGCTAGGATGTTATTTGGAGAATCAAAATTTTCTTGAAATCACTCTGAGTTCTGTCCTGTTAGAAAACACCAGTAGGGTTTTTTCACATGGTTAAAGTGCCTCGATTAAAATCTTGCATGTGTGACCTCTTTAATCCAGATTAATCACAGATGGTGAACACATGCACAGTATAAAAAAACAACATTCACCCAGCTCACTCTCTGAACCCTCTTATATTGGTAGCTGGTAAATGAATGCTTTTGAGGAATTACAGGACAGTTACAAGCTGAGGACTTAGAGAAGTCCCCTTCAATCCATTTTCAATCAAGTAAGTGTAAAACTATACAGTATGCAACCATCCTAAGTCTTCTGAAGGAGGACTGGTGAAGATTAGAGGATAGAAGAGGACAGAATATGTCACATGCAATTAGTGACATATTACAGCACAGAGATACATTAGTCAGGGTTTGTTTGGCTTTTTTGATTGCTTTTTAAAATATTATTAGAATTCCTTCATTTAAAAAAATCTATTTTAACTGTATAAACCAAAAAATAATGGTTATTTCTAAGAAATCTTCACTGGATTTTTCTACTACAACATCCTTTATCATGGTTCACTTCTAAGATTTGGGAGTACAGGCAGCATCTCTCTTTCATGCCTCAAAAACCAGGCTGTCATCAGGCTCCCCTGGAACACAAGAAGTCTGTCTTTCCACTCAGCTAGACCAGGTATTGAAGTGGAGATGACTCATGTTCAGGTAAGCACTGCTGGCTACCTGTGCAGAGGTCTCCAACACAGCTATGTTCCTTCTCCCTGTGTAACAAGAAAGCCTCCTCTCCTCACCTGCACCTTCCCACAGAATGCAAATTTCCCAGATGCTGAAGAACCAAGAATTAGAACTCGTCTTAGCTGAATGCACCACTTTCCATCCAGGCTGGATGGCGCTTTGAGCAACTTGGTCTAGCGGAAGGTGTCCCTGCCCATGGTGGGAGGCTTGGAACTGGATGGTCTTTAAAGTCCCATCCAAGCCAAACCACTCTGTGCATAGAAAACAGAGTGGTGCCCACAGAGTACTAAACTGGGTGCTTTCCCCACTGCTATCTGCTAGTAATAACAATGCCCAGTCACAGAGAAAAGAAAGTGTAAAATCTCACCCTGTAAAGGTGACATTAGATGCTGAGAACATTTTCTGCTCTACGTAAAACTGTTTTGCCCTCCTGCTTCAAGATTCAAATCCTCCATTTATTCTTCCCGCCAAGGACTCCATGTGTCTCATCCCTCCCATGCAGTGCAAAAATAGCTGTTCCTCCCTAAGAACCATGTGCCCAGAAGTCTGCCTGCCTTTTCCAAATGTATCTTGTGAAATTCCAGCTGGTCTAACAAAAATATTATGCCTCTCTATATAAGTTGTTGTCACAGTGAGACAACATACCTACAAACACTACAGCTACTGACCCTCTCTGACGGCATTTTCCCTTCCTTCCTCCTCACGTCTTCCATAGAGAAAGAAATAGGACATTCCAGGCTTTAAAACTTTAGCTAAGATTTAAAGTCAGAGATTAGACAGTTACCCCAAAAGCTGTCAGGTATTTGATTCACAGGAAAAAGCCAGAAACTGCTCAGACTGCTTGCTAAAGGCCTTCTGCTCTCTGGTACCTCAAATATCAGCTGGCATTCTGGCACTAGCAAGATGTAGAATCCACAGAAACTGGATGTGGGACTGGAAATCCCCATGGCCATTAAGTTCAGGTTTCTGATCTATCACAGATCATCACAGTAACAGCTCTGTAGTCCACCAAAATTGCCAGTAAATCAACTACCACTGAGGGTCTCATTATGGGCACAGACACAGAGGGATTTTGTACTGCCCTTGCTGCAAGTAGCAAAGGAGGACTATGCTGGAGCAAGTCCAGATGAGACCACAAAGGTGATCAGAGGGCTGGAGCACAGGCTGAGAGGGTTGGGAGAAGAGAAGACTCTGGACAGACCTTAGAGCAGCCTTCCAGTACCTGAAGGGGGCCTGCAAGAGAGCTGGAGAGGGACTTCTTTACCAGGGCATGTGTGGTCATAGGTAAGGGGGAATGGCTTTAAACTGGAAGAGAGAAGGTTTAGATTAGATTTTAGGAATAAATTTGTTCCTGTGAGGGTAGTGAGGCACTGGAACAGGTTGCCCAGAGAATCCCTGGAAGTGTTAAAGGTTAGGCTGGATGGGGCTCTGGTCTAGTGGAAGATGTCCCAGCCCATGGCAGCAGGGTTCGAGCTAGAGGATCTTTAAGGTCCCTTCTATGGTTTTGTGATGCAGCTCTCTGATGTAGCCTCAGCAGAAAAGTGGCTCAGGTTTGTGCACCCAGCCTATAAAAGTGTAGCCTCCATCTTCTCCCAAGCAACCCATTCACATCCCAAAGACGACAGCACACTCCCTGCAGAGCCAGGCTGGCTTCTCAGCCTCCTGGGGTGCCTTTTGCAAGAGGCAGCTGTAGCTCCAAGTAGGGTCTCTACCACTGCTACCAAGCAAGAGTCAATCCCATAAGATTTTAATCCTGAACTCCCTTCCCATCTAGAACTAGGCCAAGTACTAGTAATCTGTCAGCATTTGTAAGTCTCGGACCTGCGCCTAAGGCTGAATTTCTGCTCTGAGCACAGAAGGTCAAAACCACCTCAAAGGACAGAGTGGCCACTCATCAAAAGCTAGTTTTCCTGTTAATACAAGCTATGGGGAGTATTCCTCAGTTTTGGCTCATGTGTGCAGGATTTACAGCCTCTGAGTGTGAACTGATGTATCACATATAAGTCAGGAGCTTCTAGTTTCAATTCAGACAGAGGACAAAGCAGAGACTTTAGGCTTTAATCGGATGCTTTCATCAGTCTACTTACATTTATTCACCCATGCAAAACTGTCAGGCAGCTTTTTCATTTGCTGCAGGACACCATAATTACCCATAAACCTTAAGTCCTTATATGGATTTTAATTAAATGTGTTTACAAACTGCTTTATAAGATTACAGACAACATCTGAATCTCCAGGAAAGCCCTTAGGAAGCATTTAGTAAAGTAAGAGAATTCACAAACAAAAACACACCTGGAAAAAGCCAGATAACTGAATGTTTTGGCAGGCCCCCAACAATTCTTTTACTGGTAGCAATCAGCATCTACTACAGACTATGATTTGCCATCTACTACTTTTAAAATAATGGGGCAAATCCATTAGCCCCAAATACATGTTAAGCAAAAACTTCAAGTTTCCAGGAAAACTGTGCTAGGAAATCTACTCTTCTCCATTCTTGTCACTATTGAAAGTTTATGCTTCAGAGTAATAATGTGACAAAATCAAGCACTTGGTAGTTATAGTTATTCTTGATTACTCCAGAGGTAATATGCAAATTAATCAAATTTAACGAGGTACAGTGTCATCAAAATCAGCTAGGCATAACTGAGTCAATATGCAATCAAGAGTCTTCATAAAAAGAAGTTTCATCATCTAAGTTAGACCAGATTGTCCTTTGATGTAAGCACACATCAGCCTGAGAAGGAACTACAGTTTTTATGTATAAAATAACCTACAGAGCAGCAAGCTCTGCACATCCTACTCATCCACTAGGGAAGAATTAGACTAGCAAAGAAGTGACAGCAATCAACATATTTAGTAACCAAAGCTCGGTTCTGTCCTCCTACTCTGCTGCGCTTCCTGTTCCTCCCATCCCATGAAAGATGTCATCATTCAGAATTGCCAGGCTTGCTCCATCACTGCTTCCACTCTGTTTTCATTCAGGTTCTTACTCCTATACACCACTTAAGTAAAAATGTACCCAGTGGACACCTTTGCAGAAGATTTCCAGGTCTGCAGCACCAAGTACCTCACACCTACAATAGCAGAACATGGTGAGGAGCACCACACATTTGTCTTTTACTTGGCTTGATAAATAGTTGATGATCATCACGTTACTTAAAAGAGAAAGTACTTTTTTCAGGTATGTTTAATCAGTGAGGCATGACCCTTAATTTTTGCTTTGCATTTGATTTTCTACCACTTGCCTTATATTTTCCTGCAGCAGCTTAGAGAAGTTATGTTAAGCGTACACACAGTTCATACACAAGAAATTTTTGAGGGAAGAGGAAGATTTTCAAATTTGTTAGCCCTGCAGTAATGGCTTTTAATATTTTATTGACTACACTTAGTGCAGTTGTGAAAAGCAAGGAGTTTTTCTGTTGCTGTTGTTATTCAGCTTATATTGGCCAGAGAAATATCAGGATCTTTACAGAAAAAAAAATATTCAAATGGGTCAAAGACATAACATTAAAAAGAGAACCCTGAACAACTTCAGCAGCAGGTAAGTGGTCCAACCTCTTCAGTGAAGTTACAATGACTGTCTCCAACTACACAAGCCTGCATGAATTTGCTGCACAAAAACAGCCTCCAGGGCAGTCCTGTTTTTTAACTTTCAACTGTTAGGCAAAAGTTGGAAACAAGAAGCAGCATGGTGTCACCACCACTTTGTTAGTTCACCAATGACCAGCTAGCAGGTGGTCCGACAGAGCATAACCTAAAGGCTTTCTGCTGGAACCTAACACCTCTAGGAACCAGTTAACTTGGCAAGATTTGTGAAGAGTAGCAGTCAATAAATGAATGAACTCTTAAGACACACAGTTCCACATAAGCATAATTAATGTGTCCAACTATGATGCATAAGACTGACATTATCTTGGAAAAACTCCAGGGGTCACAGGCACGATACAGGGAAGGAAGCTACAGAAGGAGCTACTGTATTTGCTTAATAAATCTATTGCAGAGACTGCTGTCAGTGGATTTTGTTCCAAGGAACTACACAAACAAAACAGCCTTTACAGACAGAACAGAGGGAAGGGGTGGGAGAGAGGCGAGAAGGATTCAATCTCATGATCCCTAACAATGCTGAACAGCTGAAACAGTCATGGACAATGTCTGTGGAACTCATGAATTTTCTGAGTTATTGTGACAAATCTCAATTTCACTACCTGAAGGAGAAAATAACCACTTCTTCAAGAAACCAAGAAATGTCACAGTTTGTCATTTAAAGATGAGGTTGCATTTAAACACAACTTTTTTTGTTGAGCCATTTGCAGTCTTTGAAACATTTTTCAGCATTTTCCAAGATGAGAGTCATTCCCATATTGTCTACAATTGCTTTTCTACTAAAATAAATGGATCTAATTGTATACAATCTGCTTTCCTATAAGACCACTGCAGAACTCTAAATATACACTGAAGTCTGATTTTTCACATTACCTTCTTAAACCACTTTAGTTTAGCTAATAGGCTTAAATTGTGCTGTCTTTACATGGAATGATAAATGTTAAGAATAAAAAAAGATGTCTTTAGAAGAAATTCTCCTAAATTTAAGGCTGTATATACTGCAAATGTAAGGATGCCTTAAAATTACACAAAAATAATATTTTTTCATTCAGATTTAGGAATATAAAAAACGCCAAAAGATAATCAATTCTTCTTATATCCTTCAGCTACACTGCTTTGCAATTAAATTTAATTACTATACCCCAAAGCTGGTACTTTCATATCACACTGTCTGGACAGTAATCACAGAAACAGAGCATTAGGTAAGATATTTATGTAGGGTACTACTGACTCTTTCAAAGTTGTCCTGAGGAGATATTTTAGACAGGACTCCCAGATGATTCAGTAGATGGCAAAATTCCATGTACTGCCAATTATTAATTAAAGCTTATTCTAGAGAATTAAACTCAGATACAAGTGTCTCTTGTAACTCAGAAACCCCTTGCAACTGGGCCTTGGCATGTGATTTGGAGCTCATCACCTTCCAAACAGGCTTAATTATTTTGCAAAAGTATTTTTTTTTCTTTCACTTACTGCTGTTAAGGAAGCTTGGTATTACTACCCCATTATTCTTCTGTTTGTAATAAGAACTTGGCCTTTAGAAAGAACATTGTGTAACTCTGAATTGCTAACAGGCACTAAAAAAGGGTGGCAGCAGTAATTAGGTATCACAGTTTTGGACAGACAGGTAGACAGACGTGTGTGTGTGTATTTGGATATGTCTGAGCATATAAGTATATATGCAGACAATAGGTATGCATAGATGTGTGTGTACTTTTGCATTTGTATGAGCATATGAGTATATATGTGGACAATAGATACATACATATAAATTTTAAAACGTGGACCTTACCTATCAAATCCCTGCAAAGAACAAAACCAAAAATCCCACTTCATCAATTCTTAATCTCACACCTTCCTTCCCCCAGCTTTCCCTTTTCCACATCTACCACGATACATTTAAAGCATCTGTAGATGTCAGAATAGATGTCAGAATAGATGTCAGAATAGCACACCCCTCTCTCCTTCAACACGTAACCCTGACACACTTCACTGCAGAAAGCTAGTGAAACACGCTCCAAATATTTCACTCTGCAGCTGGTCTTTAAGCCCTAATAACCAAGGGAGGCTGAAGTCACTCTCTAATCTCCTAATGTGTAAGAATCAACAGAGCTCCCCTTTGAGCAGCCAGCCTACGCCGGAGCACAGAACAGATTGTGTCAAGTGACAGCTGCTTTCTGGCAGAACATGCAGGCTCCCTACCAAGAAAGGGAGGCAGGAAGCATCACTCAGCTGAGGAAGAGGTTGCCAGATTACAAAAAAAAAAAACAAAAAAAAAAAAAAAAAGAAGTCATACAGCCATTTGAAGAAGATCAATGCAGCTCTAAAGAGTTGCCTATATATACCCTGAACATATATACTCTGTTGCTATCTCCTCTTCACCTCTCCTCTGTTACTTGCCTTTAACAGGAAGAAAGTTTCCCACCACAAGGATGATTTGCCTATGTATCTGAATGGTGCTTCAGGTATCACAGCTGCTCTACAGAGAGAAATAATAAAGGACTGTCAAGCTCTCTAACTGGTTAAACCAAGTTTGAAATTGAACATGCCATACAGATCCTCACTTTTCTTCAGGAAAGAATTAGATTTAAGAAAATGAGCTGTAGTCTGGTGATTGATCATGGATATTACTGTGTACATATACACATGGACAAACACCCGGAAACACATTTCTTGCTACTGTGTCAGCATGCAAGACTAAGGCATGAAATAAAAAACAGTTTCTTGACTCCACGTTCTGACCAGCTTGTGCAAGTATTATTTTAATTTCAAAATATCCACTAAATACAACTTAAGACCAGTCACAGCTCAGTTCAAGCAAGAAGTCTCTGAAATTACAGTAGCATTTTTTCTGGGTGCCTACAATGTTCTGCAGCACAAAGATTTTTTTTTTTAAATGATACATTTTTGAAAACAAGTTGTTAGAAGTACACGTTTGTACTTCTGGATGTATTACCTTCCAAGATGAGGGGAAAAAATTCAGCCAAAGAACATTTCCCACCTCTGTTGAAGAAATAGAAACAAAAAAACCCTCCCCAATAAGACCTTGGCAACAAAGAGCAATTGGGTTTTTTTAGAGGACTATTTAGATATTAGGGCTGCAACACTTGACAAATTTGCATTCATGTCCCTTAGCTGTATGATTCAAGCCCTTGTTAGCTTGATTTCACTCCTGCTCAAAACCTTTGTCAGTCCGTTAGACAATACGGCGGATGAACAACAAACTGCTTTGTTCAATCCACATTTATGTGTAAGCAGTCAAGATACAGATCATACAGAGATTTTTACCAGTTAGTTTCAGCAGGATGAAGAACAGACTAGAATTGGCTATGGAATTAAGCACTTTCAAAGGAAATGCATCATACAGATTCACAAATCAAATCCATAACCTTGGTATTATTAACACCATGTTCTAACTAACTGAACTAGGCTGCTTGTTCTTTTGAAAGGTCATATAAATCAGACTCAAGAAAGTTCTAATACTATATGGTCAGTGAAGAATGTTAAACTGCAGACTGCAATCTTGCAAGAACTCAAAAATGGCAAATGGGTGTAACATAAATACACTAGACATTAACAGTTCAGTTTGTAGATGAAAGAGACGTCCCAGCCCCTAAGAATAAACATACCTACAAACTGATCTGATAATGGGAAGAGTTTTGCAATACAAAGTAATACTAATAAAACAGGAAAAATGGTTACAAAATCTGTTCTTGCAAGAGTCCTGGTGACATCATGAATTTAAGAGATTATAAATGACTGTCTTTACTACTTCCTCTAGTGCTTTACATTCTGTTTACCAAACAGAAACAGCATGCAAGGAGCCTGTAGCAGGTGTTCCACTTTGCATTCCTGCAGCAGTGCCCCACTTGGCCACCACGGGCCACACGCCAGCAGTGGGGCACCTCTGCAGAGCCCACAGAGGACAGCTCCAGAGCTGAGCACAGCTGGGACACGTGAACGGATTCAGGACCCAGTGCTACGTAACCAAAAGCTGCTGCTGCTGCTTCTGAAATGGTTGGGCAGATATTTTCCATTGGAATTACATGATGCTCTTCTAGTTTTGCATCTGTGTTCACGAATACACTGCGACTCAGTGCCAAATTGCAACTGTTCTCACAAATATTCCTTTCTAGCCAGAGACCAAGTACTTTTAAAGCTGGTCTCTGGTCAGGATCAGGCTAGTTCAGTTACTATTCTTAATTCTGGGTCTCTATTACACAAGCCCACACAAATACTTCAGCACAGAGCCAGGAATTCCCCTTCATTTTCCATCACCTCAGCCTGTAGCATCTGGTAAATAAAAATACAGAGTTTCTCATCTAAGAGGAGCAGTTTATCTAGACATGGGTTATAACACTTTCTTGCTGTGTGTCTATCCTGTGGAACTTGAGTCTCATCCACCTTCCTGTTTCACTTGGGAAGTTCTCCTGTTCTCCTGGCAGGGTCTAAACGTTGAGATGCCTCAGAACATGATTTTCAACAGCACATTCATAGCCAAGAATGCAGCTCTTCTCACAAAGAACCAAGGGAATAGCCCCACTGTCTTGTTCTTGCAAGACCACACCAATAAGTAGCCTCTCACTGGAAGGTTTACAGAACTTAAAAACCATAGAAAACCTAGTGCCACCATTCTGGACCTGAGGAGGATTTATTCTAACACAAAGTACTCTTTAAGACCATATAGTTATAGTAACTTTTTAGGAAATTAATAATGGCTTTTGTCAAATAAGATGTCGGTGTTGCTAACGGCACAATTTTTAAATGGCCAAAATCTACTCTCACATTAACAGCTATTCAAAAATATCATTACAAATTTCTCATAGTCAATTACAGCATAAAGGTATTTTTTCCACTACTGCTTTTCACAGATCTCAAGATCATAAAGCTTTTACTCAAAACTTAAACGCTAAGGTATTGAACTTGCAGGACAGTGGTGCTTAACAGATGAACATGTATCTCTGAATGACTGCAAAACCAGAGGGAGAGAACAGTCTAAAAGTGACTTTGCTATATTTAGGAATAGCACAATCAATACAATACAACATCAGCTCCACAAATATAACTCGGGTTACTCGCCAATGCCTGGAGCCAGTACATCTGCAGAGGAAAAAAACCCCAAATAATTAAATAAATAAACAGTTAAATCAGTCTGATAACATAAGGGGAAAGAGTCCAGTAAAAGAATTTGCCAGGCACAGAAGAAATGCTTTTTTCGTTTGGGGAAATTTACCAAATCTCTACACGAGTTTAGCAATCTCTTAGCTGTTCTTCACATGTTTACTTTGATTTTGCTTTAGTTACTGTGAGACTGTTAAGCAGCTAAAAACATAAGGGTGATACCACTCATGGGCACAAAATAACAGGAAAAAAACCCCAGTGGTAATCTAACAACCTCTACTGACAAAATAACTGACTTTGCAGCTCAGAGGGAAATGTTGCATTATAATCTGGATGCAATCAAATCTCTGGTGAGTTTGTAAATCATTGCTAAGAATAATCTGTCTGGTTGTTTACACTATTTAAAAGAATACTGGTGTCGACACCCAAAGTTTGATTTCCATGTTGGCCTGAACTTCCTTCTGTAACTTTGCAGACAAAATTTTGTCATCTCTATTAGTCAGACCTTCTGGAATAGTCAGACACTTAAGTTAATAGGTCTCCACAAATCACAAGTGCTAACTCCCATGTAGAAAAGGAAGAAAGAAAACATCTACCACTGGACTGAAAGACATCAATGAAAACAGTACTTGTGAAAAAAACCCAACTGTTGGGTTTTACATTTACTGTGTTACTGATTTCTGCATGGTACATTCTATTTATGATGAAATAGCCTACAAATGTACAAAGCCATGAAAACAAAGAGATTTCACTACTACAGTTTGGATGTGTGTGGCTTTTTTTTTGTTCATGTTCTTTTTCAAACTAAAAAGTTAACATACAGTATTAACCCCTACCAACTAGTTTTAATGTTTGCAATTTTATCCACTGGAAGGAAAGAGAGAGGAAACAACAGTTTAAGGCATCTGTTCCCAAATGTTTGATTGGATATGGTTCAAAGAGTCTGCGTTCCAACACTTCAAGAAGAGGTGCTCTCATTAAATAATACAAATCCTTTGTGTATGATCTTGTACTTGCTCTTTTCAGTGGAAACCACATTTATACTGTTCACTCCTCAGTGTTTCTGAGCCACAGCAGCCAAGAGTAAGGAACCTAAATGGCGCTCCCAAAATGTAACACTCATAAATCCATTGCTGTGAGTGGTTGGGAGTGACTAATTCAGTACATTTAAAATTAGTAATTGTACTTACATGTTCCAAGTTTGTAAGGGCACATTTTTTTGTTGCTGCCTTTACATATGAACTACATTTTATATGAAATCAGCTAAACGAATATATGCACCCTCTCATCTGCATTATCTCCATTCATCCCTGGGCATTAAACTAATACTGCTGTAATTTACTTCTGTATATAGATGGGTGTTCTTTTACACCCACTGGATCAAGTTTCAATGTTTAAGGCAAAAGGCTTTTGAACCTTAGTTGTCCCTGAGTAAGATTTGGAAACCTTGCCATTCGTAGCCTTCATCTCCTCTCATTGAGGTGAACCCACAGATCCAGGGCATTGTGTTCAAATAATCAAAAGCCATCCACATTGCTTCCTTATATTTCTCACTTTTTGAACCATAGTACGATGAGCGGAATACCAGACAGAGAATCCGAGTATTTTCAAATACTCAGAAGCAGGCTCTTCTCAAGAGCCCTTATCAGTAATCCAGCTCTGCTCCCACTGAAATTACTGGGACTTTTATCACTGTCTTGAAAAAAGAGAAAGATAAAAAAATAAATCAGTGGCTCCACTAAGGAAATGTTACATACATCCACAAAAGTTTTCCTGAGAGGCCAGTGAAGAGTTTCATCTTATCCTTCCCTGATGCTGTTTGCTTTTCCAAACATTACCCAAAAGTTCTGACATCATTCACATGCCATAGCTACGTCCTTCTTATGGCAGAGAAAGAAGAATTTTTCCTCCAGTGAGGAATTACCAAGGGCAACAACCTGATGAGCATTTCAAATGAAGACAATATTTGGTGAAGAATTACCTGATGAGGGTTACTAAGCCCTAGAATAATAAAATCAATCACTCAAGACAAATGTCAAAGTTATAGCATTTGTTAATTTTAAGCATAATTAACTTGTGAAACTCCTCTGGCCTAAGAAGCCATGATACAACATGCTGTAGCATGCAACAACATGGACTTGCGGCTGTGTACCACAAGCAGAGCCTAAATGTACAAAGACAACACACAAAGTTATTTTTAAATCTATTTCAGAGAAACTGTCTGAGGACATAGGTTAGAGGATGTCTGTATTCATTTTAATGGTTCCTCACATGTAAGAACAAACTTTTAAAACAGTTTTGTTTATTTGTTTAGTACAGAGAATTCCTACAAGGGAGACTAATATTTATAACAATGCTAGTCAAAGTGTTCAGTCTCTATTCCCAAGATCATCCCTGCAACTGAGGAAAGCAAGAAACAAAAAGCCCCATCTGCCAAAACCAGCCCAAATTGTTTCTACTGTTGATTTCTTTTGAAGTCAATGATACTGAAGCCTTGGGCAAATGCTTAACAACCAGGTCCCTCATTTTAGTTTTCCAAATAGCTATCCAAACAAGGTTTTGAGCTTTATAAACAACTAAGCCTTTACAAAGAGTATGTTTTAAACCGATCCAACTAAATTATGAACAAGATCAAGTACTACCCAAGTGCTGTCTTTCAAAACACAACAGCTGAAACTTTTGATTCAGATTTGGATGAGCAGGGCTTACTGGTGCTCAAGGGGAGGTCCCAGCAGTAATGCTTATTCTCTCCTCCACTTTATTTTATAAATGCATCTAAACATCACTGTGACCAGACCAGCACTATGGAAAGACAATCAATACTCATTGTGACCACAAACAATGCAAACACTAGAAATATGCACATAAATCACAGATATGGCTTCTATAACATAGGCCCTTCAAAGTGTGGGTCTCTGTTTACATACAGTACAATTCCTATCCATCAGAACAGCTTATGAGCACAACAGGCATTTAGAGCTCAAAATGTTCTTGCCCTGAAAAAGTAGCCTTATATTATGCAAGGCATCAGATAACTGTTAGTGATCTGGGCAGAGCAATCCTCTCAGAAGCGTTCATATAGTAGCTTGGTTTTCAAAACCTGGGGAAGAAAAATTTAACTTCCGTAGCCCTTAAACACTTCCTAAGTTTCTAATTCTAGGACTTAACCTTCCTTCCCCACTCCCTTAAGAGCTTTTTCCAAAATGCAAAGTGTGGACTCCAAACTTCTGTTGCAGAACCTTTCTGATGGAAACACCAGCTTCCTTGCACACTCACTCAGATGTTGTGGCAACATGTCATAGAGGAATTTCACAGCATCACATAATTCTTTTGCCATCTCCCTCAAACACATCAGTTAAATTTATTCTGTGCTCTCAAAATTTGTGACATTAGAGACCTGAAGCTAAACGAAATACTGAAATATATTCAAGTACTGCAGTATTGTTGAAGACTGCACATTGAAAGAATTCTTTGGGCTATTTTTGGAGAACCAGAGATGGAAAGTGCAAAAGCCTGATTTTGAGTTGCATTCAGTTTTCTTTACCCTTTTACAGATGAATTTAAAACAATGTAAATAAGCTAGATACCTTATGAGTTTACTCCCAGATAGGAAACTCTCAACTAAACTGTACAGTCAGCAAGACATACCAGCTCCTTATTGATCCTATTTAATTCACCATGCTATACGAGTGTACACACCCTTTACTCTTTACAATGCAAAACCTAGATTAAAAAAAAAAAAGAAATCCTGCCATGAGCATCCCAACAGCAAAGAACACAGTTTAGCTCAGCCACATTGGGAAAATTTGGTAGGCAATTTTGCTACATTGCTTTCTTAGTGACTTGCCTGTAAGAGCATACATTCCTTAAAATATTTTACACACCCCCCCCACTCCCCAAGAAGTTCAACCCACCCACACTGAATGATTTTTTTACTGCTTACACACAAAGAAGTATCTGGGAGTAGTCTGCCTTTGGGTATACAGATACTTTGGAAATAAAATCAAAGTGAGATCTGATACTGGGCTGTATATATATATATATATATATGTAAAGAGAGAAAGAGAGAGAGAGAGAGAGAGAGAGAGAGAGAGAGAGAGAGAGAGAGAGGCTATTACTCACACCTTGCTATGATAATATGACTTGGCAAATACAGAGGGTCAAATGCCTCCGCTCTCCCCCGTTCCATATTGTGCTGCTATAATTGGTCACCAGCAATGTGACACAGAAAAGATTTGTATGTTCACACTCAGCTGGCACGTGTCCAGGCAAGGCCTGGGGAGGGAGAGCTTCCCAAGAGTCCCTGCTAGACACACACAGTTGGAAGAAAGCCTGCAAGACTGAAGATTAACAGTCTACAAAAAGACCTCCAACACCCAGACTGTTGTGGGCCAGCTGAAAAGCTCATCCCCAGATTTCGAAGCAGTCTGTCAGACACCAGACCTGGCAGTGCCTGAGGCCAGCAGCACAGCTCTGTTCCCAGGCTGCTTAGATAACAACTGTGCAGCCAAGGGATGGACTCGGAGAAGTTATTTTAAGTTGCAATTACGAGTTCATACGTTATCAAAAGAGCCGGATGAACACAGTCATTGCTGCTAATAGCTTCCTTTTCTCTTCTGAAAGAGCCACAAGGATTTTAGTCACGCCAACTAAAGACAAAGTAAATAGCACCAGATGAAGGGTTAGGTGCACACTGCTGCTGCTACCACCCCAGTGAACTCCAGTACCTCCCATTCTTTTTTTCAGGCAGTCCTACTGAAACAGGTCTGAAACACATCTCTCTTTTTTTCTTCTAGGAGTACTTAACCAGCCTCTTTCCTACAGAGGATCCAACAAAACTACCGTGTAGTGGCAGTGCTCAAGATAAAGGACTGCACAAGCAGCCCTCACTCTTCAGCTGAGGGCTGGGTAGCCACAAATGCACACGGAGGGCAGCAAAGTACTTTGCACTTTCAAAGCAATCACTGAGTGGCCAAGAAAAGTGTTAGAAATCACAGCAAGGAGGAAAAGCAGCACTACTGAACAAGAGGTAAGGCCAAACTTCAGAAGGGGTTAGCGGACAAGATGATGGAGCATGAGGTATTCTCCCTTTGCTACACACAAACTAATTCCAACATGAGAACAAACATTAACGTCGGAGCCAAGATTAAAAGTCATTGCCACAGCACAGAATATTCTTCAGCAGGCAAGGTTAAGTGTTGAAGGACAGCCTGACCTTGCCACAAGTTCACCTGAAGTCATAAGGCTGAATGAGTAAGCTGGGCATAAATAAGTTTTTACTTGCATGAATCCTTACACAGCTACACCTTGGCAATGAATCTCTCTCAGAACAGTCACACAGCCATTACTAACAGCAGAGACTGATCATCATAAATTTTATGCTCCCATACTGGTGGCACCCAGGGTTTAGAAACAATGGTCCCATCAATCCTCCAAACCCACTACTGGCTACCAAATATAGTATTTTCTAAGAAGTATTTACTGGAATTAATTTTAATAGGATTTTATAGACCAGTTGCAATGATTTACTACATCCTTTCAGACTACCATGACTTTCAGAAGTTAGACACTATGTTACTTTGTTTTATTTATCACTGAAAATTTCATATGCTCTAAAAAGGTATATAGGGTACCCAGCTACCACGGAGAGGTAAAGAACTGTGTGCTTTCCAGTTTTCTAAACCAGGTTCTGGAATACTTTCTTACAGCTTTGGTAACAAATTGTTGCAGAAGGTACAGTGAAGTTTTGTCTTTCTCTAATAGTTACACTACGATGATTCCCACCCCCATCCTGAAAGGAAACTCACCAAAAAGTAGGATTTTAGGTTTTTTTTTTTCCTATCTGGCAAGAAGATGCTGCTCTAAGACTGTGCCACACACAAACTGGATGAGCAGCCAACTGCTGAGTGGGAGGCTCATTAAGAAAGGCCATTTGCTTGCCATATGTCTCTTTCTTCTAGACAGACTAATTCTAGTCATTAGAATTTTAACCAGAAATGCAGATTAGCAAAGCAACTTTTTGCTAAAATGGCACCAGAAATTTTCCTAAGCAGAGTGTTGAGAGCTACTTGGTGCTCAGAGCGAGTTACCAGTTTGACAGGGGAGCCCCAATCCCAAAGTGGGGTTGGCAGAATGCCTCATCCTTGCAAGGCTGGTGTTTCCTGCCCTCCCAGTGGGGAGCCTTTGTCCCTCCATCTCTTCCTCCTGCTGCCATCCACCACCACCCATGCTGCTGCTGCTACTGTCGTCTACTTCCCCTCCACCATCATTCCCCCCATTTTAGGCTCAGATAAAGCAGTTTTTCAGATAGGAATATATGCACACTAGATATTATTATAGATGTCACTCTCTTCTATTTACATGCTGTATTAAGACACTACTAGTCTGAACTCAGATTCAGGTTTTTGCTGATTTTATTTAGAAAGTTTGTCTAAATTCACGTGTTATGTTTCTATAGCAACTCTCCTCTTGGATGGTTCAACAGCACTGCATAGAAAAAATCTGATACCACGAACAGTTACAAGTACTGCCCATTTCTCCCATCCAAAGTCCCACAGTGTCTAGTGAAGACTAAGGCTGATTTAGTATCATACCACAACTTCATTCCTACTCAGAGCATTTCTCATCACACACCCCAGGACATGCTTTAGCTCTTCTGCACTAGCTCTGAGGGACACATCCTTCCCAGCAGTTTGTTCTGGGTTTCTAAGCCACATTTGTAAGAATCTCTCAACTCAGATCCATGAATCTAATGCAGCACTACTTTGTTTTTCTTCTATTTTTGGCAATGCCATTTGTGGAGCCAGTATCTTAGTTCTCCCACATACTATGAGCCCTAGTAAGTAATTTAGCAGAGACATAGTAGCTAAAGAACTGGATTATTCAAGTCACCCTGCCCATCCATCTCACTGGTTTCATTTTTCCCCATCAAGCTTCACAGTGATCCCACTTGGCCTACACAGACTTTACTTCTTGTGTCTGAAAATGCAGAGGACCATGCAGCATTTTATCAGAGACAGCTTTCCTCAGTCAGTACTTTATGCTGAATGCTTTCTCCTCCACAGACACACACTTCACACCTGTCTATGCTCAAAAGGTTATAAATCGTTTAAAAAATTAAATAATTACACAAATCAATTATTCTGGCAGAACACAACAAAGGCACTTCCCATCATTTTGATGAAGACCTTCAGGTGGGATCTTGCATCTTATTCACACATCCCTCTTCTTTTCTCAGCATGTGTGCAGCCATCATAACAAAAATGGGACCTTTCACATGATGAGCTGGTCCACACACAGCAAAAGAAGGACCAGGTGAGTGCCATGAAACAAGGCAACAGTGAACAGATGCAGCCAACTTGAATTATTTCAGCCACTCAAATGCAGCCAGCCAGCCTTGGCTGGCTATTCCCAGTCCACTGCAATACACAGTTCATGTGAGATGAACCGGAAAGGTTGAATTGGTGACAAATATTTAAAGAGTGTGATGTCAAGGTGCCTCCCCTGAAAAACAGAACCTTAACACATTGATTTAAAAGGTCTTTCTTACTCTACATAGGCTATCAACCATCCAAGATGACAGTAGCATCTGTCAGTGTTGTAGATTTTGTGACAGGTGGCTCAGCAGCCTGGCATTTCTTGTTTGAGGACACTTATGAAAGCCCTCTTAACAGCGTACAATGGATTTCCTTCTTTGCCCCTGCTCCACCCAGATTTGGAGTCAAACTGCACACTTGGGTCCAACAGAAGAGTTGAGGTTCACCTGCAGTAAAGGGGATGAACGGAAGACAGAGCTTCATGTCTGTACATAAAGCTGCAAGAAAGTAAGGACAGGCTATCAGTTTCTCTCTGTTGCACAGGTCCTTCAGAGCAAGAAGTTAAATACCCATGTTCCTCCTATGCAGGTAATAATGGTCACCTTTGCTATTAGTGTTAATAGCTCCCCCCTCCCAGCACTGCCACTGAAACAAGTTCATCTCTGCCAACTGAGGACAGAAAATCTCTGCACAACAGCCCATAACAGGAAAACGCCAGTTTTTCCACTTCTTTAACTTTCAAAGCTCGCAGAAGTGCCTTTCCCTGACACAGCAGAATCACTGCCTTGGATCACAGGCTAAATTAAACACACAAATTACATTCTCCATATAAACAGTTATACATGACTTAAATAGCACGGTTTTATTTTCCTATTGGCACCAATTGGTACAGTAGTTCAGTCAAAGCTTAGGACATCAATGATGTCAGCTGCTTTAACTGGCAGCATTGACGTGACCGGCTCTCGTTCCCAGACATGAAGTGTGCCTGTTTCCATAGGGAAGATGCTGACCAAAGAATTCCTACCACACTTCCTATCAGTTGTCCTCAGCAGCAAATACTGAAGGAATTTCCAGCAGGGAAAAAAAATCATCTGTTTGGGCATCCAGAAATTCACAGGATGATATAATCCTGTGGGACAAGATTTCTCTGCAGCTCCCTCCCTAAACACACATGACCTATCAAAATTCCTGCTCTACATTCCTGCCAGCTGAGTTCTGTATTTACAGAAGGGAAAGACATCAATAATTTTTGCCTTGCTTGTTTGCCATGTTAGCTCAGTTGTAAAGGTTCCCCCTCCAGCCCCCAGAAGGAAAAGGGACGGTCTGTCTGAAAGATTTCATAGACTAATTATAGAAAGCTCATGGCAATTTCTTCCCTCACAAGTTCCCATGCAGATTTAGTCCATGTAACAAGTCATCAGTAAAGGAAAAAGTGGGGATGAACTTGAAACAAAGTGCAACCAAAAGCAGAGGAATCACCTAAATGAAAGAAATGTGCAGTAGCCCATAACCAAATTCCCCAAGCATTAAGGGCTGTACTTCTTTGCAAGAGTCTTCATCCACTACTAGCATGAATTGTGATCCAGGTAAGAGTCATGGGATAGCTGCATTGCTGACTGCTTCATTCCTAGCAGTCACATGTGCTTGCTTTCTTCTGCACCTGGTACTCTGTATGAAAATTCATGCGGTGTTACATAAGAGATTAACAAAAGACATCACTGCCCATAGGAAACATCAACCCAAAATATACCATTTCTCAGAATTTAATAAAATTCTTCCCTCGAGTTTGCACAGAAGGGAAAGCATTTTTTTAACTGATTAAATATAGCCTTTACAACTTCCTTCTCTTTATTCTTTACCTCCTTAAGGGATAACTTTAAGGCCAGATGGGTGGCATTAAAACAGTAAAATTCCTACTTTAGGAAAACTGGTGTGACATTCCAGATTACAATTACAGAGTATAGAATAAGAAACCCTCTTTGAGCTTAACTATCCATAAGGACTTTTAACCGTATGGTTTTCTACAGGACTGTTGAGATAGGCAAGAGGTGAAGCAGCTTCTCACTTTATTCATGCCTTGCTCAGTGCCTAGAAACAGGCGCTCACCAGCTGGACAGCCTGTAGTGTTCAGGCAACTCCTCCCTTTTGAATTCTGAAGTTAGACCCCATGAAAGAGGAGAACAGCTGTCTCCTGAGAACTCAGGAGCCACATTTCCAATCTCCTTGTAGTTAGTGCTTGGGATAGCTTCAGATCAATAGAAATGTGGGATCAGAGCAGACCCTTGAGTGCAGCACTGAATACACCTCAGATTCCCAGTGGGGATCAGCCTTTTCTCTCAGCTTCCCAGTGGTTAAGTCAGGCAGCTTTTAAGACCCTCTCCCAGGCACTTAAGTCTTTCCAGCATCATGCAAATGAGCCCAGCACTCCACTGCACCAGCCAAGAGCCAAGGCAAAGTAATTCAAGCAATGCCAAGCAAATCCTGTGTGATTCAGGCCATCTCCCAGTCTTCTGGGAACCAGCTTCCTGGCTGCTATTCCACCCTTCCCTCAATTGCAATCTTTCAAAAAGTCATCTTCCCCAGTTAATTTCTTTTGTATGAGGCTCTAGAACCTTTTCCTAATTGATACAATTCCAATCGGCTTTTTTGCTGCCTGTGGAGATCTGAAACAAGCAAACAAATTGATAAAAAAAACCCCACCATCACCCTACAGAGAATGTTTGTAAGGTCACAGCTGAATTTCAGCAAGTTTCAAGTTTGCAGACTTTGAGTAACAGCCAAGAACTGTGGAAGTCTGAGAGGAACATGTGGTACTAGGAGTCATCAGTTGTAAAAGCTGCAAGTTTCCCTCTCCCTTCCTACTCCCCTTCTCACAAATAAAAGACAAAGTTAAACGCTGAGGCAAATCTTAGGGTTTTTCTTTTTAAAAAGGACAAGGATAAGATTATGCTTGTCCTGAAATCAAAGCAGAGGAGAGCAAGAGATCAAGACTAGTGTACCTAAAAGCATACACCTCTTCCCACCTAGTACCTCACTGTAATAGGATTGAAAAATATCCCTGTCATCACAAGCTTTTGGTCCTTTTGTGCTTAAGGCACCAAGCAAATCCCATGAAACCAAGCATATTTTATAGTAGAACTGGTGTCTACAAACCACAGACTCTTACTTCAGGTTAGAAAGCAAGAGAGCAAATGCAAGTGTTTTCTTTCCATGAACTTCTGGGACACAATCAGACATTTCCTCCATTGCTTGAAATATTACTACCCTGTGAACTAATCCTACTTTTCTCATTACATCAAAGAGCAACAGTCCTTGAGGGCTGCAGACTCTTACAGCAGTTGCAGTTTTGCTGTCTGGCCCATCTGAAATATCTGAAAGGTAAATTGGAACTAAAAGAGTTTTGACTGTGGTGTCATTAAAAAGCTGGATACAAACTTTGTATATCCACTTACTAAATTGAACATCAAGCAAATTCTACAAGTTCTGTAGGGCATACCAGGAATCTCTCATAGACACAAGGTTGTATATACACAAAGAAAGAAACAGTTTCACAGTCTGCTGATTTTGACTTATGAGGATGGTGACTTTAGGGAAATTAGACACAGCAAAAATAGTTTGGGCTGGGTCCAGAGAGGTGAAGTAAAAAGTGAAACATTCTCAGCCATGCAAGCTGATGAAGAATTGTACAGTGTTGTTTCACTTGACACTAAATTTGAATCATTTCTCCACACTGAAAAGGTACTGCTGATTCCATTCTGGGAAGCTATCAGCACACGTAGAAGAAAGGGGGAAAAAAAAAAAAAACAACGGAAAAAAGAAACAAAAAGAAAAAAGGGAAAAAAAAGGAAAAAAAAAGAAAAAAAACAACGGAAAAAAGAAAGAAAAAAAAAGAAAAAAGAAAAAAGAAAAAAGAAAAAAGAAAAAAAAAGAAAAAAAGAAAGATTACGTGTACTTTCTGTAGCAGTTACGAAACAAATTGAGAAGTAGACAAGATTCTCCAACACAGGTGATCTGACAAAAGAGGAACATTTCATTAAAATTAGGTAAAAAAGCTGCTGCTTAACCAGACCGGCTAACCCGGGGAGATGAAAGAACAGGAAGAACAAATGCACCCAGAGATGCAAAAGAAATGAGCAATTTTTGCCAGCAATCTCATTGACTGCATTTTGATTCTGCAATTTGATATTGCACTGTAGATCAATGGAGAAGTGTTTGCCAAAATTTAAATGGGCACAAAAAGTGAAGTAACAGACAGGACCATGAGAAAGTCTGACAACATGAAGGTAACTCTCTGAGGAAAAAAAAAAGAAGAGGAATATGGATGTTTGCTCGTTTATAAGAAGAGTTCATCCAGTTTTTCAAGGTGACAGGTTTCAGAAGTCAGAAATATGAAGAATTTCCAGACTACAAAGCTGTGATTTCCTAGACTAAAACAAAGTCTTTGTGGGCAAAATGAGGTAGCAGCAAACTAAAACCAAGTCAATAAATATATTGTAAAGCATAAACATTTCCAGAAAAGCATGTAATGATGCTATATGAGCAACTACAAGTGTTATAGACATTACTGATCTCAGAGTTGAGGAGGTGCAAACTGTTCAATAAAATGAATACCCTTTCTCTCTCTCTGCAATTCAGGCACTACTTTACAATCAGACTTTTAAATGAATACCAAATACAGTTTCTTCTACATATTTATGGGGAGAGAAAGGTTGCTGTTCTAAAGAAACTTCAAACGGTCAAGTATTCAGAACTGCAGAAATCATACTGCTCTTTTAAAAGCTTGAAGGCTATATGTTGGTAGCAATGCTTTCTTTTATTAGAAGTATTTGTGAAAAGTTTTCAAACCTCCAATTGCTTTTCAGATGCACAACCCTTTTCAAGAAAAAAAAAAAAAGAAAAAACAAAACAAAACTTGAGTAGTGGGGGGATTAAATGTGTGGGTAGGTTGTTTTCTTGTTTTTCTTCTGAGGATATCCATTCATTAACCATTTACCAGCCCACGTACACATGGCAGCCTGCCTCTCTCAGGAGCACCGCATTTGGGCCCTACTCTCTAGAAAGTGATATTCACCTGCAGAGCACAAAAGCCTCAGCAGAACTATGTGATAGCTCGGTGCCAGCTCAAGTTCAAAGCAAAACACAAATTAAAGTGCAAAACATTTCATATCAGGGAGTGGTGTGCCTGTTGGCTGGAAAGGACTCACCTGAGTCCTCTACTCAGTTCTCACTCTAAGGCAGTGTCCCTCCCCGCCTTAGATCTCATCCAACTCTTTGAACTTAAAATTACCCCATCAGAGCTGTGCTGCTCAACTCACTCAGAACAGGCATAGCTTTCCCTGGCACCACCCAGGGAGACAAAGCCCCGGACAAAGCGCTCTTTGTCCAGCACCACCTTCCTTGATCAGCAGACAGCATTAAATTGCATCTGAGGGAGTGGAGAGTCTGAATTGAACTTAAGCAGGCTCTGTTCCCACAGTAACACAAGCTGGCAACAGATACCATAATGCCAAGTAGCAAAGGATGCCTGCCAGTCTAATGTTTGCTCTCCTCCCCAGGACCAGGAAGAGAGCAAACTCACAGAAGACCCAACATACTATAAACATCTGAGAGTGCTCAGCATCAGTGAAGGAAAAATCAGAGCTCTTCCAGACCTTCCAAACCAGGATGCACCAGGTTCAGGGTGGCTAACAAAGAACAGCAGCTGCTGTCACTGTCATCATCTCAAGACAACTGGGAGATACCTAACTCATACCATGCTCTCCTCCCTCAGTGTCCCAGGGATGGCTCCTTCCAGAGTGGATTGCAACAGGCCTAGGGGAATGGCCAAACTGTGCCTTGGAGGCAGCCATGACTTTGGGCCTGAGAGAGGAACTCCTGCAGCTGCGTGTTGCCAATTCTCAGGGAGCTGTCCTGCTCTCCTGTTGCCAAGGCAAGTTCACTCCTGAGAAGACCTGCAGAGAGCATTTTCCTCTGTGTGAGCAGGATGGGGAGGAGCAGGCCCATCAGGCACCGCTCCGCGATTAACAAATCAAACCAGTAGGAACAGGTTCCAGTGGGGTGTTTGTTGTACACCAGTCCCAACACCACGGAAGGGCCTTCTGACTCATTCCCATCCAACACCCCACCTGGGGAAGGTTCACAGGATAAGGTTTTATATTTCCTCATTTAAAAGACATTAGGAAAGCTATCAGCACACTTAGGTAAGCAACCAGAGCAGGGCACCAGTGATTACTCTGTTTTAGCAATTGCACACCTTCACTCTGTGGTAGGGAGGTGTGAATTCACAGGAGAATTTTCAACATCCTGGATGTGTTACAGTGTGGCACACCCTGGAGTAGGGTGCTACTTTTGAATATCTTTATAGAAGTATTTTTGTTATTAGTTGACTCCTGTGTGCACAGAGACGGCAACAGAGACGTAAGAGGCATTCCCAACGAACTCTGGGCAAAACTGAGTAGAAGACTACAGAAAAAGAACAAGATTTTTATATTGGTGTGTTTGTCTTTTATTTTAAACATCATCTCAAAGGAACAGCTTTCCCCTCAGAATGAAAAAACCAACCGGTTGAGAAAAATGAACCATCAGTTACAACAAGGGAGATAAGGCCCTAAAAACCCCCAACATTAAAAGTCCTGTTATGATTTGATTAAACGTGGGTGTGAGCGTTTAGGGCAAAATTACCTAGATGCTGCCAACTCACCCCAAAGTACTTTCTTCTTTCACTGCATGCACTCACCAACACTAGCATGTCCTTTGAAAGAAAAGACTGCACTGTGTAGGTGGGGGTATGCACACACTCCACAGCCTTCTGTGCCACTTTTCCTGCGCAACAGGTTTTAAGTAACCACATCCAACTTGATCATCCACTTTCACATCAATAGTCTGCACACACAAACAACTGTGGCCACGTAGCACAGGCATTTACAGCAGACTGAGCCCAAGCCATTTACAGTCAGAGCAGAACACCTCTGTGGCTTGAGCTGATGAGTCCTCAGAAACACTTCTGATAGTTTTGAGCTGTAGAGTCCTGGAAGGTAATGCAAGAAGAATCAGACAACACCCCAGGGCCACTGTATTAAAACCCTGAGATAGTGTCTTTAGTGCCTTTCAGTTATCTTAGAATACATCTGAGATGAGGTCACCAGCATATCCTTGGGACACAACTTCCTATGCAGAACTTTTGCAGAAGAATAAAAAGTATCCTTCTTGGCAAGCTGCAGCACAGCAAAGTGAAATTCTGCAAGGTACTGACATGGCCTGTATCTTCCAAACTGAGCTCATAAACCAGTCTTTTCCAGAGGCTACCAGGGGAGACATTTATCAAGGCAAAGGTTACCGTGCTGCCTAAGCAAAACGTAACAGTAGTATTTAACATCAGCTGGAGGGTATTGGTAACACACTTGCTTTTAGAGTAGAAATTAGGGATCAGAGTACCAGGATCAAAACAAAACTAGTTCAGACAGAGAGCTGATAAGACCTTTCTATAAGTATCAAGTGTGAATTGTGTACCTGAAGAAAGCAAACTACACCAAAGGAATGTCCCTCTGCCGATGGTTTACATTGGATTCTTGTGAAACTCATTCTTTCATGCCAAGACAGGGCACTATCAGGACATTAATTCTGATATGCTCTCCATTCTATATGCATGTGAAGACTTTGGTTGCTTTAAGTGTCAGAAACACAATAGTTATTTGGTTTTAATTACATAAAAATTCAACTTGATGCTACATTGACTTTTACTCTAAAGAGAAGCAGACTGGCGAGAAGATTCAAGAGAGAATGGGTACAGCTGTCAAATATGATCTTTAACAGCAAAAATTAACCATGTCTGCCAAAAGAAACAACCAGGGTAGCACTTTCATAGTGGGGAAAGCACCACCAGCAAGACTGCACAACTCAGGTTCTGGTAATAAAATTTCACTTAAATGTAAAATACAGCATTCCCCTTTTTTAGTAAGGCTTTATTATATTTGTTTTGTATTTGTTTTATTGTATTGTTTAATAAGTGTATCAAAACCTGATTTAGCAAGTAGCAAAATAAGATTTACTTTATGCTCATATTTATACATATGACTGATGACTTTGTGGTACTTAAGCTGTAATCTCAGGAAAATAAAATCAGTTTCAGTGTCTCTTCCTGCTCAACTGTTACAAAATCATGTTGCAATTCGTGACATTGAAATTCTTCTAGGGTTAAAAAAAAAAAAAAAAGCTATTCTATTAAAGCAAAAACAAACCCAGAAAGTCATTTCAATGAACTCTTATGTTCCATCTCTAAGAGTCATTCTGGTAGGCAGTACATCTTAGCTGACAGAAGTTTAAAGTTTAACCATGCAAAAATCAGTCCTACAATCCAGGTCAGCACCCAGCCCAGCAGGCTGGCTTAGGCAGCTCTGTTAAACTTGGCCTCTCCAGCGGGGGGTTCTGCATCCCAAGAGCAGTGAACCTGAGGCACTGCACAGGGCAGCACTGAAAGCACGCTCCGTGTCAGCTCACAGACCTTTGTGTGGCACTCCACAGCAGCACAAGTTATCTTCAGGGTATGGAAGACACCTCTAACTGCATTTGGATGTCAGCATCCAAACTGCAGTGCTTCACCAACTAACCTTTCACATGCGTAGATTCCTCTCTCCTTTCATGCAGGTAAGCCCATCAGACACGCTCTGGTTCCGCAAGTTAGCACAGACCAGTTTTGTGAATTTCCTCTGGCAACACTGGAGCGCATCACGTGTTCAGTAAGTGCCCTCACTAGGTGGAAGCTTCTGAACTTTCAGGTATTTTCATCTCATTAATGAGGGTTTTGTGGCAGGGAACTTTCTTTGACAGCAAAACGTATTTTGCTAACTAAACACACCCTCTTTTCCTGCATTAACACAAGCCAGGAAGAAAAGCACATTGACACTTTTACAGTATATCAGGAGACAGATTTTGATTTTGTTTCCATTTACACACACTGATGTCTGTGTAAATTTAAGATATGAATGAAAGGAAACATGAAGAGTCAGGAAACCCTGCTTAGGACATCTTTGTTGACTTTAAAAATAAAGAACCAAACCAAGCCTTCAGATAACCCCTTAAGATATTCTTTCATGCCAATAACCATTTTATTTTCCATTCTCCTTCTTCCAGGAATCAGTGTAAGGATTTTAAAACATGGCATTCAGTTTGAAGGAAGTGAAGTGTATGTGTCCACCCCACTGGAGCTTATGCAGCCAGGAGGTGTAAAAAAATAAAAATCAACATTACTAAGCATAAGCACTAGAAAATGTTAATGCTAAGAAAGTTAACTTCAGAGAGTTTTAAAGCTGCATACATTATGACACTATATGCCATCAGACCAAAGCTCTTGAACGTATCTTAGAAAAACTAATGTTCCAGGAGAAAACTCCAAGGAGAAACAGTACCTAAGAAGGCAAGAGGTGTAATTCTCATCACTGGAATAGGGTGTATTGCTGAAGCTGCAGCACTGGTGTGACTGACATAAAGCAATTCAGCCAGGTCTTGTCCAACTCAGCACACCCTCAGTGCACAGTGCTTGAAAGGAGACTGTAGCAGAGCCAAGTACATTATTCAATTGGTAACTAAAATTATAATATGATAATTAAATGATATTTAATGATAATTATGATAATTATGATAATTAAAACACGAAGCCCACATCTTTATTTTGGAGCCATGGCTCTTTCGGTTCACACTTTCCAGCTTTTAAAAGTTTTCTATCTACTGCTGTAAGATAAGCACTTCCCACTCACATTGTGTTGTTCTGTTCAGCTGGTGAGTAAGAACACTAAACAGCAGGAAAAACTATTAAAAATAATTTCCTAGGAAAGTAAAAATAATTTGAAATCATAAAATAAATATGGATTAGTTGGGAACAACACTATTACTCTATCACCCAAGAAGGCAGACAAAGACAAGGCATTACTGAGAAACATTAGTTTAAAACAGCAGTATTATTATGAAGAGTCCCTGGCGTTTAACATGGAAATGTCAGAAAATCCCCTCCAGCTTGAATGTAAACTCTATTCTGTCTTTGACCAAACATTTCAAGGCAATTTCAAACTTTCACACTTTTGTCTCCATATTCACACATGAGAAGTGGTGGCAACTCATTACGCTCAAATTGAAATCAATTCCTCTACACAGCTACGTCTTCTGCCAATGTGCTGCTCAATGAAATATCTATTTAGCAGCCCTGTGAGCAAGTCAGTATCTCTTGCTCTGTAACATTACTAAAAAGGTAACTCATAGAAAATGGCATAAGAGGCTTAGCTTCACTCTCTCAAATACAGTGATCAGTATAAGTGGTAGGTAATTCATTATTTTTGAATTTGCATTTCAGGTCAACAATAGCTTTACCTGCATAATGTACAGGGATTTCTATCTTTGGCCCTATGACGTAGTGACCCTCCTCCAGGCTGTGAGCTGTAATTGTTGTCCACTGCCGACACGAATGAATCAGAAGATAATCGCTCTCCCGAAGACCTTCTACACTTTCTCCTGCAAAACACATGTAGGGTTTTTTTTAAAAAATAAAACAAACCACACTTACTGCATGATAAATTAGGAAAACATCACAAGCATTGTATTCTTGTTGGTGTTCATTTTTTTCCAGACTTTTTGATAATTAAAAATTCAATTAAGTAAATTTCAACTCTATCTAGTATTCACTTTAGCAACTTAAGCATCTTACCTTCCAGAAAGCAAACATGAAGCAAAATATCTCAGTGCATGCATACAATATCACAGAGATGCAATCCAGATTACTGAGTGGTGGCTCTGGGGCTCCTTTTTCAGCTTTCTGAATAAACACACTTTTCACATTTCTATTTTGGTCTGCCTATCGCAGTCAATACAAATACTTAAGAGGTCTTTTAGTTTTTAAATAAAGGGGAAAAAAAACCCCAACACATTTTCATATTTTAAAAGAGAAGCATCACACTACCATACAGCAGTAACTGGATATCACACTTTCAGATACAGAAATTTCATCTTTGTCATTCTATCTCTTCGCAGGCTGGTGCTTAACTAGCCATTCAGATGCCCATAAACTTAATCCTATCACTTAAGGAAGACAAATGAATACATATATAAATATTAATAAAAAAAAAATCACAAACATCTAAGTCCCCTCTCAGACTGAAATTCAATCAGAAGCCTATCCAGACAATATGTATGTAGCTCACCTTTCTAAGGCAGTCTGTCGTGCTCTTGTACTCTGGTGTCTGTCAAACCCATCCTAAACACAGCCAAAGATCCAGCTCTCCTGTCTTCCCTTGCCCTTAACAAATCTGCATTTCTGCAGAGTATCCTCCGCTGTTCTACAGTTTGCAGCGCGTGATCAGGTCTAGAGTGCTTTGTTAGGTTTTCCAGCAATTGCAAGAGCCATATCAGACAGACCACTTAAAGTATCAGCTACACATCTCAAGCATGGTATGATATATGAACAAAATTTCACAGAGCAGGAAACTGTTCTGTATCATCACAGAACTGCTCTCACACACCTGCAGTCCAAAAAACCATTAAAAAATGTGCTCAGTACATTAAAAAAACCAGCCTTTCTCCATGTGTCTTTGAAGCAGTCACTTGGACTTTCAGGAACACTCAGCAGACACTAAACATGGGCCAAGAAAAATGAAATTTTCAATTTAATTTTCCTTCCCTCCCACCAGGCCTCTGCAGTTACAGCCAAAAATAACGCAAATAGTTTAGCCCTGGAATCAAGTTTGGACAAAACCTATCCCCTTCAGCTACTGGAGCAAACTGAACTTTCTCCTCATTGTCCTGATATTCCTAAAAGTCAGTGGAAGAATGAGAATTTCCTCAGCCTGGAGCAGCAGACATTTCCTCTGTTCAATCTCTGCAGAGGAGAGCTACTTCCCACTGAGGTGGTTTTTTTTGCCCACAGCAGGCACTCTTCCACCGCAGGCAACAGCTTCTACACACCCCATTCCTGCCTGATTTCATGCTCCCATTCTATCAGAAAGCACCCTCCTACACGATTTAAAACAGAGCAACTGGTGTGTGTGAGAACTGTTAAGATTTTAAATCAGAAGAGACCATTACGACCATCTGCTCCGACACTCTTTGGCCAAAGGGCTCTGCTTGTTTTCCTCCAGAAACTCAGATCTGGCTGAACAAGGGAGAGGCATGGCCCAACCTGCAGAGTCCAATAGATGGACTTCCCTGGGTCTGCTGTTCCAGGCCTGTTAAACCTTAAAAACATTCCTGTTTTGCCCATTTGTGTCTTTCACTTACAAGCATGGGTAAACTGCTATGATGGGGGTATAGAGGAGAAACAAACAAAAAAACAAACTAAGAAGTGAGAAAGTATACAAAGCTCCTTAATACCAGTTATTCTTGCTCCTATGAAAGTACATTTCTAGGTTTCCTTCTTTTCCACAGCACAGGAAGTAGCTTCCAGGTAAACGGGCCATTTCTTGAACTGGCTTCCAGGCATTCCTTGGACCACATCCTTGGCAGCCCAGACAGGCAGGCTGCTTAACACCAGCTCCCTGGGAAGCACCACCCCTCCACCCACAGCACACCAGGATAAGGGATCTCGTAAAGCCTAGGGAAGAGTGGAAAAAATTACCATGCAGCACCAGAAAACTCTTTTTCCCATCCATATCTTGAAAGAAATTCAGATATATCTGCTGAGGAATTATGTATCCACTAAGCTTTTTGCAAATTATCAGACCTCGAGCACCTCCTGTTTTCTGCTCACAGGGCAACCTCTAATATGTATAAAAATTACCTTCAGCTTGCTGCAAAACTTTACAATTTTGAGGGAAAGCACAATAATAATAAAAACAATAACAGTAATAATAATAATAATAATAGTAACAACAATCATAAATGGTGTTATTTGAAACCCATGTTTCAATTTTGACAGTTACACTCATGCTTCCTATAATCCATGGGAACAAATAATTATTCTATCCCACAACAAAATCCAACCAGTGATACCTAAGGGAGAACCTAGTATTTTACTGGTTTCACTGACAGTGGTGAACAAATTTGGAATAAAACACAAAGCATCTCTGGTATACTTTTTCTCTGCCTTGTAATTTGTAGGTATAATTTCAGAATATTACCTAAAGGCTGGCTTCACTCTACATCCAGGATTGCAGAGAAATAATTACAGTATGGGTCACCTTCGAAGAAGCTGAGGAAGATATTCTCAGGAAAATAAAGACACCCATTATGAAAAGGTGGTTCCGGCCATGGCTCACATGCTGTGATCTGTTTAAGTGGTTGCTCCACTAAAACTGGGTGGGACAGGTGAGTGTAAAAAGAGATTAGCAAGGCAGGCCCAAGAGTGTAACTATGTGATTGAGTCTGCAGCTGGAAGTAGCTGTATTCTTTTAAACTGAACCTTGGAAATGGAAACCACAATTCACATTACACCAGTTCTTTGCTGCAACCGATTACATCGGAAATGAATTTTGTGCTCTGCCACAGGAGACTGGAGGAGACAAGGTGAAGCAGATGTGACAGGGAGTTGACACTCCCCCTTGCTTCTTAACAAAGGGCATGTCTGTCCTTACCAAGCCCTGATCTTTCCCAACCATAGGTGAGACAGATTCCTGGGGTTTGCTCTTATAGGTTTGCTCCTTGTCACCAAGGAATGAAAGGACTCTCAAAAACACCTGGCTAATCATGGTCTCCAAGCTATGCAAGGAAAATGTGACTGAAGACAACAAAGCAACTCACATCTTTCTTCCCTTTTCTTCTACTTTGTCCCTCCCATAAGACTTGCTTACTGATTTTAAAGTGGTTTCTTCCTGGAGGGGAGGACCTTCCAGGCTGGAGACACCTCTGACCCTTGCTACACAACTCCTGCCCCAGCCCAACCCAGCCCAGGCACAATTGGCCCTTTACACCTTTCTCAGCCAACCATACCTTGCAAAACAGCCACACACATTCAATCTGATTTCCCCCCACCACAGTGGCATAAGTTATGCAAGCCTTCCATTAATCACATTTTAGCTGTGTGGGAGAGAACTCGGCAGCCCTCACATTCACCAGCTATGCAACTCGGTTCTCACCTATTCAACACACTCCTACACTGCTGCTTACATAAAAATAAGATGCCATGAGAAAACAGAGAACACAGGCCACTCATCTTTAGTAACAGTTTTGTCTCCTATGATCCAGTATGTATTAGCTGCTCTATCTTTTCACCCTCTCCTCCCTACCCCACATGCCTGCAATATAATTAAACCACTACAAAGAGAATCAACAGGCAAATACTTGTGCTGGTCTTTTACCCCCCACCAAAAAAAAAAAACCCCTCAAGAGAAGCAATGAACTACCACATGCAATTCCTCACCTTTCCCCAAGTTGCTTACCTCCTTCCAAAATATGAGTCAAGTTTATTCACAGTAATGCCCTAAGACTAAGATAGCCATGATACGCTAGCAGCTCCTAAACCCTAAATCAAGTGTCAAAACCCATCTTTGCCTGAGATTAAAAGCCTCATACCTCTGAACTGAAAACTCAGCCAGTATGTTCCAACACAAGCTGATCTCCCACAAGCACTGTGACTACAATCAGTATTTGGGTATTTCACACAGCACCAGCAAAGCAGCACTGCAATAGGTCTTCAGACGTTCACTGCAAATACAACTCACTATCATTTTTTAACTGCATGACCCATTTCTGCAAAATTCCTAAAACCCTCTAATATTGCCAACACCGCCCTTGTTGAAGGGTAGTTGCAGAGGAAACACTGATCAGGAGAGGAAAATAACTCGCATGTTGATAAAGTCACAAAAAAAAAAAAAAAAAAAAAAGGTAATTGCTTAATCAAGAGTCTCATGCTTATTAAATACTATCTACATTAATGCTAATACTACTTTAATCATTCTTTCTACTTCCAAAACAGGATCATCCACATTTGGCAAATTTTGGCTCTGCCAGTGTAAACACTCCAATTTCAAGTTAACAGCTAACAACTGTAGCAAGACTGATGGAGGAGGAACAGGATACCCCCATCTACAAAATCAGAGATGAAATTCTGTTTCCAGTATTTTTGCACTTTTTAAGAACCAGGTAAGGAAACAGAGGTCAGCTACATACAGGGACTGAGTTGATGTATGTCTATGCTGCAGCAAAGAAAGAAGCTCATTTCTTTTGAAAGGAGACCTCTCTGCAAGTTCTTGCCACTGCTTACTTTCTCACTACTTACGTTTTTATTTAGTTTAGCATCTCACAATTCCAAAATGTCTGTGAATTCCCCACAACCTTGGGAGCAGAACTGAAGACCACTTCAGTTTTGAAGGATCTGAGCACTCCTGTATCCTGCATCATAGAATATCACAAGTTGGAAGGGACTCGTAAGGATCATCAAGCCAAAATGCTCATTTCTCACAGGACTCACAGACCTAAAACTAAACCACCTGGGTAAGTATCATCAAAACACTCCTTGAACTTAGATAAGTCTGGTGCCCTGACCACTTCCATGGAAAGCTTGTTCCAGTGACTGATCACCTTCTCAGAGAAGAGCAATTTCCTAATGTCCCATTACAATCCACAAAAGAAAATTCACACAGGTCCCATGTACTCTGCTTGCCAAAGACAACAATGACTTTTCAACACCAACCACCAAAGAAAATTCATGAAACAAATGAAAAGAACCAACAGCAAAAGAACAACAAAACTTTTAAGGTTCTTCTCCTAATATTGAAAAACTAACATTCAAGTTACTGCAAAATGTTCAGGCCAATATGACTCACTCACTGAAACTACCCTGCTAAAAATAGGCAGTGATGTACAGGAATATAAAGGCTTTATAATGCCACACACTTTGTCATTGTGGCTAAGAGTTTGCATCACTGCCTTAAAGCACAAGCTTTGAGTCTGGAGACATTGAAATAGTAGGTAGCAAGGTAATTCAGAGAAGTCGTCGCATGCAAGGCTCCAGTAACACAACAGATTCCATTTACACACACCAGATGAGCTAGATACCATTTCCTCCTGCCAGGAAGATGGTTACAGACACATTCCACTCCTCTCATTCATCACAGAAGATTGCACAGTGAGCTTAATGCTGTCCCTTGCTCATCAGCTCAAGCACACTGAATTTGCTCTTTCTGGAACGAAAAGGCTTACGGAAAAGAACCGGGAGCTCACAACAAACTTAAGATGGCTTTTGTGAAATAACTGATGAAAAAGGTGCCTGTGAAAACCCCAGAGGAAAACTCAGCAAGACTTAGGGCCATGTGTTTTCATTAAGCCTGAGAACCATCTGCATGCAAGGTAGCAGATGCCATACAATTAAGTGCATCACCCGGACTGTCTTGGTCAGTTAAGTAGGTGGTGAGTTTAATTATTCCATCTAATGTTCCATAATCACATTACATATCATTACATAGAAAAATCTCAGCAATATTAAAAATCGTAACTGGGTGCTCAGCCAGGTACCTACCAAACCACACAGAAGAATAACATCAACCTTATTCCCCCTCAGGTTTGCACAAACATTTGCTAGGAATGATGTGTTAACTGGAAAAAGAGGTGGCTGGCTGGTCAGGTGAGCACCTATGCTGTGAAATAATTAGGCAGAACTGTCAGCATGTGGCTAATGTTACAAAGGAAGGAGGTTTATCTGGAAGCAACTGAAAGCTAAGAGAAAGCAAAACTATTAGAAGCCAGAGAAAAGAAAGAAGTGAGGTTCTTACTTATTCATCATGCTCTCATTGCACTGAGGAACGCTACTTACACTGTCTGCTTCACTGGGCATGCAGCTTCCCTGGACTTTCCCTAGCCGAGGACCAAACAAGCCACGCATTCAGATAAACCTTGGCATTACCCTATCCCATCATGAGAACAAAAGGACAGACCCACACTGAATGAAATGAAGTTATAACCTATCTCTTGTTTTAAAAAAAAACAACTCAGTGTTACAGACTTGCATGGCTCTGTGCAAAGAAATGTTTTGGGTCAGAGGGAGGTCACACTACTAGCACAAATATAAATGCCAGTGCTGCCTTTTCACGGCAAAACAAGGAACCTACAAAACCTGGCACTAGCAAACTAATAAAAGCTGTCCTGTTTTTGGAAAGGCAAATTTGTGTTTCTACGGACATAGCTAGTCACATAGCTCCCACACAAGGTAACACCGTAAGATGAATTCAGTTTCTTTTCGTCTTATTGGGAGATCCACAGAAGGTAAAAGATGAAGCCAAGGCTTCCTCTCAGGACAAAAGCTGATGGGGACCCCATGTAAAACTGGGAAGCCCAGGGCTGAGCACTGATGAGACAGCACACCTGAAGAGACCACACACAGGTCAGAAACACCCAGCACCTGGGAACTGCAGGCATCACACACTCTTCATTCTCCTTGGCAATGAGGGTCTGGAAGCACCACAGGTACCTGCAACCCTTTCCAAGCTATGCTTTGCAGTACCACCAGGTGTTAAAACAAGGCTGGGTACCACAACATTCTTTTGTCTTTAAAAAAACTAAAACAAGAAAGAAAAGATCAATCACAACTCAAGAGCCCTTCTTATCTGAGAGTCCTTGTTTCCTCTCACTGGTGGGCTAATCCTTTACATAATCTTCAAAGAGGTCTCTGCACTTTGGTTCTTGTTTAGCCAGTTGTCTGGGCTTCTGATCTCTTAAAATACAACACAATAAAAAGAAGGCATAACATCCACAAAAAACCAGCAGATGGCAACTTCTTGTCCCACACAAACCAAGAAAGCCAAAACAAGAAGATGTACACCAGGTTGCATTACAGAGAGCGTTCACTGTTAATATGAATTTGTACTCAGGGACACACAGAAGCACCACTAGCACTCAAGCAGCACTGCACTGAGTATGTTGCTCTCATGGTATTAAGAATACAAGTTCTCTGAAAAAAGATACACAAAAAAACCCCTCAGGGAGTTAGCATGGGCAATAAGCTATTGAAAGAGAATTCCAAATTCCTTGCAACAGTGCATGGGACAGGGACAACTTGCATTTGACTTGCACAGTGCTGTCAACACATGATCCTTCACCACTTGGCAGCACTTGGTTGTACAATTGCCATAGCATTTCACTGGCACAACAGCTGCCTCTTCTCCTACAGATCATTTCACTGATACTTAGAGCTTTCTTCTTTCACAAGGACGAGTTTGGGATTTGCATTTTGGGTGAAGAGACAAAAAGTCTTTACTAAGTCTGAATTAGGACAAATTATTTTATTGCTATTTAGCAGTCTGAGCCACCTCTTCTTATGAGAGCCCATCTGAACTCTGAGGGAGGGTGGAGGGAGAAAGTCATACCTTTTGTTTTCTGCACACTGCTTCATACTACAGACTATCTGCTGGGTATTTTATCTATGGAGACGCACCTCAATGAATGTCAAAGACTAATAAATATTAAATTAGGGTGGTTCGCTTGCTTAAGCTTTGGCACCGTCCTTTGTTACTGAGTCAAATCTCCATTGAGCTGTTCAGCCTGTCAGTGCTATTTCTTCAGCAAAAGCACTGGTCTAGGGATGTAGGTCAGCAGAAAAAGTTCATTAGGTAGAGAACAGCACCTGAATTTTCCAGTCTGAAGTAGCAAAGCAAATTTATAGGGAAAAAATTCACATTTTAATGTTCGTTAAAGGAAGGGGAAGAAAACCCTAGAAATATTTTGCTACATGATGAAGCCCACTTGTAGCAACATTAGACCTACAAAAATTGAATTTATTTTTTAATGTCACTATGACTGAACAGATGCTTGAAAGAGTTACTCTTGCATAAAATATCTAATGGCAGAGAAGCAGAAAGAGCATGCAATTGTAGAAAATGCTACTTCTACTGAAGGAAAACCTTCTCTGAAAGCCACTTGATGTTATCAGTCTGACTTTTTGATTCCATACAGACACAGAAAAGGGTTGATTAAAAAATTAAAATCAAGCTGATCAGAGAAACTTCCTTGTTTAAAAGAAAGCATAACAACTTGTGTGGGAGTGTATCATGCAAAGTCTAAATACAGACTGCCAGCAAGTTAAAAGGGTAAATATTGTAATTTCTAGGAGCAAATATTTTAGTTTCTAGGAGTAAGATTAAAAAAAACCCAACAACCCAACCAAAACAAACCACATTAAAATTTAAACATCTCAGGGCTATATAATGTAGTGTACTAAATTTTTAATTTAAAGTGGGCAGATTCATTAGGAAAGCCTGACAGTGGTCTCAACTGACTTTCCATGTCTGAGCACAGTGGAAAAGATGAAAGCAGAAGGCTCTGAACCCAGCTACACAATCTTTTGAGCTTCCAACACAAGGATCTAGAAAAAAATTCCAGTTATGTCTAGGGCTATTGATAATTAGCCTCACTTTTCAGTTTCCCTTCTTCCTTCCCAAATTCCCAAGGAGTTTTCAATATGTGCTTCTGTTTAACACTTTCATTCCTGCAGCACATTCATTTGTGCTGCTTCCCATTATGGAGATCAATGAGCATTTCTGTCACGATTCAAACTGCAACTCAATACTCCTTTCTCCAACAAAAAAAATCCAAAGTAATACTGACTTGACCTTCCATCAGCATCACAGATTTCATGGCTTCAAAAAGTTTCCTTTGGTAGCACAAGGATTCATACATATTTTGATTTTAAGATGACTTATACTCTTCCTTCTTTTGCCAAAAACAAGAAGGGGGAAAATTTGAAAGCATGGAAGTTTAGGCAAAACTAGTTGAAATTTTTGTGTGCTGTCTGTAAGATTAAGATTCACCCTACTGGGTGAAAGCAACTCCAGAATTGCTTTTTAATTACAAAAGAGGTTAAAAAAAGAGGTTTTAAAAATACTTTTATTTGAGAGCTAGGCATCTAAGCCAGCTCAGGTTGTGCCTCACAAACTCAACAACTGTTTCATGTCATCTCTTTGTTAATTTGCTGCTCAGACAATGCAGGAAATGTCTGTGAGACTTGTCCAACCTCATCCTGCCCAGAGTGCTGCCCAAAAGCTCTCCATCTGCAACAAGGTCTGCCACCAGCAATTACAGCTGTCTCCACCTTGGATGGTGGAGGGAGGGACACTGAATCTTCCTGCAGCTTTGGGAGAGCTGGGCAAGATGCAGCTACCCAAGAAATAGTTTGTCCCAGATGAAGCCTCTTGCCACTGTACACCTTGGATGAAACACAACTGCAGCTGGCTGCACGGCAACAATTTACAGTTGTCTGAACAGGGAATCCAGTTTGCTCAGTGACCCTACCTGCTCAACAAAGAAGGAGCAAGGAAGAAGCAAGGACAGCATCACCCTCAGAGTGCCTTATATTACTACCTGGGGTACTTTGTGTATTGATGTAATCCTTCAGCCTCACAGTACTGTGATCAGACTTTGCTCTGGGCAACCATTAAATATTTCACAATCAAGAGAAAGGAGATAAGGCTTTATTTCTGCAATTCCCAATCCCTCTGCAAAAGCACGATAAAATCAAATTGTTTCAATCCAACTGATGCTGAACTTAAGCTATCACCCACTAATACCTAACAAGAGAGCAGAGACTCCCAACTACCCATTCTTTTTATGCCTGCCAGTAAGAGGACAGATTTATTTCTCTAGGATTAGCATTTTGCTATTGGAATGACTGGATATACCAGTACTGTTGCAAGAAATCAGCATAAACCATAATCTCATTACAAAGCTATGGGACAGATTAATCCACTGAAAAAATCCAGTTTGTTTCAAGGCAAGCTTTTCCCTGGCTGCAAATATACAGAGACAGCATCTCAGTGAGTCTTCAAAAAATCCTGTTTGACCTAGTGCAGGGAAGAGAAGAACAAATATTTTAAATAAGCAGTAAGTGGAATTTTGGTGCCACTGCCACTGACGGTAAACTCTCTGCTGACTTCAGCAATCTCACAGTTTGAACCTTGGCAATCTTGCTTTCTTTGTGCTCATCAGAAAACTACTGAGAAAAAAAAAAAAAAGGAAGAGTAGTAACAACACAGATTTCATTGAGCTTTGTTTGTGTTTATTTCAAGCCTTCAGAACCAACATCCCAGAATGAGAAACCTTACTTTTTATGAATTCAAGCCAAACAAGCCAAAACATATCTTTCAACACAGACTGCTCTTCACTCCCACACAGGGGGAAAAACCACTCACTACAGCAACATCTTAAAATTCGTATTCCAAAACAGAGTAACTTTCTGTTGCCACCATAATTATTCTTCTAATTAATATTGAGCATCATCAGATGTAACTGCAGATTTGCTGTATCCTCATGACAGATTTAGTTCTATGATTGATTAAACAAAACAGTCAAACACCATGGTTACTTACAACAGTCTAGAAAATATCAGCAATTCTTTAAACAAATCTGATATTCTGCAATATGTTGAGTATGTGCCAACTATTAGTGGCAATTATTTGTGATAGTAAAAAAAAGGAAGGAAAAAAAAAATCTTACAACCTCTCAATTCCTTAAAAAAATGAGATTCTTACAGAAGAAAGCCCTCTGGTTTTGAAGTCATCTAAGACCACAAATCATAAGTGTTAAGAATAATTGCAAGGAATGCCAAGTTTAACTGCACTTAAAACAGTGACAGGTTAGAAATTTTGAGGAGAACGCTAAGTAACTTTTCATTGCATGCAAGAGAGGTTCCAGCCTAGTTTATTGTTACCATGGGGAGCAAGAGAAAGGAATTCTGTTGATCCCATATGTAGTTAAGTTTCCATTTTGAATTCTCATGGCCAAAGTCGAGGGGTTAAAATATTAAAATATTTATCTGCCCTTTGCAATCAAGGCACCAGGCCCGAAAATGAAGAATGCAAAGAGTAGCTTTCAAAAGCAGTCTGATGGGTAAAGAGAACAACAGCACTACCTGACCAAAGGAAAAATACAGCAGTAATGAGACCTCTGAGCAGTTTGCTGCCATACAAATCAGCTCCTTTAAATACTTCATTAAGAGAACTGAGGTTCTCTTTCACTAGAGGCAGGCATTCCCCACTCTAGAGAGCTCCTGCTCAGATGTGTCTATAAATACTGCGAGGTCCAGTGGAGGACACACTTCCAAGTGCCTGGTTAGCATCAGGTACCCAGAGGGAGAAGCTTAATACTTAAGAGGTGGTAGGTCAGCATTTAGTATTGCACTCAACACACTGTTACTGACTTCCTTTTTATGGCCAAGCACAGACACAGAGTGGTTGCTTCAGCTGATTAAGCCAGAGGCAGCTGCACACCTTTGCTGCTGCACAAGTCTCAGGCAGTGTGGTCAGGGAAGGCTGGGTAAAGCTCCCCAGAGTTTGGATGCTGATGAAGAAAATTTTAACCCTACCAACCTCATGGATTTAAGAGCTAGAATTTGATTCCAGATTGCCCTGGCAGACAGAGAAACAGACTATTCATTCAGAGTTTTCCTGGGCACAGCATGAGAGCTGGGAAGCTCTCATTGACAGTTATTTATAATTAGATGATATTTTGAAATAGCATCCAAGTAAACATGCTCTATCCTCTCATTATGTAGCCCAAGTCCTACAGGGACACTATGGCACTTTGTGTTGCACAGCAGTGATCCCTGCTTGAACTTAGGGCATCTTGGATAAGCTCCCAATTAAAAATAAAGTAGCCCAAATGCAGGAGCTGCTCAAGCACAGTTTTCTTTGGCTTTCAGAGAACTCATCATTACAATTTAATTTGTCTCTCATCTTTCTTGCAGCCTGGGTTAAGGACGAAGTAAGAACAGCTGGAAGTGAACAAAAGTTCAGCTCTGCTCTGAAGTGGGGTTGCCACCTGGCTGCTTGCCCAGCTGCCTGGCCCACTTCCCTGTGCCCTCACAGTCCCAGCAGGCACTAATGGATTGCACACACGGCACCCGAGTGCTGGAGCTGCCATTGCCTCTGCATTTGAGCTACATCCACCATACCCTTTCTGCTCAGCCTGGAAGAACTCGAGGATCACTAATAGGCAGGTAAAGCCTCTTCAAACGTGGACTGACTGCATGCAAGGACAGAAGTATGGATTTCAGCTCTAATTAGGCACCTCTTTGGTCTGCTTACATCCTGGAACAGTATCTGAGCTATATGGGAATACTAACAGGAAGAATACATTTAAAGCAGCCCCTACAGCTTTTCTGATCAAGAACAGTCTTAATCCTGAATGCAGTTTATTTCCATTGTTTCAGAGAAATCTATACTTAAGCTGTAAAGTATAAAAAAATGGATTTGCTTTTAATAAAACATAAAGGACAAGAGCTCTTAACAGCTCTTTGATAATATTTCTATCACTTTAAGAAGGTACACACAAAAAACTCCCCAAAACAAGCCATCCTCTTGTGGAAAGGAAAGCTTTTACTTTGGGTAAGCAGCACGCAGAACACAGAGTGAATAAGAAAAGCCCATCATGCCTCTCTCTCCCCTTGAGGGCACATTTATCTTTGCCCGCAGGCAATTTGGTCTTAAGATATTTTTTATATATTGACAGGAATTCAAATGATATTTGACATTGCAACCCATAAGACATGCAACAGAAAAATCTTCTCCTCCAGCTCGCCCTACATTTGGCTGCAGTGCTGTCACAGCTTTGCTGCTGGTCTGCGGCCACATCCTGGGTCCAGGGGCTGGAGCAACACGTGTGTGTCATTACACTTTGTATTTTGAGCCCGCTCACCTCTCTGAGTCACACATGCACTGATGCTTTTTATATTTTTCTGCTTACCATTCAGAGATTAAGACAGGGAAAAAAAAATCTGACCGTCATGAAATTATGTAAATGCAACTTGGGTAAGATCTCAGATTTAACTCTATGTGTGTGCCAGTGGCCCCTTCAAAGAGGAAACAGGGCAGTTTTTCCTTTGAATAGAAGCCTAAACAAGAACTGTTAAGAAATAATTAAATGTTTTGGAAGCTAGTCTTTCAGCAAGGATACACATCTAAGATTCTCTTCATATCACATCATATCACAAATGGGCAAGTATTACTATTATTCTTACAAATGCACACCATGCCCCCTCTCATTCTCTAGGTCAAGCCAGCAATCAGTGTGGGTTAAGAAAAGGAAGCATCACATGCAAAGCCTATCAATTCACATTGGAGTCCTGCCAGCAAAACTGCCTTCACTGAAATTAAACAAAACATCATGTCAGCACCAAAGTCTAGGACTCCACAGGGGGAGATCCCACGTTTTCTGCACTGGTATCAGCCACACCTCTGCTGTGGGGAAGGAATTGAAGCTTCTTCTAACAGCAACGAGGTGCAATTCCAGTTTCTGCTCCCAGTGACCAGAAACACTGAAGTCTCTAGAAATGCCTAAAATACCTTTGCCTGCTTGCTTTTTCTGGTAGCATGTGCACAGCTATCCCTCCTGGAACACACACAGCAAACCACACTGCTCTCTGGTCCAAGAAACACCCCAACTTCCTCCACACTGCAGGAAAAAGAAGAGGGCAGAGCAAAAAGATGAGGGTATGGAGGGATGAAGAAGCAGAGCTTGTACAGGTGCTGGAAGAAGACAGCACAACAGATGGAAGGAGTGAAAGGAAGGACTACCCTATGTGAAGATAGAAAGGATAAGAGAAGCAGCTCCTTGGTCCATTCTGCCACTGCTGCACTGTGCTGGGAGTTTTACCTGACAGCAACCTTGCAGATTACCTTGCAACCCCTCCTGGAAGCCCACAAATGCAGGATTACAGACTGGGGCATGGAACAAATGACACAAATTGGAGCAAAGGGTTCCCTGAACCCAGTGTGCTTTAAAGGGAGACACTGAAAGATGTAATAAGAAAGCTGGACAAGAAGAAATCTGTGCACAAATTCCTTTTTCCTCTCCCTCCTTAAAGAAAAAGTTGCCTTCATTTTCCCACCTGAATCTTCTCTCCTTCATCTCCAAAATGGTGAGGTGCCAGGAAGCAACAAGAATAGCTTTCAGTGGGGCAAATAAGCAAAACTGCCAGTTGGAACCACAACAACAGAAAAGCTGCGAACTGAAAAACAAACACAGGAGAGGGGGTATCCAAGCATTTGTGGGCTACTTGGAAATAGCTCCTGGAAGTTAGTAACTTGAGTCTTTAGACTGCATAGCTGTTACAAACCCAGCTGCAAGGCAAACATGCTGTGCTTCAGTCCAGCTGCCCAGCTCCTGCAGCACTGAGCAGCAGCCCTGGCAGTGCAGCACCGAGCTGGGGGCAGTTCTGAAATGACTGCCATGTTGCACACAGGGACCTTCCTCCACTTGTGCCCTTGGCTCGGCCTTGGGCACACAGCCTGCCCTTCAGGACAGAGTGAAGGCTTATGCCCTCTGTTTAGGGTGGCTAATCGCTGTACTCTGTGCAACTAGCACATATCCTCCTTGCACAGCAGAACAGGGTCTCCACAGAGCCTCTAGTCCAACACACATAGTTTGGAGGATGCACATCCCCACACTGTACCCCAACCAAAAGGTGGTGCTCCCCTAAACAGTGGCTGCAGTCCCCCAGCCTGTCCCTGGAAACCTGTCACCCACGGAGCCACATCCTTATCCATGCCAGGTAAAGCTTTTAGAATGAGGTCACCAAGACAGAAAGCAAAGCAGCATATGGCACATAATGGCCCATCAAAAGGGGCTTTTGACTTTACTTAGTTTTTCTTCCCACTCCCCCAGCTCTGATTGTAAGGAGAAATGCCTCAACTTCCTTGTCACCACCACAATGTATTCCCTGCTCATTTCACAAACAGAATTGCAGCATGTTGTGTTTTATATAACATTTGAGTCACTAGGGTTCAGCCCTGGTATGAAGCAACTGCAGTATCAACTTCATCAGGTTGAGCTCTTGGGCATCTTCCAGCCTCTGAGACAATGTTTAAATCTTAATTCTTGGTTCTCTTAGAAGCCCAGTGACATTCTCACAAAACAAGGAAATCCACACACATCCAAATTCTCTGTGATTACAAGACTATAACATCCTGAAAGAAAAACCCCAAAACCAAAAAGGACATTTTTCAGTAATTTTGCATTTCTTGAAGGTTTGCATTTCCAGGAAGCTCCAAGTGACCTTTCCCACTACAAAAGAATTTGCTGCTTTTCCTGGGAAAGTCACCATCCACTCCTCTGCTGAGAGCACATCAGCTCTTGCCTGGGTGTGCAGATGCTGCAATCCCTGGCACAGGGCCCCTCAAACACACAGCTCTGGCAGTTTTTGCTCAGCATTTCACATCTTCATCGTGGCTCGATCCACTCAGAGTGCACCTTGCAGACTCAGGAGCATCTCCCTCCACATAACAGGCAACCTGGTGATGAGGCTGGGCTCCACAGCCTCCCCAGCCTCAGGAAGACCCTTCTTCCCCCATTAGCACCAAGCCTGGCAGGGCAACACATCCCCTAGCAGCGGCACAGGAGATATTGAGACACAGCAGCTATTCTTGTTGGTGCAAAGCCTCAGCCAAGTACACAGGTGCCCTGGCAAAGCTGTGATTTATTAGTTTTATGCCAACTTGCATAAAGAGACTCAGTGACTGCAGTGCAGATGTGGCTCTAATCCTCAGCAAAGACACTCTCCAATCTGCTTATACACCTCAATGCTGCATTTCTGTGCTAAGCCCTTTAGATGAGCAGACGTGGCTTATAGGTGGAGGCACAGTGAAGTTCACTCCACAAGTTTTTCATCCTGCAAATGGTATGAAAATCACAAACCACAAATGCTATGTAAAACTCTTTCCAAAGAGAAGCACCATTAAGAGCAAAAAATTTCAGACTTGAAATATTGGCTCACTGAGTTTTATGAAGGTTGGTTTTGAGTCATATGCAATCCACATTAAGATGATGAATATTTTCCTATAGGGGAGAGACTTAAGTTGCCCTAATCCAACCAACTTGTTACTCCTAATGCCAAAAGGAAATACAGCAACACCCATGCCCTTTACTTCTGACAAACCACCACTGGAATGACTGGAACACACTGCAGCTCTTCCCACAACTTCCATCAAATCCTGTTGCACCAGACCATGCTGTCCAATATCCTCCAGCACTTCATCTTGGCATAGTTGCCTTTGCTGGGGCATTACAGGGAGTGCCAGTTCACATAATCACTGAAGCCAGGAACACCTAGTTCCAGAACAGCACTTACAGACAAAGCAGAAAACAACGAAGCCCTTCTTTCCTATGCTAGACTTGTACCATTCCTTGCAACAGCAGCATATGATTCATCACACTACATTTGTTTTAAGATTAGGGGTTTGACTAACTGTTTGAGGCACCTTAATACCTTAGATTTTATGTGTATCTTGTGCTTTATTTGAAAGATAGATGTAATTTAAATGGGGGATAGAATTTAAAGTTATAGCATAGCACTTGAATTCCAGTTAAGAAAAGACTAATGGTATTTCACCTTCCAATACCTGAACTACACAATTATCCCGGAAGTGTTTATCCAATTATGTACACGAAGGCTTTACTTCACAAAGTCAAAACTTCAGAAACTTAAACAAAGAGCTAGTAGTTTCATGCCTTGAATAACAGAGAAGAATATGAACATTTATTAAACACACAAGAAATAAGAGCAATGTAGCTATTTTCCATCCTACCAACCCTAACACACTACCAAGGGTTCAAATGTCTGGTTAAGAACACACAGTACACACTACCAAAACAAGTATGATGCTGAACTCCTTATCTACCTCATTGGTGGTGAGGAAGTCCAGGATAGTCCTGGGTACAGGTTTTGCCAAGGTGCTGGCCTCCGTCTCCAGAAAGGCATGATAATCTTCAGAGACACCATTCAGTAGCTGCAGGTTTTAAATGAATTAAAAGCTTTTTCACTAAAATGTTTCTCTGCCAGCAGGGGAAAAGAAAACACATCTCTGCCAGCAGGGGAAAAGGAAAAAACCAATCCAACCAAAACAAAAACCCAGGAGCAGTGGTTAGTGGCAACCTATCAATTTTTTTTTTTTTCATTCAATTGTCTTGATGGGAAAAGCCGACTGCATAGTGAAGGTAGAAAGAAGAGGAAGCAAGCAGGAGACGCTACTGGGATTATTCTTTAATGGCAGAACATACAGTATACACACAGTATAAACAGTCAGAGTTCCAAAGCTGTTCAGCATCTAAGGAAGAAACCAAGCCATGCAGATACAAGGTATCTTGAGGATATTTCTGTCAAATCAAACACTTGCCTGCCCCATACATAAGAACAATCACCTACCACACCTCACTGGACAAGGCAACCACACCTACAGTGGGCAATCAGAACAGGGCCATTGCCTAGGGTCTGAGCATATCTGAAACCTCTTTCTTGGTCTGTTCAAAAAGCTTTGCCCTACTCCCACATGATGCCTTTTAAAGATTTATTCAATAGCAGACTACTGAGACACACTGCACTAGCTTCTCAAAAGAAGGAGGTCATTCAAGACAATTAAAGTACGGATAGCAGCATTCAGACCTTTAAAGAATAAGTTTCTTTGTAGTTTCAAAGTATTGTTCAGCTGCACAGATAACCCGCGTTTGCGGAGTGACGCAATGCAAAATTTTCATTATGTACACGGCCACGCTGTTCTATTGAGTACGATCTTCTTTGATAAGATGTGAGGGTGCTTAGTTTCCAGAACTGAAATCAGCTCTACAGTAATGTGCTGAACAGAACAACAGTCCCCTGAACATGACTGAGGTAGACAGTTGTCACCGTGAGAAAGTTTTGAAATGGAAGAGGAGTTACCTGAATAAAACTAAATAAAATCTCTTTGTCCCCAGGAGCAACTGCAGTACAAACTCATTATTCACCCACTACTGATATGCACAGGAGTTCACCTAAGGGTAAGAAAGAAGAAAATCACCTTTTAAATCAGTTACCCATTTTAGAGATTTTTCTGCTCTTTACAGGCACCAATTCTGCCATTTCATCTTACAGCACATTTACATGCTGCATAAGGAAGAATTTCCTTCACTGTCGGAAGCTGATCCACCAGCTCCCTTTGCAGGAAAGTTCAGCATGTTTTCCCTGCCATGCACAGTAGGGAATCACTTCTCTGTGAGATGAGGTCAAGTGTCACTATATTTGATCCCCAACAGCACCACCACATTTTTTTTTCCTAGATATCACTCAGGGAAAAAAAACCCAAAAAAACCCAAAACAAAACAGAGGACCACATGGCCTTTTAATCCCATAAACTTTAGTCTTTGTACACAAACTGGGAATTTCTGTGAACTCTTCCAGTTCATATCAATATATGGGTAAAAAATAACTATAAGCAAAGGCTGATCTTTACTTGTGAAAACACAGCAAGACTGTCTGGGAAAAAGGGAGAAAAAGAATGACAGGCTCTTGGGAGTCTGAAGGGAGCAGTAAGCTTACAAAAAAAAAAAAAAAAAAAAGCTTGGCCTGAAGCTCAGCTCTATGCAAAGCAACATTTTCTAGATCTTAACCTTGATAGCAATTCTCTTTTACCCTCCAAAATTATCCTTAGAAAAATAATTACCAGAAATGTAAAGCCCTGAGCTGACCATGCACGTCATTTCCACACTAGCAACAAGACAGTCCCAACTTGGCCATCAGCTTTTCCTCCTGAGGGTGTGAGGAGAGCCAAGGCCAGCTTGGCCATCAGCTTTTCCTCCTGAGGGTGTGAGGAGAGCCAAGCCCAGCTTGGCCATCAGCTTTTCCTCCTGAGGGTGTGAGGAGAGCCAAGCCCAGGCCCACGGGCAGCCCTGGTTCTCCCAGGCCAGCCACGCTCACCTTTTGCCCCGTTGCAACACCCGCACTGCGATAAGATCTCCTTCTGCCGCAGGCTCCCAGAGCAAAACCTTTCCCCCTCTGCACCCACCCACAAGGCTCTCACTGGGGTGGCATCGGCTGTGACAATGCAAATCGGGACTGGGGGGCGGAAGGGGGGAGGACAGGAAAAACACAGCACAAAGCTCGCTCCTCTCTCGCTCTTCAAGTCTTGCTTCTTTTCATCTGAAAGAGCCCACTCAGTGAATTCCACAGCATGAGATCAAGTCCATGCTTTTTCTCTGGTAGGGTGCTCAGCACTCTTTCAGCAGTTTTGTATTTGAGTGGTTATCTAGAAATATTTGTTATGGAGGTTGGAAAAAAAAACCATAGAAAACCCATTTGCTACCTTCAGGAGTGACAGGTTTGGGGTTTTATCAGTCTATTTGTTCAATTAATATAAGAATATTCGCCAGCAAAACAAGAAAACACATAAATACATTGAAACAAACAACATTTGATTTATGACTTAACAGCATCCAAAAGCATAACCTGAAACACAACCAGTCTTAAAATTAAAAAAAAAGAAACTGAAAAGTTTCCCAGGTTTTCAAACTCTGAAAAAAACCCCAAGAAGTTGACATATTTATCAGTTCTAGATGGATAACGTAGGCATGAATGCCTAACTACTTCCAACTACATCTTGATGTAACAAAAGACTACTTCCTCCCATACTGTCAAGAAAAACCCTCCCTTCTTAGCATAGGACCAAATTTAGTGCACATAAATATTTCATAACTTCATCCTGTCAAGAAATCAAACCGAATTACTTAAGGGCAATTTTCCAGGAGCTGCACATCCAAGCTCGAAGAATAAAATTGAACGGATCATACCCATTCTGCTTCATACTGAAAGGCCACAAGGTGAACCAACAGTGCAAACCTGGACATCTTGTGTGGGTGTCATCTAAGAACATTATCCACCAAGTGCTAAACTCCATTAAGAAATGTAGAAACAACACAGTAAGACTGGTATCTTCTGAAGAGAATACAACTCTAGCTCTACAATCCTCTGCTACATCCTGGTCTGCCAGAAGAAACATATTCTGGCTTTCACAAAACCTCGTGCAAACTGAAACAACAGCCAAAAAACAACTTGATGCTATAGAGGCCAACCACAGAATCAAAAGGTGACTGAAGACAGACATCTACAGGTGGTTTGATTTTCAACAGCATGAAACATACGCAGCTTCCACTGACCTGGAGAGCATTTTGGCACCTGAAGAAGATATGAGACCATTTCTGTGCAAACAAACCCTGACCCAAATATAACAGCCACACCCAGATAAAGCTGGCACAAGACACTACCTTGCTAACAGAGGTAGCCTTAAACTTCCTAAACGCTAGAGGACACACATTTGGATTGGACTCTGCATTTATTTTCTTCAGCGTTGCATCAAGAAACTTTCTGACAGACCTCCACTTGTTGACTTTGCAAGACAAGAACCGGGATGCAGAGCAACCACCACACAACAGCCAATTCCACGAGCACTGCACATTCCCAATGTTCCTCCTTTAGAAGGCTGTGCGCTGATTCATGGTTGCTTTCTCCTATTGCAAGACAACCTCCTCTGGAAAAAGGAAAAGCATTCTCTTCTTATCCCCAAGACCATGGCGTCTGCGTTCTTTATAAAATATTGATCTGTCTGCTGTCTGTAGTGCCCGAAGTTAAAAATACATGCATTTGAGTAGGCAAAACCAGACCCATGAGCTGCTGAACCGGGCAGACTCAAATCAGGTCCAACCCGAAGCCCTTCACAGAGAGCTCCACCTGAGCCTGCCTCCTGGCAGGGCTTAGAGCGGGGCTGAACCACTACTGCAGGACACCTACACCAACAGCTGCCTCCTGTCTGGCCATCTCAGGGCACAGAGCTCAGGTCTGTTTACATCCACCTGCCTGTGCATATGCACTTAAATGTTGGCACATGGGACAAAGAAGCCTTTGCACAAAAGCCACATCATCTTTGTCTCCCCAACAATTACAGGATATTCCTATCAACAGCTCCAACACAAGACACCCACCCCACCACCCCCCCCGAAAAACCACAAGAGCCACTTGCTTCAAAACCCATAAACTTTCTCTACCCAAAAAGCTTTCTCAGGTACCTTCCAATGAAGAAAGACAAGAGGAGCAGGGAGATTGGGAGGTATAACATACAGAGAGGGAAATTAATAAGTCATCAATACATACATCCTGTTAAAACCTGAATCAGTGCCAGGAGCCTCAACGTAAATTAACAGCCTTAAGTGCAGTGACTGGAGGCCATCTTAGCTGTTCCCGGTGACAGAAGGTGCTACCACGGGGAGCTCCTTAACTCACCAGCTTTGCCATTCTCACAGGACAACATACATTTGACAGTATGATGAACGGGCAGATGCAGTTAAAAAAGAAAAAAAACCATTTTCTTTAACCTGCTCCTGAGTGCCAGCTCTGAGGAAGCACTACGAGTGAAAGGAAAAATACTGCATAATCCAGGGGCAAAGTCAAAAATCACCACTGCATTGTGGAAACTGCAGTTGAGTAATAAAACAGTCTTGGTCTTGACCTGTACACTGGGAAGTAACAGAGAACGATGCCTATGTTCATTTTTAACTTTTCAAATCAATACAAAACTTGCTAAATCAAGAACTACTCTATTACATCATAAAAGTACACGGTGACTGCATAAGCTAATGAATTAAAAAGCCCAGATTTTTTTTTTTCCAATTTGTGAGTTATCTTCTGCATTCCTTTAGAGAGCTGGACAGTTTTCATGGAGCTACCATGCAATGCACATACACATTATTACAAAGCAGCTGTCTGAGCACTTATAAAAAATTCCCAAGACATGGATCTAGGAAGAGTAAAACGGTGCTGTCATAGCTGTTCTGTCAGACCTGATTCATATTTCCTGGAGTAAACAAAAAGCTGCAGACTTGGAAACGGCAGGTGAGCACCCAAGTGAACTGTAATAAAAAGTTATCTGGAGACTGCAAAGGCTTCTTAGCCTTACTAAATTACTCTTCTTTTTTTCTTTTCTTTTTTTTTTTTTTTAACGTGTCCGTGGCTTTCTTAGGGAATTGTTACACGAGGGATTTAGCCCACTTGGGTGTATTTTATCCCTTCTTATTCGGCCTTGTTGTAATATCACTTCATCAAACCACCGTGTCTCTAGTGCTGAAAATGCCCTTCCACGCTCAATTTGGGACTGCGAGGACGTCTCTCAGTGGGTCAGGCTGCTGACAGCAGACGGGCTCACCGAGCTGCCCTCGGCACACATGGAGGGGGCACGGGGGCACATCACCCCGGCATTTCGGTGCAGAGCAACGCGCGCACTCCGCGGCGAGCCCGGCAGATGCCCGTTCCAGGAGCGCCGGGAGAGCGCTCCCGGGAGCCGCGGAGGCACGGGGCGCTCCCGGGACCGTGTCCGGCAGCCCGCCCGCAGCCCGGCGCCCGCCCGGCCCCGCTCCCCGCCCCACGCACCGCTGTCCAGCCGGGCGATCTGGGGCAGCCGGTAGGTGCTGACGAGCAGGTCCAGGGGCACGGCCACCGCGCTCCACTTCACGTCCTTGAGGTTGCAGCCCAGCGGCGGGCCGGGGTCCATCTTCCCGGCCCGGGAGGGGAGGGAGCAGCCAGACAGGCAGCGCCGGCGGGGTGCTCCCACCCGGCGGGTCGGCTGCCGGCGCGGCGGGCGGCGGAGGGGGGCGCCGGGAGTGAAGGAGGGAGGGAGAGAGGGAGCGCGGCTCGCTCCGCGCCAGGCGCCCGGGACACGCGGGGCTAGGCGGAGAGGGAGGCCCGCCGGGCGGCCGCTGCTGCTGCGGCGGCGGCTGCTGCCTCTGCGGCTGCTGCTGCTGCTCCCGCCGCCCCCCGGGACCGGCTGGGGCCGCCCGCCGCCGCCGCGCCTGGCCCAGGAAGCGCCATCCCAGCACTGACTAATCAACAGGGTGCGAGCAACGCCTGCGCAGCTGCCGCTCCTCCCCGCGCCGAAAAGGAAAGTGCCGGGCTGCCCGCCCGCCCGCAGAGCCAGAGCCCGAGCTGCCAGAGCCGCCCAGCCCGTCCCTCTCACTCCACCCTCCGACCGCTCGCCCGACGTGCAGCCCGCACTTGGGCTATGGAGCTGTTATTTTAGTTTTCACCTGTGAGTCATGTATGTACGTGTGAGTTCATGTATACAGGCTGTGCGCGCTGTCACTGCACACGCAGGTATTACATATATTGCATATTCAAAGCTCTTCACACCATGAGAGTGTTTGTAGACATCCGTTCTTCAAAGTGGCTTATGTGATGAAATCTTGTATGATCTTCGTAAGATATTTCATTTAATGTTATCCTTTATTTAATGCATTTTGATCTCCAGGCTGCCAGACTACAGAAACTCTGGCAAATTAAACTAGAAAAACTCCCGGGTGGTTGCACTGCACTGTGCTCAAGTTTATTTCATTCACTTCTGTGTCAAAACAGTTTATTTTATGGCAGTAAACTTGGCAACATTTAAGCCTTTACTGTTGACTAGAGACATAAAAATGCCTTGCAGTGATTAGCAAGACGACTGACAACATCCTCAGCCAACATCTCTCTCCAGGCTCCAGCTTCTCCAACTATCCTTGAGACTACCGGGGATGGCAGAGCCCCGGGAAGAGCTGTGGTACCAAGAGCCCTCCTGCTGCTCACCCTTCCCCATGGCTGGGTAAAGGGCCAGACACTGCTGCATGCCTTTGTCACTGCTGGTGCCACAGCACTGCCAGCACCAGGAGCGCTGAGACAGACACGCTCTTGTTCTGCTCTCCGCAGAGGCTGGGACTTCATCCATGGTCTCCAAGATTGAACAAAGACCGTGGAAACTAGTTGACACAGAAGATTACAGAAACCCCAAATTATCTTGCTTTAAGTGGATAAAGGTTGGCTTGAAGCTCATCCTGCTGTGGCTCCATGCTTTAGCTACAGAGTGTGGCACTGGGTTTTCCCAACACTGGGAAAAACCTTCATTCTTTACGAAGAAGGTTTTTCTGCTGTTAGATCCTACCTACCAGAATAGCTGGCTTTAAAAATTTTTAAAAATTTACCTTTAAAGATACTTCTTTTCAAAGTAGTTTTCCTTTTACCAAATTCACCAAATGCTTTTCAACAACAGCAGTGAATTAAGCTATTGAAGTGCAAATTAATATCACAGACTGGGTTGGGAGGTACCACATTGGGTCATCTGGTCCAACTTCTGTGCTCAAGCAGGGTCATCCCAGAGCACAGGGCACAAGATTGCATCCAGACAGTTCTAGAATATCTCCAGTGAGGGAGACTCCACAACTTCTCTGGGAAATCTGTTTTAGTCCGTGGTCACCTGCACAGTAAAGAAGTTCTTCCTCATATTCAAGTGGAACTTCAGTGCATCAGTTTCTGCCTCTTGCATCTTGTCCTGATGCTTGGCATCACTGAGAAGAGGCTGGCCCCCTCCTCTTGACACCCTCCCTTCAGGTACTTGATGAAGTCCCCTCGGTTGTCTCTTCTCCCAAGGCTGAACAGGCCCAGCTCCCTCAGCCTGTCCTCATAAGATAGATGTTCCAGCCGCTTAATCATCTTTGTTGCCCTCCACTGGACCCACTCCAGGAGCTCCATGTCTCTCTTGTATTGAGAACTGGACACAGCACTCCAGATGTGGCCTCACCAGGGCTGGGTAGAGGGGCAAGATCACCTCCCTGGATCAGCTGGCAATGCTGTTCCTAATGCACCCCAGGATTCCACTGGCCTTCCTGTCCACCAGGACACCCTGCTGGTTCATGGACAGCTCCTTGTCCACCAGGACCCTCAGGTTCTTCTCCACAGAGCTGCTTCCCAGCAGGCCAGCCCTCTGGGGTATCAGCCACTCCTCACAGGTTTGTGTCATCAGTGAACTTGAGCACTGTGGCTAAGAGCACTATTGCTGAAACATGGAACACATGGGTTTGGCTCACCCAGGCTTGATGAGGTTTCCAGGTGCAGTATGTAAAGCAAAGCAGATCAGATCAGATTGAGATTCACCAGGACTTGAAGCACTAGTCTGTCAGGAATTGTTCTTAAACTCTATCTTGGGTACCATTAATTCCAGGAGAGATACCATCTCACAGCATATGTCTCTCTCAGACATCATGCACTTCTGCTGTCTGGGAAAAAAAGCATCTTTCACACAGAAATAGTTACTGCTGATTTTTCCTGAAACATTTTTTCATTCTTCTGTACTAGATGTCCTATAGCCTTTAAATCTGCTTTCCTATAACCGTGTTTGTATTCTCTCCAACCACTGAAAACCCAGCCCACTCTTAACCATTTTACTGGAACAATGTGCATTTTAAAACAATGTAAGTTCTAGATACTATCTAAATTTCATTCAGTTGTCTCCAGGCAGAGAGTTCATCATATTCACTAGTATTTAAATGTCTTGCTCTTGGAGTCACTTTATGTGTCCTAACTGTACTTCAGCTCCATCTCCTTGGAATATATTCTAATAGTACATAAATGGCATTCAAATCACCAGCACATAACAGAAATTTCTTGTTTTAACTGCACCTTATGTATAATTAACACTTTAGAGATAATTTTCTTGATGTCTAGCAATGTCTTAGTGTGATCTCTTACCAGTCTCCTACTGGTGTAAAATGCTAATGAAGCGACCAGACCTGAAGAGCAAATCCACCCTAGGGCCAGGGCCTCAGTTTCACAACGTCTTAGTTTTTGTCTATGTGCCTTTCAGGTGGTGTTCAGGGACAGTCTTTATGAATCAACAGAAAATTCTTGCCATAAAACCATAAGCAGTGGCAAAAGGACTCAGAATAATTCCTGAAATTCTTCTTAAATGCATTTTGAATTGACTTGCACACTGATTTCACAACACATTTATGCAAGTCTGTGAAGTCTGTTGTATATATGTATCCCACTGCCAGTAACATTATTTTTAAAGCATTTCAGATCTTCCTCAGTTCATATATGTGCTAACATCAGAAAGGGAACTATTTACAACAAATTCATTTTAGTATGAGTCTGGTAACATGCTTTACAGTGTTGCGTGCTGTCTTGGTTGCGGGGGAGGTGAATTTTTCCAGGGGGATGTGGGCAGTCCAATCAGTGATCAGCTTTTCTGCTGGCACCTGGATTGGTCACTCGGAGGTTTGGACACGCCTCTGAGGACACAAAGAGTTAAAAGCAGGACCCCAAGGGGGTTCGGTCTCTTTTTGGATCCCGGTTTCAGCAGAGAGGTCTCAGGCCTCCTTCCCCTGCCCAGCCACGAGGCTGGGTGGGGGAGGGGAAACACGTGGTCGGGCTCAGGTAAGCCGGAGCCCCGGAGGAAGAGAAGAGAGTGGACAAGACTGGAACTGAGCTGCCCCGTCCAGGATGGAGGGGTGGAAAACTGTGGAAGTGCCTTCTGTGTGTGCTCACACCCTCTTCCCCCCAAACTCCGGGAGAAGGTGCCCAGCCACGTGGGAGTTGCCAAGCCTGGGAGTGCCTGTGTCTGCACCCTGCTGGGAGATAGAAACTGTTAACCCTTGCTTGGCAGAAAGAAACTTTTCTTAGACATTGATTCTCATGACTGGTGATTTTGGAAAAAAAAGAGAAGGAAGCGGCCTGGGACCGAGGTGATAAAGCACGATTGGAAAGAACCTGATGAGCAAAGAATGAGAAGAGTAGCCTTCGGAGCTAGACTTTTCTTGCATAATGTCAGCCATGGACTGAACTTGAGTCTCTTTTGAACATAAACTGCATTTTTGGGTGGATACAGCTGCCCTTGTTTTTGCTACAGTGACTGGCACTTGAAGAGTGGAGCCAGCAGAGAAAAGAAGGGGAGGGTGAGGTGGCGCCCTCTGCCCTCAGGGCAGACCTGCTCCTGGAACCCCGGCCCCTGGGTGAAAAGGGGAGAGCTCGGCATGCAGCATCCTTAAAAAGCCCAGTATGTAGTTTTGGCCTATGAGACAGCGGTGAGAGCGCTGGACATAGGAAAAAGAGAGTGTCACCCTGGCAGACTTCTCCGGGTGGTGCCACAGGTGACATGGGAACACATAAGGGGTAGACCCGTGTTTTCTGAGGAACAGTCTGTGGTGCGAGAGAGACTCCTCTCTCCCTTGCTGAATTGAAGATTGGTTTGTTTTTGAGTGGTGATTGTTTGATCTAAAACCCAAAGGTTTAGTCTGTGAAGAGTGATGTGTGGGGAGGTAGAAACTGGGAGAAGAAATGTCTAAGAAGTTTTTATTTCTGTCTCTGTGTGTGTTTAAGAGTATTTCTGTCCCTGTTCTTATGTAATTAATAAAGTTTTGGTGGGTTTTTTTTTGTTTTCAAGATTTAAGCCTGCTCTGCTCTGTTCCTGATCACATCCCACAGTAGCTGTTAGGGAAAAAAAAAACATATTCATAGGTGCATTAACATCTGGCCAGTGCCAACCCATGACACGTGCATACATCAAATAAAACTGAACTTTATTCCTTAAGTTTCATGAGGAACCATAATATTTGGTATTTCTTTAAAAAAAGCCCCAATAATTTGTATTCCTTGTTCCTATATGATTGTTTTTATACCAAAGGCCCGATTTTCCTAATATTTACAAATCCAGTGGGATATAACAGAAAATGCAGTGATCACTTCAGAATCAGATCCTCAATTTCTTTCTCTGAATCTCAGAATTACAAAAGTATTTAAGTTGGAAGAGACAACAAAATCATCGAGCACAACTTTTGCCCTTGTCAACTAAACCCCAGCACTAAGTGCCACATCCAGTTATTTCTGGAACACTCCCAGGGATGGTGTCTCCACCCCTCCCTGGGCAGCCTGTTCCAATGCTTAACAACCATGAAGACTTTTTTCCTGATGTCCAACCCCAACCTTTGTTGGAGAGCACTCATGGTGCTCGTGGAGCATGAGGTGAAGCTTCAGCTAGAAGGAGTTGGCATCCTGCAAAAACTGCCATGGGAACCCGAATATCTGCATCTCTCTCAGATGGGACTGGATCATACCTAAGCACAAGTAGTAGGAAACTCTGCACACAGGAAAAATGTATAGAAGAAATTCCTTACTTGAAATTATAGCTATAAAGAGAAGTCAAAATTACAGATTAATCTGACCCTTTTAAATCTATTTTCATTGAAAAAGAAGGAGAAATTACATGGAGCCTTAAACCTAGAGAACTAGTAGATGAACTGTGAGTTCAGCACAGCTGAAAACTCATCACAGATTACTGCTGAAAGGCAAAACTGCAGAATTTGATCTATACAGAGGCAGGGAAATAAGTGAGATAAAGATTAAGTTGGATGAATCATGAGATCTTCAATGACCTGAAATAAAATAGAAAGTAGGTCAAATTAATAAATTATTAATAAATATATAGACTATGTATGGACAAATACTGAAAGATAAGCTCCAAAAAAAGCTAGAAAATTGGATTTTAAAGACAGCAAGCCTGTCAATAAGATGCATAGTGGTGATAGTAAGAAAAAAATTATTCTGTTATTCCACAGAGGGGAAACTCTAATCATCACTCATGATGTGGATACTTTCAACCTCAGCCTTCAATTTTAGCAGAAGTGTGATTTCACTCTAGCACCACCAACAAAAGTCTATGGCTAGAAAAAGGAACAAATAAACTGGAAAATACATAGACAGGTTAAAGATTTTTTGACAGACTGGACCTGGTGAAACTCCTTTATGGTTCAAACTGTGTTAAAATTGCTACTGATTATCTCCAAGAATCAACAGAATGAGGTTCCAGAAAACCCAGAAGAGATTGCATCTCTCTCAAAGGATAGAAGGAAATACCCATAGAAACTGATCAAGTGACTTTCTAGTAAATAAAGAGGATTTAACAGGCTTTGTGGATGGGGGACAAAGACTGAGGAGCATAAGAGTTTCTTATAATGTGCTCTTAAAACAAAACCCAAACGAACAGTCTAAATACAGAATTATTTGGAAATAATCAGTACTCTAAAGCTGAAAGGATACATAGAACAGGATTTCACTTAGGTCTTGGATTCAGAACTATCCAGGACCTTTGTCAACATCACTGATGACTGAAGAGAGTACACTTCTATTTGGAGACTATCTATAGGAAGAGGCTCCAACTATGTTCGAGCACAGCATTACAATTCAGAGGGATCTATGCAGACTGGAGCAACTGAAATGCCACTGAACAAGGAGTAATAGAAGGCTTTACACATCCAAAGGAATAATCAACTGCACAAACATGTAGCAGGATAAAAAAATGTAGTTCTATGGATCACAAGAATACTAGGCTACTTTGCATTATGCTGATCCTGGAATGCATAAACAGGAGTATCACAAGTAAGATAATGAAAAAAAAAAAATTACATCTATCCAGCTGTTTTTATTTAAACTGGAATAGTCTGCTGAGTTTTCAGGTCTACAGTCCAGGATAGTTAAGAACAAACTCAAGAACCTTAAGAGGAGGGAGACAAAAAGGCCAAACATTCTGAAAACCCAAACTACAAGGGAAGGTAGGAAGTTGAGGAGAGGAGAGGGAACAGAGAGGGAGAGGAGTTCACCTCAAGAGGAAAGCGAGAACCTACTTTCCATGTGTACCAGTTAGGTTAGGTATTAGGAAACTTCCTGCTTACCAGACCAGTTAAGTAAGGACTGTTGCCACTCAGAGAAACTCTGAAATCCCTAGCACTGCAGGTCTTTGACCATCTTCTTGCATTTTATCGGGGAGCTGATCAGCGGTTGAGATATGATGAGAACCCAGGCTCTCAAAATCCCTTCCAGCACTATTTTCTTCCTCTCCTATGGTTTTAATGAAGGCAAGGATTATCCTGTGTTCCTTGTTTTCAGATTTTGTGAAAAGCACTTCAGTGGCTGGCCAGAACGAGTAGTCAGGAACAGCTGTACTCAGCCCAGCCCATCCATTTCTTCAGGCACACTAAATGGGCTAGGGGCAGATGAACCTGGCACTATGCTTAGGCACATTTGGTCCCATGTGCTCCAGCTGAGCTCCCTTTCTCAATATCAAATTTAATACTATTTTGATATTGTGACAATCTGCAAACAGCCCTCAAAAAAGAAACAAACGTATTTTAGGTTAGTGGCATTTCAGAACAGTAAGCCAGAGGGCTTAGTTATTTTGGATGTGCTGGGGTGGATCAAAACACAATTCTGCACATCAGCATTAGTCGTTCATAAATGGTGATAAAACAACCACATCTCCTATGCAGGGAAAAAAAAAAAAAAAAAAAAAAGACAGTATACTTGCCACAATTCTTCCGATTTCTCAACCTGTGTTTGCTTTCTGCTTATCTTTCAGGCTTGAGTTGTGCTTGCTTTGCTTATGGTTAAAGAAAAAGTAACCAGCATCCTGATTCTGTCCTTGTTTAAAATTAAATATAGTCTCCAAGGATTTTAAATATATTACAAGTCTGTATAAAACAAGTCTACATGAGAATCAGATACTTCCTCTATTAACACTAAGAAAATAACATAAAAATATAATATCAAAGAAGGCCTTTTACTGTGATCATTTGATAACAAAAAGAACATTTGAAAATGCAGGTATGCTGCTAACACCTGCGCAAACTATTTTAAGGAATTATGAAATTTAAATAACAGGAACATTATTATTACTGGATGCATTCTGTTGTTCCATGTTTTCTGAATTCTTAGGAAGGTCCAGCAACATACCTTAGTGGAAGGTGTCCCTGCCCATATTAGGGAGGTGGGAACTAGATGATCTTCAAGCTCTCTTCCAACCCAAACCATTCTATGACACCAATATTTATATGGTTTATCCCCTTCTCTCAGACCTCACCTTTGCAGAATCCCTATCCAAGGGTACTGAAGTAGCACATATGTGTCTGAAATGGGTATAAAAGAAACTTAGCCAAAAATTCTCTGAGACTTGTCTTATGGGATTGCAGTAGATATCAGGTACTTAAAGAGATGTTATATGATTTCATATATCAGAAGGTTGCTTCTGTCATGATGTCAGTGCTCACTGTATTACAAATCTGGTATAAATAACACACACAAAAAAAGTGAAGGGTGTTTTTTTAATAACAGAAAATTAGTACACGTAGACTTCATTTCTGCAAACATCTGCATTCAAGCACTGTCACCCTGTGATGCATCTAATAATTCCAAAATCAGATAACTGTTTTATCTCCACATTAAATATATGAAAATATAATATAAACATATAAAAAAATTTGGCAACAAAGTCTGTGTAATACAAAGGATGCCTAAACACTGTGTTTTTGGATTATAGGCTCACTTATAAAATCTTTTATGTTCCTTTGTAACACTTAGTATTTCCTGAAGAGAAAACTGAGTAAGAAACAGTATTTCAGAATGCACAGCAGGTTCTCTTCTTAGTTTCATTTAGAGACACAACGTCTAAGTCATGCAATGCACAGGATTTCTGAAAAACAAAAGCAAACACTTCATTAAAATGACTAGAACACAACTATTGAAAAGTTTGCTTTTCCACATACTTTAATGTAAAATATTCGGTGCAGTCACAGGATATGTTTTTCCTTTGAATATTTAATTAAATATATACTTATATTTATATACTTTATTTATATATTTATATATAAATATATAAATATGTTTAATGAAATATATGTTTTCTAATAAACTAGAGGGATACTGATGCCCACACAAGTCCTATCTGGCATTTTTGCATTCTTTAGCTGCCTCAAACATCTCTCCTAAGTCTGAAGGTGACAGAAAGTGTCTTTCCAGGAGTCACTACAAACCGTATGTGCCAATCCTGTAAATCTTTACTCACATGACCTGTTCTATAAGTAAGGTTCTCCTGCTGACTATACCCATTTTAGCTACCTTTCAGTTATGCTTATCTTTGAAGTACTGAGCATGGTTGAAGAAGTCCAATTGAAAGGAACAGGAAATATAGAATGTAAGTACTTACTAAAAAATGGCACAGGGTATTAACTCTTACAAAAGATGATATTTTTTTTTGTGAAATTCACTAAAATTCCGTTTTCTTGCCTCTATTTAATAACCAGGAATACCCCTACATGGGAACAGTTCAGTCTTTATCATGATAAACTATCAAAATAGCACTCCACTTTAGTAAAAATTTATGTACTGATTCTAAAAGCAGATTATAAAAATGAAAATCATCAAAACCAGGACTCTTCCTTTCAGCAATGAACTCGACTAGATAATTAATGTTGACCAGAGAAACAATCAAACCCAGTTGTGCAATGCAGAGCATGTCACAATCTTGTTCTCTGAAACTATGAACACTGAACCCTGAACTAGGGCACAAAGACACAGAGAATATTGTCACACGCTCAGGAAAATGAAAGCCCCAACTTCTCTACCTGCCACTCTGCCTGTATCTTGGCAGGTTTACCAACTAAGCATAGAGAAATAAGTGCAGCCACTGGGTTCACCACATTCCTCTCTCGACCCAAACCCAACAGCCATAAACAACTATGTCTGATAATAAAGAGAAGCTTCCAGAAACAACAGCTCTCTGAGCTGGAATGAATGAAATCCAAAGCGCAGAAAAAAATAAAGGAAGAAGGGAAAAAAGGCATCATGGAGTACAATACTAATCATGATTCAGAATTGAAAACTTAGACATACAAAGTCACAGGGTAGTTGAACATTGATTCCATCCAGAAGGATTCACCTAAAATTACTTGGCTGCATCAGAGGGCAAAATATAAAGTCTCCCCTGTGCTACAAATAAGCTTTATGCCTCTTTGGCTGAGAATATTCATCACTACTTAAAAACCTGGAGAAGATTATGGAATTAGTTTCCTTTTTCCTTCTGTAGCCATAGTTCCAGCTCTTCCAGAATGCTGGCTGCCCTGTGCCACAGCTGTCCCCAGAAAGAGAGGGGCTGAGCTCATTCCTCCCTGAGGCAGCAGGGACCCAGGGAGGCTTCCACAGTGCCTGATGCTGGGTGGAGAAGATGAAACATCTGAGAAGGGATCAGAAGTGATGGATAGAGGAAGGATCAGAGGGCAGGAAATGTACTGTAGTGTCTGAACCCCAGGATGGATGCTGAAGCTGTCATCAGTAAAATTATTAGCAAATACCGACTGACTGGAAACCTGAACGCTGTGGCTTACTGATTTTAGAAATTTTTTGTCATAATGAATTCTCCACATAATGAAGAAATACAGCAGGTGCACTTTCACTTGTTTTTTTCTTCTTTTTTTTTTAATTTATTTTTTGAGTGGTAAGGACCAAGAGACATAACATTTTTACTAACCTTGAGAATTCTGACAAATACCAACATACAGCTTTATAGCTTCTGATTAGTTTTAACTTTTTACACAGTTGTGGGGGGTACAGGCAGTAGCTATTATGATTTCTGCTAGGCAGAGACAGTATTTGGTATTCTGCAAGCACAGACAGTAAATTAAAAGTATGAAGACCTTTTTAAAGAATGGAACAAGGCAGAATCAAAAGTACACAAACATAACCTTGTCATCTCAAGGAACAAGATACCACTCTAGTTTAGAGATAAGATTCTGAAGAGAAAATAAAAGCTTTGGAAGTACAGTAAGAAATGTAATTTCACTCAATTAAGACCAAGAAATAACACTGAGCATTGATTGTTGTGAACATCAGCTAAATAGGTTTTGTTTCACCTGTACTTTTTCTTGAGAAGAAAACAATCAGTTTAAGCAGTAAAAGAGTTCTAGGAAAATCTCTGTTTGAACAGTTTCAGAATTCAAGTTTCACTTGCTTAGAGGAAACAGGTCATTTGAAGATGTTGCAGATTATACTTCAAGACCAAACTTCATGCTTTCAGTCAAAGGGGAGAAACTTACGTTTCCTTAAACACTGAGGATACTTATTTGCATCCTTAGCATTTTACTACTTAATAGTACTTTTAGATGGTAAGTAAGCTGTTAACATATCCTTTGCAAGAATCCTCAGTACTGTTAAGTGATTAAGGATGCTGAAACATATTTGATAATGCAACAGTTCTTATAATCTCTAAAATCATTATTTGATAGTTCATCTACAAACTAGCCAGGACAGACAGACAAGAACCACCACTCCACAAATAAGGAACTGCCATTTTAAAATCCATTTAAAAGTTGAGGGCTATTAATTACTTCAGTTTGTAAGACTATTCAATGTGGGGTCTTTATGAAGCAAATTAGAGTCTGGGATCCGTTTAAGCAAATGTGCTGCACACACATTTATCTAAAGAAATATGACAAGTCCTGCATAAAGGGCTGAAGCGACAATCAGATTTGGGCAATCTCAAAAGCCTCAGCCAAGCCTTGGAAGAGGTGGGGCATCCCCTCTCCCGAAATTATAGCAGGGAGGTATGCAAATCTCTCCCACCTGTGAGAACAAGGCAGGCAGCATTCCTCCTCCAGGGCTCCATGAAAACTAACACTTCCAGCTCACATTTCACCTCAGCTTGTTGTAACTCACTGCCCCAAAAGTCAGCCAACAAACAGCAAAAAACTGTGAAAAAGGTGAGAAGAAACAAGATGGCACCAAGAAGTTGGAGTTTCCACTTCAGTATCTTGGGCAAAGTTTTGAAAATACCGCCACAAACACAGACGCCACTGTACCCTGCAGTGATTTCAGTGAGATGTTGAAACTTCCTGCTATCAAATACTAGTTTTTCCTGTTAAATAGCACAGCAGACGTCTCACCTAACACTCCCTTTCTGGCTGTCTCTCTTGCCCACTTCTAAGCAGAATTTGTATCAATAGATACCTAGACACAGGAATTGTGATGAGATGGCTCAGTTACCGATTTTTTGTTTTCATCAAGTCAAGAAAGCTAGGGTAGGATACGAAGGAAAATGTAATAAAAAAATCCCAACAACCTCTTTGAAAAGTTTCTAATGGAGTAAATATATAAATCTTCATTAAGCTCAGCTGTCCATTGCACAGATTAATGGTGGATCTACCTTCTCTAGCACCTGTTTTTGGTATTTTGATACTGGTCTAGTTATTCTGAAAGTGGGGCTCACTGTGAGTTTGAATGACAGGATTTTGCTTTATCCATATGATGTTCCCAGTCAAAGTCAGACCTGGAGTGCTTGCTGAAAAATTAGAAGCTTTGGAGAAACAAACAAAAGAGACTGTAACTGAGGTTACTGTTATTTATAACTTCTTTAAATTTCGAGGATTTTTACTCTAATTAAAAAACGATCCTATTTAATTACTGCAATAATTTTGTTTATATTTAACAGCGATAGTTGACAAAGACTGGCAGAGAACTTCATGCAACAAAGTCCCATGTGACTTCAGTGCCTGACCTGCCATTGGAGAGATCCCAATTTATAGTCCTGACACTTTTAATGTATTTCCCCTATATTCTGTAGTTCAAATTACCTGTTCAAATGCAAGAGAGTCGTCTCACAATCACAACCAGCTGGACATGGCACAAGCAGTATTAAGCAAGGGCTAGGGATATGTTAGCAAGGAAGGCAATCACTGTGGGAACAGGCACAGGAGCGGAGGATATGAGGTCTGGCACAGCAGGATCTATCTGCTAGATCTAATAGCTCTATCATCTATTCCTCAAGGAATGTTGATGAAGGTCTTGCTCCCAAAGCCTGCTATTCCACCATGTCTGAAACATCTAACCCACTGGCAAAGCACGGGGCTCTATCTCCCTCTCCTGTTACTACCATGTAGACGGAAACAATGTACTGCAATTATTCTGTTTTTCTGTTATTATATTATTATATTATATTATTATACTGTTATTCACAAGCTTGAGAAGACAGCTGTGGATCTCCTGAGAGGTTTCTCAACCGTACAGATCATCTAGGTGATTTAATATAGTTGCATCATAAAAACTTTATTTAAGAGAGCAATATATATGTTCCAGGTCAATATCCTGCAGAAGGAGCAAATGCCAGAAGTAAGCCAAGTCTGTAACTTTCTTTTGTTCTCCTAGAGTTTAATTTATTTAATTTGAATCACATGAAACCATACAGGCTGAAATATGGAGGCCTCTGTAATCAATGGAGGGAGAAAGGTACCTCCAAAACACAATTTTATCCTAAAGACTCATCTCTTTCCATTGAATAGAGATGATTCCAGACGACCAGACCAGTCATGCAAATTTTAGCTGGCTGGGATTGCATGCTAAGATGAATCTCATCCCATATAAACAGAGGTTGTGATTAAGTTTTGATTTACATGACCTAATTACATGCTACTGTTTCCAGAAGAATATCTGCCTCATTCAATGTCCAGAACAGACTTTTAAATAAAATTAAATAAGATAGCATAGTTAAATTTTGCCTTACATTGCACCAGCACTGAGTTGGTACCATTTATCCTCTTTGCTTTAATCTCTGTACCTCGGTTCCCACATGTGCAATGCTGAATATACCTAATGTTACTAAGAAAGTTAAGGAGATAAAAATCTAAAATGGATCTAAAGTACAGCAGGACGAGCATTATGAAAAACCTCTTGAAGGAATTATTATTCTGTGGTCAGTACAAGATAGAAAAAGGGCAAATAAAGCCTGGGGCTCCATACATGACTAAGGATAATAAAGAACCACTGAGTATGCACTGCTGGAGACACAGGCATCTTTTAGACAAACTAACAATTCCATGAACCTCAGCAATAATGAAATCCGATTTCCTATGGATTTGGGTCTTGAAGCGAATTAAATTTGGTATCTGTGATGCAAGCTCCAGCTGGAGTAGCTGGTTGAAGCATTTTTCAGTCTTTCTGTGTAGTGGTCTCTGATATTCTATGAACTAGTCCTGGAGACTTCCTTTCTGCAGAATACTCTGCCTCTCACCTTATTTTCAAGAACTACCCAGGAACTTAACTATCTTTTAGTTTGATCTGTTAAATTTGTTTAAAATCAGCTACCAAGTTCCAAAGGTACTTCAAGAGCAAAGGAATAGAAAAGACAGTATGATCTCAACAATCTTGTTGCCATAGGAAAGAAATGTAAAGAAATGAAGGAATAGCAAAATTGGGGCCTGCTACTCCTGAATGTTCATCTCAAATGACATCCAGCTGTTAAACATTAAATATTACTATCAACAACAGGGCAAGGTCTTAAATGGATTTTCACTGTTCTCTGCTCAGCAGATATATGTTTATTTAATATGATTAAAATAATCTTAGTTGTCAATCACTCTTGGGAGGTAGGCAGAATATAAGTTTTGGTTAGTTTTATTGCAGTTTTCAGAAAAAGGTGATAACTTCATTCTTATTATCCTTTTTTTTTTTTTTAAAGGAGTTCTCTCCTGATCCTAGTTTAGACAAAAACCAACAATCACGCCCAAAAGGACATATACAAAGGCTTGTAATATTTTTTTGAAAACCTACTTGAGAACACTACTGCTTGCCAGACATGAAACCAAAGAACACAAAAGAGCAAATGCTAACTGCATTCTGGGTGGTATTTTTTGGTTTCGGTCGTTTTTAGAGGACTGACTCACTTATCCAAATAGTTCAGTGACAACCAGAAGCATTGTCAAAGAACAGCTGTCATCTATTAATGACAGGTTTAGGCATATCTGAAATTCATGAGTATTGTGACTAAATAAAATACTGTTATTTGTCAACATGTCTAAGCAAACTCCTGTAATAATCTATGTCATTAACATTTATTTCCACTGCAGCCTTTCAAATACAATCAAATTGGTTATTATTGCCCTTCTCCAAAAATCCATCAGTCAGAGGAAGTTAAAACTCAAGTACTGCATTCAATTATTATTAACTGATTGGTTTGAAAATTTCAAGTTCTCAGAAATATGGCATGACTGCTTAGCTGTTACCAGTGTAAGATGTCAAAAAAAATCTGATGGTTTTAATGAGACTGCCCATCTAACTCAGATCTGTAGACACAGCATGAAATGGCTGAGATGGAAAGTAACTGAAAGGTCAAGCAGCACTTCAGTCATCCAGATCACTGGGATACAGAAGTCTTCTCTCTCCACTACAAGACAAACTGCAAAACAAGAGACGGGAAACCGCAGCACAAAATAGTGACAATATGCTAAAACACTTGCCTTTTTTTGTTTTGTGTTGTTTAAATGTCTTTAATATGAAACTTTTTAATGTTTTTTTTTCCTCAATCCACCACTGAACGACAACTTGTTCTAAACTTCAAAGAATCAGGAAGCTTAGTACTTCTGTATGAAGTACTCTGAACACCAATCTTCCCCATCTACAGGAGTGTTTTGTGAAAATTAAGTTACTAAGGACATGTCCACAGTAGATGGCAAGCAATAACGTACAAAAGAAGTCCTAGATTTCCTCAGATTAATACAGTCTACTGCAATGCATCTGAGAATGGTCTACTGCCTGCCAGCCTGTCCTGCTTGTTTATCTTACCTCTGAATAAGCTTCACGCACTTCCCAAAAGCATGGCCATAATAGACTGTTCTAGGGAGTTCCTTTCTCTGTGGGACTGGGAAGGCAGAGATGTGCTTCCATTGAAGCATCTCATCAGTCTGGGACAGATGGTCCATTGCAGAGCACAGGGAGGCCCCATATCCCCAGGCACAGGTGCCTTGGGCCAAAACACTGTGCAAGGCTGTATCTCCCTTTTACAATCAGCAAATACATATTTCATCTCACCAAATGGGTGTATGACTGAAATTATCTCAGACTGGCATCTATCATGTAATTTTTCACAGCTACTAGTCACACTTGCTACTGCATTTTCCATTCTCCAAAATTTCATCAGTTAGAGGAGGTTAAAATTCAAGCACTACATTCAGATTTCACAGTTTTGTGAACAGGCAAATTATTTTGTTGAACCTGAAAACCATGATGAAACGGTATGGCAGATTTTTTTCCCCAGCAAACTCTTTCTTATCAGGCCAGTGGTAAAACCTATTGGCCTAAAGGGGTTCTTGTTTAAATCAACAAATGCATTTTACTAAAAATGGCAAATTATAACACCAAAGTAATGGTACATGATGCCTCATCGGGATTCCAAATATTTTTAGCTAAGGTGAAATGTTACTACAGACAAATATGACAAATTCTCATGGGCACATTTTCCAAGCACACATACATGCCGAGCATACAACTGTTCAAAGCAGTTCTAATTAAAACCAAGCAGTAGTATAACATGTTCATCGTGGTCTGAATTTTTTTGCCATGTCCACACTACAAATCCCATGAATTTTCATGAAGGTCAGCAGGAATACTGAAGTTTCACTTACCATAAAATAAGTGTAGGCAATCTTAATGTGAAAAATACCCCAACATAATTCCTGCATGTGCAGAGAATTCTCTTAGATATCATCCAAACACACTCTGCAGAAATGCTCACTTTGCACATATTTGTCTTTGCATCAATTATGATCTTAGCTATTGTTTTGTAGTTTTTGTGTTTCATACTAACAATTCTCTATTTATAGTAGACAATGTATTTTTCATTTACAACAAAATCAGTTCTCTTACTTGAGACTTTTTTACAACAAGCTCAGTAACTCAAGGGCCTGCTATTATTCTCCTGTTCTAAACAATATTTGACTGTTCAGTTACTGAGCTTCATTTTCATGATAAAGTAACCAAAAAAATATTTTTGCCTTTTTTTCCTCTCCCACAATAACCAACTACAGCTTGTGTTACTACGTAGTATGACAGGACTCTGATTTAGAAGCAGTCCAACCCTGAGCTATTATTCTGACCATCCCCAATGGCTACTTAATCAAAACACTGCTACTTGTGACTTTGTCAGTAATTTTGCTCATTTGTCTTTATTATGACTTGAAGAGTATTTGGAGTGGAAGGTTAGTTTTGTATAACTAATATTGGTGATGAATGGCAGTGATAATACGTTGCATGAAGAACATCTATTAATGTCTAAAATAATATTCTACTGCCTAAAAATAAATTGCAATGCAAAACATTTTTGGAGCTAATGAACAATAATTCAGCCCTACAAAAGAACTGCAACTCTGAGGAGTAAGGACCTTTAAACCAACACTCTCAAGTTAGAGATGCTGGCTCTGACAGCTACAATATTGATTCTACCACTAATTAACTCTAATCTTTAGGCCCTGATAACTTCAAAAGCACTAGTGTAAATCAGGCAAACAAACAGCTATGAACCTAGGATAAAACATTTGATTGCTGAATGTAAGAGCTCCACTGATTCCATCATCATGCAGCATCCTCACTGTGTGCATACTGTGCAGACACCTAGAGGAAAAAGGAATCTTCCTGGCACAACAGTGGAACTACTCTGGAGCTGTTAACCACTCCCTTAAAGAAAAGTATGGGAAATAAAGCCACAAATGCATTCTTCCTGAATTTTTGCTTTCTCTCTGAACTGTATCATACGTGCTTGCCTCTTCTGTTTTTCTCTTCTCCCACAATTCTTCTCCCCCATGTTCCTCCTCTGTATGCCTGCAGCTATAGGATCCCCCCAAAATATTAACTCCACAATGCAAAACCAGCATCAGCTGTGCTCTGCTGAAACTATTCTGTAGTTACAACCTTATTTACCCAACCTGTCAAGAAAAATCTCCTGTTTTCTTTCTCCTTAGAAAAGAAGCCTACCTTTTCCAGGATTTCCTTAATCAAGACAGAGAATGCATGCTCAATATTCACATTGTCTTTAGCACTGGTCTCAAAAAATGGCATTCCGTATTCCCAAGCAAGCTGAAAAACGAATGCAGGAAATGGGATGAACATTATTCAGGGAAAAAAACCCAGTTCTTATACTAGTTGCAAGCAATATGGAGGTGTTCTGACTGCTAACACACTATAAAAACACTAATTAAGTACATGACTGCTCAGTAAAGTACTCTATATTCATCCTCAGTTTATAAATCTGAGGTACTTCTTAAAACATTCTTCTTAAATTTTTGTGTTTTCAAAACAACTTTTTTAACCAATCTTTACTTGTAAATAACAAGAATAAACTCCACTGGGTCTGTTCTCAGTGTTTTGATTTATCTGGAAAATGAGCTGTCTCCTAAGCAATCATTTAGAGGAAATTAATGGAGTGCCTACAGATAAAAATATGACAAAAACTGTTAAAAAAAGGTGGCATGATGAAATACAAAAATGAAATGCTCCTTTATGCTAGACAGAGAGAAGCACAGAGTTAACAGACAAGGAAAGAAAATATATGCATGCAAAAAGATATTATGGTAAAAGGCAAAGAGAGAAAATACTCAGAAGAGCAGCATAGACTTTACATTGGTCAGTTTTACTTAATTTACTCCTTTGTCTTATTTCCAGTGTATTTCCAATACAGAAAGCTTTGAGTTATGTTGGCATGAAGAAAAAACCCCAACACAATACATATACAATATACAGACTTCAAACTTTTAGTCAAAATACAATAAAGGTTACACTAAAGGTAAAAAAAAAAAAACAAACAACAAACTAAGCAAAATGGTTTCCTTTCCAAAATGCAACAAGAAAATGTAGTTCTGAAAATAAAGATGAGATCTAACTGATTCATTAGACAGAGACCACTTCATAACTTTGTAAGGGATTCTGAAACTCAGTGGACTGCTGTGAACTGTTTTTGGTAGTGCAGCAACCTGTTACAGAAAGTTAAGATCATTCAACTATTGCCAGTACAAAACGACAATGCATAAGGGTTCAGCAAGAAAACTACAAGCAATAAAAGAATACTGGGGTAATAAAGTTAAGAGAACTGGTTTGCTGATTATAAAGTACACAGCAACTACTATTAAATAGCCCTTTTCCTTCCTTGTATCATGTAACAGGTTCCTAGAGGTTACCTATGTACAAACTCTGAACACAAACACACCCTTTTATTCGTGGAATCACAGAAATAATTTTGAAAGATAACCCCACTTGAAATGAAGTTACTGCCCACACAATATTGGGTCAGCTACTGCTTTGTTTACAAAAGTCTTGAAATCCACCAATGATGGAGATTCTATAGCCTTTATGGGACTCTCTCCCATGGCTACATCAACCTTCTAGGGCAACTGGTTGTCCTCAACTCCAACCTGAACCTCCCAAGCCAGGACTTTTGTTTGCTACTCCCCTGTTTTTGTCTCTACTGAGAAGAGTCTATCTCTGTCATTTTTTTAGTGCCACTTCAGCTGCTGTAGACCAGCAACTGCTCCTAAGCCTGCTCTTTACCCAGCTCCCTCTCCTCCTGAAATACCAGTACTAGACCCCAGTCACCCTTATACCTGTCTGCTGGACAAGCTGCAGTTTCTCAACACTCTTCTTGAATCGGGAGAACAAAAGCCGGACAAGATATTCCATGTGGCCCTGCCAACACTAAGTAAGGGGGGTAATAATCTCTCCAGATCTACCATCCATTATCCTTCTACTGTAGCTCAGCACCTTTAAAGCCATGAGGGAACACTGATGACTTATATTCAAGCTGGTGTTTATTGTAACTCATCAGTCTTTCATAGTAAGGCAGTGACTCATGCCTTAGATTATTCCGTCACAGCTGCAAATCTCTGCACTTCCTGAACTTCACAATGTTTCTGCAGGCCCAGTTCCCAAGTCTATCAAGGTCCCACAGAATTTGTGTTCTCCAATGTCGTGTGCCACACACTCCCTTAATCTCATGTCACATGCAATTCTCCTTTTATCATCAACCACATCACCCATGAAGATGCTAAACAATATGACTGAGGCAAGGCTGACTGCCTATAGTTCCCTGAACCTTCTTCCTTGACTTTTTAAAAGATACACGTCATGCTGGCATCTTTCTAGTCAAAAGGGATCTCTCCCAACCAGTATGATTTTTCAGAGCTGACTGACAATGGCTCAAATCACAATGACCAGCCCTTTAAGCACAACTGGGCAAACTTCATCACATCTATGGGTGCATCCAACTTTCCTAAGCAAAAAAATCTAATCCAAAGCTTTCCCACTGCCTGGCTGACCTGCTCCTTCCCAAAACATGCCAGTACCTGCGGAGGCCTGGGAGCAAGCTCTATTCGTGAAGACCAAAGAAAAGAAAAATCAAATCAAACAAAAAAACCTCAAGTACTTGAGCCTGCTGTGTATCATGTTACTACATTGCCTACTACATCTATCAGTGCACCCCCATTTTCTCTATATGAACACATTATTGGTCAGAGAATATAATTGTATTTTTTCACTTTACCCTGCATACTGCTAAACACTGTGGCAAGAAAGTCCTCCAAAAATGTAGCTCAGTGGAAAAAACCCCACTTGTCCAGTGGTAAAGCTGTTGAAAGTATGAACATGTATTTGGCAACTCCCTCTCCGAAAGGCAACAGGAAAGTGTATTCAAAGAACTACTTTTTTTTTCTTTAGAAGCCTCTTGAATAGATCCATAAATAAAATATCTAAATACATTTACAAACCTGTGGGAATTATACTATTGAGGAATTATATTTTATAATATCCTTGGTAACAGTTTGGCGATCTTGTGTGAAATAAGCTTGTATCTTACCAACAACAATAAAATAAGTAATGCTAATACTACTTCCTAGCAAAGTGCTGGTATGATTTCTTAGTGCTGAATCAGAGAGATATGTCTGAAATATTCTGAAACTGTGCAGAGTTCTATTACACGTGAAAAATCAGCTTTGAAACTATAAATCAGCTTCAGCTATGAAGACAGCAAAAGCAAAAAAAAAAAAAAGATTTTACCTGGCTTTTTCTGTTGGAAAGATTTGAAAGGAGAAAAACAACCACACATTCTACCAAGACATATGACCTTCAACATTTTTATCTTTAAATGAAAAAGATAATGATATTGGGGGGTGAACAGAGGAGCCCAAGAAGGCTGAGTTAAAACTTTTATCAAAGTGAATAAGAAGCAGTTAATACGAGAAAATTATACTTCCTAGTGTTAAAATTAAATATCTCAATTTCTGAGTGATTGCAATTACATAAGATTGTACAAAATGAATTATTACATGATTTTGTACAAAAAGAAATAAGAAAAAAATTTCTCAGCATTAAATTGAAATAAAATGAAATTATATACGACAGCCACTCAGTTATAACAGACTTTTACAGAAATGCCAATATAGATGATGAGATTCCAGGAAATCTAGAATTCTTCTGTGCAAGAGACTGAATAACACTTAAAGCTCATACTATCAGGTAATTTGAAATAAATAACTACAAATTATTATCTGTCAATGTTAGAATCAAACTGTTTTCCCCTCTTAATAGGGATATTTTCTTCTTTAGAGTGAGAGGACAATTACTGTCTCTGCTAATGGAATCTTTCTCCAGGACATTCAGTCAGATCCTTTAGCAGATGTAAATCATATTAAAAGAGGAAATAGTACAACTAAAGAGTTGCCTTGCCTCAAAACACAGGGGATATCTAGAAAGCAGACTCACTGGGGAGGAGGTAATAATTTGTTTCTGAAAAAAAAGAACTACATTAAGAGGAATTTTGGTTGCACGGTTAAGAACCCAGAAGTCAGAAAATGTCATGCTTAATACCCTGAGCAAAATCCTACTGCTGCCCTCTGGTGCACATGCATCCAGTGACTCTCTAGATTTCTGACAGTGCATCCTTTGTGTGAGACTACAACTTGTATTTTTCAGCAACCTTATTACTTGTACACAGATATGGTAAATTAACACTGAAAGCATCTTGCATGTGAACTATGAACTTTCAGAAGTGTAATGTTGTCCAAAGGTGATATTATTTTTTTAAAAGTTCCCTAATCTGGGATTATATAATTGGCAAGAAGCTATTAGTGTTTTCTTTAAACATGAGACATCCTGCTTGACTCACCATGCCTGAAAGCAGAACAGGAGGGCTAATTCCAAGTTCCAGAGAAGAGATGCATACATTTTGCAGTAGCAAAACATACTAGCATACAGGACATGCTCTCCTGCAATATTTAATTATTATCCCAATTTCTTCTCTCATAGCATGGCTTCTGAATTTCCTCACTGGCTCTCAGTGAGAGACATTTACCCTTCTCTTCAGAACAGCACTCCCCACTCAGTAAGTTCTTCCTGAACCCATGGTCAGCAGCTAGAAACCCTACTGTAGCCTCAACTATCACATACACAATTTTGGGGAGCTGATGCTCCCTATCTGTCTAGTCTTATTTAAGGCCATTGACAAACACTGCAGATCACTTCTCATAGGCTGCCAGAATACTTCTTTATGATCAGACTGTAGGAAAAATATCACTGATGGGTGGCATCAGAAAAATTGTTCAGAATGTATTACATTTTAATATTTCACATTACAACAGTACTCTGAAAATGCAGTCTTATATAAAGATTTCTGTTGTAGCAGCTAAAGCTTTTAAAGTACATTTTAACCTTTAAAAGAAAAATCAGTATTCTGAAGAGATCAGCTAGGAATTACTTAATGTATTTCTAACACTCCAGAACTCCGCAACTGTTCTTCTAGAGCAAGCCCTAATGGAATTTTTGGAATTCAGGAGCTTTTTACCATTTTCAGTTTAACAGCTCAGTCACGTACTAAGAAACTCAGGAGGACCCAAAGAAAGTACCAAAGATACCTTTTCTCCTTTCTGTTTTGGAACTACCCGTTCTGACTCCTTATCACACTTGTTGCCCAACAGTATTACGTCCACTTCATCACCTGCTTTCTAAAAGAGAACCAGCATTAATAAGTGTCAAGTAAGAAAAAAGCAAACAAAAAAAGCCCTTCACCTTCAGCTCACACTAACCTTCAGCACTCCATTTCCATTAGTAAAGGCTAAATTCAGTCATGACCTTCATATGTGCAAGTATTTTCCACCAGTTACTGGGATTTGGAGGAAAACAGCAAGAATGCAAAGAGCAGAAAAAAGCGACCTAAAAGAGCCACATATAATTTCCAACCCTTTTGTAAGGTATAAAGTATATGGTGCATAGGCACCATCTTCTGATGAATGCTTCAGCTTGAGGCTCTAAAGTGACTGGAAATGCCCTGGAATTCACAGACACTGCCCTCCTAAAAGTAATAGATTCATGGATTAGCATATGACTCTGGTCTACATCCAGCACTCACAAGTAAAAGGGAAGGAATTTGCTGCACCTGAAAGAGCACCTCTCTGTGCTTCACTTTTCCACATAGACAGAAAAATTACTTTTAAAGTGCTCAAACTCAACATAAAAGTCTGATTATTCCAACACACTAGGAAGAAGGCAATAGATTTTTAATGAAGTAAAATTTTAAAACCTCATTGATTTCAAAAGGAAGAAAAATATACCTTTTTGACCTTGTCTCCTTCTCTGTTCCTCTAATCCACTCACATGTACACTGACTGTGAAATGCACTGGGTTTTTAACATCAATGTTATCTTAAAATAAGTCACTGTAACTATGTGATTGGAATGACAAGGAAAGGGAATAGTTCTGCAACAGCATGTGGAATTTGAAAACTGACATTCGTTGTGAAAATCGTAATATTTAAAACCACTTTTGGTGCTTAAATGGACAACACTGAGGGTCTCAATCTACAAAGAATTGCAGCTACTGTAGTCTGATGCCATGGCTTTTTCTGAAGGTAGATGCTCCCACAGCTTCCCTGATGACTCAAAAAGCCTGGTCTCAGGCTGTAGATCTTTCTACAGGGACAGATGAAATCTCTGATCTCTGTCAAATCCTTAACTTTTGTAACTTTGCCATAAGGCAAAATCCATCACAACCATATAGAGAAAAACTTCTATTCATTAAAGGATGGGAGAACACTGTTTTTAGTCTATTTCTACTTTTACAACAATTTGAAGTCTTCATCACTAGACACAATTTAATATTAAGGAACACTATTTCTTTTTTTTTTTAATCTATTCTCCTCTTAGAGTCATCTAGACTTCTTTCATACCCACAGTTTAATAAAACGAAGTAAACTTCATAAGAGTATGAAGTACAAGCCTAAAATAATGAGTTAATCTAACCTGGACTTACAGACCAAAATGTTGGCTGTTTAAGAATGCACTGAAGCTTCACTCATTAAGATCAGTGGTTCTCCTACATAAAATCACATACATCAGTCCTAAAACAGGGTAAATAGACAATTATATAATCAACTTTTAATTTAGAAGAAGACTGAATGTTGATGAAGGTTTTACAAGTGACATTTGACTTCACTCTACAGTTAAAGGTTAGAGGGAAATACATACTGCATGCACAAACCCACTGAATTCATTCTGTAACCTAATTTCTGTATAAATAGTACAAATTTTTGCAGTAGGTATGTTCTATCTAAACAGCTTCAAACAATAACAAAATTTAAATAAAGTTTGAGGTACCAGGCTTTTCAGCAAGTATTTATTAGTACTACCAATCATAAAGTATTTACTTCTGCAAATAACTACTATTGCTACATCAATATAATGTGTCCATGTATTTCAATTTGTCTGGATGCTCCATCAAAGCACTTATAGTTCTCCTTTCCTGAAGATTGTATCTTGCAGTTTCTTGCATTTAGAACACTGAAAATTGTTAGTCAAAATGATGTCCATTTTAAATTCTGAAAACTGATTATGGATTGTGTATGATGTCTTAAAAATACGACTAGGCAGAAGTTTGACCGTACGCTAAGCTGGCATAAAAACTGCATGGGTACACTGATTTGAACTGGCCAAAAATATGGCTTTTCAGTGCTTTCAAAAGCTCACTGTGTATTTTCATACTCTGTTATTTATAGCTCAGAAATAAGCTTTCCAAATGCAAAATCTACAACTAAGAAGATAAAAGGTTATTTTACAATTGTTAAAATCCTATTATGCAAGTCAGCACTGAGTAAGCTCATAGACTCGGGAAACATTTCTGACCACATATTATGGAGAAGTACTATTAAAAATGTCATCAATTTCATCAAGGCAAAAAGAATTATTTTTCCAGATAAAGTTTTGCTCTGGTATCTCAAAAATGCCAATTTTTGGTTCACTCTCTCAGTTTTTCTTTGGGTTGCAAAGTTCACATTTTACTGAAGGTTAAAATAAATATAATCTGAACCTGGAGAATACCAACACTATTTTATTCTGAAAAGGAAAACATCGTCACTGTATTTCTCTGAAAAAACGGGAGCCAAGAGATTTACTGAGACTGACCAAGTTTTCTCAAGTGCTTGGCACAGCTTGGAGCCACCAGGTTTTGGCAGAAGGGTTCCCAGGCAGCGGGATCTGGCAGCAGCAGGAGCCAGGCTGCTATGAGCAGTGGCCACGGGAGGGAGCAGCAGCAGAGGCTCAAACTCAGCGGTGCCACATGCTGGACTTGGAACACTGGACACTCACATCACGGAACCACAGCCCCTGCAGCTCACTGCTGACAGGAGCCACCCACCTGTGCCCTTCTCCCCACTGCTTAATGTCCACCCAGCCAAGGAAATACACAACCTATGAGGCTGCTTAACAGAAATCAAAAATGCAAAAGCGAAAACATCTTGCTCTTCCCTTTTGTATGTAAGTTGTTTGGGGATTTGGGTGGGTTTTCTTTCCAAATGTTAGCTCTGCTTTTTTCTACAGTTTTTATTTTCCAGAAGTGCTGTGAATTTATGTGAGTATGAAAAGTAGCAAATATCTTTTCTCTAAGAAAACTACACCACATCTGTACTTACAGGTTATTGGAAGAAACCACCCCTTCACCTCTTAAATGGTGAACATAGGCCTACCAAGAATGATCCAACCTCCCCTGCATCAAACTGACCATGATGATTATGAGCTCACTGAGACTCCTCATATAAAGCTATCTATCCAGGGATACATCTTCCAGAGCACCACCTTGTCCCTTCACCACACCTCCAGGGTGTAGCTGTGAAGTGCTGTGTGATACCAATTCTCATTAATTACAGATGGAAAAGGCAATGGAAGTTTTTGTAAGTCCAAACAGTGAAATTGAGAACCTATACCTTATAAATACACTATGGGAATTCTTAAATAGTCTGTATTTGACAAAGACGTAGCATTAATACAGTTTTTCACATTTGAGTATGTACATGGTCAAACATCAAGATGAAGGCAGAGCTGGAGGAAGCCATGAAACTGTGAAGCTTCTTCTTTTTACTCATTGGACAATGACACTAGAAACCTATCCTTTGTCATACCGAAGAAAAATTTGTTAGATTGTCCTCAGAGTCTCATTGAGAGCATCACATGGGCAATGTTTATATTAGGATTGCCAAACATGCCTTTTTTCACATATTTTTTCTAAGTGCCACCTTAAGACTGCAGTTACAAATGCCTGTTTTCCAGGACTTCAATGGAAATAAATGAATGATAAAATCTATTTGTCTACTAGCAAATTTAGAATAGTAACAGTAGATATAAACCAATTTTTCCCAAAACGTACCTAGGACTACAGACAAATCAATTTAGTAAAATTACAAGAACAAGATTTTTAAGTTCTAATCAGAGCTATTATGACAAACCTATCTATGAACTGGGACAATTTGATCTTTTGACATCAAGCTTTCCCATCTGAGGAAGAAAAACTCAGAAGAGTTTCAAGTCAAACTAATTTACATTTGTAAAGCAGTTTGCTGTGCTGCTTTTACTTAAGTATGATGCAGAAACACTGAAAGACAGTCTAGTCTGCCAAATGCACCAGAGGAACCAAACGAAAAAAGGGCACTGTGCAGAAATAGCAGCCACTCAACAATTCTTACAGTTCATATCCTGGTTGAGGGGTCACTTCTTCAGGTAGGACAAATAGAAGGTTAATGTGTTCAAAAACACTCAACTACTGTCACCAAGACTTCTACAAGAAAAGAAAATTATCTTCTTCATGCAGAAAATTCTGTGATGGCACACAATTTCCAGCACAGAGATAATTGTCAGGAGCTGGTATTGGCACCTTCATGGCCATACCAGGAGACTAGCACAACTAAAACCAGTCCAAGGTATTTAGAAGTAAATTAAGACCTACCCTCTATGTCAACAATTTTTGGAGACTCAGACACCGTTTGTGAATAACTGCGTGATTTGGTTGGCAAAGACTTTTAGAAGGCAGCTGGACTACTCCCCTGCTCAAACAGGGGCCAACTTCAAAATCAGGTCAGGTTGCTAAAGGCCCTCTTGAATGGAGTTCTTAGTGTCTCCTTTAAGTGATCCTCTCTGGCACCTATTTGACCATTTGAACCACTCTGTTGTGAGGAATCTTCTGCCAAGGTTAGTTGGAATCTTGTTCAAAACATCCTGGAAAAAACTGTTTTCTGCAAATGGATCTGGTACACAGCTGCTTGTAGTTACTTAATTTTCAAAGGCCAAACAGCACCAGCCTTTCAGAACAGGTGTATCCAGTAGCTAAAAGCCATGTCAGCAGGAGGAACACTTTAATAAATTGGACATAACCTGCAATCCTATTAAATAAAGAATGATTTCAAGTTCTGAAGTTATCTTCCTGCAATTATTATGCTTCTAATGAATGCATTACAAATCCAATATCCTTGTATTGGACTTGCCAAAAATGTCCTAAGATATTAATCTGTGACTTGAGTATATTTTTCACGTAAGCTTTTTAAAAGTACAGTCATGTTAGTTTCCTCTAGTTCTGAATTCAAATTCTACAGCAGTACAGATATGGCAGCATATTTGTGTCTTGTACTTCCTTGGACAATACTTCATTTTTAATAGTAAAGCTGCTGTATTCCACACATAAACTAACTGAAATATAATGAGAACATTACTGGTAATCTGATTGTAATTGCACCGACTGGCCAGTTTTTATAAAATCAATGGGAGTTTTTAAGAATGCTAAATTGCTTGGATTGCTATTTTCAACTGTTGCAAAAATGGCTTAGCAAACTGAACAGATCTTTTAAAGACTTTCTGTTTAAAATCTTTATATGCAAAGAACGAAAAAATGAGAGCATAATGGAATAACTGGATTGCCTCAAAAATTCCTGTTTGACTGGTTCAGGTGTAAGCTTTACACCTATTAGTCTGATATTTAGTGAAGTCTGTATTCTCTCCATTTCGCTTTTTAAAACTTATTTATTTTTTCTATGCTTGCATATTTTAAATGGTGCAGTAGAAACAGTCACTTTGATTCTGGGTACTTGAAGGGAATTAAATACTGGTTTGCATTCACAGAGCAAAGCAAATGCAAGTAATGTCACTGACCTCCAGGAAGTAATTAATTTTCATGAAATGCCCTGTGTTTTAACAGTTATTGCTTAAAAACATTTCTTTTGCAATGAATGGCCCCATATATTTTCACCAAGACACTTCAGAAACTGATATCCCACTAGGACTAAATTAAATTTTTTATTACTATCTAACTCTATTACAACACTAATTGCTAGTTTTGAGATTGGTACAATCAATCATGCAATTTACATTTCTAGAAATTCTTTTAGATTGAGTATTTTTCCATTTTTAAAACTTTAACAGAAGTACCTTCAGGGGTTAAGATTAAACAGTAAAAGTATTAATACCTTGAGCACATTTACACGAAAGCTTTTAAAATGTCACAAATGGAGAGCAGGCTTGTACAGGTGTCACTTCCTGACTGACTAAAGCAGATTTAAACCTGCATGGTGGCCACAGGAGCAAGTCCCATCCTTCCCTCCACTCTAGCCATACAGCCCTGATACCTTCTTGCTTTTTATGGCTGTGCATTGCAGCCCACTGAATCAACCACACTGTTGATCTAATTGAAGATGACAGAACAAAGTGACCCCTTTGGAGACTGTGTGAAGCCACAGCGATATTTTATATTGAAATATAAATATATAGGCAGATAGATAGATAGATAGATATAAATGGATATATGCAGATAATTTACATTTTCTGCTTAATTTACAGTTTCAATAAACTCCTATCATACTGTTTGCCAAACTAAATCTTTGTTAACCATGAAACTGCACAACAAGTGGCATATCTAGCTGTGACTTTTTTTTGTCCAACAGAGGAAAGGCACATTTTCTGTAACAAAATGATAAAACAGATGTGTTAGTTTAAAGTGTGTGCAGACAAGCCAATAAGAATATCATGTCATTGAATCTCCTTTATAACACATTACTGAAGTTCAGCTCTGTTGCCACTAAGACTTTTAAGATGGCTCTAAGGTCAAGAACAATAATGTACTAGGCCACCAGAGAAATGTTTTTAAAAATGAGATAATGTGAATATAATGTCTTCCTAAGGGTATATGATATCCCATGTATGATATTGGACATATGATCACACATATACATATATCAGCTGTATACTGAAGCTGTGAAGAGAGAAAATAATGCACTTGGATGGTTTTATTTCAAGCCCCCTTTCCAAAGATGAACTCTCCCATCCATCCCCACCAAATCACAAGAGTATTTAAAAACCTGCCTGAAATTTTACTTGATTTTGATCAATGAGAGCACTACCTTGCTTGTATTCTTACACTAACTTCCACAAGCATACTAACTACAACCTGCTGTGCTACTGCTGAGGGGCAGTATCAGTGCTCCCTACTATATCAGCCTCCCCAGGAGGGAAAGTAGAGAGAACGACACTGATCTTGTTTCCCCGGTATGAAGAGACACGACACATGGGAATGGCTCCAGCTGTGCCAGGGATATTCAGACTGGACACTGGGAACAATTTCTTTACTGAGCCAGTGGTCAAACATTGGAACAGGCTTCCTACAGCATTGTCAACTCCCCAAACCAAATTAAGAGGCATCTGGACAATGCTCTTAATAATGTACTTTAACTTTTGGTCAGTGCTTACGTGGTTGGACAGCTGGACTAGATGATCACTGAAGGTTCCTTACAGCTGAATTATTCTATTCTATTCTATTCTATTCTATTCTATTCTATTCTATTCTATTCTATTCTATTCTATTCTATTCTATTCTATTCTATTCTATTCTATTCTATTCTGTTCTGTTCTGTTCTGTTCTGTTCTGTTCCGTTCCGTTCCGTTCCGTTCCGTTCCGTTCCGTTCCGTTCCGTTCTAAAACTGACTTGCCTCTAGCAAAGAGAGAACACATCAAGAGAGACCTACCAGAAAAGACTTGGAATATAGGATTACAGTCAGTTGAATGATCTTGTGTCTAAGGGCTTATTCATTCCTCCCTCTCTTCACATTGTTTCCAGACATTCTTCTTCTGGCCTTCCTACTCCTACCTGTTTACCTTACTCCAGCTCCAGTAAGTGTCAGACCTTCACATGAGCCTCTCAAACTCACTGATAGAGCAGAAAAACTACTCAACTTCTTTTGCTGTGTTAGTTTTCTACCACATTAGGAAGTCAGGGTGAAGCACAGAGGGCTCTGACAAGCTCCAGTGGGAACACATACCCCGTCTGGCAGCCATGTGCCCTTGAATCACTTCCTACATCACATGAAAGCACGTATTCCTGGCTGCAGCACCATGGGAGCTGGCTAACCAAACAGCTTCCCACCCCACTTCCTCTTGAAATCATCCTCTCAAGGAATATCCAGCAAGGACAAAGACGATATTTAATTCCTTTGATCTTGGGATGAGGTAACTACACTGAAGCAATGAAATTAGGAAAGGGAAATCACTGGTTGTGATACGGAATTTTGATATGGAATCTAATTAAAATCCCAGGATGAGCTCATGTAGACTGATTCATGCATAGCCACACCAATGACAAGAGCACCATAACTCAGCACGCACAAAGAGGGATTTGAAGCTATGTTTTAGAAGTACTTAAGAAAACACTCCTCCATGAACATGGGCTTGCCTAAATATAAACCATGTTCCAGTTTCAGTTGACAGTAATTCTACTATCATACTGCGTGCTGAGTTAAATGTAAGAAATTCTGATAGAAACATACAGGAACAAGAATACATCTCATGCAGTCATTTAAAACGACACATTAATTTCCTTCATTAAGTGATCAACCACTGACAGATATATTTACCTCATATATGTCGTTCATCCAGATTGTTATGCTTTGAAAACTCTTGAGATTTGTGATGTCATATACGAGAACAAAGCCTTGTGCACCACGGAAATAGCTGGTACTAAGTGTATGGAACCGCTCCTGGCCAGCAGTATCCCTGAAGGAAATTGTAGCAAATCACACACACACAAACAAACAAACAAAAAAGAGATGATCAAACAGACAGAATCCCCAAGAAAGATTAGTTTACTTTAAGGACTATTGCCCAAATTTTAAATTATGTACTCTAAAACGAAAGGAATAAAAAAAAATCACAGATGAGAGAAAATTTGGGTGCCAGATACAGCAATAAGAGAAATACATTGGAAATTTTTTCTGAATAATACAGCCCTACTAGGGAAGGCAAGCCAGTGGCTGAAACCTGAGAGTAATGTCAAGCCCACCATTCCCTCTTTATATAAATAATGCAGGTGATAAAAAAATTCAGATGCCAGATGACATCCCCGTATTCAGACAGCCTCTTTGTAAACCATGATATGAACAGCAACCTGGTTTAGATAGAAGAACAGCTTTTGGGAACAAGCCATAAAATACACTGACACAGTGATTCTTACACATAATGCCAAAACTTGAGGAAATAAACACAAATGGAATCCCTCAATCTGCTTCAGGAGATGTTGGCTACAAAATACCACACCTGAAATGTTTCTACACTAATATACCAAGCAAGAGGAACAAACTAGATAAGCTCCATGCATTGTCCCAGTCCCAGACTTGACATCCCTGGCATAAGTGAAAACTGATGGGAAATAAAATGAATAAGGTGCGTGCATGCCCAGTGGAAGCAAAGTTAGGTGACATGGAAAGAATACAGAGGGTGTGTTCACAACCGTAGGGAAAAAAGTCTGTGTGGTCAAAGCTACACTGAAGCTGAAAGAAACATGGGAGACAATAAAAAGATTTTTCAAATATATGAATGGCAAAAAGCAGTGTAGGAAAAATATCAGCCTGTTGCAGGATGAGGATGGTCACCTCACCAAACAGGACATGAACAAGGCAGAGGTGTTTAATGCATTCTTTGTCTCTGTCTTCAACACAGATGACAGACCAAGGGGGTCTCAATGCCCTGAGGTGGGGGACCATGACTGTGCGAATGATCAGCTTCCAGTTGACCCTGAAATTGTGTGGGATCTGCTTCTCCAGCTGGATCCCTACAAATCCATGAGGCCTGATGGGATTAATCTGAGAATTCTCAAAAAGCTGGGTGATGTCATCACAAAGTCTCTCTCAGTTTTTGAGCAGTCTCGGGAGTCTGGAGAGGTCCCAGCGGACTGGAAGCTGGGTAAAGCTGTCACAGTTTTCAAGAAGGGCAAGACCCTGGAAACTACAGGCCTGTCAGTCTCACTTCAGTGCCCAGTAAAATAATGAAAAATATTATTCTGGGAGTTATACCTGGATGACAACACAGTCACTGGTCACAGCCAGCACAGCAGGCCAAAGTCCTGCTTGTTGAACCTGATTTCCTTCTATACAATGGTAATCCACCTAGCTGATCTAGGAAAGTCATTAGATATGATCTCATTGAACTTCAGCAAAACTTTTGATACTGTCTCCCACAGTAGCCTCCAGACCAAATGTCCAGCACACAGCTGGATGACTATGCTGAATGATGGGTGAGCAACTGGCTCACAGGTCAGGCACAAAGGGTTACAGTGACATCAGGCTGGGGTCTGGGCACTAGTGGGGTTCTGCAGGGCTCCAACCTTGGCCCAGTTCTCTTCAACATCTTCATTAACTACTGGGATGCAGAATTCAAAGGATACTCAATGAGTTTGCCAATGACACTAAATTAGGAAGAGCTGTTAAGTCTCTCAAGGGCAAAAAGGCCCTGCAGAGACCTTGACAAGTGAGAGGACTGAGCAATCACCAACTGCATGAAGTTTAACAAGGGCAAATGCCCGATTCTGCGCCTGGGGCAATCCTGGTTGTGTGCACAGACCGGGGAATGAGATGCTGGAAGGCAGGGCTGCAGAAAGAGACCTGGGGGTCCTGGTTGGTGGAAAGCTGAACATGAGCCAGCAGTGCCCTGGCAGCCAGGAGGGCCACCCATGTCCTGGGGTTCATCAGGCACAGCATTGCCACCTCAGCAAGGAAGGGGATTGTCCCGCTCTGCTCTGCACTGGGGCAGCCTCACCTCGAGTGCTGGGCACAGTTTTGGGTGCCACAATATAAAAAAGGCATTAAGCTCTTAGAGAGCACCCAAAGGAGGGCCATGAGAACAGGAGAAGCCATGCAAGGAGTGGCTGAGGTGACTTGGTTTGTTCAGCCTGGAGGAGACTGGAAGGAGACCTCACTGCAGTTACAGCTTCCTCACAAGGGGAATCAGAGGGGCTGAACTCTTCACTCTCATGACCAGTGACAGGACTTGAGGACATGGCCTGAAGCTGAGTCAGGGGCAGGTAGGTTGGCTCTCAGGAAAAGGTTCTTCACCCAGAGGGTGGCTGGGCACCGGAACAGGCTCCCCAGGAAAGTGGTCATAGCACTGAGCCTGACAGAGTTCAAGAAGTGTTTGGAAAATGCTCTCAGGCACATGGTGTGATTCTGGGTATTCTGTGCAAGGGCAGAAGTCAGACTCAATGATCCTGATGAGTCCCTTCCAACTCAGTATATTCTATGATTCTATGGATTATGCCTTAAGAAAGCTATAAACAACCCTCTAATATTTTTGCATTAAATGCAAAATGAGATGGAATAACTGCAGATCCAATACTGGTCAGATAATTCATTTACTGATTTACTCCTTGAGAAGTCAAATAAATGGAGTAATGGAGATAATCTTCAGTATAAGTGCCTGGAGTGCCAGGTGTCAGAAGCCCTACATAACCTTTAGAAAAACTTCCAAACCAAAAAACAGTGTACATTCCCAAGATTCATCTTATCAACAGTCATTTCTCTTGGTGATTCTTTTGAACAGACATTTGATGGGTAATGAAATATAAGATCTTGCTTTGTCACTTTCCTCAATGTTCCTATACAATTAAATATACTTCACATGGATCACAGATCTGCACTTGTTTGTATGCTGCAAGTTTTATTGCTAACGCAACCCAGTGATAACTCTCTTTTTAAACTTACATTAACTGCTGAAAAAACCCCCTCTCCTATGCTAAATTCAAATTTTAAAATAATCTAGTAGAAGCACCTGCACATTATGAAGACACACAATTAAAAGTAGATGAGATTTTTCATGTAATAATGCAATTTATTTGGTTTTCTTTTGTGATACTAATTAAAACTTACCATATTTGAAGTTTCACTCTTGTATCATTAAACATTACTGGCTTTACTTTAAAATCAATGCCTAGAAGAAAAAAGGAAAATCTGTAACACTTCTCATAATAACACGGATTGCCTTTGAAGATTGTTTCTCAGCTCTAGTTATCATGCCATTTCAAACAGAAAGTGAAAAGGAACAATACCACAGAAAGAATAACTAGCCAACCATATACATTCAAAATGGAAGCTGTAAAAGGAAATTATTCACTGCTGAGTGCCAATACATTGCACAAATACAATGCAGAGCAATGCCAACACCAAACAAAGAAGGGGCATGTCAAAGCAAAGGTGAAGATACTCTGAAACTACAAGTATGACTATGTGGATTGGCAAGGGACGTGACAGCAGTTTCACAGCCTGTGCACAACAGTACATTGTGCAAATACAGAGGTGATTTTCAAGAGCATGGCAGCTACGAATGGGAATGTACAAATGCTTACAAAGCTGTCACATGTGCAACACAATTTCTCTGTCCTTATTTCCAAATCCCTAAAAAATTTATCCAGGGTTACATGAACAGCAATAGGAATTGGCTCTATGCAGTAAGGGCAAAGACAAACATACACGGGATTTAATTCAAAGTGAAGAGGATTGGCTCTACAGGCTAAATCAGATCCAGCCAATGCTAAAAGCAAGTATTAACACTTAAAATCAATGCAGAATGTTGTCTCTATATACCCTACATTTCCTTCCTTAAAGATATTTTCCTTATGATTTATAGTGCCTTCCTTTATTAAACTGTCAAATTAGTGCTTCAGATGTGTTAGATGATACCTAGATTTATGAGCTGTTGAAGTTCCAGTTCTAAAATTAGAATCTGCCAGCTATCAGCTGCTATCTTAGAAGACATATTTTTGCAGAGTAAAGCATTGTTTCCCCTATTACTTCATTGCTGAAGTCTGAAATACCATTTGATAATTTCCATGATTGCTTTTTTCCCCCCACTGCAAAACAATTAGTCTCTTTTTGTCAATTATAGTAAATGAAGTTAAGGTAACATTGTGACAAGCTGACCATACTGTATAGGCAAAATTCGGTAAGATCGAACTATAGCTACTTAAAATGACACTGTCTTTCACCAGTAGTAATGCCATTGGAAAGAACCAGACAGACTGAAAAATCACAAATATTTGAAGTTAATATCACTGTAGTGATTTCCATAAGAATGTGCAAGCCAAATTACTTCATAAAAGGAAAGTACTCATGGCAGCAAACCAAAAATGCAGAGGAAATGCTCCCTTCCTTTGTACTGACAGATGTATTGTACATAAAATTTTGACAAGTACACTCCCAGTCCCACATGCATGCACTCACATGCACTTTCAATGCTATTTTTTTGTGTGTATGTGGTAAGGGAGTTGAGGTGGATTTTAAAAATTATTATGATAATCATGTCCTTCACTTGATGAATTTTCATTGAAGCTTCAATGAAAAGGAAAGATGAATTATATAATTGGTATCTGTAATTAATATTACACAAAGCTTCCTTGATGGAATTAATAATGTCAGAAGGAAATGTAATTTAAGTAAAATTTGCTCATGTAAGATGAAATTCCAATGTGATGGAAAATATTTGCTCCTGAAATTCACATGGTTTTGTTTAATTATCTGTATCATTTTCTACAAGTGATGTTGGAGCAGTTGAGAGGGACAGAGTATACACTGGGAGGCTGGAACATCACTTACAAATGGTGCACTGGGAACACAGCAAAAAATTACATTCCAGACAGAGATTCCCAGAACTATAGAGGAAAGTTCTTAGTTGACATACATTTTAATAATAAATTGCTATAAGCTTTAAAAAAAAATTGTAAAAAGGGAAGCAGAGTGCTGAATCAGACTAAAACTTAATCTAAATTAAAATCAGGCATATTGACTTCTTAAGTCAACTTCAAAATTTATTGACCTAAAAGGTCAATGAATGTTAGTGGAAAACAGAAGTCAATATGTTCTGCATGCATGAATCGTTCATGTCTTTATATGAAATTTCCAGCAAACTTAGCAAATTGGAAAGACAGAAAAGAAAAATGAGATACACAATACCAAAGACAGCTCACGGATTTCAGATGCTTTTAGGCTTACCTGGTATACAACATGATCAACATAACAAAGCAAGCATTGATTACAGCTCTTGAGATAAATGTTATTGGAATGCAACAGCATGTACTTGCTTCTTTTAAGTAGTCAAATAAAACCAAGAAGGGAGATGCTGGGTGCAAGTTCGAATTCTGGTTGTTATTTCCAACTTTTAGAGCCATGAAAATTTATTTTCTTTATATTTCAAGGAGTAAATAATGCCCATATTAGGACTGAGGCATCTGAAAGACAATTAAGTCTAAAAAGCATAAAAATAGTCAGCCATAGGGTAATTCAGCTGTGAAATGCCCCTCTCTTCCCTCCCTTTGGCCATCTGCAGAAGTCCTCTTCAAAGAGGTCTCTTGCAGCTGGCCTGGAAATTACAGCACACTTTTCACCCAAACAGAGCTGGTGGGTTCTGACAGAAACTGCTCAAAACCATATGTCTGTCCAGTGAAAATGCAAGTTTGAGTAGCTTAGTAGGATGCAACAGTGAAAGCATGGACAGAGGGTGGTGAATGCCCCTGAGCAGGTATTACCCAGCCCACTGCCTGTCATACAGTATCTTCAACTCCAGAAACAGGGAAGCAATTCCTAGCAGCTCCTGTGCCTAAACTGGGCAAGAGCCCAGTGAGATGTGGTGGGTGAGTTTCCACTGTTACTCCTAACCCATACTTAACCCCTCCTAGCTGCTGGTGCATTGCTTGCAGCAGATTCTTTTCTGAACATGTCAAGAAATGTCTGAGGCTGAGAGGCGTCTGAGCAGTCACAAGTACTGATAATTCCTAGTTTGCTGAAAAAAGCAACTCATGGGATAAGATGGTTTATTAGGAAAACAAGAGTGGCAAAATAATCCAGTCCTGTTAAAAAACCAAAAAATTAAGATGTGGATTGCCACTGGTGTTTTTAACACAGGACACATTTACCTTCAATATGGTTCATTTTTGTTGATTACTTTATTCCCTTCTAAAGTTAATATCAGGGAATCTACACAGACTTTTTAATCCTAATATTGAAGTTGTACCACTTTCAACTATGAAAGATTTGGGAGGACTCACAGCTCTGCAAAAATATTTCTCACAGGAAACACGTGCTGAAGGACCACAGCAACTGTAATACAGCAAAATAACCTCACAGCCTGTGAGATCACAGTTCTGTTCATTGGTATACAAGGAGGTCTTTTTGTTCATAAACCTTCTCTTTGACTTTATACACAATACCTACCATTGCTGAAACAAAAACACTTTTTCTTTATAATCTATTCATAACACAATGCATCTGCCTTACGATGTGTATAAGTTTAATTAGAAAAGTATAACTGCTTATAATTTATCCAAACTATGTAATTGAAGAGGAGGAAGGGCACCTGGCCTTGAGTGTTTAAGTGCTGCATTAAAACCTTTCAATGAAAATTTACGGTGGATTCATTTTTTGCATTTTCTCATAAATGATGTAATTTTAGAAAAGTTCACTACTACTGGAGCCTACTATAAAATGCTCCCCAGGTTTTTTTCCTCCGCAATAACACTAGCATTTCTCCTAGTAACACAAATCTGTGATTCATGATGACATAGAAATGAGACTTCCAACAACCTTTTAAATTCTGTGCCTATGACCCTCTTCCACCAAGGAAGATGATGGCACATGATTTTGTCAGGGAACTCAGGAAGCTGCAAGACTGCATAGTCGGGATAATCTTCCCTCTACTCAAATCACCATTTCAATAGGACAGGTGAAAAATCACCTGACAGCAGATGAGCATTTAATAGGCTCTACAACAGAAAGGGACCATTTGACTGGACTTTTAGGAAACAGGCATCCAGATAAAAACAGGTACTTGTTCTGATGCTATCAACAGTGAGGAAGAAGACATCACAGAGAAAACACTATGTGTCTTCTTCCTTTACACCACTAGGAGCCACAATCTCTAGGGCATCCCTCTGTTGGAGCTGCCTCCATGAAGAAGGAGCCTTCCACTTCCAACATTACTCTTTTGGAAGATACCACTCATAGTCCCATCTGTTTTCAAAGTCCAAGCTCTAAAACACCTGGTAAAATGGAAGTAAATGGAACACAGTATTCCAGAAATAACTTTAAAAACACATTCAAGTAACAAATACCATGTTTGGATTATGCATTTGTATTTCAGATACGCTTTTCTTAAAAGTTTTTAAATAATAGGTGTCAATAATGAAACTGAAGAGATTAATCTTAGTCCATAAACTGTCACATAAACTATTATCTTCACTATTCCTTGAAATAGTACAAGTCACAACTCGGGAAATATATTCTTAGTATCATCACAATATTAAAGTTTTTTGAGTCTGCAGTGGACTGAATCAGGAGTAAAAGAAATTATGTCTCAAAATAATAACCTAGTGGTCAGGAATCTCAATGTAAAGCACATCAGCAAAGCTGTTACTTATTTTTATAGCCATTCTTGGGCTTTCTGGCTAAGTTTGGTAACAAGCTGCCTATTATTAGGATCAATTTTGTGCCTTACTGTTAGTTGTGTTCTTCCCTCTTTGTGCTGGCTTCAGAAACTGCTTTGTAAGAAAGGGCAAGAAAATAAAAAGCAGTTAAAGTTCAGCCATTCTTAATGTGGGCAGGTCAAGTCATCTCGTGTACATTAAGTATTCCCTGGACCAACTACTGACACAGCTACTGTCTGGCATTTAATTCTGTTATGCCAAAACCATGCATATTCCAAAAGCAGGAATACACAGTTTCCTGGCATAATTTAGTTTTCTCTTCAAAATCAAATAAAGTCAAATCAAATCAAAGAAAAAATATTCTTACACATGAACTCTTAAAAATTAAAATTTCCCAAAGAGAATTTTGGAAAATGTCCACAAGAATTCAAATCAAACACATTTTCATGCTGGAGACAAGGCTTTCAACATGTGGACAGTCATCCTGCCATCACCCATGGCTCTGAGGGCCTGCGAGTGCCAAGGCAGTGGGGAGTTCCCCATCACCTGTCCTCTGCAGCGTGCGGTGCCAGCGCAGAACTGACATGGTCTGCCAGGGTTAATGATTTCCATCATTGCAACAGCTCTGCTTTAATCATCACCCACACCACTAACTACAGTAGAAGATATCTTCATACCATTAAAAGTATAAACACAAAGTTAAAGGTCTTTCTAGCTTGAAATATTGACGCACTGGGCTTTTTACTGACATCTGACAACTCTCTGAGGTTGGAACCTGAAAGGAGGCTGTAGCCAATGGGGGGATCAGCCTCTTCTCTCAGCAAAAAGTGACAGGACAAGAGAAATTAGCCTCGAGCTGTGTGCAAGGGAAGGTTTAGGTTGGACATTAGAAAGAATTTCTTCCCAAAAAGAGTGATTAGACATTGGCATAGGCTGCCCAGGGAGGTGGTGGAGTCACCCTGGAGGTGTTTAAGACTAGACAAGACACTCAGTGAATGGTCTATCTGACATGGCAGTGTTTGGTCACAGGTTGGACTCGATGATCTCAGACGTCATTTCCAACCTCGCTGATCTGAGGCTCTGTATTGTTTTCTCTGCACCTGCACCGATGCACAGCAGCAGGGACTCAGGGGACAATAAGAAACCGTGACAAACAAGTCTTCACAAGTTTACACCAGGAGTAGGTTCGCAATGCCCGCACAAACAGCAAGGACAGTGTAACACGGCAGCACTTTGCAGTGGCTCTGGAGCCAGCGTGACGTGTCCCGACACCTCGGCCAAAGTTTAAGCTGCTGTTCGCGGCTGCACACACGCACAGCCCAGCGCAGGGAGGTTTGACACCTCCCAGCCCGGCAGTGCGGCGCTGACAGCGCCGGTCTGGCCGTGTGACAGCCGCGGATACCGGGGAGGGCAGGGCGAGGGGCGGCAGCGAGGCGGGCCGAGGCGCACGGAGCCGGCGGGCACTCACCGATCGTGGCCATGTACGAAGCGGAGGGAGAGCCGGCGGGAGGCGAGCCGGGATCCGTGTACCTGCGCACTATGGAGGTCTTCCCCACGCAGGACTCTCCGGCCATCACGATTTTGACCAGCAGCGGCCGCGGCTCCCCTGCGCCGGCCGGCCGCGGCCCCAGCCCCGCCATGGCGGGCGCCCAGTGCCGGCCGGGCCGGGCCGCGCCGGGGCGGGGCGGGAGCGGGCCCGGAGCCTCCTCAGCGCCGCGCCAGCCGGTGCCCCGAGCCCGCGCTATGAAATTATGCACGGACACGCTTCTTTTTTTCAAGTTTCGTCACCAGAGAGGAAGTGGGGAACTTGCACAACCCCCATGACGCTTCCCCGGTGAAGTACAGAAATAAACAGTCTGGTTTCACATTGCTTCCTAGCGTTAAGTCAGAGGCAGAGGAAACAGATTTTACTGACATCTGACAAAGTGACCTGTAACACATACACACCAAAACCCCCCAAAGCCCTAAAAATCCAAACCACCGCTCCAAAACAAACATAAAACACCAAACCAAAACCCCTTGTATCTACAGTGTAGGCTTGCTGCATGTATGTCTGGATGTTTTTACTAGAATCCCACATTGTCCAGATTATAAGGCCCATGGACCTTAGCCAGCATGCACACACAACTCATCCAGTGTCGTAAATTTGGGAACAGGATATATTTGAATGAAAACTGCTAATGTAGATTTGAAAATATTTGTGTCTTATCTACGCCTGCAGTGACTTCCCATGGGATTAGACATTGTAACCTTCAACCCTTCAAGCAACAGCTTGATGAGTTTATGTACAGAGCTTTTTGTGGAGGACAATTTATGACTCAGTGAGCTCCACTAACATGATTCAGAATTACAGAATCAGGACCATCAAGGTTGGAAGACCCCTTTGGGATCATCCAGTCCCATTATCAACCCAGCACTGCCACTGTAACCCTTAAACCACTAAACTGTATCACCAGCACCAGATCCAGACACCTTTTAAATACCTCCAGGGATGCTGACTCCACAAATGTCCTCTTATCAGAGGCCTAGTATTATTTCAGGCTTAGGTCCCCTTCATCCATCATGGCAACCTGCACCTCAGCTTGCCGGTGTTGGACTTGGTGACCTTTAGGACTCTGGTGGAAAATCTCCAAAGGATGTCATCAACCTGTTTTTCAATCAGTGCAATTTTCTTCATAACTGGAAAAATGAGAATTTCTGCTATAAGCTGAGAAATAATGATTAGGAAATCAACTACTGAATTCAGTGGGCTTTTTAGGAGGGACCTCTGAGATGTGATTGTCTAAAAAACCCAACACTAGAAAAGAATGCATGAGTTGAAGTGTTTCCATTAGGGACAGAGTAAGGTTGTGTATTGATGAGTCTGAATACATTATTGAGCGACTCTCAGTGGGAAATGTTGAGCCCACAGGACACTTTTGGGTGACATTGCAATATGAAGATGTTTTGGGAGCCTGGCCTCCCAAATAATTAAAGCAGCAGGCATGTGACAGGCATATGGCTTGCTTAGTTCAACAAAATAAAGGCTAGGAGAGAATATTGTTACTCTTTGCCAGGGATTCAACTCAAAGGAAGCAAAAAAAGCCACATAAAATAAAGAATAATATAGATAATAGATAGATATACACTGACCGTGAATACGGCTAAGCCAAAAGTTGTGAGGGTTCTAATGATATTTCGGAAAATTCTTGCAATTGAGGTAATTGGGAGAAAATTCTTCATAAAGGCAAAATGAGAAGAACGTGTTAGGGGGGCTGTAACTGCCTGCAATAGGGAAAGACTAGATTTCATAAACCAGAACACTTCCTGTGAGAAAGATCCCCTGCTATCTCAGCAGTCCTATGAAGTTCTGCTTCCCCGTGCAGAAATTTGAAGTTACCATTGTTTAATCCGGATTTAAAGGAAGATAGGGTGCTGTCATTTCTAGTAGTTCCCATGGGTCAGAGGCGATGATGTGTATGGGGAAACTCCAACATCGATAATGTAATATCAGCAGTGTCTCCAGCCAGCTGTGTGTCAGTCCTGCTCTGGTCCCTCTGTCACTGTGGCTGCTGGTGTGAGGACAATGGTGCTGTCTCTTGTGTCCTGTGTGCTGTAGCACGGGTTGGGTAGCACACTGCTTTACAAATACACCTTAAGGCTTTGTCTTTACTGTGGAGCCTTCTCGACTGTCTGCTCTGAGGCTGTCCTTCTCAAAATAGCTTTCTTCAAACGCAGGCAATGCTGCAGCTGCCTGCAGCAGTTAGATTTACGTGTTAGCCTGGACTGATGGTGTTAATAAGGATGCTATATTAGTTCAGTCTTTACCCTCTGCTGTCTATCAGGCCAACCATTTTAAATAAAAAGGCTCTCCTTAGTGTTTTGTACATTCGAGTGTTGATTTATGAGCCATGCGCAATGCAGGATTCTAGCCAAATTCCTAATGAGACTCCAAATACCCAGAGTTACTGCTGCTCTCGGTGTCTTACAGTATCACTTTTCCTCATATTCCTATCCACAAGGGGACAGTCTTTCCATCTCTTACCACCGACTAAAACCATTTAAAAGTTAGCTCCTTGAAAAACTACCATTCAATGGATGAAATTTATTTCTTTAAATACGTTTCATGCTTTAGAAAAAAGTTCCAGCTCTTTGTATATATTATATTACTGTACTTACAGAGTTAATCATAAGCAAAGTTAGTTTAATGAAGCTAATGACTTGAAAATAACGACTGTGGCTACAAAATAATCAGTGCAAAGCACAAAATGAAGTTTCCGTTATGTTTATTGAGGTATCTTTGGAAAAAATGTGTTTTCTTCTCATTCAGCTTTTTGGATTGTTCACTTAAATTTCTTGACTCTGTACAAAAACTTGATGAATAGTACTAGTAAAGAAGACACAAATTAAAAAGGAATTTTAGCAAGAGATCTTTGACTTTTCACATAGAAAAGTTGCTAGATTTGTTATTATTATAATGACTAGATTTATTATATTATTATTTTAATTTTATAAAATGTTAGATTATGAAAACATCACATTCATTTTTCTTCAATATTTGTAAATTGTTGCAGTTGCTCTCATACATATGATTCTTACATTTTTGCTTCTTACCCGAAATGTTCCGTTTAGAAATAACTGCTTAATTTACTTTGAGTACAGAATACTTTGGGCAAAGCAGATAATGCCATATTTTTAATTTTCAAACTGCTCACACCTCCTAGTTTGCATTACTGTGGCATATGGCCCCAGTCTCTCCTGATAAGTTGATACAGCAGCTAATTTTCTATAGAGCCAAACCCCCACAAAAGTGGGCAAGTCCTCACTGCAGTTACAGAAAGTAATGTAAAGTACTCTGAATGCAGGAAGGAACCAGAGAGATTCTTCAGCAAAATATTTCATGCAAACCATGCAGCATAATCTGCTTTGCACATACTTGCAAGCAACCATCATAAAAAAAAAAAAAAAAGAAAAAAAAAAGTTAGGAAAAGAACATAAATGTGAACCAAAGATGAAGAAACATTCTTTTGAAACATAATGGTATTGTTACAGATGCCAAAACCTCCTTAATAAATGAAGCTTCCTCCTTAATGAAGTAAAACTTACAAAATATTGCAAAGTGGTTCAGTGTATTTCCATCTGAAATTATTTGGATGGAATATTAGAATACTAATACAATTACAAATATTAGCAGCATATTCATGAAAGTTTTCCTGAGCTGGAGATATAAGCTAAAAATTATAATGAGAAGAAAGAACGAGGCTTAATTTGGATTTAAAATGCTCAGTACTAAGTCTCTGCTCATGTTAAGATTACTTACTGAATAAATTCTCTTAAGTGGCCAAAGTGGAACTTTTTGCTTTCATTTCTGTTAAGATAAAACTACTTCTGAGTGGACAAAATTGAGGTAAATTACTCATGATAGGCAAAACAGGGTTCACTAATCCTTAAATGAAATTTCTGGGCCAACTGTAAAGTATTTTAGTTATTTAAAAGACAAGAGTCTCTGTCAAACCAGAATATACCTTTTAAGGTTTCATCAGAGAACAGGACATCTCTCTCTGCATCAGAATGACTCAAATGTGTGGTTACTGATAAAAACTGCTGAAAAGTGATTGTGATGAGCTACCCATTGTTTATGGCTGCTCATGATCCACTTTGGATTTGCAATAGGTTTTAATTTTACTTTCTTCAACAACAGAAGTTGTCACTACATTCTGCCTTGGCTCAATTATCCTCAGTTCTTGTATCCCTTGATGTCTCTGGATTCAAAGCCATGTTTCTCAATATATTTTAAAGAGGCAGTGCGGTGGTCACAGTAACAGGTAATTTCAGCTGATTGAAGAGCAGTAAGGAGAATAAATGAAAGATGTGATGATTTCTGTAATCAGCGAGAGAGGTAGTTGAGGCTCAGAGAAATATTTTAATTACAAAGACAAGTAAGAAGTATTCTGATACATAGCAAAGAAAGAAGTAGGGTCACAAGTCCTGCCAGAAGCCTGCTCCAGTGCAGGTTCTCACAGAGTCACAGCCTCCATCAGGCATCCACCTGCTGACACGTGGGTTCCTCCACAGGCTGTAGGTGGATTTCTGCTCTGCCATGGATCCCCATGGGCTGCAGGGACACAGCTGCCTCACCATGATTTGCACCATGGGCTGCAGGGGAATCTCTTTGCGGTGCCTGGAGCACCTCCTACCCATTCTTCTGCATTGACCTTGGTGTCTGCAGAGTTGTTGCTCTCACATATTCTCACTCCTCTCTCTGCCTGTGGTTGCCCAGGGTTTCCCCCCTGTGCCTTCTTGATGTGGACAAACTTGGGAGAGCTGTGGTTGTTCAGCCTCCTGAAGCTGTGGAGGCTTCATGGAGACCGTCTAGTACTTCAAGAGGCTTTATTAAAAGGAGAGACAGGGACTTTTTATATGAGCAGATAGTGACAGGACAAGGGGCAATGGTTTTAAACTGGTTGAAAGCTGCTTTAGTTTAGATGTTAGGAAGAAAAAGACAATAGTGAAGCGTTGAAATAGGTTGTCCAGAGAAGTTGTGGATGGCCCATGTATGAATGTGTTCAAGGCCAGGTTGGATTATTGCCAGGAGCAACCTGGTGTAATGAATGGCATCCATGCCAGGGCAGGGCTTGGAACAAGATGATCCTTAAGGCCCCCAACCCAAACCATTCTGTGGTTCTGTGATTAACGCTGTTCCAGGTGTGCTGCCACTATTGCTGGTGGGCTCAGCCTTTGCCAGCTGCAGGTCCATTTTGGAGCAAGCTGGCTTTGACTCTGTTGGACATGGGGGAAGCTTTTAGCATCTTCTTACAGAAGCCACCCATGTGACCTGCCCCACCTACAAAAACCTGGCTATATAAAAACATGACAGAAGATATCTTGGTAAATAGCATCCACAGGAATTGCCACAAGAATCTCTATTATTATAAAAAACCCCACTTGGGAAGCCTCTTAACATCACAAAAAGAGCCCTCTAATAGGAGTGAAAAGGTATGTTATCATCAAGACATTAAGACTAGGAGGAAGACACTAAGTAAATGTGCTTATTCTGATTTTTGTTGGCACCTGAAATTTCAGGAGCAGTGTGGACTGAGGGAGATGATTGATCTCCAGATCAGGGGGATGGAGAGTAGAAAATTAGAGCAGATGTAGAGGTGAAGGACTGAATTCATCCTTGCAGGGGCCTTTAGGTACAATTTATGGGAATGATTTCCTACAGCAATTTTAGAGGATCTAAATGGAGTGTGTGGCTTAGAGAGGTCACAAACTAAAGGCCAGGCAGCTGTGACAGTCATCTTTGAAGGTAAGCTTTGACGTTCTCTTCCAAATACTTTTTTACCCAGTAAATGGAAACAAATAGGAAACCATGCAAGCAGACTGCTTATAGATGAGCCTGAGAACAGAAAGGCTACATCTGTATCACCTTCAGTAGAAATATCCATATTTCAGTTCAAGTTCACCAAGCAAAGTTGCTGGAGGACTAAACCAGTGAAAATGCTCCATCTGCCCTGTAGGCATTAGCTCATTTCCCCTAGCTGTCACTCACTGGCTTGCTCTTGTCTCCATGTCTTGTGCCACAGCTGGTTCTGCAAACTCATCACATGCCACATGCTCCTCCTCTATGTCCAGACTTGCTATTCCAGCTATGAGGTGGCTGTCACAGCATCACAGACTGTTGAGGCCACAGCCCTAGTGCCTTTGGTGGAGCAGTGTTTTTAGAGAAGAGGTGTTGGTAATTGCTGATGGTGGTGTGTAATCCTCTGAACCTTGATTGGCAAACTGTACAGTAGCTGGCAGCTCTCCAGACAATTCAGCTTTCCACGGTGGGAGTCTCCATCCATGTCCAAAAGGACCCAGCTACCCCAAAACTATACACAAAGGGCAACATGAACTTGTATCTTCTCCTTTTCATCCTGGTGAGGAGGTCTCTCATCTGGGCTGTACCATTCCCCTGTGAAATCGCCTAATTCCTTTGACCTTCAGATCTGACGGCCTCATCTCCAGTCCCCACTAGTTATGGAAAGCTGGGACTGGGTTGGGTGCACTCAGAGCTGGGGGCTTGGTGAGCCTCCTTTTTTAAGTGCTCTTAAGATTTGAAGCCACCTTCTCCAATTGGCCTTATGGTTTTGGTTAGTGGAGGTTATCTGAATGACTGTCTGGAGCAGGCAGTGGTTCTTAATTTATTTTTCAGTGACTCTTTTCTGATTTAATGGATGTTGCTGGGTTTATACTTGTTTTCACCAGCCTGGCAATATTTTCCTGTATATCAAAAGCATTCAGAGTTGCAGACAGACCTTTTTATGTATCATATAAATCTATTTAATTGAATAAATAAATAAACACTTGCAGAATGGAGTAAGAGTGAAAGATTGCATTGATGCTATTAGGAGTAGAAATATTTTGGAAGTACCGCTACCAAATCATCTGTGAAAATGCCACATAGGCACTTGAACATACATAACCCCAGAGAGCATGTTTTCCTTGGGATAAATGTCAAAAAATTCAAGCTTCCATTTTCATTTAGTATCTGACATATTCTTCAAATGCAGAATGCTTGGCAATGCCAGAGCATCTTCCACTAATTGTAAAAAGATTTAAATTGCATTTTATTTATATTTAGCCTTTTGAAAGCAAAGTAGGGAATAATAAGATTATTTGATGCCTAGATCCTATATGCCTTTTTTCCTGGAAAAGATTGGTAGAAGAACGAGGCTTAATCAGTAGTACCCTAATCTGTTGTAGATAATCTAATTTATGTTGCTATATATCATGTTAACGACTCTAAACCAATGTGCATATTATATTTTCTTTTCATTTGCTATTTGGGATTCTCAGAATAGGAGATGCAGAGACAAGGATAACCCATGTTTTCCATGAGAGATTCATGGAAACTGAAAAATAAGATCTTTTAATATCTTTCATGATAACTGTTTTTCTTGGCTTAAGTGTAGGTTTTAAAAAATGGTGCTCATTGTTTTGCTTGTAGTTCTTTCATGCATGAACAATCATGCTGATGATGCATTTACTTCAAGTGAATTTTCCAATTGAAAAAGTGCTCTTGAGTAGTTTAAGTGCTATGAATCACGAAAACCTCATCTTAGTCCCATAAAAGCACTGGCTGCAGAAAACAGCCTTGGAAAGAAGACATATTGGGATTGTACTGCGTGATTCAGCTGAAGGGAAGTATATTTGGTCAACAGAGAAGAAGCTGAGGAACCTGACAGTTCTGTAAAAATGAAATAATAATATGCTAGACAGACAGAAACTAACTGCTGCAGCCCCCTCTTATATGCCTCACTTGTTCCTTACAGGTTTGAAGCAGTGATTCTAAATATGAGAACCTCAGCCCTTGAAATGCAGGATTTTTGTGGGGCATATTTTATTCCTTAGTTCTTTCTTAACTTGTTTTCCTTTCCCCATAATTTTCCATGTAGTCTGACTGTTGGAAGTTCTCCCTTTCCCTGGTATTGCTGCCTGCACCATTTGGACAAATAGTGTTTCTGATACAGTGTTTTCTTAGTATTAACAAATGCAATCTATTTATTTCTTATATAAAATTTTGACTGAAACAACTTTGTTTCGTCAGGGAAACATTAGTGATTTTTCAGCTCTTATGCAGCTTTTATTTAAGGCTACTTTTGAAAGCAGATAAAACTATTCAGTAAATTACAGTGTTTAAAAATTGTAAACTTTCACTGTTTAATGATAACTTCAAAATATTAAGCTATTGCCTTAGATTTTTTTTTTTAAATTTATGATATAACTTATGGTTACAACTTCTTAACAGTATCTTAAATATGTTGAGAGGTTAAAAAATTTAATTTAGCTCTCTGTATCTTGCATAGTAATGTTTTGTCTCAAGTGAGCAATACAAGTGTAGTGGATTTCCTGATGCTTGGAATTTTCGTCAGGATCCAAGGCTTTGGGGCCCAGATCTGGTCACAGACTGACAAGCCCTATAGTGCTCCTATAAAGGCTGAGAGGGTTGCTGTGGTCACACCACCTTTTCTACTTGCTGTCACTTACACAGATGCAATTGCTTGTTGCTGGAGTAGATGGCTTCCATGTTGCCCTGGTGGAAAAAAAAGATTTTTGCCCACATGAAGCCACGTAAAACATTTACATTTTGATTGTTTTTCCAAGAAAATTTGGATACAGTTAAAGATGTTTAGTATGAGCTAGGGGACTTTGCACAAGAAGTCAGGCCAGCAGTGCTGACAGGCTGACCACTGATAACCCAGTATCAGTTTGTCATTGGTACTGCTCCTTGGGAATCTGGAGACAGAATGCCTGAAATGCACCTGTAGGTGCATTTGAGAAAATTTGATGGTTTATCTCATAGGGGTTTTTTTGGTGACATCATTGGTGCACAAGCCTTTCTTTGGGGATTAGCATTCTTCTGTTCTTTGAGATAAAACACTTGGTGAAAGTAAAATGTAATTAATGTAATCACACCCTCTGATGACTTATTAGAACAATAACTGTGAAACAAGAAAGAATAAATAAATATACTTTTGGTCTCTACAGCTTCCTAAGCAACAGGGATGGCATCTTCCCCTTCCTGTCTAAAAAAAAAAATTAAAAATGCCTTGAGGGTGGTATGCAAGGGAGGGAAGCTATATGAAATATGAATACTTAATACCTCTTGAAGAGAGAAAAAACAGAAGGTGCAGTTTTGCCACAAAGGTATGAAATAATCAATGCTCACTTCTAACTCAGTCTAACCTTCTTAAAAGTATGCTTCCCTTAAGTAAAAGTGATGTTTAAATCAAGAAAATTTTCTTTGATTTACAGTTAAACCCCAAACTTTCACCTAGGTCCCTATCCACACACAAAGGTGAAGGAATGATTGTGCACATCATTTGAAGTATTGATCCAGCAGTTGAAAGTTATTTGGAGAGAGAATAAAAAATGTTAAGAAAGGCTGCATGTGCCTTGTTTGGCAAAACAGACTCTTGCAGTGGGACATACAAGTTGTACACCTGCATAATAAGCTCTCTTCCTTTTCAACAGAAAGCACATTATCAGTTTTGCACTTCAGAATATTTCATGTTCACAGTTTGCCTGGAAACCTTTAAGATTGCTGCAGAACAATCCAACCATATGAAATTGGTGCTTTCTTGGGGAGCACCATTCTGCTCAATATTATTAGTGCTAACCTTCTCTGGTTTTTTGTACACCAGAAATTTTGAAGTCACTGCTAGGACTTTTTAAAGGAGCATGGCTGAGGCAGCTGATGTTGTGCTGCCCGGTATGCCACAAAGAGCATTTTCCCCATGTGCCACTCTTGAAAATGAGTCATTTAGGCCACTAAAAAAAAATCATCACCAAAGGTATTAGCAAAAGCAGGTTTTAATATGAATTTGCAAAGGTGTGGCTTAACAGAGTTCAATGGCAAGGTTCACTCTATTACTCACTACAGAAAAGAAAAATACAAAGGAAAGTCAGTTTAGAATTACTTTAGAATGATTTCCACTGAGACTGAGGATGCAAAAGGGTAATAGTGCAAAAGGATAAGGGAGACCCTTCTGTTAAGTCACAAAGTTCAAAGAGGACCTCCTTGCTTTCTAAACTCGTGAGAGATCCTAGATGTAGCCAAGTCCAATCTAAATCCCATGTCTGACCAATGATTTATGTCTAAAGGGCTTAGCAGCACACAATTACTGATTAATGATTATAAAGTGATCCAACAGGATTTACGACACTCACAACTACTTTAAGTATAGACTGAGGATGGCAACATTCATACTATACCTGGTAGAGGGCATTTGGATCAATTCACAAATGCATACACACAGATGCAGAGGTGTATATATATAAAAAGGTGCCTTCTAAAAATTCCCCTTGAGTTCATTGAAATACTCCTGTTGAATGTCTATGCATTTCTCAAAGGGTGAGGGCTGAGCATCAGAAGAGTGGAGGGTATCAGCCCATGCCCCATCAGCTTTTGGTGATGGTCCCTCAAGTATCACAAACTTGAGAGTTTGTGGGCACTAAGAGGCATCCCCCTCACATAGAGGTGCTGTCACAGTCCACTACAGTCCATCAAAGAGCCTCACCTACGTCCCTTGTTTACAGGGTCACAAAATGACTGACTTTAATCAATATGGCCATAATCCTGGCCACAACCCAGGTCGGTAACTACTGAAGTTTTTCAGAAGTCTGATAACAATGGTACCATTCCACTTGGGCTGCAGTTCAGCTAAGTAATGCTCCAACGCTGTCAGGGGATAATTGATTATCGCTTGTTCTCCACCTTGTTCAGGAAATGGATGTCCTGAGTAGGAACAGTGCCACTCCCAGCTGTGCAATTCAAGAGTTCCTGGTATGGTCAAGGAATGCTTCACTGCGCAGCTCATAGAGTCAAGGGACACTTCACCACCCAGCTGGTATGGTCAAGGCTTAATGGGAATTGCTGAAGTCACAGAGCAGGTCCAAGGGGGCTGTGAGGGTGTGGGAAATGCACCACCACAACCCACCCCATGATTTAAATCAATTCGTCTTGCTCCACACAGTGGTGTTGGGGTCACCTCTTGCCTCTGGGCCTATAAACAGATTAATGCCATATTCCAGTTGTAATTTGAGGGAAATTTTGGTTGTTACATAATTACTTAGGTTTTATTAAACATGATTGAGTAGTATTACATATGTAAGGAGGACTTTGCAGCTGTGCCACCCATCTAGCTATCTTCCACACTGTTAAATAACAAGCACAATATGACATAAATAAATAAAATTACGATGGGATTCAATTTAGGGCTCCTGTTGGTGATGAGAACCACCCAAATAAAGTATCCCACTAGTGATGTTCTCTGTTCTTCTTTGCTCTTTCTAGGACAGGGTGTGTATCTTCTGTGTCTTAATGAACAGTGCTTAGAGTTCTATGTCCATGGTTTTAGACATGTATGTTGTGGTTTTTGACTCAGGTTGTCCTTTTCTAGTAGTTTCTTCACCAAGGTGAAATTCATGCCAGTGGGGTAGGTGGTAAATCTTGATGTGAGATGCAGTGAATTTGCAATAATTGGTGGATTGTGACAGGACCTGAATGGTTAAAATTGCATCCCAATTTGGTAAAATTACAGACACAGATATTTGACTGATTGGTTGTCTCTACAGTGGTGTTATCTGTAAGTATAGAATCACAAAGTATTCTCAAAATACCCAAAATCCAATTCCAACATATACAAGTACAATTTTGGGGTTTCATCGGGATACATTTCAAAATGACAAACAAGTTGTTCAGTATCAAACAAATGTCTTGGGTTGTAAGGGTTTTACTTCCACAAATAAATACCTGTTGTTTCTGAACAATACATGCACCAACGTCAACAGCTTTGTGCCAATTTTGTTGGCCCTATAGTCTATGGTCTATCAGATATAGTTTCATGGTGATTTAATTCCATCACAATGATTGTTTTTATAGTATATTCCAAAGTATTGTAAAAATAATGTCTCCAGTAGGTCCATGTACATTTGTTGGTTATCCTTTTCATCTGTACAAATCCATTCCTGCCTACAAAAGCAGATGTTATTGTGTAGTGCTACTGCTGATGTATTTAGATCAGGCATAGCTACATTTAGAATTACATATGCATCAACCCATAGGCACCCTGTTGTACACATATTCCACATTTTGTGCTTAACAATAATAAAATCAAATAATAGTTCTACATTGCATTTATCCAGAGGCAAAATGTGAGTATGGGTTGTGTAAAAGCAAAATTGAACCAACGGTCTGATTCTGAGAATTTATAGAAGGATTTCTTGTTATTTCTTGGCTTGAAAAAAATCAGTATAGTATTTATTAATCTTGATGGGACTTTCTGGAGTAGATCCGTTGATTGCCCAGTACCCTATTTTTATTCTTATTATTTATCTCCTCTCCTAGTAATAGTATTACAATTATTATTGTTATAATTCTTTTTCCATGTAACATGTTCTATCTTCACTTATCTTCTAGATACCTCATTTCAATGTATAAACAAAGTAGCAATGTTTAAGCTTGCCTTATCTTTTGGCAGGATTGCCCAATGTTCCAGCATAATGTAGTGCATGATCCCAAGGCTTTCGTGTTTGATCTGGAGGGGTTATACTTTCTCAATGAAGAGGAAAACCAAGACTGTGTTGGGGCTATACAGCTGTTTTCACTGCTATCAATATAGATTCTTTTTCTGCTGTAAAAGAAAAGAAATAAAAGATTTTGATGAGGAAAGTGAATCCCTTTTGTGATGCAAAATAAATCCACTGTGCATTGATTCCGTATTTTTCAACACTCCTATTGGTAGCTTCCCAAGCAAACAAGCCATAGGGTTTAGTCCGAGTCATAGGCACAGTTCCCCACTTGTGGTAAATTTACCATAATGGGTTGTCATGATTGTAATGCTGATATTTTCTTTCACTGGAATGTAAAGCATCAAGTTCAGCTTTTGCAGAGAATGCTTGACTCACAGATTGCCGATTATTCAATTGATGAAGCACTTTGAAAAGTCAAGTATCCCACAGAACATTGTGTGTCCTAACGCTTCTTTACAATAATCCCTTAGGTCTTTCTACCATCCCATCTGATTTAGGGTAATTTGGAGTGTGTAACACCCATTGAATTTCTTCTTGCTTGGCCTATTCTTCCACCTCTGTACATGAGAAGTGTGAGCCAGTATCACATTGAATGGTATGGGGAGTAAGTAGACTCAAGAACTAAGATCATAACCTCTTAACTTTCATCCATCAGCCTTTCAGCACTTAGTCACTCTAAGCTGGAAGACTACTGCTACAATCTATGAGGACAGGTTGATATCCTACAGAGGGTTTGAATGGCCTGATACAATCAATTTCCCATAAAGTTTTCCCTTGACATATGTGTAAGGCGATGCTTTAGCAGGGTGATCTGATTGTATTTTAAGCTGCACTGCAGCCATTCTGTAAGAGTAGCTCCACAAGTTTTCCAGCCTTTGCTCTGTGCAGCAAAATAACGTGCTGATTTGCCAGTGTGACCTAATTTCTTATGTGACTATTCTATCGATTGATACCACTCAGGATTTAAAGAGTTCCCTATTTTTATCTCCCTAATTTTAGTCAATTCATTCACCTTTTGATGACAGTTTGTGGCTGGTTTATTACCTTTGGCATGAGCTTTCACCCATCCCATTATGAATGATGTTTTCCTGTCTATATCAAGAAGTAATTGCCAGCCTTGAGTTCTTCAAACTGAAGATCTGCCCACTTCCCAGTTCAGACATTTCCATTGAATGGACCATTGTGTGATGTCTATCTACACAGCATAGGACTCCACATATATAATTTTCCTCCATTTTCTGCTACCAAAATAACTGCCCTCAATTTTCCTGCTTGTGTACTACCTTCACCTTCTTCTGTTGTTTGTTTGCTAGTGTTAATGTTTAGTGCAGCAGCCTTACATTGTCACTTACCATTTATCTTTTTTGCTGAAGCATCAGTGAAACACTTTGAAATAGGTTACTGGAAGTACTCTGTTCAGCAAATCCCCATTCTGTTATGACAGGGTCGTGGGGGTATACTGATCCTGGTGATTGATGGTTTTAATTCCTGTATTAAGGTTTTGATTGCGTCTTCATGTTCTGAATTCCACCTCCGCGGTTATCCCATTCATAAAAGCAATTATAATGTGCAAGCAGTGGTAGAAAATCCAGGTACTTGTTTTGCCCCATATCCTAGAGTTCTCATTAGCTTTTGTAACTCTTTCCTAGACTGGGATGGCTGCAGCTGTTCTGCTTTTCTTAAGGTGTCTGGAAAAATTACTGCCTTGTCTGCTATCCACCAAGTACCCAGAATCTTTGCTTCTTCACTTGGCCCTTGACATATTTTTTCTGGTGGGATCTCACCTTCTTTATGCAGGGTTTGCACTGTTACTGATGCTTTCCCATCTCTTCAGGCGAATCTCCTGCAATTACAGTATCATCTGTATTAACCAAATTTCGTATCTTGAGGAAGTGAGACTGTCTGTAAAAGTTCAGCAAGTTCAGCAAGCATGGCATGAGCAATCGTGGGTGGATGTTTATACCCCCATGGGAGTCTGCTAAAGGTACGTTTCACACCTCCCCAAGTAAAAGCAAATTTCTCTTTATTGTCTTCCTGTAAGGAGACCATAAAGATCATATTTTTCTATCTAGTGCTGCCATCCATGGTTGTGTGGCTACTTGTAGTGCAGCTGCAGCATTGGGTACTGCAGCTCTTAGTGGGGCCATGCTGGCATTTAAGCACCAGTAATCCATAGCAAGTCATCATCTCCTGTCTTGTTTTTGAACTGATGAAACCAATGGTTCTGGACACAGTCTGTCATTTTTTCAAATCAACTGTAACTTCCTTGTTGGAGTCCAGGGCATCCCTCTGGCTGCCCTGGATGGTCCGGGACCCTGGAAGAGGGGTCTGGGACCCCGACAGGGGGGTTTGGGACCCTTGCAGGGAGATCTGAGACCCTGGCACAGGGCCCAAAGTGACAGTCTTTGATCTCAGCCCATGGGAAAAATTACCAGCATTGCACCAAGATCTACAGACCCCAAGAGTTTGATGTAAACAGTAGCTAATCACCAGGTGCTAATGGAGAAGGCAAGATGGAGGAATCAGAGTGTGGCCCTGTTCTTCTTTCTTCTTGTCCGTGTCCTCCATCTTCTGCTGTGGTGGGTCACAAGGGATTGGTTTAGGACAGAAATGACATGTCTAGTATAGGTAGTAGGTATTGGTAATAGACTGTAAATAAGAAATACGTTGTGCAAATTGGTTGGGTCAGAGGAAGGGTACAAAAGGTCCAGCATGCCCAACCTGGGGAGAGTTGCCTCATGCTCTTGCCGCAGCAAGGACCTTTGCTGGGCACAGAAGGAACTTAAAGATAAGAAACAATAAACAACCTTGAGAAACCTGAGCTGGCAAACTCCAACTCTTTCTTCTGCTTCTGGCACAGGCATTCAAAGGAAAAAAGACTCTAAACCAATATATCTCGGGAATACCAACCCGAGACTTCCTAAATTCTGCTTCATGCTGCAACAGAAATTGAATAGGGGGGATGGGAGGCAGGTGGAGGTGGCCTGTGGGTGGAATGCACCACCACAGATGTTGCATACAGCTCTCCTCACTGCCTCATCCATCATCTTCCACACCCTCCTGGGTTTTCCACCTTGCATATTTCTCCAACATTGTGCTTCACAAGACATAGGTAGGGTCTAGTGAAATGGAGGAGCCAGAATGGGAGACACAGGGTCTGGTGAGTTGTTAGAAAATTGAAGCAGACTGTGAAACTAGACCCTTCCATCCTTTACAAACCACAGTTGTTTGTGCTGTACCAGTGGCATTTCTTAAATTAAATCAACATCCAAGAAGTGACCTGCCTTGAAGGTGACTTTGAAATTTGGAGTTTGTGGTTGTTAAGGTAGAGGAACAAAATTACCGTGGGCTACTGCAGGCTGTGGCTGAGCAAAGCAGAGCAGACAAGTGGTGCTGTGGTTGTGGAGACTAAGGCAGCTGTGGCTGTAGTTAATCCACAAGCATGAGCACTGATATCTTCTATGAAGTAAGGATAGTTAGCACTGAAGGAGTGCTCCAAAGCTCTTCTGGAGCCATTGATCATGCACATTACAAAGTGCACAGGAGTGTGTCAGCTTAAAAGAGTGCTGCTTGATGACCGGTGAAGTTGACCAAATCTCACCTTCAGAGGAAGCTGGAGATGAAAACAAGTAATGAAATGTGTGCCAGATAAGTTACACAGGATAAGCCTGGAAAATGATAAACGTAAAGCTTATCTTTAGAAAGCAGGGAAAGGAAGAGCCAGAGACTAAAGGAACAAATAATCAAACAAGCTGCAAGGACAAATGGGATTTGTCAAGTACAAATTGTATTAAACCAGCCTAATTTCTCTCTGTGACAGGATAATAGACCTTGTGGATTAGGGAAGAAGGAGTAAGAGTCTGTAAATCACAACTTCGGGGAGATTTTTGTCATGGTTACACATGGAATTCCCATAAGCACGCAAGGAAAATACACTCTGGGTACATCAGTCCTATGCCATTTCAAAAACTAAAGGGAATAATTAGTAGATCACTGTCACAATGAGGCAGGTTTCAAGAGAGAATGTCCCAGAGATCTGTCATGGACCTGGTGTTAGCATTGAATATTCATTCAGAGTAAATTTTAGTGAAACATGGCTGATGAAGTAAATAGCATATTTATTAAATTCGCAGAAAACACCAAGCTAAGAGAGCTGCACACAGTTTTCAGGACAGACTTAGGATCTAGATTATACTTGGTGTCTTAAAGAAGGAGATAAGAAAAAAACACTGTGTGAGTTCATAACAAAAAACTCCACACTCAGAAATGAGAACCTGCATTTCGAACCCCACAAACCTGGAAATAGCTGCAACACTATAAAAACCATGCATAAGATCTGGAAGTTACAGTGAATATGAGTTAATGATATGGCAAAAAGGCAAATATTGTACCGAAACGTATCTTAAACCATGCCCTTTGTGTGCAGTGTGAATGAAATTTTCTTCCTCTGCTCAGTGCAGGTGTGATGTTCAGCTGGAGAATGGTGTCCCATTTTGAACACTTTTAGCACTTAAAGATGAAGGTGAAGGAAGGAAGGTGGATCTGGAAATTTTCTTTATTTTCCTCTAAACAAGATTAAAGGAACAAGGCTTTTTTGATCTAAAGCTCACTTCTTTGAGAAGATTTTCCCAGTTTTGCAGAAGTGTGAGATGCCATTCCTGATAAATGATAAATTCTTTTCTCTCTGTGACTTTCTTAGCCACTAGAAGTTTAGTGATTCTTTCATTAGAGTCACCTTTGTCTGAGGAACACAGACATGTCAGAGGACAACCTGAGGATGTATGGTGTCCTTCCCTGTGGTCATGGATTAAAAGCCAACAGGATTGTGAATTGAAGATAATTGTATGCACAAATGAGCTAAAGACCCATGTGACAATTAATAATTGTCACAATAAATAAAGGTCTAATTCAATATTTTTGGTAATGGAACACTAAATGCAATAGAAGAAAAGAATATTTTCTTTCTCAGCTTTCACAGGTGAGTTGGACGAATCCTGCCTGCGTGCTCAGCTTGACTTCAGCAAGGCTGTCCTGCCTTAACTAGACTTTATTTCCACAAAATACAGCCTAAGTACTGTTTTTTGACCTCCTTTATATATATACTGAGACATGAACTTGTGGTAAATGCAGAACTGGGGAATTTTTGAATGCTGAGTCAAGCTTCTAATGAGGAAAACAACAGAAGTTGTAAGAGGACTGGTACTTGCAGAGAATCTATTTCACTCTGGAGCTGCTTCCACCTCTGTCTTTCCCTGTGTAAGAGTCTGGGGGAATGGTGTCTATTCAAAAGCATCAATTTCTCCAGCAAGTTCAGCGAGTGAGGCATTCCACAAGGCAGTGCTGGTACTCCAGAGGCTGTACACACTAGGGGCTGGTTCTTGTGGAGCAAAAAGTGACATCCTGTGCCCTGAGTAAGGGCTTTGCCATGCAAACAGCAGCTCTGTGCCCTAGCTGGTGCCTCAATCCCTTTATTCAAGGAAGCCAAAGCAATATTGCCCTCCACTGGTCCTGAAACTAGTTTAACTGATAATGTGAGTTGGACAAAATCTTTGTTGGTGCCATCAGGGGCACTTTGCAACCAGAATTTGACTCAGATTCCTGGGACGTTGGTGGTGTTCCATCTGTGCTAGGAGCAGCTTTTGCTTTTCGGTCCCAGCTGTGGCAGGGACAGTCATTACAAGGGGCACTGCATGGCTGCACAGCAGGAGGGGGGTACAAGCAGCTTCACCTCCTGTGAGGGATCTTTGGTCAGGGGATCTGTGGCTCAGCTTTTGCCAAAAGCAGCTAGAAACTTCACTCAGCACGACTTCTGGCCCTGTCCAGCCTGAGCCCACTCAAAGTTTGGGTTTGCTGTTGACAGTGACCAGTGACATTGCCATCAGGTAAAACCTGCAGGTCCACTAAGCATTTCAGATTTCTAAAGTTTGTGATGCTGTGTTGAATACCCATGTTTTCAATTATTATGTCTGCTGCTTCTCACTGCTGGCTGAGGAGGAGGCAAGGTACAGGAGTTACAAAACCTCAAGGTATTGCAGGCACCAGATCTGGCTGAAAGGCATCAACAAAGCCAGCCGCCCTTTAAAAACCCAGGCAAACACCAGCACCCATCACGTTCATACTAACAGCAAGGGGGTTTAAGTACTTCCCCTCATGCTTTGAGGACCATCTGAAGCAGAGACGGCTGCAGGTTTATTCCTTGGGTATGAAGGTGTGTCAAGGCACAGCTGGGTTTCACTTGTGTGCTGGTGGCACAGGGGAAGTCTGTTAGATGATAGGGATTTCTGGTGTGGTGAGCAGCAGTGGAAAGATTAACTGTCCTGGCATTTAAGTGACCAAAATTAGGCTTCCTGTGAACAACCCTTTGACATAAATAAAGGAAATTCACACCTATCTGGGTCCTACAGCTTTTCAGACTATTTGGGGCAGGCTGAAATTGGGTGTGTAAATCTCCATGAGTACCTTGGGCACTCTGCCGTTTTCTTAAGGAGTTCTGGCAGTTGCTGGTTTTGCCTCCCTAGTTCAGTCCTTTAACCTGCTGTTCTCAGCAGAACCTCCATGAATAAAAATGTTCCTGGTATGCAAGCCATGCTTCCCAGAAAATTACGCTTCTAAGCGCCCACAAATTTTACTTCTGTCTTGGTATATCTAGAATAGCTGTGGGAAGTAAGTCCAAGACCACTGTGAATGGTTGAAGTACAAAATATTTTAATATTGATACATTTATTGTGACTTATCGCACATCAGAAAAAAATTTTTAATTTCCACCATTGGTTTCTTTCACTGAAGTTGGAAGAGGTGCATGGGAGCAACTTGGATGTCAGAGAGGTTTTTTGCAGAGTTAAGGACTTAATTTTAGAATAATTTTCAATAAGTTGCTAGGAAAGATTATGGGCTGAGGGTTTTGCAGGATATTAAGAATTATATCACCCCTTCCAGAGCTATCTGCAAATCCTGTGCTGGTGTGATAAATAACCCCACACTTGTCAAAAGACAGGGAGCAACCAATGTCCTTGCAAACTAAAAGAGGTCTGTTTTCCAGACAGCGAGGTGGTGAGAGCTACAGTTGTTGTTCTAATGCTGTTAATGGGTGACTGTATGCTAATTAGTCAGATTAACTAAGCGGGTGAGTCATGCACTAACCCTTCTTGAGAGAAAGTGCCCATTTTGAGATGCTAAATGAGAACATAAATGCAATCAGGTAGAGAATTCTTGAAAGATAAGAGGAGAGCAGACCTGCTTGTTAATGGAGTTAGTAAAATTAATTCTGCTCTGGAAAGGGGTGCACACTTTCATGTTCAGGGTTCATTTTAATGGGGAAGAGTTCAAAACACTCAGATCTATATAAAGCATTTAGCTAAGTAGCTTCAATGACCTAACATAATCAAGGAGATTTCTAATATTCTCTGTTATGTTTGCACCTTTGGAAAGATTTCTTTCTTTTTTCTTTTCTTTTTTTTTTTAATTAGAGGCATTCAGATGTTTCAAATGAAGACAAAACTATAATATTGTGAAAAAACACAAAGCCTTCTCATCTGTGATTGATGGGAAAGTATTAAAAATGTTTATTGTGAATGCTCAAGTTATTATACAGAAAAACTACAGCCTTGCCACATTTGAGAATCAAATGGCATCAGTGCTGACAGGGACCACAGGTATGGTTCTGCTGTGGTGTTGGGACTCACCACTGAGGGTAAGGGAAAGAGGGCTGGGTGCCCTTCTGTGGAGAGGATCTGCATCCTTTTTTTAGTGTGTGTGATCCCTTCCTGTCAGGGTGGCCACCCACTATGAGTGTGTTTACCTATTTTTACTTTTTTTTCTTCATTACTCCTAACACTGCAGCAGGCATCAAGGAAATGTGGCAGCAGTGCCAGCAGCCATCCCACACTGCCTGGGGTGCTTTAGGTCCTGAGCTAAACAGGGCTCACACAGGCAGGAAGCCCCAGTCTCCGCTCTGAAATCCCTGTTAGCTTCCCAAGTGCCTGATACGGTGGGAGGAGGAAGCAGCAGACCTGGCTGCCAGCAGTTGTTCAGTGTTCAAGCCTGCACATGGCATTTATTCATGGCAGCACCTGCAGCAGCCCTTGGGGCACTGTGAGGCTTGTGGGGACATGCTGCACATGCACATGGGGGCCAGTGGGGAAGTCAGTCAGTGCTGCAAGGAGGGTGATGCTGGGCAGAAGTTCTGAGGGAATGATGCCATGGGGAGTTCTGTGGTCTTCAGGACCTCCTGAAAAAGCACAGGCCTTGCCACTGCCCTTGGGCACTGAATTCACCAGGAAAACATTTTGCCTCAAGCTTGTTTTTGAACACATTCTGTTGACTCATTATTTGCCAGAAATAGTCTTTTTTCTTAAAAGACTATTCTTTTCCTTCTTTTCTTTTTTTGACTCTTGAAGTCTGATAGCAGGCAGCAGCTTGGCAGTAGAACTGCTAAGTGCTGGTTCCACAACCCTGCCTCCTTTTCTAACCCAAACTCTTCCCAGTGCCACTGCAGTGGCCACCAGTTTCCAGCCCAGAGGTGGCTGCACTGAGGTGACTGGTGAAGTGATCCTTATATATATTTTCAATTCTCTGAAGTGCCTTGAGGCTTGCAAAAGGCACTATATAAATCAATTAATAACAGTATCAGAGGTCAGTCAGCCAATAAGAATACAATTTAGTTTAATGAGAGATAAATAAGACAGACAGAGCGAGAGGGAAAGGGAGCTACAAGGCTACAAGCTGGCTCTAAGTACTCCAGCTCCTGGCTTTATCACGGTGATCATCAGAAACACAGAAGATAATTGTGTCATTGCCATTTCTTAGTCCAGTGTAATATCTGTTACTGGTTTTGATGTCTTACTCAGCTCTGTACCAGTATGATTTTAGGAAGAATGTACATTATTTTCATGAAAACAAATATGAGCATGAGGAAGCATTTTTCCCTTGCGTGCAATTCCTACTAAAGAATTTACATTCTTCTAATTTACTGGTTTACTGCACCACTTAGTGCACTCCTGAGATGTGCAGAATGTCCTCGCAGTTAAGAATGTGCAGATGAAATTTACCCTTTTTGCACTGAATCACTCACTCTTCCCTTGGAAGTCACCATGCTCTTTCCTCCCTCTAAATCTCCTTTAACCACTCTAATAAAATAACAGATTATTCTGCACAGTTACCAAATGGATCAAAACCGGATGGTTGGCAGTTTATTTGGATTTTAGGGTACTTATATATTTCTGTAACCAGTCTGGTACTAAATAGGTGAATGGAAAGACACGGTTCTACATTTGATTCTTCCATTTATATGGGACTGTGGATATAGGAATGAAAATTCTCTATTTTAGCCCCAGACAAAAAGCTGGGCTACACCACCCTCATCAAAGCAGTATTTGTTAAGTTGCCAGAAGATGCAGAGAACATGGAGCAATAACCCTGAGGGGGGGTAGGACAGGGGATGGGGGAGGCCTGTGTGGCTAAACAAGGAGGTGTTCTATGTTTGTGCCACAGCAGAACCCAAGCAGCACAGCCCTTCGCCGTGTCTGTGTCCACACGGAGCTGTTGGAATGCACTGACCAGCGTCTTGGTACATGGAACATTGCTAGGGAATGTTCCAAGGCTTGGTATAGAAACTGCCATTAGCAGCAGAGCATGAAACATGTATCTAAAGGAGAATTAAGCACTATGAAGCACTCATGGTGAGCAAGTCCATAGCTGTAGGACAAGGCTGACTTGGGTTTAGATTTGACACAGTTTAGTGTAGCATCATTACATGCAGAATTGTCTCACCTGGTTATTCCTAGCATCTTCTTTTTGTTCAGCTGTGTCTGTACTCACTACATCTCTCTTTGTCTGGCAGTTGCCTACATCGTGCTCCAGGGGGTTACTTGTTCAGACCTCAACCTGTGGCTGTGGCAAAGGGAGGCAAAGGAGGAAAGCCGACCTTCCTAAAGCTCTTTCACAAGAATCCAAAGCCAAATGGTGATGACTTCAAGCACATCAGCACTTCCAATGCTGCACCCCCAAAAATCCCACTTATATTTTTGAGTCCTTTCATGTGCCTCAAAACAGCAGCCTGTTCAAATCTGGGGCTGTCGCCTTCACACTTAGGTAATCCATTTTCAGCCACTCAGATCTGGACATGAAAACATTTCTTCTGCAAGGAGGACTGCTCTTTGTTCTCTCCCCCATGCCAAAAAATCCAGCCCTGAACACTGTGACAAAGGATTAGCTCAAACTGAGGCCAGGCTTTAATGTAAATAGCCAGACAGAGAACAGAATGGCTTCTTTTATCAAACTTAACATCCCAAAGCTCTACTGATTTCATTGTCATTATGGTGGTGATTAATTTGACCCAGAGTACTGCCACCCACTGTTAAAGCCTTCGCTGCATCCCTGTTGATAGCTCTCATGACAGAGATTACAGTCTGCCACTGCGTTGTCCATAATTAGTACTTGTCAAAATGAGATTTGCCTATGGTAGCCCACTGGTCATGAGAAACCCATTCAAAATTAAACATGCTTTGGAAAACAGAGGACAGTTCATCCTCTAATTGGAACCAATAAGTACAGAATGACAACTCTTTTTCTCATCTGTTAAGTGTTGTTCAGGTCTTAAAAATTATTTTGTGAGTTCTCTCCATAACTATCAGTAAGTGCCCTCTGGTGAACTACGAGGATGTAAATTCTGTTCTGCATCTGGGTCCTAAAATGTCTGCACAGTTAATTCCCCAAAGCAACGAAGTTTAATTACTTCATCTGAAACAGGGACACGGTCAGGGCACAGTGGCAGTCCCTGACACATGGCCAATGCCAGCCCTGCTGCTCATCCGTGAGTGACGGCAGGTCCTGCAGGGCTGAGCACAGCCTGGGCAATACCAGGAGTGACACCAGGGAGGGGGCATTTGGAAGAGCTCTCGTGTATCTCCAGGGAATGGAGGAGAGAGGAGGGAGTGAAGCCACACAGCCTGTGGCCTGCCCGATGGGCTGGCATGGAAATGTGATGTTTGTAGTGACTTGGGGTGTGGGCTAGTCCAAGACTTCATTCAGTGATGCTTTGGGTTGGGCTAGGCATGGAGTCTAATACACAGTTCACTTTACAGACCAAAGCTACAACTCTTTGGGTTTTTTCCTCACTGTAAGAGGAATGGCCAGTGTTATTGCAACTCAGAATGCAAAGACTTAGTTACTAGATCCAGTATCACTAAGGATTGCAACAAAAGGTTTTCTGAATAAACTGTAGGGCCAGGGATGGAGTAAGTATCCACACTGAAATCAACTGAAGTTGATGTCCAGTGACATTTTTTACTAGACAAAGAGCTGGTGTTTTTCAGAAGCATGAATACATCTATCTGTAGAAATAATTGCTCTGAGCAACTGCCTAAAAACAAGAGGAGGTGATCCAGAGCATGACACCCTTGTGCTAGTCAAAACAGATCATTGTTGAGAAATATATCTTTTTAGTTCAGGTACTGGAAGTGCTCAGCAGCTCTTGAAACCAGTGGAATATATCATGGCAAAAGTGAATGCTTCGAGAATATTTCACAAGAGGTGATGATGTGCCAGACATAATTCTTCACCAATATCTTTCATTTTATTACACTAGGAGAAGCAAAAGAGATTAAAAGACATCAGTATTATTTTTTTTTCTGAGTGCCCAGCCACTGACTAAAGTGCCACACTTTCCTACAGGAGCTTAATTAATCTTTACACAGTCCTGTAAGCTCCACTTACTAATTTATTGGATTCCTTACCTGAATCTCGCACAGCCACATGACAGCTTTCATCCTTATCTTCAGTGGAAGTGCTGGTAAGGGGATGTTTTGTCTTGCATAGTGCCAAAATATCAGTCTGATCTGTTGTGACCTGGGCGTTACAGGGAAGTTTCCTAGGGATGGAAAGACCTCATTGCAAAGCTTCAGTCCATTGCAACCCTGGGCTGCATTGCTGTAAGTCAGACAGAAATCTCCTGGTACTGTGCAGGTGAAGATGTGGGCCAGCTGGAGATCAGCTAAAAAGGGAAAACCAGAACTGCTGGTGGTTTTAAATTCCATAGTCAGGGAGAGATTGAGTCACAGGCTTAGAGAAAAGTGAAGACTGATATTCTCTGAGTTTGCAAAAAAAGCTGTTTCAGAGTGGGAATAAACAATTCTCCTGTTTATTCCACTGAAAGCAGCAGAAGAAAAAGCAGCTTTGAAGATTCCGCCTGTTGTGAAAGTTTTAGATTATTTAATTATGGGCATAGATTTTTGGAAAATATTTGTTTTCTGTGTTAGTTTTTTTCCAGGAATCACCTCTTCAAACTAATGAGACACTCGAGCTAGACTTTAGGAAGCATTTTCTGATGGTGGCGGTGACTCTGTCCCGTCACACATGGCTACGAAGGTTAGGCGAGTCAGCAAACGTCTGCTGGGAGCGCGCCGGACACCGCCGGCCCCGCCGTGCTGCGGGGGAGGCAGGGGATGACCTTGGCAAGCCCCAGCCAGTCCTCTCCCCTCTCACTCCGGCTAGTCTGAAGATTTACTTTCACCCTGAAGGTAATCAGTCAGTCGTGATTTTGACCTACAGTTTAATGTGCTCTCTTGCTATAGTTACAGACATCCTCCTTCTGGTTATGCTCCCTGCTGTGACTAATGGCATCTTTGCAGTTGAAGAGGTGGTTTTTAAAGAAAAACATCCAAGTTTCAGCGCTGTTACTGAGTTAACAGTTTTAGCAAAAACAACGGCACAGCAGTCCTTGCTATGGCCTATGAACTTGTCATTTTCTGGGTGCAAATGTGTACATGTATATTTGCATACATTTTGCAAAACCCTTACATACACAGGAAGCAACATTTTTTTCTATTAGTGTTTATGAGAAGAATCATCAGTCTTGGTATTCACTATTCACAGTGAAGTACCTTTTAAGTTCAGCCTCCATTCATACAAAATAGTCTTGGTCAGCCAAAGTTTTTTGAAAACTGAATTATTTTGCACAAATGGAAACAAAAATGGAAATGAGTTTGCAAAGATCAGGAACTGAATACCACATAACATGCCGAGATATTAATCTTTATAATATTTATAAAATATAAAATATTTACAAATCTGATCCTGCAAATGTGATTTTCTGGAAGATGTTTAAGGGTGACATGAGAAACCCTTTTTAAAGCTAAAACCATAAGGATTTTAATTATATTTTGTAAAACACCACAACCATTCATAACTACTGCTCCTTTTAAAAATACTGCAATGACTGAAGGTAATTCTCCAAACTTTAGATTTAATGATGAGACCCCTTTAAATAAATAATTTTTTTTTTGTCTATGTAGATGCTGATGAAAATTTGGAGAAAATGTTACATTCATTTAAATCTCCTTCCCTTGTTTTCTCTTTCCAAATAGGTTCCCTGTATCTGTTCACCTCTAAGCCCAATTAAATTCAAGGGCAGCAGATCACAAAAGCTAATGCTAGTAGACCAAAATTTTTACTCTGTGTGGCAAGAAAATCAGCAGAAACTAGTTCAATTTTTTTTTCTTTGCTATATAAAACTGCAGATGTCATTTGGATACTAATTGGAGTCATTGTACCATCATGTTAGATGCCCTGTTCTCATTCAAAATGTGGCAGGTAACATAGCACCTATGTTCTTCAAGAAAAGATCAATGACAAAAAGGTAGTTTTCTGCTGCAGGGAGAAGACAGACAATTAGAAAATCACTATTTGTATTCAATCTCTGTTTACACTGGTTGACCACATCTCTCGCAAGTGCGCATTTCTCTCCAGCTTCAGAAATACACAAATATATCAGCACCAGAAGTCTCCTCTCGTTTTAGTTTGCAATTCAGGATTGCTTTATTAATCAACGCAAGATGCATTCATTGAACTGGATTAATCCTGCATAAGTAATTTTGAAATTTCCTGCTGAAGTTATTTTTCATTTCTGGGAACAAATCATTTATTTGGATTTTCATATATCAGGATCACAGAGATTTGCCACAGTCAGATTTTAATTTTAGTTACATCTGAGCTGGCTTATATATTAGGGTGCATAGTTTTGCATGAGAGCATCTTCTAAAATCTGTAATTGGTGTGGAACACTGACATGCACAGAATACATCTGACAAGGTCCAGAGAGTTAGGTTCAGTTTCGCTGATCAACATCTATGCTGCAGATTAACTGAATCTTTTATGGCATTACAAGCCCTCCAGAATTCATTAGCGTGCTTTCCCTTCCTGCAAACCACTCTGACCTCCAGTGCTGCCGTCACTGCTTCCTTGGACTGGACCTGAGAGGCTGAAACGCTGATTCCTTTCCACTGCTGCACTAATAACAGAAATTAAACATGTATCTTAAAACTGCCCTGGAGTGTGTGCATTGGCACTTACCTTGCCTTTGAGCACTGCTTTGGATTTATTTTTCCTTTGTCTGTACCTGAAAGCTTTATTTAAATTGAAATGTGGTCTCTCCCTTAAAAGCAAGGGAACTAGAGTACTTTATTGATGAGTGATTATAATACAATAGAAACCAGTACATATAATGAGGTTTGGCATGGATTTTTCTCAGAAATTGGCTCACAGATGCAGCTAGCAGAGGAAATCATAGTATGAAAAGCAGAAAGGGGGACAAACACATGAGGGAAAGCGATGCCAGGGAGGTGGCATTGCTTGAGAGGTGGGTGCAGAGTACCTTCGAAGACAGCACCGTAATTAATAAAAAGCATATTTTTCAAATGCCGTCTTTGTCATTTTTAAGGGCATGGGTACAGGTTGCAAGTCACCAGCAAATCAGTCTTCTCACACTTCTCAGCCAGTGGATGGGACCATAGCTCAAGGTCAGGGAAATACCTTCAGTCACCAACCTGTTGTTCTCCAGGTCCCGCTCCGCGAAAGTACCTAGGCAAGTCTGCCATTCTGAGCATGGAGAAAGGAAATGGAGAAGGACAGCAGATAAAGAGAACTGTGGAATAGTCCATGTGTCCAACTTCCAAAGATGACTCTCATCAGAGAATCAGAAAAGGACAGGGCTCTTCCCTCCAATGCAGCCGGGACCAGGAATTGTGGTTCGTCTGCTCTTTTTGTGCTTCCCACTACCAGCATCAGCTCTCCTCCCTTGTCAGAGGTGCAGGCTGTGTTTGGGTGTTTGCCACAGCCCAGGCCCTGCAGAGAGGTGTCACTGGGCATCTCTTTGACAGGTTTTGTTGTGCTGAAGTCTGTGCATTAAAGCTTGAACACTGCAACAGCTAAGTACTCTGCTGATTTATCCCTCTGCTTGGCAGCTTGACCACTGAAAATGATTAGCTGAATACCATCACCCAAGGGCTTATTTAGTTAGTTTCATGTTTATCTCATGTTGTCTTGTATTGAATTTTCTTATGTTTCTCTTCTGTCATTTGTATTGCCTTTCCTCTCATTTTTTCCAGCCTTGCTCTGATAATGTGCTTCTCAAAAACCATCTTTGCTTTCCTCATTAATCCTGATTTTTTCTGTGCTCTTGATCCTCAAAAATTTCCCACTTTCTCCTCGCATAATCTCATTTTCTGGTTTTCCCCTTTGTTTACTTTGTTCCCTTCCTCTCTAAATCATATCTCCATTGCTTCCAGCTTCTCCTCTTCATCCTCCTCCCACATTACTTAGAAAAACCTGCATAAATCTCCCATCCTTCCTCTGCTGAAATAAACTCATTAATGAAAGAATTCTATTAATTGTGCTATCTTAGTGCTATCCAGTACAGCTCACACCTGCTTTAAACACAGGAGCCAGTTTGCTCAGTGAACCCCCCTGGTTTGCATAGGCAGGATCTGGTCCCTGACAAAGGTTTTTAGGCATGAATAAACAATACAGGAATAGTAACTGGCATTGATGGTGCTTCTGCTTCCTGGTACAACCTCCTGCTTTTACCTCGCCTTCTCAGCCTGGCAATACCTCTTGTCCCAACTCCTCTACAGCACGCCCATGCCAGCACATCCCCTCCAGGAACTGAAATACCCATAGTTAGAAGGGGCAGTTTCCATGGGAGGAACATTTTGAAGAGGTATGAAGTTGCCACAACAAGCACTCAATTGCCCAAAGCAAGACTGGGCTAAACAAAGCAGAGTCCTTTTCACTTACTGTGGGACAGAGGAACAGAGGGAGCAGTGCAAGGCACTGGGCTGAGAGCAGGCACGGGGCTGGAGCTTTCCCTGCTGGAAAGAGGTGCTGCTTTCCCAGGCCAGGCACTGTGCTCAGGGGGAGACTGCCTCACTACAGACCCGTGTTTCACTGCAGTCACTGCACTGACAAGCCCTGAGTTACGACACTTGGAAAACAATGAGGCCGTTATGTAACACCAGAAAACAAAGGAAGTTCACACATCTACAGGATAAAAAAAGTTCCAAAGAATTTAATGTAGATATTATTTATACATACACTTTATAAGTAGGAATATGGCAGACAGTTGAATTAGTACATAAAGTTTTATTTAAAGTTTCTCCCCTACAAGCAAGCTTCATTTACACAGTCTAGTACTGTACAAAATTTACATTCTTTGTGTGACTTATTTAGTTAGCATTTTTTTTCCTTGGTCATGCCTTCCTGATAGATACAAAGATTTAGATACAGTCCTCATAAATCTTTAAATTACCTTGGTAAAAAAAGGAACCATTTGAAAGGACAAGAAGTATCCTTTAGAAATGGTACATTTTAGTAGAGACAGGTGACAGTCAGTGTTCAGTGGCAGACCTTTTAAATGTCATACAAGGTTTCCTCATTTAGTATCTTAACAGTTTCCTTTTTTATATATATTTATATTTATATACTTTCAACAGGAAAGGAAAAAAAAGTCATGATTGCACCAAATATATTTTACAAGGGATCCCTTGGATCTGAACAATATAAATAAATACAAAACCAACTAAGATTGCACTATGTAGGAGAAATGGATTGAGATTTCAGGATATACACTCCACTTTTATGAGTTCCTTAGTGATGCTCACTGGAAAACTCCCCAAGGGCACATTCAAATATTAGCATCTTCAGATAATTATTTTGTTTAAACATTTTTTCCAGGTGTGCAGCTACCTCATCAATTGGATTATTGCATTTGTGTGGTACCAGTCTTTTCTGCATTACTCCAATTTTACAAGTTGTGTAATTCTACTGCAAGCAAGGGAGTTGCAATAAAACTGGACTGATGCCAGAGAGAAACAGTTCCATGATATTTGCTCTCCATTATTTATATTGCTCTCAAGCATCAATATATAGTGTAATTTCTGTGTACATTCACCCTTTTTCTATTTTGCAAAGCAAATAATGAAGTCTTTCTCCCATCTATTGCCTCTGCAGCAGAAACCAACCTCCAGTAGCTGCCTGCTCCTTACTTAATGTACTAGCATTAAGTCCTGTTGTATGTGCAGGGCTGAAAATGCAGGATTGGAGTGTCCTTTGCCTTTTATCTGGTGCAGCCAGCTACAACTAGGCAAATTAAAGGCCAGATATTTAGCTGACATAAAGTACATCCATTGGCTTCAATGGAGCAATGTCAGTTTACACCAGTAAAGAGGATGGTCCTGAGAGTAATGGATGCAGCACTAGTAAGCCACAGTGGAAGAATTATGCACATACTTTAATGAGGTGCAAATGATTATGTCTGTTAATTGCAAGATGATGAAGAATCGGGCTCAGATTTTGTCACTGCTTTTGCAAAGCCAGGACAGAAAGACATAAGCTTAACACATAGACGGTCTGATTTGTGCAAGCAACTATGACTTCATGAGGCAAGTCCTAAATACTACTGATCCTGTGTGGGAGCATTCTGAACTCGCTTTGCAATGTGTAAATAATTACACAGTCTATAAGGCAGTGGAAAGTCTAGCCTTATATTACTTTGGATCAACAGTTAAAACTCTCTCAGAGTGCATCTTAAGATCAACCACACAGGACTACCTTAACTACTTACCAGTGTCTCTCCAAAAATGTGCATAAGCATTTCAGAGTCCCAAGCAATAAAGTTATGATTAAATGCAGTCTTTAGAAAGAACTTGCACAGATGTTGATATCTAACAGATTAGTGAAAAGGAAGTAAGGTTTCTGGTGCTTTGTTAAGTGGTCACAGAAATAACTTACTTTACAAAGTCAGATTTTAAGCTGTAGAATCCAAATTCTGTTATACTAATGTAGAACCAGTCATTCCATGTGATTTCAGTGAAATGACTCTGATTTTACACAAGTGTGATTAGAAGAATTTGATCCTAATCCCTAAGCTGCTATTGCAAGAAGTGCTCTGTAAAGCATAGCTTTCATTGTAGTCTGCTTTCTGCTGCACTTGCACATGGGGACTTTGAAGGCAGAGTGTATTAGTTGCCAAGCTGTGCAAAAACTGAATATTTCTTTACCTTTTATAATCTTCTGATGCTGTGTTGCTTGCAGAGCATATGAAGTAGTTGTAGGTTAGGATTACAGAGGAGGAAACAATTCTGCAATGCAGTGTGAGCTTTTCACTATTTGAATTCTGAAACATTCATGAAAACAACATCCTCATGACTTCAACACAGATCACATGCAGGTAGATACAATGCACAATACTGATCTTGTCTCTTCAGGCTCTATTTGAACAGTTAGCCATCTTTTTTTTTTTTTTTTTTTAAGTTAAATTTAATGTGAGGAGTGTCTCTGCAGCAGGAAAAGTTTAAATCAGTCTGAAATGGCAGTCTGTCAGCATGTAATGTTCGGTGTGTTTTAGCTTCTTGCTTCATAAGACACCGGCACCTATCTGAGATGGGACAACGCTTGTTTTTCTTTTCTTTTAGTTTGCTCCTAAAGCATAAATATGGAATGAGGGGTCAATTATGGTAGCTTTGTTTTAACAGGAATTCTGTTCTAATAAAATATTTACGTCACCCGTCATCACTTTCCCAAATGCACTCAGAGTTCGTGTCAGTGCTCCCGGCCCATCACTTGTTGTACGGAACGCAGGCCGGCAATACCACGGTCGAACACGCGGGTCCTGCAAGGGGCTCCGCAACGTCACCTTCCAGTTCTGTCCAGGTCCCTTTCTCAGGACTATAGCAAATAGTAGAAGATTTGTAGGCTCCCTGTAGTAGAACAAAATGTCATATGTGTCAAAATGTCAAATGTGGCTTTGGTAAAATCCACAAAGTCACACATCAGCTCTAAAGATAGTTGAAAGTGACTCAAGGCCACTCTAACTTAAAAGCTCTTTAAGAGGTTTTGATTTTTTCAGCAACCAGCTGCTGAAAATCAGTCTCATTTACAAGCACCTCATAAGCAGAACTGTAAGCATATAGTCCCATCAGTCACTTTTTCCAAATTCCTTCTGATTTTCAAATTACTCCATATCAGTGAATAGAGTGTAATAATAACTTATCTAAATGGAGAAGCACAAAGGTGAAAAAACACTCCATGCTCTCCACAAGCTGAAAACTAACCCGAAGCTGCCCCTGTAGCTAATTCCCCTCTCCTCTCCATTCTATCTACATATTATATGGACACAAGAACCCAGAAGGAACAGAAGGGTGATTGTGGAAAGCAGGTACACACCATACTCCAGCTGTAGCCTCCCACCAGGTAAATACTGTCATCCAGGACTGCGCAGCCAGGGCCACTGCGACCCTCCAGAATGGGAGTCTGCAGGATATTCCACTGGTCACCTTTTGGATCGTAGCATTCCACAAGCATTACGTCAAGATGGGAGAAACCTGGATGAGGGCATCAAGAAAAGAGAACGTGTTATGACACGCTGTTGTGTTACTTATTTTACTAATAAGTAATTTCACTTATACATGAAATAAGTAAAATTTAAATTTTTAAAAATGAATTATTTAAATGAATATATTACATTTATTAAATGACAATTACAATTATATTATTACAATTTTCAAACATTTTTCTAAAAAATATTTTCATATACATTTAAGCCAACTTCTGTAACACGAATGCTTCGTTATTTCAATTCAAATAAATCTGTTGAAGGTTTTTACCATTAGTGCTACAGTCTTCTACAAATCATGAGTCCATATAAATCCTGACCACATCAGGAAACACTCAGTAATAAATTATCAATGACACAAGCAGATTCAAACAAAATTCTTCCTTTTCTGTCAGCGCTAATACAAGTTTGAACACGTAGAAAAAGACCGTCCTGGCAGTTTTTCTCAAACTTCAGCAGATCCAATCTATTCAAAATTGAATGGATTGAATTTCGCTCAGAAATCAATGTCTAAAAAGTCCAGGGAGAGCTTAGACAACTGATGCCACTTGGTTCTGAAAGGACAAAGTGCTTAGCATGATGGACATGATGTGCAGGACCAGTTTCAATTTTCCAGCTCATTTAAGGTGTACCCTAAAGCACACAGCTGGGGTAAGGTCTTTAAGGTAACAAAAAAATGTAACCACAAAAATGGTGGCCCCATCTTTCCCTGGTAGGCCAAAACATGCTCCAAGCAACTGCTGCTGTTTGATCACCAAAGGGCAGAGGGGCCTCAGCTCAAGATTCTCAAGCTGTATCAGTTAATATGAATTAAGTGAGCTGAACACAGACACTGAATACAGGAGTCCCTGTTCCTGCTCTAATATTTAGGCAATTTCCTATTTCAAACTACCTTCTTTATCAGAGCACTGCATTAAAAGTATGGCTTTCTTAATATGTTGAAGTGCTTTTCTTAACCCTTCTGTCTTCTCTTCAATGTATGACAGCAAAGAGAGGTAAGATTTTCTGTAAAAAAGGGTATTTGGTGATATTGGCACTTCACAAGGGAGCTGCTTGCTCCAGTATTATTTATGTCTGGAATGAAATAGTATGAAATAATTCATAATAATATGAAAAAATTATTTTCTGCTTTAGGGGTTTCAAGAGGCCATTAAAAGGTCACCATTGTGCACCTAGAACCTGTCAAATCCTCTATAACAAACTGCAGTATGCACATGACTAGCTGTGATGTGGTAAATGCACAGCTAACACTACTTCACAGTTCAGCTTTAGAAAGGGGGACTTTGCCATGGAGCCCTGCTATTCCCTGCCAATGGAGAATTTTTAACATTTCATCCACACTTCAGTCCCCTCCCTCCTCCCCGTCCTTGCAGTTCTTCCTTTTGTTTCACTGTATAGGAGAAATCATTTTTTTTCCCAAAAGTCCTTTTACCAGCCAGCCACATCTTTCCAGAAACCTGGATGTTAAATACCTCTCACAACAGTGAGCAGTTCAAGCATAACAAAAGCACCCAGGACAAAAGTTGTAGAGGCAGAAATGCAAGGCTTATTAGAAGTAGGTGAAACTGTGTGGGGAAAAAAAGGTGGCAGAATGGAAGCAATTCAAGCCTCTGCAAGCCAAAGCATGTGCTTTAGCTTGAGGAGAGCTGTGACAGGTTTTACTTTTGTAGGAAGAAAAGCCAACACCGTGAAGCACTGAAACCTACAAAATTTGCAGGTGTTCATGTGCAAGCAGCTTTTGCCCTCTTCACCTTACAAGGTGCAGTCCATGAACACCCATCACAGCTGGGGGTGGGGAGTGGAGGCACAGCAGCACTGAACCTGCCTGCAGGGTTTATGCACCAGTACTGTTTATCAGGGAAAATTTACATCTGGGACTTTGTCCCTTGCATGCTCCACAGACACTCAGATCTCCAAAAGCAGCATGTGGCTTTTCAGTGTCATGGGAACCCATGACCTGGTCTTACTGGCAGTTAACACATTTTAAACTTTTTCTTCTATATGATGATTTTCTCTTTTGTTGTTGGGAGTCTTTTATTTTTTTTTTTTTTTTTGTTTTAAACATTAATGGAGAAAGAAAGTGAATATAAACTATCAAATATTATCGTGGGATGAAGGAGCAGGAGGTGTGCTTTTTCTCAGTGGCCGGATTAAGAAGCATCTTTAACAGCAATGACATACAGGTATTAAGATAAAAATACCAGATGCCTAAGCAATAGTTATTTTAATATGAGACCTTTTCAAAAGATGGAAACAAGAGACATCTAAAAAGAATTATAATAAACAAGCTACATTTAATACTAAAAAGGGATTAAAAGAGACTAGTCCTAACATTTAATGGCTGGAAGTTTGCTTTTTTTTTCTTTCATTAAATCAGGAGCTTGTTTTTTGTGTGTTGCTCTGAATAAAGCCCTCTTTAACTGCACACTTTGGAAAATGATTTACAGAGGAAAATATTGCTGGTACTTTTGGGTCAAAGAATAATCTGTTTGTTTCATTGAATTCTTGGTAATGACAAATTGTCCATGCCTTTGAGTAATGGAAGCTCCCATTTTTATTATCTAAAGCATTCATTACTCATATATTTAATGTACTGTTATAATTTTAAAATAATTTGCATAAAATGTTTTTAAAATTGCTGGCTCAAGTGTCCTGTTAAATTGTGTTGCTTGGCTTTTAATGTATTTAACAGTGACTGTCCAACAAAAATACTCTTTATCAGAGACGTGGGACACTGAGATACTTTTTCGCTGTTAAAAATGTGACCTTTCAAATGATTTCCTCCAATGGCATACAGTCGATCATTCATTACAGCCAGAGTGTGGATTGCTCGTTTTGTGTTCATGTCCTGTTTTCGGGCCCAGACGTCCATCACAGGGTCATAGCAGTACAGCCAGGGGACGTATTCTCCATTGTGAACACCTCCTGCAAAGTAAATACACATCAGTTAATTAATATAAATAAAAACACTGTGCTGCTGCAGGAATCTACCTCTCCGGTTTTGGGATTCTGCGGTTTGTTGGGGATTTTTGATGGTGGTTTTCTTGTCATACGGCAGGAATTATTCAAGACACTGGCCTGAAATGTATATCTTGCCATTGTGCACGGCTCCTGCATGGGCTGCCAGGGGTTGTGGTAACGAGGACACGTAACGCCACTCGTTTGTCTCCAGGTTGTAGCACTCGACGCTGGACAAGTAGCCAGTTTCGTTTCTTCCACCGATGACGTACAAGTTCTTGTCAAGGCGGCAGGCGTAGAAACTGGCTCTCCTGGAGGACAGGGCAGAACACAACAAAACAAGCCAACAACAAACCAATTAGCCGTGTCAAACATTTTCCTTCCCCTCTCCAGCTGGCTCCCTGAACTAAGAGAGCTGCTCCTTCACATGCTGCATCAGAGAGAAGTGTCCAGGAACTTCACATGCTTACAGCTATCCTAGAGACTCTGGCTGCTTTGCCAAGCAAATACACAATACTCCACATGAAGAAAATACTTCATTTTTGTGTCAAAACAATTAGGCACACACAAAACTGCCAGGAAATACCCCTTCTCAAAGCTGTTTGTTGCTTTTTCACACCCATGAAAGATAAAAAGGTGCTCATTAATGTATGGGGCATTACCTTGTAAGGGATATAACAACTCAGTAAGACAAAGTGAAAAATGAGGTAGATAATGTAACAATAATAAATTATCTTGACATTCACTTTCTTTATGGTCCTTCAAGGGTCATTGTTCCCAATTTACTAAGAGAACCACATCATCAAAATTTTTCTTCAATTATCATTTTTTTCTTCTTTCTGCAGTACTGCAAATAGAACAACTTTCCTTATGCTAGCCACAACACTACATTTCCACCCTTTAACTCAAATGAGGTCTGTCTCCATCCAACTAACCCTGAGAAAAGTTTTGGCCACATGTCTGCTTTTACATGCAACTCAGGTGTGTAGGAAAAGAATTAAGTCCTCTGGCCAGGACTGTCGTGCGTGTATCAGTTTGTATTCCTCATGCCTCCAAAATTATGGCGAGTGTTTGTTGCTGAAGTAAAAATTGAGCAGTAGATGATTTTGAGAGACGATGGTTGGTGTAATCTACTCTCAGGGAAAGCACCCTCGATCATTCAGTACCAGGAAGGTTTGCTAGAGTAGAGACCTTCTATTTCAAGCTGCAATAACATGAGAAAGTAAACTGCAAAAGAGCACAGATGGGCTAGAATGAAGAGCTGTACAAAAGATTGAATTACAAGAGTTGTCAGTCCCCAGCATAAGATTTTCTCCTGGGTGAAACCAGAATGACATGGGAGCCCAATGAGCAGGCAGGCCAGGCACAGCAAAGTGTAGCTCTGACAGCTCCTGAAAAGCAGGCACTCTGAAGTGTGGCTGTAGCTTGCCAAACCCTGCTCTGTGGCTGATTCAATGCACTCTGGTCTCTGCCCAGATGCCTTAATTTAAATCTGGGAGCAGCTGCATATTTCACTCCTGAATCATGCACTAAGTCTTGGGGCCTTGATGATCACCTGCACCATCAAGGACTTGAACTTGCAGACCTCTGCAAAGCATTTGGATGAGCAGGGGTACACACAGAGCACAGCAACCTTAATGAACAGCTTTGGTACGTCCAGCTCCTTCCCATGCTTCCCAAGAGCCATTCCATGACCAGGTGAGCTAGCAAAGTCTGGTGTGCCTTGTCCCTAACCTGACATCTAGCCAGGCATGTTCAGGAGCACTTCCTTCAGAGAAGGCAGGAATAAGATCTTGCTCTTTTGCACAGCTACCTATTTTCACAAAAATTGTAGCATCCTTTAACATTTTGGAGAAGTCTTCTTCTTAGTTAAAAGTGTCTGAGACTGGCAGGTGGTTTGTAAGTTGAAAGAGAAGTCAAGTGGACACCAAGAGATACAGCCATAGAAGCAGCAGGGCTGGCTGGGCATTCAGGGAACAGATTTGATGCATCAGGCTCGTTTCTGACCTTACTTTTTTAATTTGGTATGCACAGGGCTCCTCACCAGCCAGGGTCACTGAACATCTCCTGTTCACTTCTTTGCTTTCACCCTGCCTGCACATGGGCAACTTGGACGGTGTGGGACAGAGCCCCTTTCTGAGTGGGCTGGGAACAATACCACAGGGAAGACTTCTGATAAAACCCGTGGAAGTAGGAGGACAGGAATACTGGCAAGTGTCTCCAGATCAACTGATGAATTAAAAAAGACCATTTAATTTATCTGTCAGTGGGCAGATAGAAGCTGATGGCATATTTTGCTCCGCATGGTCAGGCAGCAAATTGTGCATCTATGTTTTTAGCCTGATATTCTATGGAAACAAAGCTAGTTTGATTACACTGTACATGTACCCATATCTGCCTGCTGTTGTCTCCTAAAAAAACCCCTGCTGACTGATTTCACTCTAATTTGACAGAGGCTGTAGGTGTTACCGGCAATCAAGTGTGTATAAGCTTTCTGAGAATATGTGATGGGCCTGAGGCAACACAGCCCACAGTTGCCCCCAAAAGTAGGAAAAGCTGCAGAGGTCACCTCCTGTTATACATGAGAGCCTGCATAGGCAGGTACACATTTTTCAACTCTCCTGTGTCCAGCAACCACAAGTCACAAAACCAGAGGATGCCTGTTGTCAGTGCTCCCACATCCACTTTTCTGTCCTTGAGCACCTTCTCTGGTGAGCCCATTAACAAACTGCTCTTGGCATGTTTTGCCTTTTCTTTTCTTTCTTTCTTTTCTTTTTTAGTTCAGGTTTAATGAACAGAGGTGGACACAACTTGCATGCATTATTCTCTTAACTAGGATTTCACTGATGATATTCTGTATGTGTACTCCTGATTTCATCCACACAGTGTCACTATAAGGAGCAAAAATGAAAGCATCAGCATACTTCACTCTTCTGCTTGGATGTGAACATTCACTCAGCTTCTGTCACAAATATTTTAAGCTTTCTGGGATTTTTTTAGTTTTCAGTGATACAGTGTGTAAGGGCATGCTGTTACAGTGTGCAAAGGCATGCTGTCAACTGATGACTTTTAAACTGCTGCAAAATATGATTCAGATTAAACTATAATACAGCAATCTTTGCATGGCAACTTTCCCCTCAATACTGAGAAAACACTATCCATTCTAATGAGATAACTAGAATGTACCTCAGGATATGGACAATAAGACAATTATTGTGTGATTTTCTCCAGACTTGGAAATACTCGATGTTCACTGGTCTCCTAAATGCTTTTCCTTCCCACCCCTTCACCCAACCATCAACCCAACCAACTTCTCCTTTCAAGTGTACACCTATAAAAGGGAAGATTTTCCTCATGATTTTCACACATGATGAATTTATGCCCTGAAACACCAAATAGAACTACCAGTCTGAGGTTTAAAGTTATCAATGCTGTTACTGATAGTTGCAGTATCTGCACCTGATTTCAGAGTCCCTTATAGAGTGCATGCTTTGCTTTTTAAAAAATAAATAATCTTAACAGGGGTTGGCATTACTATTATTATAGTCAAAGATAAAAAATAAAATGTGAAAATTTTATCTCTTTTTCTGTGCCTTTTCTCAGCTCACTCAGCCTCAGAGAATACACTGACCTGCTCACTTCCACTTCTTCGGAACCTGATACAATGCCATGCTTTTTGCTGGTCTCCAAACAACACTTTTTAACTCAGAATGTAAGAAAAAGCAAGTTGTTTTAAATGCTGTTTTGCTCCACACACCTTGAAAAGCTCTGTGTTGAGCTGGCAAAGTGCAACAGCTCTGACTGAGGTGTCCGGCTGAGGCTCGCACCACAAGTTCAGATACAGCTGCTACAAAGACTGCATCACAGTCTAACTGAACTGTTCTGCAAAAACCTTCCTGTTGTTATGGCATCATCAGGCAGATGTGTAGTTCCAAAGCTTATGAGTCACTTGTTGGTTCTCCAAACAACAAACTCCTGAAAACAGTACATACTTTTCAAAAGCATCTATATTTGAGATGTTCTTCAAATGAAAAGAAAGTAAACTTGGCTTTAAAGAAAATACACTGGTGACATTGAATCCATAATGGGATTAGACTTTTCTTTATAGCTCACACAGTAAAATCAATCAGGTATGGATTTTGGCATGTGAGATAAAAGTTTACTTATCAAATATTTCATACAGATGTTTGACTCGAGAATATACTGCATGTGAACGAGTCCCACATTTACCTAGCAGTCATTTCAAAGGAGCTATTATAGTCTATCCAGCCAATTATTCTCAGACTAAAATTCCTAAATAGGTTTTGACTTGATGGACCATAATGACTCAGAAAAACCCATTTAACAGTCTGTCTTGTCAATGGTGCCTGCATTATGCCAGCAGAGACAGGGCATGACCCTGTACTCCTAGCAGGGGGAAAATAGCCTGGTGACTTTAATGGGAACTTTATCTCACTAAAGGAGCTGGGAAAGAAAACTGCATAAAAGCTCACTCTTATTTGCATGATCTTCTACAAACTGGGCCAGTCCATACCTCTGAAAGCTGTAAAAACTCTGAGGAAGTCATTAGGACTAGGCAAACAAACCATCAAAAACATTTTAGAGAGCGAGTGTAAAATCTCCTTTTTCCAGCTACAGCCCTACTGCTTAGGAGCCTTTAAAGAAAAACAAAGGGCAAGGCTATGAGCTTTGTATCCTGAACAAAAGAGGTGACAATTAACGTTGTCATAGCAAAGCCCCAGGCAGAAGGAACTATGTATGAGTGGACCATTGTATTTCAGTCCCTCCGCAAGGAGCTGTGGTGTTCATACCTTATAGTTTATTAGGGGCAGGAGCACGGGGCACAGCTGAGTTTTGGCCTCCTGGCTGAAGGTAGCAGCTTCCACCAGAGCACAAGGCCAATCACCTGCCACACGGTTTTCCAGGGAAACACAACTGGCCAATGTGGAGGTGGAAAAATTCCTACTGCCTCCTTTCTCCAACCCTCAGCTGCCTGGTTCTGCTTTCTGTAGTTTGTCAGCCAAATAAACCCAACTGCTCAGCCAGCTGCCAACACCCCTCAGGAATTTGGCTTGGAGATACCCAGAGGACCTAATCAGGACTCAGATTAGGCTCCACAGAGGAGGTCCAGGCTCCATACAAACACCAGTTGGTCTCCTAGTCAGTCTCTCACCTCAGAAGGGATGACTTGCATGGTGATGCCCAATCTGATGCTCACCACCTGTCTCCCCCATGCCAACACCTAAACCGGCGGTGACTCACTCTAGGAAGCTGAAGCAGAGGGGAAGGTATCCCTCTGTTTTAAAGTAAACAATCACAGCTGTGAAGGTTATCCCACAGGGTTGGTGGGAATGAGGGAGAAGGCTTCGTGCTGCCAAAGTACGGACTTAGGTCAATTAAACTGAATCTTGAACAAAGGTCCTTCAGAAATTCTGCAGACTGACATTTCACCCCTGGAAATTTGAAGACAGCCATATTTCCAAGCATCTCGTAAGATACACCCTGAATCACAAGGCTGTACTGAATTCAGTATGTTTATGACTGCCAAACACCTGAATAGTATAGACAGTCAACAAAAACCCAGAACTGTTATACTGACATAGAATAAAGAAATCATTTGAGGGAGACATTGTGAGATCTTTTGTACATGAGATCCAAGGGAAAATGAGTGTTGAACTGAAGGAAGGACACTGAATGTTTTCTTCAAACAACATTGTAACTTTGGATCTTCTGCCTTTGAGGTTCTTCTTACCAAATGTGCACAATTATTCAGGTTTACAGGATTTTTTCCTGTCAGGGTAGGATTTAAGATCCACAGTTAAGTTTACGTCATCTTTATGAGTCATTGCTCAAGTCTCCATCCACCTTTGCTCCTTGGTACACAGCAAGATTAAAACATGAGCTTCTCTAATATGCATTTACTGACAGCAATTTCACTCAAAGACCACCTAGGATTAAGAGTCCTCTGACAAGTGGAGACATGTTCAGAAGAGCTTTTCATAGCTGGTGTGGTGAAACAGGATGCAGTCAACATATGAAAGTTTCAGTTCTCTCTAAGATATCTGACTGTAATTACCGCTTGTTTACTGCAAACTCATCATGACACTTCAGTCAGGGAACATGACAGGACACTATGGAGACTTCAGGAAAATCCTTCAGACCGTACTCGGGCAACCAGTAATTGCATAAAGTCCATGGCTATTTTGCATGAGTTAGCACTGCAGGACTTGGCATCTGGAGTTCTGAATTTGAAAAGTTTTAAAAATTAGGAGACAAATGGGCCACAACTGCATGCTGCAGTTTTATCTGTGCTTTCAATACTTCTATAGGCCTCCTTACTCCCAGAACTAAGCCAAACCTCAGCTGCTCCTAGGATGAGAAAACAGAAATTGAAAAACACATAGCAGGTTTTTACCTCTCTTGCATGGGTGGAAGTTGTATCCAGCTGTTAAACCTGGGATCGTATCGGCTAACAAAGTTTGTACTGTGTTTCCCTGTAAAGATAGATTATTTTGACACTCAGCTGTTTGTTTCATGTATTTAACATCATGATTGTAATATATATTACATATACTTCACAAGTTGACACCTTTTATGAAGGGTTCCCCCTTTTACAACAATGCATGATTACACTATGTGTACAGTAATAATTCAACAAATGGGGCACTGCAAGGCTTGAATTAGCAGTCACTAGCAGTAAAAGCAGATAGCGATTATTCTTGGTCTTTGTAATAAGATCTTGAAAATGTGTATTTAAATTTACTTATACATGCTGTGGTATTTTCACAGCCACAATAAATCACAGCACTAAACAAAATTACTGCCCAAAGAGGGCATCCCCACAATATCTTTATGACTAGAATTTTGTCAGGTAAAAAAAAATTAAAGGGAGAACACGTGCTTTTCTTTCTCCTTACATCATCTCTGTGTGGAACATGGCAAAAACCCATTGTGCAAATAACCAGGAGCTGCATAAGCCACCAGCATGGGGTATGCAGTGTTTGCACTAGATAGTTTATTCTACCATGTACTTTCAGTGTGAGTTAGGAGGAATTACAGATGTGCATCGAAGGGGGAATACACTCTTAAGAGTTTTATTCCAACTGTGTTAGCTAAAATATAAAGCGTGAGCAACATACACCAGCTAACTAGCTTCTCCCTGCTGTCAAGCCCAAGAACTGTGTTCATGTCTTCACGATATTAAGATTTCACCTTATTTTACATGCAGATTGACACCAAAGCAAGAAAACTGAAGCAAGAGAGTGCATGGCAATTTCCTGTAACACCTGAGACTTCAATAGATGAGCATTTTGAAAACAGAAACCTTTGTTTATGTATGTGTGACTAAAAAATTGAATTAGAGGCTTCACAGGCCAGCAGAATAACCTAACTGCATATGTCACAGTTCTATAAATGGTCACTGGGCATTCTACAAGGCGAATATTTTTGCATCAGACAAGCCTCTGCAGGATTGTCTCACTTTGCCTGCTTCATTCCACACTTACTTCAGCATGTGTAAATAGACCATCAAGACTGTAGAGAAGAATAACAATACAGCTAGAATTTGTATTCGTAGTAATTTAAGATCATGTTCTACAAGGAAACAGAGAAGGAAACCACACTGACCACTCTGGAAGTAAACTGATTTCCTCGCCATGTCATAAGCATGTTCTATATGAGGAGGGTAAAGCAGAAGACTGATGAGTAATGCAGCATTTCCCTTCAAATCCAGAATGGTGCCTAACGAGGACCACACTGAGCACCACTCAAAGACATGACCATCTCAGCACCATCTCAAGACACAGGGTGAGATTCCCATACTGTAAGGGCAACTGGTCATTCTGCCACTGGGCTTAGTGAAGTGAGGCTTTGCTTTTGGTCCTTATCTGGATTCCTTCAGTCTACACACACAGTTCAGAAAAAGAGGCATCGAGAGCTATAGATTCAGTAAGCAGCAAAACAGTAACAGCAAGCTTGAATAGGCTAGGTTTCACTGTCTAAGACATTTACTAATCTATTTCAAAAAACAGAATTCAAAATAATATAAATATTGATCCTAAGTTTAAACTTCTATTTTTAAATTTTTTTCTAGGTTTTTATGCTGCTGTATTCACTACATCCTGCAGCATTACTGGGACTTCAGTGCTCATTAGTTATACAGCAGCTTGTTCATTGTTGTCATACAAGTCTGTAATTTGGCTGCCCAACACGTGTCATACACATACTCAATACAAACACCATGTATGTGGAAGACTGTAAAGAGTAACAGGGTAGAAGAAGGGTTTTGTAAGCCTAGAGTGGGAATGCAGGATACAAATCTGGGTCCTTCACAGGAAGGGAGATGAAATCAAACTGGAACAGGCACAGAGAAGAGGTGCTATGGCAACAGGAAGAACAGAAAGTCTACCTTATGGCAGTGGACAAAGAACTTGGCCTGTTGCACCTAGAAATACAAAAGCTGAAAGGGGATAGGAGTGCTGTCTGTAATACTTTAGAGGAACAAATCTCCAAGAGGGGAAAAAACTGTTAAACTAAAGGCCAGCCTTGGCATGAGAACAAGGTGATTTAGACAGTCAAAGAATACATTTTACTGGATATCAGAATAAGGCTCTAGTGATTTAGAGCAATTCGATTCTGGAACAGCTTTCCAACAAGAGTAGTGGGGGCTAGAAATCCAACTGCTTCTCAAATGTAGCTTAGAAAATTTACAAAATGGGACTGTATGATGCCTGTGATCGCAGGGAAAGGAGTTGATGACCTACTTAATCTGCCTGGTGTAACTGGTTCGACTGCAGTTTAAGTCTGGACTTCAGTTTGAAAGAGAACTCTGGCTATTTTTTGCCTTGTGCATCAGTCAGGAGATTGCACATGTTAGGATGCATCTGTTCTGTCAGAACACAGAACTTGGGACAAGCGAACAAAAATCAGGATTTGCAAGTCAGGGTGATGGGACAAAAGGAGGCAGATACTGTTCTCTGCTCTGCAGCCATGCTAGAAGGTGATGGGCTCTGAAGGTTATGAAGGTTGGTCTTAAATCCATGCCTATATTGTGCACCCTGCTTTCATCAGTGTTTACTCATGCAAGAACCCTTTGTGACTGGAGAGGCATAGCTACTGGAGGACATAAAAAAGTGAGAAAAAATGTCTCCCATACTTTCTGGGTTGTCAGGAAGTCAGTGGAGCATGAAGGAGGCGTGAGCACTCCTTGGAGTCCATGCAGTTTCTCAAGAACCTCAAGAATTTCTCAGACAGTCTGATAGCTAAAGCAATGTCTTTCCATTGCCACCATCTCCAAGATAATTCTTTACACTGGAAAAACCCCTGGATTATTCTCATTTGAAGCAGAAGTTTTGTAAAGCTTTGGCAAGATGGTTCAGGTCCACTTGAAGTCCCCCCTGTGCTCTGAGGACAGCAGACAAGGGCCTTTACATAAATACAAATGGGCATGTGTGAGCTGTCCCCATGTAGCTGCACACTTAGAGCAAAGTGGTTTCAAGAAAGAATATCCCCAGCAGTAGCGCAGGATGTAGTTTATGATTTCAGGTCCACTTTCAGTGACAAGTAAGATCCATTTGATAAAGGGATCAGTATAGCAATGCTCATACCTTTTTTATTGCTATCTTATCTACGGAAAAAAATCCCAGCACTGGTGTTCACAGGACAGGGAAATCGGAAGATGTCTTCAGCAACATCCTCAGCCCAGGAGCTGATCCAGATCTAGGCAATCTCAGGCCTTAGGCACTATTTACCTCACAAACAACTGTGCTTGTCTCCTATCTCAGATGCAAGATATGTACCCCTTTTACCATCTCTCCATCACCTTGCAAGTCAGTTTCCACATCTTTAAAATGTGTGTACTTCCGCTTCTGTTCTTTTACCCTTCATGTGACATGGCCATTTAATTATAAACTGTCTGGAACAAGGTCTGCCTATCGATATGCCTACCACTAAATACAACAGGGCCCTCACTGGATCCTAAAGGAAATTGTCATTAGTGATACTGCACTGTCTCCTGCTTCAAATAAAGGACATTCCACAATAGAACTAAGGGGCCCTTCTCCTAAGACAAGTAGTGATATTCTTAACTACACCAGAAACATGCTTATAGGGTGGCCTGGATTGTTTGTCTCAGGTTTTAGGGAGTGAACAGATGTAACAATTTTCTATAATTTGGTTTAGTGCAGATGCTGAAATGGGGTATTCACAATAAAATATATGCAGTATATGTAATTTCAGCTGGATCCTCTGGTGTTTTAAAGTAAAAATGTGTACCTGCAAGCTGTTTTATGGTTTCTCAGTCATAATTATCTCTGTTACACAGACTGCTACAACTACAACTCTTTCTTCGTGTGCAAGCTTTTTAACAATGTCTTGACAATTCTGTGAATTTTGCAAGGCATGGTATTCTCCTTTTGCTTTGCTCAGAAGCCTGTTAAATTGTTTAATTTCTCTTTGCGGTAAATTTATGAAGTAATCAAATCAAAGAAGGTAGCAGCAGATAATCTATATGAGAAGCTCTTGCACAAGACTGAAAAAAGGATCAGTTTAAGAATCTCAAAGTCTAGATAATTAACACATTAACAACTTGAGCCGCGAGTATCTTGTTTGACAATAGAAAAGAAGCATTCATCTACTGCAATTGCATTATTATATTATGACTGGAAGGAGCCTGGAAATGAAGGTTAAAATTCTTAACAGCTGCTGCCTGGTGCATGCACTTGAAGTCTGTTCTGCTGCCTGTGGCATTTCTCAAGGGAGGTGGGAGCTGATGAATGACAGAGATGCTAATGCTAAAGTATCAGATATTTATTATATCAGTACTAAAGAGTAGCCTTTACTAGGTTCAACAATTAGACTGAAGGTCCTCAAAATCCCTTGCTAATTACTACATCAGCTGACCTGACCGACAGGAAGGCACAGGAAGGCAGGAAGGCAGATGCTCCCTTTGCCTTTTAATATTCTGTACATACCATTAGGGTTCCACTGGTCTTCTCCTCCCAGCACGAACAAGAAGTTTTCCACTTCCACAACACAGTGATGGGCACTGTTGTATGGCATAACTGCAAGCAAAGCAAGAATTCTTTGTCAGCTCAGGACATTGATTTTATCAAATATTTCCTCTTTACCATCTGCATGAAATAATATGAGAATGTGTCACCCCAGGCATGTACGAACACTGACGTAGCAGCAGACAAAGCCACTCATTAGTGAACTTATGTAATTCAATTTTGCAAATAATTAAGGAAAAAATCAGGAATTCTGGTCCCTCAGTGCCCCCTTACCTGCCCAAGTACTGTACATGCTGATCTAAAAAGAACTTGTAAAAAGGGGTGAAGTTGCGTGATATTTCCCTGAAAATAAGCAGATGCTAGGAATCGTAGTATGTTAGAAAACATTAAAAAAACCCCTCATCCCAGCTTTGTTCTGCTGGTAATGTTTCCACAACAAGAGTCAGTATGTTCAGTAGCTTTCTATTACACAGCAATGAGCAAGCTGCATTTCCATACAGTTTTAAGTTTTTAAATTAAGGTCCTGCTGATTTAATGCCTTTTCCAAATGTATACGCTTAATTTCCTGTACAATGTCATTAGCAGCACAATCACACATCTTCTATTCATCTAATCAGGAAGCCCTTTGTTAACAGAGATCAAAACTGTGGCATTAGATTTGCAATATCCCTTTTTTATGGGGGGAGGTATCATGATTACTCTGGACCCGCTACAGATGCAAACATCTATTTCTTAAAATTTACATTTTCTCTGCAAATGCTAAAACACAAAAACAAGGATTACATGTACATAATACACACATATTATTGCAGAGTGCCATAGCCAGTATAATGATATTATATAGAAAATGTGAACTTATACAGCATTAGTTACTATACCACACAGAGTAGTTTTGGCCCAGTGACACCAGTAGGAAAAATGATGTCCTTGTTCAGCTCATCATATGGGCACCTTAAATCTAGGTGAGGACAAATGGGGAGGTGATGTGCATGTACAGGCAGGGAACTTATTGCTTGACACGGATCAACAGAGCACTTAGGAAACCAGTGCAGTGGGAAATCAATATGACTCAGGGCCAGCTCTTACTTTGTGCTCTTTTGCCAATGCCAAAAAAAAAAAAAAAAAAAAAAAAGAGGCAGCCTATCTCACACTTGGATTATTTTGGGTGATATATCTCTCATTTCATTTGTTTTATTATCTTTTATTTTTCTCAGAATGCAGTTGTGCAGTATAGCATATGCAAATAATAATAATAAGAAATACGCACAGCTTTGCTATCTAGGACACATTTTCTTAAAGATCAAGTGGGCTCATTTAAGCTTCTTACTGAAGTTTTTGCCTAGGCAATGATGAATAAATAAGGTATGTTTTTAGTTTCTAGTAAAGGTCGAGTATCTTCTTCATAGTCCATGTTCTTACAAGCCATGTAAGTGAAGCAGTTCTTAAATTAGGCAGCCAGGTACAGTGAAAGTTCATTAATTACGGTTATTTGTTACTGATTCAATTTATATTAATTGGGAACTAATCTTATACTAGACACTGCAGAAGATTTTATACTACCTAGAGATTCCTACAGTAGGATGAAAGAATGAAGTCCATTTCTGCTATCTTCTGAGACACCATATCATCATCACCTCACTCTTTGGTCTTAGACATTCTCCTATTTTAAAATATTCTCTCTCAAAACCACAGAACTCTTCTTGATTTTGTGGATGCTTGTAGTAAATAAGGAATTTGGTCTCCTATGAGAAATTTGCTGCCTTCCTTAGATGCTTTTTGGGACCCTTCCTCTCAAGAAGAGACTCCCCAGGATCAGTCTGTAACAGCTCCAAGTTTTAAGTAATACAGTGCTCTGTTATGGTTTCCAATTAGGTCCAAGCTGGTGGTTGTACCCTCAACCTCTTCTGTTGGTCAGTCTGGAGAGCTCCAGCATTTATAGAAAAAATTGTCTGCAGGCAGCAAACATGCATATTTTTCACGTTGTATTTTCACTTTTGCAAACATTTGTGTTTATTTATCCACCATATTGACACAAACAGGGTCAGTAGAGGAAGAAATTTGGCTTTAAGCTTTTCTGCTGTTCCCATGCATATAAGGTATGCAGTAAGACTCCCATAATTATTATGATAATTAAACCTTGAAAACTAATGGCTTAATCCTGGCTCCTACTGAAATTGATGGCAACATTCCTACTGATACAGGATTGGGCCCAGATGACCCAAACTACCATCCATAACTCACAGGAAAGTTAAAAGGAAGCTTGCCTTAGAAAGAAGGGTAGTATTTGGCCTTCAGAAAGAAAGGTGACTGCAATAAAACACTGCAGACCTTTACTGTGACCTTTGTTTCTCTCAGAGCTTTGGGGAAAACTCTGTTCTTAGTCTCATGAATCTACCCATGGGGCTGAAGGGAGCTGGACAAAACAAGGAGGATGGAGCAACACCGTGGACATGTAAGAGGGAAGGAATTCTAATTGGGAAATCAACCACCTCAAAGTCTTTCTCCTTCAGCCCTCAGAATCAGGAGTTATACACAGAAATCAAAACTATGTGAATGAACAATATTTTTTTCTGGTATAAAATGTCCTTTGAGAGCACAGAAAACTTGCACTAAACCCTATGATTTTTGTGAACATACATCCAGATAGGATCTAACTCTTCATAGACAACAGTCAAAATTACATAGCAATGAGCACGCTAAATTCAGTATCTGGTAGAAGCACTCAAACTCACTGCTCTTGCCAGGGTGTAACAGGAGGAATTTGGCCCATCACACAGTCTGCCCAGGCTGCTGCTTTCATTAATTTCATATGAGTCTTTGTCTGCTGTTTGGTTTTAATAGTGTGAAAATCCCATCCTCTCATTTTTTTATTTCAACTCATTGGAACACCTGCCTGCCCCACAAAAAGGGTATTTGAAGAGAAGTTGGTACGCCACGCTCAAACACAGCCCGGCGTGAGTTTTTAGCGTGTCAGTCAGTGAGTTAGAGGGAAAGGGTAAGGAGAAGCTAATCAGGATGAAATGAGATTAAAGGCTGTCTAATTTTACAGCAACTGTGATCCATCAGCCACTGTGAAAGTGACAGTGGAAATGAATGATGGAGACAGACAGGTGGGGCTGTACATTTCACTGATTTATCCTCAAATGCACTGGGCCTTATTTTATTGAGTGAACATGACCGCATTTATCATGACTGTCATCTAAACCCACTTCCCTCCATTTAAAAAGGTCACTTTACTAGGAGGGAGTAGGATAGAGGCACTTTCAAAACAGATTTAAAATTTAATAACACATGTTTATAAAACCCTGTGCAAAAATTCTTAACTTTATTAAAAACTGATTTAAAAAGAAAGTGAAAACACTACTAAAAGGAGGAGAAGATAAAAAAAGCCATGGTCATCTGAGAAACATGCCAAGGTGATAGGTGCCAGGGAAATATGTGAGATAGACAGATATAAATAGAGTAGTTGGAGTGGGCAGAAACAACCTCTCCTAAGTCCCTGCCCCTCACACATATTTCCCAAAGCTCAGGATGCCCATGCTTTCCTGCACCAAGAGAATAAACAAGTGCAAACAGCCCTACTGAAGACAGCACTCCCACCAGCCTCCTTCCCATGCACTTGATGTATGATTGGTAGGAGACACTCAGTAAGGTGGAGGGAATTTCTCAGGTACAAATATGTAACAGGCAAAGCTGTCTAGGTCAAAACCTAATGGAAGATTTATATTTGAGAATGATCTGGAAGGCAGTGGAGTCCAAGACTGCAGTGGTGTTTGCTAAGAAATACTCCACTACACAAACATCAGTGACATTGTGCAGGAGATGACCATGGTTCTACAGATAGAGATGCAAGTGGAAGACACAGCAGCACTGCATACCAGTATAGATATCCCAAGAAGAAATTCCTGATATATGCCAAAGCTCAGCTAATAAAAAGCACCAGACAATGTTCTGGGACCTACTTTCAAAATCAGAGACCACAGGTTATAGCCAAATGCTCATGAAATCAAACACTCTCAACTGTGAAGCCTGTGAGGTCAACCAGTTGCAATTTTGCTTCAAAGGCACCTCCATGATACACCTCATGCATCTAACAAGCAACAATGTGTGCTCTTTGTCTCACCCAGTTTTGCTTAGTTTCTGCCAATTATTGCCCATTTAGGAAACAGCACCTGGTTATTCTCCGTAAATTAATCAAAGGGTCATCAGTTCCTACTTCTCCTTACACCTTTCCCTGGCTATTGTTGCTTCAACACTAACTACCAGGGAAGAAGACAGAAGGAGAATGAGCTCTGGTCCCAGGAGACCTGAAATTTGTGATACAGGCTATAGCCATTCCCCTGCTCTGCTAAATACTCCTTTCAGAAATTCTACTCAATTCCTCTACACAAAACAAAAAACCAAAACAACCCCAAACCAGAAAGCCCAAAACCAAACCACAACAACAAAAAACCCCAACCCCACAGATTTTTCACTGTCCTGAATCAGTCAGCTACTTGAGACACAGGAGGTACTGGAAGAAAAGCCAAGAAATCTCTTTCTCAACTACTGCACAGCTTGAATGTAGCTCCTTCAAGACTCAGTACACACCAAGAAGTCATGCTCAGCATCTCTAATCCCCTGTGCATATGACGCATGAGAAGAGTGTGTTTCCAGAACAAAGATGTCATTTTCAGAGGACATATGGATTCAGTGATGACCTTCCACAATATTAACAGCCTATCCTGTTGACTACATAACATTCAACTACTGCTTCTTGAAACCTGGTTATTTCTACAGCTCTGCAGAGGGCAGTGCAATGAGAGATGTCTCTTTCCACAAAGGAGAAAGCTCCTACAGACTCACTTTAGGGGACTGTGATTTGCTCATGGCAGAGACACAATATTCATGCAGAGACACAACATTCATTTCATTCCCAACCCTATTGGCAAAATGCTGGGCAGACCACAGCTGGTCCAATTATTTCCTGAGAACAAAATATCAGATACTGTTCACCTTTCTGTGTTTCATACATCATTTGCAGAAAGATTATGCATTTATTATAGAAGGTTACTTGTTATTTCTCACCAAGGAGGTTACATAAATAAACACCACGATTCCTCTGTGAATTGTTCTCTTCAATTGTTTTTTATTTAATAATTATGGGGAAAGACTGACCACAAGAAGTACAAAATTCTGGCCTCGGTGAATGTGGTGGTAGTTTTGCACTGGCTTTAAAGGCATCAGATATTCATCCATTGGTATTTTCTACTCAAAAGATAATGAAAGAAAGTTAAGAGAATGATCAACATAGATGGAAAATACCCCTGTCAATATTCATGGCCAAACTGCATTCTATCACCTCAAATTCAAGGAAATACATGTGAGATGTTTTTTCTGGTAACATACCAATGTCAGCCTTGAGTCTGAGCTCAACTCACTGGGGGAAGCCTGAGACCATCCAACAGCAATTACCATAAGCAGGAAGTGTCACGATGAAGCACTGTGCCTCAAAGTCACCTTTGAGGTAATATAACTGATACAGCTCTGGTCCAGCTGCACCACTGAGAACAACATCAGCTCAACTGGAAACTTCACTGCCTCTTCCTTCCCATGACAGCTTTGTGGCAACTTCATTCAAGCCATCACAAGCAGGAGGGGCACAGAGCTGCTGAGTTCATCTAGGATACAGTCCATACTTCTACTGAGTGTGCAGGATAACATAAGCACCAAGAAAGAGTTATCTGAGCAGATCAAATTCCATTCACAACCCAGTGAATCACATTTCATATTAATTATAGTATTTCTCATTGTGAAAATATTTCTTAATGAAAAGTCTTTTTTTTTTTCATTCAAATGTCAAGAGTTATTCTTTTATACATTCTCTGGAGTAACACCAGCCAGGTTTTTCCAGAGGTCAGGGAGTTTCTTGGTTTAGTTGTTTTAGTGAGCTAAAATTTTCATATGTGACCATCAAAATAAGACACTTAAATTCATGCTGACACACCAGATCAGGAAAACATAACATCAGGAATAGCTGGCATGTTCGGCTCCCTCCGGAAATAAATTGCTTTAAAGTTACCTGGATGCAGGTTCTGAGTACAGACCTGTGTTTCAGTGGGTAAAATTCACCCTATGGCAGAAGGTTCTATTGGGTTTTCAGTAACATATATATTTGGCTGTTCGCATTAACAAATTTTATCCATACTTTTTAAAAGCTGCAAGCACCCATTTCATTTGGATTTCATTTAAATAAAGCTGCCTACTTGGATCAACAGTGATTAAATAAGGTAGATAAATACTGCACTCCCACCTTAAAAATTGATGTTCCTGTATCAAAACCCCAACACAATCTTCTCCATGAAGTGCACAGAAAACCTATACACACTCTGCTGTGCTCCCCTACTGCCTTCCCCATGTGCATTTCAGCTGCTGGTGCAGGTCTGAGAAGCTCCTGTAAGTGAGTACGCCAAAAATCCTGGCACAGCTTGGAGCAGAGGATATAATGCCTGGTCCTGTGGAAAGGTTCCAAGTTACAATTTTTCTTGTTTTATTATTCCCTGCTTACCCACCTACCAGCTGAAGATTGCCCCTCACCATCCAGATGCCCCATGGATTTCCACAGACCATTTATCAAGAGACACTTGTCCACCACCATGAGTTATGCAATGTTACCTCAGTGATGGTTGCTCCCCAGTAGAATATCTTGTGTACCTACTCAGGCCTGGGTTTACAGTCGGTGAAGTGGAGCCCAACATGTATTCCTGGGAAATGACATCTTGTCACATCATGACAGTCTCATGATGTGACATTTTGCACAACAAAAGCTTCTCATGGACGAAATGATGAGTAGTCCCTGATGGGAGAAAACCACTGCAGAGTTGCTAGAAAGCTCTGGAAAGAAATACTATTTTGTCCCACTGGGGGCTTTCAGATTCTCCAAGATGTCAGCTCAAAGACATGCATTCCCTTCTCCAACAGTGCCACAGGGCAGAAAACCGTAACCAGGAATTGTGTGTCAACCGCTTGTGACCAGCCGTATTCATTTATGGCCCAATTTCTACCTCACCTTGAGACGCACACATTGTCCTGGTCTCCTCTGAAAGCAACTTCCCAAGCTCAGAACAATCACAGCCCCTCCTTATGTTTCCCTGGCTGGATCCTGTTGATGCTCCTTGGGGACCCATGTCTTTAAAGGCATTCACCACATGCAGCAGTGTCTTATTTGGCCCCTACCGCCCCAAAACCCAAGTCTTCCACAATCTTCTCTCTCGCTCTCACTACTTCCTACTGTGCTCTCAGCTCAACTGACATACCACTTTAGAGTTATTTAGGGTTTTGCTTCTTCCCACTAACTCTCAAAGTCATTCTAGGGAAAGAAAAATGTGATTTTCCATCTGGAAAACTCTACCTGGAGGAAGGATATACCCATATTTCACCCTACTAAAAAAGCAGTTTCGATACACCTAAGTTCATTCATAACAGATAAAATGGAACGCACTGCTAAAATTTTTTAAGTTTTCATTTCAATATTTGCAAATGAAAGGTTTTGTTTACAAGAAAGTCCAGTCCATACCTGAAGCACTACACTAGACCTACAGCAGGTGGTGGATAGATCTGTCCAATGCCTCTCACCTGGAAAAAATCTTCCTTTCCCAGAAGATATATACTTCATATGGGTATCTGAAGAAAAGCCTGAAATTCCAACATGCCTAACTTCTAACATGCCCAATCACAGCATGCAGAAGCAGGGCTGTCCACATAGTAGCTAGACAAACACAAATACAGAAGGAAGCACAGGAATTGAACCACATAAATTAGCAACACCAAAGACTGATTTCTCCAACAGAAACAAGGCAAAAATGTTTCTCTCCTAGACCTTTCTCCACAGCTGATCTACTAAGGAAGGGAGAGACAGACACACAGAAAATTTTCAAATTCAGGGCAGGAATTGACCTAGGCAGCAAAACCACACTCTTATGTAAAATTTGCACAGATTTACCTTGTAAATCTATACACAGAAGGAAAAATCAGAATGTATAGCTGAAAAAAAAAATCATTGATAGTTGTGGACTAAATTTATGTTATTTTTCTTCTGCTTTGTATGAAAACAGCACTGTTTAATATTTTCATAAAAAAACAGCTGTGAAAAACGTGTTGTGATGCCTACTAACAATCAAAAAAATTCACTCCATATAAGTACCCATACACCTGTGTTCTCGAAAACCTCTTGTGGATTTAGAAAGCATTCAGGAAACAGAAGGAAAATCACGTTTCTCAAAACTGACTACCAAGCTGAGTATCACAGCACAGGTATCTTCTATTTAAACCAAGAGGTGTCAGAATTCGTGGTCTGAACCACGTTCACCCGGAATCACAAGTAATTCACAAATCACACACTAGTGCATGGTCATGGGGTGCTGACAAACAGGATGAAAGGTCATGTTAATTCAAATCACTGGCCATGCTGGCACTGCCAGATTCAACACACACAGCAGACTAAAGTAAAGCTGTTGTGATCAATCCCAAAGACTTAAAATATACCTAACTGTGTATTTTATAATTTAAAAATATATTTAATATAAATATCCTCAAACAGCTTGCATCTTTTGTTGAAAGATGATTTATTTTGCAAAGAGAATTGTTCAGAAAGGTATCATTTTCAGTTGGTTAGGTGAAGGAAAGCAAGGACTGAGACACAGAGTCTTCAAGAACAAAACTGGGACTCACTGTGCTAGTAAACACAGCTTGGACCAGATTCTGGTGGAGACTGAAGTGAAGAAGGGAATGAAACTGAAAAGGGCAGGGATGGATCATGACAGGTCAGAGGGGACACAGCAAAAGTACTGGGACTAAAGGAAGAGCAAAATCTGCAAACACAGCAGTACATACTGATTCAGAACTCCTTGAGTCCTGCAGTCTTCGCATTGCTCTGCTGTCAGCACATCTGGGTGGAACCCAGTTGTATTTACTCCCCCTGGTTCCCAGGAGAACCTTTTTCCTGAAGGTCCATCCCATGCACACCAAAGGTCTGTGGAAATTGCCGCTGCAAAAAACACTTTAGCCCCTTATCTCAGGATCCATCAATCTTTGTGATGGCCAATGCATGCAGGAAGCCAAGAAAATAACAATTGGGAAACCACATTATTTTTTTAAGGTGCACTGAATTTAACTCTGATCTGTTCCCCACTAGGCTTCCCTGCCAGGCCACACAAATTGGAGTGAGCAGGAGTGCGAGGCCACAAGAAGAAGGGAAGGACTGATGTACTAGCAGCAGCACCAGTTTGGATCAGCTTGTAATGCTTGTGGAACTATAACCTCAGCACATAATACCAAGCCATTGAAATGGGTTTAACCCAGGGTTACTGTGGCCCTGTCCCTCCTACAGCCCAGGCAATCCAGGTCACTCCTCATGTTAGCACCATCTCTGCTCAGAACCCCCCACTGAGTCCTTTTCAAAGCAAGAATCTGGCAGAAAAATGATCCTGAAAAACAGAAAGTATCTTTTAATTTTAGTTTAAACTGGTTTTTTTCTACAGCTACCTATTTCTCCTGTTCTGAGAACACTAATTATCTGTGCTTTATTTTCAGAGCCTGATTTGATCCCTGTACCTGATACGCAGGAGCTCTGTGCTCGCTGCTGTAACAGAAGTAGGTGGGAGAGGCCATCTGGGAAGCATGGTCTGTGAGGCCTTGAAATAGGCACTCCAAAATAAAGAATACCTTTTACTTTAATCACATTGCACCTCTGTTCCCATCTGCAAAATAGGAACAATGATAGACCATGCTCCTCCCAAAGAGGATGGTATAAAAATAATCACAATGAATGTCCATGAAGCTGTTGGCCTCTGTTGTTGTGAAGTCTGTGAAGAAAACCTTGTGAAAAAATTCTGTCTTCTGAAGAATATTTCAGAAGCATGTGACAGACAGGATCTACTTGCTGAACACCAGAGGAGAAATGCTGTGAGCAGAAATTCAGTGCAGTCCCTTCTGTGCACTGACGTGTGACAAAGAATAGTGTGATATCATTGGAGATTTTATCTTAGTGCTTATGCAAACAGAGGCCGAATTAAGGTTGCAGAGGTAGCTTAATTCTCACATTTCTTAACTCCAGAGGGCTTAGTATTGCTGTCTAACACTTCCTAGGCTGGGTGCGAGTCCCCGGTGTGTGATTCACCGCAGGTCTGACAGACAGCTAACACCCTCCTGCTGCTTCAGCATCTCCGGATCACCCACGTAGGTGTCGCGGAGTCCAAAGTCTACGAAGCCCACGGCCGGAGCTCCAGGAGCCTTCCTCCTCCTCCTCTTCCTCCTGCTGCTGCCGCATTCCCTCCCGCCGGCAGCGTGAGGCTGAGCCACTAGATGGGGTGCTGGGCTCCCCCCTCCCCGGCCAGAGGCGCCTCAATCATCTGCTGGCTTCGGCTTTGGCAGCCAACCAAAAAACAAAAGAGGTGAAACGCGGCACAAAAAAAAAAAAAAAAAAAAAAAAAAAAAAAAAAAAAAAAGGGGGGGAAGGGGGGGCATAGCCAGCTTCCTCCCAAGCAGTTAACTTCTGCGTGTTCGGCGTGAAAGGGGAGAAATCAAACGGAGCACGCAAACCCCGGGAATGCTCGGTGCACCAGTCCTGGCGGGGGCTGCCATTCCCCGCAGCGGGCACGGCAGGGGCTCAGGCTCTGGCACGGGTATCAGTCATACCTGCTTTGGCCCGGCCTGTCTCAGCTCCTCGCACCCAGACTGCGCAGGGATCACTCAGCGATTGCTCTGGCAGTCCACACACGTCTGCTTTTCTACTCCACACGCCAGTCCCAGTGAAACACAGCAGGAACAGTTCCCGTCCCCACCAATACGCCGCCAAATCTCTCTCCCTCTCTCTCTTAAAAATCACCTGGAAGCTGGGTAAAAACAACGTGCTCACTTTTAGCAGCGAGCATGCTTCCCCATTACGGGGGTAAGGAAGAGGAAACAGGACGTGAGGAAACTGCAACACAAAAAGATAACCACAGAATTAAAGGAAAAAAAATCTTTTCTAAGAGAGTCAGTCTTTTCCAATGGAAAAACAGTGCTTTACACAGTTGTCCCCAATTTAATTGCATAATGGTGGCCAGATTATTGTTCTCTTCTCTTCTTCCTGAAGAATGATCTTTTGGGGAAAGCCTGATGAAGCTGAAGCACGTCTAGTCCATCCAGGAAGGAGAGAGGGGACTTGTATTTACCTGCATTTCCACCACTGCTGAATTATGCCTTCTCTCTCTTCCCCAACAGCTTACAAGGAGAATTGTCCCTCTGAAGGCACCATCCTCCCCAATAACAATATTTACATTAAACCTGTATATAAAATACAACCAAACACTCCTTCCCAACATGAATCTTCTTCCAGCTTTCCACAGAAATACCAACACCTGAGATCCCCTGTACAGTTCCCTCTCACGACCCAGCCCGGCCTTGTAAGCTCCTACAGACTCCTTCTCCATGGCCAAAAGAAGGAGAGCAAAAAGCCAGGATGATTTTGAAGTCAGTCTTTTCCTTGTACGGTATGAATGGGGAAAGCTCTCCTGCCTCAGCAGAGAAAGACCACTGAGAGCAGCTGCTAAGGATGCTCCTAACAAGGGGCAGCAGTACAGGCAGAGGTAACCACACCCTCCATTCGCCTCTTTACCCCAGCAATGGAACAACTTGAATTTTGCAGTCTGTCACAGACAATACTGCACAGACTGATTTCCCTGCAAGTGTCTCAAAAAACACCTTGAAAGAGCCACATCCAGGGGTATACCCAAGTGGCAGTGCAGCACCTGGATTTCAGAGGATTGCACTTGAGTTGTGGACTGGGAGAGGAGCACATGTGCCTGCCCAACTGTGTGTCCTGTCACATACCCTGCAGGTGAAAACTCAATTTAACTTTCATTCCTCATGAATTTGGACTTTCACAATGAGAAGCAGATGTAAAAAATGTGGCAGAAAAAGAAACACAAAGGAAATAAAATAAGAAAGTGTATTTGGGCTGTTGTTTTTTTAATTCATTGCAAAAATGCTGATAAAATGTGCAGTGCATCACTGCTGGACATTAATGCAGACTGATCCTGCCTAAGGAGTCTGCAGTCTTTATATAAATTAATAGACAGAATATAATCCCAAGTGCAGTGCATTTGATCATATATATTAATATGGAGACTGCTGATCCACATCTGGCTAAAATAAATGTGCTTTTACACAAATTAGGTTACCACTGATATAAACAGTTTTGGTTCATACTACAGAGCATGAACAGATGATCAACACTATTGCTTTGGTGCAGCACTGTGCTTGAGGAAGTCACCACTTATCAGCTGGGCTGTGGTAATTGCTCCCAGTCTTTACAATTAGAAGCCCCTAGCTTAAACTATCTTAAGCACTGATTATATTGTTTAAATGAGCACATTTTACCTTACATTTGTAATCACTTAGGAACAGGAGCACTAGCAGGCATTGTGGCTCAACTACTGCATGCTACCTTGGGGAAAAGCAGATCAGCTGGATCTCTTGCAATCCTTTGGCCACAACAGAATTACAAAAGACCTAGACTCAATAAACTTCCACAGGTGACAAACGAAAAAGAATGGCAACCACCTGCAAAATGAGCTGATGAAAGCAACCCACTCTTTATGCCAGTGCACCCTATTCATACAGTACTAAAACTCTGAAATTTTGCACTGACTGTACATATCCCAAGAAGCAGAATGGAATATTTATTGCAGAAATAACTTCATTACAATTCTGTAGAGTCCTTAAAGTCAAATTTTAGCCATTAAGTCTGCAAAGACAGCTCCATATGATCAGCTGTATGTACGCTTTCAAATGGCTAAGTCCTCTGATTTATTTTGTTTTCTTAAGTACTTTCTAGAAGAACTTTCTGCTTTCTGCAATATGTGGGACATCTGATTGACTGCAGAAACCTGTCTGGGACACTTGCTGAGATCCTTTTCATGGATCTTCACAAATAAATTCATTCCTATTTTAGCACCAGGGTGCATAAACATAGTTTTGATAAAAACCAATACTAAGCAAATTTTACAAAATTTTTGTCTTCAGATCATATTACCTTGAAGGCTTAGTTATTTGTTCTCTACTCTACAGTACAAGTGCTGATAACCCAAAACATTTTCAAAAATTACAACCCAGACCACTATATCCAAGACACTACATATGCTTGATGCCCCTTCAATTTACTTTCCTCAATTTGCTTTCAATTGACTTTTAATTTTCAACCATAAGATCAAAACCTCCCATTTGAAAACAATCAGTTGAATCACACAGCTTTGTCTTAATATACTAAATGTGCAAGATCAGAGATAAAGTTGTTGGCAACACAGCTAATGTAACTCCGCAGCAAGTTCCCTGAAGTAATCAGAATTAGCTACTCAGTTACGCTTTATTTGGGCGCATGACAAAGGGCAGCATTATTGTTGTGCTCTGAGGGGACAGTCCCAGGGTAGAACTGTGAGTACCAAAATTGTTATAGTGTGGCATAGTGATAACTGAACTAACTTCATGTTACTGACCTAGCCCCAGCTGGTGTGCTCTCAAGTTCTCCTTTGTTTTAAAGGTCCCAGTCAGTTTTAAAGGGCCCGAGTTCACTAGGTACTGTATACACCAGTGGCAGGAAAAAATGCATTAAAAAGGGATATAGAAATGATCAAAAATGGGTAAATTAAATATTGCTTCTCAGTTTTTAGTATCTGTCTGTGGGTTGCTCTACTGGATAACCACAAATCGTTTGTAAGTAGAGCAGACATTAAATTATTAATATATTTCACCCATAGATTTCACAGAGTGATATGAATTTGGTTTACACAATTCTCTTTGCTTACCTCTAATAGCTCAGACTCTCCTTTGCTTGTCTGGGTTGTGGGGTTTTGGGGGGTTTTTTGGTGGTTTGTTGTTGTTGTTGTTGTTGTTTTTCCTGCTACACTTGCCTGACATTTTTGCACCAACCTCTGGAGACCACCCAAGAAGGATTCCAGCTGTGCACTTGTGAGCAGCTCAGGTGTCTGCCCTCATTGTCCAATCCAACCAACCAAAAACAGCCACTCCTCAACCCCAGCTGCACCTTCTGTAGGGCTCCCAACACCCCAAACTGGTGTGTAATCATTCATTTCCCAGTGATTTGGTGCTACTTCTGTAGCCTTTCTTTTGTGAAGAAGAAGAGGATTCCCATCCCTGGCTTTGCATCCCTGGGCCACTCCAGCAGGGGTGCTAACCCTGCCTAACCCTGCAAAACCTTTGAGCCTCAGGGGAAACATAGAGCCCTCAAGAACATTTTTTGCATACTGCTAAAAGGTAATTAGGGACTTTAGAAGAAGAGGTAAAAAATCATGGTATCAAGCTGTAGCTTCATTCCCACTGAATAGCACTGCTTTGTGCCATGTAAAGCCAGAACACTTTTCCCTCTGTTATTTTCTCTGATGACAATGAATTATTTTCCAATACTGAAAGTTTCAAATGAAAGCCCTGAAGTGACTGCAACTACTTCAGGTGGGCACCAATGCTTTACCTGGGGGGGAACCCCTTCCCATGGCAGCCTTGCCTCTCTGAGGAAAAGCTAGGCTGCTAAAATAAAGCTGCTGGAGTGGAGCCAAATCATGGCTTCAGGAAAACGGATGCTATGTCAGGGCTTTATTGATGTTGTAAATCTTTGCAGTTAAGAAAAATCAAATTTCTGAGTGCTGAAGTGATCATTTCTTGGAGCAGTGCTGGAGACAGCATGGGAGCTGACAGAAGGACAGTGGCTCCACTCTTGCTGGGTGAAATATGTCATGGTGCAGAAAGCTCCTAAAACACCCTGCGCATTAACAGGACTTCAGCTGGAGGCTTGATATTGGATAAACCCTTACACGGGACATCTCTGCCCTGAACATGTCTTTCTTTCCTGAAGCTGAAGTTAATGGGAGCCAGTAAATGCCCAGCTGATTCCAGCAGTCGTGATTCTGCTGAATAAAACAAAGTTTAAACGAGCTTGTGCAGACATTAGTGGTAATGCAGCTGGGAGACAAGGGCTGCACGGGGACTAGCCAGAAGGCTGGGATTTGGACACCACAGCTCTGTGCTACTGGCTGCCACGGTACTTAAAATAATTGCAGTCCTCTGGAGAGAGTATATAGATAAACGCTGTCCTATGTTAATGCACCATCATATAGAGTTGTTTACAGGCAGCACTTAGTAAAGTACTTAAGCATGTATTTAAACAGGCTGCTGAACATCAGTGTGATTAATACTTTGCTGAATTAGAGATATAATACAAATACATTTTTCTGCTGTTGCAGTTTTTCATTATATACACTTATAAACTGGACATCAGGATTTTCTTTCAGTTTTGCATTCAGCAAATGAGTTAATTTGGGAGTCAAATTCTGCCTTAGTTATGCCTGCACAATACATTTCATATGCATGAGGGCAGAAGACTTCTTTTTAATTGGACTTATTTTTTGTTAGGCTATAATCAAGAAAAAAATGCCAAATCTGGTTCTTTCTTTCTGATCCTGCAGCTCGTTGACATTCCTTTCATGTCAATTCAATCAGAAAAGTATCTTTTACGTATGGTGTGTATGTTGTGTTGGTTAAGGCCGTGCACACACAGCAGCTGCAATTCTTGACCAGCATGCAAGCAGCTGCTGTTGAGTGCAGACTGGAGCCACACACTTTGTTATTCTGCATGTAAAACTGGGGGGGTGGGAGGAGAGGAGAAGAAACACGGCTCTTACATCACTCATCATGGTAATTCTATTTAAATATATTTTAATGATTTCTAACAACATAATTTGCCAAGCCTCCCCACCCCAAAGTGATGCAAGCACATCTCTCTCTCATTTTTTCCTTTGCTGCTTAGCCTAGGAGGAACATTTACCATCTTCTAGTAAATTTTGGAGTCAAACTTTTTTTTCAATCCATATCTATATATACACACACACAGATATATATAATCAGGACTCAAAGCATTGGCCTACTCATACACATTGATGTCATCACTGCAGAACCATCACTTGCATTTATTCACAGTTTCTGCTCACAAGGAAACAAGCTTGATTTAACAGTTTTAGCCACAGCCATCTCAAGAGTTGAAGACTTTGCCCCCCTCCAAATTAAAGCTAAATTGTGTGCATTAAATACATTATCTACTTGTAATAAAATGGGAATATTTAAAATGATTCAGTCACAGATAATTTGTTGCTGCAAACGACAGGCTTGCATCAGCCACTGGCCGCTCTGAGCGTTTGCTGAGCCCAGGGAATGCTCGGGTGGCCTTACCCACCTCATGGAAAACAGAAGTTTCCACTGTGGAAAAGATTCCTGTTCCCTTTCCTGGTCTTAGGGATCTTGAGTGGCATCTCTCATGCCAAACAGCTGGGGTGAGTGCTGGGCTTGCTCACCCACCTTAGCCCTCGCATGCAGGTCAGTCCAGGGCACTGCAGCAGGAAACCAGCCACCATTCCATGCCAAAAACACAGCCCAGTTTATTTCACACTCAGCCCCCAAGAAGCCATCAGAGTAGTTCTCCAGAACAGCTCTGGAGGGGCTCAAAGGCACCCCTTTTTTCAGCCTGAGGGTGATCAATTCAAAAGCAGAGGCAGCAGAGCTGTGGGACGAGGAAGGGCAGCTCGTACTACAGCTGCCTTTGTTGCTCCTGCCTGGCAAACACCAGAAGAGACCACTTGCCTAGACTGATGGGAAGGCATATGTTAAAGCAATTAATTAATTTGCCCAGAAGATTGAGGCCAGGCCAGGATTTGTCCCTTTCCCAGTGCTCAGTCTGATTGTAAGCAACGGGACTTCCACCATTTCCCATGGGAGATTATTCCACAACCTAATAGATCTCAATGTCAGGAAGTTTTTTCCTGATATTCAGCCATAATTCATATCCATGAATTATGAGCTACTGTCGACATCACATCCATTGAGGCATTCCTAGAGCCTGCTTCATTTAAAATTATATGCTCTAGTTATGCAGGGTTTCTGTGTACTAGGGCAAAATGCTTTTTCTGCAGGTTAATTCATTACTATTCAATTTGTTAACACTTCTTTTCTCGGTGTGAACAGTCATTCTGCAGTTGCATACCCTGTATAGTAGCACAATCCCCATTTGGGAATAGAATCACAATATATAAATATGACAAAACAACATACCAAAACCCATCCCTGTAAAGACATATTAGTCTGTTCCTGCAGATACTCCAGCATTCAGCTAAATCAAAGCAGTAGCTCATACAACACCTGGTATGAGACAGAAAGCTAAAAAAACCCCTTTCTCAAGTATGTAATAAATTTTATTTCTGTCGTAAACAGAGTGAAGGTAGGGTAGTGGGGGGGGGGCAGTAGGGAAGGGGAAAGGGATGGGGAAGGGAAGGGAGAAAGGAATTTAAGCTGTGAGAAAATAGAGGAAAATTGAAAAGAGAATGACTTCCTATAAACAATGCGCCTCTACAACACAGTAAGAACATACAACAACAAATAAAGTCGAGGATGCAAAATGTTCACTTCTTACCACTAAAGCACTCAGAAAAATGGAGAATGCTAAGGCAGGCTTCAGAAATCTGTATTGCAAATAATTGTGTTCGAAACACTTCTGAGAAGGAAACTGCCTTTTAAGAACATTTGTGAGGAGAAAATTTGTAAAATGTACCAATTTCTCAAAGAAATCAGAGGATTTCAATGAGAGTTTTTTATTATTACATTTTACCCTGCTGGCAGAGTTCTGCCATCCTGTTTGCAACCCATTTTATATAAATGCCACATTAGCCACTGGAAAAGGAAATGGTTTCCAAAGTAAGGTACTAGAAACACACCTGAGTTCATTTTCATCTCCATACATGCCTAGATCCCATTAACACTACATAAATCCCAGAGCAAGTATGTAAGAATAAACACACAAATTTTACCTGGAATCATCTAAAAATCAGAAAGCAATGTTTGCAAGGAGCACTGAATTTACACAGTGACATATAATTTTGTGTTCAAGTTATTCCAGATGGTTGATTTTTTTTTTTTTAGAGACACTGGCTAAATAGTGTTGAGGGACCTACACAAACAGGTCTGGTGAGAACATTTTGATGATGCAGACATTACAGGACTTTACTGAACTCTGCATCTAGCCAGATGGGACACTTGCTTTGGACAGGAGAGAGAACAACGCAGCTCCCAGTTCCTGCTGGACCAGATGAGTGTACAGAGCAGACAGACAATGCCCACAGGCCGAGATGGACTCAAAGCGCTGCAGAGCCTCCAGGCTTAAGCCCACGTATCTACGTGGGCTCGTCCCACATTAAGCCCACGTATCTACGCTCTGTTGACCACCTGGTGAAGTCACAGCAAGTTGTCATTTGTAGCTAGGCAGTTTCTGGTTTGCAGTTAGCCTTGCAAAGCTTGACAAAACCTTCTTTGGTGGAGCTGTGAAATACCCCTTGGGACATACATGAAGAATTCACAAGCTAAAAGATTGTGCTCTAACTGCCACCCTCTTGCACAAGAGATGTTGAGAAGAGAAGGGATGTTCCAATGTGACTATGGTTTTGCCAAAACACTTGAAGTGTTTTGGTTCTTTTTATTTTGCTTTGGAACTGAGCAATAGAAATTGCTGCAAAATGGAACTGTCATCCTCAAGTCGTCTGTAAAGATATGTAACTCAAGTTGAAAGATAGCTGGGAAAAAGATAAGCTCTGTGATCCAGGAGGAAGGCTTTGAGTCAAAGGTTCTGATGCCCTTGCAAGGTTGTAGCAAGGAGTGGCATCTCCAGGAGCCAGCACCTTTCTTTGTAAGATGTCCCCACAGCAGCCTGACATCAGCATCTGCTGTGAAAATGGCACCGATCATGGGGTAACTCGACTGTCTTACACCTGCTGCCTTCTTACTCAGTTCTCCACTGTCTCAGTGCCCTGCTGGGGAAGGGGCACTCCTCAGTCTTTTGGAAGGGGGTTGTGCCCTATTATCTCATCCCACTCGTGGTTGAAAACTCAGGTTTTGAACCACAAAGGGTCCTGGCTGAAGCACAGGCAGGGAACAGGACATTCTGGACTCTCCCTGGAAGTAACTGTTTACCAATGGCATTTTTGAGGATGAAGATGAGTAGGTAGATTCAGGCATCTTTGTATATGCAAGAGGAAATGAACACCCTGGTTTCCACAGAGGTGGGTGTTCACAAGTTCATAACAAAAGACAGAGAACAGCCAAGAGAAGCTGAAAGACTGTTGAGAGCTTTAGCACAAACAGAATGAATGCAGTGAAAAGAGTTGTTTCAAAGATACATCACAGCAAGATGTGTAGGGACTGGAACAGAACACAGGAATAGAAAGCTATCCAGAATTTACAACACACCACATTTACAAGTAAGGCACAGGGAATGGAAGAAACAATCAAGTAACACTTGTGTAAACACAGAAGCTGACGACATTGTAATCAAAACCAAAAATGTATACAAAGAGGGCTGACATTTCTTGAAAGTTATCTCAAATGGCAGTGTAGAAGAAAATAATCTTTAACACATAAATAAAGCAATCATTGTGAGAACCTGCTACGTTTTCACCCGCTATGTTTTACTCATTCCCAGACTTCTGTCTTGCTCTCGGATATGCAGGCGTGAGCCATTAATGGCACTTGCACAGTTGAACTCCCACGCATCACCCTCAGAATGGGAGTTGTGGTTAACCTCTGCTATGTCACAAGTAAAAAAATACTCTTCACTGTATTCCTGTTTCTCACTTCTATATTCTTACTTCCTCATAGGTGTAAAACTTGTGGCTTATTGGCAGTGTGTATGCCCACCTTGAATTAATCTCCTAAATCCAGCTTAAAGCTGGATAGTCATACCAATCAGCTGAGTTCTCTGTGTGTGAATCTTTCTTTCCTTTGTGACCATGTTTTCCTGCTTCTGCACCTTTTAAAAGGGCCTAAATATAAGGATGAAAATTATAGATGGAATTCATGTTGAAAATCAGCTTTCAGTGCAATCCATGTGTTTCTTTAAGGAAGATACATAGAAGCATGTGCATACGTGTACATGTACAACTTCTACATACATCTACCACATTTATTAAACCTGTCTAGTGGGTAATATAAAGACTACTGGCTTAGCAATATGCTAATGCTTGCTCAAGCTTTTCAATGCTGTGCTGAAACCATCCTTGACACAGCACTGAAGCAGAAGCTGCAGCATCCCCAACTGCTGGATAAATGGAGTAAGAGAGATGAAATTTATCAGGGCTGCCAAGAAGTGCTCATCATGACACATTTTTTGACTAACGTAAGTGTGCACTATTCTCACAAGTACAAAAAAAAAGGAAGGGGAAGAAGAAATTAGAACAAGCATTTATCAAGACAACCTGTCCATCTGATTTCATACATTTTTGCAAACATCACTTCTTTTATTCAGTTACCAATTGTTTTGGGGTAAATTGAAGGAGGAAATCTTCACTTCTAATACACTATCATTCTTCAAAAAAGTAAAAGCTTTACAGTGGATGAATGTATTTTCTTGAAAGACACCACATTTCCAAAGGCACAGTGTGTGCTAGGCATCCAGTAGTACTCAAGCTGATATTTAAGCCTTTGAAAACTTCTTCCAAGACCCTCTGAGGTGAGCTATAATCATACTGTTTGTCTTATAAGTAGCCAACCTGGAAAATAGAAAACTGGATAAAACACTCCAAAGCATGAAGGATTGAGAAGTTCTCAGAGACTCCAAAGACATTTCAGAAAAAGAGGAACATGAGCTCTGTTATTAATTTGCTCAGGAAAGATGAAGTATCATTCAGTATAGGAAAGGCTGATACAACTGAGCACCATAGAACTGCCAAAGAAAACATGGAAAAAAGAAATATAACCTATTCCAGCAGAAACAGTGCAGGCTGGGGACTGGAGTGACCCGGGTTCTCTGATGCTGACTTTGAAGTAAACCATTCTGCCTTCCTTTACTTGTCTTCCCTTTGGATAAAGTACATAAATAATGATGTTCAAAGGGTTTTGAGAACCATCAATATGTCTAAATGCTGACTGACATGCAAAAATGTTGTTACTGAAAATAACAAGAGGACTGCTGCACTATCACAGAACATATTCAAGGGAAAATTAAAAAGTCAAAACGACAGAAATAACATATGTTGTATTCAGACCCAACTACCTGCAGGGGACTGCTTAATGTAAAAATGAAAGCACAGCCAACCTGGGGAAGGAAGGAAAAGGTAGACTGCCTTTATCAGAGCATCAAGGATGGAAAGGTTTCTGGCTGCTCATTATGGTCAGGGAATCAGATGAAGATGACTACTCTTTAAGACTGTGTGATTGCTGCTGACAGGAAGGAGAGGGATTGGGAAGGAAATCAAAGATCCTGCTTCATTGTTTTGTCTTTACACATTGACCAAACAGAGATGACTTAAATATATCTAGCAAAGGGGAGGAAGGACAAGACAAACAGAAAAAGAGACTAAGGAATAACTAGGAGAAGAAGAAACCTGAAAAGAGATGCTGGTCATCCTGACTAAACTCTCCAGTCTGGAAAATTTGTGGACAATTTCCCTGTCTTTCCCAAAAAAATACGAGACAGTTCCCATATATTCTCATTGGACAATGATGATGGCTTTTACACTGGATTAAAATGCAAACCTAGTGCAATCCCTAAGCATAAATGCATTATGGTCCATGCACATATTTGCCATTATTGTGACATTACTGAATTCTCTCTGTGGTTCACCCAGACGATGTGGTGAACTAGGGAGGTTAAGCAATGTTACAATTAACATCTTATTGAAAAACAAATACTGATATGAAAACAGTATCTGCTGCAGTTGCTGCTTCACATGGATGGAACATGCCATGTAAGAGTTCAGCAATGCTTCCAACATTTTACCTTTTGTGCTTCAGAGAAAAAGGAATTTTAGACTGAAGCAAGGAATCTCTGTATACTAGAAACCTGTAAGACACCATTTCTCTTTTAGTCATTGCTTCTAATCAGACAGATGGATAAATTGCTATAGAAAAAACCCACAAAAACCTTACCTAAAACAATGACTGCATCATTTTTATTTATTTCTTGCATTCTCTGTTCACATAGCAAGAAATTTAATTCCAGTTAGATCATTCTCTTGTGATACTTTTTTCTTTCGTTTAATATATTTTTAAATGCTTAGAAGCATTGTGACAGAAAAGCATGTATTTTTTTTTGCCCTGGTTTATACCCATCATCCTTACCATTACAACAAGACAAAAGCATTAAAGTAAAATTAATCATGTCAAAAGATTTTAGCAAAAACAAGGGAGACCATGCATAAAGCATCGCTTTGTCTAGTGTGAAGTCACGCTCTGATTAAAAACATATAATGAAAGTGAAAGTAATACATCATTGCCTTAGCAGTAGGGTTTTTGGGAAAGCTATGCAATTCTGAACACAAAAAATCTTTATAGGCTCTGGATTTTGCAATTATTATAGAATAATTCTAACACACAAAACATTGCTTCACTTCCTTAAAGTTTAATTAATCTTAAACGTTGCCGTTAAAACAAACAACCAAAGGAGTTCTAGAATTAAACATGGACTCCTGGCAGGACCATGACTGGTAATTAAAACCCAAGCAGCAGTGGCTGGCTCTGAGCAGTGAGGCATGAGGTGGTGACACAGAGACCCCCCCCAGCGCCCCACATCCAGTAAGTAGTTATGAAGACTACAAAATATCATGGAATAATGAAAACCCATTAACAGAGCAGAAGTTTTGCTGTTACTGAGGACTGTCACACACCCATCAGGTGTTCCATTTCTGTCACTGGGCAATCGGAACCTGTTGCTGCTATGTGACCTATGCAGTACCCAGTTAAAAAGTGAACTGGTGTTTGTGCACACAAAGGCAAGCCTGATAAGAACCCATGCAGTGAAGATATTTGCTGTACTTTGCCATAAAGTCTGTAAAAGCCTCAGCTTTGCTCAGGCACAATTATGCAGTAAGTGTTTCAAATTAAACACCAATGTGCACATTATGATGTGCATAATATTATTTATAATCTAAGATTAGGATTGTGCCCACATCAAGCAAAATTAAATGGTAAAAAATGTTTGTAGAATGCCATTTACTTACTCCTTCTTTTTCCTCTTTATTCTGCCTCTATGTTGTCAACATAGAAACAATAACTCTCTGAGAAATACCAGACAGGAAAAATACACAGTAATACTAGACTGTGAAAAATCTACCAATCCCCTGAGCCATAGCATTCTTGCCTATAGATGATGACATTAAAAAATTGGAAATGGGTGCATGCTTCCCCTCCTCTCCTGGGTCTATGAACAAGGCAAGTTGTTTTCCTGATACCTTTCGAATTACTCCCATTAGTACTGATGCATTTGGTGCTTTGGCTACCCAGGCAGAGAGAGGTGGGCAGGATCCCCTGCCAATAGATCTAGTCTTGTCTAGGGAACAAGATGAGATTGCTCCTGTGCTGAGCTGTCATACTCGACAGCTCGTGCTGTTCCACCTGCATCCGTCCTCGCAGCTCCAACTGCAGTGCCATGGAGTCAGCAGTTCCTGATGGTTGATCTTCTCCTGTTCCTTATGCATCACACAGAGCCCTAAGCAACTGAGTGCTGAGAAGGAAAAAGGAAACAGGCAAGCAGCTCCCTCTCAAATGGGTCTGCAAGTCCTGAGAGTAACTGCTGGGGCTCCTCTCAGTGGAGAGTGAAAAGAGGAGATTCAGGCTCCTCTCACCCACCTCCTCCTCAATGGCCCTGCCACTGGGCCCAGGATTGAGTATTTGCTCCTTTCCCACCATCCCTATCCTCAAACGCCACTGGTACAGACAGCAGAAAATGAGGAATGTAGGTGGGTTTGGAGGAAGGGAGGGGGAATTTCTGTGTCCACTTACATTGAATCAGTAAGCTTCCAAGTGCAAAATGTGGCATTTTGTTCATGTGTGGGGGAGTCTGTTGGTGGCCAGAACTTTAGAGAAAAAACTCTGTAACAGGAGGAAATCAAGTACACCTAAGGTGGTTATAAAATAGAACAACCAGACTACAGGAACTGAAATTCTTCCCATCGCAGAACCTCATGAGCAGGACATAGCTTTTGCTCTGTCCCTATTCACTAAGGAGCAAAATCCTCACTTGTACTGACAAGTTGAGAATAAATTGCAACATCAGGACTGAAAGCTTTATCAAAATAAGTGAAAAAAACCAAAAAACCAAAAAAACCAAACAAAACCAGAAAAAAAGTCTTCTGCCTTTGCTGCTGATTGTATATCTCTGATAAGACAACAGGGGATTAAGACACAGGTAAAAGTGTAAAGAAAGAAAACTCCTTCCTCAACTGCAAAAAAACCTCTACATGATAAATACAAAACTATGCCCTCTAAATTCACAACCCCCCCTAAATGTCATAGTATGTTGATACTACACCTGGCTGCACTGAACTACCACTATGTTTTAAGCTTGTACAGTTCGTTGTTTTCCCTAAGACTCTTCAGTCACAGTTCTTCAAGTCCCTGCACTCCTACGCTGTAGTTCTTCAATGTTTCACAGAAAGGACAAAAGATCTGCTTGGACTTATGTCCCATTCTCTCTTAAGTTAGGAAAAAAGGGGATACTTGAAACTCTTATTTCAAGTGGTTTGGTTTTTTTTTGTTTTTTTGTGGTTTTTTTTAAATAGTTATTGCTACCATTTTGTGGTAGTAAAATATTTTCTAAGAAATAACGCTTGTTAACATTTTGTCTTTTTCGGTGTGAAAAGACAGGCATCGTCCTCTGTGTTCTTCAAACTTTAGCCCAGGCCATGAGGGCATCCTTTTCTGGCAGGACTTGCAAGAACAGGATTACTCCTGTCAAGAGAGGGCTGTGTATCTGACAGCTGTTGTCTCAGCCAGAAGTGAGGCAGATCCTGGGACCTTCAGGACTTCCAGTGCCGAGCAGCAAGCACCTGAACCCGAGAGGGCCAGGACTGCAACAGGTGCCTTGTTTGTAACCGCAGCAGAGTGTGACATGCACTACCATGATGCACAGAGAGCTCTTCTTCCCTATTTCTAAAGGTAACACAGAAAAGACTAAACTCTATAAAATTATCCTGAAATATCTCTCAACACCACCACAGACAGTTCACCAACAGTTACTCCAACACCAGAGATGGACATTTAACCAGAGCACTAAGGTATCCTGCCTCTGGGTAGCTTCCCACAGTCTTGGAGCCTGCAAAACAATGCAGATGACCAAGAGCTGAATAAATTCCATTCTCACAAAATCTGACAATCTAAAGCTAGTTAAGATTCAGAAAAAAGCTTTTTACTTTAATTCAGTTAAGAGTTCAGATCTTGAAACAAGAGGTCCATTCCTCCCGCCTCTCCTGTTGAGCCACTGGATTAGACAGAGCAAATGAAAAAAAAAACACCTGGACAATTCTGCCTTAGGCAGTAGCATTGATTTTTCACTGACTTACCATCTTCAGAATTTTCTTAGAAGTAGTGTACAGAGGTGGGTATTGTAACTCATTATTCTGAAAAATGTGAAGCATAATATATTCCCTAGCAGAGATCCTGTGAAGTTTTATAATGTACACTTCATATAACCTTTTGTAATCGTCATTCTTATACAACACCCTCAACTATTAGTCCAGGTCATCTATACCTAAACAGTCTTTATATGGCACTACTTTGTGAAAGGCTCCTAAATCTTCCATGGGAAAAAATCACTCTGCAAGGGCGTTATTTCAAGTCCTGCATCACAGCAATTAAAAAAATTTTTTCATCCTAACATGTGCATGTAATTTAAATGTGGATGTATGCCATTATAGGGTTTTGGATAAGGGAGAAGAACAGAATTCTGTAAAATGTATTTTACTGGGGAAAAAAAAAAAAGCAGGTCTAATAGGAAATCCAGGTTTTACCAGTTGTCCAGTTTTAGAAGTATGGCTTTGATTTATGGATCAAAATTGCTCATTTATTATTTTATCTATACTGCTTTGGGCAATTTTGACAGTTAAAATTTAGTTTTATTGACCAATGCAGCCAGTTTAGCCACAAGGGGACTAATGCACACACAGCCTGCTGCACTCAAGAAGCTATGATTTGATTCCATGACCAAGTCAGACTGGGAATCACAACCAACATAACAATAAGTTCCAAATCTCGATGCTCGAGGCAAAATACTTACTCTAAAACCAATCCACTATTAAAAGAAGGTGGGAAAGAATTTTGTGATAGCAGCCTCCATGCACTGTTTATTGTAGCTGATATATTCCACCAATGCTTCTGTCAGCAATGGACGCAGGGAAGTACAGAGGAAACCTTTCTTTAATGATTGTGGACAACAGATAAAGCTGGAAGAAGGAAATGAAAATGCAAAAGAGAATCAAAGGTGTGCTCTAGTACTATGGCTTACCAGGGATCTGACTCTCGAGAAAAATGTCTTGAAAAATCTGCCTTTTTTCTTTCCCTAAACCAGATTTTATTCATATATACATAAATATGCATGGGTTCATGTTGCAGCTTGAAAGACTTACAAGTTTACTTAAAAAAAAACTTACTGGAATGATTTTAAGCCAATGTTAATTTAGGCCTATCCTATTATAAAATTAGCATCTTCTGCAATCTCAATTTATTGCTCCATTGTGAAGCCCCTTGTGATACATAAACAAATCTCTGAAGAGAAACAAATCAATAAAGTGTCTAATTTGATTAACCATGTTTTTAAATTCATCAAGACAACTGTACAAAAATAAACCACTTACTTGTCAGTATTTTCCACGTCTTCTTTTCATCATCATAATACTGAACCAAATTGCTGGGTAGCCGGTCAGGTCCGGGAGGCAATCCTCCAACCAATAACAGCATTTTCTTATTGGAACGAATTCTTCACCCAAAACAAGAGGAAAGATGAACAGCCACATTACTGAGGAGTATTTTTAGTGGCACCACAATCATAACCATCAAAAGAATGTTCACTGCTTGCAGTTTTCTATTTCATCTTTTTGTGTTTCTTTTCCCAATCATGTCTCAACAATTTCTTGAACCAAGCAGAAAAATGATCAGAAAAGCTGCGTATCTCTCTACTCATGGAATAATAAGCTTCCTTTATGCAATTTGTTAGAGGTTCATTCTAGAACGACCTTTTTCTTATATTATCCCTTTAAATCATCACTCTTTACAGCTGAATACACATGAAATGCTCTGGAGTTGTACTAAGGTTAAGCATTAAAGTTGCATGTCAAAAATCGTATTAGTCAAAATCATTATTATAAGCCATTCTACACTCAAAGAACCTTGAAAAAATTAAGGTTATGCAGAGAGTTTGTGAGCCAACTCTTTAATCACACACTGAACTTCAGATATATAGTTTAGTACAATTAGCAGCATTGGGCTAATGGTTATGGGTTAAATGCTACTTACAAGCACTTTTGTTTGTTTAATTTAGTCCAGACTCTTGCTTTCATTCTTCCCCCCGGCTCTCCCCCTCGTCTTTGCTCTCCCCCTGTGCACCACTGGCTTTAGCAACACCAATTGGTAAAAATGAGACTGTGATGTTGTTGTGAGCCTCCCCAGAGTGGAGCCCTGCCAATGCTTGCCACTGATCCAGCGGCATGAACCTGCTCAACTGTGCAAAGTCACTCTAATTCCCTCCCTCTGTTTTTCTACCTTCTCCCCCAGGGGGCAACCACTGAAAGGAGTGACTACCCACCCATCAAGAGCTGGCAATTCGCTGCTATTAACCGTGACCGTGATTCCCAATCTGCCTGGCAGTTCTTAAGAACAGGACTGCAATGTCTCATCTGCAGTAAAAGTGGTTATCTGCACCCTGGCCTCCAGTGCCCCACCTGATGAACGTACGTTTCTCTGCGGCGTTAAGGGATTTAGCACAATTGTAAGTGAAAACTGGAGGGGAGGCCCAGACCCCCAGATGAGCCCTGATGCTTTAATAGTCACTTTGCATATAATTGAACTTTTTCACCAGCTATACTTAGCTTGGGTGAGATAACACTGAAATAAAGGTCTAGGCTCAAAATGTTCCCGTTAGGTAGGAAGGTGACGTAGCCTGGAAAACATCTACACATATGAATGACCACACATTTGACGGAAAGCACCCTTGTCAAACACCATTTTTCCAGGCATGACAATGACAACACCTATGTGGCACTCTGTGTGCCAGTCTGCAGCAAACACCCTGGCCAAGAAAGGCACAGAACACCACGAACCAAAGCCTGCCACCAGAGATGCTCATGGCAGGGTCAAAGCACCACCCAGGAGCTCCAGCCTCAGCGGTGCACTCCAGCAGTGGGAGCTTTACGACTGAGGCACACTCATGGCTTCACTCCAGCTGCTACCTAGAATGTGTGTTGGCGACCCAATGATTTACATTCGTAGCAGGACTGCATCTTCTCTTGAGAAGAATGGGCAAATTAACTGGATTGTGCTGTAGCCACGCACCAACCACAGGGAACATCCTTCAGGAAGGGAACACACAGCTGAGGGCTTGATTCACACAATGCTCCAGAATAAAATTTGTCAAATGGCTGTCCCAAAGACAACTATAGACTACAGATACATCTATGACAAGGATGGCCAGGGAGCTATACGGCCTTGTCTGATTTTTAAACAGATTTAGGGCTCAGAGAAGGTCATGAATCCACAGTGGATGAAACAAAACCCTCAGTGCAGGAGCAGGAGTTAAACCATGGGGACAGTGACACTGTCTCATGCTGTCCTTCCCCTTGATTCTTTCCCGACTTGGGGAGAGCCCCTGCAGTCCCTCGGTCTTTCTGACAAGCCAGCTTTTGATGCCTGCACTGCACTTGCTACGTGCTGTCAAATGAGGACTGTTACCTGCCCAGCAGACTGTGGCTGTGTAGGATATCAGGAACCGTCTCGTGATCACTGTCAGCACAGATTCCATAGTGAGACCAAGCTCTGGGGAAAGCTTATAAAGCACTGCCAGCGTCTTTTAACGTTCAGTCCCCCCAGCGAAGTTTTTAATGAGAGAACATTTGATAAAAGCCATGCAACATGGGAGTATGATAAACTGGTTTTGGTATGAGTTAGGGATGACTGCACATGTAACAAGTGGCAGAGCAAGCCAGAGCCATAAGTCAGTTATGCATGGCCATCCCTAACGATAGAGAATAAATTGTTTATTCCAACCCTCCTGGTGTTGTATGTTATATCACAATCAACTCCCTGTGCATTGTAAAATTCAGAATGCCCTTGCAAGGTTTACTTGATAAAGGAGTTTATTTTGATTTTCATCTTTCATCTGTAAAACTCCCTTCTAACTCCAAAGCACTGTGAAAATCCAATGAATGGCCAAGGCTCAATAGTTAAGGTGAAGAATGAAATGTCAGATACAACTCTGAGTTTCCAGACTTTGGCAGTTGCAACTATCCTTAACATTACTTTTTCAGCTAAACAGCCTGAGAAGCTACTGTTTCTTGAAAAGGAGCAGTGCTGCTATATTGGTATGCTTAAAAATATTAATTTTTAAAATATGTTTAAAAGGTAAGGAGCAAGAACAGAGGCTTTTACTAAAAGTTTAGTAAGAACTTAACAGTCAGCAAAGTCTCTACCAAAGGCACAGGGAAATTTCACATGGCAAAGCAGAGATGGGTACTAATAAGCAAAATATCTAATTCTGTCTGCATTGAGAGCTCTTCCAATGAACCAAGTAAAGATAATACAGTGGCTAAAGTCATGCAGGTTTTAAACTGATATGTTTCCTTGGAGCTAAATCTGGTTTTAAAGTTTTAATGTGAAATGCTGCAATTTAGGTTTTGAAAAATTATTTTCTGTATTATGTCATATTTATGTTTCATATTCACTAAGCAGAACTTTTAGAATCTTACAATGCTTTCTAAAATATGTAAGTGACCACTAATTATGTGCAGAAGAATTTTCCAAATATTAATGAAAATGTAATTCAGTGAAACATTATGAGGAAGACAGGATTTAAAAATACATTTAATACATTGAGCAATATAAGGCTTCTCCTTTTCTTGTATCAATACATGCTTACTGTTTGGATAACTCAAGATTACATCGTGAAATGTTCTCCATTATATCTGACACACTCCTTTTTTTTCACAGTCCTTATTTTACAGTCTAATATATTATTCAGTCACATGCTGTGGTTCACAGGGTCCCCAGCAAGGATTTTATGATCACCTTGGGTTCCCTTAACAGTAGTGGGCCTTGGTCAGGGAAGGCTAAACTCTGGACAGGCAGGCTGATATCATGGCAAAAAAGTTGAGATGAATTCACCCACATGTTATCTTGAAAGCACTACTTAGACTCTAAAACTCCAGTTCTCAGTGATAAACATGCATGTGTTGTTATTATTCTGCACACACTTTGCAGTTTCTGTTTGGCTAAGATTTTAAAACACTTAATTCACCTTAATTAAGTTCCTGGGTACCTCATGTGGTGTGAAATTTATTTTGTCTACTTACAAAGTAGAGTGGAAACCAAAGTGTATTTCAAAGTCAGCATTTTCAAACTTGTGTAGCTTTCCTCAGGCAGACAAACCCAGGAATTTGAATACTCACAGAAGTGGCCTCATTTTCAGATACCCATCAACACAACTAAATCCTACTCACTTCAAAGCTAGCAGCTGATGCTCATCAGCTCTAAAACTCAGATCGCCAGTCCATGGTCTAAACTAAGCATGAATATTCACGGCAAGAGGCTGAGCCCAAGAGAGTTTATAGAATCAGAAGAAATCAGTAGAAAAGGCTGTAAGAGACCTCAATACTCCTGACAACCACTCCTACTCTGTTGCAACCTTGATAGCCTCAAGTTAATAGAAAGTGCATGAATGGGAAATACTCTTCTTGTACATTGTTTTTCTTTATTAACATATCCATCAATCTTGCACTGGTGGGTTTTCCTTATCTGGGCAATTAGTAGAAGTTCATTCTACAAAAGCTGGCAAGAAAACAAGCCTCTACAACAGGTTTGCTCCAGATTCTTCCAGATTTTAAACAATGCACTAAGGTTCTGCTCTCTGCATTAGGGAATGCAAAGAAAAGGAAAGAATCAAACCATGAAGTGGCAATCCTGGGGTTCTTAATGCATCCAGTGTAGTGTAACCCATCAGAAAAAGAAACGCATCTTAAGACATATAAGTGATCACGGTCATCAAAGGAAAAAAAAAAGAAAAAGAAAGAAGTATTCAACTATACTTTTCACTTAACTCAGGGCTACAGTAAACTCAGAAGTCTGGATCATTGATTGTCTTTTCATATAGGCTATCACCATAGCTTTGAGTATGGAGAGAGCTAGGTAGCTCTTGACAGATATGATGGCATCCTTGCTCCTGCTTCAGTGCTGACCTGAAACACAGCAGAGCCAAACTGAACTCCAGGTGTTTGCCCACTGAACTCAGGCACAAAAAAACCCCAAAAAACCAGACATAAGACCAGCACAGACCCAGCAAGGGTGGGTGAATGCAAGGTGAGTTTTACTTATATCCTCATATCTCATTACATCAAAGGATTTGAGAATCTGGAGTCTGACAGTGATACTGTCAAAATGAGTAGCAAGAATCTCAGAAAAGGGTGCTGTATTAACCTGCAGCAGAAACAAACTATTTCAGAGAGGTTTAGATACCAACCTCGAGGTAACAGAAAAAGAGATACATACTATCCCAATCAACATTTCAGTTGCAGATCTTTTGTTTGTCAGCATCAAAAACTTAATTTCATCTTCAGAAATCAGGATGGTCTTTAGCAATCCTTTTCTTCACAAAAGGCATCTGGAGGCATACTGTGTTCAACAAAAAAGTAGTTGACAATCTAGTTGCAGTCTACAAAACTGAACAAATGTTGCAAGGATCCATTTGCCCATAACTGAAAAAAAAAGTTTTGCCATGGAGAACATGGGATGTGATCTTCAACAATTACCTCTCCAGCTCCTGAATGAGCATTTCAGTGCAACAAAAGTGTCATATGAAAATTGCTTATTTCAATGGATTTTGGCTTCCATAGTTGACTGCAAAGATAGCCATGATTAGTAACACATGTTTAATAGAGAGGAAATCTAATTATCCGGGAGTTTAACGATGAACTCAATGAAAGCCATAAGGTACAATGTAAAATTTATTTTGGACAAAGGAATTTTATGAGGTTTTGTTATCACATAAAATGAATTAACAAACATCATAACCTCTAGGTGAATAGGCATCCAGAATCTCTTCCTAACCCTACAGCACTGCTAGGGGAAGGACCTAAGTTCTCACAGTCAACAGACCAAGTCCTGCATAATGTCTTTCTCCTTAAGGATAAAGTACAGACATTACGAATATCCTGATTTTGTCAAAACATAAAGCACAATGAAGTTCCTTGCAAACTACGACCAATAAATTGTTTAGTTGTTCAGTTCAAAGAATGTTCAAAAATTTGCTGAATGTATGGAAGTTGCTTTATGAATGGATTTTTTTGCCTTTTCCAATTTGGACCTATTGCCCCAGGCACATTAGAATGTGAAAAAACTTTCTAGAAATACCAAAAAATCTGGAAACCAGACTTATAATGAAGATTTGGCCTTATCTTTTCATTCTCCACGTAGGCATGCTTGGCAGAAGGCCCCAAGTAGCAGTTTTCATTGCAGCAGAGCTCACAGTAATGTTCACTGAAGATGATGCTCATTTAATACATGTTGCTGACCACTGACAGAGTGAAGTTTAGGAAGACAAGTACTAAGCTGAGAATGATTTGCTGCGGACATTGACTATTGGTTTTCTCCTCTGTATCTACTAGATTTTTTTTGTCCAATACTTAAAAAAAAAAAGCATAGCAAAGAATTACTTAATGTTTGCTTTAACAGTAATCATTCCTTTTCCTTCTAAAAGCAGAAGTCTAAGGGTAAGTGTCTATTTTATCTGGCAGGTCACACTTAACTGTTACAAAGTTACCTTACAAGTTAAATGGTCCTTTATTTCTAAAGTTGTCAGGCAATTTTCCATATCCTGTATTGAAATAACATAGAATCTGTTTGAAGCTCTGAAGCCCCCATTTTTCTTTATGAAACCAATCCCACTACTGTTGATCTCTAAGTTAATATTTAAGAGTTAGCTTCCAGCTTTTAGCTGGAAGATTTTTTGAAGTCAATGTCCCTTCCTTTTTGGGGTAAAAGCCTCTGATGTAATAGTTAGCAATGTAATGGTTAGCAACTACAAGTGACACCTATCCAGTGCTCCTTTGGGAAGAACACAGAGGAGTGTCCTTCTCATTTTTGCCTCCTTGCACTACCAGATTTGAAAGCTAAAGACATCCTTATGAGCCACACACAGAGTATCTGGAGCATTGTAAGGCAGGTGAATTCAAAGGAATGGTACTAGCAAAGCAAATTGATGAATGAGACACAAAACCTCCCGTGTCATGAATCTTCTTGGTAAAACTACTCAAATAACAGACTTTCCTCACTGATGGAAGTTCTAAAAAACCTTTAAGTAGTTCCCTTTATTCTGGATACAAAAAGTCAAAGCTAAGTGCTTCTACAAATTGCTTTCCATTCCTCACCTAATTTTGTTTGGGGGTTGGTTTGTTGACTGGTTCCATTTGTTTTTGTTTTGTTTTTATTTTTCTGACAGAGGTTCAAAAATGGAAATGCTTTATAGAATGCTTCAAAGTCATCAAATCATATTTTTAATTTTTTTCCCCTAGGAAATTTCAACCATCTCTTATTTTTTAATTTCCAGACTGTGCAAAGTCAAGAAAGTCCTTTTTTGTTTGATCCTGTGTCTGATGTCCATGTCAACAGAAGGTCTCTGCATCAGAGGCTGTGTTCTCTCCAGCTGAGGCTCCTTTTCTTTAGGAAGCCAAAAGAAAGAAACACACCCTGCTGCCATCTCACTCAAGGTATGACTTGTTACCTTTTCCACTGGTTTGTTTGGGTTTTGTTTGTTTTTTTTTTACTGAAAGAAGGCATCAGTTGGGGAAATGCAGGAAGAACCAACTGTGGCACCAACTTCTATTTACTTCCAGCTTCACTGCAAACCGTCTGCTTCCATCGAACTTGGCAGCTGACAATATTTGCTCAGTTCATTGTCTGCTTTCCAAGAATACAGCAAGTGTTGACTACTAAGTACTAGGCATGACGGTCTTTAAAGAAAATTTCAGGGAAGCAGCAAATATGAAAAATGATGCCAGGAAGTATCTACCAATAGTTGTCAACTTTCCATAGTCTTCAATTTCTTTAGATGGTCCTTTGGTAAATGCTTAATACCAGACAGAATCTGTTTCAACAAAAGCAACATGAGAGATGTTTACAGGGCAAGGGAGTCCAGCTCAAACCCTTCTTTTAGGATTCCTATTCCCTGTGCAATCCTTTCAGGCCATGCTGAGCAAAGGACAATAACAAACCTTGCTCTGATTTAGAAAACATCTTGGGTTTTTAAAACACAGGAGTTTTTTTAAAAGATGAAACAGTGTTTTTACAGATTATACGGATTTTTTCATAACATGAGTTTAACAGTACCAAAGCTTTTTCCTGGCAAACTATTTTCTGTTGATTTTGTGTTCTACATTAGCTCTCCTCACTCCCCTTGCCCCCAAGGCTCCCTCTGCTTTCTCTTCAAGTACAAATCCAAACAATTACACCATCACAGCTCTGTTCCATTTACTGCTCAGCAGTTACAGACTCAGAACCTCCATATTCTTCTGCTATAAAGAAAAAACTATAGTGACCCCAGGCCACAACATGCCCTCTAAGACCTTCTCCTTTCTATCTCTCTCTCCACATGAAGGGGATGCACATCAGGCATAGAAGCAACAGAAAACCTCAGACCAGTAGCCAAGATATACATGTCTGACGCTCACCACGATCCTACAACATTCCATTTGTAAAAGGTACACCCTAAGCATAAATCATTGCAGGAGGATTTTGTCTGAAATGGGACTTCCTTGTCTAGAAGGCTCTGTACCGCTGGTGATCTACGTACTTCCCAACAGGACAGAGACGGATCGTGTTGCCAAAGGATGGGCAAGAGCAGCACAGGAACTCATGGGGAACAGCTCTGCTTTTAGGGACCTGCATGACTTGTAGATCCGCTATACAGACTGTCACAGGTGCTGAAAGGGGCACTTCTGCTCCAGCATTTGAGAAGTTCCCTTTTCACAGGCACCTTGTCATCACTTTGAGTGGCTTAGTAAGATCACTTGTTTTTAAACTTAGTTTAATTTTCCCTCTAGAACAAGCTGTTCTGAAATCCAGTGAAAGATTTCCCCTCAGAAAAAGAGTTTGGAGATGCAGACGCAGGTATTCGAAGCTGTTTCAAGTGCTAAAAAGGCAAGGTGACAAAGCCAAGGAGGAACACAGTTCAGCAACCTGCAGCAGCCTCTGAAGATCCAAGCACAGGGGTGTGGAGCAGTGGGGATTGGTGTGTGGGAGGTCAGGATCCTGGTGGGAGGGGCGCTCAGGGTAACAGAGGATTCCAGAGAGGGGACAGAGAGAGACTGATCTGGGGAAAAGCCCTGTGACACATTCAAGGACACAGATCAGGAGGGACTGCCAGTTCTCAAAGGACACTATTCCAAGTAGTGCCTCTGACTGGAAAACCAGCTGGCAGGGCAAGTACCCGCACACCAGTGGTGCCTGGCAACCTGTCTTCACCTGCAGCTGCTGGAAAGATGGTTGTCCATAAAAAAGACCATTGGATGCTCTTCATAAATTATGTTTCTCCTAACAAATACTATAACTGAGCCCAAAAAAATAGCTATCACCTATGCCTCTGCAGCTCTCAAGGGTTTTATCAGCCAGGACATAAGTGTCTTTAAAAAGGCTCCCAAGGACCTTCCTGAGCCACAAAAGTCCCTTTAGGACAGCGGTACTTTCTCTGTCCATACTGTGAGCTCCAGGCCCCCCCATCCTTTTGGGAATTCCACATCTCTCCACTTATACTTCAGCATGAGCTTGTCTTCAGTGGCAAATGAATGCACAGGAGGCAAGTAAGGAAAGTAGGTGAGACTAACCAGGATTAAACTGACTACATGTCTGTGGTTCACTACTCTACAGCCTCTAATGTGTCAGTCTCCCTTCTGCAGCTCAGCTGAGAGAGTCCTGGCACATGTACAATTTCCTGATATTAATTCAGGCACATAAAAACTGATCCAAAGCTCACTAAAATAAACCAGAGCCTCACATCCACTTCATCCATACTGTAATGAAAAACTTAATAATTCACATACATTTGAAGATTTTTTTCTTACCAGAATGTAAATTCAGGATCTGTAGTATTTCTCACTTGCAATTAATCATGAATAAGAATATTAGTTAAAAATCCAAATATTGCTGTTATGATCACACAGGGACAGGTAGGTGGTTGTAACCAGAACATAGAGTGCATTTCAATGAAAAAACACACTTTTTTTACAACCACCAAACATGTCTTGCCAAGATTCTACAAAAATCTCAGCAGAAAAAGAAGTCAAATTGAACTACGGTCTGTGAGATTTGGAGACAAATAGTGTATGCAAGAAGGAAATTATTTAATTGCCAAGGGATGTAACTGGTTTCTTCAAATTTTTAATCTCCTCTGTAAAAAGTAAAACAGACCAGGCATATATGTCTTCCACATAAATGCCACTGTCTCACACTGTTCAGCACCTTACATCTTCCTTCTTCATCAGCTGTTATCATCTTCCTACTGAATGAAAACTGTTCATATCATCTTCATCACCCGTCACTGTTTAATTTGCTATCACTTTCACTAATACTGCCTAACAGCAAACAGTCTCGATGACACCCGCTCTCCACTGAAATGAAATAAAAAAAACCAAACAGTAAACCAAACCACCTCTACAACTAGCTTTAAGAGGACCAGAATTTGCACTTCTAATCTCCCCAAGGTCTGGTAGTCCAGGGAACAAAAGAATAAAAACCAGCTGGGTCTGTACATGCTGGGACTTTGCTGAACCCATAAAACAGCATGGGCAGGCTTAGCCTTCTTATCTCTTTGTCTCCTTATTTTCCTCTTTTCTCTTGTGCTCTTTAATGCTGTATTTTCTGCCTAGGACTATTCCTATCTTATGTCAGTTGGTTGATCCCCATCCATTTTTTCCTCCCCCAAATCTGAAAAAGCTTTTCCAGAAACTGCAATGCTCAGCTGTTATTGACAATAGATGCTGTTTCTGCCAAGAATTAGTGTTCCCCCTTTTGTTTCATTCCCCATCTTCTTTTTATCTGCCAGGGTATTTTTTGTTTTGTTAGTTTCCTTTCCTGTCTGATATCCTACTCTTACATTTTTCTCCCTTCAAAACTATCCTTCTGTCACCTCTTTCCTCATTTGCACTTTCTTGCTTCCGTTACTTACATCCCATTTCTCCCCTGGAGTATCTCAACCCCTTTCTTTTCCTGCATTTCCCTCTCTCCCAGTTTTACTTCCCTCAGTCTCCTCTGCCTTCAGGTATGCAGCTGCATCTGCAGCTCTGCCAGCAGATCCTGGGAGGGGCAGACCAGCCCAGACACACTTTGCTGGTGAGAGGAGCTGCAGGTGGTAATGCTCTATCCCCAAACTTTTAAGAAATTGAAAACACATACCATGTATTATATAAAATACATTATAATGCACAATAAAGCACAGAGACATTTTAATCAACTCTGGTGAAGATCCGAGAGTCAAACAAGCGTCTGGAATATGAGCTTTATCTAAATGTATTTCTTCCCAGAACTGCAGAAGATAATACAGCACAGAGCAACGTGTCTCTTTCAGGGACAGACAAACATAATATAAGCCTAATATTCAGGGTCACTCACCCCACTCCAAGTTGAAATCAACCATGATTTTTCCTAGTGCCACCAAAACTGACTGTGTCTCAGAGGCTTTAACAGCAGCTTGTACGCTGAGGCCCTGGTGAGGTGAGGAGCACTGAGCCAACAGAATTACTAACTTTGCTTAGACTTGAGCACCTGATTAAAGGTCAAATCAAGGCCAAAACACCCATCCCCTGTGGTGAAGTCCTAAACCTCAGAGTGCACAGCAAGGCTCACAAGTCAGGAACATGATCCCTCAACTTTTGAAATTCTGATCATTTAATTGTTGTACCTTGAAAATTAATTTTACAAAAATACGTCAGGACACTGAAGCATTACCTTCTCTTAGGAAATTTAATGAAAAAACCCTATCCTCTCTGTAGGTAGTGTTTTTCACTGCAGCACAAAAGACAACTCAGGTACTTCCTAGCCCCAGCATCACTTGCACTGCAGGATCTGAATCTGTGGCACAAACATTCTAAATACCTTTGCTCACAGAGCACTGACTGGCTCTTGTGAGCCCAAATCTCTTTCCTCCACAGGATTAATTTCATAGTTACATTTCAGAGAAGAATCAGCATATTTTGAGCTTCCCAATACATTCATTTCCATTAAGAAATAGAAGTAGCCCTGATGCCAATGTACTCCAAAGGAAAAAAAAAGTTATTTTTGAAAATGCAGGAAAGTTATTGGCGAATTCTAACACTGATTGCCATTCTCCTTTCTTGAACATGCAGGAAGCAAGTGGCTATGGCACTGGGCTGCTTGCATTTCTCAATCCCTACTGTACTGTGCAGAGCTATTACACTGCACAAGAGGAACAGTTAATCTCTTTCTAAAGACATGTGAATCTTTGGCGAATGACCTTTCATTAAATTCCAAATTACCAAAGTCACCATTACTCACAGAAAAAAGTAATCAGAGTTTTGAAGTCTTTTTCTGTGTAATAATTTTTATGTACTTGCACATGTACTTCACTGTTAGTTACTTTTAAGATTTCCTTCTGCAATTCAGTAACTTAAGGAACTCTTTGCAGATTTTCTTCCTTAAAATAAAATTTTACACAATGAATGTCAACCTGTTAAAATTGCTACTTTAGAGAAACTGTGAGCAACAGAGAGGACAAATCTGGAAATCTCTGTAGTCTTGAATGTTTGTTTTTTTCCTCCTTCATTTTTAAGAAGGCATTTGTACACTTAGGCAGCCTGGCAAAACCTTAAAGTGATTAAGATTCAAAGATGGGCCTTCGTGACCTTTATGAATTTCCAGGAATATCACCCAAGACCAAAAATGAAAAGATAAGAATTTCATTTTGCATTACTAAGCATTTCAATATCTCCAACACTTTAACATTTGGACTAAGTTCTAATGCCTGCTTATAAATAAATCTGAATGGTTTTGCTCCCACTTCACTGCCACTAAAGAACTCAATCAAGAGAAGCTAGTTAAAAGACTGTTATTAGACACATATTAAAGTTGGGAAGGTGACAGCACGTTTTCACCCACTGTGGCTAAGGGTTTCTGAAATACCATTGTTTGCACAGACATGGAGATCTATTACAAATGAAAAAAGTAACATTTGTGGTATTTGGAATCTCCTGTAAGTCATTAAGTGCAACTTAGACTCATCTAGGACTCCCTAAAATGCAGTCCCTTTGTGTACGCTCCCGCTTACAGGGAAAGGCAGCTCCCAGCACCAGCAGTATCAGATTCTTGCAGCATCCATGACACTTGTAAGCATTCAGTGGTCAGAACACCACTACATATCCTTCAAATGACATGGACCACTGAAGCTGGAAAGGTATCTTCACTGAACCAAGCCGGCTGGTATCTCAGCAATCCACCAGGACACGAGCATCAGCTTGCCCCCGGCAGCGTGCAGAATCTTGCCTGAGGAGTTAGTGGGGTTTGCATTTTTGAAAGTCATCACTTCTGAGCGTCGAAATGCTAAGGGTAGGCACCAACTTACAACACTGGCATCTCAGAAACACTTTAAGATGACAAATAGTTGTATTTGATGTTTTTGATTTCAGAGTGAAAATCAGCTAGACAACAAGGTGATAAGCATGACAGGACACTAACACAGTGAGCTAGCCAGAAATAATAAAAGAGGGCACACAATCTCCAAAGTTAAACCATCTGAGTGTCTATTACATAGAGTATAAAGAATCCTCTGCACTAATGCTAATAGAGTATATTACCTAAAATATTTATTAATGTACTAGTTTCTTTCTTGCTGCTGTCAAATCATTAGTAATATGCCCCTCTTAGTTAAAAAGCTTATAATAACCTGAATAATACAAATTGTGGTTTGATTTCTGTGCTACCACGCCACTGTATTATACCAACACTAGAAGATAGTATTATCTTTCCATCTGTGAATGAAGTACAAGCATATTTTAAAAGAAGATAAATACATTTTGGATATGTTTACTCCTTGTTAAACTACGTGCCGTGCGTTCACTTCTTAACACCAACCTGATATTGTCAATCTTTGACATCATGATTCATTACCTTATTAAATGAAAATAACTGACATGTCATAGATGTAAGGACTATGAAGTCACAAGTTTCCATGCACAAACAGGGACATCACCCCACCATCAGCAACACCATGGTGTTCATAGATGATGCAGTTATTTATGCAAACAACAGATCTAGGACTTGGCTATTACAGTTTAAAGGCATAACCCCATGTTAAGGAATAACATTGTGTGAGAAAAAAAAAAATCAGTTATGGTCAAAACAAAACAAAACACCCTCCCAAACCCAGATTCCCAACGCGCGGGCAGCCAGAGGGCCAAGGGGAGGGGACGAAAAGTTTGGTGGTGCAGGGGGCGGGCGACCCGGCCCCGCCGCCGCCCCCTGCAGCCGCTCCGGCCCCGCGGGCTCTGTGCCCGCCGGGACCCCCGCGCCCGCCGCCCGTGAGGGCAGCCCCGCTCCCGTCCCTCACCTGCTGGCCAGGCTCTGCCGGCAGTGCTGCCTGAAGGGCATCAGGTGGTAGTTCATGGCGTCCAGCAGCAGCTTCTGGCAGACGGGGTCGGTGCGCATGAAATCCACCGACTGGACCCGCTCCACCAGCTCCGGCGCCGGGATGAGGGCGAAGCGGAGGCGCTTCATCAGGTCCGGGGCGTACTGCATGCGGGTCTCCCGGTCGTGCTCCAGCCAGAGCACGGACATCTGGAAGAGCGCCAGCTCCGACTCGACAGGGGGGGGCAGCGAGTCGAGGAGGGCGCGCATCTCCTCGAAGTTGAGCAGCAGCACGTCCTCCACCAGGTACTTGTTGGCCAGCTTCTTGGTCTCCTCCAGGCCGTGCAGGGCGGCGATCTTGCACACCTGCTTGTAGTTCTGCACCGAGATCTGGTCGTTGAGGAACTGCACGCACAGCTTGGTGACCTGCGGGATGTGCAGGATCTTGCTGACCGACAGCACCTCCTCCACTGTGTCCAGCGAGAGGGTCACGTTGGCCGTGTACAGGTACTCCAGCACCAGCCGCAGCCCGATGGACGAGCAGCCCTGCAGCACCAGGTTGTTGATGGCCCGCGGGCTGGCCAGCAGCTTGTCCTCCGGGGAGGAGGACGGGGTGCCGGGCTCCTCCTGCGTCTGCGGCGGCGGCGGCTCCTTCGGCGGACCTCCCAGCCCGTCCTGGGCGCCGGGCCCCAGCCCCAGGGCGTGGGGGTGCCCGCCGCTCCCGCCGCCGCTGGAGAACAGGGATCGGAAGTACTGGGAGCAGGAGGCCAGCACGGCCTTGTGGCAGTGGAACTGCTGGCCCTGGGCCGTCAGGGTCACGTCGCAGAAGAGCTGCTTCCTCCACAGCAGGTTGAGGCCGTGCAGCAGGTTGTCGCTGTGGCTGGGGTCGAAGGTGGAGGTCCTGTCCCCGGATCTGGACATGGCGAGCGGCCTCCGGCACACCTGCCTTTTAAACCCTCCTCCAACCTGGGCAGAGGGGTGGGGAGGAGAGCGGGGTGGGGGGACACACGGGACGACACAACAATAAACACAGAGCTTTAGAGGCCCGGAGGGCGCATCCCGGCTGTGTGTGCAAGGGTGGCGGGGGGCGCAGCCGGGGGACGGGCTCCCCTCTGCCCGCCGAGCCGAGCCACCCCCCCTGCCCGGGACACGGACGGGCTCTCTCGGAACGCCTGCAACTTGGGAGGGCTAGAGGAGAATTTTTTTTTTTTTTTTTTTTTTTTTTTTTGCCTCTCCCCTCTTCACTCCCGCCCCCGTTTTCCTCCCTCCTCGGTGCAAACCGGGCACTTCTCCAGGGGAGGAGCAAGGAAAACGGGGACGTTTTCAAAGCTGAGCCACCCCCCAGGTACCCCCCTACCGAACACCCAAGCAATCAAACACACTCCAAATAACACCGCCGCCTCCCCCCGCCCCCCAACTCCGCGACACCCAGAGAAACTACCAAGTGACTGAAACTGTGCCGGACAGGCGGGCAGCCCTGCCCGCCCCGCTCGCCGCCAGCCCCCGGTCCCCTCCGGCCGCTTTGGCAACTCGGCGGCGCCAGGACCCGCTCCCTCCCCGGGGGCGGCGTGCCCGGAGCGGGGGCCCCGGCACCGGCCGGCACCGAAGTTGAGCCCCGCTCCTCGGCCCAGCGCGGGGGTTGCAATACTTCTCAATGGAGCGGGGCGGGGGGATGGAAGCGGCAGCGCCGGGCCCGGCGAGGGCCCCCCCGGCGCTGTCCTGCCCGGCTTGCTTCTCCTCGCAGCAGACGGCGCCGCGGCCGTAACTCCGGTAACTACGTGAAGTTCAAGTTGGGGGAAGGACGGGGGAGGCTGGAGTGGGCGGCGGGGAGCGGGGCCGTGCCCGGCGGCCCCCCGCTCCGGCCGGACCCCGCCGTGCCCCCGGCCCCGTGCCCGGCCCGGGGAGGGGGCTCGGCGAGGCTGCCCCGAGCCGCGGCCGCACCTGCGGAGGCTGCGCAGCCACCGACCCGCGCTGACCGCATCCCGCCCCGCGGAGCGCCGCCGCCGCTCTTCCTCCTCCTCCTCCTCCTCAGCGGGATCCCGCCGAGACCTGCTCCTGCCATTGCAGCGCGCTCGGTCGCTTCTCGCCAATACTGGGCTTCCTGTGCCTCCCTTCACCCCCGCCTCGCCCCATTTATCGGCACAGCGAGGGGCTCCCTCCAGCCGCTTCCCCTGCCCCGGCGCCGCTTAGCCCCGCTCCGCGCCCCGCCGGCGGCTACAGAAACCTCCCGGAGCCTCTCCCTTTAAGTGGACCCGGTCAATCCCCCCCCTCCCCACCGCATACACACACACACGCGTACATACATGCACACACATACACAGACACACACACTCCTCCTCTTCTCCCTCCCCTTCTTTCTTTCTCGTTTTGCCCATTTCTTGCAATCGGAGTTTATTCTGCAAACGCGTTCGTTACACAACTGCCCCCCCCACCCCGCACACACAAACACCCCTGTCCTCTCCCCCAGCAGCAAACAAATCAGGAGGCACTAGAAAATGCACGGAGACGGTTAGACACAAGGCCAGAAACTTACCTGCTCCACAACCAGCTGCCAAAGTAAAGGTTCACTTAAGCTCCCCCCCAAAAAAATCAATTGTCCTTCCTTTTTAAAGGTTTGCTCGCTCCTTCCAAAAAAAAAAAAAAAAAAAAAAAGAAAAAAAAAAGAGAGAGAGAGAGAAAGAAAGAAAGAAAGAAGAAAAAAAACCTTCTGGTTCCCAACTCGGAGCAGTCACTCTTTACAATTTATTTTGTCGTACATCATTTGATCACCATGAATTAGCAACAGCAAGAAAATGTACGAGAGAGAGAGAAGGAGAGAGAGAGAAAGAGAGAGAGCGCGCAGAGCTTTCTGCAAGAGAAGAAGAAGAAAAAATGTACGTGTGACAAATTATGCTACCAAGAAACAACACATCATTATCCTTGGGCCTGGGGCTCAGTGAGTCGTAACGAGAGTAATAGGAAATCCACGGTTGGGGAGAGAAACGGTCGTGCATGGCCAGTGGAGAGAGACCATACAGGGGGATGGATGCTGGAGAGACTCGCAAAATTATGGCTCAAGGCTATTGTAAAAATTGTCGAGCGTAAATGACTGCGATTTCAAACATCTTTGGAAGAAAGAAGGGGAAAAAGCGAGCCCCCCCCCCCGCCTCCCTCCCTCTCGCTCTCCCTCTCTCTTCTCTCTCTCTATAAAGAACCGTCAAGTTTTAGTGCGCATTGCTAATTAGTCAATTTCTCTCTGCCTTCACAGGCTGGCGACTTTGCTGCTGAGCTGAAACTGCTAATTTCTGTGACCAGCTTTTTTCTTAGCTGTGATCTGGATGAATGAGTAGCTGTCTCACAGAGATGACAAAAATAAACTCTAATCCCCCCAAAAATTTCCACTACATCTTTCTCATGCATAGATTTATGATCTTCAAGGGCCCTGTGCAATATGCAAACTTTTTTGTGTGTCTGTTGCTGGGGGGGCGGGGGGGGGAGTAAGTCTTGTATTCAGGTTGCACAGTATTTGTTTTGTATTTCTGCTCTCCCCCCACACCCCAGGAGTGATGGAAATAATGTCTGGTTTCAGTAGCTGATACCTTGTCACCCCCCGTCCCCTTGTATTCATATTATTGCTTTGACAGGATACATCCTCCTTCCTTGCAAGTGTGATGAGGCTGTAGGGGTGGAAGGGAGAGAAAGTGAGGCTACTAAATGGTGTTAGCGGTAAAAGGTTCCTTTTACATTTGTTCCCTTGCACTGTTCAAGATTTATGATCTTGTTTGAAGGCATATTTTCTCTATCGTTTTTTCTGGTTAGACAACCGTCTCTGAACTTCACTGTCAGCTCTTCAACAGATAAGGGTTCAGAAGTCACATTTTTTTATTGGAAGATTAGCATATTGTCAGATTTGTCTTTCGGTTTCGAGACTTTGCAAAGCAGAAGCCTGAACCAAATGGCAGGAAAGCAGCTGCTATTTCACAAACATAACCTTTCAACTTTCTGCCAGAGCTGATACCCTAAAAACATGCATAGTAGAGCCCATGGGTTGGGGTTTTGTTTTGGTTTTTGCTCCTTTATAGTTGTAAGAAGCAGAGGGAATTGGGAATTCTTATTCTAGACATTTTGGGCTTTTTCTTTCCACCAAGGGACATTTTGGTAGAGGACATGTTCTCCACACTTTATCTCATGATATATTGTACCCTCACATTTATAGCTCTGTTCTTCTGTTGTCAAACCTCCAATTGTAAAAAAAAAAAAAAAAAAAAAAAAAAAAAAAAAAAAAAAAAAAAAAAAAAAAAAAAAAAAAAAAGGTGGAATGTATGCCCTTGAATGAAATGCACATGAAAGCATGAAAGGAAACTGGAATAAGCACTCAAGCACTCACAGAAAGTTTTACCTGGTATGAAAGCCTCGAGCCCCATCCCCTTTCACAGATGATGCTCAGGCTCCTGTTAATTAAAGCACACACCAGGAGTGGGACTTTGAATGCCAGGTCTCATGGTCTTTCTCTTTGACTTGGCCAAGGATGCCAATGCATTTACAGAGCTGTAGTCAGATTGCTCAGGAATGCAAAGGATTGGAACTGAAAGGCATCAAGGCAATTTTTGCTTTTATTTATTTTCAGGTGACCTTAATAAAGAAATTCTGCCATACCTCTCTCTTTTTCCTTGCCAGATAGATCCTTCCCCCCTCCCTTGGATGCCAGGTATTTGTGCAAGAAACTTCCAAGAGAGGTAAGGCAGCTGGTGGTGTGGGACATGGTATTCTTCCCAAAATGGTGCCATCCTATGCTGTTTCTAAAACCATGTTCTTTGGTCTGCTCCAGTTGTGGCTTCCTCCCTGCTGTATCCTGTTGGCCACACAGATTTTCACCCTGTTGAGATGAAGAGAAATGTGAATTACAAGATGCCTCCATTTTGGTAGTAGCTAGTGTCTTCAGTGATGTGAGTTGTCTCCCAACTGTAGTAGATGGGAAGAGTGCTTTTTATATCATGCTTTTCATGCTGAACTTTGCTGCCGTGATGGCTGTAAATAAACCCCATGGGGTTTTGTATCAGTTTGCAGTGACTAATGTGTCACACACACTTACACCATTGCAAGCTGCCAAAATACATCCTGGTAGCAAGTTTCTTGGACTAGCATACTGGTATGTTTTGCTCTTTAGTGAAAAGACCTGGTTAATTTTTATTTAACTTTGCTACACTAACTCGGGTTGAAATAAAGTTCAGTCTTAACTTACGCGTATGATTTGTGGTCACTTATAAGTTACATTGGAGAAATATTTCCAAAAGTCATGGGTATGGTTTTTTCTAAATGATCTTAAATATTTTGAAGGGAAACATCAAAGTTTCTAAGTTGGGTGCTTGATTTCAAAGTGAAAAATTAAAGTTCTTTTCTTAGAGATGGCAGCTCTTGGCGGAAAATACTATGTGCTACCTTTCTTCTTCTGTTACTCCCAGACCTGCACCATGTAAAATTACCTATTTTTTTTTCCTTGGAGCAAAAGTAGATGTACTCGACACTTGGTTTAAGCAGGGACTTCACATCTCTCATTTCAATCCCAGCAGATTCCTCAGTTTCCCAAAGTCTGCAGAGACTTGTGGTAGGAAGATCAATACTACAAGTTCCAAATCACATCTTGCCATTAAAAGAAGAGGTCCTGGTGCAGGAGAGGCTTTTATCAAGACAGGAGAATACGCAGTCATTGAAATCCTAGAGAACAAGCTCAGTAGATAAACAAAGTAAATACTTTTCAGTAGGAATAATTTTATAAAAAAGAGAAAATTTGAATGCCTTTTTTGTCTGTGCTTGTAATATAAAATATATCACTGCATAAACGATGTTTGTGGGGGTTTTTTTTTTGGAGATTTTGTTGTGATGTATACTGGTATCCTGGTACATCTCAGAAATCAAGTTACATGCAGAGTATTTTTATTATTAAGAACCAAAATAAGTGTCAATTCTGAACACCTGCCCTTTTGTCATTGAGACTGCTGTCAGAAACAGCTTCTGCTGCCTCCCCTCTCTGGGGCACAGAATATATCTTTGTGCAAGTCATCTGGCTGCTGAGCTCTCTCAACTGTCTGCATTTCTGCCACTGTTGCATTTCAAATGGTAGAACAGAGATTCTGGCACTCACCAGAGCCGCCTGGATGTGGATGGGATCTGCCACCACAGGAAGTGAAAGTTCTTTCCAGGGGCCTTCCAGAAAGGGAAGGGCTACGGGCGGGCTGGGTGGTTTCTGTTGGGCAACGAGCCATGCCAATTGTCTGGACAGACCTGAGCACAGAGGTCCCTTCTTGCACAGAGGTACAAGTGCTGCACAAACAGATGAACAAGAGCAGTACTGGCAGTTGCCAAAGTCATTGCTCTTGCCGAATGTTGTTGTACAATCCACCTTGAAGCTTCTGACGTGGAAGTCTGTAAGTTCACCCTTCTGAAGACAGACCTGGCATCCCACTGCACTGTTCCTGGAGTACACATTAACTATTCACTTTATCACTGGTGGTGTCAGAGTAGGAGTAGGGCAGGAGTGGAATATTTCAGGAGGCCGTGGTAGTGGTTGTTAGACCCACGAGTCTGGACATCTGGATTCCCACCACTGGCGCACAGCAATTGTACCTACGCTGGTCTGCACACTTTGTTTAGCACCTGGGAACCACTCAAAGCTTCTAAGTGCCTTATTGTTCTTTGAGGAAACCACTTCCCTGGAAACCAAGGAGATGTGAGCCATTGAAAGGAGCTGGGAGGCCAAGAGAATAAAAAGTCGCCTTGAGTCTAATGATATAGATGTAACAACCTTGACCCAGGTGCATTCTTCACTATCTCTGTGCTTGAGTTAACAAATGCTGAAAAGGGTTTTCATTAGTGCAGTCCAAGCCTCTCCCAGCCTGTGGTTCCTCAGCCCTGCTGAGCACATCTGCCCAGCTTCACACCCAGCTGGGTGTTTCTAAATGCTTACCAGCACCATTGTGATGCCAGTGGCATCTGCAACTGTGTGACTGTGGAGACTGGCACAACTGGGCCCCGAGGTGTCACAGGCGTGAGGTGTCCTGGTTAATCCATGCTTGCCTAGTGCTTTGAGATTCCTCCAGGAGTACTGACTGGTTCTATTTACACTCACAGCTATATTGGGAAGTATTGTTTCTGTGCCTGAATGTATACAAAACAGAAATTTGACTGTAACAAAGAGTCATAATACCATTAAGTATTCAGACTTTTGCCCTGTTTACCCAAAACTCTGATGGGCGTGGACTGGGTGCTGCTACATAGTACCCTAAATGAGTGATCCTAAGAGCACTGAAAGGTGAGTTGCTTCTCCTCTTGTAATCCACAAAAAGGCGATAGAGTAAACAACATTAAAAAAATAATTTAATGAAATGCTGTGCAATCAAGATGACATGAATAAAGTTTGTAAAAAACCAGTAGCTTCTGAAATATCAAAATATAAGGTGTTTCCTCTGAAAGAGTTATTAAAATAACTTGGGGGGGAGGCAGAACTCAGAACTGTTAAAAGAAGCAGTTAAGCTTGGGGAAATTGCAATCTAAAAGCAAGGTGGATTAAGCAAATCCTTCTGTACAGAACCATGCTACAACTAGGAACCCTCTAACCATCACTTGGAAAAGCTTACGCTCTGGGACTCGATTTTCAGGCATATAATACGAGCTTTAGTGATTGTGTCTGCTCTGTACTCCCAATTAAGGGATACTCTCTTGTGCTTAAGTCCATTTCTGTTCAGGAAAGCATTTAAGCATTTCTTAAACCATATTCTTAAGTACTCTCTTGAAAGGGAATGGCTTCCTGTTGTGGGATATGTGTGTGTGCATTTGCCAGTCAGTTTGGCTGAGTTTTCCCAGCCTGGTGCACACAGGACTCATTGCAAAACTAAGAGGAGGATACATTGGTGGCAAGTGACACTGCTGATTGCTCTAAAGCCCCAGTCAGGCTTTGTAAGTGTTCCATCCCAGTTGCTTGAGGCAGTGTTTTGAGACACACGAGGGAAAGGGCTAGCTTGAGGGCAACAGGACCCAACTGCTTTGCAGTGGCTAGAGTACATTTTTGTACTGAAGAAATATATAATCCATAGGTTTAATGTGACTCTCATAAGCCCCAAGAGAGCACTATCAGTTTTTAAAGGAGAGAGGAGTTGCAAAAATTTTTTAAATCCCTTTCAAGCAAAATCTGCTGACAAAGACTTTTTTCTTCCATCAGTCTAAGTGCTCTGGGGACAGAAATCTTTCCCATATTACTCTATTTTAACTGCCCCAGGATTGTCTTCTCCCTTTGGATGTGGCAGAGAGGACTCCCTGTATGTCCAGTCCCTCATGTGGAAATAATGAGGTAAAATAAAATGTGACATTAGTTTTGACCACCAAGATGCTTATTCATTAACAATTTGGGGGGCATATGCGTAAAAAAGAAAAGGAAAGGTGAGTTCAGATTGATGGTTTCCACTTGGTTTTCTCCATCTTTCTAAGACAACACAGAGCACCTTCTGACCAGGCTGCTTGAAGACTAGGGCTGTGTTTAAATGGTGCAGTCTTGTTCTGCTGCAGGGGGGAAGAAGGTGGTCACTCTTGATCTCTCTGTGGAGATCCTGTGTCATTGCTTTCTCAGTAACCAGACTTAGCACAGTGAATGTGCTGCTTCTCCTCTTTGCCAAATTGTATTTTTGAAGTCAGAACCTCATCATTTGAATTAGTTTACTGAGAGAAAAACCACAAACACAAAACATAGAGATAGGGCTTCATGAGATTAAAACCTGGTAATCTTTTAATTTTATGTGGTCAGTGAAGGTCAAGCATTATTCCCCTAACTGGTGTTGACCCTCACTCTTTGGTGAGGGTGATTTTTGACATCCAGCAGTGGCTCCAACTTAACCCAACTAGCTACCCAAATAAACAAGTCCTGTTTCCACCAGGTCTAATTGCAAAAAAGCTACCTGAGGTTGTGGTAGCATTGTAAAAATACCATTTTTGTTTGTTTGTTTTGTTTTTTTTGTCAGGGATTATATAAATTTAGTATCAGATAATCTGGGGGGAAATCAGGAGAAAGAAAAGAATCCCTTTCCTTTGCTCAAGTATTTCTCTGCTTCTCAGCAAAGTGGGAAGTTGTGTCCAGCTCTCTCTGGTTCAAATCTGGCCAAGGCAGTAGAAACCAAAAAGAAGTCATCACTAAAAGGCTGGCAGGGCTCTGTGTGTCACCAGCCAGCTGTTTCAGCCCAGCATCTAGTTCACATAATAAAAATATCCTTATATTTGGCTCTGAGTGACATTGCCTTGGAATACAAGCAGATCATCGGTGGTCTGCTTTGTCAGGAAGGATATGCCAGCCATTCACAGCTGGAAATTGTTCCCCTGCACCTTTTCAAAGATTTCCGTAGAGTCAAATGGGAAAAGTGAGGAAATCAACAGTAGCTCTATTTCTCTTGTGCCAAAAGATTAAGAAGGGACTATAGTTTTCTCTGATATCAACAAGCTCATTCATGAGCCCTGTACCAAAGGTTAAAAAAGCAGGTATGAAGGTAGATATCATTAATTCTAAAAAATGGTGATGAAATAGAACAAAGCAACATTTGATGTTGGAGCCCAATCATGAGAATTGAATATCTTTTCTTTTTTTTCTTAGGCTCAAATTCCCTGGGTGATTTTCAGGTACCTATTGCTCACAAGATAACATCTTCCTGTGTGCCCAATGCCTGTTATTCATTTACACCAAGATATAAATAAACATCCCAGAAATTCTAGAGCTGAGAAATAACACTGGAGAAAAATGAAAAAGGCTTCCATCTTAACTTCATTTGGATACAGTTCATCAGCAGGCAGTTCATTGCTGATATAAAGGTACAGTCCTGGTGGACCTAATGACTGCTCACACAAGCTGTGAATCTGGCCCACTGCTATTTTACCTGTGGTAAAACTGGGAGACAGGCAAAATTAAGAACATCCCTTTGCTTAGAATTTTCTTTTTCAAATTAGACATATTTTAGTTATAAAAGATTGCAAAATTGTTCAAAATAATAAAAACTTAGGATTTCTGTGAAGCTTGTCTCGAGAATAGCCATAGTGATTAAAAAAGAATAAGATTAAAAGAAATTTATTTATTGCTCCTTGACTTTGGTTTCAGAACTGAATGGATTTTAAGAGCCAAGTGACAAACCCTTTAAAATGAGGTTAACAATGCAAATTCTGTCTTTTTTAAGCCACTGTGGCATTCTTGTAATATCCAGGCTTTTCCAGCCTGAGGTCCACTGTCAAGAACTCCAAGTGACAGACACCCAGACTAAAACTAGGGCAGTGACTCGAGTTATTTTTGAAGTTACAGCTCAACATACAAGATTTCATGCAGTAGCTCTGATGACAAAAATGAATTTACCACATGGAATCTCACAACATATTGTGCGGTAACTCAGAAAATAACTTGGGTTACCATTGCAAATATATATATAATACACATTAACAGCATTTATAGACACTGATCTATTAAGTCATTTTCCTACTCTACCTTCAGACCTTTTGTCTGAAGCAGAAAAACCATCATTAAAGCTATGGTTTGCCAGACAATTACTTTGTCAAATCTCAAGAAATTGCATAATAAATTGTATACATGCATCAAACATGAACAGCAGAGGGGTATAACAAGCTGTGTATTTCCAGTCCACTTGTTCTTTCATCTAAACAGTAGCTGTTGTTTTGAAGAGTAATCCTATGTTCTTTTCAAGGCACAAAATGTACATATACATTTATCTATCAAACTAAGTAGAAATAATTGAAACACTTAATATGCACAGTAATAAAGAAATGCATGAACAACTTCATTATTAATGTCTATTGATTATTTATGTTTTCAAATAGGCAAATGTAGCTACTAATATTTTATCATGTTAGTCTATATGTGCATTTTGGCTTTACCTGTTTATTGGCAAGTTTACTATCCACATTATGGGTATTTTTATTGCTGTACACTCATTTGCTATGCACATAACTGAGGTCAGTTTACGAACTGACTAGTGTTTACTCAATTTGATTACTATGTAACATTGCTGAGACTATTCTCCCTTTGGAAAATTAACTGTACAAGGAAGCCCAGTAAATCTTTACTTAAAAATTCCAAACTTTAGATTGATTTCAGCAGTAGGTCTGTATTGATCTAAAAAGCTTTGCGTTCCTAACTAAAAACTAATCTTTATTTCACCCTTTAGTGACTGCAGCCATAAATATGTTCACTCATACTGGAGTTTAGTGGATTAATGGTTATTGGAGATTGTGGCTTCCAACTGGGGTTGGTAAACCTTAACCTTTGGAGGACAACATGAAGGCATTTACCCCTTGTCATCTGTAATAGCTGGGTCCCCCTCTGACAGTTACCTGGATGTTAAAGAGGAGGCAGAGCAGGGGATGGGGATTAAAGTACTAGTGGCTCACTTTATCTACCCAGTTACTCGTTATGCTGACCACTGTACCCAGACCTGGCTCTTTTTCTGATGCAAAGGCATTGAAATGAAACAATTTGTTTCATCTGGGATAACGGAACTCTGAAATTTCCAATAGCTAGAATTAGTTGTACCTCATAATCAATAGACAGAAGTCTTGTGCCTCCTTTCATTTCACCATATTTGTGGGAGATGTTTTATGTGACTCAGGACAGATCTTTCTCACTGTCTCTGACAGAAGATTTTCAAAGGCAGCTGGTGGGAGATATTGCCTTACATTCCACTGCAATGACTTACTAGTTACTATCCCAAACATAATTACACTAATTGTTATAAAAAACGTAATTGCAATAATGTCTTAAAGCAGGGTTTATTCCAGAATGTCATGTTCTGAAATAGATGTCAATTAGCACTTAAGTTATGAACAAGCCATCCCTACAAAACTTTAATTCACTCAAGTCAGTTTAAGTAACTCAAGAAAGCAATGTGAGGGTAGAAATTATTCCCACATGTAAGGACTGAAAGATCTGCCCTAACTTTTCATTAAAGAGAATAATGATTATTGAGAACATAAAAAAATTATTTCATTAGCAATACAGAGAAGGTTTCACTGGAACACGAAATATACAAAATGGTAGATGTCAAGTGATTATATTAACAGACACAATTCAATATCCATTGTTCCAGAAAATATACTGAGCTTAAAAGAGAGATTTCTTCTGCAAGAAGTACTGACTCGAGCCTGCCTAAATTCAAGGGAGAGATTTATTTTTCATAAGCAGGTACCATCTCGTGACAGTCATTTCTATAATTATTCCCATTTGAGAGCATAAGGGATACTTGTGTCAAAAAGGGTGCCTGGTTTTTGGAAACTGATCTTATTTTAAAACCTTTCTTTCTATTTCTATTAATTCTTCTATTTTTGCAAGTCAAATTCCCAGGAAGGGAGATTGCTTTTGTAATAACATAGAATTGCAGTTGCTGGCAGCTGTTGCAAATGATTCCAGGCAATTTACGTCCCTTGAGACATTTTCCCAACATCAAGGTAATCAGGGCCAGTGGGATATAATCTGGGAACAGTTTTAACAACAAGTTTCCCATCCTGGACCAAAAAACACAGTCCCAGTGGGGATGAAGGTTGCCTGTTGTGCCTTGACATACACTCCTAACACGTAGCTGCAGATTTTTGCATCTGTTTTGTTTATTAAAATAAGAGCATTGACTCAAATATTTAAACAAAGGTAACAAGACTGTGGGAATACCAGACATCTGCTAATCAAAATGTTGCCCTTATTCTAGCATTTAATTTTTTTACCTTTTCCCTCTTCCTTTGGTGTTCCCTGACCCACCTCCCAGCTTCAGATTGATTCAGATTTGACTCAAGAAGGTCAAAATGCCCAGGGGTGGATGGGGTGTGGCCCCACTGTTAGCTATCCTCATATCAGATGGAAAGAGGCTTTCTGGGGGTCTTTTGCAAGCTTTGGCTGTCAACAACAACCACTCGGCCTTTGTGAAGATAATCTCAATTTTAATAACAAAGCATTGCCTATCTGAAGTGTGTAGGTTTCTAGAAATCTTTGATCACCTGGACTGAAGTTTGTTATCCCTTAGTTGGCAAAACAAGCCTTAAATTGGAGACAGTGGAAAGAACAGAGGGTCCTTCTGCTGCAGGAGGCTGAGGGGACAAAAGTCTATCTCTGTTCCCCCTTCAAGCATGCAAGGAGAGTGTACACAAAATGATGGCAATTAAGATTGTCCTAAAAATATTGGCTCATTAGCAGTCCCTAAAAGCTTTGTGTCATAAACGAAGTCACAGTAATTGCAGGTATTTTCTGATTGCCCGTGGGGTGGAAACAAGAAGGAATGATCTAATGCTAAAGCTGATCTCTCTGGTTTACCTGGGAAGCCTCCTCTGAATGCACATCTATTTGATACCACATAGACAACAGCGGCAAGAAGAATGAAATTGGTCTTTTTGGCCCAGCATGAAGCAAGAAAAGCGTGTAGTCCTGTGCATCACCTAGAAGAGATTGTCCCTCCCTTCAGCACCAGCTGTAGAGATCTTCCAGCATGTGGGAAATACTTTCATCTGCCTGCATGGGAGGAACAGAAAAAAAATGAGTGTGTCTCTTGACTGCCTTTTCCTCTGGTAGAGCAGACCCAGTGGTGGTGTGAGCCACTGCTGTAGAGTCAGTGTTGGCAGGAGGACCGAGTGCCCCAGGGAGCAGTGGTGACAGGAGACCACCAAGCTCATTTCTACTGAATCCATTTCGCTAAGCCATTGCAGGGCAAGGACACCAGCTCTGAGTTCTACCAGGATATTAGGGTGAGCAAGTCTGGTGGATTAGTGGGATAATGGCACAAAACAAGGGAAATGAGAGTAGGCAATTGATGCTTTGTGGCTGAGGAAGGAGTATATGGACATGGTTTTATGGGCATGGTATTTTTGTGGGAAGGGCATGCTCACAGAACATCATAGGCATCATTGGGTGAAGGGGAATATATTTCTAGGAATCTTTGTTAAATCTATGGGAGTTCATCACTCATGGTCATCTAACTGAGATCAAAATAGGGCCACCTAGAGTAAACTGCTGTTCTCCTCCGGGAATGCCCGGCTGCTTAGAATATTACAGGAAAAAAGAAAAGAAATTAAAAATGACCTCATCATTTCACACAGCAGTAAATATGTCATAAGGATTTTTTATCACATGGAATTGATGCACATTGGGCAGTAAGAAAATAGATTTGATCAACAGGAATAACTGCCCTAGAGCTAATATGATCTACTGAGTCACAAATCCTCTTTTTCATAATGCTTAAATACGGATTTACATGATGGACTATAACAACTCCAAATGCACCGTTTATATTTATCATGTAAATAACGATGAGCTTTCAAATTAGAATGCAGATCAAAATAGCACACTAGTTATTCAAATTGCTTCTTGGTTCAGAAACTCACTTTTTTTACTCGTTCAATGGTATCAGCGGTTTAGGCTGTGATCGTGCTTTACTGAGGCCCGTGTGAGTAATGTGCACATGAAAGTGGTCCTGCTGAAGTTGGTAGGTTTACTCAGCTATACAAAGTTGCTTGTGGCTGAATTTACCTGCAGGAGAGACATCAAAATCAGTAAGGACACTTTATTTTTCTGTGTCAACTTCCAAAGATTCTGTGAGCTGAGCACAAAGACCATGCTAGCACTCACTGTTTGCTGCCAGAGGAATACTTTCTGTGCCCAAAGCATTTATGATCACTATGAACTGGTATGCTAGCTTTTCTATTGTTTTCTTCTTCCACAGTTCAGTACTTTAAGAAATGCAAGAAACTTTGCTAGGCTCCTCCTTATGTGCATGCACCTTCAGAAATCCTGTGCTACCCTCTCTCAGCCTGCCTTTGCACCCCTCAGCTGTATACGAGCCCTTCGGCTTGCATGTGCCTAGTGTAGGTCCAGCATTTGGTGTTTAAATCTTTAATAGTTAAGCAGTAAATTGTTCTCCAGACTGTCCAGCGTTGCTGGAAAATGGACACACTTTCACCTTTGATACTAAGATGTCAGCCAGGGGTGGCTTCTCTGTTTCTCCAGTGCTAAAAACTAGTCTTATGCAAAAGGCCAGTACAAAGGTCTTACAAGTCAAGTTATTCAAGTCCTCCCTCAGCCCTAGAAATCATTTCTGATTGCTGTAGTTTGCAGCAGACAACAGGCTTTTGGCTGCCTCTCAGTAGAAAGGTGAGTTCTAAAAATAATTGAGGTTCAGGGGATACTAGAAAGCTCAAAGGTTATTTGGCATTATTTTTTCCCAGTCTGTACCCCTCTCCCCCTAAACAGACAGAGTCCATCCCCTTCTAGTTTCTCTGAGTTAATTATAACTTGCATTGAGTAGTGTCATGGAGAGAGACATAAAAAGCAGCAACACTAATAGTACTCAAGGGGAATTTAGCAGCTCTACAGCAGAACAAAAATCTCCCAGCAAAGAGTTGTGGCAATAAATGAGCCAGTTTGATACCAGTCAAAGTCCACATGCAGATAGATTTATTTGCTCTATATTGGCCATGCTTTTCCAATTTCATGAGATAGGGTTATTTCTGCAGGAAGGATTCCACGTTTAGTTTGAGAGGCAGCATGTCCCTGTAAAATAAAGCATTCATTGGCCACTGCACTAACAGAGGGACACTGGAGTTCAAATGAGCTTTTGCAAATCCCCAAGAGGGAAAAAAAAAAAAAAAGACTTGGCAACTTCTTAAAAAGAAATATTTGAAATTACATTTCAGCACAGTTGAGGAAGAGTAGATGGGGGTGTCTTGCTGTCTCTGTGCCCTCTTGAGACAAATCAGAGACAGCCAGAAGCAATCACATTATGAGCAGAGCTGTGTGGGGGCTTCCCCAGCCTGTGTGCTTGATCTCAGATCAGGGGCAAAGGACAGCATGGAGGTGATGCAGAAAGCAATATAAAACAGACCTGTGGTGCCAACATTTAGCTGCTTGCTTCTGTTTAATCTGTTTGTGCTGTTTTAATGTTAGGCAAATTCTCAAGGTCACTAGTACCTTACTGAAGTCAACAGGTAGAGGGGACAAGATTAAGATACTCAGAGCTAGAATCCCAACCAGCCTGTCTCCCTCCTTCCCTTTCAATTACTACTGGGTTATCCAAAGTATCATATTCTTCCACATGAAATTCAGCTTTAGTCCTTCCTTCTCCTTCTCCTTCTCCTTCTCCTTCTCCTTCTCCTTCTCCTTCTCCTTCTCCTTCTCCTTCTCCTTCTCCTTCTCCTTCTCCTTCTCCTTCTCCTTCTCCTTCTCCTTCTCCTTCTCCTTCTCCTTCTCCTTCTCCTTCTCCTTCTCCTTCTCCTTCTCCTTCTCCTTCTCCTTCTCCTTCTCCTTCTCCTTCTCCTTCTCCTTCTCCTTCTCCTTCTCCTTCTCCTTCTCCTTCTCCTTCTCCTTCTCCTTCTCCTTCTCCTTCTCCTTCTCCTGTGACCTGTCTCTTCTCAGCAAATAGTTATCAGGTTTTTCATTAATAGTCTGAGCACCCTTTTGCTTTTCTAGCATATTCCCCCTTGTAGGAAGAAAATGGGTGTTTTTCATCAAGAGGGTCAACAAAGTAGCAGAGAATTCACTGGGTTCATTTAACTGTATTTTGCTGCAGAATTTTTCCTTGTGATGGCCAAATTCCTACTTGCAAAATGTGCTGACAAACATGCTCCTTGGTAAAATGTGAACAGAATGAAGTCAGTGTTGTGGACACCATACCAGTTAGGAATCCTTCTCTCAGAGATATCTATTTCCTATGGAATATCTTCATGTAATGTAGTTTGAACTCGTGCTATGAACTCATGACCATCCATGACTTGGATCAGACAAAACTGACAAAAGCATAAAAGTGTTTCTGAATCTGCACGTAGTTGTCCCCAACACCAAAACAGCCTTTAATATTTAGTTCTTAAAGGTCTGAAACATAAGAATGATCTCTAAAGTCTGGAATTTGTAGACTTTTGGTTTTTTCAGGCTACCTGTTTTTGAGACGTGGTGCCTATGCAGTGTAGTTGATGGGGGAGTGTTGTCTGTCTGAAGAAGCTGTGAACCTTTTCCTCTGACTAGGGCAAAGGCAGCAGAGAGCTTTGTGAGCCATGGGTCTGTGGGGAGCCTGACTTCATTTGTACTTGTTTCCCTTCTTTGCAAAAAGATAAGGGTTTTCACTTGGTACTTTTAGCCAATTTCTACAGCAGTGAAGACATCCAAATGGCTGCTCCAAGTCTTCCAGGCACTCCATAGACTTTTCTCCAGATGGAAAAGACCAATAAAGTGCTGAAAACTCTGATGGAGAGGAGAAAATGTAAGGAGAAAAAAGTGTCCTAAATGCTAATTAAACACAGAAGAGTAGAAGCATTTGCCATGATTTCCTGTCCCAGTGTTCAAGTCAAACTGAATTTGTTGACTACCACTTGGTCTTTTTCTAAGGTTTATGAAAAATAAACAGTCCTCCTGTGAAATTACATTGAACAAGCACCAGATACAGAGCTCCCTTCCCCCATCACCTTTCTGCACTGTTTCAAAGACTTACTTAATGATTTACATTGTTCACAGAGTCACTCAAGCAGGCAAAGTGGAATTCCACCTGATCGGTAACATGGGGTACTTCCCATCTGAGCTGGAGTGTGAGCTGTTTGTCAGCTCTCCTAACGTGCCAAGAGCTATATGGGAACTGCCGAGGTGACTATAGATTATAAGGGCAAAAATCTGCTTTTATTTTTGCAACGGCATGACAAAAAAAACCCCACAGAGAATGTCACCAGGACAGGGGACACAGCGAACGAATGCACATCAACACATTATCCAGCCTCAATGGCACATGGTACATTGTTTCCATTATCAGACAAAAAAACCTCACAAGAGACAGAGATCAAAGGGTTAGCTTTTCAGTGATCTTGTCATGCGGCTTCTTAAATGATAATGTAAAGGTTTTAAAAAACATTTACCGTAATTTCTGCTAAGTGTCACAGCCTAGTGAACCATTAAAAGTGAAGCAGCTCACTGAACCGCGCGGAAGTGAACAGATGGAATTCCACCCTCCCTCTGCTCCAGAGCCTCCTCGAACAATGCAAAGTCTTCTTTCAAATCTCCTCCTCTGAGCTCATTACCCAGGGCAAATATGTGGCAGGTTCTACTGCCACAAAGGCTGGGGCTTGCTCTTCTTTGTAGCCAGGCTGTGCAGTAGAATTTTTTAAAAATTAAAACACTACCTTTGCAATCCCTTCTTTGTTCTTAATTTATATGAATGCTTTGAGAAAAGGAGGACATCCTGATTTGAGCTTTCCAGTGTCTTATGGATCACTGCCAATCTTATTTTCTCCAGACTTTACTTATAAACAAAGGTATCAATTTTCTTTGGGAACAGTTGTTTGGACCTCCATAGTTCTGAATTTTCTTGAGAGAGAAATGTAGCCCTGCTGATGCACTAACCTCCTTCTTTTACATCCTCCTCACTGCTTCCCTGCCTAGGTGACAAGTAATAGTGCACAGGTATGCATGATCTTGCACTCTCCCTGCTAATTTTTTAGAGTGCTTTATGGGCTCATGTAAATTTGGATCATTATCTCAGGGCTGAAATTTCCACTGAGTTTTGTGGGTTTTGTGAGCACAGTGTGAACCATCTCCTCAGGCCAGCTTACAGTAGAGGCTAGTAGGGGTCCTGCAAGCTCCAGTGAGGCATTTGAATCAGTGGTGCAGCAGCTGCAGGGAGAGGTGGGGGATGCTCAGTGCTTGATAGGTGCCAAAGGGCTTAGGGGGAGAGGATTCATGCAATAAACTCTATTTCCACACGGTGCCATCCTCTCTCTCCAAGGAGGTGGGTGAAGGATATCACACAAAGGAATGATCTTTCCTCATATCTGGACACATTTCACACCCCAAGACTAAAATAAAAGGTCTCCATGTACTTGGGGACTTGGTAAGCTTAATTTGTGCCGGGTTCATTACCACAACGTGTAACTAGACAAAGTCAACCACTTCTAATCTTGATCTTTGAAACAACATGGCAGTCTTTTGTTCTAAAAGTACTTGGAGAACATGGAGGCCAGAATTTGTAGCTGGAGGAAAATCCCACAATTAAATTGGTTTTTTTTTTAGATTCTGAGTGTGTTTGATAGTCATCAGTGAAGCAGAGGAGAGGTCACCATTTTGTTCTCATCTTAAGCATGCTGTAAGATCAGAAGAGTTGTCTTGGGGTTTGGGTGCTAGCCATGAGGCCTGCTTTGAGATCTGGGATATAATATGTACCTTGGCATCTTGAGCTCTCCACTTTGCAAGTTTGAACTGAAAGAGGTAATTCCAGCCTTTCTGGATGCTGGAGAAGGTTGGAGTTCAACTTCATGGTGTAGCTGGCTGGTGATGTAAGCTGAGAAATACATGACTGTGGAGAAGGAAGAAGGAGGGCTCTGGTACCTCCTTCCCAGGGATAAGCAGCAGCCCCTGTCACAGGCTGTGTACAGCTGCAGGAGATGCTGCCAGCTGAACAACACATCCCTACAGGGGCACAAAGTGCTGCTCAGTCAGGCATGACCAGCCTGGGCTCTGCCTGGCCGGGCTCTCTCTGCTGACTGCAGCATGCTCTCACCAAGGGCACCCTGTTTCTCCTTGGGAAGAGTCAACGTACCTCCCTCAGCACATTCCCCTTTACCCACCACACAGCCTCCAGTTTTCACATGTGTCTGCTGTCTGTCCATCTCTCTGCTGGGTCTCTTATCAGGCAACATCTTCCTGTTCCTTCCCAGAGTAACACTTAGCCATATGACTCTGATCCTCCCACAACTAGCTGAGCAGAAGTAAAAGGGACCTGTCTGGTATGAGAAGCTGTGGTGTTCAGGAGAAGATCCACTTTGCTCAGAAATGGCAGCTGAAAGCATAAGTAAGCTGGGAAGGGCTGAGTTGCCTTGCTGGGAGAGGTGACAGCACCCACCACCTCGGTGCAGCAGCCATCCAAGGAGAGGCACAGTACCTGGCTGCATCTCTGTGAAAGGAAATGTGTGTGCTTGAACCACATCTCTGACCATTTAACCATTTGGAGTAATTTGTATGGACCAAGATACAATTCTTCCTCTTGAATCGTCCATGTTGTCATGACAAATGAGAACAGCCACAATATTACCTGTGCCAACTCTTATGCATCCACTTTGAAGGGGTCTTGAGCACCACAAGGGTGGCATCAGATCCTTCCGTATGAAAGTAGTTATCCTGGTTTCCCACTGCCAGCAGCTTCCTTAAGAGTGTACTCCCTGAATAGCCCCAAGTCATGTCCTCTCTCTGCCATAGCCACAGGAGCTACCCTCAGAATGAAAGGCTGAGAACTGGTCCTTTTATTTGTGGAAATAGATACGAGTGCTCCATGTTTCACTATCAGCTTTCTTTTTTTTTCTTCTTCTTCTTTGCCATTTACATTGCATGCATACAGTCGAGCAACTTGGCTTCAGTCTTGATTGAAATATTTAATGGATATTATTCATTGTTGGTGTTCTCTCGATGTTGTTCTCATTCATTTTAAAACTGCCAAACCTTCCAATTTTTCAAGGATGCCTGGCCTTTTAAATAAGGAAAGCATTTTGATACCTTTATTACATTTTTGAGGCCACATTAGCTTGTTTTTGCTATCATTTTGACTTTGATTTTAATAAACTGAATAGAAATAGCAGTCTCCATTTCTTAAATACTGCATGCTTTTCCATTATTGTCCACAAACAGTTGATTCCAATCAACTTTCTACAGCTCATTCTGTCCTCAGAATTATTGTACTTTTATAACCATTCACAAATATTTTCAGAAGTGCTTCCAATGTGATGATATTATAACCTAGCCCTAAGGGTTTATTATCTTCCACATTATTCATTTCACCTAGTCTCATTTCCTTGGACTAAGTCCAAAATAGCCCCTGGTCTTGTTGATTGCTCCTCAAACTGAGAAAAAAAATGTTTGGTACTGCACTCAGAAGCACACATCCATCCTTAATGACTCCACTACTGCTATGCCCATCAATGTCAGTATAATTGAAATTCCACTGTAGTTACTGCCTCTGCCTTTTTACAGCTTACCCCTTATCTATGTAAGCATTTCCTGATCTGCTACTTTGTTTTAACCACTTCTCACGTGCATGCCAGTTTTCTTTTTGGATAATTTCATACCTTGAAGAGGTCCTTATTCATGCTTCACATTTGTCAGTTATTTGACAAGCTGAATGGAAAAGAAAAAGCATTATAAGGAGCACTTTACCTATTTTTGGATTTCCCCTCAATGTGGGAATAGGGCATGTCTTAGAGAATTTGCCAACTATGGTTACTCAGGTGCAAAATAAAGTGGTGAACGTAAATAGAGGGAAAACATTCCCATATTTAAGCCACATATATTCTTTTCATCAGGCAGCTTTTCTTGGAAAATTCTGGTGGTAAAATAAAACAGAACATTTAGGATGCTTCAAATAATACAACCCTCCTCCTGGTGAGCAAACCATGAGGGGGCTTCCTGACCTTAGCAGTGTTGCAGTGCCAGCAGAGAGAAACCACTCTTCCATTGCTTAGCCATACACTCAGCCTTTGAGAGCCTAATTTGGCTTTTTATATAAGCAGATCTTCCTTAAACAGAATTTCAAGGTAGCAATCAGCCCTTTACACTGTAATTCTGAGAAAGAGAGAGCCTTTCTCCTCATTTATTAAAAAAGTAAGTTTTACTCTTACATGGCATGCTGAGATCTTGGATTATTGAGGTGGGTGGGTAGAATAGTTTACTTCCAAAACTGCATAATCTCACTGCTGATATTGCTAAACTGTGTGCAGTTTTAAATGGAACCTGGTGCTGCTGAGACTCGGTGAAATGAAACCTTCACAGGTCTCAAGGTCCCCTGAGCATTGGCCTTATGCAGGGCCGGGGGGGGGGCTAAAGGGCCTGTTGCTTAAAACAGTTGAGCCTCACCGGTGAGGATGCAGGTAAAATAAATACCAAATAAAGTGTAAGGGCTTGAGAACCCTTGCTATGTGTTGCTGCCTGTGAGCAGAAGGACTCTGGTGCATTACTAAGATGCCCAGCTGACTGCCATCCTGAAATCCTAACGCACGCAGCCCGCAGCCATGCGAGGAGCTCACCCGTGTTTCCCAGCGAGGATCCTGCCTCCCAGGGGGCTAAGTCTGCCGAGCCCCTCGCTCAGTCCCTGCAGTGGGGAGCCAGCAGTGTCTTGCAGGGCCAGGCTGACACAGATAATGGCATTCCTTTTGTCCAGACACCCCTACTCACACCGGGATGCTGCACCTGGCAGGTGTTTCCAGTGAGCAGCTCACACCAGGGTGCTGCCTCCTCACTGTCTCAGTGCCTCGGGAAGTTGTTAGGGAAAGGATTACAAGGTCCCTTCGTTTTTCATGTGCCTGCCAGAGTAACATTGTGCCTAACCTCACATTTGGGCATTGCCCATACTGCAGTGCATATCTAGTGTTTATTTCAGTGTCTGTCAGAGACCCAGGGTTAAAACTATTGGAGGTCCAGATGACATCTGGCTTCTCAGCTCCTCCAGAATATTGGCTGCAGTGTTTATCAGTGCATTATTCATCAAAACTGATGATGCAAAGTACAACATGCTGTCTGCAGCTCAGCGTAAGAGTGGAAAGAAGTTGGCAGAAATGCCTAGTGTTCTGTGAGCAGCATGTAATCAATAGTCTGGGTGCTTGTTCACTTTATGTTGATGACTATTCCCTCTGGTACATCTTTGTATATTTTTGGGTTCTCTGTATTGCCAGCTGTGCAATTTTTCTCTCTCTTTTCTTGATACCAGCTTTGATAGAACAGAAGGGGCAACCTTTTGTGCAGTAGGTGTCAAATCAAATAAATTATTTGCACAAAGCCTGGAAATGAGAGTCAGAGAAAAAAAGATTTTGTTGAGATTTTCCATGACAGACTGATATTTTTTTTCCTTCTTACCTTCTATTCTATTTTTAAAGGAAAAAGGGAGGGATTAAATGTAGTAGAGCTAAAGACTGCTTTAAAATTCATTAAAATTTTGAACTGAATTCTGCTTTTCAGGTAAGGTACATGTAGCAAGGCTTCAGAGTCTTCAGTGAAGTTACTCCCATTTACACCGGTGTAACAGAGCAGAGTGTGAATGCTTATCTTTAATGCAAGAACTTGCAAAACAATAATCAGATTCTCAGCTGGGGTAAGTTGGCAAGTTTCCATTAAAGTCAATGGACCTAGGCTGATTTACACCAGCTGACGATCTGCCCCAGTATCTGCTACACTACACACACCACACACACACACAAGCCACTGCTTATTTATTTTCAGTGTTAGACCTGAATGTAAATTTGGTACAACAACAACCAAAGAACAGTGGTAGGTGAGTCTTTTTAAAAAGCCATATTGCAGATAAGAACAGCATTATTCTTCTTACAGATCTCTCCTTAGCATGTGAGTATCAGTATGCAAAGTCTTACTATTCCTGTCCAGTGCAAGAATTATAAAGAAGAGTGGAACTGAAAATGGCTGTTTCACTTGTGGCCCAAAGCAAAATAGCAATCTTCAAATTTTGGAAACGGAGACTTAAAACTAATTTTCCTAAGTAAAACATAAGGGAAGCAAAGCAAAGCAAAATCTTGCTATGTCATTTAATGGTACTTCTTAGAAGGGCTGTGTAATTTCTGTTTTCCAAAGGAGTTCTGTTTCCAAATGTGTTAACCATCAGTATGTGGATCAATATGCACAGTAGCAGAGGGCGGCTGCTATTCATCAGTTCTCTGCCATTTTCCCAAAGCCACAGAAGGCCAGACCATGCACAGAATGGAAATGACTGCTAGATCTGAACAGTGGGTCAGTCCCAGAGCACCATGTAGCCAATATGATGTGATTTTTAAATTTGAATAGTAGTAAAAATAAGCATTGTATGGTTGTCTAGGTAAGACGAGCTCAGGTTAGAAAACATGGGAGTGTAAATCAGCAGTTTATTTGCTCTTTCAACAGAGACCTTCTGTTTTGCTTTCAAGACTGAGAAATGTGCCATAGGGTGATTAAGAAAAAAAAAATAGAGAGGAACAATGAGTTTCAGGCTTGAGAATGTTTGTCTAGGTAATGTTTCTGGAATTGAAGTTGGAATGATGTTCATGAAGCTGCATAGACTCAATAGGTGCCGTCTGCAGCTCTTCTGTCACAGCATGAGCTCTTCCTGCCTGAGACAGGGAGGTAATAACTTCAGTTCTATTGCCATAGCTAAGCAACCTTCCAAGACTCACTAGGGTCACAAATGTAGGCCTTGTGGGCTCACATGGAGAACTGAGGAATATCAGAGGGCCTGTCTTATACCTACTCTGTCTAGGGCACTTGGAGCTATTTCTTTAGTAGCTGCAGTGTTGGGACCAGAGAAAATGATGGGATGAGAAACACTCCGTCACTGAGAAGGAAGGGAAAATATTTTATATTTCTAAAGGTTTGTAGTTTTAGGTCAAAAGACAAACTGTCCTTGAGGATGTGCAAGACTGAGGGAACGTGGGTTATGCTGGAGTTGGTATCTCTGCCTTGGCACTATTCCACATGCTTTCTGCAATATGTGGAGTATGTCCTGGAAGCATAATCTTTCCTAGAGGAGAGTTCTGATTAGCTCGTCAGACTGACCTGCTCATCTTATTTGTCTCAGTTCAGTAGGCATGCTGCTAAGCTCAGGCTTTTTGGATCTCTCTGAGTCATGGGGTGCTCTGGCACAGCAGATCTTCTAGGCTGGGAGTTAAAGAAGTGACAATGCTAGAGGCAAGTGATTTTTGAGAACCACAGAGGAGAGGAGAAAATAAAGAGGAAAAGTGGGTCACCACTTCTATACACTGGTATTGGATTTGATCACAGCCTGTTGCCAAATTGTGGCACATTTAGCCTTGTCCCTCAGGGGACTGGGTACCAGAAGATCTTGCTGTGGGCAAGAGGAAGGAAAGAGTGTTATTGTGGTTACCCATAAAACATTCAGCAAGACAGAATATTATTGCAGGGACTGTTTTGCCTGGGTGCAGGCTGCAGGATTTCGACTGGAACAGTTAAAGAATTTGCTTGAGTTGTGTAACAGGTCAGGGGTTGGGTCAGACCAAGGACCGAGAACACGTGATGTGGTTGTACTGTCCTGTAATTGTTAAACCAGTTGTCACCCCCTGCTCCTGTACTTTTCAGGCTTTCAAAGGCTCGGCACACCTTCAGCAAAATCAGACAATGGGAACCCATCATGAATGTTGCAGCCTGTAACTAATGGTGTATGTTTGTATAGTCCTGTGGCCCTCTCCTCTCCTCTCCTCTCCTCTCCTCTCCTCTCCTCTCCTCTCCTCTCCTCTCCTCTCCTCTCCTCTCCTCTCCTCTCCTCTCCTCTCCTCTCCTCTCCTCTCCTCTCCTCTCCTCTCCTCTCCTCTCCTCTCCTCTCCTCTCCTCTCCTCTCCTCTCCTCTCCTCTCCTCTCCTCTCCTCTCCTCTCCTCTCCTCTCCTCTCCTCTCCTCTCCTCTCCTCTCCTCTCCTCTCCTCTCCTCTCCTCTCCTCTCCTCTCCTCTCCTCTCCTCTCCTCTCCTCTCCTCTCCTCTCCTCTCCTCTCCTCTCCTCTCCTCTCCTCTCCTCTCCTCTCCTCTCCTCTCCTCTCCTCTCCTCTCCTCTCCTCTCCTCTCCTCCCCGTCAGTGAGCCCCTAGATCTGTGTGATGATTCTCCTTTTCATACCCACTCCTCTTCCTTTCTAAGAACACATATATGATATACTAAGAATAAAAACATCTGAAATAAATATATGTGTTTGTATCCTTACATATTCAAAATATTTCTTATTCCAAATAAAAATGAAAATTTCCAAACTTGGGTGCTTGCTGGGGTCTAAGATTGTGGTGTTTCATTTCATATAGAAGAGGAATTTGTTAAAAATTCTGGTTTAGCAAGGTGCTTTGCAAATGTTTTGCTTGGCAGACTGAGAGAACATGGGCAAATGGGTAGCTTTGGGAGGATCTGGGTTCACACATTCAGAAAATAAAGTAGGAAAGCTAGTGAAGACCTCTGGGATATTTTTTGTAGGAAGATATCAAGTCATGGAAGTAATATATTCCAGTGGAAACCTTTTCTGGCATATGTTCTTGTCAGGTTTATTTCAATATAACTTTTTTCAGGGCTCTTCAGGGGAAGAATAAGACTCCAGTTGACTGGAAACTAGTACTCCAGTGTTGACTGGACAGCCGCACCAGCCCTGTGCAGAGAGCCAAGATTTATTTTCATTCTCGTTCTGTGTGTGTCTTGAATAGCTCACCAGTGCAACACCTGGTGCCTGGCATTGCTCTCCCACTCAGTGGGGAGCTGGAGCTTCCTCAGCATCACAGATGACCACGGCTTCCCAAGCCATCCCACTTCCCAGCACGGATGCCCTGGTGTGCACTGGTACGCCCTGCTTGGCTGCTGAGCCTGATTGATAGGTAGGAGAAAAAGACAGCACTCTGAAGCCTGCATGGACTATTTGCACCTCCCAGCAGCTGCACCATCCTCTCTAAGAGGTGCAAGTACCATTGCCTGCTTCATTGAAGGCTTCACTGTACACAAGTACACGTAACCCCCACTTAAATTACTGAAAACGTGCTCATAAAGACAACTGAAACATTTGTCTTCATACCTGTGATATCATGCCTAAACCCTGCTACTTTCCAAAAGGGTCTGTCTGCACCATGCCCAAAGAAGTATCTCCTCTGCTTCACAGATTTCAGAGCTGGTCAGCTAGGAAATCTTGGGCTGGTGCTTTGCACTAGGGATGGGAGTACAGACTCTCACATTCCTTCTCATGCGGGTACATATGCTTTTATGGATGCACAGATCCTCCAAGTCAGTAATATCTGGGATGACTAGTAGGGTCACAACCATTGTTGTATGAGGCATAGTGGATGGTAGATAGAAAATGCATATTCCTTCTCATACAGGTCTGGTTCCTCTGCAAATCTGAAATAAACTTGGATTAAAGACCAGAGGAAAGGAAATGTTTAGCTTTCTGGGACTCTTACTGTTAACCTCTATCTCAGATCCCCCACCAGAGAGCAATTTTACTGTAGCACATCATTGAAGCAAAATCTCTCAGTGTCAGGATTTCCTAAATTTCACTTTTTGTCCCTTGCAATGTAACTCCATTTCAAGCCATGCTCTATCCACAGCTGTTCACACCTCCCTAATAATTCCTGCCACTTGCTAGGAAGTGCTGCTCCACCTGACATCTGTCCTGCAGGTGAGGAACCCCTTCTCCCCTCGCAGAGCTGAGCACCACACAGCAGCAGAGGATCACAGCACCATCCACAGCCACATCCCTTTCCTGTCACGTGTGGCACTTTCCATAATGCCTGGCCCACGACTACACACCTGCAGCTTGGTCTCTGGGCCAGGCTTTCTGCTCAAGTGGGGACTCCACGAGCTCCCACTACCCTGTCCCTGCCCTCCCAGCCTCCACAACATAAACCCATCCGTGCTGTCTTGGCTTCCCTTTCTGTGTTTTATAACAGCTAGGCCACCTCCAGATTGAAAATGTCTGAATCAAAATAAAAGGGAGACGTCAATTTGGTTCTTTCACACTTGTAAAATTGTGTATGATGTCTGGTTTTGAAGTTCAGAGCATCCCCTGCATGGAATAATCCAACTGCCTTCCCACAAAAAATAGACCTTAATCCAGCTCCAGGTGAGCTGAGCATTGGTTTCCAAAGGTATGTTTATCACATGTGCTCTAAAATGAAAATGTAGCTGTTATTCCTGCTAGACATAAACAAGATTTTTAACATTATCACCACGAATCATTCACTGGCCAAATATCCACAAGGATTTATTTGTGAGAAAAAAGGTGGCACAATTATTCATCAGTATTGTGGCATCCACGACCTTGGGTCAAATCTGTGGTGCTGTAGGGAAAGAGACTCCCATTAACTTCAAAGGGGGAATGTGACTTAATGAATTGAACATACATGAAACAAGGCCCTTAGAAATCAACCCTTTAGATATTCTGTGTCTAATTATTTTCTAATTATCTAAAAGATCATCTAAGCTTCTTTTTAAGCTGCTTATAAACCAACCAAAGTTCATTATGCTACTATTAGCATTAGTGTGACTTACTATAAATAATAATGTGAATATTTATCTATCTTGGGGATATATTAAAAAGAACCTCAGGGGAATGAGGCCATACAGAGAATTTTGCTGCAGGACCAATATTTTTTAGGGGAATAGTGATTTTGAGTGACTAACCTTTAAAAACTTCAGAGCACTTCTCAGTTAAAATATTGACTAATTTAAGACTAACTAATCTAATTATTACCCAGTCCAGAAAATATTAGTCCATTTCTCACAAGATAGAAGGACATAGATTCCAAACCTACTTTTCCAGGAACTTTCTCTGTGATTAGATGGTCTTATATGAATATTTCTTATGTAGGAGTGAAATTGTGTACAAACAATTCACTCACCCAAAATAATGAAACAAACAAGACCCCAAAGCCATTTCAAAGGCTTCTGTTTTTAGTGGCATAGCTATGGAATGAATCAGCATTAAAAACAAAGAAAACTGAGCTTCTTTCCTTTTTTTTTTCTTTGTAAACTATTCAGTTTGAAAAATCCACTTTTTAAAAAAAGCATCTGCACATCAATTACCCAAGTGCTTTAGAATGCCATAATCTCATTTTGTGACCAGGATGTGAAATTCAAATGTCATCCAATTCTATCAGTAAATGACATTTTGGTGCCTTGTACTAGATATTGCACTATATCAAAAACACCACAGCTTTTTTTGGCTGTTTTTAAACACAAGGATATGTAACAGAAAACAGATATTTATTTTGTAGATTCATCAGAGAGATAGATAGGATTGGTTTTATCAGACACTGGGTAAAGACAAAGGGATTTTTAATTCACTTCATGAATTCACAGTATAAACTCGTGCTGTGCCATATGTGTTGCAGGTGTATTTTTTCACATGTACATTTTTGACACATGCACTCAGATATTGCACCAGCAGATCTGTAGACACGGCTCGGTATGGGCAAAAATGGAGTCTACTAAAGGCACGGTAGAAAATTTATCCCTAAAATATTGATTACTTTCCTGGTTGTTAAATCATTATTAAATCAGGTTGAAAACTCGTTTGCAGTCTCTTTTAGTACTACTATTGTCACAAATGACATCACTTTTAACAAGATGGATGCTTTCAGTGCCGGGCTCAGAAATGCCAAGCGGAATTAGCAACTTAAAAAAAAATACATTTCAATGTTTATTCATGGTGACAAGTGCTTCTCACAGTGTACCTCCACATTGTTGGCCCCCATGATACGGCTGCAGTTTTCTTTTAACTCACCAGCACAGGGCAGCTCCAAGGAGGCAAGGCAGGAGAAAGCTTGGCAGGGCACAGCCTGGTGAAGCGTGCGGGGGGCTGCATTCCACCCTCCCCATCGCTCCAGTCCAGTGAGCTGCATCCTTCTGGATGCTCCCTATGCTGTGACCACCAGAATCACAATAAAAAAAATATTTGCAAAGTATTCTTGATTTGTCTGAAGAAAGGGACTTCACGCAGAGATGTCGTGCATAAAACTTAAAAAATATTAGTGTAGGGCAGACATGCACATTCAGAAGCATCTCTTCTGCTGCTAAGAAAGGAACAACAAACAGGCACAAGCTTTGCATAGAAGATGATTTGCTGAAATGGAATCAGGTGGTCATATGACCCTTTCAGACACTGGAATTAAGTGATGAGCTGTTATTCCCCAGCTCTAGTGTGCTGCCACCGCTGTTGCCACGTTTCTGTCTTTTCTGCCATGAGCAGAATGATCTCGTTGGAAAATAACTTCAGAACCTTTTCATATCCTTTATCCCTTTCTCAGGAACAAGGTTGTCAGCACTACATTGTCTGTTTCATTTTTAGCATTATTATTGTCTCTCATCACAATAAGTAATTTGGCCACTGCTCCAAAGAGGGGGTTTTTCCTCTCAAGCCATGCTTGTTTTGTTCTCCCTACTCCATAAGTAACCAGCAAGAGGTGCAGTCAATAATGTGTTCTCTCAATTAACAAGTGTAAGGGATATGTAATTCCAGTTGTTTGCCAAGTCAAGAGGGACAGGGAGGAGCCTCTGAGGAACCAGCGAAAAATGTACACCACCATATGCACATGAGATACTGTTATTTGATTAAAGCACCAAGAAACTCTGAAGGATACTATGTCACCTGAAATATAAAAGGATCCTTCAGGAATTATTCTGCACTCAGGACTCCAATGATCTTTCCATACTGACTGTTGGGCTGACTCTTGTTAACTGGCACTGCCCTTAAAATGCCTTCCAACATGCTTCCAGCAGGAAAAGTGTTTGTAGGACATGGACACCAGCTGTTAGGCAGACATCTCTACTGCAGACTCCTGCGCTGCCCCTGAAATGAGCGAGGTTTTATGGGGCTACCTTGAAGTCATGTTTTCTCCCTCATTTGACCCTTAACTTTTATTGCCCTGGGAAGTAACTGCAAGCCTGTTTAGTGTTCTGTGGTTTGTCTAAGATCTTGGGGAAAGAATCATAGGAAAACATAAAGAAAATATTACATAATGTAAAGAAGAGCAGAAGCCAGATGAATGCAAGAAAAGTGCCTTTAAAAGGGACTTTTTCTCGTGGCTGAGGACAAAGAGGTGTGAGATGATGCCTTGGAGCATGTATTGTTGCTCTTTATGTGTTGCAGTGGGAAATCAAATTTACCTGAACAGTAGGAAGGGTGGAAACAGTGAAACCCCAAGCAACATTAGTATATACAGCTGAGCCACAGCACCCAAGAGAACAGAATCTGGGTCACAGTCTTGTCTTACCTTACAACATGATGAAATGGCCTCTGAAGAGCACAACCGATGGCCAAAAAGCAAGGAGAGAGGAGTCTGGCTACTTTAAAGCCTCAGGAACAAGACTGCAGTTTCTTTCTTTATAAGGGGCATTTGAAACCTAAATCAAATTCCTAAAAGGGAAAACTATGCCAGGAAGCAAACATTCAGACCCTCTCCGCTATTTTTCTTTCTTCTCACTGTTTTTTGCCTTTTCAGTGTGTATTGCATCAGGTGTGAAGCTTTATGCCTTATCTTACTTGTCTGTGTATAAAAGGTAGCTGCATTTTGCCAAAGCATGAGCTGAGACACAGGCCACAGTAAGTCTGCCATCGGTGGTTATGTTTATTTCAGAATCAAGAGCCACATGGCAGTTGCTTCCAATCAGCATTTTAAAGATTGAGCTCACGTGGTGAGTATGATACAACATAATTTTCAAAGCAACTGTCTGCACATACCTTGAACTTCAGGGGGAACTAGAATTGCTCAGCACATCTGGAAGAGGAAAGGTGTTGCTGCTGCAATAAAATCTCTGAAAAAGACAGGTTAATAGCTCAGACTATATAATTTTTTCCTCAATAACACTTTCCACTTTCTTCTCTTACAAGTGAAGGGAACCCTACAGATTCTCAGGCACAGCTAGCACTTCTCTTTGCTCTAAACAAAGCCAACAAGAAAAAAACAAAGTCTATAATCCTTTGTGTATTGCTGTGCACATAAACTCAAAGCTGACCTATTCCTTCAGTTCAGCTTTACAGCTATTTTGGTTAACAACAATACAACATCAGGTTTGCACAAGGCTTTATCCATGCTATTAATGAGCAGTCAGAGGGTTACATGGCAAAATATATTTCCAGTTTCTCACTTAAGCTTTGTCTAGCTTTGTATCACACCTAAACTGTCCTACAGAAGCTGAGAGACATGGGCATCATGTATGTAATGGCAAAGATGACCTTGGAAGATAGCTGTGATTTTGGTTCAAACTCACGTCAAGGAAATCTGCACAAATTGTGATGTTGTCCTCATCAGGTGTGTCAGGAAAACTCTGCCCAGGACAACTCAAAAGAAATTCATGGCTTGTTCAGTTTGTCACACAGAGTATGCCCAGCTTTGCATGGTCTCTGCTGACCCTCCAGATGGGCCTATGGCAATCCTTCCATACCAGTTTCTTTATTTTCTGTCAGCCTCATCCTCACAGAAGGAAACAACAGCTTTGTTCTGCACTGAGAGTAGTGCTGGAAAGGGTTAATTTTGCACTGTCTGACTTCTGTGTAAACACTGCTGACATTTCATCACTGGGATTTGTCACTAGCCAAAATAAGATCACATTCACCAGTTTAAAGGCACTGAAGAAGTGTCACTGGCATCTCTGTGCTTAGGGCTGCATTACTGTCTCTGCTACAGATCTTGTTTTCACAGATTAAGAACATCCACAGAAAGTTCTGTATGCACGGCTGAAGCTGCTTAAGAACTGTGTTTTAGAGGAAATATGAGGACAGACAAAAAAATGCAAAGCAACACATGAGACAGAATAACAACAGTCAGAAGGAATACATTAATTAAAGTACTCTCCTAGAAAAAGGAATGACCTTCCTTAGGCTGAGCTGGGAACTTAAAATAATCTATTGCCAAAGGCAAAGTGGGGCTTTTTGGTCCCTTATCTGCTTTTGCATAGCTGTACCCAAACAGAAGTCAAGAATTGAGGGTGGGGGTGAATGAAAGGAAATGCATCTTTAGAAGGCACTTTGCCTGGTTTCATACCTGCAGTTACAAACTGAAATCTCCGGAAGTGAAACAGCTCCAGGCTGTGTTACCACTCTCTGGACACTCTCTCTGACTTCTACAGAATGACTAAAATGAGGTGAGGACAGCTGTGCAGCAGCTTCTCTTATGATCTGTTGGGGAGAGGGGCTGTAAACTGAGGGCAAACCCTCCCCTAATAATTTTAATGGGTGACATTTAAAGCACAATATAAATTTAAGGCAAACAATATGAGCTAAACCAATACAATATAATCTATGATTTGTAAGTGCTGTTGCTAGTTACTCTTTTTGTGCAAGTACTGTAAAATGACAGCCAGCCCAGGATAAGTTAATGCCAAAAGATGGGTTTGTGCTCTGAGCTCTGCTATGCCTGAGCTAATCTTCTGGGTAGGAAGAGCATAAAAATTACAAGTATCCAAGAATAAGTAACGCTTGTAAGTTTTCGGCAAGAAGATAATGAGACAAGTTCACCAGTTGGCTCAGCCTTACTGATCCAGACACAGTGATGACTCCTGGCAGGCACAAGGATGAGACATAAGAAGCAGGTCACACCTTTTAATCTAATAGGTCAGAAAAGTGAGATTCAAGGCGGAAAATTCTGGGGTTTGGGTATCCAGCTGCCTGCCCCAAATTAGCATAGCCTGTTCTGAGCCACAGGGAGGACTTGGCTCCCATTCTGAGTACCCCCAGGCTTCACCCTGCAGGCAGTACTACCACCGGGGAGGAGAGTTTATTCTGGAAAGTCATGAGGTTTTTTTCTTCCTGTGGTGGACATTAGAACCACCACTTGATCCCCGCTTTTGGGAAGAAAACCTGAGGCCTGTGTTCCTTACAAGGCAACAGTCACAGTCTGTGGTGATTTGTGTAAGTGCCTATAAACTGTTAAAATCAAAGGTTTAAGTCCATATTCTGCTTAAACAATCCCAGGAGGGTCATACTTCAGAATCAGATAATTTTAGCTCCAAGGGGAAAAAATTTGTCTCAGTGCCCAAAGTGAACCAGTCCTGCAACACCCTAAAACTGCAACCCCTGCTCTCCACCGTGCTGTACAAGGCAGTCTGTGACCACGTGGGTAGATGGAGTAGCTGACTGTGGGCCAGGAGGCACCAGCACATCCAGCAAGGCTGGTGGAAGGGGCAGGAGGGGCCTCTGTGTAGCCAAACACCACACAGGGGACACCCACCTGAAAGGGATCAAGATGCTGGCACTGGCCACCATGGTGTGCACATCCACAGTGGGGGCTAGAGGAGGAGATAGGCAGCTGCACATCTCCCTCATGCCCATCTTGCCTGTTTGCCATGAACCAGTACATCCTTGTCCTCCCAGCTTCCATGCACAGTGCTTTCCTTGCCTGTAGATCCCAGTGTAGACACACATGCTGCATGCAACCCCAGCTCTAGAGGTGCAGCACACGCCACTGTGCCAGGGAGGGAGCTCACCTTCTTCTACCAGCAGAGAGGCAGTGGGTAACACCATGCCCACAAGCCATGTGTGCCTCGTGAAAGGGGCACAGTCTTCACACAGCTGCAGCATAGCAAGGAAGACCTTGCAGGAGAGGATGCTGTGGGAAGGAGGAAGTCTGTGGAGATCTGAGCTGCAAAGTACAAGACAGGAGCTTGGGGAATTTAATCTCTCAAGCTGGCTTTCAAAGAGCCTGTTTACAGCTTGGGGCATTGAAAAAATCATAGAATCATAGAACCATTAAGGTTGGAAAAGATCTCCAAGATCAAGTCCAATCTTTGATTTGAACACAACCATGCCAACTAAACCCTAGCACTAAGTGCCACATCCAGTCATTTCTTGACAACTTCCAGGAATGGTGACTCCAGCTTCCAACACTGCCCATTCCAGTACTTAACCACCCTTTCCTGATGCTCAGCCTGAACCCATCCTGGTCCAGTGTGAGGCTATGTCCTCTCATCCTGTTGCTTGCAGTGGGAAGACACTCATCCCCACCTGCCTACAACCTCCTTTCAGGCAGTGGTAGAGAATGATAAAGTCTCCCCTGAGCATCCTTTTTTCCAGGATAAACAGCCCCATCTCTCTCTAGACCCTTCACCAGCTTCACTGCCCTTCTCTGAACATGCTCCCGCACATCACTGTCTTTCCTGTAGTGAGCATCCAGACCTGGACAGAGCCCTCAAGCTACAACCTCACCAGTGCCGAGGTGTGGTCTCTCCAGTGCTTCTGGTGCATCTTCTGGATGTGCCAGAAAACAGGAAAGAAGATAGAGCCTTTCTTCTCTGGTCCATGAGCACACACTTGGCCCATGGTGGCAGACACTAATTGCTATTTCTGCATGATGGGTGTTTGCAACACCCATATTTCTACAGGGGGGGTTCAGGATGCTGGAAATGGTTGGAAATCTGCAGGGAAACAAAACTGCCAATAAAACTGAGGAGCCCGTGCTAGAGTGTTGGGAGGAGACATGCCCTAGGTCCTCACTCAGCCCTGCTGGCAGATGTGAGAGGTCCTTGCAGGCATTTTCTGTGGCTCACATTACACGCACAGCAGCCAGAACAGCATATCCCTGTACCAAATGAGGTGAGATGTTTGCCTTCCCATCAGTTTGGTAAATGTCACCAGTACAACAACCACCAGCACCCCACCCTCTAGGAAAACATCAACATTTTAACAGCTGAACTGGCACCTCCTCCTCACGGACCTCAATGGCACTGAGACTGAAATGGTGTGAGGAGGGAAGGAAGGCACTGCAGAAATGAAGTACTTGGCTGGTGTGGCTGTGGGGCACATCTGCTAGGCAGATGAATAAGAAAACATGGTCAAGTCTTTAGGATTACACTCTTCAGGCAGAACAGAAGGAGCTGTCTCCTTGTTCAGCTCCACCAAGCTACAGCTGATAATAACATGGGTTAATATATATGTTCCTTGTCAGTCTTGTAATTTGGGTAAAAGGAATGAGTGTTGGTTAATTTTTATTCTTCTTGTTGTTTGTTTTGGGTTTTTTGTCTGGGACATAGTAACAAAGAGAACACAATAGGCTAGTGTGAGATGTCACCCTTTAAATTCACATGGCTTTGTCCTTAAACAGTAAAGATTTTTTTATCACTACTGACACCTCAATATATAGCAAAGGACACACTGAAATGGTCATTGCTATTTCAAATGAATGAACATCAGTACACCACATGGTCAAGAGGAATTATCCACAAACCAGGGCATTTGAAAGCTGAACTTCCACATAGTTATGGGATTTTATGCAGCTGAGAGACTGGTAGCAATAGGAAATAACTCCATGCGGTGTTTTACATGGACATGTTTGAATTACACATACAACAAGAGCCTTCCATTGTTCACTCTGCTAGTGTGAGTATATAATTTTCCTGCTGTCTTTTTCCTCCTTTTGTTCTTTTCAGCTATTTTGTGATTAACACCGTCTGGGGAAGAATTTCAGTATTTTCTCTGGTTTAGCAGGATGTGAGTGAGGTGGTGCTGCTGCATGAATCTTTTAAAAGCAGCCTAAGAAATATTTAAGACCTTAGTCTAGGAGGAACAGCTCTCCCAGGCATAATTTTTGGTGCTGGTTGCAGCAGGGAGCGTATGCTGTGAGGAAAGTATTATTTTTCTAAATGGAAGGTGTCAGATGGTCACGCAATGTGACTGCATGTTCGAGATCACTGCCTCCCATCTGCAATTTGTGACGTGTGAAAGATTCTGCCCAAATGTGCTCACCAACTGGAAACCCTCGGCACTTTTTTTTTCTTATCAGGAGAGACCAAGATAACCAATGGTTTTACAGATCAGGGATCCTATCAAATTAATATCATTCTAGGATAAAATCTGCTTTAAATACAACCACTAAACTCCAGCAAAGTTAACTAGTACATACAAGTTCATTCAACTGATTAAAAATCCCTACTAGTAAAACAAGAAAATATATGTGGAATTTTTTTCAAGAAAAGTATTCTGCTCCTATATTTTAGCTGAAGATTTGGTATAAAACGTGACAGTCTTTTCCAGCACTAATTAATGCCACCTAATTATAACAATTACTAGGCTCAAGCCAGGCATTAATATATTGTGAATAGTCTCTCCTTGTCCAGCTTCCCGCTGGATCACACAAGATGATTGCTTTTTGCCTCTCTATTGGTTAAACGGATGCCACCGTGGCTAGGGCAGAGGCTTAACAAAGATTATTTGCCTTCAGCAGAGAATGTGAACCCTACCAAGAGGGGAAGGTGCTCCAGGCCAGGGTGGCTGGCAGTACCTGCCCTGCCCTCTGCACAGTGAGGGCAGCCCATCGAAGGGGTTATGAGCCAGTGAGTCAAACTGTGCTGATGGTGGCGGCCAGGGGATGGCTGCCCCTGGACTCCAGGGTGCCTGCTGCAAGGTTCAGGGGCTGCATGGAGCCAGGAGAGCCTGCTGGCAATTGCTGTGGTTGAGACAGGACTGAAAATGGTTCTGTGAGGCAGTAGTCAGGCTACCCCAGCATCCCATCTGGCCAGTGTATGGTGACAAACCTGTGTGATCTTTGCCTGCCACAGGACCATGGTGTGGCTCACCTAGTGTTATAGTGCACCTAGTCCCAGAGTACCACAAGCAGGAGTACTTGGAGTATTCAGGGGATGGACATAAACCTCACCCCACCACTGGAGCATCCCCAAGTGTTTTATAGTCTGAGCTGACAGCTACCAGCAACTCCTCTCATGTGAGTTACTGTTTTTGATGATCGGTAAGTTCTTTGCATTTTATTTCCCGTCTTGGTTCACCCAGGAGGTAAAGCAGCAGGTATCTGTGCCAGCTCCCTGAGAAGGAGCAGATGTGCTCATGACTCAGCGCTGATGCCTGTCCGAGGAGGGGCTGCTGACCAAGGCTGTGTGATGAACAGGGCCATTACAGGTGTGGCTGCAGCCATTTGCATGCAGCAGAGCTCTCTGTAGCCTAACTACTGTACACACACAGAGGAACAAAAGAGGGAGGCACAAACTGGTTAAAACCTTTCCAGGAAGACAGGGACTTGCCCACATACCAAGGATGCTGTTATCACCACTTATTGGTGCTGGGGTTAATAGATTACAGGTACCTCTGGTGTCCCCCTTTATCACACAGAGAGGCTTCAGGGACATGTTCTTAAAGAAAAGACAGTGAACAAGGTGCAGGTAGAATGCATTTGACTATCAGCCCTTCATTTGCTAAACAGGTATAGCAAAAGTAGATGACAAACCTGGCTGCATTGCCTAGGGAGAGGGCCATCACCAACCTGGAAAAGGGGAAAGATTTTGTCTTTACTCCTGATAGCTGTCTCTCCTAGGATAAATAGCAAACACTAGTTACAAGTGCATCTTCACTTGAGAAATGACTCCTGGGTCAGGGAGCCCCCCCTTACCTGAAACCATGCCAGACATACCCACTGAGCTCTGCTTGGCCTCGCTTACCCCAGTTTAGCAGGAAGCCAGTGAGCTTTCTTTAAGTGTTTCAGAGCCACCTTCCAGTGGAGTAGAAACCCTCCTAATCAGACTATATCATGTGTACTTCTGCCTGCATTGTCCTGTAGACTCTTCTCTATCCCTGTGTTTATCTTTTTTACTTGCCTTATCGATGCACACAGCTAGTGGGAAAATATCTGTTCAGAACCTTTGTTTTTTACACAAAATAAATGTCCTATGGTCTCACATGCAAAAAGATATTCATTCCCCTGAGCCTCCCAGCCCGTCTCTGCACCTGCCCAGACCATGCTCCTTTTCTTGCGTTTTAGTCACCTCTCTATTTTAGATGATGCCTTTTCCTTGCACAGTGGATGAGTATTTCCCTATTCATGCCACAGCTATGTGATCTGATGCAGCCCAGGCTGAATGGCTTCAGCAGGCTGTTTTTTCTTAGTTTGATACCTTTGATGTACTGGTATGGGTTCTTCTTTTCCCAAGTGTCATGGTTTAACCCCAACTGGCAACTAAGTGCTCAAGGTAAGCAACAACTAAAATATCAGTGCGTTATGAGCATTACTCTCATACTGAATTCAAAGCAGAGCACTGTACTAGCTACTGAGAAAAAAGAAACTCTATCCCAGACAAAACCAGGACACCAAGCAGTATCTATTCAATCAACTCCCAGTTCACTTAGAAAGAAACAAATACTGAGATTCTACTACTTTTTTAAGCAAGAGGAGTGGGAAGCTTGCTGAAGATACCTCAAAATTAATTTGAAATTGAGACCTTTTTCCAAGGTGTTCAGGCATGGTGGAATATTTATACCCTACAGTACTTCTGAGCACAGCTTCCTGCACTTACCTTGAAGCCCACCTCAGCCAGGCTCGCTCATTGCTGTCAGTCCATGAGCACCAGAGTCTGGACAATTTGTTCTTAGGAAAACACACTACAGGAAAAAATACTACAATTTGTTCTTAGGAAAAAACACTACAGTTACAAGAGAAGGTCTCTGCCATGCTCAGCACTGAATTAGCAAATTAATACCTTACCCTAAGCCTTCCATCCTTCATCTTTCTCTGCTTTTGACCCATAGGAAGTGATGGCAGCCTTCTGACTGTATTTATGTTTACTTTTGCCATAATTACTCTATCTTCCCCCTCATTTCCCTGCTGCAGCAGGCAGCTCACAGATAGTGCTCTTTGGTGGTTTCTCTTTGGTGAGACAGAGACATGGCCACAGGGCCACCATGTTCTTTCGAGATGCTGAGCAAGGAGTTTGCTGTAAATCACAAAAGTGCAGTAAATATGTTTTGTCAGCATTCAGTGGTAGGAAAGTCAAATGAAAAATGGGAAAATAGGCACTGCATTTCAGGGACCAGAGCCTGGTGGGACGTTTTCCAACAAATACCATACTATAGGATCCTTTTTTATATGTTTTCTAAAGGCTGAAACAGAACAGCCAAAGTTTTAAAAGCTCTAAGGAAAAAACCCCAAACAATAGGCCAATGACTTGTCATGTGCTCTATCCCAAATTATGTTGAGCTGAACTGATAAGTGACCAAAACATAACCAAATATTATGTACATGAAGCAGGAAGTTTGGTGGAGACAGATTTGAAGGAAGATTTTGTATTGTTCAGAGAATCACCCAAGCATGGCAAGGCTGGAATTCCATCTGTTTGGCTGTGCTCAGTGAACTGGGTCATTTTCAATGGTCCAATAAGTTCTGACTATCTAAAAAGTAGAGTTATTATGCTTTTAAAATCTTGGCTGCAAAGCAAGTTCACCTTACTGTTTTTCACCATCATCCATGAGTTAAGCATCTCTGAAAGAGGGTTAAAATGTAGTTCACAACCTAGAAGATGAGTGTGTGTGATACACACCACCTGGGTTTCTGGAAAAGAGGTGTGAGCAAATTTACTCACGTAATAAACACACTTGTGTCAGAGAAATCCTTGGCAGGGCTTTCTTTCCTGAAGAACTAATCTCTAACATGTGGAGAAGCTGACTTTTGAGATTGATCTTTTTGTTTTAGACCTCATGAAGGTCTCTGCACTCTTGAAGCTGATCTCTGGAAGCACTGAAAGACTGTAAACTTTTGGATGGCCTTTTTTGCACTGTTGTTCCTTTTTGTTGTATGAACAGCCACAAAAGCTGTCAGAAGACAAGGAAAGATAATGTATTTTGGGGGGAAAAACCCCAACTTGCTCAAAGGGGGAAATAGATGAGAGAAAGAAATATATCTACCTTTGCTAAAATATGAACACTTGGGTTTAAGAAGGTGATCGTTACTTCAAAATATGGAATTCACTTCTCATTTCTATATTTAGTTATACTTTATCCCAACATAGATTTCACTGGGGTAAATGTATATTACTATTTTTAGTGTTGTTAACTTGTTTTTCCTCTGTCCAAAGGGGCTAGTAACAGTTAGCTGCCTTCCAAAGGTGATTTATAGTGTTATAAAAAATATAATGTCAACAAAACCAAGACAGTTAAAGAATGAGCACAGTTCACCAACAAAACTATATGGACCTCTAAACAGAATTCACTGAAATCAGCACTTTGGAATTTAATGTGAAGAACACATTATGGAGCCTGCAATTAAAGACTTTTTCCCCCTAGATGGTCACATAAATAAATGAACCATTCAGAGTGAATCAGTTCACTGAGGAGAAGGAAAGTGCACAGCATCAGCTTTCTGATCACCTCCTGCCATGAGCACTGTAACTTCCACACCCTGACCTCCTCCATGGCCAAGTTCCTCCTCTTTAGCCCATTTGGGTCACTGGCAGATAAGCACCCAGGAGAAAACTCCTTGTAGAGATATTTAAACTGCCAAGCACTAAATGTACCTATTGAGTCACTGCAGATGCCGTATGTTTCATCTTCTTCCCACCTGGCAGACAAAAGTGAAGTTCAGTTTTGGTGCAAAGCAGCAGCACAAAATAATGCTACCTCCCACCAAGGTAGGACAGCTACCTGGACAGCTTGGTGGAAAAGCTGTGATCACACGTGTTTGGCAGGAAGAGGAGGTCTCTCAGAAGTTGAGATAGTCCTGCTGTTGAGGTGCAGTGGACAGGTGGTGCAGTGAGATAGTTTGGGATTTTCTACACAGGAAAAAAGTTTGCCATTTGCATTGTTGAGGAAAGAACGCAGACTGCAAACTGCCTGAATTCTTGTGGGTTTGGGCTTTTTTCAGTAAAAAAAGAGTGTCAAAGGCAGTAAAACATACACCAATGCCAGTTTTTATTTTTTTAGAAATTAAAGTGATTTTAAGCATTATTGGTTGATTCTCATGTGATTCTCATCTAAATCTTCATTTCCATTTTGTGACTAATCACATTCAGTTTTGCCTTACTTTCTTGCATACATTTCTCCAGTCTCTGACCCACATAGCCAAGAAAACAAAAACAAAGGAAAGAGCTTTTCAGTTGTTTTGAAGTTTACCTCCAGAACAACCTTCAGATACATCTCAAGAGGTGACCACTACCTCTATTTGATTTTATTCTCTCTCCTGTGTCTAGATTGATCTTGTATAACTGTCCTGCAATTTCATTGTGTTTCCCCATTCTCTATTTCTCCTGTGCTTGCTGGTGAGGAGATGAGCCCCATGGTGCAGGATACTGCACCGGCCCCTCAACCTGCTCCTGTTTTTCATTTAACAACTGTAGTAGGGATGCAAGTCCCAGATCTGGGTACTGAGAAAATGTCACAAATTTGTTCTAATCCGATATCTGATGCCTTGCAGAGTAGTTTCTCCAGCCCTTAAAGATACATGCATTATCCCTCTGATTGAGGAGGTGCACACTATTTCTCTCTGCCCATGCAGCCAACCCAGTCATGATGGGAGGGTGATATGACATAAAGCTGCTCTACCTGCTGAGCTGTGGGGATTGTTGGAGATCCTGAGGCTGCCCAACTGAATTCCAAGATTCAGTCAACTAGAAAAGTGACAGAGGAAGGAGAGGTTTCCTTCAGATCTGCATTAACTAAGAAACAAACTTAACTCACATGCAAGGTAAGGGGGAAGCAAACAAAGAAACAAACAAAAAAGTAGTATTTGACAATAGATCAGGGCCTGCCAGATGCTAAGTTTCATCAGTGCTGCTGACCTTCACAGCAGGCAACGATACATTTTCAGAAGGTACTGCTGGACCTGCAGAAACATGTTCCATAATCATATTTTTACATGTCCCTTAGGGTGTCAGAGCCCTCACAGAATTCTCTCTCCACACCCTCTATTCTCACCATTTCTGCTTCATACAAACAGGTGCATTGAGGTGTAGGGAAGAAAATAGTCACACCAGCAAAAATAGTCTCTAATTTGGGCTCATGAGTAGGAACTGGAGGAGCAGCCCACATATCAGCCAGTCCTTGACTTCTACCTCAGAGGCACCTAAGGTTGAGAGAGGAGGGAATGAACTCCAGACTGAGAGATCTTAGTAAGTTACAGTGGGAATGGGATGTGTGGTGCCTCTGATAGTGCAGATGCTCTCATGCTGCTCAGATGCCAGGGACTGAGGCACTTGGAGTGGGAACTATCTTTGAAAACAACAGTGTGTGTAATTTATTCTCATTTTAGCCTGATCCTGCATTGCCTTGCGTTTTGCTATTGCTTATGTTTTTCTGCAATGAAGTGAAAGCACATGTTGGACAGTCCCCCTGGCTTGGGGATGTCCTGAGTCCAAAAGTAATGCTATGTAGAAAATGTTTCTGTGAATCAATAAAGCAATTGTGATTTTCAAACCCAAATAACTCTTTTATTTGACTGAGTTGTTATTATGAAATAAAAATAATTTCATGCCTGGTTTGATAAGGGTGGGGTTTTTTTTTGTTTTGTTGTGGTTTTGTTTTGCTTTTTGTTTGTTTGTTTTTGGTTTTGGCATTCAAATTTTGGGGGTGTTTTTTGTGGGGTTTTGGGTTGGTTGGGGATTTTTTTTGGTTGGTTTGTTTTTTTAGGAAGAGACAGATGACCAAAGGAGCAGGAAGAAAAGTGGTCTGCATCAACAACACCACCACTTGCTTCTGAGTCATGGGCAGCTCTGAAGGAAATTATCTCAAGTGCTTATGATCAAAAGTATAGCAGATGCAGAATAAGATGAAGTGACAATTGACAACTTTTCTGGGCTTCCAAATCACTCAAGAGAACAGGATGGTCATTCCTTTAAACATCTTTCTTTATATAAGATGTAGGAGAAAAAAAGCTATATTACATGAACAGAATTCAGTGTGATTGACATGTGCAGGAAATATCTGGCTGCTAGAACTAAAAACGTCCTTGGAATTTTTAAAAAGCGTGGATGAAAGCTTCATAGTTTCCAGAACAACAAAAAAACCCATGTGGGTTGTATCCAACATGGTGAAAGTTATAAAGGAATTAATCTAATAGAAGAAGAGACATTTATGCCTGAAATAAAATCTGACAACTGCTCAGGATTGTAAATTGTCTGTGTTTGTTATATGAAAATAGAACACAGCCCAACCCCCCAATACATCTGTTTGTTGCTTTAAAAAAGGTGTATTTTACACAGCCTAAAATATCTGAGCTGTGTAATTTAAGCAGAAAAATATGAATGGTTGCTGTGAACTGTTTGAGAAATCGTTACCTCACCAAATTCACATAAGTCCAGAAAAAAAGGCTATATGAGTTAAGAAAGCATGGAAATATAAGCACTATAAACACTGAAACAAAAAGGAGAAAGTTATAAAATGAGATGCCAATATTAATGAACATACATTAAGCAGAAAATGAAAAAAAACTAGAATCCAAGCTAGTGAACAAGAGAAAATTTACAGATGAAAAATTAAAAGAAAAATAAAAGAAGAATCTTCTTAGACTTAAAAGAATAAAAAAAATGTCTTGAAGGCTGCTTATAATGAAGAAGATGAAGCTATTAGAATAAAGATTTGTAGTACAAAATGGTGGAAACATTAAAAGTTGTCTCTTTTTCATTTAGGGAAAAAATAGATCTATATACAAATGATAGGAAACTGTTGCAGAACTGTTCTTCAGCATTCCCAGCAAAGTGTTATGCTGATGGTAGACAGCCATTATGAAAGCTAAATATTTAAAATCATCAGTTGATTTATGTAGAGATTTCAGATGTCTTATTTAGATTTGTTCCTTTAGATTGATTTTCAGTAATTTTTGAAACAAGACATGTTGCAGAGGAGAAACAGAAAGACATAATTTTGCCAGTGTCTAAAGAAAGAGAAAACACTATGGTCCCATTAGCTCCAGGCCTCTCAGTCTGAGGTTAGCCCTGAGTTTTGAAATGGAACCACTGACAGAGAATTTGATTGATAGATAATGTAGTTTAACTAGTGACAATTAACATGGTTTTATAGAAACTATTCTTGTAAAACTAACTTAATAAGATGTTTATGAGATTGCTAATTTAATTGATAATTATATTGAGGTAGTATACATGAAGTTTTGTAAAGTATTCTACTTAGTTGTGCAAAGTATTTTGATGAACAGAGTACAGCAACAGAAAACTACTATGGCTCATGTTAAATGCATTAAAGCTAGTTAAAAGATATGTCTCAAGATATAGTTTGTGGTAGCTGGTGGTGTTCTGCAGGTATTGGTTCTTGGCTGTCTATCATTTAACATTATCAGTGACATGGAAGAAAAGATAAAATCATTACGAAAGAGTTTGCAGATGGCGTGACATTTGTGGCCATGTTAAATAATGACCTGCAGAGATCTCTGCTGCAGGAGGGTCTGATTGATGGGACAATGGGTGCAAAACACCAGTAATTTCAGGAAAGCCATATATGCTGTACCTAGGGGGGAAATACTTGAAAGGGAGGGAATATCTTCATAACAGAGCCAGGCAAAAGGATGGGAATTGTGATGACAGGTCAGCTGGGTCTGATCCTGAACCCTGTGTGATGTCTGAGCACATAAACAGGAGACTGCAGAGTCAGCCACAAGGCTGCCAGAGTCCTTTGTCCTGTCTATGTGCCCACAACTCACACAGGTTGAGGCCTAGCTGTTGGTGCAGCGTGGAAGAGTATCAAAGATATTTACATTAGAATTACCTGAGAAAGCTCCCACTTACCTGGTCAGGATGGAGGATAAAGATGTTTCTAAATGATGGAACATTGATGCTAACTGGGTCTTCAGATTTCTAGTCAGAAATAGAACAGCTGCTAGGTTTGAAGTGGGAACCTTAACATTCATGAAGCTAAACTGTGAATGAATGACTTTGCACTAATGAGCAAACAGTCAGTCTGTCCTGAATAAAACCCACCTTCTTCTTCTGTCTTCTCAATGTTGAATGTTGTAGATTTTGCTGTTTAGAACAACAGAATCATTAGAAAGCTAGGTCCAGAGCTAAAGGTAGAATGTTTAGGAATCGAAAGTTTAACAAATCTCACTAATAAATTCATTATTTCCATTCCCTAAACAGGGCACTGTAGATCTTACTCTGCCTGGGAGCTGGGTAAAAACAGCCAGTTAATGCACTAAAGGTCAGAATTTCAGAAGTGCTCTACAAATGCATTACAACCAACTACTAATAATTCTCTCCTTTTTTTAAGGGGTCTGGTCATGTCCAAGGGAATGCCAGCTACATTTTTCTTAATGTATGAGCACAAGTTACACATAACAACCTAACAACACAATACTGCCTCTTTAATGCTAATCTATTCCTTGCAATCTACTAGATACATGTAGAATCATTGGTGTGTATCAAGAGAGCAAAATCAGATTCTGAAAATATCTGAAAGGATGCACTAGAGTGTACATAATAATGTATTTTAATCTGCCAGGCCTTAAAATTAATCATGAATTCCCACAGAGATTTTAATAATTTTGAGATGATGGGTTTTTTTCATATAGTGATATTCTTGGACAGAGTTCTTGAAATGCGACATGGAAATGGGTGGGGGAGGAAAAAATTTGGGCCATTTTTCAATTACCAGGTTAGCTAAGATACAGATACAAGAACTACTGTTTAATTGGTTGTTTTATTCTTTTTCTTCCACCTAATAGATAATCAGTAAGGTACCTCAAACACAAACTTTTATCACATCGTAAAGTTGGCATACAGCATAAAGTTTATCTCCTTGGGCATATACTTATGGGAACAATTCTTGTCAGCAAATGCCATAGTGAATGACTTGAAACTTCCTGGGGAAGTCTGCAGTTTTAGGATCTCATCTCGTGTTTTTTCCTAAAAAAATTGTCTCTTTATGGAAAACAATATGTTGTGGTTCCTTGTGGCTTCAAGCCACACAGGGCCATAATTTTTGTCCAAATACCTACAGCTTCCACTACTAAATATATTTTACCAGAGCCACTTTGCAGTCACAACAGAAGCACTACAACTACCCCAACCCAAACCTATCTTACTTTTTTTGTTAAATGCTCTGTTTTTGACATATGACCATGCATGATGTGCAGTAAACAGCATCACAATTGCTGAAAATATGTACTTTTCAGGGCCAAAACAAAGGTATTATTCCAAAAATTACTGTTGAATTCACCAAACAAAGGTATTTTTAATACACATGGAATTAAACCAAGAGGTAAATTATTGTTGTTCATCCTGTTACTGGTCTCTGGGAGCTTCTAATGTCAAAAGGGATCAAGCACAATATGCAAAATACATTTAACTCATTGAAGAAAAAAACAAACCCTTGTAAATTTTTTAATTAAAGAGTATTACTAATGTTCCACCACTTATATGAAATTTGCACAGCTGTTTGCACTAATAAGCGTTAAAATGGTAATTACCACAGCAATCATGGTGTGAGAAAACACTCTTGCTCCATTTTAAATATATAGCTCTGCTTTTATCTGTCTCTTGCCCACAGACACACCTGATTTTATGCTATTTGCTTTCTTGTTTGTTCCTTTCTACTAGTTGGAGCCAAGAAATATTTCAGACACCAAATATTTGACACATTTCTGGATCTTATGTTAACAGCCTATGGGCTGTGGTTTTGGTTCCCTGTTTTAATGGTTAGGAGAAGCAAGAGGCAAACAGAATAGTGATGTTTATGATGAGAGGGTAGATGAAGGGGTGAGGAAAGCTGGGAATAGCTGAAGTGTGTCTGACACAGCAGTTTCTCTTCTGTATCACTATTTTATTTTTATGAGGCTGCAGCAAATTGATAGCTTCTGATACCATAGTCAATAAAACGTTGTGTAAATTCCAGCGATGGGCTGGAAAAAGATTGAATTAAAAGGGAGGTATTGGGTCACATCCATATTTCAAGTCATTTGTGTGCTGCCTTATCTCAGTACCTGAGGGAAACAGTTTCTTCACAACTAACCACCCAATTAGTACCTGCTGAGCACCCGATGTTTGATTTTCTCCTAGTTGTCCCCCTCTTTCGATGCAAACCAATTTCCTAACAGTTTCTTTTTCAGCCCACAGGAAAACTTTTTTTTTCCTTAGCAAGTTTGGAGAAGTTGCAAAAAGGGATTTTAGAAAAAAAATATTTAGAAATTTTCCCAATCCCAGAAAGGATTTTTTGTAAACATGATGTGGCAGTCTGTTTAGCCATAACTATTGATGCAGTTGTTACTGCTTCTGCCAGGAAGATTTCACAGAGTCACAGGATAATTCAGGTTGGAAGGGACCTCAGCATGGTCTTGCAAAGCTCCAAGGATGGGTACTGCACAAGCCCCCTGAGCAGCCTGTGGCACTGCCTCAGTGTGTTCCTGGGGAAATTCTCCTTGTATCCATGTGACAATGTCATATTTGCAACTTGTCCCTGTTGTCTCTTGCCCTCTCACCATGCACTGATATAAGAGACCAACTCCATCTTCTTCATGACCGAATGATGAGGTCCTTCTTTATCCCAATTGTATAGACTTGAATATATCCAGTTTACAAACACCACCCTCCTCCCCCAAGCCCAACATCACGTCTCCACCTTTGAAAATTGTACTGAGGAATTACAGAGGTGACTTTTTCTGCCATCTACCTGGCCACAGTGTAAATCTAGTACAGCTACCTGTCTTTTCATACCCAGTAAGGAAAAGAATAGGAGCAACAAAAATCTTAGAGACAGATCTTAGGAAGACTAAGATGGGGCTTTTTGGACTATCTCTGCATATGGATTTATGCCATTCTCTAGGCATTTGAGAAAAAAAATTACATCCTTCAGCTGATTTCTGAAAGGTCTTAATGTTCATCATTACATTAATTTGATAGGCTACAATGAGTGTGAAATATATTTAGAGCTTCCTCTGCAAGTGATGGTGCTCATAATACTAAAATATAGTGTACATTTTATGCACCACCTTTATGGAGAGGGGCCTCCAAGCATTTGCAAACACAAAGAAACACAAACCAATAGGACTCTGCTTACCACTGAAATGCAACCTGGAGCTGGAGGTAAGTACTCAGCAGTGCAGAACAGAAGAGGAGTTTATGACAGAACATAAAGAAAAATTTTGCACCTACCAGAAACTGCAAGGGGAATTTAGCTAAGCGAGATGAAATTCCCTAACTCAGCATCTGGAAAGGACATCCTGCTTATGTACTTTTCCTCCTGGAAAAATGTCTCGTTTCTGGCTCTTTGCACTCAGGCTTTTAGACCATGCTGACTCACCATGAGCAGTGGAAGCTGGAGAAGATAATAGGGGTGAGACCAATGGGATTCAAAGAAATTGCTCTGAATAACAGATGGGATTTACTAGAGAATTATTTAAATTTTGGAGAACTGAAGTTCTCTTCCAACCTATTGAATCTAACCTATTGAACCAAGCAGCATTTACAGCTCACACTTCTTCTAGGATGTCATAGGGTGGTGTAAACGCCCTGTGGAAAGCGCCATCCCTATGTCAGATTTTTCCAGAAAAGCAGCATTAAGAAACCCATACCTAAGTGTCTTGCACTCATTACGATGCCACTGTTGGCACCTTCAGGATCCTCTCCTCACCAGCAGCTCTTTCCACTGCTCACAGCACCGGCTGCACGGAGCACTGCTGGGAGCACTGGGAGCACTGGGAAGGGTGCTGCAGGCAGCCTGGGGAGTGCTGCAGCCAACACGGCAGCGCTGCAGTGCCAAGCTGTGAGTGGCAGCCGGAGTGGAGGGGCTGCTGTACCCCAGATGCTGCAATGTGATGGCTGCTGATGAGCAGGGCAGCCTCTGCAAAATAAGACAAACTGCAACCACTGCATAATCACTCCTAAGAGCTAAGCAATCTTTAAAATAACAACTATGAGTGCAATTTATGAATCTTTCATTAATGCACATTTAGTAATGACATGATTTTAAATTAATGTGATATTTACTGAATTGCTAACATTTTGTCCTTTTAATTAAACACCTCTTTAACCAAAGCAAGGTTGGATCTAACATATCCAAATGAAGCACATAGCACTGCGCAACTCACTTAAAAAAGCCTCATGTTTATTAGTGAGCATTGGCATCTAAATTTGGGAGACTGTTTTGGTTTTGCACCTTGTATGGATGATGTGTCACTATTGCTCAGAAAAAGACAAGTATAAATGACATCAGAATAAAAGCAGATAAAGCAATGGTGGAAGAAGAAGAAATTTTAACAGAGATCTCCAAGTGATTTTCTTTCTGGCCCCAGCTACATGTACCATGAACAGTAAGTAATCCATGAACAGGGGTCATGTGACACAGAGTATTTTGTATCACCACTTTGCAACTTAATTCAGTATTTATCTCTTGCTTAAAAGCAAGGGCTCTAACTTCCATATTACCTGCCCTTTTGCATTCACACCTTCAGTGTCACATTCATGTAGTTGTGCATGTTATCCTTCTCAGTAGGCAATACCAGTTACCCTTCTCCATTTCATGCCTGCTTTTTTTCCCCCATCTTTACCCCTTTTCCACAGGGAGACATTAGCTTAGTGTCAGATTGTGGAAAGCTAAGGCAGCATATTGCTGAGGGAGATGGAGGCAGCAGTCATGGCCATCTCATCGTTGAAAGCCATGGATAAAAGTGAGATAATAAATGTCAGAGTGGGCTAGGACATCTCTCTGGCAAGCAGTGCAAGGGACATCCCCATGGGGATGGCAGTGCTGCAGAGCAGACAGGACAGGTACTTCCAGTGCTGCTGGGCTTGGGGGGCAGTGCTTTCCTGGAGGGAGGGCAGTGGTGGGGCTTCTGTTGTCCTTGGTGGCCCCCACGGCACTTGTGCATTCTGTGTGATTTTGTGCAGTGGTTGTGGTGGAAGACAGAGTCCTGCAGACAAGCTGGTGAGCTGGGAGGGTCTGGCAGGGCCAATGCCCACTGGCAGACCATGGAAGGGTATGGGCTTTACCAAACTCTCTGCACCACATCGTGTTATTTCACTCTTTTAGCACTGTCATTGAAGGGAGGACCTTTGCCTGTGGTTCTACTGAGCCCAGAGGGAAACCTGAGAGGCTGCAACCTCCAAGTAGCACCTGAGACTTACAAGAGCAAAGTCATTCATGGCCAGAACAAAAGCATTTGCTGCTAAGGTGGTGCAGAAGCAAACACGGCCTTTGTCTGGTATTTTACATGGGTGGATTGACTTGGCAGGGCAGTATCCCCTCCTGCCTGACAGCAGTGAAAAGTCACAGAGTACCTCTGGGGCAGAGAAGGGCCCCAGAAAAAATGGCATTTTCTCGCTCACACCTCATCTCTTTCCTGCAGTATCATAATCAGGGGAGCAGATGATCAGCATAGTAGGATTTCCAGCTGAATTGTCAGGAAAGGGAAGAGCTCAGCCCAAGCTATACTGCAACAGATTCAGCCACCATCAGTGCTGTACAAAGAGGAGGGCAGTAGTCAGTCCTTCTAATTCCTTAGCCCCAGCCATATATTTAACCAGCCATATATTTAACCCATTCATAGCTAAGGTCTGTGGCATTTTTGCCTGGTGGGAACATCCTGGAGCTGCGGGAGAGCAGTGAGGTGCTTTTGTGCCGTGATGCTGCTGTGCCCTGGGGCTCTGAGAGACAAATAGCATAGCCTGTTGATGAGCTTCCTCAAGCTCAGCACAGGCACACGCACACATCTCAGTGCACCAACAGAGACACATCCCGAAGCTCAGGGAAATGCTCACTGTCTTTTGCCTGGTGCCCTTGGCTGGCAGGGAGCTGAGGCTGAGCAGAACAGAGCAGCTTCTCAGCACAAGAGCCTCTGCAGCTGCCCATCCTTAAAGTGGAGAAAACACTGACCATGTGCTTTCACCTCACAAACCTGAGGAGGTTAGGACAGATCTGCCACTTTGCTGCATGCTGTGGTCTTGTCCTTCCTTGCTGGCAAGGGTTTCTCTTGCCATTTGGAACCAGAGAAGTGAAAAGCAGGAGAAATACAGGTTCTTGCAGTTTCTTGCCTGTGCTGGCAGACACCTTCACTGCATTGAACCTCTGAGTTATATCCCAAGCTCTGCATAAGCCAGCCTGTACATCAACAGTTCTTTGACCTTTCTAGCAATTTTCAAATCTGAGGGTCTGCATTTTCTAAGGGGTCACTGAGCCCACCCCAGGGATAATCAGGGCTGTTTTCAGGTACATCTCTGCTGTCCTCCAGGATTTTATTTTGCCCTGTGGAGTTTAACTCTTATATCCTCATGATAGGAGCAAGGGATCTGCCCCTTATCTAATCTCAGAACTATTCTGTCACAAAATTATGAATTGAACAAATTTCACCAGCATTAAGAACCAAGGATTCCAGGAAATTCAACATTTCTGATCAGATTTTAACAAAGGACAATAGATAGACCATTCAGTTAGTGCAATTTCATCATAGAACAGTAGTCTTTGCTCAAATAGCAACAGAATGGTTTTATAATAACTTCTCTCAGCAACACCCCTAAATAGACTGAATATTTCTTATTTAAAACCCATGGAATAGTCAAAATAATGCATATTTCAAAGTCAAACACAGAAGTGCTAATATGAGGTCATAACCTAATGTTATGTGTGTCTTGGGCAAACCAGTCTTCATTAATACATTTGTTTTCAAAAAAAATTGCTCTAATTTGCAATTACTATGAAACAATATTTAAAATCTCCAGTAGATAATATTTATAAAAATATTTTAGGGGCACAAGTACTTTGTAAGTTATTTTTGCACATGCTATCTTTAATATAACAATATGCTCTGTCAAGACAATATCATCACTATAGGAATTTTGGTGTAGCCATAAGCCAGTTATTGACTTTTAAAGACAGTGAATGTCAATAATGATTTTTCAGCACTTCTAGTTTTAAGGACTATATATGACCTGAGATAGCTGAATTCCAGGACTGAAATTAGAGGATTTTTATGGAACAACATGGTTACTACCATATCCTGATTCTGCAAAACTATAAGTACGTGCTCAGCTGTAAATCCACAAGTGTCATTGTCTTTAATGGCACCATTTGTGTGTCTAAAAATCAATCATGTATACACATGCAGAATTGGAATCACAATAACAGAAAACAGAGGCAATGATTAATTACCCAATTGAAAGCTGTTCACAAATACTGTGTCTGACAACTCTATAAATCCATTGAAATCTGTGTTAACAATAAATGATCAAAGCCTAATGCTAAGGCTATAGTCTAATTGGTAGGACAGGAAGTGCTAAATTCAACAGGTATTAATGAAAATGATATTTAGACATCGGGGAAAATCTTTCTGGAAACAAGAGCACTGAAATGTGCTCACAGATTGTTCAAGTGAATTATGGAGTTGCCACCACTGAGGAAGTTTAAAGAAGAGGTTGGGAAAATTTTCCAGTTGTTGTTTTTTTCCTGGTTTTATTCCTTCATTGTGGCAGAGGAGCAGGCAAGGTGGTCTCTGCAGCTGCTCTCCTACAGACCTGGTCTGTGTGCAGAAAAGGACTTTGATCCAGCAAACTGGGAGAAAGCTGGACATCATCAACACATAGGTAACATCAGAGCCTCAGGGGGACTGTGCAGCCCTCTGCTGCTGATGTGGTAATCATCTAGTATATACCCAGTACATATCCAGGATATCTATTTATCCAATATATACTAGGAAAAGTATTTCTAGCCTGTGAGGCAAAGATCCCAGCATCCCTAAATCCAACAAAAATGGAAAGATCAGAGCACTTTGTCCTAGGCCTTCAAGTATGCTAAAAAAGAAACACACTGTCCTTTCTGCATATTGCTTCTAGAGATCTGCATGGAGTAACAAAGGTCTGATGCCAGGCTTTCAATAGGTTTATTTAAGACTTTGCTGGACTGGTGGATTTCTGTCCCTGGGAATCACTGCAGATGATGCAATTTTTTTTCTGTATCTTCATCCCATGCAAAGCCATTCTACAAGGCAGAATGCCTGTAAGATATGAACCTTGTTGAGGAAACTTGCAAGACAGTAAGAGGAGACAGTGAAAGGGTGGTTTGCTAAGTAGGAACGCACTGGAGCAACTTCAGATAAACCTGAAAATAGCAAATTCAGTCCACTGTGTGTTTATATTGCTTACTCTTTCCTTGTGCAATCTAGTTTTACTGACAGCTGTGCTCTATTGCTTATAGTTTCCTATATATACCTTATACTATATTACTTATAGCTATTATTTATAGCTGAAAGAAGTAACTTGAATAATCTGCTTAAGGTCTATTCTTTCCCCACTCCTTTATTCTCTAGCCCCACATCTCACCCTTATGAGCTGGCATGACCTGGGTGCCACAGTGACACCAGAAAGTGTGCACAAAGGGTCAAAGCCCACACTTTCCCAGACAGCATGACAGTTTCTGGGGGTGGGGAGAGAAGACTATGTTGGCTAAGGAGTAACCAAAGTAATAAGTAAATAAGGAGATTTTGGGCCCATTTTCAGGCAGCAGTTTTAAGTGCACTATCCTGAAATCTCCTGCACCTCCTCTGCTTTCATTGAGCCTCCTTTGCCTTTGTTCTCTTTCTTCTTCTTTCAGACATCATCTAGAAGTTTCTTGTCCCTCTCAGATGATCTCTTGTTCATCTTTCCTGGCCAAACAATTTTGACTTTCAGTCCTTTGCACATCTCTATGCCAGATTCTTCATACTGTCTGCTTTTCTGATATCTCCTTAAGGATAACCAGCCACCAGTTCAAGGCTCAGATGACAGGAACAGAGATCTTATTTTTTCCTTCAAATGTCTCCCTGCTTGCTCTGTTTTTCATCTACACCATCATCAAGATGTGGCCTGGGCCAGCTTTGACATAACTCTTTTTATATGTGCCAATGCCATATCTAAATCTGTGTTCATGTAATTTTCTAAAAATTTCTGCCTTCCAAAAAATACCATGATGTCCTATATGTCCTTGGCCCTGTGAGATGTTGACTGCTCCCTGGCCCATCTGAGAAGCTCCCACCCACCCAGCTGCCACATCCAAGCAAACATTACCTCACTTTCTCTGTTGCTATTTTTCAAGAGTAGGAAGAGCACTATGGCAACATCAGCAGATTCACTTCTTTGTTTTCTTTGAGTTGTTATGTTTTGGGGTTTTTTTCCTCTCAGGTACCTATAAAAATTGGCACCAGTTCTACAGCTGCTGTGCTGACTGCTCTGCCTTGCTTTTATCTGAAAGTGCCCCTCTATGCACCCTCTGTTCTTGGCTTGCAGGCTCTCTGGGCTGTGATTCACTTGTAGCTCTGTGTTGGGGCAGCACCTAGCACCGTGGGTTCAGAACATAAATAGCCTCCCAGTACTGCTAGGATCTGATGGAAATGCATGAAGTAAGTAGCAATATATGCTTCTGCAAAGTGATGTCTCCGACACTACCATCTGGATCATCTTAAGGTTTAATAAGCTGCATAAGTGCCTTGTAACAGCTACTCATAGCAAGAACAAAAATTCTTTAGTGCCCTGTGTTAGGGAGAAATACCAGAGAAGGGGGTGTTCAACAGCTACTGCTACTACCTTCTTTTACATTGATTTTGTTCTCTTATCAGAGAAATCCTGAATTCATGGAAGAACTGAAGACATCACCACACAGGTTCATATGATGTTTCTGACTGTGCTGTGCATGATATTTCTTCTGTGCCACTTCTATCTGTGCAGATATTTCTTCTGTGCCACTGTTTGCTGACATGGAATTTTGGATATCCCTGTCTGCACAGAGATTTCATGATCAAATTACCCCAGGAGTTAGAAATATGTGCAACTGGGAATGTGATCTCTGAACTTTCTGCAACTAAAGTTTATGGATGGTCTTCAAATCTTTAATAATTTTGTAAGGAAGAAAGCAGAAAACATTTTTCTCGCTCTAGTTGGAAATGTGCCAGATTGCTGTTTATCCGTGATCTTCCCAGCAATCTATGAAATTTGAAGCCTGGATTGATGCATATTTAGGTCTTGGAATCAGCAATTTCAGTTTGATGCCACTTTCTCATCAAGTGTAGAATATGGTGAACATCTCCAGATGGCCTATACAAATGCTCTGCTGTACTTCACTCACTTTTTGAATGTCAAGCATCTCTGGGATTCAGCATATCACCAATTAGCATCTTATATCCATTTGACAGAAATGATTCCTCATTATTTCATAAATTTCTTCTTTAATAGTATTTGCACACTGAATTTCCCTTCTGATAAGAGAAAGGAAGATAACTCTAAGGGCTGTTTGTAAAACATTTTTCTTCTGTGCTGTTCTGAGTTTTCACCTCTTTAAGCTAGTGTACATTTCTGTGCTGAAGCTCTCTCAGTGATGGGCAGTTATATTTTGGTCTTAAACAGCACTGAGCAAACCCTCAGCACTTTTTAATTTTATTATTAACATAGGACATTTTTAACAGTATTCTACACCCAGATCCTCTCACCCAAGAAGCAAAGAAGTGCAGGGTGCAAGAAACTGCCTTTCCCCTTAAAACTGCCCCGAACCCCTTACTGTCATTTATTGCTTCTCTGAAATCCACATTTACCCACAGTCTCCAAATCACTTAGAGCTGCCAGTGCTCTCCAGGCTGTTCTGAAATGCACCTTTGTACGTGCTTGAAGAGATGCCTTTACCAGCCTGCTTTGCCCACACTATACACTTGGCTTCCACGTGTCCCTTCAAGTGTGCACTTGCACCCCTCCACATGATGCCTGATGTGAAAAGAACCACAACTACAGACACAGCTAAGCAGATCCGACTCTTAATACTGCAATGCCAGAGCCTTTCAGTTACATGCTTTCAAACCACAGATGCATGTGACAGAAACCAGCTTTTGTTTAGAAGCCTGAACTGCTCACATCATCACCCAAATCCAGGAAGGAATGCTTTCGGGGAAAATCTACGAGCGAGATTTGCCACAGAGCTGGGAACACTGGTGACATTGCACTCTAAATCCTCACTATGTGGGCAAGCTATATTTAGCCTCAAAACTAGATCCATCTCCATGGCTGAACAGGGATAATTAATAAGGTATTCTCCTCTATAGATTGCACTACTTAGTTCTTTCATGCACGTGTGTGAATGGCAGAGCTCTGTAAAGGTGTAAAGCCAAAGAGGGCTGTAAGGGTGAGAGGAGGGGAATGCTTCCGGGGGAGGAAAAGTGCCTGCAAGTCCCCAGGAATTCTCAGACTTAGATCCTGTTCTGCATTAGGCTGGTGAGAATATGGGGACACCTATGCCTGCAGTTACAGGTGGGATTGCATGATAGTGATAAAAGCAAAGGTCACTTTTCAAAAATAGAAATACATAGGTGGTTTTTTTTTTCTGTACACCTTCTTTCCACTCCCTGTCTCTGGTGAGGATGGCTGAACTTGTGTTTCCTCTGCCCACAACACAGAAAACAGGTCAGGCAGGCCAGCAGCTGCAGGGGGGAGCTGCAGCATGTTCAGAAGAGCTGGGGCCTCCCACAAGCAATGTCTGCAAAACTGAGGGGAAACCTCCAGTGGCCCTGTCCTCAAGCCCAGACCCCAGCCTGGGCTGATGCTTGTGGCATCCTAAAATCAGCTCCCCAGATCAATTTGCTCCTACCCCATGAATGCAGGGCCACAGCAGCATTTGCTCTGTCTGCAGAATCAGGGGATATGAACTCATGCAAGAGAGAGAGATGTATCCACCAGGATTTTACAGCTGAGGTCCCCTTCCTCTGACCCTCTCCCCGTGCAGCTGAGGTGGCCTGTGAGTGCTGGTGGCATCTCAACACGCTCTGCCTTCAGTGCATGCCTGTGTGGGTGCATGCAGTGCATGCAGCTGGCCCTGGGCTGGTGGCACAGCCAGCAGCTGCAGTGGTGTAAAGCAGCAGAGGCTCAGGGATGCTCTGCTGGGATGCTCGCTCCTCACACCTGTTCAAACAGCAAAGGCACCCACAGAGACATGGAGCAAAAGCCGTGGAGAGAGATGCAAAGGGAATGGAGACACTGGAGGTGGCACTATGAGGCAACAAAGCCCAGTCTTCATCAGCTTCTCCGCTTATTTTTGTTTTGTTTTGAAACAAACATGTCAGGGGCAGACACAGAAAATAAAATATGTCCCTGCATGCAGCTTCTCAGGTAAAAACGTAAAATGTATGCAAGCAGTTTTTTAAAATGCATATTATGTTTCTGATAGACCAGAACTGCTGGAGCAGATCAGATCTCTCAGTTAAATATGCATTCATACATTTTTAAAAAATGTATAATATTGACTACATCAGATGTAATGGCTCCTGTAGAGTCATTACGGTGCACAGTGCAGGCTCTTTATTTGGTATTGTATCAATTTGTAGGGTGGACTGTCATGGTGTTAATACAGATGTATGTTAATAACAGTGTGGAAGCAGAGAAAATGCTGCATGCCAGTAGCTGGATTTTAATTCCAGCATTTTAGCCTGTTAAGAATATATCCAGGCTTAAGCCCTCCCTTCTCCTCTGCCCAGTGAGCAGTGTCTGAAGCAGGGTTCTGTGTTGGTGCTGTGTGTGGGTCACCAGCACACAGCTGGGGGCAGGTGCACACTGGATGTACAACAGAGAGCTGCAGTGCAGGGTGGGAGAGAAGGAATTTGGCCTGAAAAGATCAGGTGGTTCATGTCTTCATTGGCAAATGAAGGCTACAACACAAGATGTGTGAAAAGATCAGAAAATGGCTTGATTTGTGTTTGCTTTGACAGGAGATAAAAGTGTCTCATGTAATTTCAGGTAAAGTATGAAAGGAAAAATATGTTTACTGAGCTCAGATACAATATTGCATGTCTTGAGCACGTGAACAATTTTTACAACCAATTTATAAATACTTTAAAAAACTGGTTTTCTGAGGAAAAACAAACAGCTAAAGAGAAATAAACAACATCCCTGCAATAATTCTGTAACTTCATACTAATGTAACCCAACAGCTCACAGAAGAAACCCTCCATGTAAAGGAAACTAGAGAAACTATAATGATTTTCAGATACAGTTGACAAGAGACCATTTAGTAAACTTTTATTTTTTTAACTAACAGTATGCAGGGATGTTGTATTCTAGGCTGCTACTAATAATCTCATCAGAATGCAAAAGCAGTGACTGTGTTATAAAATCAATGATCTGTTATATTCTGCAAGAATTTACAAAAGCCTAATGTCATTTACTACACCATGAGAACCATACTTGGATTAAAAAAACAAAAAAACCCCAACAAAAAAAGGAATTAAAAAAAATTATTACAGCTGATAAAAAAGCTGTTTGCTAATGCCAAGTTTTAAATATATGATACATCTGAGGGTTAAAAAAGTACAGGAAGAGGAAAGGTATTTATGTTTGGGAAAGTGTCAGACAACAAGTCAGTCTGAACACCACTCACATCACAGCTCTGCTGTGGCTGGTCAGTCTCCATCACCCTGCAGTGGCAACTGGCTTTGCGCCATAGGCTCAGACTCTGGAGAGCTTTGCACAAGAAGTTTGAGGGGGGGTTGGGGGGGGTGTTCCCTAACAATTTTGACTGCTTGAAGAAAGAATGCACCATTGCTAGAAATAGGTTTCCAAATAATTGCAAAGGAAGGACCTTTTTTTGTTGGTGGTTTTTTTTTTTTTATTTTATACAGAATAAATGAAGCAAAGCCTAGACAGACCCAAGACCTTGCCATGCACTGAAAACATCATCATCATCATAATGGTTATTTCTTTTCACCAGCAATAAGATGTGTTCTGCAAACATAAACTAATTAAGCCCCACAACCTTGGAAATGAGTCTGTAATTTCCTATAAAAGGGGAAACCTAAGGGAAGGCCAGATTGTGACACACTTACTAAGTACAAGTGCTCCACAAGTAGCTCCATTGACTTCCTCGAGACCCTTTTTGGTGTAATGTGCAGAGCAATGAGAGGAATCACAGCCTGGTGCTAAATGTCTTGCCTGGAGGTGCTCAGTGAGTCAGAGCGGGGCAGCACCAGGCTCTGGGACCCAATTCCATCACTCCCAGGGTTGTAAATTGTACCAAAGCTGATTGGAGCTGTGTGCCTACACCCAACGGGACCAAAGGGCCTCTCACGACTCCTACCTGTGAGCCTTGGTCTCAATCTCTCAGTCCAGGCTGGGGAAGAAATGAAACTGCAAAGAGCTTCTTGGAAACAACCTGTGATGAGTTGTGCCACTCTGGAAAAATTGGAGGTGTCTCTTCACCCTGGTGACTGTCTTTGTTAAAGGTTAAAATCAGTCATGCCATAAAAAGCAAGTCCTTATTTTGGCAAATGGAGAAGCAGAAGATTTTTTGCCTGGAAAAGGACTGAAGAGGGGAAGCAGCCAGGCTGCTCAGGGAGGCTCAGCCTCAGAGCAGCTGGGGATGAGGACTGTGGGCTGGCAGGTGATGACCCTCCTGCACAGCCCCCAGGTTCCTCAGGGAAAGCCATCTCCACTTGAGCACAGGGTGCAGATGCTGCAAATAGTGCAAGGCTGGGACAAAGAAGTCTGTAAAAGGGAGATTACAGCCCCTACAATAAAGAGACAGCTTCTGACAAGTTCTGCAGTTACAGGACATAGAAAAATGAGAAAAGAATGGCTGGTCTGTGCTTGAATCATGGTGTGAATCACATGCTTTGGAAACAGGAAAGACAGGCCCATGTAGGACAGTAAGGACTTAACATCACACTCAGGAATTGCTCCTTGGGAGTAGTAAACACTGACTGTCTCAGAAATAGCTCCCAAGCAAGACATTGGATGGTGCAGCAATGCAGTCACGCAGGTAGGTCAAGCAAAGAAAAACACTCCTCGAACTCCCAAGTTTCTGTGTTTGACATTGGCTCTTTTAGACTGTTTTAAGTATCATTTTTCATGTGGCAATGTACAGAGGTCAGAATTATAGGTTAAGCATCTCTGGAGAGCAGACAGCCTATGTTATAAAGATGGAATAAAGGTTTTACACTTGTGGGCTTGCACATTCTGGACATGCCAAGGTGCTGTACACCTGTGCCAGCAGTGGCAGCTTATCTTTTGAGGTCCTCATTAATTCTGATAAATTTCAGATGGATTCTTAAGACTGAGCAAAGAAAGAAATATTTACTTATCATCCTAAGCTTTCAATGCAACCATGTCATGTGTAAGAGGATGCATTTAATATTGGTTAGATTCACCTTGGTAGTAATAAGAAGAGAATAGATTCAGACTTTATGCAAGGGGGCTAACAAAACCAAGGGAAAATACATTTGCAGACAAAAAAACAAAGGGAGGAGTTCATGTACATTATTCAAGGAGTCTTATTTCAGTCTAGAGTTTTTGGTTCATTTGGGGGTTTTTTTAAAGAAAATAATATGAGGAGTTTTCTTTTACAGATCAGTGTGTAAATTTGGATTGCATTTCTTTCCATGTTGGAGGCCAATATGACAATAAGTGAGAAGATCAGAGCAGCAGCAACTCTGAAAGGCTGCATTTTACTCAAGCCTTCTGAGACATGCATGTCCTAATGTCCCTTCTCTCCCTCCTCCGCTGTTGCTATTTTCATTTGCTGACAAGCCCGACATTAAACATTTGCCAGAGTTTTCATATTGATAGTACGTTATATTGCCATTACTGAACAGTTTGGGGCTTTGTGGCTAGCTACCATGACAATAGATGCACAGCCTGGAACCAGTTTTAGTTAATTAGAGTCAATCAATCCAAACTTTGCTAACTTACTCATGTGAAACAATAGTATAATGAACCAAAGTCTGCAAGATGATTGGGAAACACAAATTATTGCACCCTGATAAATTAAATGTGACTATTGCAAAATCTTCCTTCTAAATGAATACTCAGAGAGAGAATGTATGGGTGAATAAGCATAATTTAAAATAAAGAAAAAAATTAAAGAAGCTGTTATAAACCAACTTCAATGTTTTCATTTTTCTTTAAAAGAAATGGAAAACCAGATTGCTGTATATACAAGACCAAATGGGTATAACATTTTTAAGATTAAAATTTTTACACCAAGTAGTCCTATAAAATTGACTCCTCAGCATTTGCAAGCTAAATTTCACAACACACGTGTTGTCTAAAGGAGGTGCAATCATTCTGTTTCTTTTGTCCTTCACTACTGCTTGTTTTTCAAAGCTATTTGCTAAATGTTTGTCTGACCTTGACAAGGCAAAGCCCTGAACCTTTACAAGCTGGTATACTGCTGTCAGACAGCTTTTCCTCATGGACAAAAAGATTTTTGCCCCTCTTTTAGGGTGATAAATATTTCCCCAATGCTCAGAATTCAACTTGTGTGCAAAAAGAGAATTCACCTTTCCCAGCTGTTTTTTCCCAATTTTCTATAAGCGGTATTTTTTAATAAAAGGATTCAATTGATAAAAGGAATACCAGGATGTCACTTAAGCTTTTGTATTAAAATTGCATTTTGGGTAATGAACTGGCCTATAATAAGCTACTCAAATGGTTTCACAGGGTCCTAATTCTGTCCAGTGTGCCTCTTACATGTTTTATTCACGATGTGTCCTCCACATGTGCTGCAATGTACGAGGGAGCCCTATGACAAAGGGCCCAGGCCCTGTCCTAAAGAGATCAGTGTGTAGACATGCAGTAGATGCAATATGGTGCACACATGGACCAGCTGAGCCACAAAGAATCCTCAGAATTAAGGCCCATGGCATTTAAGAAGTGGGTTTAAATAAAAGGGAGAGGAACTTGGTTTCACAAACCAGAACGAGATTTGAAAAGCTGGATGCATCAACCAAGACATTTTCTGTAAATATTTCATACTATTTGTTTGGTCAAATAGCCCTTTCCAGAAGGAGCAAACTATTTCTATGTGTTGATGCAGTAACACAGGTTTGGGGAGGGAGATGTTCATGTAGGGCAGAATTTTGTCTATTCTAAAGAAAAAAATCAGATTTTGAAGCTTATGGAATGGGAAAACTTGTGCTGGAGATTGCAGTTTTTCTCAGATGCCTCCCAAACAATACTCAGGGCTATGAATATTTGTATTGCTCAATCATAGGTGTGTTAGGTAAGAAAATTTGGAATCTTTTCTGTCCCTTTACAGAAGTAATCACATTTTCCCTGCCATATGTTTTTGTGTATTATTTTCCATGAAATATGCTAAAGTTGTATGTTGTTTCAACCATACTAGGGCATATTAGGAGCTACTACAGAGTAAAAATATCTGATGAATATTTCCCCTCTTACCTAACATTTCAATGTTACATAAATTCTGCTTCCCACCCAGAGGGCAATATGAATTTGGTTTTGAAAGAAGATAAAAATCTGGGTGTTGTGTACACATTGTTCGTGTCCAGGCTGCACTTACACCAGCAGTTCTAGATAGGTTTTTGGGGAAAATAAAAAAAGGAGAACTGAATCATTTAGGACTTTGCAAACTGGGCATTTGGCTAAAAGAAAGATTCTGAGATACCACTTTTACATATCACAGTTGGATTCCTAAAGCTAAAGCTGTGAGCTGTTCACAGCAAATTCAATCAAAACCATCTGACAGACATTTCTAAAGCAGTTTAAAAGTTCTAAAATGATAGCTTTCTCTGCCATGCAGTGAAGGGGTCAAGAAAACTATTAAATTAAAAATATGAAGGGTAATAGGGAAAATTTATTAGCATATGAAAAAATTTACAACACAGATTTTTCAGAAATTTTCCGAGAACTTTTCTACAGTAATTAGACTCTCCTTCATCTGTTTCTTCCACGTTCTGAATTTTCCTTCTCATGTTTGATTGCAAACACACCTGAAATACAGCTGTTTCATATCAAGGCATTAAAGAAAACCCTTATCTAATATGTTGGGTAGATGATTAGTCCTCATTTCAGGTAACCAGTACTTTCTGTGTTTGTTACGCCATGACTATGTATTAGTGAGCCATGGGAATTTTATAAAGCAAACCTCTGCTATGACAAGTATTGGTGGAGAATTTCAAACAGAAACAAAAGAATAAAGTACATGGAAGTCATAGCAAATGACATCCAGTGTTATTTCATTAAGTATATCTGGGAAGGTGTATCTCAGAGCTTGGATCGGATTTTTTGTTAAAAAAACAAGGCCCTTTAACTCCTAGAATTCAAGATTTGATTTAATATGCAACATGAGTCTAGGCAATGCTGTTTTGTACATATATTTAGGGAACTGACTGCTTTAAATATCTCTTGGATGGGAACTCATCTGAATCCAGTTACCTTCACTGATATGCCTCTGACTGAATAAGCCGCAACATGACCTTGCAAATTTAATTCTTCAGTAGAAAAATGATGAGAAATTAAACCATCCATTTTGCTCTAACTTTCTGTATTCTTCATCCTCACATTACTGCTCGGCATTCAGATCCTTTTTCCTTCCCTCCACAACCCTTTCTGTTTTGTTTTAAAACAGAGAAATCATGATACAGAGAGAGAATTATTGCAGTTTTCCCAGATGGGGACAATCACAAGTGCCTATCAATATCCCAACACTGCTGGGCTCTTTATATATGGCTTTTTCCTTACCCATCATTGACCTGACCATGTCCTTTTGCAGTTACTTAATAACTGTGAAGTCTTTGCTGATAGCATGCTGTTCACAAAATAGCTTTCTCAACCTTAAATATACAATAGAAATACCCTTTGTTTACTTTACACTAGTCATACCAGTGAACACAATTCATATTTGCATCTAAATTTCTATGCAGATGGAAAGTTTAGTTAGCCTCTAGCAATGTGCACTAGGAATGGGACCAATGATTATGCACAATTATACCACTGTTAATGACCGTAACTAGGAAATGGGTGAACCTGTTTTATTTTCTATAAATCACACTAGTTCCTCTCTTACCTTCTTCTCTTCCCTGTCACAAATCCCCATATAACGCAGTTTAGATCCACATGACTGCAACAGAGTCAAAATGGTAAGTAATTCTTCCATCTTGTGATAACTATGTCCTTCCCTAAGTAATTATCACCCAGTGAAATAAAAGAAGCTTACTGTATTTCCTAAAGTTCACTGAGGGGCCTGATCCAAATTAACTTAAATTAATAATAATAATCTGAGGATATCGATCATCTTCGTTACTTCAACAAAAAATGATTCCATCTAAAATTCTGCCATAGGCTTCTCAGAAATCTGTGGAGAATTGAGACAATCTTTTTTGAATTTAAATTTAATTTTTTTAAAATTTAAATTTAAATTTTTTAAAATTGTATTTAATTTTAAATTTAAATTTTGTATTTAAAATCAACCTTTGGGATTAAGCTGTGTCCATTTTTCTTTGGTCATTACCAACACAATTGGACACTTTATCAAAATTACAACCAGCTTTCTTGCATTGATAAACTGTCATATCAAAGGAAGAAACACCCTGTGTTTTCAGAGCTCTTGATTATTTTTTCAGTCTTTGCCAGCAGTTTGCTAGCATGAACATAGCAGGTCAGATTAGTAGTAGTCATGTGCCAGAATGAGGAGGAAGGTGGACAGCAAAGCTGCACTTCCTCTCACAGGTCACCTGGAATCTGTCCACATGAGTCACGGCACTCAACTCCCACTGATACTGCTGTGGGAGCCCTGTGGTTCTTTCATCCCTGGCACTGACTTTTCCAGGCTTTTCCAGGCTTTATTTCTTACAGTGCAGCTTTTTAACTTCATCCTCATCAGTGCTGAGGTAGTGCTCAGTTCTATAAAGCCCTCCTCACAGCCCACATCACTGGGTTTTCTCAGGCTAACACATAGGATGTACAGAGCAGGGCTCAAAAATGTTCAGGTCAGAGCACTGCCCGAGGGCTGGTCACAGCCCATCCTCACCTCCTTGGGAAGGTGGAAACACGAATATGTTCATGGATACCATGGTATGTTGTAGTGGGAAACCCTGAGGGTTGAATGCACCCTGATGAGGCATTAGGAAAAACCAGCATGATAAGATAAAATATTTATAGTCTCCCAATGCTTCTTCACTGATTTTCACACATCTCCAGTGCCAAAGTTCCCAAGTCTTCTAGCTGTTAGCTAATAAATTCTGAAATAAATTTATGCATATGGTAAAGAGCCCTAAGAAAGGGCTGTGTGTA